>NW_026575126.1:63654262-64854262 GCF_905146905.1 Nyctereutes procyonoides
ATTTACATAAAACAGAAGCTCTCAGATCTAGTGTCTGAAAGATCTCTTACTTTGCATTAGTCATTAGTTAACTCAGAACAAAAGGGATTAGTCAGTCTTGTTTCTTCAGGTTCTTTATGGAAAGCCCCCCCGCACTTTTACTGACTTATTCAAGTTAAACAAAGGAAATCCTTCTCCCAAACTATCACTATTTACTGTATTAGAAATTAGAACCCTACAGAGTTTAAAAATACAGGAACAGACAAACATGAGTCCTGTTAGCCATCAGAGTGATGACATCATCACATGATGTCATGTGGCTTCTGGAAAAATCCACCATCTACTCTCAAATGTATGACAGTGAAAAAGACACATGATATCAGTATTATTCTGAAAGTCATGTTGATCTTGAGGGGCCCCTGATAGAGTCTCAGGACCCCCAGACCACACTCAGAACCACTGCACTCAGAACGCTCCCAGTGGCAGGATCATCAAAGTCAAAGCTGGAAAAACCCAAAGGGTACCCCAAGTCCAGTAGATAACTAACTGGCAGCATCCTCTAGAGGAGCCCATGAGAATGAGCAAGAGGGAACTATTAGCATATGCATCAACACGATGAATCTCAAAATATTATGGTGAATGAGAAAAACAAGTCACAGTGAAATACTGGCAGTATTCTTGATTCACATGATGCTTAAAAACTGGGAAAGCTAAACACAATAGTTATAGTAGCTAAATACACATATCATGTTTACTTTGTAAGTGCTTTACACTTATTAACTCAATTAATCCTCAAAACTATGCTTGTGGTACGAATTTCTGTTTCCATTTTACAGACGATAAAACTGAGGCACAGAGTGGTTAGAACCAAGCATGTTATAAAGGTTCCTTGTACTGCTTAGAGATACTTTGGTGGTAAAAATACAAATAAGAGGAAAGATGAACCCAGATCAGAAGAGCAGTTATGATGGGGCAGTGGCATACTGAACAGTCAGAGCATGCACGGTGGTGGGTGGTAAATTACCACAAGTTTCTTCTTCTGAGCAGCAGGTACAGATATGGGAATTGTTATATTTAAATTGTATATATGTTTTCAGATCCTCTTCTATACTCATGCAGGATATGAGAAATACATGTTTTACAATTTTAAAAAAGAAGAGAGGGATGCTTGGGTGGCTCAGCGGTTGAGTGTCTACCTTCAGCTCCGGGCGTGATCCCGGGATCCAGGATCGAGTCCCACATCAGGCTCCTTGCAAAGAACCTGTTTCTCCCTCTGCCTATGTCTCTGCCTCTCTCTCTGTGTCTTTCATGAATAGATATGTAAAATCTTAAAAAAAAAAAAAAAGAAGAAGAAGAAAGACAGACAGAAATGCAGTGAGGGCATCACAAAATCACCCCCTAGCCACCCCGCCCCAGCTGGCAACTCCCCTCTAGCCTTCTCTCAGGCAAGTGCACTGGTCTCACTGGAGACCCTTGGCCAGCACTTTCCCTAGATCCCTGGTGGAGGCTGCTTGCTTTCTATCCGCCCCCTCTCCTGCCACGAGGCTGCTTGGGCTGCGGCCACCAGTGGCTTTGTCACAGGACCATGAACACAGGAAAACAACATAATTTAAAAAGTACTACACAAAAAAGGCAGATGCCTGGCATCGCAGACTGAGGACCTTGAAGTTGAGCAGAAAGGCCTCTGGTGGCCATATGTGAAACAGGTGCTTGGGCAAGCAAGGAAACTAGTGCTGGGTGAGGCAGGGTGCATGCTCCTGACCAGCCATCCCCTCTGTCCTGTGCCTTGGGGACGAAGTAAAATGTTGACAGAGGACTAAAGAGGTAGTCATTAGGATTTACTCAGGATTTCCAAGTGGAGGAGAGATCACTTTTACCAAACCAATTACCCAGGCTTGCTTCTAGGCAGCCCTGCCTTTGAAAGAAACTGAGGCATGGACTCACAAACATTGTACCAGTCCTGGAACATGGAGTCGGCTCATCACTGGTCACAGGCCAATCCAAGTCCCAGACAGGGGGCAAGCAGACACCAGAGCCTGAAGTGCCCTTCTAGCCATCCAGACAACACTGAGGTTCTCCTCATCTCTGGGCATGGGGTGTGCTTCATCCCAAACCCCAGGACTCAGGCCCCCCCAGGATGCAGCCCACACCCCTTAGGACACAGGATCCACTGAGCTCCCAGGATGCCTCCCCAGAGCCTGTGCAGGTCTACCCAGGTACACTTCACACCCTGTGAGTCCCACCAGAACCACCTCTAAAAGCCTGTGGCTGTCCCTTTAAGCCTCTGCACCCCGCCCCCACATCCCCCTTCCCTTCCTTCTGCAGCAGCTCATCCAGGGAGCTAAGTTTAGCTCCTACCACTTCCAGTCTTCCCTCTAGGGACATCCTCTGCTGGTGGGGCCGCCCCAGCAGCACAGCTTTCCGAAGGCCCCAGACGCTTGCTTCACTGAAAGCACTGAGAGCCTGATGGAGAACAGCCCTCGGGTCCCGGGGAGGACAGAGGACCCCCCCGCCCCACAACAGTTCTGGGGGGCTGGAGTGGCATTCTTCTGCCTGGACTCTTCATCACTCCAAGGCCTCCTGTCCACCACAGTGGGGACAAGGGCAGCCGGGTCAATCCTCACAGTCTGTGACTCATTTGGGGCCAGCTTGTTTTGGGCCTGAAACAAGAAAATCTAAATGGAGCCACAATGTGACATGCACCTCTCAAACCCCAACCCGTTTCCTCTGCCACCTGGACCTCGGCTGTGGGAGTCCTTTCCTACTCAGGCTCATGGAAGAAAACCTGGTCTGTGCAGGAGTTCACGGGAGGTTCACGTCCCAGCCTGCTGCACCCTGTCCCCTCCACTCAGAACCAGAACCCTGATCCAGAGCTGTGTCCAGACCAGGATACAGGCACATGGGCTGGGGCTCCAATGGGAGCTGCCAGTTCTTAGATACCAGGCCTCTGACACACATATAGTTCCAAGGATGGCTGATTTGCAGACAGATTTTGAGAAACTATGGAGGGAAAATAAAAGTTAAGGAAAAGCCAGGAAACATATTTTTTTAAAGATTTTATTTTTAAGCAATCTCTACACCCTAACATAGGGCTTGAACTCACAACCCCAAGACCAAGGACTGCATGCTCCATGTCCTGAGTCTGCTGGGCGGCCCCCAAAAAAGAGGAGATTGAAAGAGCTCTTCTGTAGCCACTGGAATGGACTGTATCATCCTCCAGAACAACTGCTAGCTAATCTGTTTAATCTCTAAGGACAGAAAAAAAATCCCTACTTCACAGTGTACGTGTTTCCAAAACCAGCCTCTCAATCCTAAACTCAAACATATTTTCACTTGATGTACAATTTGGCAACTACTGGTCCTTCTTTCATATATGCTTGAATTTGCAAACAAAACAAAACAACCTCATGAATAGTTGCCAGAATAGGCTACTGAGAAACAAAAGACTTTGCCCGGCCGTGTTGCACTAAAAAAGATCGGCAACTACGAAGATTGTGTTGATACTTTCAGTTGTGGTTAGCGCCACACAGCTTTTTAGATCGCTACTTCGAATTCGGCTCCCAGCCACGCTGTCTCATCGGTCAGACCAACAAACATCAGAGCCTAACAACAACTCAGGCTGTCCAGCTGCCCAGCAGATGAACCATGACCAGAGCCTGCCCGTGACCCTTTCATACACATCACGAACACCACAGCTTCATCCTCATTCCTCCACAACTGCTGCCTCTCCTGTCAGTCTCCTAACACAAAATCTGACAGCAGAGAAATCTGTGAGACAAAATATGTCAAAAACCTTGACTCAAAACACCAAAAGCTCTGACTCTAGGGTTGAGGAGGGTGACACAGGTTTCATTGCTAGGAGGAGTTATAAGGGTCTAGCAGGTGCCCAGCTGGGAGATGCTGCACATACTCGATGTATGAAAGATTGCAGGTGGGGTATGTGGTTGGGTCACAACATCACTCACTTAGCTCTGCGGTGTCAGGCACGGTGCCATGTACTTGATGTGCATTATCCCATTTAATCCAGACACAGTCTAGTTATTCCCATTTTCCTACTTGAAGAAACCAAAGCTTAGAGGTTCACTGGCCCCATGGTTGAAACAGCTGCTCAGCCCCAAAGGCCAAGCTCTTAAGCAGCCCACATGCAGAGCTGGGTGTAACGTGCAAGCAGTGTAACTGACCACCAAGAACCACACGCTAAGCTCTCTATATAAGAGTTAAGTCCAAATGTGCTTCCGAAAAATTAAATTAAAAAATCGGAATGAGGACAGTAATCTTATTTGTCATATGACCTGTCAGGGAAACAGAACTCAGAGAGGCAAGACAATGAGAGGATAAATCATCTGGACTGGGCAGAGCTTTGAAGCCAACTGCTTCCCCCTCGACGGTGGAGGAGAGCCAAAGCCAAGGGGTCAGGGTGCTCTTCAGTGGGATGTTTACCCAGCCTTATCCTCCCCCCCACCTCGGGCTGAACAAAAGGGAAAGAGAAGTACTCAAAGCAGCCTTCTCTCTGCCAAAAACTGACTCATCCGCAATGCTTCAGCTTGGCTCTCTGGAGTAAAAGGCCAGCTCTGCTCGTGAAAGCAACCTGTGGCTGGCTGGGAGGAGAGGGCCAGGGGCAGGAAGCCAAAGGCAGGGATGCCCCAGACGCTGTGGCTGGTGAGCCAGGGCTCTGCTCCTCATAAAGAGCCCTTGTGCTTTATGCCCTCGCTACCAGGGCTTGTAGGCTAAGGGTTCCGGTGCTCTTGGACCACAGGACCACTGACTCAGCACCCACCCCTCCACAAATACTCTGAAGAGACTGACCACTGCCTCTGGAGTTCTCTCTCCTTCCAGAATCACTGAAAACTTCTCTGCTAACAACGTTTGCAGGATTTCATGAGACCCCACCCCCCACCACAAAAACCTAAGGAAGCACAGAATGGTACAAATGCCAAAGGTAACTCCCAGGAGAAAATGATGCCCCACAGCATGTGAGGTGAGTTCAGAGAGATCCAGACAGAATGACTTTATTGCAGTACGGATGTCAGCATGCACTTGGCACAGTTTATGTGCTTCATCTGGCAGAGAATGCTCAGAGCTCCAGCACAGGTAGCCTATAAAGGATTTCTTCCTTTGGCCTTGCCAGCTGTCTGAGTAAATACTTGGTCTGAAAAAGCTCCCTGAACTCCCTCACCCCGGCAACAGTGTAGTTCTGTTGAGTGGGATGAGGCTCTATACGTGTGCATGGACTCCTTTTTTGACTACATGGTCCTATGATCTAAAGCTAGCTGAAAACAAAAAAGAACTATCTCAAGGTCTAAAATAGCTGGAGAGAACCATGCAAAGATTTACACTTTCCAGATAAGCATCGCAAAGAAGAGTCTGGAAGTAGGCACCTACTGGTTACTGTGTTGTGTTTACTACTGGATTGTGCCACCATACTTAAACATATGGAACCTTCACTAACTGCTCTCAATTAGCCTAAAAAAAAAAAAATCACATTAGTGAACTTCTACCTTAAAAAAAGATTACCTTACAAAACAAAATGAGCAAATGATCTTTATTTAGGTTCTGCTTTGTCACCAAGACAAGCCTGTCCAAAACCACCTGTAAAAGTAACATTCAGGTTAGGGCAAAAGATGAAAGTTTATGTAATAACTTTTGTGAAACTGATTTGCTAAGCAATTTGGAGATCAGACCTCAGTGAATAGCTAAAAGTCCTGATCAATTCCCTGTCTTTTTTTCCTTCTCTGCAGTAGAAAATGAGATGTGAAATAAACACCCAGTCCCCTTTCTGCCGTCAAGAATCAGCGCCAGACAGAGCCAACTTAGAACTTGGACCTCAGGAGCAAAGTGCCACCTACAGGGGTGTGCTCTTCGTGGAACGCCCACGAATGTGCATAAACCCCAATTCAAGCTACTTTTGGGGTACCTCCTTAGAACAACATCAGGGATTTGTCCAGGAACAGAGCCAAAGGAAAGGTAAGCCACCCACAGCCTGAGCAGCAGCAACCTTCTGGACAAAGGGGACATTTGAAAGGTGTCAATAAATTGCTTCTCAAAGCAACATGTTTTCCACCTCAAACGGAGAATTTTGCTTGATATTTCCGAAAAATGTTTTTAAACTCAGTCAATAAAGGAGTGAATTGTAGGGTTATTTCACAAAATCTTGCTTCTTAATGCTCAGAGAAGACACATATTTTATCATATTCTGCACTGAAACTGGTAGATGAAATTCCTTTTAAGAACAGAACATTCATTGAGAAGACAAAGCACTAGATTTATTAACGGTGCCTCCCCCTGCCCCTCAGCCCAGCCAGAAACACGGTTCCTGGTGACCAGCTCGGCTGAGGCTGAAATGAGCACTAATGACGGGGTAAGGTCTGGTCCTGACCCCCACGCTCCACTGAGTTTACCTGGGAAGGCTAATTCACTCCTTTCTTTCACAAAAAGGATCAAACTTACCCTTCTTCAGAGATCCGGAATTCGTACTGTAAAAATCACCTCCAAAGAGCAAAGCTTCAGCTCTCTTGGGAGGCACCTTTAAATCAAGCCGTGTCCCTAGCCAGAGAATGGACAGCAGTTCACATGTCTATCGCACACAGCTGAATAGATCAAACGTGGCTTATCCACACAATGGAATACTAGTCAGGGATGAAAAGGAATAAAGCACTGACCCATGCTGCAGCAGGCACCAACCTCAGACACATCATGCGGAAGGAAGGCAGGCAGACACTAAAGGCCAAAAACTGCATGACTCCATTCACATAAACCATCTGGAAAACCAACAGAGCAGAGAAGGGATGAGGGGCTGCCTGGGGTTATGTGTACATGGGCATGAGGGGCCCACATTTATTGAGCCGTTTATGAGGACGGTTCAATTCGCTCAGAGTCACCAAATGGTACACTTAGAAAAAGCTGCTGAAAGAGAAAAAAAAGTTTCCATAAAACCAAGTTATTTATTCAAGAATGCTCCTGTTTTGCTCACACTGAGAATTAATCATCTCCATTTAATAACTTCTAAGTAGTTCGGGTTGGAGAACTATTTCAGAGGCTCAGAATTTTTGTGGCAGGTAAAGCTCCAATTATAAAGTTGGTTATGGGGCTGTTTTCATCTTTATTAAGTCACTGGTATTTAACAAAACAGCAGCAGGAAGTTACGCAGACCCTGAATATCAATGAAAAGGACCTCAAGTTGATAACTGTGCAGGGAGTGCCAGCCTCCTGCATGGTCCCCTCAAAGGGCCACGCCTGGCCCCGTATGTGGGGTGCAGAGACAGCAGGTGACAGGGGCTCTGCTACACTTTGCCAAGTCTCCCTACACTGATACAGAGCTTTGGCCTCTTAGAAGCCCCTAAAAAAGAAAGGCAGGAGCCAGTGCTTTCGTTTGGTCTAGCTGCCAGTCTGTGGAGTCACTCCCAGGGTGTATCTTCTCTGACAGCACTCACATTGGGGGTCTGGGTAGAAGCAACCACAGGTCCTCCACCCACAGGACAGGCGCTGACACATGCAGCCCAAGAAGCCTGTCAGGCTGCATTTTACATATTCTCCTCACATTTATTGACTGCCAAACTCCTTTTCCATGTGAGGCTAAAAAGTCTACTCTCTTTTAAATATCAGGGGGGAGGGGGAACCTTCTTTACAATGTATGTTTATGGGGGATCCCTGGGTGGCTCAGCTGTTTAGTGCCTGCCTTCGGTCCAGGGCGTGACCCTGGAGTCCTGGGATCGAGTCCCGCATCGGGCTCCCTGCATGGAGCCTGCTTCTCTCTCTGCCTGTGTCTCTGCCTCTCTGTGTCTCTCATGAATAAATAAATATAATCTTTAAAAAAAACCAACAATGTGTCTTTATGAAAAAAGGAAGGCAAAATCATTACCTTAATAATTTAACTAAAAAAATTTTGGTACCTGATTGGAACTATGTCAGGTAGAGACATAGCAAGGATTAAAAAAAAAGCATTCAGAAAAAAATTGTAAGATAAAGACTGAAACAGAAGGTGGGGGGAGAGAGGGGGTGAGGAGGGAGGAAGGGAGCTGTCCGCAACCCAATGAGCCACACAGGGGTTCTCAGAATGCCTCTTGTGACTTCTAGAAGTTCGACATGATCTCAAAAAAAAAAAAAAAAAAAAGAAAAAAAAAAAAGGAAAAAAAAAAGGCTAAAAAATTATAACCAGAGACTTTTTGTCTTTGTGAGAACAAGAGCAACAATGCTATTGGAGGAAGATGGTTAACAATACTTGAAAAAGCCAGCCAAGTAAATGCCTACTCAAAGTTTGTTTTAAGAAATTCTTTCACTGAGATAAAGGATGGGATGGTGCCCTGTCTGCAGAAGGGCTGCCTCCGGGACTCACAGGTGAAACAGATCGTCTGATATGAAGACACTGCAGGAAAAGGAGTCCAGAGCTCCCTTGCAAAGGTTGCTGTGCCTTTTCTAGAAGTCTTCCAAGGCTGTTGCCCTGGACTCTTCACCGGTTTATTATTCACTGAGATGTGCATCTTATGTTCCTGGGGTTTTGCTGACCAGATTACAGTTGAGATTCTGTATCAAGTTAATTTGTTCAATTATCTGAATTCTCCAAACCATGGTGGAGCTCGACTTTTAGACTTCAGGCTTCTCTCTGCTGCGCCTGGGTATCAGGTTTTACTTTGTTTCTACATATCAATTAGTTATTTTCTCTACCACAGTTTAGGGATCCAGAATCATGCTTTTACTTGACTTAATGCTAAAGAATTTTCTCTCATTCAAATATTTTGCTAAAATCATAACTTTAAAAAAAGATTCACAAATTCTGTAGGACTTTGGTTCTAATACTCTTAGTTGAGGGAAAGCAACCAAAAACATTTCTAACCCAGAACCTATCAGCTAATTTAATCAAAGCCAAGGTCTGTCCTCTGAGCTGTAGCTACAAACGAATGTGTCTGCATTTCTTGGCTTGTCTGCAAGCCTGAGGGGAGCTAAATACCACCCCTCCCCAGCAGTTTTCACCCCAGCTGGGTACTAGGCAGCATCTGAAGTACCTCTCATTTCTCACAGCACGTGCCAATGAATCCTGACCGGAATGCAGAGATTAATTACAGCTGGACTTGCTCTGCCCAATTCGTTTAGTGAATGGAGGCCCCAGAGATTTAAGGAAGCCTTAATTATTTAAAATGCTTCTGTTGAGGCTGAGTGCAGGACTGTTGAGGTAGGTCTATTTACTGCATTTTGTATGGTGACCAAGTAACAATCTGTACTGAAGAAAATGGGGATCCTTTCTAAAGGGAAAAGAAGCACAACCCCTGGAATCCCTATTAAGTTTTCCTAAAATTTTTGCCCTTGAGATTTATAATCATTTTTGTTTAAATTAAGGGTAAAGTAACAATCTTGCCAGGCTGATGGCAAAAGTCAAAGCAAGCAGATTTTGTCCAATGAATGAATGGGCAGGGAATAGTGGGGACTCTTTAAACTCCAGAACTCACTTCTGGATTTTGTGACTCATATATTCACCACTAACAAGCAGGGAGATCTGCATCTGGTGTTTATCACTAGCAGCATATCTTGTAGTATGTTGCCCATTATCACACAGACAACTACTTTTCTTAGAATTGTGGTGAAGACACATAAAATATACCATCTAAATCTTTTTAAATGTACAGTTCAGGAGTGTTAAGTATATTCACATAGTCATAAAACAGATCTCTAGAATTCCTTCATCTTGAAAAACCTGAAATTCTTTTAACTATTAAACAACATCTCCATCCCTTGCAGCTCCCCAGGCCTCTAGGGACCACTCTGCACTTTCTGGTTTTATGAATCTACCTTAGATACCTCATGTTAGTGTAATCATACAGTATTTATTTTTTGTGTGTCTAGCTGATTTATTTCACTTAACAAGATATTGTTAAGGTTCATCCATGCTGTAGCATGTGGCAGGACTTCCTTCTTTTTTAAGGCTGAATCATATTCTACTGTATGGATAGAGCACATTTTATTTATCCATCCATTTTATTTATCCATCCATTTGTGATGGACACTTGGGTTCCTTCCCCTTCTTGGCTGCTGTGAATCATGTTGCTACCAACATGAGGGTGCAAGCATCTGTTCTTTTTTTTTTTTTTAGATTTAATTTATTTATTCATGAGACAGAGAGAGAGAGAGAGAGAGAGAGAGAGAGAGAAAGAGAGAGAGAGGCAGAGACACAGGCAGAGGGAGAAGCAGGCTCCATGCAGGGACTCAATCCCAGGATCCCGGGATCATGCCCTGGGCCAAAGGCGGGCGCTAAACCGCTGGGCCACCCAAGCGTCCCGCACCTGTTCTTTTGTATGTTACGTGGGATTGCTGGATCATGTGGTAGTTCTACTTTAAATTTTTTGATGAACCTTGATGCTTTTTTTTTTGATGCTCTTTTTAAATAGCAGTCATACTGTTTTACAATCTCACCGACTGCATACAAGGGTTCTAATTTCTCCACATCCTCCCCAACACTGGTGTTGTCGGTATTTCCCAGTTTTTTTTGACAGTAGCCATTCTGATGGGTGTGAGGTGATATCTCAGTATAGTTTTGATTTATTATTTCTTTGTTGATTGCTGATGTTGAGCACCTTTTGTACAGTGTTGGCCATTTTTGTATATCATCTTTGGAGAAAGATCTATTCAAATCCTTTGTCCATTTTTTAAAAAGATTTTATTTATTCATGAGAAACACAGAGACAGAGGGGAGAAGCAGGCTTCTCACAGGGAGTCTGATGTAGGACTCGATCCCTGGATCTGGAATCATGCTCTGAGCTGAAGGCAGACACGCAACTGCTCAGCCACCCAGGTGTCCCTATTTTTTGTTGTTGAGTTGTAGTTTTTAAAAAATATATTCTGGTTATTAACTCCTCATGAGATATGTGACTCTCCCACTCCATAGGCTGCCTTTTCATTCTGTTGATTGTGTCCTCCAATGCACAAAGTTTTTAAAGTTTGAGGTCGCTCTCTTGGTCTATTCTTGTTTTGGCTGCATGTGCAGGTATACTATTCAAGAAATTACTGCCAGTGTCATAAGATTTCCCCCTAATTTTCTTCTAAGAGTTTTATAGTCCTAATCTTAGTGTTAGGTCTGTAATCCATTTGGAGTTAATTTTTGTATGTGGTTTAAGGGCCCATATTTTTTAAAATATAGCATTCAACTGAATAGATGTAATAAAAATTTGTTTGACCTTATCAATAGCCATTTGGCATATTTCCAGTGTTTTGCTATTGTGAACAGTGATGACACAAATATCTTTTACATAAGCCCCTCATATGAGAGCAAATATCTCCTCGTTTTTTAGGAATTAAAATTAACTTTTGGCCGGGTTGTTTCAAATTTCACGTTTTACTGATTCATGTGTATTGCAATCCCTTACCTTGAAACCCTCTAGACTAGGAAGGTATATTTTGGAATTCAGAAATTTTCAGATTTGGGGAAGTAATATGGTTCATATGCTATACATTACAAAATGTCCCTAGTTGGGACCTAGGGTAGTACCTTATAATCTATGCTAATACTTGTGTAGTAATATACATGTATATGTCACACACACACACACACACACACACACACACACACACAGAGTATTTACAATCAGTGGGGAGGTAGACTATAAATGCCCAAAGGTAAGTGAGGTTAGGCTTTGCCTACAAGCAAGTGCAGGTCAGGTCAGATTGAGTTTTGCTGCCAAATAAGCAAGTTTCCATCACCAAAATCCATACACAAAATTCACAGAAGTGTAAGGGCTGAGGAACTGCTAATTTGAATCTGTATCTTTCAGCTTCACCATCACCAAGTTTAACCTAATGAAGGTGAGGAACCTTCCGATCTAGGTCCTGCCCTACCACACCAACGCTTCCCCACTCTTTCTCTGGTGTAGGAAACTCAGTGAAACACTAGCTATGTTGAGGACTGCTCAGAATGGAAATATCCAAGAGTCCTCTGAGATCTGCCCTTAAAAAATCAAGGACAGAAGGCACAGGGAAAAAAAGATTAGAATGAAACCAAATGCTAATAGTGACCATTTCTCTTCCAAAATTGTTTTAATGCAACTATAGACATAAAAAAATCATTCATTTATAAAGCTAGGTAACCAATGAATACATACATGGGAAAAAATTTTAAAACCGAGATAAAAGCATTTGTACTCCCCCCACAACAGTTAGCCACTACTATCAATTTGGTACCCATTCTTCCAGACCTGTCTCTAAATTCCATGCACAGACATAGCTGTAGAAATTACTAGTTTTAGTATTTTTTTGGCCTTATATAAATGGGATCACATGCTGCATATCATTTTTCAACTTAGATTTTACCATGTCTTAGAGTTATGCGAATCTTCATTCCTTCTAACCACCATCCAGGATCCTGAAGGGTGACGCATGCGATGTACTTATGTAGGATTACTGGTGGGCATTTCTACAGTTACAATTTCTGCTACCACCATCGATGCCATAGTAACTGTCCTCATACATAATACCACTCCTGGGACATGCACGTCCGTAAGCTATGTTCCTACAAACAGAACTGCTGGCCCAAAGATTGTCCACATTTACATTTGTAATCACTCTGGCAAATTGCCTCGCCAAAAGGTTCTACCAATTATATCCCAAATAACAAAGGTTGAAGGATCTATTTTCCCATGGCCTCACCACAGGGCCGGATATTAGCAATCTAATCCTCTTCCCCCTGCCATTTGATAGGTGAAAAGTGGTCTTTCATTACTTTTTAAGTCTAGCCTCTTTCGGGGTAGCCCGGGTGGCTCAGCAGTTTAGCGCCACCTTCAGCCCAGGGTGTGGCCCTGGAGTCCTGGGATCGAGTCCTCTGTCGGGCTCCCTGCATGGAGCCTACTTCTCCCTCTGCCTGTGTCTCTGCCTCTCTCTCTCTCTGGATCTCTGATGAATAAATAAATAAAATCTTAAAAAAAAAAAGTCTAGGAGAAGAAGCGTTAAGGCAGCTTGCCTGTTAGACACATCTGGCAATATACATGTATATTACTACTACAAGAGCAGTTCCTCTTTCCTGACCACTGGAGGAGGGAGGATTAGGCACTTTTTTGTACTTATAAAAAGCAAAAACTTTATAATAATGATAAAAATAGATGACAGTAACATGTAAAGGTAAGATTCAGTTCCAACTATAGATGGGCTTAGCATTATGAGGAAAATAGACTCTGTGCTCAACATTGTTAGGATGCACAGATAGCCATGCATACATCTAAAATGCATGACTTTACTCAAGTTCACTGCCATTTATAAAGAGGATAACCATATGCCTCAGTTTGCTTTGGGCACCCTATTTCAAGCTTATGGTCCTGGTGAAATTATCAGCAGAGTTTTTTTCCCCCCACTAACAACATGCCCTGATTCGTGTTATCAAATTACATGCTCACACCGATTTTACATGTAGATACATGGTGGCTCAGTAGCCACTAGAACTCTAGCAGGTCAGAGAGTTCAGGGGTGACATCAGCAGCAAGGCTAGTGATATGGCAATGTGGCTCCCCTGGAATTGGCACCTCTTGTTAGTTTAAGACATCACGGTTTCTGAAAGCTAATAGGAAGTGTGCCTCTGACTTTGTTTCCCCATGCAGGATCGTTATAGATCAGAATTACAGCACCCACTTGTTCCTTGGCTGTTCCCTGCTTAAATGCCAAGCTGTTCTGTTGCATTCTGGCAGTGTTTTAAGATCGTATGAACATGGATCTTGTGAGCATTAGGCTCTGATGACTTCCTGGTGCAGCAATCACAGGAAGAATACAATTAGCAAATGAAATTATTACAATCAAAGAAAAGAGCCTAATGCATACGGAGTTCAGGAACCTCAACATGCACAGTGTTTCATTCAGCTTTCCAAAGAAAAAACAACATCCCATGTGTCTAGAGTTGCAAAACAATAACCAAACCTATTATGTATGGACAACGGATAAAATCAACTGCACAAGGTAGGGATACTGCTTTAAATCTACTGTTTCTGTCCCTCCCTTATCCTGTCATCTCTCCTAATAAAATATTTCTGCCTTCCATGTTTGGAAGACATAGTTTGTCTTTCTTTTCCATAAAAGGAGAAAAAAAAAAAGTCCAGATAATTAAATTTTTCTAATGGGTGCCAATAGTTTCAACTTCCACACCACACTTCCCACTGGAAGGACACAAGTCCTGTGGCAGTTATCACGATGCTACATCGGTCCAGGAGAAGAAGCGTTAAGGCAGCTTGCCTGGTAGACACATCTGGCAAACTCCGCTCATTGGCATGTTTCATATGACAGATGCAAACTCGGAAAGTACTAAGTAAATCCCGGTCTTCAGACAATTACACTTAAATATTTTATGTGAATCACAGTATAATGTAGCCACCTTCGGGGACCCACAGAGGAGAGCCCTCAGATGACTCTGACCCTGCAGTGAAGGGAAGGTAGCAACTTCTGGCCTGACAGCAGAGACCAAAGGAAGACTGCCTCGTCTTGGGAGCTCTGTAAGAAAGGCGGTCCTTTCCTTCCCCTCCCATCAAAGCAGAGAGATCCCAGGCCTTGCTGAGCTGACTATGTAAACAAAGACAGTGATGTTCAGAGAAGGCTCTCCTCAATGAGTTACTTTCGAAGGCACAGGAAAAGAATCCACTTAAAACCTGACCCAATGAACAAAGAGCATTATCTTTATTTTTTTAAAAAAAGATTTTATGTATTTATTCATGAGAGACACACACAGAGGCAGAGACACAGGCTGAGGGAGAAGCAGGCTCCATGTGGGGAGCCCGATGTGGGACTCTATCCCGGACACCGGGATCATGACCCGAGCCGAAGGTAGGCGCCCAACCGCTGAGCCACCCATGTGTCCCTGCTCATTTCTTTTTAGAGCTGCATAACATTCCACCATCTGGATGGACTAGAGTTTGTTTGTTTGTTTGTTTGTTTATTTATTTATTTATTTATTTATTTATTTTTAAAGATTTATTTTTTTATTTATTTATGATAGACAGAGGGGGGGCGGGAGGGAGGCAGAGACACAGGCAGAGGGAGAAGCAGGCTCCATGCTGGGAGCCCCATGCGGGACTAGATCCTGGGACTCCAGGATTGCGCCCTAGGCCAAAGGCAGGTGCCAAACCGCTGAGTCACCCAGGGATCCCCTGGACTAGAGTTTATGAATAAGTTCACCTACTGAAGGACATCTTGGTTGTTTGCAAGTTGTGGCACTTACCAAACAAAGCTGCCGCAAATAGTCACATGCAGGTTTTTGTGTTGATGTGCATTTTAAATTCCTTTGGGTAAATGCCTCAGAGCATGACTGCTGAATCACAGGTAAGAGTATGTTTAATTTTGTAAGAAACCACCAAGGTGTCTTCCAAAGTAGCTGTACCATTTTGCATTCCCAATAGCAAGGTTTAAGGATTTCTGCTGCTCCACATTTTTTTTTTTTTTTAAGGATTTTATTTATTTATTCTTGAGACAGATTGAGAGAGAGGCAGAGGCAGAGGGAGAAGCAAGTTCCATGCGGGGAGCCCGACATGAGACTCGATCCGAGTCTCCAGGATCACGCCCTGGACCGAAGGTGGCGCCAAACCGCTGAGCCATCAGGGCTGCCCTATTCCCTCTGCTTCTATTCTCTGAAAGGAATTGTGGAGAACTGGTAAATTTTTTCCTTGAATGTTTGGTAGAACTCACCAGTGAGCCATCTGGGCCTGGTGCTTTTTATTTGGAAAAGTTATTAATTACTGATTCAATTTCTTTAATAGATGTAAGCTGATGCAGATCACCCATTTCTTTATGTGTGAGTTTTGGCAGATTGTGTCTTTCAAGGAATTGGTTCATCTCATCTAGGTTATCAAACCTGTGGAAATAGATTGTAGAATTCCTTTATTATCCATTCAATTTCCATGGGATCTGTTGATCCTTGCTTCCATTTCTGGCATTAGTAACTGGTGTCCACTCTCTTTTTCTTAGATGGCCTGATTAAAGAATTATCAATTTTACTGATTTTTTCAAAGAGACAGTTTTTAGTTTTGTTGATTTTAATCTATCGATTTCCTATTTTGATTTCATTAATGTCTGCTGTAATTCTTCTCTTCTGATTACTCTGGACTTAGTTTTTCTAGTTTCTTTTTTTGTTTTTTAAAAAGATTTATTTATTTATTTATTCATGAGAATACACAGAGAGGAGAGCGAGAGAGAGAGAGAGGCAGAGACACAGGCAAGGGAGAAAGGCTCCATGCAGACTCCATCCGGGTCTCCAGGATCATGCCCTGGGCTGTAGGCAGCATTAAACCGCTGAGCCACCAGGGCTGCCCCTTTTCTAGTTTCTTAAGGTAGAAACTTAGACTACTGATTTTAGATCTTTTTTCTTTTCTAATATATGCATTCAATGCTATGAATTTCCCTATAAGCACTGCTTTTGCTACTGCATCTCACAAATTTTGGTAAGTTGTGTTTTCATTTAGTTCAAAATTTAAAAAACATTTCTCTTGAAATTTCTTCTTTGACTCGTGTTATTTAGAAATGTGTTAATCTCCAAATATTTTGGAATTTCTTTTTTTGTTTTAAGATTTTATTTATTCAGACACACACACACACACACAGAGAGAGAGAGAGGGAGAGAGAGAGAGAGAGACAGGCAGAGGGAGAAGTAGGCTCCTGCTGCGGAACTCAATCCCAGGACCCTGGGATCATGACCTGAGCTAAAGGCACTCAACCACTGAGCCACCCAGGCATCCTGAGCCACCCAGGCATCCCTATTTTGGGATTTCTTAACAATTTTTCTGTTATTGACTTCTAGTTTAATTTCATTGTGCTTTGAGAGCAGACATTGTATGATTTCTATTAAGTTTGCAATGGTGGCTTTATGGTCCAGAATGCAGTCTATCTTGGTTAATGTTCCGGGAGAGCTTGAGAAGAACGTGAATTCTGCTGGTGTTGGATAAGGTAGTCTTTGATGTCAATAATATCCAGCTGACAGTGTTAAGTTCAACTGTGTCCTTACTGATTTTATGCCAGCTGGATCTGTCCATTTTTGAGAGGGAGTATTGAAGTTTCCAACTATGATAATGGACTCATCTATTCTCCTTGCAGTTTTATCAGTTTTTTTTTTTAAAAGATTTTTATTTATTTATTCATGAGACAGAGAGAGAGAGGCAGAGACACAGGCAGAGGGAACAGGCTCCAACCTCATTCTTTTACATGCGGGTTTCCAGTTTTTCCAGCACCATTCATTGAAAAGACTGTCCTTTCCCCAATAAGTGTTACTGGTACCCTTGTCAAAAATCATTTGAACATAGCGCAAGGACTTACCTCTGAGTTTTCTACTGTATTCCAGTGATTGATAAGTCTGTCTTTATGCAAGTACTACACGATTTTGATTACTAGAACTTTGTAGCAAGTTTTTTTCTTTTGATAAGATTTTTAATTATTTATTTATGAGATACACAGAGAGAGAGGCAGAGACATAGGCAGATGGAGAAGCAGGCTCCCTGTGGGGAGCCCGATATGGGACTCGATCTCAGGACCCTGGGATCAGGCCCTGAGCTAAAGGCAGAGGCTCAACCACTGAGCCACCTAGGCATCCCTATTGCAAGTTTTGAAATCAGGATGTCTGAGTATTGTACTTTGTTCTTTTTTAAGATTATTTTAGCTATTTTGGGTCCCTTGAGATCTCATGTGAATTTCACAAGGAGTATTTATTATTATTATTATTTAAGTCCCTGGCTAACATGAGGTGGGCTTGAACTCATAACCCCAAGACTGAGTCCCATGCTCTACTAACTGATCCAGCTAGGTGTTCCCTGTCTTTTATTATTAATGGAAAAACATCATTAAGGTTTTGAAAGGGATTGTACTAAAACTGTAGATCACTGTGGATAATATTAACATCTTCATTTTTTAAAGGTTGTATTGGTTTGAGAGAGAGAGAGAGAAAGAGAAAGAAAAAGCATGGGGGGGGGGCAAAGGAAGAAAGAGAAGCAGACTCCTTCCTGAGCAGGGAGCTCACCGTGGGACTCCATCCCAGGACCTCCGGATCATGACCTAAGCCAAAGGCAGATGCTTAACTGACTGAGCCACCCAGGAACCCTGAATTGATATTTTAATATATTAAATTTTCCAATCCATGAACATGTTTTCATTTATTTATGTCTCCTTTAATTTCTTTCAGCATTATGTGTAATTTTCATTCACAAGTCTTTTACTTTCTTGGTTAATTCTAAGTATTCTTTTTAATGCTACTGTAAATAGAATTGTTTTCATAATTTCCTTTTCAGATTGTTCACTGTTAATGTATAAAAATGCAAATGATATTTGCATGTTCACTTTTTATCTTGGTACCTTGCTGAATTCATTAATTAGCTCCAACAGGATTTTTGTGGAATCTTTGGGCTTTCTACATTGTAATTATGTCATCTATGAACAGAACAGAGGTAATTTTACTACTTCTTTTCCAATTTGGATGCCTTTTCTTTTTCTTACCTACTGCTCTGGCTAGAACTTCTGGTACTTTGTTGAACAGAAGTGGTGAAAGTAGGCAGGCTTGTCTTGTTCCTGATCTTAGAGGAGCGGTTTTCAAGTCTCTCACCACTTAGTGTGATGTTAGCAGTGGGTTTTTCATACGGCTTTTATTGTGTGGAAGTAATTTCCATTCATTAATAATTTGTTGATTGTGTTTATCAAAGGGTATTGAATTTTGTCAAAAGTTTTTTTCTGCACTGAGAATACCATGTGTTCTTTCATCCTTCATTCTGTTAACATGGGGTATTAAAATGATTGATTTTCATATGTTGAACCACCCTTGCATTCCCAGAATAAACTGCACTTGGTCATTGTATACGATCCTCTTAATATGCCACAGAATTTAGTTTGCTAGTGATTTGTTGAGGATTTCTGCATTTATGGATATAAGGGATACAGTCTATAGTTTTCTCACAGTCTTTGGCTTTATTATCAGGATAATGATTGCTTCACAGAATCCCCTTCTCTCTCTCTCTCTTTTTTTTTTTTTGGGAAAAGTCTGAGAAAGATTGGTATTAGTTCTTTTTAAAATGTTTGTTAAAATTCCCCAGTGAAGGCATTGGTTCCAGGGCTTTTCTCTGTTGGGAGATTTCTGATTACTGATTCAATATCCTTACCACTCACAGGTCCATTCAGCTTTTCTATTTCTACCTAATTTAGTCTTAGGTTCTGTGTTTCTAGGAATTTGCCAACAAATTTGATAACCTAGATGAATTTGGACATACAGCTGTTCACAGTTCTGTCTTATAATCCTTTCTATTTCTATATAATCAGTTCTCATTTTCATTTCTGATTTTAGAACCTGAATCTTTTTCTCTTAGTTTATGTAGCTAAACATTTGTTGATTGTATTGCTCTTTTTGAAGAACCAACTTTTGCTTTTACTGATTTTCTTTATTGTTTTCTGTTCTCTATTTCATTTGTCTCTGCTCTCATCTTTTATTTCTCCCCTTCTGCTAGCTTCAGGTTTATTTGTTCTTTTTCTAGTTCCTTTCGTTGTAGAATTAGCTTGATTTGAGATCTTTCTTGTTTTTATAATATCAGCATGTATGGTCATAAATTCCCCTTTAGCCCTGCTTTTACTCCACCCTGTAAGTCTTGGTATGCTGTGATTTTGTTATTAATCCATTTCTAAGTATTTTCTAGTCTCCTATGTGATTTCTTCTTTGGGTTAAGAGGATGCTGTTTAATTTCCAGATTTGTGAATTTGTGAATTTTCCAGTTTCCAGAACCAACAGGAGAGTGCATATTAAATAGTGTTATGTTCATATAATAGTATCCTGCAAACCAATGAGAATGGAGGATTTACAACCCATGACACAATGTGGATGAATCTCAGGAAACATGATGCCAATGGAAAGAAACTAATAACAAAAGAGTAAAATATGTATGGTGCCATGTATATTAAGTACAAAAACAGGCAAGACTCCTCTATGCTGTTAAAGGTCAGGATTATTTCTGGAGAGTGGGAGAGAGTCATTCAAGAAAAGGGGTCTGGAGGTGCTGGTGATTTCATATCCTGATTTGGGTGCTGGTTAAATGGATGTGTTCAGTTTGTGAAAATAGAGTTAATATAGACATACTTCTTTTTATATGTAATGTATATACATAGATGTGTGTATATGCAAATGCATATATATACATGTGTACAAATTCTCCAACAAAAGTATTTTAAGAATGAAACAGGGAAAAGTAACAGGCAGCAGTGGGTGGGGTTGTGATGTCAATCAAGAAGGCCAGGGCAAACTTCACTAAGAAGGTAATATTTGAATCAACTTTTCTAAGATGTAGAAGAAGAGTATGCCAGGCAGAGAGAACAGCAAGTGCAAAGGCCCTGAGGCCAGAGACTGTGGTCAGAATGTTGAAAGGATCGCAAGAAGGCCTGTAAGGAGAGGAAGAGCAGATAGTGGGAGTGTCAGGAAACAGGACACATCATTAATTCATCAAACATCTTAATTATATAAGGTGCAGCTAAAGCACAAAGTTTAAGAACACCCGTTACTGAATACTCCTTTCAGACTTAGATTTATCTCCCTTTTTATACAAACCACTTTCAAAGATGAATAAAACCAAACAACTATAAGAACAAAAATATGAATAAAACCTTATCTATTAGTTGGTTCATTAACAACAATAAAAAGACAATGTTGCACGTATTTATGAAGCAAAATCTGTGTTTGAAGAGCCACTTTCTTACTTGGGGTTTGGTTTATGGTTCATGCATAGTGGCTGGCACAGTTAAGCACCCAATATATGCAAATCACTATTAATATCACAATCAATAATATTCTAAGAAGTGTGAACTGTATAATTCAGTTTACTGACATCTTTCTTTCAAGTTTTCTGGTAACAAACTTTCCTCATAGAACTTGAGCTTTTCACTACATTATGAATTACTTAACATTTTAAAATTAAAGCTTCTGAATAGATAATACACACATATAATACAAAATTCACAAAGTTTAAAAAAGACGGTGGCGGGGGGGGGGAGCCCTAGAGAAATAAGTCTCCCAGCTTCTAAGGTCTTAGGCTTAACCAAGTTATCCCTCTTCTGGAGTTGGTACACTACTTTTTCTTGATTTTACAACCTGTTTTGGGTTAAATACCATGATATAAGTTGGCTGGAATGAGCTATCAGCCTGCCAGAATGGTCTTGGGAGACTAGGATTTAAGTAAGAAGTTCTGGATGAAAAAGAGCAGGTCAAGAATAGCGAAAGAAGAAAAAATAACCAGGAAAGAGAGCCTGATTCCCACTCCCCTCGTCGTAGTCAGCAGAACTCAGGAGACTGCCATGCCCCATGTCTCAGAAAGAGCTGCAAGTTACAGCTCTCCACCAGTGCCATTAATAAATGCAGCAGAAAAGCAAAACAACCTTGAGTAATGAACACCTGTCTCTAATCAAACAGCCTCCTCTCAAGTGGTAGGGATCTTAGCAAAGGACTCCAACCATCAAATCCTGCCTGTGAATCACACAGAATGTACCAGGCTTTCAAATCACACCAGGAGGGGAAGGGGCCTCAGGTGAGGCGGCACTGACTGTGTGTCAAAATACGTAAGGAGCTTCCCACACAAAGAAGGCCTGGCCCCAGCTGTCCTGTTAATGAAGCCTGATGGCTGCTCACTTTTCTGGGCCAATACAACACCTGTAGGTCACTGATTCACACACCTTCCCTGCGATTCTTATTAGTGATAGCTCTCTTAAAGAAACTGAGTAAATATCATAACACCCCCATATCGCTTATGTGGCTTCAAAACTCCAAAACAGCAGAGGAAAAGCAGGCGCATGCACAAACACACACAGATTATAAAACTCACACATTCCTGCTCTATGCTTACATTATCTTGATTGTGGGCAGGGTCTTGTGGTGTATACATACTTACTTACCAAATCACACAATTTCCATATGTGTAGTTTATTATGTCAATTACACCTCAACAAAGCTGTTAAAATTCTTTTTAAAAATGAACATTCTACATTTAAAGGACAGGGAAGTAAGGGATAAATTTTGAAAAAGTTCCATCAAGAGGGGCATGAATAAGTGATTTTGGTGCTAAAATGCAGAAAATTCACTTAAGAAGAATCATGCCAATCGCTGGCAGTGCTGTTTAAATGCAGCAGCATCTTGGCAACAGCTCCATATGCCTTTCCTTTATGTGGGCCTTCTGCTTTCAGGGCGTGTCCACAGACATGGTCTCTTGACACAGCACACCTACAAGACAGGTAGTATAAATCCTCCTAGATGGATGAGGAACAAGGGCTCTGCGGGGCAGTCTGCAAGTGGCTAAAGTTAGTGGCAGAGAAGCCCAGGCCTCTGGCTTTGCTGCCCCCTCCCCACCTTCCCCCTGCCCCAGACAACACGTGTGGCAGTGCTGGCGACCTGTCAGCCTTTCTCTGGCTACAGAATCATTCTGCAATTCTGTAGTAACCATGACACCAGCAAAGGGAAGGGATAGGTCACCCATGGACTAAAGCGGGGCGTATAAGGCTATCCTGCAAGGGGAAATGCAGAAGGAGATACTTGAAATCTGAGAATCAGCATGAAAGGAGAGAGGAGAGAAAGGCTGCTGGCGATGAGCAAGTTGACAACAGAGCCTGGGTCAGACACCAGTACCCAACACTCACATCAGGAGCACAACCAGGTGGGAGAAGAGAGACCGTGGGGTTGTTGGCCCTTCAGGAACATAGGCTACTATGGAGTCACCGACCTCCTGCACTCAGGCAAAACCATGACTCCCACCAGAACTCCAAGGATGGTCACATCTGGTGTGAGACATGACGTGTCCCTTCATACTGCCTGGGAGATACAAACGCAGAAATGGGCTCTGGAGAATGTGCTAAAATGCTCCAGAATGATGCAAAACAGCTATGCAGTAGGTATTTTCCTTTCTCTCCCCGAATTCTGCTTTTCTCAAAATTCAGGGGGCTGCGGTCTCCTTTAAAATAAATATTTTAATGCAATTTAACACTGGGTTCAAAATTCTTGGAAAGGGAGGAGGACAATCCTATTTTAATTAGAAAGGCATCCTTTTTCCAGTGCGTAAAAATAACAACACAGATCTGGCTATGCAGCCAAACACATAAAACGTGTCTTCTTCAAGAAATGGAGAAACACAAAGGACTGAAGTGAGCCGAGTACGAGGTTGGTTAATTGCCTTTAGGAAAGGCAGGAGGGAAGAGAGAGTGAGGGCAGGGTCACTGCCGTGGGCTGAATGTCTGTGTGTCCCCCAGCCTGCCCCATTTCTTACGTTGAGGCCCCAGCCCAACGTGAGGGGCTGGGAGGTGGGGCTTTGGGGAGGTAAATGGATTTACAGGAGGCCTTGAAGGAGAAAGCCCCATGGTGGAATTAGTACTCTCCCTCCTAAGAGAAAAGAGTCCAGAGCTTGCTCTCTCCCACATGCCAAGATGAGGCCATGAGAGCCCAGAGAGAAGGCAGCTGCTGGCAAGCCAGGAAGGGGGCTGCCTCCAAGAGCCAAATCTGCAGGCACCCTAATTTTGGATCACCAGACTGCAGACCTGTGAGAAGAGATGCCTGCTACTTGTGCTGCCCCATCTATGTTCTGTTACAGCAGCTCGATCGAGCTCAGAGGGCTGTGGAACCTGCCTGCACAGTTCTGGAAGGCACACAGATAAAAGCCTTGCGTTTATTTCTAAGCTTTGAACTTACGAGGTGCTCCTGTGATCCCAGCAAAGGTGTTTTCCAGTATGAGAAGATGAGGGTCCCAACCAGTCTCCTGACCTATTTATTAGGTGGTCAGCTGTCCATACCCACAAGGAATCCCTGAGGAAATGCTTGCACACAAACTTTCCCAAGACTCGCTGGGATACACTTGCTCAGTTGTTAATACTGACCTGCTAGAAAGGCTTAGCGACTTAACAAAGCAAAGGCATGTTTTACCACAATTAAGAAAAAAGGCATAACAAGTTCATAAATCCACCATTTCATCTGGTTCTAATGCAAAATTCTCAGAAAAGTTCCCCTAAGGACAGCCTGAATAGGGCAATCCTTGCTTTTCTAGATGCCTCTTTCACTAGATATGACCCAGTTTTTCAGTTTGATGACCACTTATCAATCTTATCAACCTAGCAGTGGCCTCCATTCTCCTGTGTCCCATGTCCTTGAATGATGACTTTCATGAGAAGCCCATCTTGGTGAAGGGCTGTCTTCGTGACCGAGTCAGGCTTATGTGTTATGTGGACTTCTCCGCACACTGGCAGGTGCAGGTGCCTGCTGCCAGCACCTGAACCCTGGTGCACAGAGGAAGGAAGAAGAGAAGCCTGGGTCCACAGCCCATGGCCCAATGCTGAGTACAGGAGAAATTCTAACTCAGCAGACTGGTTTCCTGGGCAGACATGCCAGCATGATGCTGGGTGTTTTCACTGCTCTGAGTCGATCTGAAAGGAGGTGTGCTGCCCTTGGACACCTGAGGATAGAGGCTCCCATGACAAGCAGCAAAAGGGGCTCTGAGAGTCAAGGCTCTCTCAGCACTCACTGGAGTGGACTGCCTTCTTGAAATATGGTCAAAGGAGGGGAGGTGATACAGCCATCCTTTGAAACTTTCAGATTAACAGCACATTTAACTTAATTAGAATTACTCAGACTTTCAGCCTTCTTTCAGGAACAATGCAAAAGAGTCATTTATTTATTTATTTATTTATTGCAAAAGATTTATGAAATTGTTTTCTGCAGATGTTTTTACACATCATACTAAAATGTTTTCATGGCTTTTTCTGATTATAAAAATAATTTATTCTACCATGATTAAAAATAATTTTTAAAAAATATTTGAGAGAGAGAGAGAGAGCGCACACAAGCAGGGGGAGGAGCAGAGGATGAGGGAGAAGAAGACTCTCTGCTGAACAGGGAGCCTGACCTGGGGCTCGATCCCAGGACTGTGGGATCATGACCTGAGCTGAAGGCAGACACTTCACTGACTGACCCACCCAGGTGCCCCCAAAATAATTTTTAAAATACTCATTTTTTGCAATTTAGACATATATAAAATAAAAAGTAATTGGAGTAGTTCAGTGGACATATTCACTCCAGGTTTTAATTCTCTATGTTAGTATATATGCATATATAGTAATAAGTATGTATATATATGTGTGTGGTGTATTTTTCATATATACATACTGCTGCTTGATCAGTTTTCACTTGATATGTCAGGGACTTCTTTCTACGTCAGTGTACATGGCTCCCTTTTAGCTTCTCTAATAGCAATACAGCATCTGATCCATGGTCAGTAACCTAATTTGTGGTCTGCCAATCCCTACTGGAGAGTATTCGGGGTATCTCCTCTTTGTTTTAGCTTTTATGAGCAATACAATCGATATTCTTTACAAATAACCTTTGCATATTCATCTAAGTGTATTTTTCCTTTCAAATATCTATCATTATTACTGTAAGTTATAGCTTGACATAAGGCAAGCACATAAGAGATAAATATACAGCTGAACTGTAGAAACGGCAGCCACCAAGGTCAACAAGTGGACCACGCAGATCACTCGAGAAGTGCCTCATATACCGCCCACCCTGACTTGTAAAATTAACCACTGTCCCTGATGCTCGTGGTAACATTTCCTAACTCTTTTTTTTTTTTAAACAGATTTTATTAGGGATCCCTGGGTGGCGCAGCGGTTTGGCGCCTGCCTTTGGCCCAGGGCGCGATCCTGGAGACCCGGGATCGAATCCCACGTCGGGCTCCCGGTGCGGTGCATGGAGCCTGCTTCTCCCTCTGCCTCTCTCTCTCTCTGTATGACTATCGTAAATAAAATAAAAATAAATAAATAAAACAGATTTTATTTATTCATGAGAGATACACAAAGAAGAGAGAGAGAGAGAGAGAGAGAGACACGCGTGCAGAGACACAGGCAGAGGGAGAAGCAGGCTCCATGCAGGAAGCCCTATGTGGGACTCGATCCCAGGACTCCAGGATCACGCCTTGGGCTGAAGGCCTGTGCCAAACCACTGAGCCACCCAGGGATCCCCCATTTCCTAACTCTTCCCTGTAGTTTAATCACCTTTACAAGTACTCAGCAACATTGTTGCATTTTACTGTAATTGTGTGTACATCTGCTTTCATGACTGCCTTTGGTTCAACATCAGGATACTTGTTGACAGGAGCTGTCCTTTGTCCATTTTCCATGAAGGACTCAGGAATAAAAAACACTTTACTTATCCATTTGCTGAGAAACATGTTAGTTTTTCCAATTATAAATACTGCTGCCCTGCACATTTACACACACACTTTTCTATATACCCAGGACTGGAACCACTGAGCCACAGGGAATGCAGATCTTAAACTTGAGCAAAAAATACCAATTTGTTTTCTACACGGGGTGTACAATTTATACATTCACCAGCACCAGGGCTTCTGAGTTCCTATTACTCTTACTATCCCCTTGCCAATTCTCAGAATTGTTAAATGTTTTAATTTTGTAAAATCTGGTGAGCATATACTATCATTTCATTGTTTTAAAAATGTCTGCTAAGACTTTAACCCATTTTTCTATTGAATTGCCTATTTCTTGTGGATTTCTGGAAGTTCTTAAAACATTCTGGACACCTCTCCTTTGTCAGTCATAGATGATGAACATATTCTCCATTCCCACAGCTGGTGGGGTCTCTGGATAAACAGAAGTTCTTAATTTGATGGCAGTCAAATTAATCTTTTCTTTTGCATTTATTTGTATTTCTTTTCCTTCCTTCCTTCCCTCCCTTCCTCCCTTCCTCCCTCCCTCCCTCCCTCCCTTCCTTTGAAAGAGCATGCGTGTGAGCAGTGGGGGTGAAGGGACAGAGGGAGAGGGAGAGAGAGAATCTTAAGCAAGCTCCATGTTCAGCAGAGAGCCTGACGTGGGGCTCAATCTCATGACCCTGATATAACCTGAGCCGAAATCAAGTCAGACACTTGGGCAGCCCTGGTTGCGCAGCGGTTTGGGGCCACCTGCAGCCTGGGGTGTGATCCTGGAGACCTGGGATCGAGTCCCACATCAGGCTCCCTGCATGGAGCCTGCTTCTCCCTCTGCCTGTGTCTCTGTCTCTCTCTCTCTCTGTGTCTATGAATAAACAAATAAAATCTTAAAAAAAAAAAAAAGTCAGACACTTAACCAACTGAACCACCCAGACGCCCCTGCATTTGTACTTTTAGTCACTTAAATTCTTCCCTATATCAAGATCATACAGATTGCTCTATACTACCTCCTAAAAATGATGTAGTTTTGCTTTTCATATTTAGGCTGCTTATGCATTTGAAATTGAGTGTATATTATGGGGTGAATTTCATTGTTCTCCACATGGTTCCACCAATTACTTACCTTCTTCTGCTGCACCCATTCCCCAGTGTATTGGTTATTAAAGTTTTTTGGTTTTGTTTTTTTAAACAAATCTTAGTGTCAGATTTATTAGAGAAGGGGTTAGCAAACTTCTTTCCTGTAAAGGTCCAGATGGTAAATATTTGAGGCTTTGTGAACCACATATAGTCATCTTTTTTGCATATTCTTCTTTTCTGTGCTTTTAAAAATGTAAAAAACATTCTTAGCTGGGGGTCCAAACAAACACAAGCCACATGAAAGTTAGCCTGCAGGCCATAGTTTGCTGACCTTTATGAAGGCCAAGTCCCTCCTACTTTTGTTTTTCTTCAAAAGTAGCTTGACATAATTAGTCCTCAGGGGAATGCAAATCAAAACCACAATGAGAAAAATAAAAGAAAGCTGGAAGAAGTACACTTCCTAATTTCAAAACTTACTACAAAGCTATGGTAATCAAAATAGTGTGTTACAGGCATAGGATAAACATACAGACCAACAGAATAGTAAATAAACCCAACACGTATGACCAACTGACTTTCATCCAGGGAGCCAAGACCACTAAATGGGGAAAGGACAGATGTTCAACAAATGATGTCAGAACAACTAGATGTCCAGGCAAAAGAATGAAGTTGGACCCCTATCTCACTCCATATATAAAAATTAACTCAAAAATGGATCAACAATCAAAATGTAAGAGAACCACCTAAATATAAAAAGAAAACATAGGGGTAAATCTTCCTAATCTTGGATTTGGTAATGACTTCTTAGATTTGACACTAAAAGCATGTCCAACAAAAGAAAAAAAATAATAGATAAATTAATCTTTAATCTTTCTTGTTTCAAACCCTCCATCTGGAATCACTTGCATTTTTCCTTGAAGTGGAGTCTTTGGTATTGTAGATAATAAGCTCTTTCTGTGTCTCAAAGGTCTCTGTTCTGCCCTTCATTTTATAGAATTCTAGATTAGTGGTTATACTCTCTCATAGACACCACCACCTCAAAGCATCATTCACTCTTTATGGTTTCTGTTGTAGCTTTTGGGAAGAAAACTGCCAAACTGTCCCTCCTTGAAAGTTCATCTCTATCATATTCTGAAGCTGCTTTTAAGATTTTTCTGTCTTTGGCTTCTGTAGTTTTATTGGGATAGGTCTAGTTATAGATGTCTTTTTTTTTTTTTTTTTTTAATTAATCTTGCTTGGAACTCTTTGGGATTCTTGACCATGACCTAATGTTTTACCATTGACCACTATCTCTTCTGACAGTACCTCTGCTCCAGGCTTCGTTCTGTAACTCTTGCTTAAATGTACATTACACCTTCTCCCACCAAGCTCTGCACCTCTCAGCTTTCTTATTTTCAGTTTCTTTCTGTTCCACATTCTTGAAATTGAGTCTTGCATTTCTTCAACTTTACTAATATTCTCTTTTATTGGGCTCAAACTAACACATCCACTGAGTTTTAGTTTTGGTTTTTGTATTTTTTAATTCTAGAAGTTCTAGTTTATTCTTTGAAGATATGCTAAGTCATTTTAAATAGTTTCCACATTTTTCCCCTGAAGATATTTTCTAACTTTCATTTTCTTAAACATCTTAAGTATAGTTGTTTTACCTAATTTTTTTTTTTTTAAGTAGTCTTCACACCCTGCATGGAGACCAACATGGGGCTTGAATCACTGACCCTGAGATCAAGACCTGAGCTGAGATCAAAAGCCAGATGCTTCATGGACTGAACCAGTCAGGTGACCCAAACATAGTTATTTTCAAGTCTGAGTCTGGTAAGTCCAGTATCTAAACACCATGGGTCAGATTTTGCTGTCCTTTCTTCTGGTTCTAGACATTATGCCCTGTTTCCCTGTGATTCTGGCTATCTTTACAATGCTTCCCTGAAACTCATCTTTAAAAACATTTCTGGGGAATCTCCAAGGTTTAAATTGAAACGTCTTTCCCAGAGAGGTTTCCATTTGCTTCTACCAGGTACTTGGGCACACTACCTGTTTGGTGTCACTTTAAACTAAATGCACAGCACTGCGTTTTCTTTGACTGCTCTTATGAGGCCCAGCACTGAGTCTTCCAGGGAGCCTACCTCCACGTGGGTTTCCTTTTGCCTCTCCCCCCGCCCCCCCGCCGCCCTCGCTCTGCAGTCAGGCAATGCTCTCCACTCTCCCCACTTTGTGGGTTTACTTTTCGTTCATCCCCGCACCCCCATGAAGTCCCTGCTCTTCACAGGACTTTCCTATCAGAGTCCTCAACATTGGCATCTTATAGATCCTGAAAGGTCTATGAAACTCTGTAGTTCAGGATTGTGGTTTACATGACTGCACATCTCTGGGGAACAGCTGCCAGGGCTCTGTGTACCTCTGCAGGTCTCACGCTCTCAGGGGTTGCCCTGGTGAGTCTTTACCATCTTTTCTCGGCACTTAGATACTTTCATAAAGTTGTTTTCAACATTCTATCTAGCATTTTAGTTATCTTCAGCAAAAGTCTCTGGATTACTAGGCTGCTGTAATTAGAAGCCAGAAATCTTACAGTTACTCCTTCAGAGTAAATTCCTTGGAAGATGAATTACTGCCAGAGGATGTAACACTTTGTGTTTTGACACACACCGAGAAACTACATCACTTTACTCTCCTGCCGCCTATGGATGACAGTACCAGGTTCCCAGGACCTCAATCAACCCAAGCTGTTCTTTATAATCATGCCCAATCTAACCAACAAAAAGTTACTGCCTGAGTGGCTCCATCAGTTGAGCGTCCAGTGTTGGCTTTGGCTCAGGTCATGATCTCAGGGTCATGGGATCCAGCCCCCCTCTGGGCCCCATGCTCAGCAGGGAGTCTGCTTGAGGTTTTCTCTCCCTCTTCCTCTACCCCTCCCCCTGCACGCACTCTCTCTCTCTAAAATAAATAATCTGAAAAAAAGTCACTCATTTCTTTAATTTGCACTTCCACGGATAATAGTGAGGATGGTAATTTTACTTCTTTCACAGGGTCTTGTTCATAAGAGCTCTTCATGTTGCAGCTGTTTTATACATTCTCTCTCTCTCTATATATATATATAAAGCTTTGTTATATGTTGCAATTTTTTCCTAATTTGTCATTTCTCTTTTAACTTTCTTTATGCTGATGTTTGCCATACAAAAGTTAAAAATGTTTACTCAGTCAAATCTGTTATTCTTTCTCTTGAGGTGTCTGGTCTTGTTATCATGTAACATATTCCATCATTAATTCCACCACAGTCACAGGTCAAGAGACATTGCAGGTTGGGTTCCGGACCATTGTGATAAAGTGAACATTAGATAAAGCCAGTCAAATGAATTTTCTGGTTTCCCACTGCACATAGAAACTATGTTTAAACTATATTGTAGTCTATTGAGTGTGCAGTAGCATTATGTCTAGGAAAACAAGATACGTGCCTTAAGTATAAAAAAATGCTTTTGGCAAAGAAATGCTAACCATCCCCTGAGCTTTCGAGGAGTCGTACTCTATTTGCTGGTGGAGGGTCTTGCGCCTTGATGTTGATGGGTGCTGATCAATCAGGGTAGTGGTTGAAGGCTAGGGTGGCCATGCCAAGTTATTAAAATAAGAACATGAAGTTTGCTATACTGATGGACTCTTCCTTTCACGAAAGGTTCCTCTGTAGCATTTGATACTGCTTGATAGCATTTTACCAGAGAACTTTCAAAATTCAACTCTCCAACCCAGCTGCTGCTTTATCAACTAAGTTTATGCAATATTCTAAATCCTTTGTTGTCACTTCAACAATCCTCACAGCATCTTCACCAAGTATGGATCCCATCTCGAGAAACTACCATCTTTGCACATCCATAAGGAGCAACTCCTCATCCATTCAAGTTTGCTGCAGTTCAGTCCCACATTCAGGCTCCATTTCTGGGGCTCTCAATATTTCCACAATCCTTTAATGTGGGAAGAAGAATGATATCTGTGAAGTACAGAGAAATGAGGTATGCCTGCATATATAACATTTCTACCTGAATCATCATGTCACCAGCTTACAAGACCTCTGGAGGCAGAGCCTAAAATAACGTTATTCACAGGGATCTATGCTTAAATGCTTAACACTTCATATTTTTCCCCCTACAGGAGTAGATTTTAGAAGTCTGTAAGTATATAATCCTATTCATGATTAATGAAATGAAGGGGAAAGGGCAACATCATGAGCAGGAACACATAAGTTTCTCACCGGCCCCCGATCCAAGAATAGCACAGCTCTGCTTCCTGCTTCTGTGTCCTGAAGCAAGAGCCACCCAGCGGAGAGCTCAGCATGCCTCCCCAGCCAGAGGACAGCTCAGCATGCTCCCCACCCCCGACCCAGGCGAGCCTTCAAAGGCTTGGCCCACTCGGGGTTCCCTGAATCGTAATCCTGGCCAGACCGTTCATTAGCTGTGTCGTGGCAGGCAAATTTCTTCAACTTCTAGGCCAGGCCTCAAACCATCTTGGTATCAAACCGGAAGATTTAGTTAGAGAATTTCAAGTCCCTCTGATATGAACAGTTAGTTTTAAGAAGGCTGAGTTTTCCCCTACAAATCACATTGTGAAAGTTAACTTCGCTTGAAAGGTTAAACACACACACACACACACACACACACACACACACACGGTACCAAACTGAAACTAAAAAAAGTAATCTCTAGTCTTGTAGTCCTGAAATAGAACTCTATTTTCTTTAGAAATTATTCACTAATTCCTAACATTTCTGAGCTATTCTTTTAAGGTAAAAAAACTTGATGCCTTTTTTTGTATATATGTATATACATCTGTATCGTATCTGCATATTTAGCTACCTATGTAGTGAGACAGACAAACCATGGCACCTTCATACCAGGGAGTACTACTTAGACAGAAACAGGCATGCTATTGATACATGGAGACAAATGTCAGCCTCAGAAGGTCACACATTATATGATTCCATTCATGCAATCTGATAAATTTTAGGGATGGAGAACAAATCAGTGGTTGCCAGGAGCAAAGGGTGGGGGGAACGGTGGTGTGAGACTATGAAGGAGCAGCACTGGTAGGTATGGGGTGATGGAGTCCTGACTCCAGGGATGGTCACACGTGACCTGGAACCATACACACACATGCACACACTGATCCCAATTTCTCGGTTTTCTTATTATATTGGAGTCATGTGAGATTGACCTATGAGGGGAAATGGCTAAAGGATGCAGGGACCTCTCTGGGCTATCTTTGCAATTTCCTGTGAATTTATGATTATTTCAAAATACAAAGTTAAAAAAAAAAGTGTTAGGAACAATGAGCACCTGGTAATAGATTAGCATGTCAACAGAAATAAAGGGTATCACTGGCAACTCACAAAAGAAGAACTATAAATGGCTAATAAACTTAAGGAAAGAGCTAATAATCATGGAACTTTTCCACTTATCAGGTGGTAAAACATAAGGAAGAATAAAGTCAGTGTGGTTGGAGAATAAAAACAGGACAGCCGAGGGGATGGGAGGCCTGAGAAGGTGCACATGGTTGAGTATGAGGAGGAACTGCCTGTTGACCTCAGGGCTCACTGATTAAAGCCCAGGTCACTAACCCAACATCTGGGAACCCCCTCTGCAACCTGGCAGCACGGGGGGGGGGGGGGGGGGGGCTGACGCTTTACCTGGGTGTGTGTGGGTGTCTGAGCTGCTCAACACCCTCCTGGCACGGATTGTCTTGAAACCTGAAGCAAATGAAGGGTGACTGTCCTTCACAGAGAGGGGACATGAGGTCTGACATGGTGACCCTGGCAGAGCACGGATGGCGGGACGCGTTGGGACACCGACACCATGACCACAGGGTTTACTTCCATTGGTTCCAGGGGCTGCTCCAGGGGTAGGAGGCCCGGGAGTCACTTGCAAAGAGAAACGGACTCTGCAACAGTGTTCTCAATTTAGAATATAAAATAAAATACTGGGCTCAGTATCAGCCACAGGGCTGACGTGGAGGGGTCCCTAAGCTGGGTGGGCAGTGAGACCAGAGGACCTCCAAATTCCTCTCCAGTTCTAAGACACACAGACCTAACCACTTCTCATCATCTCCACCATGATCGTGCTGATCTGAGCCACCATCCTGTCACCTAGATTATTGCAAAAGTCTTCAAACAGGCCTCCCTGCTTCTATTATCAAAACAGCTGCCAAAACAACCCTGTTAAAATGTAAATCAAACCACACCACATCTCTGCCCAAAGCCCATGCCCTTCCAGTAACCCCTCAAAGCCCCCCAGAAGTCCCTCTGCTCTGGGAACTCATCCCCTCTTACCCTACCCTGGGCTCTGAACGCCAAGCTTGACCCCAACCCATAGCCTTTGCACTGGTCACTCTACCAGCTAGGACACTTCCCTCTTCCCCTTGACTCCTATGAGGCCTGCTCTCCCACCCTCAGGGCTTTCTCAAATGTCACTCAGGGAAGCTACAGGAGTTTGGGCTCCCAGAGAGCCCCAGGACAGATACAGAGGCTGCAACAATATGGCCCAGGTGCCTGTGCTATGCTCTGTATGTCACTTCCACTTGTGGGTTTGTGCTGACCGCCCAGGTTCTCAACACAGGTCAGGATTAGCCTATGTGGAGCAGGATGGGCTGGGCAGATATGTCCAGTAATTTTAAGAGCAAGACTCAGAACAGAGTCCCAAGGCTACACTCTAGATTACCATAGCAGAAGGAGACACAAACGTCAGGAGAACTGAAGCTATGCTAAAGAACCCCCACCCTGTGGTGCCCTATTTAACCAAGTAGGCCCCTCTCTCCACACACGACTACAGTTCCCTCGGGTTTTCCTCTAATAGACACCATACGTGCACTTGGGCACACACACACATGCCTACAAATTTATTGACTGTCTCCTCTTATCAGACAGTCAGCTCCATATGCTGTTTGTTTGCTGCTATTTCCCCAGGATGCAGGGAGGCTGTGCCACAAATATCTGCTGAAGGAATGAACTCCATAGAATGTAAAGGACACAGAAGACAGAAAGCAACTCACAAAAGTCACAGTCTCGAGGCATCCCTACTGGCCCAGAGATGGTACTTCAGGGTATTACATTATGTGCTATTATGACTGTCTTGGTCCTCAACACAGGAGAGTTAATATCACTCGGAGACCTCACACTAAGCACTAGCCCTGCCCCCAATCACCTTAGAGGCAAAAAGAACTCTGGCAGAGGCTGTTGGCTGCCACCCTGGGCCACACTGGGCCTCTGCCTCAGCAACACCAGTCGGCAGGGCCCACAGGCAGCGGCCTCCTCCATAGGCGTGGTGACGAGACTCAGGCTCCAAGGATGTGGGACTTGCAGGAAGTGGCCCTGAAAGGAAGAGGGTGGGACACTCCTCTGCACCCTCCTCCTGCTGTCTGGTGAGGGCACGAGTATAGGAAAGGGGTCCACAGAAGGACACTGGGAAGGACCTGGACGGAGGCCCACCTTCCCTCACTGGACTGGCTGTCCCAGAAAAATATGGTCCCTCCCATTTCGGTTTTTCTGCCACGTGCAACCAAATATTGCAGCAGTAGCAGACACGTAGAACACTTCCCAGCTGCTACAAACAGCAGGAGACCAGTACCGTTGGAAAGCAGAAAGATTCTCTGAAATGCCCCAAACTGCACTACAAGAAACTGCACTCACTGTACCTGCTGGGGTTTCCTGTCTTCCTCTAGCTTAAAACCTCTGATTACAGCATTTAAACAAGTCATGACAGTAGGGTATCTTGATAGCAGAGAGAAGGGGAGAGAGTTAAGAAATCCAGTGAATGGAAGGTGCCTGGGTAGAACTCAGGCAGGCAGAAACTTGGTGAGACCAGCCACAGGGCCTTCAAGACACAGTGGAAATGCCTATGTTCTCTCCACACAGCACGTGGACATAACCTGCCACCTGTCAGGCATGCTGCTACCTCCCGTCTCATTTCTAATCCACCAGCTACCAGGGGACTGTTTCTATGTGGCTGAAAGCAACAGCCAAGCCATCATGCAATACACTTGTTCCTAGAAGGATGGGGCTGGGTGTGTCAGTCCCTTTGTTTCACATACCCTCAGAGAAAGCTACAAAAAGTTACTGTAGGGATCCCTGGGTGGTGCAGTGGTTTGGCGCCTGTCTTTGGCCCGGGGCGCGATCCTGGAGACCCGGGATCGAATCCCACGTCAGGCTCCCGGTGCATGGAGCCTGCTTCTCCCTCTGCCTGTGTCTCTGCCTCTTTCTCTCTCTCTCTCTGTGACTGTCATAAATAAATAAAAAATTAAAAAAAAAATCTAAAAACTTCAAAAAGTTACTGTAGCTACAAATTGCCTCATCTTCAGCTTAGCATCGCTCTCTAACATCTCAGAGGTTTACTAAGTGAGCCCAGGTCCACGAACCTGTAGCATCCAGCTTTTTTGAAAAGGGACTGGTTCATTCTATACTAAAATGATGGAACCATCACCCGGCCCAACCGATGTCTGTTTCAGGAATGCTAAAGGGAATTTGGGGCACTACTTTATCCTGGAGCTTTATAAAGAGGCATTCCAAGGGGATCCCTGGGTGGCTCAGCGGTTTGGCGCCTGCCTTCAACCCAGGGCATGATCCTGGAGACCCAGGATCAAGTCCCACGTCGGGCTCCTTGCTTGGAGCCTGCTTCACCCTCTGCCTGTGTCCCTGCCCCTCTCTCTCTCATGAATAAATGAATAAAATCTTAAAAAGAGAGAGAGAGAGAGAGAGAGGGGGGGGGGCATTCCAAGCCTGAGAACTTGTAAACCATGATCCTATAGCCCTTAAAAAGCACATCTACTGGCATGGGGGGGCAGGAGGAGTAGGCGACCAAGCAAAGCCAACACAGACCCTGCCTAGCAGAGCTATGCAATCAACCCAGAGTAACTCTGAAGCCCCAGGCGCCACAAAATCTGAGTCTGACACATGTGGATTTTATGTCAGGCGCTAGGCTGGCAATTCCAGCGACTCTTTTTATAGTCAGCACGCTACTCCCTAAGCCACAGGGTAATTTCCCTCTGAAAACGTCACACTCAGTGAATTCTAAGGAGGAAGCATCCACATACATAATCGTGATGAATGACCTTCCTCTGCATCTAGAATTCAGCCTGAACACTCAGCCTCTTTCCCAGCAACCTCTGGTAATGTTACAGGGACTTGATTCCTTCAAATGGGACAGAAAACAAAAATCATTCTGTGTAATGAGCAGAATCGTTTGATTTCCAGAAATCAAGAAATCCTGTGCAGTCAACATAAATGTGCTCCTCTGAACTGAGCCTTTGGTCCCATCTTCCACAGCAAGAGAAGACATCCTCAAGAAAGCACAATGCCCTGCCACTTGGAAATAAGAACAGAAAGGATGTAAAAAGTAATTCACAATCCAGGATAACTGTCCTGTGTGTGCAGCGCCATCTGCACAAATGCTGGGCCACAGTCAGACAGTGGGAAGTCATGTGAGGAGTCCAACAGGAGGCACCAAACGCCCAGGATTGCTGTCCAGTCCTCCCAGCAGGAAAAAGGTTCACCTGGCCTAGAACAGCACCAAGTCATCAATGTAGCTGACCAGCCACAATGTCAAAAGCATGTGGTGAAAAGCAAAAACAGTCTAATTTATCCAGAGAGTTCAGCATCCAGTGATTTTCCTCACGGTTCACCCTGCGTCTTGGGGCTGGGGGAGTCCAACGATGAAGATGAAAATTAACGATATAACAAGCAAAGAGTTGTGCAAAAGGACACCCTCCCCCTCCCCCGCGTAGTGCTAAATTGGAAGCGGTGAGGCTGTGTATCACCCACTCTGTGCTGGTTCAAGTTCTCACTCTCTCACCATGCAAACAGATCGGTCATCTGCTTTGAACACCTCAATGGCTCTGCTGCCTACAGGTGACTCTGCGCTGCTCCACGTGGCCTGTGTGGCCACAGTGAACGTGCTGTAGCTGTGATCTTCACTGCTGTGAGGCCTGCCCCTTGTCCACAATGAGGAACAGGGTCGAGTGAACTCAGGCTGAACCAATCCCTGTGTGGTTCTTCCCTGGCCACCATGCCCAGTCTCCTCCTGGCTCCTGTAGTGGCCACGCTGGTGAGACCTCATTCTGCTGCCACCACCTCACAAGCCCAGGGGAAGCCAGAGCCGCACAGGCTGAGCACAGAGATGGGGGCAGAGCCAGGGAAGGCACAGGGCAGTCCCTGGAGCCCCCGAGGCCCCGCACCACTTCTGCTATGTTCCTTCTGCTGCCTCGCTCCCGACTGTCCCCAACGGTTCATTTTACCTAATCTTTACAAAACTCCTCCAAAACATCTCCTCTGGCCCCTACCTGCCTAGGCGGAATGGCCTACTTTCTCCCTTTATGCCTTATGTAGCCTGTCTATTCCCCAGTTATATTTCTTGGCACATTTTCCTGCTATTACTTGTTTGCAAAAGTGTCTGTCTTACCAGTTTTCAGAATAAATGGGACTTGACTTCTGCATAGTGCCTGGCATGCAGAAGGCACTGAAAGTCCACCTGCCCACACCCAGCGAGGAGGGCTCTGATGTGCAAACCCACAGTCCCTTTCAGGGTAGGAGTACCCTTCTGATGAACAAGACCGTAAATTCAAAAGTATAACAGAAAGCAAATTGTGGAAATATTATCCATATTCTGTATTACAAACACATTAACTAGTTCATAATTTGCCAGGAACATTTAAAACTCCAAAATTCTCTTTTATTAGAAAAAGGCTATAAAAGTAGATAATATTTGTGTTTGTTACACCTAAGAGAAAAACCTCTAGGCTTAGTGTCTTGCTAGGTCTTACATAAATGCATTTTGAAAGATAAGGCCTAAAATACTCAGTTATCTTTCTTTTTCCTGAGCTGCAGAGGTTGTATCAAACTCTGTGTATGAAATGGCAGTCGACATCGGCGTGCACATAAGGGCAAGACCCCCTCTGGAGCAGGAGAATCCCCTCCCCACACACCCATTCAACTCTCCACCAAGGAAAAAGGGCCCTCACAAGGCAGTCACCAGACTCGGCCTTTCTTCTTCTCCTTTTTGTTTCTGCCTCTGCCTGGAATGGCAAGTAAAACCCAGAGGGCAGAGGGAACAGGAAAAAATCCAACACCTGGCCGACAGCAATTCTCAGAGCTGCTGGATTTCTCAGCTTGTCAGCCAGGGAGGAGAGAAAAAGCTAAAAACAAGTTGGTGAAGCATCACCCTGAAAAGGTTTTGACATGAAGAAAAAGATCCACAGAGAAGAGAGACCAGGGTTGAGCTGCAGACGGGGGAGGGGAGGGCTGATCATACTGCATGATGATGCTCACACTCCTCACGGGCCGGACCGTACACCTCAGCAGTGAAGACTGTGAAGGCCTATTGTCTGCCTATTTTACGAAAATGCTCTAATTTTTAAAAATAAAAGCAAACACATAGAAAAGTACAAAGTATGGCAATAAGCACCCATATACCTACTACTCGATGAACCAAACCCACTGTCAATGCTGCCCATTAGGATAGTCCTGAAAAACACTTAGCTTCCTGGAACGGTATACCCCCCACCCCCAGGCACCGTGTCCTCAGAGATCCCAGCTGGTGGAGGGCACAAGACGCAAACAGGCCAATACTCATATTATGGCAGCCTCTTAGCTGAACCCCATGCGAAGTGAGGTCTAGATTAAAGGCTCTTGAGGACAGGCACATGGCTGGTCTCATCACTGCTGTATCCTCAGCATATTACACAGTATCCAGCATACAGGAGGTGCTCCATTAAATGCTGTGTGAGTGAATGAATGGAGAAACAAGCAGAATGACTTCTGAGGCCCAAGTACCTCATGGTGATCACTCACAAGACATAGCCTTGACTTACTCAGCAGGGAGGCCCCTTCTGCTTGAGGATGCTGCACACAACATAACACGGCAGACAGAAGTCTGGCAAAACCGCCCTACCACACGCCCCCCAGACGGAGCGCTTATTCAACAGGAGTTGTAAATAATCCGCTCTGGATGTTTATACTTGCTCCTTCGGTAAACTCTCAAATGGTTGTAGCGATTTCTGCCTTCTTTCCCAAAACATATCAGTTTATAGGGAAAAAGACCTGAATCCCAAATTCACACTTAGAGGTTGTTTTCCCTGGTTGTTTCTGATATTCCTGTCCCTTAGAAGATTAAGATTTCCTTCCCATGACAACAACACCCTCCAGTTCTTTTGACTCTTCTACCTGCATTTTTAAAGTTAACTTGAAAAAGAAAGTGAAAATGAGAAAGGGTTATGAAATGTCACCTGTAAGATCCACCAATGGACATTAATAGGAGTGGGCCAAAGCTTGTGGGGAAACAGGGTAACTGCATTGTCTCAAAGTATCCCCCCAAATATTTAATAGTAACAAGGAGAGTAACTTTACAGCAGAGAAACCTGGCAAGCACGGCCTTCCCTGAGTGCTGCAGGCTCATGTCACCAGGAACTGAACCTCTGAAATGAAGCACACCATCACTTCTGTGTTTTTCTTGCCAAAAAAAAATATGCATCATCTTATTCTAATGATGAGGAAATACCAGACAAACCCAAATAGTGACACTCCACAAAATATGTGACTAGTGCTCTTTAAGTGTTGAGGTCACAAAAACCAGGAAAAGACGTGGGACTGTCAGTGACCAGAGAATAAGGAGCATGACCACTAAGGCAGCGTGGGGACCGGAGCCAGAGCCTGGCACATAGCTAAGTCCCCTGTGGGAGGATGGCGGAATTAGAGTAAGGTCTGTAGCTCCATTCACAGTACAGCACAGCACCTATCTCCCAGCACTGACAGCCTCAGGGGAGACAGGGTCAAGAGCATATGGAAACTGTATGGAAAAAATGACCACGCAGACTGCCTGCACGACCTCTCCAGAAAGTGAGAGAAATACAAATCACTCGTTAGAAAAAACTGGCAAAAGCATGAATAGGCATGGCCCAGAAAACACATGTAGCCAAAAAACATTATCAGGGAAATTTCAATTAAACCGAAGGAGATACTATTACAATTTCTAAAGTTGGATAAATAATACTCAATATCAGCAAGGATGAGAGAGCAACAGAGAATCTCTTCTGCTGCTGGGAGAGGCAAGACTGCTATGGCCGCTCTGGAAAATGATCGGACATAACTTGTCTATTTGGAGGTCAACGTGCCCAATGACCGGGCAATCCTGCTCATATGGGACATGTCCCAAAGAAACCCCTGCACACGCGTCTCAGGACATACACACAACAAAGGCCACCACACACCTAGGAGAGAATGGATGGATCCTGATTTATTCCCACAGTAGAAAGGAGGGCTGCAGTGGAAATGAATCAACCATAGCCATGCCAGCAACACAGAACTGCGGGTTGCAGAAGCATATATACAGTATGAAACCATTTATATAACATTTGAGAATAGAGAAAACTTTTAAAGTACATATTATGGCAAAACTCTCAAGAAAGGAGGGGGCTGATGGCTCCAAACTCGGGGTCACAGCTCCCAGGGGCAGAGGGTGTGAGAGTCCCAGGTACTTGGAGCCCTGGGGTGTGGGCAGGGATGGTGTGGGGGTGTGGATGGGCAGGGACAGGCACAGCTGTGCCAGTGATAGGGCAAACAGATACTTACTTGGTCTACAGAGAATGAAGGATAGTTAGGAAAAAAACAAAATGCAAACAGGCATATCTTCTATGAATCTAAATGAGAGACAACCAGGCATTTCAAAACTGTCAGACTTTAAAATGGAAGGAAAGAATCCGAAAAGAACAACTAGGAAGGTTGAGATTAGCTCCCAAGGAGCCACACAGTACAAGCTCGAAAGTGGTTCTAAGGAGACAGTAATTTCCTGCTATGAACAAGCCCTAAACACTTTGAGCTTCGTAAGCTACACCACATTTTAGTATTTTAAGAGTCTTTTGTACTCCTTGAACAAAACATTGACTCAGCCAGCCTGAATTCATGCTGCCCCTCTTGAACCATTTAAAGATAGCTTGATTTGCCTCCCTTACATGTTTTTTGTTGAACATTAGGATTTACAGCAATCTGCAGCTTGCCTGTGCTCGGACAGTCTTCAAGGAACTTCTACTAAAGGTTAACATCAGCCACATCGAACACACTTGTGCCGCCCAGGCATGGCTCACTCACCAGCTGGAACTCACTCCTCCGGCTGAAAGCCTCCCTGATGCCGGAGTCCCTCCAGAGAGCGCTCAGAGCGGGGACGTAGAGCTGGAAGGTGGCGGGTTCCACCGGCAGCCCCGCTTTGTTCTCAAAGGCCAGGAGGAACATGCCGTGCTTCTCATTTTCTGAATACTGCCATGGAATGCCAAGCTTGTCTCTGGCATCGACAAGAACCCTTGAACCCTATGAGATAAAAGAGACAGAAAGGGCTTAATTGTGCTTCCAAGACGACCTCACAACAGAGAATCTCAGCACGGGCATCGACTGTCATCAAGCAGGAAACTCCCAGCTTGGGAACCAGAACCTGTCTTTTGGTTTCATCAAGGTGCCCAGGTCTTCACTCGCTGACGCCTGGCAGCTCCTTGACATCAGGAGGACACAACTGCCTGTTCCAGCTAAAAGCAAGTGGAGAGACACAGAAAGGTGACCAGCAATATGGAGATGGGACAAAACCAAAATGAACCACCAGCTGAGCAGCCTCCCCTCACATCCCCAAAACAGGGCTTTGGGGTTGCGGGGGGGGGTACATCCTAGATTTAATACCACCACTGCTAGTGATGATGCGAAACCGTTTTCAATATTTTGCTTACTTGCTCACTGTTAATGTATTTCTGGCCCCTCCCTTATCTCACAGATGGGCCAAAGGGATGGAGAAACTGCCTCAAATATAGGAGCCGAGGTGTCCAGGCCACAGGAGACATGGTCTTGGGGACAACAGCCCCATCGGGAAGCAGGTCCAGTTCATCATTCTTAGGGTAGTGTTTCCCAATTAGCAATACTGTACCCAAGCAAGTTTCTGAGTTCTGAGAGGACCCAGTGAACACTGCACACAGCAAAGAACGGCAGGGGGCCTGGCCTGTGCATTAAAGCCTTCTTGGACCCAGGGTGGTGTGGCAGGCCCAGCACAATTGGAGCAGTAACTCAGACCGTGGTGCAGAGAACACAGGACCTAACTGCCCACCTAGCACTTGCTTTGAAAAAACAAAAATAACTGCTTTATTGGATATAAGTCACATAACACACAATTCCCCCATTTAAAGTGTACACCTCAGTGGTTTGTAGTTGGCAGTTACCCTAAAAAGTTTCACTTCCAACACTCGAGTCAGGGCAGATTCATCAGTTCTGCCTTCCTTGTATCTCTGCTGTAGCGGTGGTTTGGTGCCTACACCTCCCATTTCTGCCTTGAACCACTGTGCTGAATGGTAATGGGGACCAGGGAGAGTAGCTGCCATCTTTCCTTTTCCATCTTTCCCAGCAGACCAGGACTGCTGGTGAGAGGCATTCCTGTGAGTTCCCTCCTTATAGCCCACACTCGTGTGCCATCAGGATCCAGACCCATTTCTACTGACCCACATGTTTGAGGCTTACTCAGGGTAAAGCACCTAGCTAGGCATGGCGGATAACACGTTTATGAAGCAGAGTCTGATCTCCAGAAACCTGGAATCTAGCTGGAGAGAAAGACCTATGAATTAAGAAAATTAACACCTATTCATGATAAGAAGGCTCAAGAACTAAGAATGCAGGAGAAACTTCCTTAATTTCACGAACACTGACAAAACCTACAGCTACTGCTGTAACTGATGGTGAAGGTGTGATTCCCTTCCTCTAAAATTGGAACAAGACAAGGATGCCCACGTTTAGCAGTGCCAATCAATATGTATTGGTAGTGCTAGCTAGTATGGTAAGGAAAAGAAATAGAAGGTATAAAGATGAGAGAGAAAGAGAAAAAAAAACTGAGCCTATTTTCATTTTTTTTAAAAGATTTTATTTGAGAGAGAGAAGACAGAGCAGGAGCAGGGGGAGAGGGAGAAGTAGGCTTGGACATGGGGCTGGATCCCAGGACCCTGGGATCATGACCTGAGCCCAAGGCAGATGCTTCACCAACCGAACCACCCATGCAACCCCCACACCCCTGTTACACACTATAAAACAGCTAACACAAACAAAATGAATGATGACACCAGATGGTGGTGAGGACACAGAGATTGCTGGTGGGGGTGTGAGATGGCACTGCCACTCTGGAAAAGCATTTTCCAGTTTTTCTTTTTCTTTTTAAAGATTTTATTTATTTATTCACGAGAGACACAGAGAGAGAAGCAGAGGCACAGGCAGAGGGAGAAGCAAGCTCGCTGCAAGGAGCCTGATGCGGGACTTGATCCTGGACCCCAGGATCACGCTCTGAGCTGAAGGCAGGTGCTCAACTGCTGAGCCACCCAGGCATCCCCATTTTCCAGTTTCTTAAAAAATTAAACATATACTTACCATACTCCAGCCATCTCACTCCTGGGAAATGAACCCAGAGAAATGGAAATGTATGCCCTCACAAAAACCTGTGCAAGAATGTCCAGAGTAGCTTTATTCCTAACAGCCGAGAACCAGAAACAACCCTAAAGTCCTTTTTTTTAAATTTATTTTTTATTTTTTTATTGGAGAACACTAAAGTCCTTAAAAAGAGAAATGGTCACATACCGTGAGAGCCTCTGCACCATGGAATGGGACTTGGCAGTAAGAGGAAACGAACACTTGATTCATGCAACAACCTGGATGGATCACAAGAAAATTATGCAGAGCCCTTTCACGAAGATAGCGCCGAAGGCGAAGAAGGAAGCCCCTGCTCCTCCCAAAGCCGAAGCCAAAGCAAAGGCTTCGAAAGCTAAGAAAGCGGTGTGGAAAGGCATGCACAGTCAGAAAAAAAAGAAGATCCACACGTCACCTACATTCCGACGACCCAAAACCCTGCGTCTCCGAAGGCAGCCCAAATATCCTCGAAAGAGCGCCCCCAGGAGAAACAAGCTTGATCACTATGCCATCATCAAGTTCCCCTTAACTACTGAGTCAGCCATGAAGAAAATAGAAGACAACACACACTTGTGTTCATTGTGGATGTCAAAGCCAATAAGCACCAGATCAAAGAGACTGTGAAGAAGCTCTATGACACTGATGTGGCCAAGGTCAACACCTTGATCAGGCCTGATGGAGAGAAGAAAGCATACATTCGACTGGCTCCTGACTATGATGCTTTGGATGTTGCCAACAAAATTAGGATCATCTAAACTGAGTCCAGCCGGCTATAAATCTAAATATAAATTTTTTCACCATTAAAAAAAAAAAGAAAATTATGCAAAGTAAGAAAAGGCAATCTCAAAAGGTCACTTATTATGTGATTCCGTTTATAGAGTATTCTTGAAGTGACAAAGTTATAAAGACAGAACACAAATGAGCAGCTGCTAGGGACTGGGGATGGCAGAGGAAGCAGGAGGGCGGGTGACTTGTGCCAGGGTAGCTGGAGGATCCTGGAGGTGAGGGAACTGAGATGGGCTGGTTACACAGACCCTCACAGGAGAAAGCATGTCACAGAATCTCTCTCTCTCTCTCTCTCTCTCTCTCTCTCTCTCTCTCTCACACACACACACACACACACACCAGCAGTGTCAATTTTCTGGTGGTACACTTGCACTGCAGTTCTATAAGATGTAACCACTGTGGGAAACTGTGTGATACCCCTCCCTGTTATCTTTGCAAGTTCCTGAGAACCTATAATCATTTCAAAATAAAAAGTTAAAAAAAAAAAAGTTAACCAGCAGCCATGACAATAAATGTTCCGATTTCATGGGTCTCAAAGTGAGCTTTTGAAGAGCAGGTTCACGTCAACAAGTGGCAACAGTGGATTAGAACCCACCCAGTGGGGAAAGAGGACTTGAATAAATCCTCAGCTCTCCTCCCTCTGGGTCCCAACCACCCCATTCCTGTCTCTGGGTCCTTCCCATCTCCTTACTGTTTCTGACAACGTCACACCAAACTCCCATCTGCCCAAAAGGACAATACTGAAAAGCTTCAAGAACCCAAGAAAACAAAGATGTTTCATATTCTCCACATTCTGTACAACAGAAAAATGTCTGCATACAGAGAAGGTAGAAGAGATCTCTCCGGTAAGATTCTTGTCTTAACAGGTCACAGCACCTTCATGTAAATCAGACAAAGCTCCCCACCATCCTGGCACATGAGGCCCCTCGACTGGCAAAAGTGCTGGGTCAGAACCTCGGCCCACCCCCACCCCCAGCCCCAAGTCTGGTAACCAACCCACCTACATTCCTGATGGTCCAACGCGCACAAATCACACACAGCAAATTCGGTCTGACACACCAGGTATCACTTCAGTGCTCTTTTTACAGATTAAAACAGTTCAGCTTCACAAGTAGCACATCTTCACTCAGAAGGGAAACGGAACCTCTGCTCCCTGGGGAGTTTCATTTTTATATGCCTGAGATGAAGGCCGGGAATCAAAATGGACTTAGAAGCCTGAGTGATCGTTTCCAAGACTGCTTTCAAAACGGCACAAACCAGGCCTTCCCTAATTATTGGGGTGAACACAGGTTTGGCTTAGAAAACCCTGGTCCATCCAAAAGCAGCCTGTGTTCCCACTGTACACTGCCACCCAGGCAAGCCTGGAACTGGTCCAAATTAACTTCACACAAACACCAAGAAAAGGCTCCTTATTTCTCTTTTTAAAAACCCAGGGAAATGACAAAACTGCTGATGAACTTTATGCCAGTTAGCTACGGTCTGTTTTCTATATCTTAGTCTCTTCAATTAGAGGGGGAAAAAGCAACAAGAAAAAAGAGGTCCCTCTTGCCTTTTAAAATTTATCCTAGTGAAAAACTACTCTCTGCCAACTTTGTTCTGAATACCAAAACTGAGATAAAGGAGAGGTTTCTACTTTGGGACATCTGCCTAAAATTGGAGCCTTCTTTTTCTTCCTTTTTCGAGAGAGCATAAAATCTTTGGAGAATTTCTATTTATTGTACTTTAGCAGAACTGATGGTTCTCATTATCATTATATAGAGCTGCTTATGTCACCATCATTATATAGAGCTGCTAATGTCTTGAAAGAAAGATACTACTGTACAGCGGATGTACTACAATAATAAAACACCTTGCCTCATTCTTTTGTAAGAAAAGACCTATTTCCTGAAATGTAAAGCCCAGAAAATCCATATACACTCAGAAGAAAAAGAAGAAAAGAATTAAGGCAGAAGACAACTTGCTTGTCTCATTGATAGCTTTAAGGAGAGCTATTCTTTCAGTAACAATGTTATGGAAGTATTAATTTTTTGAGAACCATACATTTTATTCAGTTATCCAAAGGTGAACAGATAAGTCTTAAGCAGTTTGGTGACCTCATCTTGATCCTATGTAACACTTGAAACTGTTCAAAGAGTACATTTTTAAGACAACTTATAAATCCAGCATTTTAAACTTTTTGTCAAAGAATAGATTCCCTGTCTGCTGGGGATGTAGATTTGGGGGGTTTTCAGTTTCACTGGACGGAGACCAAAACTTGCAAATCCTGTTATCTCATTTCAAAATAAATGTTGTTAGTTTAGCGCCTAATCAAACCAAATCTTCTCAGTCATTCCTTACTAAAATCTTCCCACAGTAAACACTAACGCCAAGATAGATCTAAAATGCTAGTGGATCAAATTAGCTTTTTCTACAGAATGAAACAGTGACATGAAGAACATGTGAAGGTCTAGAATGTTCACCCAATCAGATAATAGCATATCTACTTGGAAAGTTCTTTTAAAAAATATATTATTATTATTTTCTTAAACCCACTAGGGCCAAGTTGTTTGCCTTTGGCCACCGTCCAAATAAAAGAAATGCTGCCAGAAATGTAAACAGGATACATTTCTTTAAGTTAATGAGTCCAGCAAGCAAAGGCAGATGGCTCCTCTTCGTTGGTCTCTGAAGCTCAAGTGGATGAGAGCTTCTAATTGAGAGGGCAGAGAAAAAGTGAGAAAAGGAAACAGCAAGCAGACCGTCTGATCCTCAGAGTGCCACTACAGGACAGAGGCAACAGCCCTCTGGCCGGGTCCCCTGCCCTCTCCTGTCCCCCCTCCCCCCGCCCCCAGCTTCTGGGAACAAAGACACTGACAGGACAGGCTACTGCTCTGCTCTGGAATTGTACATGGAGACGTCCCTCATGCAAGGACAAGTACCAGGGAAGATGGGGGTCGGGGGCAAAAAGATGGTAAACACGTCGCCTGCCCTGAGAGCTTCCAGGACACAGCAGCAGCACAGAGCACTGGATGTGCAGCCAGAGAGGCATGCCACAATTAGAGGCAGGACAAAGGTGGTGGGATGGTTGGGAACAGCACCATCAGTGGGAGGGGGGTGGTTCTCAAAAAGCCAGGGGGCAGAGAAGTGGGGAGTTTACTCTGCAGGAGCAGCGAATAATCAATGATCGATCACAGGGTCTGGGAAGGAACAGCTGCCTGCACAATCAGCAGTGGGAGGGAGCCATGCAGGTGTGGCAGGGAACAGGCAGCAGGCCTCCCCACAGGAGATGAGAGCTGACAGCAAGAGAAAGAAGTCATCAGGGGTGGGAGGTGAGGGGGCAGCGGAGAGAGTGCATGACCAGACCATCAGCCAGCTCTCCCGAAATGAGTGAGGTGGGTCCAGAGGACGGTCTGGCTCCGGAGGGGTGAGATTTGGATAAGTTTAAGACAAATTAAATTTCATGGGACAGCAGGACATCTAAGGCCACACTTCCAGGAAACAGAACTGTAAGGAAAACTCTGGGTTTAGGAAGTGTGCGGGAGAAGCAAACTTTTGTCATGAGCTTTTTCTGGGGACCCTGGAAAGACTGGTGCTCCTAAAAGCTAAAAAATAAATAAATAAACAAGGAATTCCACATGAGTTCAGAATTCCTCAGATCTCCCCAAATGGAATGTGAAAATCCATGCTGAATGTCAGAACTCAAGAGCCAGCAGACTGCAGACTTCTAGAGTCACCTCCCGGAGCCTCGCAGAGAGCAACTTTTCCTATTCCCTTTCAAGTGGCAGGCTCTAAGCCCCGGAATCTCCTTGAACTAAACATCCATTAAAGGTTATAAAGACAAATACTGGTACAAGGCAGAATGAAGCCTTTCTGCCAAAGTACAGTAAATAATAAAGAGATTTGAGAATAAATACTATCATTCCCAGGGGGAAAATCCCATAAACACTACAAATAGGTAACACAGCTTTAATACACTCATTCAGTGTTTTCAAGATTCAAGTCAGGATCCACACAGTGAAATAATGTTTTGAGTTTTTAAAAAATGAAACAGAACGTAATGGTAAATATTTGAATGACTTGTAAATAGTTACCACAAGTGTTTCATAGAAATTCTGTTTTGGGGCACTTGGGTGGCTCAGTGGGTTGAGCACCCGACTCTCAGCTCAAGTCTCGATCTCATGGTCATAAGTTCAGGCATGGGGCTCCATGTTAGGTGTGGAGCCTACTTAAAAAAAAAATCTGTTTTAAAGCAAGATCTGTATACACAGGGAGAGATATATACACAGACGGATGTGTCTGTATATGTCCAGGCATCCACACCCACACCCACACTGGGTAAAGTGCATTTTCTACGGAGCACTGTACTCAGAGAGCCACCGGACAGACTCTCTCAGGGTCTGCTCTGGGGTGGGCCCTCTCTTGTGCCTCTAGCACTTCAAATCTAGGGAACTGAGCTGATCTCAGAACTCCCAACAGTAATGAGCTGGGTTTGGGGAAGGATGGATAACAGAGTGGAAAGAGGTTGAGGGAGGTGGTGTGAGAAAATCGTGACATCCCTGTCCTTTGGGAATAGTGCCACCAGACTGCATTTGAGGGAACACAATCCTGGCCAATCTGTCAGGGACATCTTGGACAGCAAGGTAAGGTCTGGCAATGCATCTCATGATATTTTCTACCCTGTAGACACTAATCAGGACAAGCAGTTAACATGCACTTTGGAAAGACCACTTTTTGACTTGTCCAAAGGTCAGATGTGTGACATGCACATCAGAAGCCAGTCCCTGAATAACTGTCACTGCTTCCAGCCTGATCCAGCTTGGGGCCTTGGCTTATTGTGGGAAACAACAGCACAGAGGTCACAAAAATGCTATCTTTGCACAAACCCTTCAAATTCTGATCAGGGTGTCCAATGAGCAGATGCAGACCTGCAATGTACATGCAGACATGTACAAAATTCATGCTCTTTCAGCAATCCAAAGGCTGTGTCAGGGATGCTACAGTAACACATTACCATTGCTCACACAACAGTACTTGCCACGTGAACAGTACTGTGGTAAGTGCTTAACATCCATTAGCTCATTTCTGCTTTATAATACTGCAAGGTGAGCAGCACTGTGCCCATTTTACAGATGAGAAAAACTGAAGCTCAATCACATAGCCAGTTAAGTGCAATTCTGTGATTCTAAAGCTGGTGTTTTTATTTATATTCTCCACCTCTGTGGATTTATCAGGCAAGTGAAGGTACAAAGAAAGGGGAGAAGTGGTCTGTCTGCCATCTGTCTTTCAACTGCTGACAGCAGGCCTGAGACTACAGCCAGATCTGAGTTAACCTTTGAGGACCTCACATTTCTGGTATTCTCTAGAAGATTTTTTTTTTAGAAGATTTTTTAAAAAATAGCGATTAAAATCTACAAGTATGGGATATGCTTATGCCTGGCTAAATTAGAGAAAATTTAGTGAGTTCAGATCATACTTTAATCTCCAAACAGAAAGAGTAAAAAGGATCCTGACTTTTGAAAACACTGAATTAGCACATTAAGCTTTGTTACCTGTTTGTAGCGTTTATGGGATTTTTTTCCCCTTTGGAATGATATTTAGTATTTATCCTCAAACTTCTTTATTATTTACTCATGTAAACTACCTTAGCTGCACAGAATTAGAACATTTGATGGCTGCTCTGTCCAACTGAGAGGTCCTTAGCCACGCATGGCTACTGGGCAATGGAAGAGTGGCCAGTCTGAATTGAGATGTGTTATAAATACATACTAGATCTCAAAAACTTAGTATGAAAAATAAAAACAATTATCCTTTAGTTTTTAATACTGATCACAGGTTGAAATGATAATGCTTTGATATTTTGGGTTATCAAAATATATTAATTTTCTTTGTTACCTTTCTTAGTGTGGCTAATTTAAAGTATGTGTGTGGCTTACATTACATTTTCTGTTGGACTGAATCACTCTATGGGAACATTTCTTAAGATGGAATTTGTTTCCTGATTGCAAAAATATTTTGAGCGTAGAAAACAGAGGAAACAGAAATGAATTGAGAAGAAAATTAAGTCCTCATGAATATTACTATTTAGAAATGACTTGTTAATGCAGAATGTTATTGGTCTTGTTCTTTACAGAATTCTTTGTGTATGCATAAACATCTTCTAAATCTTCAAAAACATTTCTAGCAATAGATCATAAACATTTCCCCATGTCGTTAACTATTTCAAAACTTCAGGATTTGTAACTGCTGCATAGTAATCCCACATATGGGGCGGGCTATAATTAAACTGATCCCCTGCTGCTGAATGTCTGAGTTGTTTCCAAAGCATGGAAAGTATGGACAACAAGGCCAGGAGCTCTCTGGATGGGCTTATCTGCACATATCTGACTACTGTCCCTGTGAGAGATTCCTTAAAGTTGCATGATGGAATTGTTGGGTCAAAAAGTATGCGCACATTTTTGAGGCTTTTTGATAAGTGTTACTGAAATGCTCTCCAGACACACTGTACCCATGTACACATTTATAGCTGGTAACTTTTCATTTTCCTAAAATTGTTTTTTTATTTGGTTTGGCTTTGCTAAAATTGTCCTACAATAATATTTAACCAGTCACATCCTCAAACCATAGCTCCAACAGAAATCCCAATCATTACCAACTGAAGATGAAGCAAATTGATGGGGTGCCTGAGTGGCTCAGTCGGTTAAGGATCTGGCTCTTGATTTTGGCTCAGGTTGTGATCTCAGGGTAGTGAGATCAAGCCCCATGTTGGGCTCTGTGCTGGGCACAGAGTCTGCTTGGGATTCTCTCTCTCCTTTTCCCTCTCCCTCTCCCCCCGCTCATGTCCTCTAACATAAATCTTAAAGAAAAAGGAAAAATGAAGCAAATTTAGAGTGTGTACACATACACACACACATATATTGACAACCCAAAGTCAGGAAAAAATAGAAAATCAATAGGCATTTGGCTTCTCTACTTCAAATAAGCTTTTATAGAAGCATTTTTCCCCCTCTAAGTCCTATTAATAATAAACCAAATAAATGAATAAAAGTGAGTTAATTAAAAATAGATAAAATCATGAAGTAACTTAATAAAAATGCTTGAATATCTAAAGTCTCTCGCTTCCAATTAGAGAATGAAGCTCAGCCACCAGTACTTCCAGTGAAGCATCTCACTTGAAGGCAGAGAGAAGATGTAAAATCTTTAGCCTGAGTTCTTAGATGTTTCCCAATCAGGAGAGCCTTGAATTTGATGGGAGAATTAATGCCAATTCTTATCTATACAGACAGAAATCCTTGAAATAGTGAGGCATTAAGATAAAGTGTAAGAGGCAGAAAAATTGCCCGGACAACACACCAGCCTGACGGTTCTCATTCCTCTCTCCGAAGCTATCCTTTAGGAAGTCTGAGGCTGACTACAGGACTAACTGGAGAAAAGTGAAAAGACAGTAAAGTTACTATGGCAGAACATAAATAGCACCAAAGATGCACGTGGCCATGTCAATACATCCACCATCAGTGTGAGGCAGACTCCACTCAACTGCTAAGACTCTTTTGGATTAAGTCTTGGGGTACTCACACCTGGGCAGAGGAGCAACAGGAGAGGCAGCTACTCATGCATCCAAGGGAGCTCCTGGAACATTGCAGACTGGCTTCCTGGCTCCATTGAGGAGCTGCATAGGTCAAAGCACCTACCAGCCCCAGTATTAGCTGGGCCCTTTTCTGCATTCTGGAGCTCCAAACTGCTACAAGGAGGCCCTGCTCTTGGGGTAGCTGGCTTTGCAGACCTGACCAGTAACAGTTTCAATGTTTGAGAATGAAAATCTCCATCTATGCTTAATTAGCACTTATAAAAGAGCAGAGAGCCTCCAGGATTTTCACTATGTGTTTCATGAATCTGTGCATGTGTTTCCTTGTGACTCATACACCATCACTTCCTTCTTTAAATACAGAAGCAGACCTAATATGCAGTGATTTCTAATACCGCACACAGAGCGGCACAGCTTAGCTGCAGGTTTGGCAGCTTTCTGCCACTGTTATGCCTACAGGAATGTTCCTCTCCAGGTCATGTCTGCATGCGTCCCCTCCAGTCCATCTTCAAAATTCAGTTCACGGCACTCCTTGCTCAATCTCTTTAAGAGTCCCTGTCTCATCAGAGTAAGAGCCCAGGTCCTTGAAAAGGCCCAGAAGGTCCCACATGACCTGACCTTGTTGTTTCTCTGACTTCATTTCCCCCTCATGTCTCCTGTAGGCTGCTCCACTATAGTCACATGGCCTCCCTGCTACTGCCTCAGGGCCTTTGTACTTCCAGTTCCTGAGGCTTGAGACCCTTTGGCTCCAGATATCCCTAGGTTGCTTTAGATAACACATTACCTCAGCTCCTTTGATTCTTTATTCAAAGATCAGCAAGGCCTTCCTTGGCCACCTTATCCATGACTGAGACCTTCTGCCACTCCAAGCCCACTTGTCCTACCTCTTCTCCACTTTATATCTCTCTTTAGCACTTACCACAAGCTGGCTAATGGATCTATGGTTTACTCATGCATCTTGTGTATTATCTTTCTCCTTCTACCGGACTGGTTGGCCCCTGGTGGAGTTTGGGGGGGGGGGGTCCTTGGTCTGTTTTGTTCACTCCCATATTCCTGGGGCCTGGCACACAGTAGGTGGTCTACTCACTGAGAGGATAAATGCCTGGATTTCAGGTTCCTTATCTGCTAATCAAGGATAACCACCCTTTCTACTGCTGAAGCTATAGTGAGGAACACTGCAAGTAACATATTTATATACTAACTACTAAATCTTATACCCAAACTGATCAAACAGCATACAAACAAATGTCATCAATCATTTCAATTTGCTTCTCACTGGAAACCTTATCTCACATGAGGAATCATTATTGAGATTAATAAATTAATATTGGCTCATATATCATTTGAGAGTAATTTAGTTGTATAATGGGTCTGGAAACTCCTCTAAAAACTATCTCCTTCCTATACGTCCAAGATAAAAAGCCAGTTTACAGGAAAAGTTCAACCAAAGAGATAGCTTAATATACTGTACCAAGTAAATTAAAACTGTAGCATGACAAAGTTTAAATCAAAGAAATGCCCCACATCTGTGTATTGCTTCTTTCCAAAATATACAAATGCTTTTATGATTAATAAGATACAAATAATTATTTAAAAGCATACTATGCTTGGAGCAGTCTTCTAATGTTAGACCTACTCCCAACCTGCAGACCCGGCCCAGCAGGTCCTGGGAAGGTGAAAAGAGCAAACAGGGAAGTAGGGCTGCAGGGAAGATACTGAGACCAGAGCTCGGCCCTTTCAGACAAGACACACAGAGGACCAGAAGCAATGAAGACTTTCCCATAATTAGGTGAGGAGACTTCCTCTTCCAACAGCAAGAAGAGTTCAGAATGTGGGCAAGAACACAGAGCTAGTGGAAGCCCCAGCCTGACATTCCCAAGCAGGGCATGTGGCAGGCTGGGGGCCAGGCAGTGATATCAGACATAGAAAGGAAGTCTCCATTCCTATTCCTATTTGTCACAGCTGCTGACCTGTCTCTGCACCCAGCAGAGCAGTGCTTTCCATCACAGCAGCCCCATGGCACCGTGACTATGCTCGGAGGCGCAGCTGCAGGTGTCAGGCCTGCTCACGTGTTAGACAAACATCAACAAAGCCACCAGAACTCTGGTCAATCCACAGTGGCCCAGGGAGCCCCAAGACAGAAGAAAACATCAGCATCTTTGAAAGGGACTGGAGAATACACATGCTGCTTATTACTCAGATCGATTTTATTAATGACCAGTAGAGTAATTCAGAGAAGAAACCTCAAAGTGAAATCAATGTACGTGGAAGTACACTGCCTATACTCACAAGATGGAAAGCAGTAAAGAAGGGCTGTAAAACGAGAATTATTTCTACTGAACAGTGAGTCCCCATGAGCAACACTTGATGCGATTCCATCAGGAAGCCCTAATGGAGGGCCTGCTGGGCCAACACCAACGTTGTGCTGGTTTCAGATGTCCCTGCAGGACACACGGGAAGGAGCAGCTACCTCCAAACAGGTTCTGCAGATGATGTCAACACAGCAAGCATCCATGTCTACTCCTTAAGAAGCACCTTCCAGGGGTGCCTGGGGGGCTCAGTTGGTTGAGTGTCTGACTCAGTCGTGATCTCAGGGTCATGGGATTGAGCCCCATCCCTGCATCAGGTTCTGTACTCAGAGGGTCTGTTTCCCTTTCCCTCTGCTCCCACTCCCTGGTTGCACTCTTTCTCTTTCTCTCAAATAAATAAATAAATAAATCTTAAAAAACAAAACAAAACACTCCAGAAAGAATCGGGTAAAAAGTCACATATTTCTTCCATATAAAACCAAAGGAAATCTGACATTTAGCCCAGAAAGTGTTAGTTACCTAGAGGTTGTAGGGAACCCCCCAAAAAGTCTCCCTAGTAATGCCACACTACCACTACAGAAGAGGTAGTCCAAAGGCTTTCAAGCGTTAAACACAATCAACATTTCAGACTGTTCTTCACCAGAAACCTGCAGACTAAGTTAATCCTCATGTTTCTAATTCCATGAAAAAAACCTATTTTTAGTTTTCAAGTAAGTAAGAATATCTCCTTAAGGACACACATCTGCTTTTCCTCAAAATTATGATAAATCATTTGGGCAGTGTTTTCCTTAGCTTTCTTTTTCTTTTAAAGCTGCTAAGACACGAGCACAGTCTTTAGACCTCTGTAACTTACTAAAACCGGGTGAGTTCAGGCTCCTGCTCAGATTCACTGAATTTCCTTGACTGCACTGCCAAAGCTGCTGAACGCACAGACACTCCTGGTGAACTTCCAAGTCCATGTGGGTACCATGCGGGGGGTTGGGTGGGGTGGGTAAGTACAGGAAAAGACATGCACCTACCACAAAACCTGTACTTTTAACTAAAGATAAAGCTGGTGAACAGTGACAGTTACTCAGCATTTGTAGGTAGATTGCAGGATGCACACAGTTGGCTCCCATACAAAGCAAGGGTTAGGGGTGCCGCCTCCATCCCTCTGCACAGTTGAGAATTCACGTTATCAACTTTTGACTCCCCCAAAACTTGACTACTAACAACCTACTGTCTGACCAAAAGCCTTCGGGAGAACACCAATAGTCAGTTAACAAATACTTGGCATGGTCTACGTACTCCATACTGTTTCTTACAACACTGCGAGCTGTAAAAGAGAAAATATTAAGAAAATCATAAAGAAGGGAAAATCATGTACGGTGCTGTATTTATAAAGAAAAAACCCACAAAACCATGTGTAAGTGGACCAGTGTAGTCTAAAGTTATGTTTTTCAAGGGCCAACTGCACATACACAAAATCAGACGAACTGACATTTAAAATGTAATTACTACATCTCCAATCAGAAGAGGTTACAGTTTATGTTTTTTTAGCTCAAAGATGAAACAGTTTCAAAACTGTAAATATTTATCAGCTTTGATGAAACTGAAGGCTCCTTCTCAGCAGGACGATGTTTTTGACTTTAAATTATTTAACAAGTAGATGAGGACAGACACAGTACAAAGTCCATCAAGGTAGCCCCTACCCTCTCTGCCCCCCAGAGGGGACAGAGTGGCCGGTGGATGACACTAGCTGCAGGGGTTACAGACACTAAGGACACTTGCTATCCCTGCAGGGAAAGCTCACCTCGTGCCAAGAGAGGGAGATGCCAGGGACAAAATGACAGTCCTCCAGGGAGAACACTCAGATGGGAAAAATTAACCAGGCCTAAAAGGTGGGGCAGAGGAGTGTGTGAGGGGAAAAAACAGACGGAAACGCAAGTAATTGACCAGTGCGAAGTGTAAGAACAGAACTGGAAAATCGGGAGGCCCTGGGATTAGTCACAAGGCTGGGATCTGAGGCTGTGGCTGTGTCTGCCGGCCTGCAGGCTCATGGGCAAGATGGGGGCTGCTCAGGAGGCAGTGCGGTGCCCCAGATTGCAGCCCTGGGCTGCAGTGGCACTCAGCGGGCAGGCTGGGCCCAGGGCGGATGGCGGCTTTCCCTCTGCTGACCTGCTCCATGCAGGTCAGTGTCTGGCTCTGCGAATCCCATAACCTGAACGAAGGACAAGGAAAGATGACAGAATAAAGACCCTCTCAACTCTGGCTCACAAAGCAAGTCAGAGTCCCAAACTGAGACTCTCGGGAAGTTCTTCTGCCAACAGAATCTTTAGTTGAGAGTCACCTCATAGAGGCCCTACCTTGCTGTCCCATTTAAAACTATAACCCCCACCACAAACTCCTGATTTCCTTTTCCTGCTTTTTTCATGGCACAGAATTTTACAGAATTTTAAAGTTAGAAGAATCTCAAATCAAATCACCCTCTAGATAGGAATTCAGGAATTCCTTATATCATCTTTCTATCCATTAATGGTCGTCAAGCCTATGTTTGACAGAAAAAGGGTTCCCAAGTTATACTGCCAACCCCATAAGCACCTTCCTGTACTGTGCCCCTTGTCCACCCCCCTCCACGGAGCCCTCAGCTCACCCTTCCCTTACCACAGTGCCCTGAAATGATTTGTGTGTCCCCATGAGGCCACATGCTCGTGCAGCTCAGTGCCTGTGATGCAGCCACCATTCTCTCTACTGCCGAACACACAGTAGGCACCCGATAGACCATGCAGAGGATAAGGATTATGTTTCTAGCCCATGGTGGGCAGCCCCTTCTGTCCAGTCCAGGTCATCGTCAAACCCAGCAGGTGCCAACATTGCACAGCAGAGACAAGACAGATGGGCCACTGCCCTCCTGAAGCTTATGCAGACTGAAGGGAAGAGGGATATCACGAGTCACAGACAGAAGAAATCACCGCAGCCCAGCCCCTGGACAGGACCTGTGCTCTGGAGGCAGTAATGGATCTGCAGGTCACTGTCAGCAGGGTTGTCAGGGAAGGTCGCTAAGGTGATAAGCTGACCTTGAGGAGGAGAAGGAGCCTGCCATGTGGTAAGCAGCAGGCTGAGCTTTCCCAGTGGAAGGGAAGCAAGGCACTGAGCTTAGCAGTTTTGAAAAACTGAAACCAAACACCTGAAGGGCTGGAGTGTGGCCAGTGAGAAGTGGGTGGGAGATGATAGTGGAGCCTGCTAGGTGCAGGCTCTGCAGGCAGCCGAGGTACAGGGCCTCAGGAGCTTTCCTGGACTATGGTTTGAAAATATTACATGGGATGCCTGGGTGGCTCAGTGGTTGAGCATCTGCCTTTGGCTCAGGGCATGATCCCCGGGTCTGGGATTGAGTCCCACATGGGGCTCCCTGTAGGGAGCCTGCTTCTCCCAATGCCTGTGTCTGCCTCTCTCTGTGTGTCTCTCATGAATAAATAAATAAAATCTTAAAAAAATATATTACAAACTAACTTAAGGCTAGGAGAAACGTAATGTTAGTGTCATTTCACCAAACAATCTTAAAAGTTTGCCAATATGGATTTGGAAATAACCCATTTGGGAGCCTGGCTCTTTGGGTTACCAGTTTATCTACATGCACAGAGGTGCTTTAATATTTCCCCACAATCTGTCAAGACAACATAACAGAGGGTTCTACTTATAAATGCCCTCATCACATGGCAGTGGATCAGGGTAGAGCAGAGACTTTTCACATATGTGTTGGCAAACAGAAAGCACCAGCACCACGTTTACTCTGAGGACCCATATTGTCTAGAGCTGAGCTTTGATAAGCAGCCTGTAGTTCAGTCTGAATCTGAGGGAGAAAAATACAAACCTCTAGATTTTATAGATGTAGACACCACGAATGGTCTATATTGTACTACCATGATACCAAAGAATGTTCTTCCCTATGCCACCCTGGCCTGAGCACCACCCAGAGCAGAGGGAACGCTGTCCTGCCTGCAAAGCAGAAATAGGGAGTGGCAGGGACTCCCAGTCCTAATTCAGAATGACACTCTCAGCCCACTCATGTCGGGTGGGGCGGGTCTGCAGACCAAGGCTTACAGGCCAAATCCAGTCTGTCTTCTGATTTTGTCTGGCCTGTGAGCTAACAATGGTTCATTGGAATAAATATTTGCATTTGATTTGGTGGTAGTAACACTAACTTTGAACCCCAATTAAATGCAATGTCATTCCCCCCAGAAAAGAATTCTATTCTCAAGAGTATACCTGTATTACATAAAATTGTACTCTACATAACAATTCTCATTGTTACATTTTGAATTTCATCATAAGTGTGTGGAAATTAATTTTCTTTCTTTTTTTTTTTTTTTTTTTTAGGTTTATTTTTTATTTATTTATGATAGTCACACAGAGAGGCAGAGACACAGGCAGAAGCAGGCTCCATGCACCAGGAGCCCGACGTGGGATTCGATCCCGGGTCTCCAGGATCGCGCCCTGGGCCAAAGGCAGGTGCCAAACCGCTGCGCCACCCAGGGATCCCAATTTTCTTTCTTATTATATGGATATCTACATAATAGACTTGATATGGACTCCTGGCCTGTGAAGCCTAAAATATTTATTCTCTCTACTAAGAACATTTGCTGACTCCTATGATTTTTCCTTCTTGCCTGCAAGTCAAGTGTATCTGACATTACGAACCCCACGAAAGGGTTATCAGGGTCCTCTCTCTGCAGACCACTACTTCTCAAGCCCTGGCTGCTGCGAGTCACTGGGGAGTTTTAAACATCCTGATGCCCAGGCTGTACTCCAGACCCATGGAATCACAGTTCCCTGAGGGTGGAGCCTGAGCTGGGCACTTCCAGAAGGGCCTCAAGTAACCCTACCACTGTGATCACTGCAGACTGGAGGGAAACAGGCTTGCAGGAGGGGGGGGGGTGTTAAAAAAAAAAAAGAGTGATTTCATGTCTCTGGGCATCCTAATCTAGGTTACAACTATCTTTGAATTATTTCTCCTTGTATTCATGTTCTCTATTTTCTGTGTTTATGATGCTCTAACATCTCTGCAGCCTTGTAATCCTGGAGGGACTGCCCCTTCCCCGGCTAGCTAACTCCCTTTCACTGGCAAACCACCCAATGCAGAGCCCAGGAAGCAGGACCCCTCTGCCCTAATTATCCAGGGCCAGCTGGGACATCCCCATAGACAGGAGCCCACCCAACAATCCACGCCACCACCACCTGTCAGCTGCTCACTCCGCTCAGCCCACTCTTTCCCATGAAAGTGCCACAAAGGCCCCTGGCCATGCTTTTACTTTTCCCTCTGTCTCCTGACTGGCCCTGGTGCTTCCCGAGTGGCCCTGGGTAGTGGGCCACACCCCTTTGCTGAAAATCTGTCGGTATAAACTTCTTCATGACTGCCATCTCCATGTCTGTATGCCTAACTACTCCTGATTAGAACAAATCCTGGGTGGGGACACCTGGGTGGCTCAGTGGTTGAGCATCTGCCTTTGGCTCAGGGCATGATCCCGGTTCTGGGATCAAGTCCCACATCAGGCTCCCTGCATGGAGCCTGCTTCTTCCTCTGCCTAGGCTTCTGCCTCTCTCTGTCTCTCATGAATAAATATATAAACTCTTAAAAAAAGAGCAAATCCTGGGTGTATTTTCTGTGGCTCCTCTAGCTCATGTACTTGACACGTCCCAACACTCTGTGTACTCAAACACATACACAGGAAATTTTTCACTTATCTGATATAAGGAATACGATTTTCCAGTTCATTTAACAGCTTCACTAAGATTTTCCATGAGAAGCGGTATTTGACAACACTCCGTGCAAAGCTGGAGGGCACAGAACTTACCTTGCAAGTCCATGTCTAAGTACCTGCTCTGAAGAGACCAGCCATAGTGCACTGCAAACGTGAAAAGGATACAGTGCCGCCTTGTTGGTTGCAGGGAAAACAGAAAACCACCTTGCTATGTGTTAGTAGGGAACAGATTACAAATTATGTAATTATGCTAATTATATAATACATACATACATATTGATCTTTATGTACCAATGCAGACACACTGCAGACATATTGTTGAGCAAACCAGTTTTTAAAATAATATATTCAAAATACAATTTATGTAAATTCTTTTAATATTTATTTTAAGTATGGTGTGCAAATACCCATGTGTGCACGTGGTAGGGGAAGGGCAGAGGCCAAGAGAGAGGATTCAAGTGGACTCTCTGCTGAGCACAGAGCCCAACATTGGGCTTGATCCCAGGACCCTGAGATTGTAACCTGAGCCAAAATCAAGAATCCCTTAATTGAATGATCCACCTAGGTGTCCCTTAAATTCTTAAAAACACATGAAATATGTATACTGATTATGGATATACACACAGGTACTAAAAGTATCAAAACACAGACTGAATACAATCAAATTCATGCTTGTGGCTGCCCCTGAGTAGAAGGTAGTAAGAGCAGGCAATCGCAATGCTAAGAATGAAGCCAGCATTCGCTAACCCTATGTCCAGGGAGCCAGGCTGGCAGGCATTAACTCACTTGACTCTTAGGGCAACCAGGAGACAGCTACAATTATCATCCCCATTTCATAGGTGGGGAGTCAAAGCTTGCAAGATAACAAAAAACCCACATCCCCTGCTCCCCACCTAACTGAACTACTACCAGTGTAATGCGCAGGGACTCCTCAGGTTCTCCAAGTGATGTCCCTGCCTGTACTCTGGCCCGCACTCCCATTTCCCACTTGGTACACATAGTGATCCTTTTATATATAAACACCAAGTCGGATCGTTTCAGTTCTCCACTGAAAACTTTCCAGTGGCTTCCCACCACACTTGGTTTTAAATGCGCGGCCTACAAGCCGGTGTGTGATCTTCCCCATCCCTGCCATTGCTGACCACACTGCACCCACACTGACCTTTCTCTGTCTCTCCAATCCTCGGGCACACCCAGCCTCTGGGCTTCTGCAGGCACTGTTCCCCCTCCCTGCAGCACTCTCCCTGGCGCTGTCAGTGGGGCTGGCTTCCCCTGTGAGTCTTTGCCAGCTGTCTGACTCCCAGACCTGCTCCCACAAATCAGTTATACTCGCCTGGCTACCTGACTACCATGTAAAGTTTTAACCTTACAACTTTATAAAGATGCAACTGCAGCCGCATCTTAATTAACAAAGACAAAACTCCACGGAAATCACACATTCTACAAAGATTTAAGTGAAAGATACAAATCAATGATTTTCTGATTAATGTTCTGCTTATTGTAGGCTTAAAAGTTATTCTGAAGATTTTTAGATTATTGACGTTCTACAAAGACAGGCTGAGAAATAAAAGCAGTCCAGTCACTCTGGTTTTATTTCGGGAGACTCTCTTCAACAGTGAGAAACCTGCTGCTTCCAGGGGTCAGGTGCCCAAAGGCTTTCCCCTCCCCCTACACCGCCCTCCTGCAGAAAGATCAAGTGAATGAACTAACCCACCAGCATTCCTTTCAATAGTAAATACAACTGTGAGAAAATGGATGTCAGACCCCAACAGAGGGCAGAGAGACACTAGACCCAAGTGTTTCCAGTTTTATAGAAAAATGAATAATCACCTTTACTGGCTACTCATGAAACTCCCAATCAGTATGCATGACTCTATATAAGGAAACAAGGCTGTAACTCCCTGCTAACTCACTGGGTGGACAAAGCAACTCAGGCTGAACATTCCCCAGTGGGTAATGGTGGCTCCTCTGGCCATCCTACTCTCTGCACCCTGTGTTCCACTTCCACCTGGCCTTAGAAAGAAACCTCCCTACACAAGACCAGGAGGCGATGTTTCTTCCCTTGGCAAATCTACCAGCACAGGGCTGGTTGCCAGGAAATACATGGATGGTCCTGACCTTCATGTTATTACAACATGAAAAATATTTTATGAGATCATCAAAATTAAAATTTGATTTTCAAGTTCTTTCAGACTTCTTTCCTCTAAAAATATTTATTTGCACATCCAACAAGTACATAAATGCCTACACACCCATACCGTGCCAGGCCTTAGGGATATGAGGTGTGTTAGGTCAGGTCCCTGCACGGCCCCCCAGGACTGGCATTCTAGGATGCACGGACTGAGAACCATGCAAAAATGTAATAATAAGCACACAAACTGCCAAGATTCAGATTGACACGACAATTTCTTAAATCTAGCTTTAAAACGTTAGAATGTTATCTACTCGGCTTTCCTATGTTCTGTTTTTATAACTTTTTACCTAAATTTGCAAATCCTGAAGCTGCTGCTGGACTTACTTTTTTCTTTGAGATGTTCTACTTTGCAGGTTTATTTCTTTCTTCACCTCCCACATGCCACTGGGACAATATCCTCATAATTCAAAGACAATCTTCCCATCTGAACCAACATCTGTGATATGTCCAATAACTAGGAATGGTTAATTGTGAATAATAGAGACCTCAGATCTGGGGATTCTTAACTTCCCAAACCTAAGATCTATCTTAAGGGAGTCCCTTAGCTGAGCTCTAAAGACAGTGACTTGCAAAGAAGCTGAACAAAATTAACATCCTCAACACCCCTCTAAACCCCCACCAAGATGCTCTGCTAAAACCACTCCTAAAAGCACTGGATTTATCATCAGAGTTCCTCATGTCCGTTCCCTGACCTCATACTTACCAGAATTCAACATGGTTTAAGAGATTAGCAACAATAAGCCTTTCAGAAACACTACAGTTACTAACCACTACTACGCCTCCAAATAAGTAATTTTAATTCTTCGTGACTACTCTTACATTATTTGGAACAATAAAAAAGTCAGGTCTCAGGCATCTGTGGCGGGCTTTGCTGGATGGTCTCTTCCACACTTGCTGGACTATATACAATCCAGAGCCAGTCCCCGAGCACGGATAGGTCCTCCTCCCTACCACATACACCACGCCCACTGTGAAACCCAAGGGGCCTGTATTTCCGTGCAGGGACAAGGCTATTTATAGAACAGGCTACTGATGTAACTGAAGAATTGATAGCAGGAAGGGCAAACTGTATCCCCAGGAAGGTAACAGGAATGGAGAATGTGATGAGGAGATGAGAGCCAGAAAGAATTAGACATTCTTGGTCTTTCAACCACACTGATAACAAACTTCTGCAGATTTAGAAAACGAAAATCATTTTGGAAAGGGCCCAGTCCTTCCTCAAAAGAACTGGAACAGTTCATCCAATAAGCACTTTGAAGAATCTGCTACAAGGTGGAGTACAGAGAAAACCAAAACGACATCCTGAACCTCAAATGATCTTGAATTCTAGTTGGACAGACATACAAAGTTAACAACAACAACAAAAAGTTAAAAATCATGTTGGCACAATAAAGTGCAAAATACAGTTAATATCTAGAAAGTGCAATGTAAATGAACGATCTTGATAGAATAAAGGGCTTGCAGTAAAACTATACAGAAAGACAGTTATTTAGAGTTTTTGTTTTTGATAAAAGTAATACCTGTGCTTACATAAGTAAGCAAAATAAGAATAAATCCCCTTTAATTAGAGATAACTACTCATAACATTTTGGTGAATATAATCATGCCCCCCCCGGGGGGGAATTTATTTATTTACACTCAAACTTTGGACCTTAAAGAATAATAGCTCACTCCCTTTCTAGTTAAACATATCACAACCACATTTCCACATCTCAAATATATTACTTTCAATATCAGTGCCTTCAAAACATTCCCAGAACCTGGTCATCTCTCACCATCTCTACTCCTTGCACCCAGGCCTCTCCCTCTGGAATGACAGCAACTAACCCATGAACGTCCAACTACCATCAGTGGGGTCACTGCTCTGGGGAAAACCATCACATGGAGCCTGTGTCCCTGAGACATAAAGCCAGAGTACATGGCCCCACTGGACCTGCACCCGTTCTTGGCTCCCTTCCCCTTTCGCAGGGGGGAGGGGGTTCCTCCTGGTTCCAAGCCACTACCCAGTCTCCAGGCTCCAGCCTCTTGGCATCTTCTCTGTGAGAAGCACTTTCCCCATGTCCCCCCTTAGCTTCCAGCCTCCTCCCCCTGTTCAAAGGTCACCTCTGACAGCAGGCTCTCATCTACTCCCCTCCTCCTCCCTCCCTCTGCTCTTCTTTTTCCCATGGCACCTCATGCCTTCCATCACCCTAGAAAAGTTAACTTTGATTATGCTGGCCACTTATTTCCCTGCACTAGAGTATAAGCTCTAGAGGACAGGGACTTTTTCCTCCCACTGATTCATCCTAAGCACCTAACACATAGGGGCATTCAATAAATCTTAGTTACATGACTTCTCAATGGCTGTGTGGTACCCATTATACACTATAATCTAACCAAGTACCCCATACTGCTGGCAGTCAGGTGTTGTGGGTTGTTAGCATTATGAATTACACTGCAGTGCAGACCCTTGCTATTCAAAGTGGTAAGGACCAGCAGCAGCTCAGACCTCACCTGGGAGCTTACCAGAAATGTCAAGTCCCAGGTCCACTCTCTCCCAGGCCTGCTGAATGGGACTCTGCATTCTCACAAGACTGCCAGGTGGTTGTATATACATGGAAAGACCCAGAGTATACCCCTGAGGGAGCCTCCTCTCAGGTCACAGAGAGTGACAGCCTCCCTGGGTGGCACACAAGCCCTGGTGACCATCTTAATCATGGGCTTGCCCTCAAGAGAGGTGATACCAGTGTAACGCCCTAAATCAATCCGGGTTTACCCATGGGAAACAAACAGCACACTCATACTAGGGATGAATTACAAGGTGAGAGCTGAGCTGAAAGGGTAGACTCCCCGACCTGCAGTTCAGGAGGAAGACTTTCCCTCCTCCCAGAATGGCTGTGTCCTCATTCTAGATGGTAATACACAGAAGCCACATAGTAAGGAAAGTGTCAAGTAAAAAAGAAGGCCCTGGAAGGGAGGGAGCCATCCTAGCAAGGACAGGGAGCACACCTGTGCCCACATACAGCTACCGCAGTCAGTTATGGTTCAGAAGTTATGGGATCTATGTGCAGATTAAGGACTACCATAATTTCTGAAGCAGAAACACAGCCTTCTGCAAACTGCATGAGAAGGCTCATGCTAACAGTCGAGTGAAGGACACAAAGCAGACAAACCAGCAAAACGGCTGTTGGAGAAATGCAGGCACACAGCAATCAAGACAGTGGAGAAGAACATGCCTTTGACATACTTTCCTTTGACGTATTTTCTTTCATCCCAGTTTTACATTCTCAACATTCTCTTTAAAATAATTTTTAAAAAACTCTTTAAAATCTCTTCGTATTTCTAATTCTTTGGCATCTGGTTGGTAAAAATGGTCAGTAGTTCTCAAATATATATATGATGATCATTATAAAAATATGATGAGTCCTTACACAGGTTTGGTTAAATAGGAAGTGAAAGTCAAGAAGTTAAAGAGTCTTAAAAGCAGAGCAAAACAAATAGACTCGTGAAAAGATCCTCAGTGCCACTGAGAAATGCAAATCAATATCACACATGCTATGATAAAAAAGGCAGCCAACAGCAAGTGTTAGCGAGGAGGTGGAGAAACGAACCCTCTGTGCACTGCTGGAGGGAATGTAAAATGGTGCAGCCAATTGGAAAACACTCTGGCAGTTCCTCAAACAACTAAACGTAGGTGTTCCAGCAATTCCACTCCTAGGTATACAACTCAAGAGAAATAAAAATTTGTCCACACAAGGCATAGGCCCACACAAGAATGTTCACATAGCATTATTCACAAGAGTCAAAAGGAGGAAATGATCCAAATGTCCACCCACGGAGGACTGGATAAGCAGATTATAGTCCATTCACATAGTAGAATGCTACCAGCCATAAAAAGGAAGGCAGTGCCAGGGCATGCTACGGTGTAGATGGGCCCTGCAACATTATGCTGACAGGAATGAGAAAATGAGTCACAGACTGGGAGAAAATCATCACAACGCACATCTGATAATGGACTGGTATTCAAAATATACAACAAACTCTTAAAATTCCAGAATAAGGACAACCCAAAAAATGGGCAAAGGGTCTGAGCTTCACCAAATAGATTGTAAATAAGCACATAACAAATATTCCCCATCCTATGTCATTAGGGAATTGTAAATTAAAACAACAAGATGCCACTTGGCACCTACTAGAATGGCTAAAATCCAGAACACTGACAACACCAAATGCTGGTAAGGGCATGGAGCAAGAGGAACTTTCAATCAAAGCTGCTGGGAATATATAATGGTGCAGTCCCTGTAGAAGACAGTTGGGTGGGTTTTTACAAAATTAAACTTAGACCAGCAATTACATACCTTGGCATTTATGCAAATGAACTGAAAGTTTTTACCTAAACACAAGTGTTTTTATAGCAGCTTTCTTCAGGATTTCCAAACTTGGGAGCAGCTAAGATATCCTTCAAACAGGTAAATGGGTAAATAAACTGTGGTCTACCCAGACAGTGGAGTATTATTCAGCACTAAGAAGAAATGAACTATTAAGCCATGAAAAGACATGGAGGAAGGTTAAATGTATATTGCTAAATGGTAGAAGCCAACCTGAAAAGACTTCATATGGGACGCCTTGATGGCTCGTGGTTGAGTATCTGCCTTTGGCTCAGGGCATGATTCCGGAGCTCTAAGATCGAGTCCCGTATCAGGCTCCCTGCATGGAGCCTGCCCCTCCCTCTGCCTGTGTCTCTGCCTCTCTCTCTGTCTCTCATGAATGAATGAATGAATGAATGAATGAATGAATGAATAAATAAATATTTTTAAAATGAAAAGGCTTCATACTATATGACATTCTAGAAAAGGCAAAACTATGGTGAAAGATCAGTGGTCACCAGGGATTAGGGGGAAAGGAGGGCAGCATGAATAGGTAGAAGGCAGGGAGGTTTTAGGGTAGCCAAACTATCCTGTGTGATGCTGCAATGATGGATACACTTGTCAAAATACAAAACTGTAGCCACCAGGAGTGAGCCGAATATAACTATGGACTTTAGTTAATAATAATGTATCAGTGGTGGTTCATCAATAACAACAATGTACCATATTGATGTAAGATGTTAACAGTAGGGATACTCTGAGGAGGGAAGGGGTGGGGTGGGTGGGAAGTCTGTACCTTCCACTCATTTTTTTGTAAACCTGAAACTATTCTTAAAAAATAAGGCTCATTAACTTAAAAAAAAAGCTAGACACAAAAGGCTACATATTTATATGAAATACCCAGAACAGGTAAATGTATAGATCAGCACAGATCAGCAGGTGCTGGGGTAGGGGGTAACTGGGAGCCACTGCTTAAGGAGTCCAGGCTTCCCTTTGGGGTGGTGAAAGTGTCTGGAACTAGACAGAGGGGATGGTTGCACAGCACAGTGAATGTACTAAATGTCACTGTTCACTTGAAAATGGCTAATTTTGTTATGTGACCTCGATTATGAACAAAGCAGAGCAAAAATAAGAAGGTCATATCAAAGCAACTTTGCTGGTCAAGTTTTTGATGTCTAATCAAAATTCAAACACTGTTGTCCTGATTTTAAACACCTAAACTGAGAGAAGAGCCAGCAGACAGACTCCATCAGAGGCCACCTGGGGGGAGACTGCAGGACCAGAGAGAGGACAGCAGGACGCAAGGTCAGGAGTTAGGTTCTGCACATCACGTTTGAGACGCCCGTGGGACCCTCAGGTGGAAGTGGCAAGGAGACAGTGGTATAAGAGTCCCAAAGGGACAGGGCTAGATGTGTAAATCTGGTGGGACGCCCGGGTGGCTCAGTGATTGAGCATCTGCCTTGGGCTCAGGGCATGATCCCAGGATTCAGGATCGAGTCCCACATCGGGCCTCCTGCATGGAGCCTACTTCTCCCTCTGCCTGTGTCTCTGCCTCTCTCTGTGTCTCTCATGAATAAGTAAATCTTTAAAAAAAAAATAAATGGGTAAATTTGGAAATTACCAGTAGATGGAAGAATATCAGAGGACTGAGGACATAAGTTTTTATCATATCTTGTAAATACTACTTCCCAGTTTGCTCAACTCTATGCTGTCTTTCGCCAAGCAGAATTTCAGAAACTGTTATGGAGTCAAAAAGATCCATCCCATATCCCTTTTATCCTGTCTTTGGTGTCACAATCTGAAAAGGCCTGAGATCTCAGAAGTATCCATCCACATTTTATTCTAGTATTTTAATTTTAATATTTTTGCCCTTAATCCTATAGAATTAGAGTCTTAGAAGGGGATCTTTGTTTTCCTAAATGATTAGCCATTTTCACAGCACCATTTATTCAACCATCACTTGCTCCCCACTGTTCTGAAATATGATATTCATGATATTCTAAAGGCCCTGGTACAGGTGGGTCAGTCTGGGATTCGCATCTACTTCACAGTCCATGCCTATTCCTGAGTACAACTCTGCTTTAATCATGGTGGCTTACCACACTTCAACATTTCTCATGATGACTGCCCCAAACACACTGCATTTCCCCCCAGAATTTTATTAGTTAAGACCACACATTTATCCATCATGCAAACCTCAGAATCATTCTGTCAAATTCTAAGTAAAATAAACTGGGATTTGACTGGTATTGGGTTCCGTTCATAAACTGGCATTATTACAGTATCAAGAATTTCCATTCACAAAAAATAATCTTTCCTAGACCTTTTATGTTCTTCAGTGAAGTTTTATGGCTCTAATCTTATAGGTTTTACTCACTTCTTGCTTATCCCTATAATTTTATCCTAGGTTGCTATTATGAACAGAATATATTTTTAAATTTTTATTTAAATTCAATTAATATATATGTATTATTAGTTTCAGAGGTAGAGTTCAGTGATTCATCAGTTGCATACAATACCCAGTGCTCATTACATAACATGCCCTCTTTCATGCCCATCACCCAGTTACCTCATCCCCCACTCTCTTTCCCTCCCGTGACCCTCAGTTTGTTTCCTATAGTTAAGATTCTTTTTTTTTTTAATTTTTATTTATTTATGATAGTCACAGAGAGAGAGAGAGAGAGGAGAGAGAGAGAGAGAGGCAGAGACATAGGCAGAGGGAGAAGCAGGCTCCATGCACCGGGAGCCAGATGTGGGATTCGATCCCGGGTCTCCAGGATCGCGCCCTGGGCCAAAGGCAGGCGTCAAACCGCTGCGCCACCCAGGGATCCCTATAGTTAAGATTCTTATGGTTTGTCTCCCTCTCTGATTTCATCTTATTTTATTTTTCCCTCCCTACCCCAGGATACTTTTCTATTATAGGAAAGTACATGCACTCACATGTTCAAACACAAACAATTATTTTGTATCCAGAAACTTCTGGAGCCCTGTTTAATCCCAACAATATTCGGGGTGATATTTACCACTTACAATGCTAATTTTGTTTCTTCCTTTCTAGTAGATACGCGTAATTTCTTTTTTTCTTTTATTTAACTGACCAGAAACTCAACAACATCACTGAATTAGATGAGCACCTGGCATCCCTGACTTGTTCCAGCCTGAAATAAGAATGTTTTATGCAGGGAGAACCTTTCCTCCAGACAACACCCCTACAGACTAATTGTAACTTATCTGTGATTCTATCTACTGAGTATTTCATGGTCTCCTCTTGGATCATGTTGTTTACATAAAATAGGTTAGATGAGGAGATCAATGTCAAAACTATTTGGGGAAAAAGTCATAATTGACGAAACAATCATTTGAGTATTAATTAATTATAAAAACAATACAAAAGAAACTATTCACAGATATCACCAATTACCTATAAAACTGGTGGACATAAGAAGGCTTAAGACTTGTCTTTTAATCTACTTCAAAAACACCTACATTTAACACTCATACTCAATCCTTTAAGAATGTTAGTAATTTTAAAAATTAACAAGAGACCAGAAAAAGGCATTTACATTGTCAGAAGAGTTTTATTTTATACCAGATATAGGAAAGAGAGCTCAGGCAATGTGGTGGCCCTTTTGCTGAAGTTACTGAGAATTAGGAAACAAGACAAGTTTCCAATTAGAAAAAAAATGTTGAAAAAAATGCTAAAGATGCTGTGGTCTCCTTGGTAAATATTTACACATTCTGAAAATATTCAAGATTACAAAAATTCTAAAGGAAGATTCAAACCACAAATTAAGTTAAACACCTACGATTAAAAATGAAAATATCCTTGTAGCTGTAGAGAGTTAACATAGGGGGGGAAAGGCTTTAGGTAATCACTACTGGACTGGACTGTTTTACTCTATCAGTTATATTTATTATAGTTATATTAACTATGTGAATAATATAGAACATATTCCTGAAGATTCACACTATAAAATTACTATCAAGACACTCTTTAAAATAATGCTTACTGTAGAAAACACATTTTAAAAAATAAATTCATAATTGCTTCACAGAAATAAACATGTGGTATTTTGTTACTCTTCTGGTATTTTTTCCTAGCATGGTTACATATATTTTTACAACAGATCATAGAGCATGAACTGCTGTGGCAGGTGTGTGTTTCAGAGTTTTGTGCAGTGCCCTAGGTGAGACTGGGTGGTGCTTGGGCTCACCTGAGACAGCTGTCACACTGTGCTAGAGTTTCCAGACCTATTGCTGCTGTTGTAGCACAGGAAACCATACACCACTGCTGGGAAGGTTAGCACTACTCAAGCAATACATCCTTTTTTTAAAAAGAGGAGCCTAAGTAAGTCAACATCATCCCTCTTGCTAATGCCTCTGTGTGTTACAGAGCACTGATCGTCAGTCTCTCACCTGAAATGGAGCTCCCAACCTGCTCTTCACCTGATTAGGAAGCTGCCACAGTTAACAAACAGGATAATTACATGAGAGATCTGAAAACCGTAGAGCCACACACATGCAGAAGTAGTCAGCACTGTTACATGGCACCAGGGAAGGCAGCAGGAAGGCCAGAGCTGTTACATGTTGTAGGTGCCTGCCCCTGGGTCCTCCTGCCCCCACCCCCAGACCCTCCTGCCTCGGAGCCCACTTGCTTTCGTTAAACGTGCACAGTGGGTTAAATGCCAGGAAAGCAAAACCCACGTGGCTGTTCCTGCTCTTGAGGCCCTCAGCTCAGCAGGTGCCCAAAGAAGTAAGTTTCCCTCTGCTCAGACAGATCCTTCTTTAGTGACCAGTGCCACAGCGGGACACAGAGATGGGTAAGACCACAAGAGTTGGCTTGCAGGCCTCACGCAGGGAAGAGAAAAGGAAGGCTTCCCTGGCCCAGGGAAGGGGGGTTGGTCTAGGTGCGCATCTCGCATCTCGGCGCAGACGCCTGCAGCCTGCAGCACTGGGCCCAGCGCCCCACTTCCCCAACTGGGGGAGATGGGTGGCAGGCAGAACCAGACCCATCCCCACACCCTGACAAAGTTTCCATGCACCGCCCCCCCGCCGCCCCGCCACCACTGTGTCTGACTTTCAAGACACATAACCGTGTGTGTGGCCTCTCGGTGTCTCACTAACCCTACATGTGTCCTTTCTTCTTGTTACTGCTGTATCGGACCCCCCGACTCTGGTCTTATATAACACATGCTTTCACAGCCAACCGTCTTTTCCAGACTCGGGTTTTCATCTCCCTCTCGCGTGCCACCCCCACGCTCCTCTGGATCCAGGGCAGAGGGTAGGCAGGCTGCCTCTCTCCACCAACCTGTTGTTGGCAGGAGGGCTCTGGGGCAGCTTCCCTGATGGCATCTCTAGCAGTCTTTCCAGGCCAGAGCTGAAGTCTGACAGATGGATGTTGCTTTCAATCGGCGTCTGAAGGTGGGGCAGGGGAAGGAAAGTGGACCCTGTCTGGGGCACAGTGGGCTTTCTTCTGAAATCCTACAAAATGTCCAGCACTTCAAACTCACTTCCTGTCTCATGAGCTTTGGCTCAGTGCAGATTCTGCTTTTGCCAAGGTCCCTTTGCTTTTGAGCGCTTTCCCTAACTTTTCCCAGGGCTCCATTCCAGACGCGGGTCTGCTTCTGGAGAAGCAGAAGACTAGTGAGAGCATTCAGGGTGCATGCACCTGCCTTCGTTCTTCAACGTTACTGTTGGGGGTGGGGCAGAGACCAAGAGATGTGCCTCACGGCCCCAGAATCGCCTTTCTGCTTTGGGTTGCAGTGGTTTCGAAATGTTACGTTGGACCATATGAAACTGCCATCACAGGTTCTGTGAACCTGCCCCATGCTAACACACTGCCCTGGATGGAGCATTTAAAAAGTGAATCAAGGCAATCCTCCACTCAAAATTCTGCATTCGCTACCCACTGTCACCAGTTACCTTGGCCAAGGTGGCCCTGCCAGGTCCTGACCAAGTTCTCTCTATCACCTTGCCATCCAGCATTTCCACAGAACGTTCTTTCAGTTCCTTAAAAGCCTGCTTCTTTCCTGCCTACTGCTTCAGGGCATCTGCTCCTGTGCTCTTTCTTAATTCCTCTGCCTGAATTCTTTTCTTCCAGCTCACCCCAGACCTGGTGCCCCCCCAGGATTCCTGTGCTTTCAGCCTCAAGTCACAGAATACCCAACTCAAAGTCTGTGGATTATGAGGACACAGTGTGGGGCTAATGGCAGCTCTACCCATAGAGGGAAGGAAAACTTGGTTTTGTTCCTTGTTATAGCTGCAGTATGTAGGGAATCTGTTGAATAAATAAAAGAAGTCGAAAGCTATCACACAGAAGGAGGGTTTGTATCTTGTGCTGCTCCACAGAACATGATGTCAAATAGATTCGAGTGTTTCAGGGCCACCTGAAACAACTCAGTGTCAAGAAGCAGGTCCAGACAGGTGAGTGATGGCCCCGGTGAGGAACGCTGTGGGGAGGGCAGAAACTCAGGGACTCTGAGGTTCAGTCAAGCCCCTAATGTTTCTGCAAACCAGCAAGCAGTAAGCATTCTCTGGCATGGCTGGACAGACACAGGTGGGACCGCCCTACAGTGAAGCCCCCAAAACAGGAACACTGGCTCCCGGTGGGCAGGGCGGGGTGGCTCCAGAGGAGGGAGCCTTGAAGGTGACAGACCAGAGTGTACATCCTTCTCCAAAACTCACTGGTCTGGCAGCTCACTCCTCCTCCCATTAGCACAGGGGGAAGGGGAGGAAGGCAAGAAAGTACTGGGGCTGTAATCTCCCCTTCATCAGAGTAAAGCCCCCAATCTGACTTTACGGGGTTACTGAGGACCAAAGGAGGTAACAGAGAAGAGGCCTCAAACACAAAAACCAAAGCTCCTGATACAAGAAAAGGTATTCTTCCTTCTGGGCAGGCACGTCTTCCTGGCTTCTGCAGCATCTCGCACACAAACACACATCAGTATATGTTGGTGTGGCTTCCCAAGATGATTACTTTTAATGAGACATCTGCTTTAAGCAGGATGTTCTAGGAGTGCTGGCATGTTTGTTTAAAAACCCAATCGCAAAAAAACAAAACAAAACAAAAAACACACACAAAAGAACCCCAATCGCATCAATATGTACTGATAAGAAGGTGAAGGCCAGTCTTCCATCTCTCAATCCTGACCAGCTAACCTCTCAGGGAGGGTCTCCTTTTCCACATTGCTCCACACTTGGACTTTTCAACCTACAGGTTTCTGATCAAGTCATCAGAGTCCAGGGGAAAATCTTTCCCTTCCCAGCCTAAAACAAGACTTACAGAGCTTCATTTTCTTGAGAAAACATGTACGTGGCCACAAATACACAGGTTGGGGTCATCCTAGGTGTGCCAACAATGTCAGATATAGAACTGGTATCAGGGGAAGACACAGATTAAACATCCCAGGTTGTAAAAATTACAAAATCAAACTTCTGAAGCAGCTACTCCCTTTCACCTATATTGGAAACCAGCAGCAAAGGAAGAATTTAAATAATCAATCCCTTTCCCAACTTGCTAAATGTCAAGTCTTTCACCCAGCATGCTGTATAACTTGTCCTCAAAGAGGAGCACCATTTTACCCTGAAAAAGCCAGCACCCTGCCACCCATGGTGCTCAGTCAGAAGCTGTGGTGCACTGAACCCCCTGCTACAGCTTATCTCAGCAGTTGGGTCACTGACTTGTCCCAGACATGAATCTCATCATACAGCCTGCAGACAGACAATTGTGATAGCCTCCTTCAGCAAGGCTGGGGCTCCCACCCAGCCAGTGACTTGACCAGTGATGTCTCCTCTCCTGCACGCCCTGCTATGTGTTTCCTGTCCCCACACAAGCCAGCTAGGTAGGTATGCAGTGCCAAAGGACTCGCTGCCGTACACACAGCACAGCAAAAGACCTGGCTCTGAAGGTAGGGAGCAGGTCTAGCTGTGGCCCCAACATCGATCCTGGCCTTTTCTGGGGCCAGCAGTGAACCTCCCTTTGTCCCAGACAGGCACTCAAGGGCTGGATGGAACCAACACCATGCACAGTCATCAGAACATTCAAGGCAATGACAATTTTAACCCTGCACGGGACATGGGTTCTGAATCTGAGTGTTCCGGTGGCTTAGTTTCTGCTCAACTCAGTTTCAGAATCTGACTCCCTCAGGCCTGGGTTCACTGGCTAACACCAGTCAATATTCATTAAGATCAGTCTTCACTCCTGAGTCTTGATGTATGTAACAGAGCCATCAAAGTTGGTGCCATGGTTTTAGGCAGTAAAACAGGTGCCCAAGTTGAGAGAGTCTACTTGGCTTCTGCTTAAGAAAGCAGGGACGGGGAACATTTTCTTGTTATCCAGGACAATGGCAGGGCTGCTCTCCAGCTCCTTTCTATCCACTTGCAAATACTCCTGAGCTTTACAACTGTTCCTTTTCTGTTCTACAGATGTGGCACTTCCAGAGCTCACATTCCAGATGGACGCAGACCACTGAACCAATGATGTGTCAGCTTCCTGACCCACTACTGCAGAATGCAGTTTTCCTTTCCATACACCAATGTGCCTGGGCCTACCTGAACATGCACCCTAACAGGACCCAGACAAACTTCTTAATGCACAAAAGAATCATTCAAAATATCTAACCATGTGGCCAGCAGCTATTCTTCATATTCTGCTCACTCAAAGGGCAATCAGGTGAAACCGAGCAGCTGCTTTGTCCAGCCCACTGGACAGAAGAGGCACAGAGGACCATGGCTTTTGCTGAAATACAAACTACAGCAGTTAGAACAGGAAATAAAGCAGTGTGTCTGGAGGGAGGACACTGTTTGCTGTGACGCAAGTGAAGCGCCAGGTCCAGCACACATTAGCTTCTTTGGTTTGACGATCACCCTGTAATTACATCTCTAGATAAGCCTTAAGTATAGATCTTCAGTTCCATTTACCACCGATAGGATCCATGGCCTCACTCTTAACTCTGTAATAACAGAAAATAATCATGAGCTATCAACGGAACACTATCTAACATCAAGCACAGCTATGTTCCAAATCTCATGTGACAGATGACTGGAAGGTCAAAACTGCTCCCTTAAAATTGGTTTGGTTAAAATAACCAACATGTCAGCCTGAAAGCTGGAGGGGAAGACCAGTTGTCCATGTGCTAAGAATCCCCAACAAGGACCAGACAGGCCTCTGGATTTTTTTGACCGATAGAAAAAGACATTTTTGTTTCTTGGCATTATCAAAGGACCAACCATGTGTGTCCAGGTGTAAAAGTAAATTTGCTTACTTAAAGGCAATTAGCCAACAAGGTAGTAAAACCCCAGCTGTTTTTCCAGACCCTGGAAGTGCATTTACGCTTCTGCTCTCACACAAACCCACCGTAGCAGCAGGTGCAAAGTGATTCTGAACCCAAGAAACAAAGACTCTGCAGGCCAGGAGTTTCAAAGTGCTTAAAAATACAGAACAGCGGTAGAAGCTTCTTCGAAGTCCTATTCACCTTCGCAAAAAGTAATGACATAGGAAATAATCCTGCAAAAGATCTCAATTTACAGAAATTTAACATAATCTCAGATATTTTACCACAAAATTGCTTAACCTGCACTCCACACAACATAAGTAGGCCCACTTTGAGGCTTAGGATGGCAAGGGACCCCTTTAAACTATGTGCATGTGTTGAACAGGACACATGCAGGACACTTTCTAGTGCCACAACTTTCAGATAGAGAGCATCCTGACCAAGGTCTCTAGCCAGCCACTGCATTATGACTAGTCCTCTGCACCAGAAAGTTCTCTCTAGCTCCTGCACTCCTTAATGATCCATACTATTAGAATTCTCTGTCCTAACTGGTAGAAACGCATGGCATGGAGATGGTCTCTCTCTCTCTCTCTCTCTCTCTCTTTTTTTTAAAGATTCCACTTACTTATTCATGAAAGATGGAGAGATAGAAAGATAGAGAGAGAGAGGCAGAGACACAGGCAGAGGGAGAAGCAGGCTCCATGCAGGGAGCCCAACATGGGACTCGATCCCATGACTCCAGGACCACGCCCTGAGCCGAAGGCAGGCGCCAAACCGCTGAACCACCCAGGGATCCCAGATGGTTTCATTTGGATGTTTCTCTCCACCTGCTAAAACTCCATGGAGCCTTCAAAGGCCAGCTTAAATCATACTTCCTTCACAGGCTTTTCCAGGTAGCTCAGCCAGAATTAATCTTCCCCATTCTCACTGAACCACCAGTCTCCTTTTACAATGACATTAACATGCCATACATTCAGACTCTATGTTAAAGAGTGCAACCATCTCCCCAGCTAGTCACAGCACTTGAAGGGTCGATGCTGGGCAGGATGCACCGTTAACTAACCCCTACCCCACAGTGGCGAGCACATCACCTTGGGTATATGATCAGAAAGTATTTGTTGGTTTTTGTTTCAGTGTCAACAAGAGACCACTAACTCTAATAATCTCATTCTTCACAAGGTTTCTATATCACCCACATAAGCATACACTAGGAGGTCCCATCTCTGGGTGGTTAAATGATACACTCACACAACTCTGTGTAAGGTAGTGAGATTTTCTGTCCATGAAACAAATGCTAACCTTTCAAATGGCTTATCTTGTGTATAATTCCAGCTGGATGTGGGATTTGTTCCTCACAAATGGCTCCTGAAAGTACAGGTGAGGAAGGTGGAGGCCCTGGGAAATAAAGCCAAGCCGGTCTGAAGACTGCCCACAAATGCCGAGGTACCTGCCATCACCAGAGTATTACCAAGCAAGTTCATACACACAAACTTTAGGGATAGCCCACACAGGGAGGGAAAAACCAGCATCTTCAAGATTATAAAAAGGAAAAGAATGAATAAGAAGTCTTACTGGGAGTATTTGTGGGTGGTCAAAGCAATGAGTAGAGTCAAATAATCCCTGCAGAGGGTAGTGTGAGGTGATAAAGTTAAAAATGATAGCCTGAAGGAGTCCTGGACCTGGAATAAGAAGACCAGGATGATGGAAACTTCTGGTTCTGCCAAGATGGAGTAGTCCCATGACTCCTGAGTCCTTTCCCTTACCACTAGAGATGCTCTGGACAGAACACAGCAAGCAAGCATAGGAAAGATGGTGGAGACAAGAAGGCAGGCTGCTGGGACTTCAGGACCTGAGGAACCATGTGGTGGGGAGTTCCCAGGTAGCCTTACTGCCTACCTGTCCAGGACAAGGCGCTGCACAGTCTCCGAGCTAGAAAAGCCCAAAGGCACAGAGGGAAAGAGCTAGAGAAAAGCTTGTTCTCCCTAGCAGAAGGACTGGGGAAAAGGTGGTCTTACAACAGAAAACCACTTTGGCAACATCTATCCTATTCTAGCCAAATATTAACAGAAAAGCTGCATACATCAGCCACCGAGGTTTTGGCAGGGTGGAAAGAAAAGCTGATCTTCCACTTCCCCTTCCTGCCCTGAAGAACCAGGAAGCATCCTCTAAGTGGCGCAGGTAATGTTGGCAGAGCCAAGCCAGGATCTCCTCTCTTAACTCAAGTCTGGAAGTGCAGGAGGTGCTCCAATTCCCCAACCAGGTTGGTGTTAGTGGGAAGCAGGGCCTCCACCCTGATCCAGTCCCAGAGGGCAGGAGAACGGGGTGGGAGGCTGGGCTGGTTGCCATTCTGCTGTTCCTAATACTCCCTGGGATCAACCAGGCTGGGAAGAGTTGATGTCACATCCCACTCAACAGGACTCAAGGACTCAAGGACTGGGAGGTCCGTAAGAAGAGCCACTGACCCTCCTATCACCAGAGTCTCAGAGGGAGGGGACAAAGAGTGGGGCTGAAAAAAATATTTGAAGAAATAATGGCCTGAAACTTCCCAAGTTTGACAAAAGGCACAAATGTACATTTTCGAGAAGCTGAACAAACCCTAAACATAATAAACTGAAAGAAACCTATGTCCAGACAAATCATAGTTAGACTCTGGGAATTAAAGGACCAATGCGTAATCTTAAAAGCAACTAGAGAGATAGGACACATTTACTTACATAGAAAGAGCAATTCAAATGACAGTGAATTTCTCATCTGAAATGAAGGCAAGAATAAGGCACATTTTACAAGTACTAAAAGGATGTGTCAACTGTGAATTCTATAACTGGCAAAGAGATCTCAAGGATGAAGGGGCTACATCCTTGGATATAGAAAAGCTGAATTTGTTGTGGCAAGGCCACCCTTAAGAATGGTTAAATGAAGTTCTCCAAACAGAAAAGAAAAGGTAACGGAAGACTCAGAGCCTCAGGAGGAAAGACCATCAGAGCAGGTAAAAACACGGGCAGATATAACTATCTTCTCACAGATTTTTTTTTAAGATTTTTAAATTTATTCATTTATGATAGAGAGAGAGAGAGAGAGAGAGAGGCAGAGACACAGGAGGAGGGAGAAGCAGGCTCCATGCCGGGAGCCCGACACGGGACTCGATCCCGGGACTCCAGCATCGCGCCCTGGGCCAAAGGCTGGCGCGGAACCGCTGAGCCACCCAGGGATCCCCTCTCACAGATTTCTTAAATCATATTTGATGACTGACATAAAACCATCTGATGTGGTACTCAATGTATAATAACAAATACTTAAAAACATATATATATTTAAGAAGTGGGGAGGGTAAAGGGATCTAAATGGAAGTTCCTACGTTTCACTCATAGTTGTAAAACACTAATGCCAGTGCACTGGGATAAGCTATGCATGTATACTGTAAACCTAGAGCAACCAAGAAAAGTAAACAAAGCTTTAATTGACATACTAAAAAAATCAATCACCAATTGATGAAGATGGAATCCTAAAATATGTTTAACTCACAGGAGAGTAAAAACAAAACAAAACAAAAAAACAAACAGAAAAATAACAAAATGGGAAACTTATGCCCAACATATTAATTACCTTACCTTAAATGTAAATGGCCTAAATACACACAGTCATTAACAAAGACTGACAGAACTTAAAAAAATATGACATAGGGATCCCCGGGTGGCGCAGCGGTTTGGCGCCAGGGCGCGATCCTGGAGACCCGGGATCGAATCCCACGTCGGGCTCCCGGTGCATGGAGCCTGCTTCTCCCTCTGCCTGTGTCTCTGCCTCTCTCTCTCTCTCTCTCTCTCTCTCTCTCTCTCTCTCTCTGTGTGTGTGTGTGTGACTGTCATAAATAAAAAAATAAAAATAAAAAAAATACGACATAACAACGTGCTATCTGTAAGAAGCTCATCTCAAAGCAACAATGTGGATAGGTTTAAGGGATGGGGAAATACACAACATGAAAACGTCATTTTTAAAAAGTGGCTATATTAAAATATCTGGGGCAGCCCCAGGGGCGCAGCGGTTTAGCACCGCCGGCAGCCCAGGGCGTGATCCTGGAGACCCTGGATCGAGTCCCACGTCAGGCTCTCTGTATGGTGCCTGCTTCTCCCTCTGCCTGTGTCTCTGCCTCTCTCTCTCTCTGTCTCCATGAATAAATAAATAAAATCTTAAATAAAATAAAATATCTGATAAAGTAGGCTTCAGAGCAAAGAAATTACTAGAGGCAAAAAAGGATATTATACAATGACAAAAGGATCAATCCACCTGAAAGTCATAATAATCCTAAATGTTTATATACCACACAACAGAATCTCAAAATGCACAAAGCAAAAAGAGAAATAGACAAATCCACAATTACAGCTGGGAGACTTCTACATCTTATTCTTAGCTAATGACTAAACAAAAAAAAATCAGCAAGGATACAAAACTCAACACCACCAACAGTAATACCTGACATGTGTAGAAAACCCCATCAAACAAATACATGTTTTGCTCAAGTGCCCATGAATATTCACCAACAAAGGCCCACAGAATATATACCACGATGGACCATATTCTGGACCAAAAGACAAACCTAAAGTATTTAAAAGAACTGAAATCATCCAAAGTATGTTCTCTGACCTTAATTAAGTCATAGACATCAATAACAGAAGGATAAGAGGAAAGTCTCTAAATTCTTGGAAACTATAACACATCTCAAAATAATCCATGGGTCAGGGATCCCTGGGTGGCTCAGTGGTTTAGCGCCTGCCTTTGACCCAGGGCGTGATCCTGGAGTCCCGAGATCGAGTCCTGCGTCAGGCTCCCGGCATGGAGCCTGCTTCTCCCTCCTCCTGTGTCTCTGCGTCTCTCTCTCTCTATGTCTATCATAAATAATAAATAAATAAATCTTAAAAAAATAATCCATGGGTCAAAGGAAATATCTGAAAAGAAATAAGAATACACATGACACTGAATAAAAGCTAAAGTACAACATATCAGAATATGTTGGACACAGCTAAAACAGTGCCATGTGGGAAATTTATAGCACTTAAAATGCTTAAATTAGAAAAGAAGAAAGGTCTCAAATAAATAATCCAAATCTTTACCTCAAGAAACTAGGGGGAAAAGGGCAAAATAAACCCAAAGGAAGTGGAAGGAAATAAGAACAGAAATACATGATATTGAAAAGAAGAAAGCCATAAAGTTATTGAAACAAAAGCTGGTTCTTCATGGGCAAAAAATAAATAAATAAAAGTGATAAACCTCTAAGACTGTAAAAATAAAAGATACAAATCATCAGCTCCAGGAAAGAAACAGAAAATATGCCTCTCACCATTCTCATACAACATAATACCAGAAGTTCTAGCCATTGCATTAAGGAAAGAAAAAGAAATAAAAACCATGGGTATTGGGAAAGAAGAAATAAAACTGTCCCTATTTGCAGAGAACATGATAATCTGTGTAGAAAACCCCAAGGAATCTATAGGAAAGCCCTTAGAACAATTAAGTTTATTCGGCAAGTTTACAGGACACAAAATCAAGACCAAAATATCAATTGCATCAGTGTATATGAACAAGGTGCATGTGGAAACTGAGAATAAAAGCATAGTATCATTTACAACTGCTCTAAGGAAAGTAAGATACTTAGTATACACTTGAAACACATACCGAGTCTGAGAATTGCAAAATGCTGATAAAGAAATCAAAGAAGACAGAAATAAAGACATACCATGTTCATGGACTGGAAGACTCGACAAAGTAGAGAGGTCATTTCTCCCCCAAAATGATCTATAGGTTTAATGCAATTGCTATCAAAATTCCAGGAAGATTTTTTAAAGATTTTATTTATTTATGAGAGACACACAGAGAGAGGCAGAGACATAGGCAGAGGAAGAAGCAGGCTGCCTGCAAGGAGCCCGAAGCAGGACTCTATCCTGGACCCTGGGATCACGCCCTGAGCTGAAGGCAGATGCTCAACAACTAAGTCACCCAGGCGACCCAGATTTTTTTATAGACACAGACAAGCTTATTCTAAGATATACAAGGAAAGACACAGGTCCTAGAATAGCTAAGCCCATCTTGAAAAAGGAAAATGAAGTGGGAAAAAGCACTCTATCTAATATTAAGGCCTACTGAATAGCTACAATCAATGGAATGTGATAATGGCAGGAGAGATATACAGATCAGTGGAACCCAGAAATAGGCACATACAAATATGCCAAGTGATTTTTGACAAAGGTGCAAAAGCAATTCAATGGAAGCAGCACAGGCTTTTCACCACATGGTGTTGGAACAACTGAAAATTCAAGGCAAAAACAAAACAAAAGCAAAAGCTATAAACTTCCAAGTAAACCTCACACATTTTCATGGGATAATTAATTCAAAATGGATTAGGAACTTAAACGTATAATGTAAAACTAAGCTTTTATTTTTATTTTTTAAAAAGATTTTATTTATTTATTCATGAGAAACACAGAGAAAGGCAGAGACACAGGCAGAGGGGGAAGCGGGCTCCCTGAGGGACCCCAGGATCACAACCTGAGCCAAAGGCAGACACTCAACCCTGAGCCACCCAGGTGCCCCAAACTACCAAACTTTTAGGAGAAAAAAATAAATATTGGGACCTAGGGATAGGCAAAGAGTTCCTAGTCTTGATATCGAAAGCATTGTCTATAAAGGAAAAAAGCGGATAAACTGTCTTCATCAAAAAAAGTTTTGCTCTGGATGAAAAGGAAAGCTACAAACTGGGAGAAAATACTTGTAAAACATAATACGTGACAAAAGACCAGAATCTAAAATGTATAAATAAAACCCTCTCAAAACACTCACCAACAATAAAACACAATGAACAACAAGCAATAAAAAAACAAGGAACCTAGGTAGAAAATAGATAAAAAACATGAAGAGTCATTGCACCAAAGAGGATATATGGATGGCAAATCAGCACAAGAAAAGATACTTTCCATCATTAGCTGTTAGGGAAATGAAAATTAAAACAGTGATGAGCTAACTCTTGCACACCTATTAGAATGGCTGAAATAAAAAAGGGACATCAAAATGCTGGCGAGGATGTGGGGGAACTGGATCACTCAGACGTTGCTGGTGGGAATGTAAAACTGCACAGGCACTCTAAAAAGTTTGGCAGTTTCTTGTAACATTAACCATGTAAGTGTCATACAGCTGAGCAACTGCACTCCTGGGCACTTATTCCAGATAGAGGAAAATGTGTGTATGTACAAATACATGTAGGTGAAAGCTCATAGCAAATTTATTCATAACAGGCAGAGAACTGGGACAACCCAGAAGCCTTTTAATGGGTGAATGGTTACATGGTGGGCTGTGGTAAATCCTTACCATGGATGCCACTCAGCAAACACAAGGCACAAATTACTGATTTTCAATACACACACAATAATGTGTGATTCTCCAGGGAATTTTGCAGAATGATAAAAGAGGTCACATTCTGCATGGCTTCATTTACATAATAATCTGGAATGAATAAAAATTATAGAATTGGAGAACTGATCAGTTATCACCAGAGTCAGGGAAGGGCAGAAAGGAGTGGCTATAAAAGGCAACATAAGGGATCCTTAAAGGTGATGGGAATATTCTGTATCTTGATTCTGCATTGTCAATATTGTGGTTGTGATACTGTATCACCGTTTTGCAAGGTATTACCATGGAAGGTAACTGGGTAAAGGGTACATGGGCTCTGTGTTATTTCTTACAACTGGATGGAACTCCACAATTATCCCACAATTAAAGTAAAAAAAAAAAATTTTTTTTTAAGACTAGGTTTTGTTCCCCGCTCTGCCACCTACTAAATTAGGTAGCTGACCTTGAGTAGATTTTAAACTACCTTCAATTCTCTCATTGGCTAAATGGGACAATACCATCTAAAGCATGATAAAAACTAAATGTCACTCACGAAGGACAGGGCAATGTGCATGACACATAGTACTTCAAAAACAGCCTGTTAACACCAAATCTATGTGAAGACATAGATATCACGCTAAACAGTATCATTCAAATGTCCATTACTAAAGCCATTACAAAGCAATTAATTTAAAAGGTCTATTCCCAAATCGATTGGTCTAAAAATGGTGTGGCAAAAAGAAGAATTTTTGGTTTTAAAAATTGGAACATAAAAAAAAATTGGAAGATGAATTTCCAACTAGTTATTGAAATAGTCACAACAGGTAAAGTGAATTTAAAATAGAACTACAGTTAGTAAAAGGTTGGGAAGGAAAATAGGATGCTAACAAATTTTATTTCTTTTGATTGGGAAGGCAGTACAAGTTACTGTTTCTGCGCAACGGGAAAAGGTTAAGACTGAGTTTTCTAAAATGCACTCAACACAACGACTTAGATTTGAGAGTCTATGTTTCTAAACATTTTCTCCACCTCCAGAGTTAAAAGAAAGTGGGAAGGAGTCAGCCAAATCCTCATATTTTTATACCTGCTTGGTTTGGAGGTTCAGAAAAGCAGCAAAAATACAATCTGGCTCTGTGATAGAGAAAGACAATGACATGCACTTTACCCCAGAAGATGAGGGGAATTTTAAGCACACAGTGGATCCCTTGAATCACACTGGGCTCCTAGCCTTAAAGTTGATGAAGTACTGGCCAGAGCTGACTCACAGAGAGGCTTTTGAAAGAGGTGAAAAGGAAAGGAGGGTTTTATCATTCAAATGATTCTCTTCCTTTCATTCCCGGCAAGATTCTAAAAGAGCTATTTCTATTAAAATAAATTATTTTAATAACAAATACAGAAAGTGGGAATGCCAGTGCAAGCCTGGAAGGAGGAAGGCCTGGGAGTTCAGACCCAGAGTTCCAGTGCTCAGATCCCAACGAGGAGCCACTTTCCTGCGAGGCCTGGAGCGTCTTTCTCATGGGTGAAGTGAAAGAAATGTCCTAGATGGGTTTCTACAGCCCTCTGCTAAATTTAAAGTCCCTTGGGGCACCATAAAATGTACTCTCCAGACAGCTGTCTGGTATGACAAACTCTCCTCTACCTCTGCTTTGAGACATACCTGTAATTTGCTTTCCCGAAAATGGGCCTGGGAAAAGAGTAGGTGAGAGGGCAGGGCGAGTAGGGAGTAGGGAGAAACTAAAAAACACAACCAGAAAACCCCCGAAATGACCTTAGGTGTAGGAGAGAATTTACTTTCTGCTGCTCGTGATCAATTTTCTCCAGATTCCCTTTCTTTGGGGCCCCTTGGCACAGACTCACAGTAGAAAGAGACTAGAACCCAGACTTTGTCAACTCTACAGGTTTTGTGCCCCTCCCCACTTTCCCCCTCCAAGAATAAGAGGAACAAGGAATAAGAGAGCCAGACGATCGATTACACACCACTTACGAGACACACTGAAAGTTGCAAAGCAAGGAGTTAATTTGTATCCTGATGCAGAGCAACAAAACAATTACAGGGCCGCGGAGGAAATGGGAACACTGGCTGGGTATCCGAGGATATTTAAGCAAGGAGTAACTAATTCTTAGGTCTGATAAGGGTACCGTGGTTGTTTTTAAAATGAGGCCTTATCTGCTGGCGGCATACGCTTAAAATACTTTCTAACGAAGTTATACGAGGTCTGCGATTTGCTTCAAGCCACGGGGCAGGGGTCTAGGTGAAAGCAGCGTTCAGGAGCAGACCAGCGCCGGCGTTGGGGGAGGGGGCGTGGGTACGCAGGGCTTGTTCTAGTCGCTACTTTGTGTCGGTCTGAAATTCTCCTAACAGGCAGTTCCACACAGGAGAGACTTGCGGCGGGCCTGCCCTCCTGTCCACACCGCTCGTGGGAGGGCAAGGAAAAGAAAGGCTCCCGGACCCCAGGGGGCGGGCAGTGTGGGAAGCGCGCAGAAGCCATCCTGCAAGGGCGCGTCCCCGACGGTGTCCAGGACCGGGCCCTCCCAATCCGCCCAGGCCGGCCGGCTTTTCCGCCTCTGCGTGCCCCCAGCCCTCGAGAAGGGACAGGCGGATGCCAGGGTCCGCCTGCCGCGGAGACCGGGTGAGCACCCACCCCCACCCCCCGCCCCCAGGCCAGGGCCTCCCCAGGCCAGCACCCCCCCAGGGCAGTGCTTCCCCAGGCCAACCCCCACCAAGCCAAGCCAGGTCCCCCACAAGACAGCGCCCCCAGGTCAGCGCCGCCCCCAGGCCAGCGCGCTCCCTCCAGGTCAGGGCCTCCCCAGGCCAGCACCAAGTCCCCAGGGCAATGCGTCCCCAGACCAGTGTCCCCGCAGGTCAGGGCCCCCCCCAGGCCAGCACCAAGCCCCCAGGCCAGCACCCACCCAGGTCAGCTCCCCCACCCCAGGGCAGTGCGTCTCCAGGCCAGTGCTCCCCCAGGTCAGCGCCCCCCCCCAGGGCAGTGCTCCCCCAGGTCAGAGCTTCCCCAGGCCAACCCCCACCAAGCCAAGCCAGGTCCCCCCCAGGTCAGCGCGCCCCCCCCAGGCCCCCCCTCACCCCCACCCCAAAGCCGGGGGCACTCGGCCGCCGGGAGCTGCGGCCAGACCCGGGCCCGCACCTGCGCGCACCTGGGCACACCTGGGCACACCTGGCCGCAGGTGCGCGGGCGGGGCCGCGGAGGCGCGCGCACCTTGAGGATGTTGTCGAAGATGGTGTCGCGGAACTCGAGCAGCGCCTTCTGGTCGAACTCGCGGCCGTGGATGATGCGCATCTGCTTGAGGAAGGTGGACTTGCCGCTCTCGCCCGCGCCCAGCAGCAGGATCTTGACCAGGCGCCGCACGGCACGCCGCTCCCGGGCCAGCCCCGCGTCGATGTCCCGGCTGCGCCGCCGCGCCTCGCGCTCCGCGTCGCGGGCCCCGCCGCCGCCCGCCCTGCGCTCGCGGGCCCCGCCGGCCTCGGCCGGCAGCAGGCAGCGGCTGAGGGTCCGCACCACGCCGGACATGGCCGCTCAGGCCATGGACCCCGCCGCGGGCGAGGCGAGCCCCGCGCGGCAGCCGGCCGCTCCCTCAGGCCGCGTCCGTCCGCCCGTCCGCCGCCGCCGCCGCCCCGAGGCCCGCTCTCGCCCGCCGCTCGGCCCCGGCGGAGGGGCGGGGCGCGCGCCGCCGGAGCCCGCCGATTGGGCCGGCTGCCGTCCATCCGGGGGAACGCGCCCTCCGATTGGGCCGCGCCGCGCCGGGAGGCGGGCGTCCCCCCGCCCTCGGGGCGGGATCGGCGCCGAAAGAGGCGGGACCTGTGGGGTGGGGGCGCTTCTCATTGGGCGCCGGGGATGAGGTTCTTTCTTTCAGAATGAAAGGGAGGCGGGGCCGCTGGGGAGGCGGAGCGGCCGTCCGCCATGACCGGTTATAATTGCTCCGGGCTCACGTCAATCACGGCGAACGGGTTTGGGATTGGGGGCTTGGCGAAACGGGGAGGGACCAGAAGTGCCAGGTGTACAGAAAGATGCTCCCTGGGCTCCCAGATTGGGTCAACCTGCGAGAGCAGGAGGCTAGCCCAGTGAACTTTGTGTAGCCCGAAAATGCCAATAGGAGGTGCAGCTGCTCGCCTTAGGTTTACAGAGAATGCTGTTCCTAAACCATTTTCCTTCCAGAAACGCGGGGGAAGGGGACACACATTTTCAGACACATACACCCTTTGAGAGTGGCATGGCCTTTGGGCTTCTGTCTTCTCTAAAAGCTGGCTAACCATCCAAATCACCAGAAACTAACTACCCCCCGCCCCCCCACTCCCCTCCCGCCAAAAAAAAAAAAAGTCTTTTATGTAGCACAGTGATAGGGGTCTGCAGTTGCTGGGTCTGAGCTGAAATCTCAGCTCTGGTTGCAATCCCTTACTGGTTGCAGTTTATAAGCAACTCCCACCCATCCTCCTAACATCCCCTGTTTTTAGCTTTAATTTCTGCAAAATGAGGGCGATGATAGCATCTGCCTCCTATGGTTATGAAGGCATAAACCGAAAACATGAACTCATAAAACACCTGGCACACTGCTGAGACCCAAGAAAGTTCTTGCTAGGAGTTAGCTGACCTTATTACAGATTCATACCTGTCCCAGATGAAGTGTGAGTCAGAACTTCCTGGAAGGAGCTCAGGTTATCTCTTCACCAGGTGACTAGCCAGATTTGGGAACCATGGTCCATTAAAAGGTAAACTGAGGCATATTAAAAATTGTAAGAGTTTGCAGTATTTGAGCAAAAATGGATTCAAATTGGGACGTGTCAAACCAGAAGTGGTTAAGAATGCTCCTTGGAGTGGACCAAGGAAAAGACCTATATAGAGAAAGTGCCCCAAGCAAAGAAAAGAAATTGATTGGCTATAGCTTATATAGGCTAGCTGGCTGTCTGTGATTGGCTGTCTTTTTAGCATTTTGATTTTGTAACCTTGAAGCATTTACAGGCTTCTATTTTGGTTTGCTTTCCTAAGTCACTTCAGTCTTAATGGCCTCCTTGTTGGATTATTTTAGCAAGTCTTAAAGATGATCCTGTCCCCAAACTGTCCTCACCAGGTGGAAAAAGTAAAAATCAGCTTGCAAACGACTGACTCAAGTAGCGAGGTTCCACACAGGGCCGACTGGAGCCCTGCTCTCTCTTTCGCTGGATCTCTGTCTCTGATTAGAGAGGGGTGAGTGATAGAAACAGTGATTTGTTTGGCTATTGTGGACATTATAGCTATAAACATTGGGGTGTAGGTGTCTCAGCTTTTCCCTGCATCTGTATCTTTGGGGTAAATCCCCACCAGTGCAAATGCTGGGTTGTAGGGTAGCTCCATTTTTAACTCTTTGAGGAACCTCCACACAGTTTTCCAGAGTGGCTGCACCAGTTCACATTCCCACCAACTGTGCAAGAGGGTTCCCCCTTCTCTACATCCTCTCCAGCATTTGTTGTTTCCTATCTTGTTAATTTTCACCGTTTTCACTGGTGTGCAGTGGTATCTAATTGTGTTTTTGATTTGTATTTCCCTGATGGCAAGCGATGCAGAGTATTTTCTCATGTGCTTGTTGGCCATGTGTAGGTCTTCTTTGGTGAAGTTTCTGTTCATGTCTTTTGCCCATTTCATGATTGGATTGTTTGTTTCTTTGCTGTTGAGTTTAATAAGTTCTTTATAGATCTTGGATACTAGCCCTTTATCTGAATGTTTATAGCAGTAATGTCCACAATAGCGAAACTGTGGAAGGAGCCCCGGTGTCCATCAAAAGATGAATGGATAAAGAAGATGTGGTGTATATATACAATGGAATATTCCTCAGCCATTAGAAATGATGAACACCCACCATGTGCCTCAACATGGATGGAACTGGAGGGTATTATGCTGAGTGAAGTAAGTCAATCAGAGAAGGACAAACATTATATGGTTTCATTCATATGGGGAATTTAAAAAATAGTGAAGGGGATTAAAGGGAAGAGGAGATAAAATGAGTGGGAAATATCAGAGAGGGTGACAGGACATGAGAGACTCCTAACTCTGGGAAACGAACAAGGGTTAGTGGAAGGGGAGGTGGGCGGGGGGACCGGGTGACTGGGTGACGGGCACTGAGTGGGGCACTTGACGGGATGAGCACTGGGTGTTATGCTATATGTTGGCAAATCGAACTCCAATTAAAAAAGTATACAAAAAAAAAAAAAAGAAATAGTGATCTGTGATGTTATGTCTTCCCGTTCTGCAAATAACCTCTGCATACTCATGAAAATGCCAGATACCTGGGACTTTGGAAGAGGAAGCCAAAGGTGGAAAAGATGCATTCTTTGTGTCAAGAAACTTCCACATTAGGGAAGTTAGGGAGCCAAGATGCTCAAGTCACCAAGCACAGTGGAGACTTTCAGAATCCCTAGTTTCTGCCCCAGAACCAGGGTATGCAAGGACCTCAACTCCCTGAGGTCCCTGAGTGCTAATGATATGCAGCATGTCATTTACAGAGGCATGAATCTTATCACCTGTGAGTCAACATATTACTTAGTACTCCGTCATCCTGCAATAGTTGATGAAAAAGAACGTCTTCTTTATGAAAATGTCTTTTTCTGCAAGAAGACAAAACACAAATTTTATGACAGAAGTGAAAAGGATTTGCAGAGGCTTCAGAAAGCTGTGTTTCTTAAACAGGAAATAGAAATTTTTCTGTTTAAGGAACAAATAAAGAGGAAAATGTAGAATTCAGCAGTGGACCAGAATTAGCTCTTCATTCAGTCAAAAGAAATTATGAAAAGGTGATTCACAAAATCCTCCGAACAAGTAAGTGCTCTGGACGACATTTACAAATAGCTTTGTATCTTTATAAATAACTTTGTGTCTGTGTTTATGCAATTATTATGCTGAGTCCAATTTGGGGATTTGATAAGGTCTCTGGACATACTTTATATTTGTCAAAGGGCTCAGGTGCTTGAGGTAAACAAGTTTATCTGTGTACTTAATAATCTCTTAATTATCCCTTACATTTGTATGACACCTTATAGTTTTTGAAGTGCTTCCACATACATGAACTCATTTGTCCTCTGAAACCTCCTGGGAGGGAGGCACGGCAGAGATTATTGTAATAGAAGATTCTGGGTCCCAGGAAGTTAATGTCACATGTCAGGGGAAGTACAGCAAGTAAATTGCAGAAGATGGATTGGAAACCCGACCCAGTGTATTCCACATGTACAGTATGAAACGGATGAAAGCATGAGAACTCTGAAACTTGGCTCTATCTCCTACTAGCTATGTGACCTTGAACAACTCAACCCCTCTGAGACTTAGTTTCCTTATATGTAAAATCAGGGGGGTGCCTGGGTGGCTCAGTCAGTTAAGCATCTGCCTTCAGCTCAGGTCATGATCCCAGGGTTCTGGGATCAAGCCCCAGGTCAGGCTCCCTGCTCAGCCAGGAGTCTGCTTCTCCCTCTGCCCCTCTCCTGCCCCCACCTGTGCTCTGTCTCTTGTTTTCTCTCTCTCAAATAAATAAATCTTAAAAAATAAAATAAAATAAAATCATGAAAAAAATAGGGCTGTGATAAATGTTGAATAAGCTAACACATATAAGGAAGGCCCTAACATATCATAGACATTCAATAATTTCTAACATTATTATCATTATCATGGAGCTTTGGGGACCCATTGCTAGAAGTTTAGAATAATAACACTGGCATGATGATGAAGAATTCATAAGGACAATACACTGTATAACAATCTAAAACCTGGGAAAAGGTCAGGTTAAATAAATTAAGGTACAGCCATATAGATGAAATAACATATAGTTCCTAAAAATAAGCAAGATCAAAATTTGTAAACAGATGGCCACCATGTGTTTAAAAATTGGTAGAGGGGTGGGAGGGGTGGCCTGAATGCTCCTCCCAACTTGTGTTCAATTCCACCTCCTGAGCTAAGGGGCAGCCAGGAGGGAGGGTCCAATGGCAGGCCCTGGAATGCATATGTGGAATAGTGAGCTTCTCTGGAATCTCTAGAAAAGAGAACAGCCACAGGACTCTCACTCTCCAGCTGGGTTGGAGTGAGGGGGTCAGCAGCTCCAAGGCCTGGGATAAGGCCCAGGACTCTGGAGTTCCCAAAAAGAATAAATCCCCTTGCATCCTATGAATGTAGGTCCATGTGAGGTCTTCTTTGGCCTGGGGAGAATGTGGGAGAGCTGCATGGGCAAAGGTACTGAAAGATTTCTCGTTTCTGAGAACGAGAGCTTGGCAACAGCTACAACTGCTAAAACATGGAGCTTCCTTTATGTGCTCATCAGAGGAGCAACATCTTGCCTGTTGCATCATATTTTCTCACTAAAAAGAGACCCTAAGAGTTTTCCCTGAAAGCCAAAGAGCTCTGAGTAGGAAAAAGAAAGTCTGAATAGGCTTAGGGGGACCCAGGTGCCAGAGAGAAGAAACAGAACATCTCAACTAATGGTAAATAGATGAATGCTTTACATCATTATCTTCATCACCATCATCACCACCACCACCATCATCACCATCATTATTATCATCATCCCATCACCATTATTGTCATTCCACCTCTGAAGAGTTGCTCATGGTATAAAATGGCATTGTACAGGCAAGTGGGTGGCACAGTTAGTTGGTTGAGCATCTGACTCTTGGTTTCAGCTCAGGTCATGATCCTAGTGTCATGAGATCAAGCCTTGCATCAGGCTCTGTGCTCAATGCAGAGTCTCTCTCTCTCTCTCTCTCTTTCTCTCTCTCTCTACCCCCTCCCCTTTCCAAATAAATAAATCTTTTTTTTTAAAATAAAATAAATAAAATGGCATTGTGCAACAACAATAAATGATGATGGTAACTATTGAGAAATATCGAAACAAGATGAGAGAATGGAAAGATAAGATGGAAGAAGTATCTCAAAACCTAAAGGACAACTATAAAGAGATGGAAATCATGAGAGGAAGGGTGGGAGAGTTACATGGGAATGCTAAGAGTTCTAGAAGGATGGGGGGAAAGAGATGGAAAAGAGAAGTAATAAAGAGACTTCTTTTTCTGACAGGATTGTAGACCAAATACTCAGACCAACCCTTCTGCAACAATTAAAAATGCCTTGTAAACTATTCAAAACTTTTTTAAAGAGTCACTGAGCTGAGTAAGAAAGGCTCAAGGGCCAAAGTCAAAGCGGAAACAAAAATTTAGAGTTAAGTGGATTAGTGGTAAAGCCACCAGCTGCCCTGACAACATCTGCTGAACCCCTGAAGATCAGACTTTCTATTTTCCTGGCTGCGGGAGATGAAGCCTAAAAATCATTAAAGGTAGAGAGTCTGATAGAAGATACCTGTGTAAATCCAGGCCCAAAAAGGACTACAAGCTCAGTGAAAGAGCTGGTAAAATCAACATACGGATGTCAATCATTTATCAACAGATTAAGTTCCAAGGGAAGTGAGCGTACATTTCTCTAACAACCAGTGAACACAGAATAAAATAAGGCATCATGAATGAAAGCCAGTCCAAACTACAGACAACAAAATCATACTCAAAAATGTGGGATACTAGACTTGTCAAATACAGATTGATAGAATCAATATGCTTAATATCTCTAAAGAAATAAGAGAAGGAGAGGTGCCTGGGTGGCTGAGCTTTGGATTCTTGGTTTCAGTTCAGGTCATGAGCTCAGTGTCTTGGGATCAAGCCCCATGTCGGATTCCATGCTCAGCCAAGAGTCTGCTTAGGATTCGTTTGTCTCTCCCTCTTTCTCTGCCCCTCTCCGTCACTCCTGCATGCACGTGTGTGTATGCATGCTCTCTCTAAAATAAATAAATAAATCTTAAAAAAGAGAAATAAATGAGGGTATTTAAAGTATGAATGAGGGATAAGAGAATATTAAAAAAAAAAGTCTGGGAAGATGTGAACAAGAACCAAATAATACATCTAAAAATGAAAACTGGGCAGCCCAATCGGCTCTCACTTTCTGTTGTTGCTTCTGGGGTTACAAAAGCTAATCCATGCAAAGGCTTAGAACAGTTCCTGGCCCCTAGTGACTATCATATAAACACTAGCTATATTTGCTTTCTCTCGGGCTGCTTTTAAGGCCTTCTCTTTGTCTTTAATGTCCTTCAAAGTCACAATAGTATATCTCCATCTAGATTTCATTTATCAAGCTGAGCATTCATCAACTTAAAAGTCTAAGCTATGATTTCTTCAGATATTGCCTCTTCTTCTCTCTAGCCCCTCTGGAACCCTGGTTAGCTAATATGTTCAGTAGATCTTTCCTGTCTCTTATTCTCCGTATTTTTGTGTTGGATTCAAGGTAATATTTTCAGGTCTGTATTCCTGTCTACTCTCTTCATCTGTGTCTTAGTCTGCAACTTAACATACCATTATGTTTCTATTTCAATTATAATTTTCATTTGTATTTTTTGACATATATATATATATATTTAATTTATTCATGAGAGGCAGAGAGAGAGAGACAGAGACAGAGATACAGGCAGAGGGAGAAGCAGGCTCCATGCAGGGAGCCCGACGTGGGACTTGATCCTGCGTCTCCAGGATCACACTCTGGCCTGGCTGAAGGCAGTGCTAAACCACTGAGCCACCTGGGCTGCCTAAGATGGCCAGTTATAAGCCAAGGAGAGGAGCCATAGAAGAAACCAAACCTGCCAACACCTTGATTTTGGACTTCTAGCCTCCACAAATGTGAGAAATTCAATTTCTGTTGCAAATCCACCTAGTCTATAGTATTTTTGCTATGGCAGCTTTGGCAATCTACTATGATGTGTGTTAAGAAGATGAAAAATAATCTCAGAAGGAAGCTCTGTCCTACAGAAAGAAAGAGAGGACAGTTTGTGAATATATAGGTAATTATTATCACTGACTATATATTAAATAATAAATTTAACTTGTGGAGTTAAGGAAAAATAGAACTTGAACACTGGACACCAAAGGTATATATATATATATATATATATATATATATATATATATATATGGAGGGGATGATCATAAAGTACCCTAAGATTTTTGAATTATTTGAGTGGAGAATAAACATGTTGATTAATGTTAAACTTTGTCGAGTTAAATATTCATGCTGAAATGTTTAGGGTAAACACAAAATGAAGAGAAATAGAGTGTGCAAATTCCACATCAGCAGACGGGAAAAATGGAATGAGGAAGCAAAAGTCAACCAAGACAGAAGAATGTGAGGAACGAAGGAGCTAGAAACAGGAATAAAAAGCAGGATGAATGGGGCAGAATGAGGTGTAAATACATCCAAATATATGGCTCATCAAAATAAGTGTGAACAGACTAAAATAGCTCAAAGACAACAAGAGTCAGACTGGATAAAATAAAAATAAGGTCCAGCCAGCTACCTGCTCATACCTGATGACCCAGAAAAGATCAAAGTAAAAGAATGAAGGAAGATTTGCCAGGCAAATACTCAACGAAAGAAGTCGGCATATCTATATTAATAGGAGACAAAGTAGATGTTAAGTCTGAAAGCATTGCTAGTGGTGAAGAGTCATTTTATACAATAAAAAAGTTTATGGCACTGGTAATATATAACAATTTTAAACTTGTACGCACTTAAAAACAGCCTCAAACATTGAAAGGAAAGAATGGACACAATCTCAAGGAGAATCAGAGGAATCCACCATCACTGCTGGGGTGTGAGTGTGGATTAAACACACCTCTTTTTTTGTTTGTTTGTTTTTTATTTTTTATTTATTTTTATTATTTTTAAACACACCTCTGCTAATAATTAATAGTTCAAGAAATCAAAAAATATGAATGTGGGACTCTTTTACCTTGGTGGCCCCCCAAAGAACCACTTCTCCTGGCATGAATCTGGATTGGATGTGTCGATCTGGATTGACAAATAGAGTGTGGCCGAGGTGATACCCTGCCAGTTTAAGTTTTGAGCCTTAAGGAAGCCTGATAACTTCTGTTTTCCGTGCTGTCAGAGCCCTGTGCTGCCTTGACAGGTTCAGCTGCTGCGCTGGAGAGACTGTGGGAAAAGGTGATGATCCTGGAACTACCTGCAAAGGGAGATTGCTCCAGCTGCCCCGCAGGGTCCCAGCTGAGCCACGCCCTCAAGCAACCCATAGCCAAACCGCACCAAGGGAAGGACCGCAACCCCTGCCTGGCTGAGTCCAGGTTGCAGAATCACGACCACATGACATGTGCTAAGTCACTAAGATTTTGGACTGACTTGCTATGCACCAGTAGGTAACTCAAGCAACAATGAACAAGTTTGACCTACTACAAATAGGTTTAACAGTGAGGCCAATGATTACAGAACACAGATTCTGTTCAAATACAAGGAACAGGGCAGCCTGGGTGGCTCAGTGGTTTAGCGACGCCTTCGGCCCGGGGCGTGATCCTGGAGACCCGGGCTCGAGTCCCATGTTGGGCTCCCTGCATGGAGCCTGCTTCTCCCTCTGCCTGTGTCTCTGTCTCTCTCTCTGTATCTCTCTCTGTGTCTCTATGAATAAATAAATAAATAAATAAAACTTAAAAAAACAAAACCAAAAACAAATACAAGGAACATTTCCAAAATTGACCACAAAGGATGTTAGAAGACAAGTTTCAACACATTTTCAAGGATTGGTATCATCCAGATCTCATTCTCTGACCATGTTGCAATTAAATTTGATATTGTTATCATAATTATTTTAAAAATGCATCAAGTTAAATTTGATGCTATTAACATTAATATGTCTTCTGAAAACTCTAGTTTTAGAAATTAGAAATAGACCATCCAAGCAAACAGCCCAGCTGTTTTTTTTTTTTTTTTTTAAGATTTTTATTCATTTATCCATGAGAGACACAAAGAGAGAGGCAGAGACAGAAGCAGGCTCCATGCAGGGAGCCAGACATGGGACCCAATCCCAGGGCTCCAGGATCCCAGGTCTCCAGGATCACGCCCTGGGCCGAAGGCAGGCGCTAAACCACTGAGCCACCCAGGGATCCCCGAGCCCAGCTTGTTAAACTTGTTTGTTATGGTATCAAAGGAAAAAAATCATTGGGATTGTTATTGCCTGCTAACCTGGCGTATCCTTACTGCTGCAACCGCCATGTGGCGATGTGGTCTAATAAATAGTCCATTCTGATCCTGGTTCCATCCTCTACTCGTTGTATGGCATTGAGCAAATTGCTTAATCTCACTGTGCCCCGCTTCTCATCTGCAAAGTGCAAACAATAATGCTATGATAGTACCACAGCAGAACTGAAATTATTGAAGGTTAAATGAGATCTGTAAAGTCCTAAGAAGAAACATGTGCAAAAAGTAGGATCTCTGTAAATGTTAATTATTACTATTACTACCTTCATATTCTATACAATGACACTAACACTTGGCAATGTAAAGTCTCTTGCCCAAAATCGCATACCAAGGAAGCGGCAAAGCCAAAATTTCACCCCTGTGTTTCTGCCTCCATTGGCACCCTATTCTCCCTTTATGGCATTATGTGTCTCCCCCTCTGTGGGACCAGGAATAGAGTCGCTATTCCTTCCTCCCCTTGCCCCCCACAAGCTAAATTCTGGAGAATTTAGCATCTCTCGTTCATATTCTGGAGAAAGATTGTTCCTGCCTCAGGACATAGGTACTCCCTCAGCTCCCATAACTGTCCTGCTCTCAATTGTCTCCCAGCCCTTTTGGGCTAAGCTCAAACCATACTTTTTTGGGAAGCCTTTTCTGATCCCTAACTTCCCCCTACACCCTACCAAAGTAGGCCCAGTTCTCATTATCTATTCTCCTAATACCCCACGCTTTCCATTTCCAACATTTATCACACTTAAAACTATTTGTGTCGTTATATGTTGAATATCTCCCCAACTGCATCAATGAGGCAGTCTATCTATGTATGGCTGGAGCCCTGCAGCTGCACATAGTAGGAACTCAGTCACTGCTTGATGAGTAGATAGGTGGAAGGAAAGAAGGAGGGAACAAAGGATGGATGGCTGGATGGCTGGATGGGTAGAGGGATGGATGGATGGGTAGAGGAAAGAGTGGATGGGTATTTGGATGGTTGAATGGCAGGCATAGTCTCCAAGAGCCTTGAGGGCATCACGGAGGACCCTCTTTTTAGGACAGGCCTTGTCATTTCTCTTGGAAGTGGACAAGGGAATTCTTCAGGAGGCTGCCTGCCATGGTTTGTAAGAGAGTTGTCTTGCTAGCTGATTATTTCACCCACAGTCAGCATGTTTTTAAGGAAGAATTAGTCGTGGGACCCAGGACTCAAGGCTGAGGCACTTCCCTATTTGAACCTAGGTTCTACTTAATTTGACCCCAAGTGCCAGAAGAACATTTATGGGAGCTAAGAGTCAGCAATTTTAAGAGCCAAGTCAACAGTCTGAACAGTAGGGTGACTTTTTGTCTCAGGTGCTTGTCAAGGTTCAAACATTACAGGTTGGTATGGGTTATCATTTCATCCTTGGTAGCAACACACATGGAGACTTTCACATCACCTCTGAGGAGCAGGCTAGGATCTGGCTAAGATTTGGAGATGTTTTGGGAAAATGCTCAAGAAACAGCGAGCCAGCTCACAAGGGCTGCACAAATGCAAGGTCAAGCAGAAGGACACATGTTCTTTAGACTTAGGGTAGCCTCATGAAATTCCCCTAAATCTAAGACTTATCATTTCTGGCTGCCACTTCAAGTCCATTAAAGGTTGGGTGGGGGGCTCCCTTTGAGATTTTATTTGTTTATTTTATTTGAAAGCTAGAGAGAGAGATGGGGCAGAGGGGGAGAGAGAATCCCAAGCAGACTCTGCACTGAGTGTGGAGCCCAAAGCAGGGCTCGATTTCAGTACCCTGAGATCATGACCAGAGCTGAAATCAAGAGTTGGATGCTCAACCAACTGAGCATCCCAGGTGCCCCTGAGATCTCCTTTATGTCAATTCATTCCAGGACCCAGGCTGGCCTGGCAGCTACCATCTCGAAGACTGCTTGTCACCCAGCAGAGGGAAAGAAAGAACTCTGGAGGGTTTTGCACCAACAATGAAATGCACAACCCAAAAGTGACAATGTTGCTTCTGCACACAGCAGATTGGCCAGAACTTGGGATGGTGAGTTTTAGGTATCAGTTTGGGGAGGTCATTGTGCCCAGTGATTTAATCAAACACTGCTCCCGGACATTGCTGTGACAGTGTTCTGTAGGCGTGGTTGACATCTACAATCAATTGGCTTTAAGTAAGGAGATTACCCCCAATAATGTGAGTGGGCCTCATTCAATAAGTTGAAAGCATTAAGAATAAAAACAGGTTTCCCAAAGCTGAGGAATTCTGCTTCAAGACTGAAGTAACAAATCCTGGGTTACTTACAGAGTCTGCCGACCTACCCTACAGAGTTCAGATCTGTCAACCTTATATCCTGTGAGCCAATTTTTAAAAGCAAATCTCTTGATGTATATAAATATAAGCCTCTTGATACAGGTATATGCTACATTATACACACATCTATTAGATCTAATATATGTAACATATTATATATATCATTGTGAGTGTGCATATATTATATATATTATATATATAACATTATGTGTATATAGTACCCTGTTGGTTCTAGTTCTCTGGGGAAACCCCAAACTTATCCACAGCTACTTGTGTCTTCCTCAACGGAGGGACCAGGAAGTACCATCTTAACCACATACCAAAATCTTCGGATAGTAGTAGTAATAGCTCCTATGGAATTATTGCAAAGGTTAGAGATAATATATGGAAAAACTCTTAGGGCGCAAAATATATCCTGCGTATACTAGGCTATGGCATTTGCTAGCTGTGCTGACTCTTGGACCAGTTACTCACCTCCCTGTGTCTCAGTTTACTATTCTGAAAAATAGACAGGAACTAGTTGAACCTGAATGGTTGGAAAGATGAAGTGGATCAACAGCCAGGAGGAATTTAGTCTGGCACGTGGGAAGTTACTTTATTCCTGTTATTGCCCCGCCTCCTTCCTTGCACTTGGCCTTCTCATCCCATTGCAGCTGTCTGGAAATGCTGCCTAACTTCCTGAAGGCTTCTGCACCCTATAGGCCTGGGAGCACTGTCCTCTCCATCCACCATCCTGCCCTGCAAATACTAGGCAAGAGCAGAGTCCCATGGTGGCCTTCACTGGCTCCCTGGGCCCCCCTTCTGGTAGTCTGCACAGACCAAGGCTCCCAGAGCACAGAGGTGTAATGGGTGGTGGGCTCAGAGCCTGCTTCCCGGGGAAGGAGAAGAACAGGGGGGCTGCCCAGGCTCAGAGACCCCTCAGAAGGTACCTATGGGGAGCAGTATGCACAGGAGCCCTGGAGCCTGAGGAGCTTCCTTGGGAAGCAAGGAGCTGTCCTACGACGGACTATATAGTTTACAGGGCCTGATACAAAATGAACATGTGGGGTTCCCTGTTCAAAAGGTGTTGGCCATTTCATGGCAGAAGAGCATCGAACCAGGTGTGTGGCTCTGAGTCCACTGAGAGCATGGGCCCAGGGGTGGGGGAGTGGGGGCAGGGGTGTAGGAGGGGGAGGCATCTAGGGTGAAGGTCCTCACAGGGAGCACATCTGTGGCACGGAACTCCTGGGTGGGGAGCATAAACCGTCCTCCTGCGATGTCGGGTTGGACAGCAGCTCTCACCGGGCTCTGGGGCGGAGCGGAGCTGTTTATGGCCTATGTCGGGAATGCACAGGAAATGGTTTGGTTTTCCCCACTAGTGATTCACTCCCTCAGCCTTGCTCTCTCGTTCTCTGCTTCCTGTCCCTTTGCGAGGGCTTGGACAGATGCTGTCATTTCCCAGGCACTTTTGGGTAATAAAAAGGCCTGTTTGGTTGAATCTAAAACTTCCATCTCAAATCCAATTTCATGCTCATCTTGTCCCCTCCTGCAGAGCAGCCAGGCCTTGACCTGAGAGCCCCAGGAGGGAGGCAGGGAGGGGGAACCGACTGCCTCTCCTTCCTCTTCCTCCCTCTCTGCTTAGCCTGAGCTGTGGCGGGGAGGGAGAGGAGGGAAAACAAATCTAGGGTCTCTTTCTTAACTTGACAGTGACACGCCCCCCCCAGGACCCCCGATTTCTCCCCCAGCCTCCTCAGCTGCTGTCTGCTTGTGTGGCTGGCATGAAGGGATGGGGAGATGGGGAGCTAGCATTTGGGCCACTTCAGCCCTGAGAAGACATCTTACCTGTGTCACTGCTGCCTGGGGGCACCTGATAGTTCTCTCCCTCCAACTTGGAGGCCAGATCACAGCTCTGGGACAACGGGAAAGGGCCCTCTTCATAAGGCAAGACACAGAGACACTCAGAGCTCTTCAGGGAAAGCCAGACAACAAACAGCTGCTTGTCTGGCCTTGGCACAATAATAATATCATACGATTGCAGCTTGTATTTACCTAACATGTTTTCTATGCGCCAGGAGATGTGCTGAGCACTTTCCCGACATTAAAGCATTAAATTTTCTCAACTAGGTGGTATGTGCTATTTTAAATCCCATTTTCCGTTGATGAGAAAATTCAGGCTGGGAAAGGTTAGGAACCGTGCCCATGGCCTCAGAACCCTGCAGTGGCCAAGTCAGGGCTGGATGCAAGCTCTCCCTAGCTCCATACCCTGTGCTCAGAGTGACTCTACTCTCTGACCTTGTGGAAGGCACCATATAAGGTGCATGAATACTATGGTGGTGATGGTGGTGGGGGCTGATTCTGCCTGTGGAGAATCAGGGAAGACTTCATGGAAGAGGTGACCTTTGGGTTTAGTTGTAAAGGGCAAGTGACATTTACCAGGGGTGGGGTGGGAAGGGCACAGCAGCTGGAGGGAATGACATGTGCAAGGGCTCTGAGGCCTGCACCGCACAGCAGATAAGGACTTGCAGGGAGCTCTGGGAGGATGGGGCCCAGGGCCTGTGTCAAGGTAAGTGCTGGGGGATGAGGCTGAGGTGAGCCCCACGGAACCCTAAGAAGCATTTTGGACTCTATTCCTGGACTTTGAGAATTCTTACAACACTGAACCAATTATAAAATTACTGGGGATCCCTGGGTGGCTCAGCGGTTTAGTGCTTGCCTTTGGTCCAGGGCGTGATCCTGGAGTCCTGGGATCGAGTCCTGCATTGGGCTCCCTGCGTGGAGCCTGCTTCTCCCTCTGTCTGTGTCTCTACCCGCCCCCAAGTCTATCATGAATAAGTAAATAAAATCTTAAAAAAAGATTTAAGATTACCTCATTACTTATACACTCATTCTCCACCTCCTCCATTAGGGTGGACACTCCGTGATCTGTAGATCCCCAACAGCGGGCATGAAGTGGGCTCTCAATACATGTTTGGGGGAATGAATGCATGAAGTCCAGGTGGGCTGGGAGGTGTGGTCCCCACAGCTATACCTTGCTGCCACTGTCTTGAGGTCCTCAGGTTCCTGCTGAGCCGCAGCTAGACTCTGTGGTAGTTCCACCCTGGCCCCAGAGACCGTCTGGCTGGGGGTGTCCCTAGCGTCCTGAAGAACCTGACTTGAAATTCCCACCTGACACCACCAGGTGGTGCTCATGCCACACAAGGAAACGCAGAGTGGGTTCTGAGGGATTGCGGGAGCAGGGGGAGGGCAGGTGCGTGGGGGGAAGCTCATCTGGGAGCCACAAATGAGTTTTCCAGGCTGCCATTTGTTTTCATTAGTGCCTGGATTTCCTTCCCCGGGACCAGACTGGGGTGACCAGCGTCTTGGGCCAAGGGCCTGTGTCCCCCTTCCCAGCTACAGGCTGCTGTAGGTGAGAAAGCAGGATGGCATGGGGAGAGGGTCGCTGGTGTCCAGACCTGGGATGCCTGTGACTGTCACTCTCGTACAGCCAGTAGCCCTACCACTGCCTGCTATGCCTGCCCACCAGCCTTGGGCTTGGCCGCTGGGATGAGTGAGGCCATTCTCAGCCCACAGCTCCCCTTCCCAGGCTGCTGGCCCCTATCCGGATGCTCAGCAGACCCAGGGTAGCAAGGTCAGCCTCCTGACACGGCTCCAAGGGAATATGCCCTGGTCCCTTGGCCAGGGTCTTAGCTCGAGGTGAGTGCTTCCAGCCCTGGGGGTCTGGCCACACCTGTCTTCAGCCACACAGCTGAGTTCTGGAAGCTTCTGGGACTACCCTGGGAAGGGAGTGGTGCTGAGGATGCATTTCTCACTCCAGGCACTCAGGTGAAGCAAAAACCAGGACTGTGTTTTCCTGTCTTGAGCCCCTATTTTGACCCATGGCAGAAAAAGCCATCTTGGCCAGTACTGAGTAAACTTGGTCATTTAAACTCAGGCCTCAGAGAGTTTTCTCCTTGGTAGCCTGCTCGCTGCCCCTACTGACTTCCATGCTGCTTGTGCTCCCTGCCCCTGCCCTGAGTGCCCTCCACTTACCAGATTTCCCTGGGTTCTGTGTGTCCCCAGATGTCCAAGCTCTGGGGGCTTCCCATTCCTCTCCCCACAGCGGGAGGCTGCAGGACCCCCTTTCGGATCCCCTGTAACGTCTGACCCCCGTGCTCCCCCTCTATCTCTCCTCTTTCCTCCCCCGGCTGGAAGGGGCTCCATCTAGTTTAGGAATGGGGACAATCTATTCTCCAGATCTTATTTTCTTCCCAGAGAAAATAAGCCACATTTCGTGTTCTAATGGTCAAGATTTGGCATTCTAAGTGCTCTCCCCCGAGGGGACGGCTGCCCGCCCACCAGGGAGGGACGTGGGGTTGAAAGGAGTGTGTATATGTGCACCCCCTGCGTGTTTCTTTCTCTTTTATTTTTTTATTTTTATTTTTTCTAAATTTCCTCAATTCTTTTTTTTTATTTATTTATGATAGTCACAGAGAGAGAGAGAGAGAGAGAGAGAGAGAGAGAGAGAGAGAGAGAGGCAGAAGCAGGTTCCATGCACCGGGAGCCCGACGTGGGATTCAATCCCGGGTCTCCAGGATCGTGCCCTGGGCCAAAGGGAGGCGCCAAACCACTGCGCCACCCAGGGATCCCCCCCCCCCCCCCCCGCGTGTTTCAGGGAAGGTAATGCCCCCAGGACTACCACTGGTCTCTCTAAAACAAACACACCTGTTCCACGTGGCAGGGGCGTGCCATCGTTCCTAGGATCCACGGAGAATGCTCTGGCCTGCGGAGGCTGCTTGCCATGGGGCAGGTGTGTGCAGGTGTGTGCCGGGCGGTGAGCAGGTGCTAACGGCGTCCTGGGCTTCTCCTCCCACAGTCAGAGCAGAGCCGCTGACCAAATAGCATACAGGCTGCAAACACAAGCCGGGTAGGTACCTGGAATTATCTAGTAGTCTCATTATAAAAGGAAGAAGAAACAACTAGAATACATTTGAAGAACATGTTTTACCGGGCACCTTGGTAGCTCAGCGGGGGAAGCATCTGCCTTTGGCTCAGGTCATGATCCCAGGGTCCTGCTCTGCGGGCAGCCTGCTTCTCCCCCTCCTCCCTGCTCGTGCTCTCTCATTATTTCTGTCTCTCTCTCAACTAGATAATTTAAAAAAAAAAACCCACACTTTACTTAATATGTGCAAAATAACAACGGTAATCAATATAAAAGTTATTGATGATGTAGATTCAGTGTCCAAAGTCCGGTATGTGTTTTACACATGGAACACATCTCAACAGCCCTCATTTTAATGAGAAATACTTGACCTGCATTTAGATTTCACAAAACCTACAACTGGAAAAGAGATTCGCCTACCCCAGGTGTACCAAACATACTTAAAAGTTTCCCAATGATTGAATTCAGTTTCAGTTTTCAAATTAAAATAAAAAATTTGATTCCTCAGTCTCACGAGCCACATTTAAAATGTTCTGTAGCCGCATGTGGCCAGTGGCTACTCTACTGGACAGAGCAGTCTAGAATGTTCTCTCCTCTTCCTCTCAACACACATTCTCTGCCTTTATTTGGCTAGCCCCTCTTGGCCCGTCAGCTCCTGCTCTCCCCCAGCCTTCCAGGATGGCCTGGCACCTGGTCCCTGAGTGGGTCCTGCTACAGATTTGTCTTACAAATAAATGCCTGACCTTGAGATGCACAGAGATCCACCCTTGGGGTTGGGCCTTGGTGTTAAAATGAGGCTGCAATAAAGCCCATATCTGACAAAGGACCCATATCCAGAATATATAAAGAGCTCGCAAGACTCAAGAGCAAAAAGGGGCACCTGGGGGGCTCAGTGGTTGAGCATCTGCCTTTGTCTGAGGTCATGATCCCGGAGTCCTGGAATCAAGTCTTGTATCAAGCTCCCCACAGGGACCCTGCTTCTCCCTCTGCCTGTGTCTCTGCCTCTCTCTCTGTGTCTCTCATGAGTAAAGAAAGAAAATCTTAAAAAAAAAAAAAAAAGGAAAAGAAAAGAAAAGAAACAACCTAACAAAAAATGCACAAAAGGTTTGAATGGACACTTTACCAAAGTAGTATTTCGTTGGCAGACCAGCACGTGAGAAGACTCAGCTTGAGACTATGATGCAGGTCTGATGCCCAGAAGGAAGGAGGGTGTGTAGGGAGAGCCTAGAATAGCAGGGCAGCTCCCAACAATCTCAGCCAGGCCAGCGGGGGCTCACTGGAAGTAGTCGGTAGGGCAGGAACGGGCTGCCTCCACCTGGGCCGGGCAGCTCAGTGGGCTCCCTTGGCTGCCCCGGGGCTGTAGCATTACTGCCATGAGGCTGCCAGCCAGGCTGATGTGTCAGGGTCCTGACCCAGGGGGTATATCAACCAGGGGCCAGTGGTGTCAGAGAACAAGGGACCAGAACATCGCCAAGGGATGGACTACAAACAGCATTGTGGGAGCACATAGGGGTAGGAATTGTATCCGACATGAGGCTGTGAAGGTGGCAAGGGCCAGTCTTGCAGGGCCTGTGGGCGACATGTAGGATTTCAGTCCTGGCTACCAACTCCCTTTGATTCTAATGGCCAGTCCAGCTCAGACCAAATCTCCCTGATGGCCTGGCCTGGGGCCCACCAACTGGTGTCAGATTGCTGCCAAGTCCCTCTGGCATTCTGGGCACTCCGGCCTGATATGTGGCCTGATGCTCTCAGGCAAATTTGAGAACCAGCTTTTTGGCCTGGGGGTGGGGATGGGTGGTAGAGTTGGGCTCCAGAAAGGCTCAAAGTGGGCCATGTGGTCCAGCAGCAGTAGCATCGCCTGAGAGCTCATGAGGAATGCTGATTCTCAGACCCCCAGCCCGGAGATGGCATCCGGGAATCGGCCTTCCATAAGCTTAGCCGACGATCTTGTGCGCATTCCGGCTGGGGGATGCCCGGGGCTAGGGCCAGCTCCACGCTATACACGTGGGGGGACTACACCCCGAGCTTTGCTCTAGGTGCTGCAGCTAGGCCGAGGCCACGTGGGGCCAGACAGCACACCAGCCCCGTAGGCTGTGAAGAACATAGTTGATGCTGTCAGTAAAAAATGTCTCAGGGACCCAACTTGTGATTTGGGGAGAAATGCCTGGGTGGTTGGCATGAAATAGAATTCACAGGCTCATCCTTCTGGAAAAGAAATCCGTTCGTCAGCATTCAGAGGATGGGGTTGGTGCCATGCCGGGCACAGTTTTGGGAGCCATGGGACGGCTCTGGCCAAGACCCACCTGCTCTGCAGACAGTTTCTGAAACAGCCAAACAAACAAGGTGCCAGGAAAGTTGCCCAGGCTTCAGGCTGTGTTCCTTGCTCCGCCCACTTGTCCTTGGGCACCTGCCCTGGAGTCCCCTCCTTCCTGCTTATGCTTACGCTTGGCCCTGCGCCCCTGAGGGTGAGGGGCTGGGGTTTGAGTCCACCCCTTCCCACCCAGGGTGTGCAGAGGCAGCTGGGACCAGTGGGGAAGACCCAGGGTACCTGTCTTTCCCTAACTTTGCTTCCAGCGGCGGTGGCAGCAGCAGCAGCATGTGGCTGGTTGATGTGAGCCGTGGATGACACAGAACCGGTGAACGTTACCCATCGGGGCTTGCTTTCCCTTCCAGTCACCAGCTCACCATATACTGCTCCTGCCCCTCTGTGGTTGGGGTGGCTCCTGGCATGCTAAGTCCTGACAGCCTGGTCTGCCTTGCAAGTGGGCAGAGCATGCTTCCCTGGCCAAAGTCCCCCCCGGGGAGGAGGCATGCGTGAGAACTGCCCAAAGGGGACCTCTGGGCTTGATGGAGTGCGCAGAGCACTGGCCACAGGAGGCCGGGCTGGGGGACACCTGGGTCCGGCTTCTGGCTTGCCAGGTTTGCCAACGGGAGTGAACAACTAACTGCCGCTTGGCACAGTCCGAGCCATGCTGACAGGTGAGGCCAAAGGGCAGAGGGTGTTATTATAGAGGAGAGACTGTGATTTACAGCAGCAGCAGTCCGGGACAGCCGGGCTCGCGGACAGCAGGGAGATGGAAGAGGGCTGGCAGGATACTAACAGGATGAGGGATGTGCATTTCATTGAGACGGTGTGCTGGAGTCCACGCAGCAAAGATTAAATAGCCCGTCCCCTGCATGCAGAAAGGCAGAGATAAATCAGGCTTTACTGCAAGCAGGGTGGCAGGGAGTTAATTAGGAACAGGAAAAAAAAAATACATTTCAACTCACAAAGAAGCCGAGTGAGCAGCAAAGACCAGCTCGGCCCCACAAGGGGTTGTTGCTCTTGGGGATACGTTGCTGTCCACCCTTCCCACTGAAGGACACATGGGGCTCCGGGAAGTGCTAGCACCCAGGTGGGAGAGGGTGGGACTGCTGGCAGCCCTAGCTGCTGCGCTCACCCTATGCAGCTGGTATGGCTGGTGCCCTGCCTGTGGGATTCATGGGGTCTTGACTTCTAGGCTGAGGACCAGGTTTCTGGGCTGGGGCCCCATCTTCCTGGTGAAGGATGCTCAGTAATGCTTATGGAGGCAGTTTGCCCTGAATCCCCCGCACTGCCGTTGCTGCTGCCCCACCAGCCAGTGCCTGCTCCCCCCCCCCTTCTTCCAGCATCCCCTCCGTTGGGCTGTTTCTGTTTCTATGCCACGACTTATGCAGTACTCCCCCACCTGGGACGTGCCCCATTCAAAGCCCAGCTGATTTCCAATTGGGCATTAGCTCATCAATCATGTACTGGACCCCTCCTCTGTGCTGGGCATCCTGAAGTAGGATCTAGGATCCTTGGAGCCGTGTCGCTGCAGCATACAGAGCCTTGGGCAGGCAGTGCCAATATAGTGTTTGGAGGTGTACATGGGGGCAGCTCAGGGACTGTGGGCACCAGAAGAAGGGCAGCTAGCCTCACCTTGTGGTGGGAGAGGAGGAATTGGTGATCAGGGAATTCTAGAGGGAAGCTTGGCTTGATGTATGTGACAGTCAGTTTGGGCTGTAGATACAGCGCTGTAACAAATATCCCCAACCTTGTCACTTAGAATGATAAGGCTTCCTGTATTGGTCATATGCTGTTGGCTGTGAGTCCATGCATCTCGTGCACAGGCAGCTGTCCTTCTGGTAGTGACCAGGCAGCTTTGACCTTTGGCATCCCCCTTCCCTGAGCCTCCAACATGTGCTGGTCTGCGAAGGGAAAGGATCAGGAGAGTGTCCCATGGTTAATTCAGTGCTCTAAGGAACAACACATCTCACTGGCCATGACTGGTCATGTGGTGTGGCCTGATCTGAGGGGGTGGGAAGTGGAAATTAGCCATAGATCCTGAAGGTGGGGGAACACAGTGATAGTGTAGGTGCACCGGAGCCTCTCCACCCCCTGCTGAGTCCTAAGAGTAGGAAGTAGCCAGAAAGGGGAGGGACAGCAACGGAAGAGAAGGGGGAGAGCACAGGGTTCTCCACGGCTGGAGTGTGAGTTGTGTGCATGGGTGGGTGTGAGGGTGTATGCACGAGCGTCTGTCTGTGAATACGTACACACATGTTCACCTCACCTGTAAGTATATGTGTGCATGCATGTGTGACTGTGTGCATGCGTGGTTGAGGGTGCACATGTGTGGGTGTATATGCACACATGCACATAAATGGCTTCTCTGTGTGTACACATATGTGCAAGTGTGTGCATGTGTGCACATGTTGTTAGTGGGGGTGTGTATGTATGTGTACCTGTATACATGACTATATGTACCTATGTGCATGAGTGTATGTTGTGTGTGTCTTTGTGTGCATGTGTGGGTGTGAGTGTGTATGCACGTATGTGTGTGTGTAAGGGGTAAGGTGATAGAGTCGGGACAGGAAGCAGAGACCAGATCGTGCAGACTTTGGAAACTAGACAGGAGGGCAGATTCTGTCCCGAGGGCAATGGGGAGCCCTGGAGGGCCTTGAGCTGTAGGGACCAGGCTGTCTTTGCATCTAGAAAGATTCCTCTGGAAGCAGAGGGTCAAACAGGCAGAGGGAGCGTGAGTGGTTGTGGGAGACCATTGCTGTGTCCAGTGGGAGGTGAGGGTAGCTTGCACTTGGGTTAGGGCTGATGATGGAGCGAGGGACTGGGCATGGCACCTCCCCCTGAGCATGCCTGTCCTGCAGGCTCTCGTGCTGGACCACTGTCCAGGCTGACTTCATGCACGTTGCTTCGAAGCCTGTGAGTCCATGGAGGGCACAGATCGTGTCTGGAAATTGTAGCCCTTGGGGATGTAAAAGAGGATTTAATAAATATTGGTTCTCAAAAAAGAAAAATATGAAATGGGGAGGGGCCCACTTTTCTGGTCCCCCACATTGGGGCAACATTGCTCCATGATCCTGGGAATTCCCTAACACAGCAGGAATTATCAGAGCAGAAAACTGACTCAGACCCACAGCATCTTTGAAAGAGGTCAGGAGACATCACCTTAGGGCTGCACTCTGGGCAAGGCCCCTGCTTTTCTGGGCCTTATCCTCTTTCTTCCCTACCTTCTGCTTCCAGCTCTGGCCAACCCCCATGTCCTGCAGCTCTGCAGCCCCTGAGTCATCATCCCCCTTTCCAGGGCCACCCCAAAAGGTCAGAGATGCCCCAGTCCTTGCAGGAGGTGCCCAGAGTTCCAGCAAGGTGGGTGCAGGAAACAGCAGGGGTGGGGAGCGGGGGGCACACAGATGGCTGAACTCTGGGCACGGGTGTGAACATCTGACGTCCAGATGGGGATATGGAAACTTCTAGATGCAGCCAGATGCTCTGCGGGGGAGCATATGGGTCTTGAAAAATCTTTATGGTTTTTATCATTACAGAAGTATTATGTGCTCATTGCAACATTCAGATCTTTACAAGGTGGGAAGCAGACCCTCCCCTCCTCCCTCCAATTCTGCAGCCCAGAGGTGAGCTGTGCTGACATTTCACATTCACAAGCCTGCATATGTATACACATTTTTATGTATACATGTGCTTCATGCACGTATTGCATATAAGGTTTAGTTTTCTTCTTCCACGGGCCGGTACATCTTGGACTTCTTTGGATGTCAGGACACCCAGAACAGCCTCGCTCTTCCTAGAATTCCATGGGTCCATGATTTAGGTGCTCTGTGAACTACCAAATACTTTCTTTTGCTCTGATTTGGGTCTATTACAAGCAATGCTGCAGTGGGCACCCATGGACACAATCGGTGGGCGCTTGGAGGAATATTTCAGCAGTGAACTCCGCTCTTAGTTGGCCTGGGGCTGAGGCCTGGCTCGCCCGAGCAGACTCTGTGCCTCAGTTTGCCAATCTGTGAAATGGGATTCCAGCACGCCCTCCTCCTGGGTGGATGTTCAGCCCCGCATTAGTGCCACAGGGGGTCGAGCTCTTTGATTGTGGGTCTCCGCCTGGGATTGGATGGCTTGGGGCCCAGGGCCCAGGATCCCAGGCTCCAGGGGAGCCTGGCTGGCAGTAGAACAATGCCCAGCTCTGGGAGAACAACAGGCCCTTCCCCGCCTGTCAGGGCGTGAGGATTACATACAGAATAATGCAGTCCCCGATCAAACCTGCAGCTGTAACTCAGGCCCCAGACGCTGCCAGCGCCATAAATTTGGGCGGGAAGTGCTGCTCTAGCAGTTTGTGAACAAGAGCAGGGGAGGCCTGTGAATTACAGCCACGGAGGAAGCGGCCCCCTGCCCGGCATTGTTAGCCGGAGCCAGGGATTGATTGCTCACTGGCTTAATGAAATTGAATTTTAATTTATATCTCAGCCCACAATGGGGTGGGGGGGTGCATGTCTCCACAGAGGTGGGCTCAGCCTCAGGGGGCTTCTTCTGCGGGGGCGGGGGCCACAGCGCTGCAGCCAAATCCTACAGGAGAGAGCAACGGGCTCCCCAGGGTGGCACATGCTCCCCAAAGCTCCAAGCTTCTGCCGGTCAGGGGGGCTTTGGGAAAGTCATGTCATCTGCTGGAGCCTCATCCCTCATCTGAGCAAACCTGCCTGGCTCAGGTATAAACCCACTACCAGCTGGATGAAGGGAGGGTCCCTGTCCCCTCCCTGCATGGGGGCTGGGAGCCCTGCCAGGTGCTAGGACCAGGAGTGGAGATGTCCCAGGGAGGTTAATGATTCTTGGGGCTCTGTGGGAGTTCCCCACTCACCCCTCCCGGCTGTCCAAAAATGACACGTTAAAGCCTGCTGCTGCTCAGTGCCAAGTTAAAGTAATTTCGAGGGCCTGCTAGTTGTGGGGCGCTATCCCTGTGGGCACGTTCGTCCACGTCACCACATGCTCTGGGTGGGTGAGGAGGGCTCATCACAGAGTCAACATTTCAGGGTGACTGACACTGGCCTGAATTCCAGCTACATGTTTCCTGGCCTCAATACACCACTTGCCCTCTCTGGGCCTGTTTCCCCTCCTAAGCTGGAGATGGTGGGAGCACCTACCTCCTGGGTGTTTTGAGGCCTCAAGAGGTGGTGTGTCTGGCCCACGGCGGAGGGGAGATTGGCAGGAGCCACAATTCCCAATGAGCTTCCCCAGGCGTGGCCCAGATGTCATGGGCAGTGTGGGTGGGGACTGCAGGGGCAAACATCACCAGGACTCAGCCCTGTGGCCAAGGGAGAATGAGGGTCTTCTTTAGGCCCAGGGGGGAGGGGGCTTCACAGAGGGCTGGGGATGTGCAGGTGTCCCGGGAGCAGGGGTCCCACCGTGAGAGTCAGACCTGCCTGGGGGGAGCCCAAAGGGCTGGAAGCAGGGGCAGGAGAGGCTAAGCCTGACCTGCCTGAAAGGCTGGGAGCAGCACCAGACTTCCCTGCCTTTCCCATGCAGTGGTCCCCATCAGGGCACCTGGACATCCATCTGGGCCCTGCTCGGGGCTTCCTGTGTGACGCTGGGCAGGATACCTCAGGTGCAACCTTCCCGCTAGTGAGGCAGGGGGAAGGCCTAGCTCCTGGGTGTCTGGACCACTCCTCAGCTAAGGCCCTGCCCGTCTCCCACTAAGGTACCTGTAAGGCCTCTGGGCCAGTCCTGGTTCCAGTCTACAAATACCAGCAGGCTGGTGAGGGACCCAGCAGGCAGTGCTGCCTCCATCAGTAAGCTAGGACCTGCCAATGAGGCAGCAGCTGATGAGTGAAGCCACCAGTCTGGATACAGGCTGTGTGTGTGACAGAGGAGTCAGGTGGAGAGGGAACCCCAGACTGTCTGTGCTGAGGGCGCCTTGATTCTACAGATGGAGACACTCAGGCCCAGAGAGGGACAGACACTTGCCTGAGGCAGCCCAGCAGGTGAGCAGGTGAGCACCTTGGGTCACCCTGGCATGGGCCCAGGTGAGATGTCATTAGGCCCACACCCCCGCCCCCTCGAATGAGCGGGTGCAAAGGTGTGGGTTGTTCCTGGGTCCTCAGATAGAAAGTAAGCCAAGTGTGGTACCATCCCATTGTCTTTCAGACTAACAAGTTAATCCTTATAATTTTTTGGTGAGTGGATGGTCCCTTTGTATAATAAAAATAAAGCTGCCCATCCTATGGCAAGCAGGAGGAGGCAGGACTTGTGCCCCACTCAGACCCCCACCTCACTGCAGACATGCCCACCTCAGCGTCTGTAGATGAAGTCACTTGTTCTTCAGCATAAACTGAACTTTCTTCTATAAAGAATGTTTATGAGAAGCCAGCATTGCTCTCTGAAACCACAACACAAAAATAAATGTCTCCAATGTGTCCTGTATGCTCATATTATACTGTATATTATATGATATATGTATTTTAATATATTACATATACATTATTTATGTATATCACATACACATCATTATATATTATTTTTTAAAAGTCTGTATAGTTCCCAATGTCACTTGCATATTGCATACTGGGACAAGCTCCCTAACCCTGAGCCTGTCACTCTGTTCTTTCAGGTTGAGGTCTGTTGCTAAACTGCGTACCCCGCAAGCCAAAGGAGGTTGCTCCCAAGGAGGACCTGATCGGCTGGCTCTCCCAGGGCTGGGAAGGGACAGAGGACCACTGAGGGGGACAGTCTGGCCCCAGGTCAGGACTGGTGGGTGCTGGGCAGCAGGTGGCAGGCGCGATGCACACGGGGTGAGCACATGGCTCTGGCCTCCTAGCAGTCCCCTGAGGGAATGTTGATCTTCCTCCTTCATCTTACTATCTTCTCACGACATAATTCAAACAGAGAGAAAACTAGAGAGTAGCAGAATGGACCTGCCCTGTACCTGCCTTCCAGCTCCCCTGAATTCTATTACTTGCCCTGCAGGTGCTTTTTTGGATTTCGTGCAAGAAATAGACCATGACAGCTGTGACTGAGGTCCCTCTCCCCCTCCCTGCCCCAAAGCCTTTTCCTTTCTCTCCCATCTGGGAAAGAGCCACGTTTGCAGGCGACTATTCATCATTCCATTAAAGGAATTTATGCTATGATTGGGCATGGATGTCCGTGTAAACAGTCCGCGCGGCACTGTCTTCCAATTTTATACAAGGTGTCACGCCCATTTTACAGCTGGAAACACTTGTGCAAGTTCATATAGGTGTGAGTGGCATGGCCAGGCTCACACCCCCCTCACTGAGGCCTCAGGAATCACTGAGAGAAGTTTCTCCTTGGCATAGGTCTCCCAGGGCCCGCGTGAGGATGCTGGATTTATTGATATGACTTTTGGGGTCAGGGGACCTCTGGGGGAGCGCCTGGTGTCACAGGGTCCAGGTTCCTGAGGGAAATGGCAGAAGCCAAGAAGAGCCTGCCCTTTTGGCACCATATTATTTTACAGAGGAGAAGTCAATAGCTCTTTGCTCCGGCAGGCTGGTGTGGGAAAAGCCTGTGGCCCTGGAGGTGACACAGGAAGCCAAGTCTTTGCAGAACCAGGGAAGGCTTAATCCTGGGAGATTTATGTCACCAAGGATTGCAGAACTGTGGGTCAGGGGAATGGGAGTCCCAGTGGCCTGTCCCTGTCTCTCTGACTGAAAAGTGGGTCAGTGGGCCCAAAGATGAGGATCTATGGGGGACAGGGTTTGATATGCTGGCCATAGCCTGCCTGGGGGAATTTGAAGAGGAGGGGGGTACACTGGAGGGCAGACGGCAGCCGCCAGGTTCCCTGGTTCCCTCCAGGCTGCCAGTGGGGCTGGCGGTGATGGAGGGAAGTGGTGGCAGGGGTGCTCCATGAATGTGTGTGTGCCCCCCCCATGGACCTAACACCCCACAGTGCAGTAGACACAGGTTTGCACACCCTGCTCAAACACAGATGCATGCATGTGCACACCCAAACACACACACAGGCACAGCACAGTGAAGCCTTTCCTGCCACTAGAGGGTACTCGAAGTCTTCCCAGCCTATAAATGCACTTGCTGAAACAGGTGTGCATGCTCATGTGCTTTTGTGGACACACACACACACACACACACACACACACAAACACACATACATACAAGGTGTGTCAAAAAGAAGAAGAAAAAGAAAGAAAAAAAGAAAGGAAAGAAAAATCCCTAAAAAAAACAAAAAAAACCCCACAACAGCTGATGGTAATCCAAGCAGACGAGGTCTTAGATCCTTGAGGCTGCTAACTATAATCGAGCATGAAAGGAACAGTGCCAGATTAACAGAGATATTTAATGCTTTCCCTCCCAGATCAATAGGCTGCACAGAGATTTTTCCCAGACGTGTACACCCTGCCGAGTTAGCCCCTGCTCCAGGTTTTGGGCATCTGGTACTTCTCCTTCCCAACATCCGCTTCTAACCAGTAAGAGCCGAGTAGGGGGTGCGGGGGCAAGAAATCGCATTTCCCATGGCAACATGCCTGAGTCTTAGCAGCCCTCCTGCCCCCTCACCTCGACCTGGAACGCAGCAGGAACCTGGTCTTGCAAGTGTCGCTGAGTGCCCGGCCCCCACCCTTCCTGCTGGGCCCAGAGCCCTGTCGGAGGGCAGCCCGTTGCCCCCCCCAGGGCTTCCTACCTTCCTACGCAGCCCCAGGAGGGGCCCTTCACCCTTGGGCACAGAGAAGCAGGACTAGCCCTGGCTGTTCCCCTGTGTCCTCATCGGGACGTTCCTCCCTTTTATCTGGTGCAAAGTCTGGCTGTGAGTGTGCAGGGTAGTGGTTCCTCGGTGAAGGCCCTAGGTGAGTTCTGGGCCAGGCCTCCCCAGCTCCAGCTTTAGTTGAAGATCTGCCTCCTTATGCTGAGGGGTCCCTGACCGCACGCCCCCAGCCATGCTCAAGGTCAGACACATGCTCGGCTGTCACCAGGCCCCCGAGCCCAATGCAAGCACGTGGCGGGCACCGGTTCCGTCCTCAGGACTTGGGACCCCAGGCCCCCTGGTCTGTCTGTCCTGTACCGCGGAGGCCGGGCTGGGCTCCCTGGCCCTGTCTCAGTGCCGCTTCCTGCCGGCTCCAGGCTTTGCTAGGTTTGGGAATAGAAGGGTGAACAAGAACCAACTTGTGCTCCGGACAGGTCCCTCTGTCAGGGCTTCTTCATTTGGGGCTGTGAGCAGACTCCAGGGGGTCTGTGTGCGAGTTCCGACCGGACAAAATCACAGCCTCATTTTGTCTAACTCTGGATTGATGTTTGTGTTTCCTTCCAGTACAGATGGGGCAATGAACCACAGGGGGTGGACATGTCCCTGGGGCTTGCTCGCCCACAGAGACACCGTGTCTGGGCATGTCGCTGATGCTCCCGCAGGCGACTGGACACAGTCTCCCGCTCATCAGGACAGAAACAGTGACGCTGGCATCCTCAGCCCTAGATTTTGCTGTCGAATCTCGTTATCGTAATGCATTCGCGAGAAAGCGCATCAGTGACCAGTCTAAGAGTTTACTCTTAAATACTTTGATAACCGTATTTCAACAAAGATGTTTTCTTTTACAATCCTATGAGCTTTATGTTATGCATGAGAAAATGCTACCTTGAGAGGCGGGGGTCTCTGAGGGGTTTCAGATACCTGAGGGATTCCTGGTGCACAAAGCAGTGAGAACCGCTGCTGGCCGGGGGGATGCCAGGGGAGTGGGGGCCGGATGACCGGTGGTGGGGAGGTCTGGCAGTCGGGGGAGAGGATGTGAAGGGCACAGCCCGTTAGTCTGGGAACTCAGGTTGAATGTTGGGCTTCTTGTTGGACGGCTGGTGGGCGTGCCACGTATGGAGGGGATGAGGAATCCGTTTTGGGGGCAAATGGCACACTTGTTTGGTCTTGAACATTTGGGCAAATATGACCTTAGAAGCCCAGGGGCCCTGACCTTACTAGAGTGGCCCATTTGGGGCTCCACTGTGTGGGCCTCACAGCTACACTATGTGGCGCATCACCCAGGTTTTATGGCCTCACTCTACAGCGGGTGACTTTCAAGGAGTTACAGAAAGCTATCTTAGAAATTCCAATGTCCCCTTTCCATGTCCCCTGGGATCATGCATCTGCCAGCCCACAGATGCCTGAGGACCCCTCATGGTGCAGGCATGCTGTCACCGAGGCACCTGCTGTCCACCCTTGGGCTGGGGACAGGAAGGGTAAGGAGCAGTCTGTACTGGAGGAACTAATGGCCTTTGAACCTTGGTCTGGGTCTCTCTCTCTGTCTCTGTCTCTATCTCTCTCTCTCTCTCACACACACACACACACACACACACACACAGCCTCAGACCGACTTTCGTGTCCAGTCAGACAAGCTGGGGGAGACTCGCTGCATCGGTCAAAACAAGGTCAGAGCCGAACATGACATGTGATAGGAAAGAAGGAGATTCCTGTATTAGACACTCATTTCCAGTCAGCCATACCGGCTCGGAAACTTTCGATACAATTTTTAGACGAGCACCTGGGGTTTCGAAGCAGCCAGCGCTAAGAGAAGAGTGTGAGCCCGTGGCCCCTCACTCACAGGCAGCTAATTTTAGCATCCAAACAAACCAGTGAGCCAAACATCATCTCCTGGTGCACGTCCCCTCCTCACCCGCCCCCTTCCTGTGAACCCCACACTTCCTGTCGCTGGCGAGCCATGCTGCTGTGGCCCTGCCAAGGACCCAGGGACTTGGGGACCCAGGGATGCAGGGACCCAGGCCTGCACTCCTGTGGGCAGAGGGCTTTGTTGGCACCACGGATAGTGCAGACAGGGAGGGACGGAGGCAAGCCCCATCTGCCCCTCAGCACCCTCCACGGGGGGGGCCTGTCCCTGTCCCTCCCGAAGACCTGGGCACTCCAGTGTGACTTCCACCTCCGCCTGTATAGTGGAGCCTGATGAGCGGTCCAGGTGAGCTGTGCCAAGGATGCCCCAGCCAGCTGTGAGGAGCACCCCCAGGTCCCCCCCTCAAATCTCTGTCCATTCTCAGCAACTGAAACTCAGTTCTCCCATCTGTTAAATGGGATGATGTTTGCCATGGGGACAGATGGGTGCCAGGCTTGGAAATGACATGCAGAGTGCCTGGCACACAGCAGTGGCATCATCTGCTGGAGGGGGGCTCACTCGTCAGCTGGTGTGAGGGTCTTCTTCAAAGTCAGAGGTCTAGGAGCCTCGAAGCAAAGGGTGCAGACCATCCCTCCCCAGCTCATCCGAGGTGATGCTCGGAGGCCCAGGTGGTGAGCAGATGAGCAACACAAATGGTAGAAAAGCCATGTGGGTGAGGAAGGGCTGCCCACATCGGGGAGGCCCTCAGCCCCATGGATGCGGCTCAGTTCATCCACAGAGGTCTGATGACAAGAGGCCAGGGTGCCAGGCGGGAAGGGTAGCCGCCCAGTGGAGGGCTGGCCGCATGGAGGGGCCACGGTGTCCCTGACCCAGGCTGGCGTGGAGGGGCGCTTGGACCCTGCAGGAGGAGCACGGCTGGCCCAGCCCCAGAGACCCCAGAGACCCCTGTAAGCAAAGGTGACCTATACCTTCAGTTGATGACTTTTTCTCAAATGAATAAAAATTCAATGAAACAACTGGATCGGGAGAAATTAGGTGTGAGCCAGGGAAAGGTCACGGAGGGAGGAGTGACTGTGTGCTGCTCTCGGGGACTGCCAACATGCAAAACCACCTCTGATGTCCCTCTTGGCCTTTCTCTTCTCTGACATCGCGAGCCAGAATCAAACGGCCTTTGAGGCTTGTGGGAGTGCGTGTACCTGGGTTGCCTCTCCTGTGCCCACAGCTGCTCACGCCAGGAGAGACACCTGACACGGGCCTGTCCAAACACATCCCTCGGCAGGAACGTGCGGTGGCTGGCTCAGGGGACATCTGTAGGACACCAGCCCTGCAGATGTGGGGCTAAGTGTAAGACGAGTGACTCAGAGAAAGCAGGCAGGGGTGAGGCGAGCCACCTGCCTCCTGTCAGGAGCGAGGGTAGGCAGAGGAGTGCTGTTAGATGGCACGACCTCTCCCCAGACAGAGAGGGGCTGCTGACTCGGAGCTTCCCCCAATCCCTTGGTGTCAACACTGCCACCACGCTGAGGCTCTCCCTGTTTCTGTCTGGCTCCGCCACCCCCAGTGCCACCGTGGTTGCTGGCCACTTCCTACCCTCGAGGGGCCTGGCTGTTCTGGAACTTTCTGGTTGCAGATATTCTCAGCTGCTCTGGTGATGTGACCCAAGGGTGGCCTCTCAAACATGGCCGAAGCCAAGAAACACAATCCAGCAACCAAAAAAGGAATCCTGAGACTTGAGTTCCTTAAATGTCGCGGATCAAACATGGTCATGCTAACCCTGTAGAATGTGCTCTCTCTCCTCCTGTTGACTTCTCTTCCTGCAGCCACCTCCTCCTCTCTTGGAGGATTTCCCCCAAGTTTTTGCCCAAATGCCTCTCTCTCCCCACTCCTGACATCAAAGCTCCAAGTGTGGGAGTTGTAGAGCCCTTCAGGGGGGAGGGAGGGAAAGACGCTGAACTGGCAGAGTCAGAACTCTAGCGGTGGAGAGGACAGTGTATCCCATCACACAAGAACCCATCTTTCTTTTTCACTTGAGTTAGCCTGGGCAGGCTTCGGTGTCTGCTCCAGGACCTTTGCACCTGCTGTGCTCACTGCTTGAATGCTCTTGCCCCATGTTTTTGTTTTCACGGCTTGTTGCCATTCCCTTCAGGCTCCTGCTCAAATGTCACCTCCTCAAGGAGGCCATACCATCTAAACAAGCTCTCCTGTGACAAATGCTATTGTTTCTTTCCATAAAGACCAGTCTTGTTTTCTGTGTTTGAGTGTCAATGTGCGCAGCCCCAAAATGGGAATACAATTCAATACTGGCTAAATGAGGCATCAGGGAAGGGCTACTGGCGGTTTCTGAGAAAGATGTTCCTTCACAACAAAGGAGAGATCCTCCCTTCATGTTTTGGGCACCAGAGGTGAGGATGTGATGTCTGGAACTGTGGCAGCCATCTCGTAATGATGAGGTGATTAGCCTGAAGAGGAAAGCCAAGTGTTCTCTTGAATAATGAGAAGGTCTGGTAAGACAGGGTTTGCTTCCTACATGACACCAAGAGATTCAGCTGAGTCCCAGCTACTTCGTTCAGATGGATTATATGCTGGCCAATTTCCCATGGTCCCCACAGGTCCCTATGGCCTTACTATGGCCCACATTACTCACTCACATCCTTGCTGGACCCTGGACAGACCCTAAGGCAATGCGATGACTTGCACTTAATTGTATGTCCATCCCAGCAGCTGCTAGCACCCAGTTACTGGATCCAAGGGGCCAGACAGACCTGCTGTCCACCCTGTGAAGCTCACAGTCAAGAGAGTCACTCCAGGGTAGCTCAGTGGTTTAGTGCCACCGTCAGCCCAGGGTGTGATCCTGGAGACCCTGGATTGAGCCCTGTGTCAGGCTCCCTGCATGGAGCCTGCTTCTCCCTCTGCCTGTGTCTCTGCCTCTCTCTCTCTGTCTCTCAAGAATAAATAAATAAAATCTTAAAAAAAAAAAAGAGAGAGTCACTCCAACATGGGCTGATGAGAATTGTGATGGGTGTGCACCTCAGGTCAGGTCATGTCAGGCTGTCCTCCCCCAGAGTTGACAATGCAGCTGACGCCTGATGCATGAGTAGCAGTTAGGCAGAGGGAAGGGAACAGCATATCAGAGAAGAGGAACAGCCTATGTGGAGCCCTAGAAGCCAGAGGAAAATCAAGAGGGCTGATGTGGTTGGGTGTGATATGTGTGGTTTGGGGGTGTCCCAGCTGTCAGTGAGAGGCAAGGTCAGCCTGGACCAGTGTGGCAGGTGTGGGATGGGGAGACGGTGTGTGTGTGTGAGAGAGACAGAGACACAGAGAAAGATACAAAAGGAGACTCAGTGAGAGAAAGCTGGTGTCACCCAGCTTTTTGGCTGATGATGGAGTCAGGGGTGGGTGGCGTGGGGCAGGTTTGGGATATAAGGGGGTGAGTTTGGCTTTAGGCCCTGGATGGACTAGTATCCCTTACCAGATGGGAAAGGGGGAGTGGGGTCCCAGCACAAGCTTCTCTCCTTTCAAAAACCATGCACACGGCTTTGCAGCAGAGAGCAGCCCCAGGGGCTGGGGTCTCAGAACTTCAAAGTTTAACCGAGGCCAGAGGGTGTGGCGATTGGCTGTCCATACACTGACTGACGGCCCCTATGGGTCAGATAGGCCCATGAGAAAAGTCCCAGACCAGAATGCCAGGCCCGCTGTGGTCATCCACCACGGAAGCCCCGGCCATGAATGGGTGCCACCCTGTCGGGGGGCGCTGGGGTCTGTGCCATGCATGGGGTTACCCATGCAGGACTCCTGTTAGGGGCGTGCATCCTGCAGAGAGGCATCTCCCAATGACTGGGGAAGTGGTCGCGTCCTGGGCAGTGGCCGGGGAAGTGACGCAGGGCCACAGCTAATCCCTGCCAATAAGCTACACGTCTGTGGAGGAAATGATGGGGTGGCTGGCCGGGGACACTGGACAGCTGTGGAAAGGCACAGGGAGGAGCTCCCAGGTATAAAGTACAGGACGGCGTGCGACACAGTGGGGAGTAAGAATACACACCGCCCGTCTGTGCGTGAAGCCCTGGATGGCACAGGAGACTCTGGGGGACGGGATGGGGAGGGGATTTATGTGCATGGTCTCTGATCACGTGTGCTTCCAAAGGCTGTGAATGTTCTCTCAGGAACGGGTACAGAGCTCCAGATTCAAAACCAAGGTGAACCGTTGCATTTTCTCGTGGAGCCTCTGCTCCCCACCCCCCCACCCCCACCTGAGGTTTTGGGTCCTTACAGGTGCCCTCCAGGCAGTGATGGGGACGCACCTGGCAGGTGTTCACACTCACAGCTTCCCTCAACTCAGCACTAGCCCCATGAGGTCTGAACTGTTCTCAGGGTCTCTTTCTCTCCAGAGCCCCCACAGCCTGGTGACCTCATCTGGCCCAGGGGTTGGGGGATGGGAGGCAGGGCCAGGACAGTGAGGGCAGGACACTTTCTGCTTTTAGTGTGGGTTCCTGAGTTTGAACAAAAAGCCAAGTTTCAGCCTCACTTGGAAACTGCTCCTATCCCTCATCCCCCAACCTCCGTCCCTGGAGACGTCTCTGGTCCCAGGCCCTCAGAGCACAGGGCAAGACTTCGTGGATGTTGTTAGAAGCCGTGCAGAACATTCTGGGTAATATAGGGGCTGGAACAGGTGCTTGGAACCATGTTTCCCCATCAGACAGCCATAATATCCTGGTTGACCTTGGCAGGACGGCCAAAGACAAATCCAGGAGAGGCAGGGTAGTGGGGCTGGAAGTGGGGCGTCAACCTAGATAGCAGTGGGTTTTGAGGGCAGCATGATGCCAGGGCTCAAAGACATACCCTCCTGCACTCCCCTCCCCACCCCCAAAGTGAGGCCTGGTTAGGTAGAAACCCAAGCAGGCTGCCTCGGTCAAAGAGAGGAAATCCACATCCTCCCCCATCTGATCATCCTGAGACCTGCCCCCAAGCCAGCCGCTGCCCCAGTCACTGGGAGAGCAGAGAGCCACGGCAGCTGCCACCAGGGCTCTGCCTCTGAATTGCAAGCTCCAGCGGAGAGGCTGCAGTTGGCAAGTCAGCTTACCAGCTGTGTGACCTTGGTCTAGCTACCTAGCCTCTCTGGGCCTGTTTATTCCTGTAGAAAATGGAGAAAAGTTTGGGATCAATAAGTAAAAGAACACTTACAAAGTGCTTGTTGGCACAGAGTAGGAACTCAAAAGACAGTTGCTAATGTTTTCCCAACCTGAGAGCATCAGCCATTAATCTTCTAGGGATTGTAGGGTCCCTGGGGAATCTGAGAAAGCCTGCAGTGTCTCCCCAGAAAAGTGTAGATCTACACATACAACTCGATTTCCGGGGCTCCGAGCTGTGTGGCTGGTGTCCTTGGAGGTAGCCCAAGCATTCATCACTAGTGTTATCAGCCTGGCACTGGCCCTTCCAGAGCCTGGGCCCCGGGCTCCAGGTGCGGGCGGCCAGCCCCAGTGTGCATCTCGGGCACCTCCCCGAGCCCTGGGCCGGCTCCACAGGGAAAGCACTGGCTTGCAGACTCTGGTGCGATCGCTCGAGCTGCAGCCGGGCTTTGCAGACAGCTCTGGCACTCTCTGCGGTCGCCCAGCCCCAGGCAGGCCCCGCTTTCCTTCCCAGGCAGCCTCGGAGCTGCCCACCGCCTGGCTGCTGGCGGCTGACAAATCAGAGCCCGGAGCTCCGGCAGATGATGTCAGGGGGCTTCTTTGAAATCCTCACGTGGACTGATTCCCCGGGGTGCCAAACCCCAGCCTCCTGCTGACTTCACGGTTCCATCCATCCGGGGACTGACCCAGAACACAGAAACAGAAACTCAGTCCTGACCTTCTCTCCTCCTGCCCCATCTTATTAGCATACGCACAGCCCCACAGCCCTGCATTCTGGAGCCTGGTGAGAATGACTTGGGGTGGGCGGAGGGCAGGACTGGGGGTGGGGGAAAGAACCCCCAGCAAATTTTTTTCAGGTCTCTCTCCCCCCGTGTGATTTCTTGTCTCCTCCCATCCCTCAAGTTACATGCAATTCACGAGTTTGGTTATTCTGCACAAGCCTGAGAATCTGAAGTTAGATAAATATAAATAAATCAGCAGATCTTTCACTCTGGAGCCCTCTTGCAATCACATCTGCCCCCTTGGCTCTAAGTACTTTACGAGGAAGCACACGGGGTCTGAGTGGTGAGCCTCGATTGCCTCGGCTTGGGGAAGATTTACTGTTCAATGTAAAGCTCAACCAAGATGGAAGCAGAGGGCCTTCCAGCTCCCACAGCGCCTCTCAAGGTGGGTGGCTTATCCGGCCCTAAATAACCATAGCTGGGCTTCCCGAAGCATGGCCCCTCCAGACCTAGCACATTCAGCTTGATTCTGGGGGCTGTTTCAGAAAATAAAAAGCATCACTAACTGGCTCTTGGGAGAATGCCTTTTGTTTTTAAGGCACCGCTCTCCCTGGCAAACTGGGATCTCAGTGTTGTAGGGACGATTTGTCATCACAGAGGGATGAAGGGACCAGGACCCCCACTGCGGACCCCCCCGCCCCCGACCTCCCTGAGCTTTGTGGTGCTCATTTGACTTCTCAGGGTCAAAATGCTGCAGGATCCACAGGGTTTGTTTTTTAGACTGAGATATTTATCAAAAGCTTGTGTACTCGTTATTCGTATCTTGAATATGCAGCAAAAACCTGGCAGATCAACTCATGCCCACGGTATTTAAGACCAAGGGCTGTTCCTGCATCTGTTAGGAATTGCTTCAAGCTATAACCAAAGACTGAAATAACAGCCATTGAACACAAGATAAAAATTTATTTCTGTCTTATGCAAACAAAACCCGAGCGTAGTCCTGGGCTCCAACGCGCCATCTGTAACTCGGACTCCTTTTCTCTTTCTGCTCCACCATCTTCTGTGCAGTTTCCATTCTCAAGGTCACCTCAAGATCCAGTATGACTGCTACAGCTCCAGCCATCACATCTGTATTCCAGGCAGGACACTAGAGGAAGGGCTGTTTGTCTGCTTTGTCTTTCCTCCAAACCTTGTCACCTTACATTTTCTTGATTACCCTAGGTGCAAGGGAGGCTGGGATATGTGGTCTTTTAGCTGTACATAGTTTCCCAGAATAAAACAGGATTCTGTTGGTAAGTAAGGGAGTGTGGGTATTGGGTTGTCAACAAGCAATTGCTCTTATAGTTCCCAAGAACCCATAGACCTGGAATTGAAGCCCAGCCTGCCACCTACCTGGTTATGAATATTCAGTATGGTGGCCTGCTTTGGCCACACCCTGTTGGGTCCATACTTGGAAAATCTGCATTAAGGGGGTTGAGGAGGAGAGTAGCTCTAGAACCCATAGGGCCTTTGCTACCTGTTGGGGAGGGAAGCACAGCTCTCCTGCACATACCCACACCCCTCCAGCTCCTGGGCAGTGGAAGCACACCCCACAAAGACCCCTACCCCTTCCCTTCCCCTGAAACGGAAGATGAAGTAAGGCTGCGTGTATGAACGTAATGTGCAGGGATGCAGAGAGCCTGTGCGGGGGGAGCTGACTAAGGGGCCCTGGCCTCAGGGCTGGAGTTGGAGAGGTAGGCGCTCCCAAGTAGCCTGTGGAAGGACAGGCCCTTCCCAGAGTGGCTTGATAGCTTGTCACCCAAATCAGGACATATCTTAGCCAAAGAGGGGGCTGCCAGGAATTGCACCCAAAACCCCGGTACAAATTAGGTCTGTCCTGGGTAAGCGGGGATGTACGGCCTCCCTGCCTGCACCCCTATGCACAACTCAGGGCCTGACTTAAGCTTTCCAGAAGTGGTTTGCAGGTTACAGTGGCGGCAAGAGTGGAACACCTCTGCAAATGATGAAATAATATGATTTTTTTTAAAAAGGCTGAAAACAAGGAAATGTCTCCATTTTAATGCAAGAAAAATAATAGCATGGCACGTTTCCCCTTCCGCCCCAACTGTCCTGCCTGGGGAACGTGTATTTGGAGCGTCCCAAGGGCTGGTGGGTGCCCTGGCATTCAGGGTCCCTGCCCCACGGGTAGCACCCCTGTTCCATGCGTTACATTCATCCGCTGCTCAGGCTTCCGCGGGGCCGCTGGCCTCGGGCCTGGCGTCGTGTCTGTCGTGGGGCCCGGCCTCCCTGCTGACTCCATAGGGCAGGACCACTCGGCCAGGTCAGCCCTGGGGTGGGGGGGCCCTAAACCCGTCCCGCTCCCACCTGAGTGTCCACCCGCTCAGCTGCGTCTGCCCCGGGGTTCCCTGGCGGGGGAGCCCCCTGACCGGGTGGATGGAGGCCCCTCGCCCCCATGGCACTGGCCCCTGGGGTCCGGACACTCCCCGGGGCTGCGCTCAGACTCAGAGGCCCGCCTCACAGCTGGTCCTCGTCCACCCAGACGGTCTTGCGCTGTTCCTCACTGATCTTGTCTTTGAGGACCCGGAGCAGCTCCTCCACGCTGCCCCACATGTCGGCCTCCACCGTGGCGTACAGGCAGGGCAGGGCCTCCAGCTCCTTCTCCTTCAGCCGGCACAGCCGTAGGAATTCCTCCTCCGTCTCCGGCCGGGGCAGCATCTTCCTGTGGACAGGGGTGGGGGGACATGGGGGCTGTGGGAGCTGCGTGGGAACCCAGGCGTGGGGAGACTTGGCGTGGGGGCTGGGAGGGCGCTGTGCCACCTGACCCCTGCCCGCCCCACGGCTGTCACCTGCCACACCGGGTCTCCATGGTGCCCACTGCCTTCCAGCACAGGGCTGTGCAGCAGGCGGGGCGGGGGGGGGACACCTTGCTACTCTGGAAATCCAAAGAGGTGGGACTTAAAAAATCTTTTATTTGGTTTACTTTTTTTTTTTTTAATTCTTCCATTTTCAGGGCTAGCTGATGGGGCAGGGGAGCTGTTACCCTCCTTGGTCTTAACTGTGGTACAATGCATGTAAAAGTCCCCATCCTGACGGTCTTTAAGAGTACAGTTCAGTCATGGTAAGTTTATTCACCTCGTTGGGCCACTAACCTCTGGTACCTCTTCATCCTGTAAAACTGAAACCCATACCGACAAACACGCTCATTCCCCGACCGCCATCCCCGGTCCCTAGCGCCACCATCTACTCTCTGTGAATCCATCTCCTCCAGGGGCCTCACGGATGCTGAATCATACGGTATTTGTCCTTCTGTGTCTGGCTGATTTCGCCGAGCCTCATCTCTTCAAGCTTCGTCCAGGTGGCAGCAGGTGCCAGCATGTTCTTCCTTTCCAAGGCTCAGTCATAGTCCAGTGCATGGATGGACCACCTTCTGTTTGTCCATCCACTGATGGACACTTGGGCGGCTTCCACTTTTGGACATTTGGGAATAAGGCTGCCTTGACTGTGGGTGAGCAGTTATCTTTTTGAGATGATGCTTTGGATTCTTCTGGGCAGATGTCCTGGGGTGGAACTGCTGGATCACACGGCCATTCTGTGTGGACCCTCTGTCTTCCACAGCGGCTGCGTGGTTTCACATTCCCGCCTGCGGTGCGCTAGGCTTCTCCCCATCCTCACCACCACATGGGTGTTTATGGGTTTTGGACAGCAGCCATCAGAATGGGTGTGCAGTGGTGGGGTGGGGAGTTTTGTCGTTTGCTCATTCATGGGTTCCCTGGTGCCAAGCACTTAAACAGGTGCCCAGTAAAGATCTGGTGAAAGAGGTGAGTGGCCTAACCTCTCTTCCTCTCCTTTGTAGCTGTCTATAGGAGAGGTGAGGTCAGGGATAGTGCCACGTAGTGGCCAGGCCCCAAACCCCACAGCTAACCTTGCAACAAACACCACAGGCTTGACCTTGAACACAGATTCAGACCTTTCCTTGCCACCTGCCAGATAGGATCTGGGTCTTGGCTCTTGCTCAGGGGTGGTCCCAGCCACACAGCAGCTCGAGGGAGCCTTCTACGTCCTGTTGGATCATGTCCCTTGGCGTGCTCTGGACCCCTCAGCTGCAAGGTCACTGACCTCACACTGCCCACCACACCGCCTCCTGCAGCTGTCCCCGCCCCAAAGTCTGGGTCCTTCTCTGCCAGCACCTGCTCGGCCTGCCCTCACTGTTCTGGGGCTGCTCCCACATCAGCTTCCCTCCCCAGCCACCTGGGTCCTGCAGCCATCCCTCCCAGCACTTGTCCCCCCCCCCCCCCGACACGTTCTGTGTGTGTTACTGTCTCCGCTGCTAGAGGTTGGAGGTCGTGGCTGCCTTGGACTGCAGTCAGGCCCTCAATGAGGACCCCCTAATGGGGTGAGCAGGGGGACTCCACAGCCAGTGGTTCTCAGTGGGGACCCCAGAGGTGTGGCAGGGAGAGGAGGGGTCTCAGAGCCCTACCTAAACCTCTTGATGTTCTTCTCTGACACCCGAATGAAGAGCACGATGGGGTAAATCCTGGACTTGATCAAGTCTCTGGTGCAGCTGATCCCGGCCTCCAGAAGACAGTGTTTGTCCTGCAAGCACAGCAGTCGGTGGTCAGTAGCTCCTCCAGCCCCTCTGGGGAGGCTGGGCAGGGCCCGAGATGCAGGGCCAGGCTCTGCAGGTCAGGGACAGGGACGAGAGCCCCGAGTGCCCCCAGCTGCACTGGGGAGAGACCCAAGGGGAAGCTCGACCTCTGTAGGACAAGCCCCTGCTAGCGTGGACACCTGGTTCCACAGTGCTGCACACAGCGGTGGGCAGCGGCAGAGCCGAGGCACCTAGCCTGAGGGGAGGCGGGCGGCATGAAGGGGTTTTAATCAAAATCAAAATCGGCTTTCAGAACACCTGCTGCTCCCCTCAGCTTACCAAGGTGTTCTTGGTACTGTCAAGGGTGGAAAACCCTCAAAAGGTGAGGTGGGGCTGGACAGTCCTGGGAGCATCTGCAAGGGTTCTCGGGCACCCATGAGCTCATCCCTTCTGAAGCAGGACAATCTCTGTTTTGCTGGAAGTGTCACTTCAGAAACAAACCCCCCAAAGCCCAAATGCTCTGCATTGAAAGAGAAGGTCAATACAGGGAAGTGTGTGTGTTCCTAAGTGTGCAGCTCAGTGAATTTCCAAGGGGGGGAAAAGGGGGGGGTTTGGGGGGTTTTGGGGGGGGGGGGTTTTTTTTTGTTTTTTTTTTAAAAAAAATGTGTTTTTTGGGGGGGGGGGGGGTGGTTTTGTTTTTTTTTGTTTTTTTTGGTTTTTTTTTGTTGGGGTGTTGGGGGGGGGGGGGGTGGGTGTGTTGTTTGTGGGGGGGGGGGGGGGGGGGGGTTGGGGGGTGTTGTAATAGTGGGTATAAATTATGAAAGAAGAGGGGAAAAAGGAGGATAAAAGAAAGAGAGAAAAGGTGGAATAGAAATTTAGAAGATAATATTGAATATAAGGAAAGAGAATTATTAATGAAAGATAAAAAAAATGAAAGGAATAATTGTGATTTGGAAAGTGTAGAGGGAATTAGGGTTTTAATTTAATAAAGAATAGATTATAGAGAATTGGGGATGAGTGGTATGGGTATGGGGGGGGGGATTGGTTGAGAATGGATAAGAGAGAAGTAAATAAAATTGATAAATTTAGGTGGAAAAAAAAAATAGGAAGTGTGAGGGGGGGGGTTTGAAATTATGTTTGTTAGATGTAGGAGAGATATTTAAAGAAGGAGAATGTTTAGAGAAGAAGGAAATGTTAACTTAAAGAGAAATGGAAAAAATGTAATAAGAGAAAAGGAGAGCGAAAGGAGAGATAAATGAGAGTGAAAAACGGAAAGGGGAAATGGGAGGGCAGCTAGGCACATGTACAGTCCTGAACGATGTGAATCAGAACACTAGTGCCAGGGAACCATCAGAAACAGAAGGTGGTTTCAAAATATAAATGTGCATGTTGGAGCCCAGAGAATGAAGGTATGTGGAGAGGTAACGTGGAGCAGAAGGCAAAAGGAAAAGGAGGCTTGCCCACAGGGAGGTGAGAGCAACTCTGCACCCCACCCTTGTCTATGGCTGAGGTGGCCCCACAAAGACAACCAGTGGTGTCACCTGATCCAGCCCCCTGCCTCCCACCTCACCTTGGCGGCCACAGCTTCGATGTTGGCGGGAACAATACATTCGAAAGTGTTGGGGTTCTTCTCTCGGGAGTAGATGATGGTCTCTGTCTTTTGCTTTCTGAGGAACTCGTCTCTGGTGACAACATCTGAGGACAGAAGGTCAGTCCTGAGGGCAGCACAAAACTCCCCTTTCTGGGCTCAACAAAACTCTATGTTGATCCCCTCCTGGCCATGTTTAAACAAACCGTAGCTCCTCTACTAGACTGTGAGGCTTCTCAAGGGTAGGGTCAAGGTCGCAGTTCTTTACACTTTCCACAGCAGCCCACAGAAGAGCTGGTTGGTAAATTCTCAGCATTAAGTTTCACTGGACAAAGTAGCTCAGGCACTTAGGTGCAGTACTGGTGATGAAGGGTTTCCTGCTTTACTCATCAATCCATCTATCTACCTCGTCACCCATTCATCCATCCATCCATCCATCCATCCATCCATTCATGCAACCATCCATCCATCCACCCATCTATCCTTCCCCATCCACACACACACCCATGCATCCAACCATTCATCTAGCCATCCATCCATGCAACCATTTACCCATCCATCTACCCATTCACCCCAACCATACATCCATCCCTCCATCCATCCATCTACTCATCTATCCATCCACCATTCATCTGCCTATCTACCCATCCACCTACCCATCCATTCATCCATCCCCCCACTCCATCCCTCCATCCATCAAGCTAATTTTTATTGAAATTTAACATTTATTGAAAATCTACTAAGGGTCAGCCAGAATAAAAACACAGCTGTTCTTGTACTTGAGAACCTATGACCTAGCTGGGGAGAAAAATGTGGGATACAGAAGACAATGGAACAATTTAGTAGGTGCAGTGATGGGCTATTTATTGTGGCAGGAGTGAGGAAATGTGGAGGGAATAGGGGACAGGCAGGCTTCCTGGAGGAGGTATGTACTGGAGGCCCCACTCACTTGCTGGGTGACCCTGAACACATCTTTAATCTCTCTTTTTTTAAGATTTTATTTATTCATGAGACACACACACACACACACAGAGAGAGAGAGAGAGAGAGGCAGAGACACAGACAGAGGGAGAGGCAGGCTCCATGCAGGGAGCCTGATGTGGGACTCGATTCCGAGTCTCCAGGGTCACACCCTGGGCCAAAGGCAGGCACTAAACTGCTGAGCCACCCAGGGATCCCAACACATCTTTAATCTCTTGACCTCAGGTTCTCCATTTATGAAAGGAGGAGGGTGGAGTCAGCCTAGGCTAGCCGGGGAAGCCCACACTAGTCCTCAGTGTGCACTGGAAGTGAGTGGGAAGGGATCCAGGGAAGAGCCAGGAGGAAAGGAGCTGCAGTTGATTTCAGGGGAGGGAGGGAACCTAGAGCGCCCACCCCACAAGGCCTACAGGCCCCCAAGGGGAAGACAGATCATGTTTGCAGAGTTTAGAGTGGCTGAGTGTGATTTCCTTTTTTTCTTTTAAAGATTTTATTTATTTATTCATGAGACAGAAGAGAGAGAGAGGCAGAGACACAGGCAGAGTGAGAAGCAGGCATGTCCATGCAGGGAGCCTGACACGGAACTCGATCCCAGGTCTCCAGGATCACACCCTGGTCCGAAGGTGGCACTAAACCGCTGAGCCACCTGGGCTGCCCTGAGTGAGATTTCCTAATCAGGCTTTCTACCTAACCTCATATTGTCAGGGAGCCAGCTCAAAAATCCTTGGAACCCTAGGCAGGAGTAAAATCCTTTGCCCAGAGCCTCCCTGCAGGATGTGTGAGGCTCCCAGGGAGCCAAGCAGAGGAAGGGCATGAGGGTGCACATGCCTGAAAGGTTCCTGCACCTGAAGCTGGGCTATGGAGGGCTTTGGAAGTACTTGGACCCCGTGGAGAAGGGAGGTGGTTGCTGCGGTGGCTGCAGGAGCTGGCATTCAGCAAGCTGTGGGACTCATATCTGTGCCCTGCCCACTCCACATGGGGGCTGAGAACCTGGAACCCACGGTACACTTGGTCCCAGGGTGGCCTCTGCCCATCTGTGAGCTTCAAACTTGTACAAGAAGGGGCCACCATTATCCTGGTTTTATAGGCAAGGAAACAGGTTGATAACTTACCCCAAATAAACAGCTAGGGGGTGGGCAGGGGTAGAACCAGAGCTGGAAGCCACTTGTCTCAAAGTACATGATCTTTCCCACCAACCATACTATTTGCTGAGGGCCTCCTAGGGGCCAGGGGCTGTAGAGGAGTGACACAGGGGGTGTGGCCTCTCACTACCCACGGAGCCGGGCATTCCGGGAGACCTCAGGTGCGTCGGTGCCAACACGCAGCAGAAGGCTGTGTGGGGAGCCATCTCTCAGGACTCAGCAGGTGAGTCTGCTCCTGCTCAGGTGTCATCCCACCCTGATGTTAGAGCTTACTGATAAACACAGGAGTGAACACATACAAAATGTGCATCCTGGCCAGGGGCTATTCGGAAAGCTCCATACTATGGGTTCCCAGCCCTGGCCCCTCACGAGAACCTCCGGGGAGCTCTGCATAAAGGACTCCCAATGGATATGGCCCCCCTGCTCACAGGGATGTTAGCAGCAGCAGGAGCAATCACACAGATGAATCTCAGAAATATTATGTGGGGTGAAGGGAGCCAGGTATACGTGATTTCAAGCTACATGGCTTCATTTGTAGAAAAGTCTAGAAAATGCAAACTGATGTGTGATGAGAAGCTGTTCAACAGTTCCTGGGGCAGGGGGACGGAGGGGAGCCCAAGGGGGCACAATGTTCTGTCTCCTGGTTATGGCTGGGGTCATGGGGTGTAGACACCTGCCTGAATGCATTCAACCCCACATCCAAAATGGGAGTGGGTTGCTGAATGTGAATGGTACCTTAGAGGGCAAACTTAAAACCCTGACACCTCCACCTCATGTCCACTAGGATAACTACCATTAGGGCAAATGACAGGTGTTGGTGAGAGTGGGGACAAACTGGGCCCCTGTGTGTGCTTGTGGGAATGTGGAATGGTAGAGCCTTGTTGCAGATGATGGTGGCAGTTTAAAATAAAAACAAAACACAACTTCTAGAATCACCATGTGAGCCAGCAATCCTGCTGCTAGGTCTATCCCCAAAAGAACTGTAAGTGGGCACTTGAAGAGATCCTTGCTCACCCAGTTCATGGCAGCATTATTCACAACAGCCCAGAGGTGGAAGCACCCAACGTGTCCACAGACAGATGATGGATAAACACCGTGTGGCACACCCACACTGTGGAATATCCTCTTGGCCTTAACAAGGAAGGAAGTGCTGACACCTGCTACCATGGGGATGGACCTTGAGGACACTTTGTTGAGTGATAGAAGCCAGAGGCAAAGGGATAGACACCGTAGCCTGCACCACCCCCTGTGAGGTCCCCAGGGGAGCCCAATTTACAGGGGCAGACACTAGGTGGTGAGAGCCAGGGGCTGGGGTGAGGGATGAGTGTTTCACGGGAATAGAGTTTCAGTTGGGAAGACAAAAAAGTTCTGGAGATGAATGTGCTTGATACCCATGAACTCGATGCTTAGAAGTGGTTAAAGTGGTGAATTTTATGTTTTGTATATTTTACTATAACAACAACAAAACTACCCTCCTCTGGACACCTGACATTTGGTTGGTATGGGCGGCCCTGCACGTCCACTATTTCAATACAGATGATGCTGAGGATGATTCTAGTTTGCAGCTGAGACTGGGACTCAGCCTCCTGTGTGTAGGGTGCACGACCATGGTTCCCCCTAACCACATCAAGGGCATGGAAGCCCCAGTGATGGATGGCTTGGCTCTGACCTGAGGGCCCAGAGTGGGGACCCCAGGTCATGTCTCCTAACTGACTATGTCCCCTTTGTCTTGAACCTTCGGTGTGAAAGGCAAAGGGAAGGCCAGTGTTCCCTGCTCTGGGGCCACAGTGAACTCAGCGAGGGCTGGCATGGCAACAGGGACTGAGACTCTCCCTCCCCATGTACACCAGGCCAGGAGGGAGTGTGGCCCTTCCTGCTCTCCTGCCCGGCCACCTGATCAGTGGAGGAGGAGGAGGAGGGCAGGCATGGGCTTCTGGCCGGCGGGGCACACTCACCTGGCTTACACATGGTGAACTCCATTGCACCCCCAGAGTTGAGCAGCTTCTGGACCAGTGCCTTGGCCAGCATGGTGGGTGTGAAGAGGACCGGCCGGCGGCGCTCGCAGTAGAAGGCACGCACCAGGCTGTAGGGGATCAGGCTGAGGTTCTTGCTGAGCTCACTCTCTGGGTCCAGCTCTGCAAGAGGACAGGAAAGGGCTGGCTGTGAGACCCTGGCCTGCCCGTCAGGGTGCAGGGCATGGATGTCCTGGGAGCCTGGCTGGTCCCAAGGAGCCTGCAGGAACCAGGACACCCTTTGGCCACCCAGGAATATTCACGCAGTAACCCATGGGCCGGGCCCTGTTCTGGGAGCTGGGGCCAGGGAGGTGGTGGCGGCAGGTGGCAGGTAAGCAGTATGTAGCAAGCCCCACTGCTCACTCTGGGCAGTAGGGCTGAGCTCTCAAGGAGGGGGCTGGAGCGGGATGGACAAGGATGGGTTTTCTGAGGACAGTCAGGGCCTGGGGCTGGTGTTTAGACACGGAGCCAGGTGTGGAGAGCTGGAGTGAGAGCAGTTTGGGCAGAGGGGTGGGCGGGCAGGGAGTGAGGGGGGGGGTGGCAGGAACTGATGGGGTGGCAGTAGGGGCCTGGGGCTTACTTTGGAAGCTCTGGGAAGCCACCAGGGCCAGAGGCAGGGAGTAATGTGGACTCCTTGCTGCCTTTTCAAGGGGAGTAGAGCAGAGCCAGCCCCAGGCAGCTCCAGGAACTGCCTCCCCCAGGGACCAGCAGCCCCCTGACCCGGCTGTCGAAGGGCCAGTCTGGAGAGGAGCCCAGCACCTCTGACCACTGGTGCCCGGGCCAGCCTGGCCCCATGAGGACAGCTGGGAGGGCTGGCTTGCCACCAGCAGGGGACTATATACCCAGTGACCCCTGGCGGGCTTGATAAATGGCAAGAAGCACGCTGTGGGGAGAAAAATCAATAAGTGAACACTTCACAGCAAACAGCTCCAATTAACACGGGCATCTGGGCTCAAACCAACTGCAGCGAGTGTTTGTTAGGGGTGAGCCTGGCGGGACGCCACCCCGCAAGGCTGTGTCTCCCAGCCGAGGCCAGGCAGGTCCCCTGGCAGCTCCTCCCAGGCCGGGACCCCTCTTTGGAGGGAGTGGGTGTTCCAGCTGCTCCAGTGGGGACCCATGTGACCTGCACAGCTCCCCCTGCAGCCTCCCAGCCAGGAGGAGGTGGGGAGGGGCCAGGCCATCAGCACCATACCTTCCTGCTTCTCGGTCAAGAGCTTGGTGGTGTCCAGTGACGACCGGGCCAGGCTCCCCAGCGGGCTCCCCGAGACTATACGGACTCGCTCGTTGCTGTTCATCCTCTTATATTTGTTCTCAGACCTGCTGACGAACTAGAGGACAGAGCGAAAGCCTTTGCTTCTAACCACACAGAGCTGCCTCTCAACCCAGACACAGACAGACCTCTGCTTAGACCCCAGCTCTGCCCCTGGGGGGCCGACTCAGTCCCCTCCCCTGGCCCCCTGCAAACACAGGAGGCACCTAGCAGGCTGAGAGGGTCCTCTGGCTGTTTGGGGAATCATTAGTAGGTAAGCAAGCAAACAAATGGCGACTCTCCTCCCTAACCATGCTTGAAGCCTGTTGAGGGGTGGGCTGTGGGTGGGGTGCATGGGGTGGCCTGGTCCGGATAGGCCCTCAACAAGTCCCTCTGGTAATCCCATGTGCATTCCTGGGGGGGGGTGGGGCACGGGTGGAAGGTCCCTGGCAGGGAGCCCCCACTGGTAGGACGGCTCACAGACTACCCACAGAACCCCCTGCCTCAGTATGCTCTGGGGGGGGGGGCGGGTCCCTGCTCCCTTGGACAATTCAGAGCTGAGCCCTAGAGGGTGGAGAGGGATGCCCCAGTGATGCACACAGAATCCAAATTCCCACCTACTCCCTGGGCTATTTTGATCTTTCCTCTACACCCTCCTGCAGGAAAGAAAATCCAGGAGCTGAGATCATAGTCTGGCTCTGTGGTTAAGTGGCCCCCAGAGTGAGCCATCCAGAGATGCCCAAGGCTTCTGACTCTTGCATAACATGTGGCCAGTGACGTGGGCAGTAGGAACAGCTCAGACTCATTAGGATTCCTCCTAACTCTGAGTTTCTTTCTGGCACCTGTCTGTATCTACCTAGTTTCAGGGTCACATCATTAGCCATTTCTCTGGGTTTCCTATGTTCTCTGGGAGGGGCGGAGTGACACACAAGCTTCCCTGGGGCCTGATTAGCACAGTACCAACACAGGAACGTCCTTGCAGGACCACACCTTAACATTACTCCCTTAGCTCTTGTCAGCAGGTAACAGAAGAAAGGGCCACACAGAATGCTTCTGCATTTCTGTGAAATCCCTTCTGAAGCTATCACCTACTATGCTATTCAATGTCCTTGTAAAATGATTCATGCAAAAAGAAAAATCCATTTTAGAATTAAATATAAGGGAAAATTTTTTCTGGTCCTAAAGAACTAAAATGTTTCTGTGGTCAGAGAAGATTTAAAGAATCTATAGCATTTCCCTTTTTTCCTTGGCTGCCAGGATGCTCAGAGATAAATTTCATGCTCGATCGGAGGGATGCAACTGACCCGGACACCTACGGTGTTTGTTTTCTTCTCCTGATATACAGTTTCTGATCTTTCTACTAATACTTGAATAGCTAAGTTGTTTCAGTTCTTTTAGCCATAAATTCCTCAAATCTTTTTCTGAGAGCGATGTAGCTTCCAACAGGTGCAGAGACCGTCTACCGACCAGTCGCGGTGAGGGTAAAATGGGATGGCAATTGTGAAGCACCGTGAAAAGCTAGAAGTGGTGTACAAACACAAAGCAGTTATTTTGGCCAAGTCCTCTCTGCTTGGCAGCGAGAGGGCGGAGCCACAGCCCACCGTGATGGTGATCGCAGTGGGCAGGCGCTCCGGAGCGCTTTACCTGAAGGAGCTGGCCGAAAAGGAAACTTGCTCGCGAGAGGCGCGGACTGACCCGGGGGTCGCTGGAGGACAGTGGCTCCTCAGGCTGCAGGGTGTTCTGAAACCAGTTAGCAGTAGGTCAGGCGCGCTGGGTGGGCCAGGACGCTCCTGCGTCCTCCGGCCCCCTCTGTGCTAAGGGGAAGGGCGCCCGTCATGGAATCAAAGCGTCCCAGATGGGGAGCAAGGATGGGGGGTAAGAGGAGCCCCGAGATTTGTTCTAGCAGAGACCAGAGGTGCAAAGAGGGGAGGTCCCCGAGGGGCAGGCTCCTCCGTTCCCGAGGAACCAAGTCCCATAATCCATCACCCTTGAGATTAGTGGCTCCCATGGGACCCCTCCCCAGACCTGCCCGGGGGGGGGGTGCGATGGAGCCGGCAGGCCGCTGGGTGACCTACCCGGAGCGCCCTCAGGGTGTGGTGGGTTGTGTCCGCCTCTTCTCGGTTACCTCTGTGCATGAGGCGCTGCAGCTTGACCAGGAGGAGTTGCTGGGCTCTGGGGGGATGGGACGGGAGGGCAGAGCCTTAGGGCCGGGCCTGCCCCAGTGCACGGAGCACTCTGGGGTGCTGGGAGCACCCCAGGGAGGACACGGCGCCCGGCAGCTCAGCTTGAGTCCCGCAGCCAGTGCTGACTGCGGCAAAGTCACCCCTCTGGGCCCTGGTAGATGGGGGCTGCTGAGGCTGACCTCACGGGGCTGGCCTGGGCGGCAGCTGGACACCAAGTGCTTTACAGACGCCTGCCTGCCTAACCCGGGGAAGCCTGATGCGCTACTGCTATGCTGTCACATAAGATGTCAGGGAGGGGGCCTACGGCAAGGCAAGGACTAGCACAGAGCTTAAAATCAAGAGCCCAGGATGCTCTGGCGATGCCCGAAAGAGGGTTTCCTCGGCACTAGTGACGCAACAGGACCCAAGGGAGCTATATCCCCGGGCAGGCAGGGGAGGCTTCAGGAGGAGGAGGGAATGGGCGGCTCGCTGGTCAGCAGGTGAAGGCTGCCCTATGAGCCCCTCTACGGGGCAGCGGCCCCCCACCGTTCCCCGGCCTGGTGCCGGCTCTGGCCTCACCGGCTGTAGCTGGGTATGGTGCCCACATCCAGGTCATGGTCTGTGAAAGGGTCGACCCGTGCACACAGCCACTCGTGCCTATCCTGGTACATGGTGTCACGGACGTGCACGATGTCATCGCACTTTAGAGACAGGGAGCAGGCGTCCAGCTGGCTGGAGATGTTCAGGTTGAGCCGGATGTAGAAGGAGTCCCCTGATGTGATCAGGCCCTCCTCCATGTCCTTCAGCAGCTTCCGGTACCCTGTGCACGGAGAGAGGGTAAAGGAAGCTTGGGACGTCCATCAGTGGAGGGCCTCCTGCTGCCAAGAACCTCCAGGCGCAAATTCCCTCCTTGCCAACCCCCAGAGACATGCCTGTGTGGCATTTTCCTCTTGGGGCCCATGGGGACACCCCCAACAAGCCAGTAGCTGTGTCATGTGTGGGTTTTCCTCTTTGCCTTGGCTGCCCAGGAGCTCAGAGCTAAGTTTTGCACCAAGTTGCCTCAAGTCTAGGACCTCGGCTACGATCTCTACACCTAGCTCACCACTGGGGGGTTTTCTTCCCTTTCATTGTTCCACGACTCATACACATGCATCGTTCTTACAAATGCATGCACCTGGGCAAGTGCGCTTGGAGCCTCCCTCATGCCTCCTGGGTCAATACTGTTCCCCCCTTTGATTCCCCATGCTGGCACCACAGCAGAGCTGTGCCACATGGCATGGAAATGGACGTGCCCTTCCATGTCTGGCTTCTGCTGGTCATGTTACATCTGTGACACTCGCCGCAACGCTGCCACATGGCATATGTGTCCTCTTTCATCACTGCGAGTGTGCCACGGGCACTCATTTACCGCTCCTCCTGTGTGCACACCTGTGCTCTTTCCAGGCTCTGGCTGCAATGGCTCGCTCTGCTGTGAACTTCCTCATAAGTGTCTTTGGTGGACATGCATGCTCATTTTTTGGACTCTACTCACAGAAGTGGAATCACTAGGTCCCTGATTAGCTAGACATGTAGCTCTGTAGACAGTGCCCAGAGGTTTTCCAAAGTGGTAGGACCACGGCACGTGCTGTTTCAACCTTATTTAATACCATTGTCCTTTATAGCGTGAGTTTTTACAAATCCCCTTGGAAGGAAGCTGGGCATAAACCACAAATACAATAAATCCAGCAAACTGAATGTCTGTAGCATAAATCCTTAACATAAATCCCCAAATCGGCCCCACGTGCACAGAGCTGCATAAGATAGTGGAAGCTACAACTGTCCTAGAGCTGGACCCAGCATGTCCACGCCACACCCACCAGGCAGGCTGGGATCAGCAGGATTGTGTGATTAGTGTTCCTGGAGAAGTGTCGGACTCCTGGTTGGGTCCTTCCCACTCCCCTGCTCAGGGTTAACTCCCATCACTATCCAAGCTCTCTGCCCCTCAGAGAAAGGCCCACAGATGGGACCTGCTGGATAGGACCTTTCCTGAACTGGAGTCCAGATCACAGGGCTACAACTCTCGGGACGCTGCTGGCCAGTGGGCAGGGTGCTGCCCAGAGACTGTCTGCTGAGCTGGAAAGCCAGGCTGGGAAGATGGGAGGAGCCTGCCTGCAATGAGGACGAAGTGGAGGGGGAGGAGGAGAAGGCTGGGCCTTGTGTGTAGGGACAGAGCATGATGATCGTCTTCCACACCAAATGACAGGGCACTGCCAGGAAGGAGGGCAGGCTAGCAGGCGGCAGTGGGGAGTGGCTAGAGAGAAAGTGGCTATTTATGCTCTGTTGAAACATTCATGAGCCCTAGTGGTTAAAAATAAGATCCAGCTGCAGAGATAATCATGCAGGAAAAAAACCCAGAGGTGAGAATGGGGCCTTAGACTTTGGGAAATGGAAGACAGAGCCTGCTGCTCAATGCCTGGGAGCTGCGGCTGAGAAAGAGAAGGGGCCAGATGGGAAGGGAGTGAGGCCTTCTGGGGATTGTTCTGGAGCCCAGCCACGGAGCAAAAGGCCTGGTCCAAGCTTTGGCTCAGCAGACCTGCTGGTGCGGGAGCGGCCAGCCCGAGTCCCTGCCTGAGTCAGGACCAGGAAGTAAGCTTCAACCTGGCAGCGGGAGGGGTGAGCCAGGCCAGGCAGGGAAGGGGCCGGCCGCACGTGGCCAGGCATGCCATCTACACCGAGGTGTGCCAGGGCAGGTGTGTGCTCACCTGTGCTCGCATTCATCTGCCCTTCCCTGCCTGTTGTCCTGCCAGTCCCTCCTGACGGGGATGGGCCTGGCTTGTTCCTCCCACTGAAAAGGTGAGCCAGCAGAGGATGCTTGTCCCTGGTCCCACCCACATCTGGTGTCCTGCTGGCCGTGGCCGAGCGCATGTTTGAGTCTGGTGGCTTTACCTTCCTGGTTGACTTTGTAGTACAGTGTGACGGAGCCGCTGCACCTCTGGATGGTCCAGTGCACCTCCTCCTTTGTGCACGTATCCAAGGGGACTTTTTGTCTCTCGCCTTTGATGCAGCCTTCCAGCTAGATATCAAAGACACACTGCTCTTCCCGGCTCCATGGGTGGGCAGAGCTGCAGGGGTGAGGCCACCCCACAGGGAAACCAAAGCCTTTCTCCCCAAACAGTAACTAGCTCAATGTCCCTGAGAACAAAGGAAGCATCCCATTTAAACTCATTTGCCTCCCCATGCACTGGTGTGTGTACATGTGTGTGCATGTGCATGCACAGGCTCTAGACACAGGAGTGAGGGCCTTCAGATGGAAGGAGAGAGACTTAGGGCCAGGGGGCTGCTCCCTGCCTCCCTCCAGCTCCCTCCTCTGGGTGGGGGTGGGGGTGTGCCCTCTGCCAGGACATGTGCAGAGGAAGTAGGGGAAGACCCCGGGCACCCTGGTTGTGCCACCACCTCCCCCAGCCCCCGGCCCCTCACCAGTAGCAGCTGGTGGCCCTCATGGAGGCCAGCCTTCTCGGCCAGGGAGCCTGGCTTGACCGAGTGGACGAAACTCCCTCGTGCATTGCCCCCGAGCAGGGTGAGCTGTGAGATGAGACTGTCGCCATTCAGTGTGGTGTACTGCATCGAGGGCCCGGGACCCCGCACGTGCCCCACAGATGTGACAGATGGCCGGAAGGGTCTGTGTCAGGGAAGGAAACAGTGGTTAGGTGGCTGTGATTAGGACACTGTTACCTGGCCATGCCATGGAGATCCCATCCCTGGGAGCTGCAAGAGCAGCCACCTGAGGTGACAGCTTGCAACCTGCTCCTGCCGGGAAAGCACACAAGATGCTGAGCTGTCCTCCAACCAGTGGCCATGGCCACACTGTGCTTGCACCCTGGCTGACCATCCCCGTGGGCTGGGCCAACAAGGGCACACTGGCTGCTCTGTTCCTCCTCACACACCAGGTGGGCCACTATGGGCACAGACCACAGGGCTTCCCCCATCTCATGGGGGGGTGCTGGGGCCAGTCGGACATCCATTGCCACCCCCTTGCCTCTACCACACTGTGTGGTCCTGGGCAACCCCCATCCTCTCTGGGCCTGATGCGGGGGGGCAGTGGTTTCTGGTTCTGAGACACTGTGGTTCCTGATTCTAGAACATAGGGGAGGTGGATGGTCCCTTTTTGGCAGTTCTAGGGGGTGAGTGGCCTTTACCCCACCATCCCTTCTCCCAACTCTGGCTCCCCTTTCCCACGACCACAGTACCTTTCTAGAGAGAACTTCCTAAACATGAGGTTGACTTGCTCCAGGTCATAGGCATCCAAGCCCTCGGACTGGTGGGAGGAGGAGGAGGAGTGAACAGATGGGGGTCCAAAGGAGGAGCGCTCATGACTGTCATCTGCAAAGGAGCCAGTGCACATGAGGACCAATCCCTGCCCCTCCCCACCTCCCTCCCAGGAGGTTCTCCTGCTGGGCCTGGGCCAGGAAGCTTCTAGAAGATGCTTTACACTGCATCTTCTTCCGCAGAGTCATCCCCTTGCCTCGGAGTCCCTTCTTAAGGGAAGTCTCACCAGCTATCTGCTTTTCAAGCCTCCTGTTTCTATACCTGGGAAAGGAGTCTGTACCAGCAGGCACCGGTTCTGCTTCTGAATTGGGGTCCATGTTTTCATCTTGGGACCACCTGAGGTCTTACCATCTGCCACTTTTGGGGATGTGGACTGGGGCAGGACCCAAAGAGCAGAGTCTGGACTGAGTATAGGAGCCCCCTCTTCCCAACTCAGCGGGAAGGACTCCGAGGACTTGGTGCAAAGACACCCACTCCACACGGCCCAGGTGCAGGGATGGAGGATGTGCAGACCTGGCTCTGGGCTGATAACAAAGGCTTCTCTGCAAAGGGAATTTGTCCTGACGCTGCAGAATGCTTTGGATGGCTGCCCAGAATTCTCTTTTGAGCTCTCCCCTTTCCAAAACTCCTTCAATTCTTCTCATTACCCAGCCTCTATTAGATGCTAACCTCTCTTTAACACTTGATAGCTTCTGATGGTCCCCAATTAGGGAGAGCTGCTAATCCTTCATTTTATCTGCTGGCAGCCTGAGCTGCTGAGGGTGGAGGCAGAGTTGGGGGAACCCCGGGAATGAGAGGGCTGGCAGGCCACACCCGGGGAGTCTGGGCCAGCCCCGTGCTTCTAGCTCAGGAGGAACAGGGGCCACCCAAGGCACGGAGGCATCTCCAGGAGGCCTCTGAACCCTTCCTGTCCCTTCGTCTTTTGCACACAGTCGAGTGCTCTGGATAGTACATTCACTGGTTCACAGCTATACTACCTGGGTGTTGGCCAAGTCAAGGACTCAGGGACGTGAGTTTTCGTGTCCTGTGCCCCAGGCAAGGTGAGGTGTGGGGGCTCAGTGTCTGCTGGGCTAAACCAAATCTACGCCCCCCCTCCCCATTGGAAGAGTCCGTGGCTCCCAGGAGACTGAGCCCCCATTCCTGGCTCTCTGTACAGATGTTCAAGGCCCAGGGAATATCCTGACAATCACACAGTTCAAACAGCCCGTGGGGCTGTTTTAGGATTGCTACATACCCTTGGGTCTCCCCAGGGCTTGCCCACCTCATTTCCTATCCCCCTCCCTGCTGCTACTACTCGTTATTTTCAGGTTGGTTGACAGCTTCGTACAAAGATTCTTAGGCTGTCTCCCTGCCTTACACCCACCCCATCCCACTGTTCCCTGAGCTTTCTGTGGCTCCATGCCTGCATTTGCAAAAGGAGGGTCCCAACAGCCTTTCTGCAAACAGTTGTTGTTGATTAAACTCTCTCTTAAAAATCTAGACCTACCTGACTCTGTGCTCAGCAGCTACATGGCCCCTGCTGCCTCCAGAGGAGCCAGGCTCCTCAGGCTGTACCCCCACTCTCAAACCCCCACCCGGCAGCTCTTCAGGGATGAGGCCTTGCTCTCGAGTGCAGACAGCAAGCACTACCCTCCCCAAATCCACGCCACATATGTTTTCTGAGGACCTAGGTGGCACAGGGCTCTGTCCTGAGCTAGAGGGTCAGGGCCATGGTGGGCGTGGCCCTGCCCCCACTGGAAGGCAGGTGGCCCCCACACCGGTATGTCTCTGAGATCTGCCAGGCACCTACCATCAAAGTCCAAGACATCAAACCCACCGCTGTCGTTGTCTTCCTCGACTGTGCTGTAAGACACAAGGGAAGGACGGGGTGATGGGGGGGGGGAGTGCATGTGTGCGTGGGAGCTCTCCAGGCCATATGGTGGTTGGTTGAAGGTGGGGGAAGATTCTGGGAAGTTCCAGCTCTCCGAGAGGCCTTGGTTTTGAGAGGGCAGCATGGGCAGGAGGGCTGGATAAGGCTGGATGCTCTGCTGGAGGACAGGGTGTCCCAGGGAACCGGAGTGAGGAGGCTTGTGAAGGGCAGGTCACAGAGTCCCCAACAGCCCCACCTGGGCCCTTCACCCAGGACGGGATGGGGGCGAGGTGGCAGTGTGCTCCTCACATGTGGTTCTTGCCATAGAGCAATGAGGCCCAGACCAGGCTGTCGGCAGAACCAGAGATGCAGATCCCACCCTGCAGGCCACTCCATGCTGCCAGCTGTTCTGGAAACCACCCAGTGATCTCTGACTTTGAGTGTGAGACACCAAATGTCCAGCTGACAGGAAGCATCTGAATGTCTGGGGAAGAGCTCCACTGTGGTTTTCCCAGCTGGGGACACTGATGGTTTCCAAGAGGCGAGGAAGTGAGACAGGACGCAGGAATTGGGAGGCGATTTCTGGGGTCTACCACTTTTTGGCAAAAAAGCCACCCCCTGGGGCCTGGGCACTGGGGAACCTGATTTCTGGGCAGCTCGGGGCAAATGGACATAGGCTTAGTCAGCTGGTAGCTAGCTGGGTGACCCTGGGAAGGCCACCTGCCTTCTCTGAGCCTCAGCCTCATCTCTAAAGTGGGCAGCATCCTGCCTACCTTTCAAGGTTGGCTCACGGACTGAGTGAGTGGATGTGGAAAGGCACCCGCAGGCACCCTGCTCCCTCCCCTGTCACCCACCTGCGGTGAGGCGCGTCTTCTTTATAGCGCCTGAGGATGGAGTCATTTCCTGGGGGCTCGGCAGTGATGGACATGATGCTAGAGCGGCTCCGGTGGGGCTGCTTCAAAACACACACAGATGTGTGATGGGGAGCCGGGTGTTTACCCCCACCCCCGTGCCTCCGCAGACATAAATATTATATACGCAAGGACTAAACTGAACACGGATGCATCCCCACCCCCGACTTGCTTGAGCTGGTTCTCAGCAGCGACCTTGGCCAGAGAAAGCTTGAGCTCAGCCTGGGGCAGCCGCAGCCGTTGAGCCTGGCTCACATCTGCTCACACATCTGCTCACCTCGGGAGGGGGCGGGGAGGATGCGGACGGGAGTCCGCCAAGGCTGGGGCAGTGGGGGGGCAGGGCAGTGCCTTGTGCCCTGCACAGGCTGAGCTCCGTGGCCCCCTGGGCTGTGGCGTCAGCCAGTGCTGACCAGCGTACTCTGCACAACAAGAGGACCTGTGGGCCTGGTGGTGGTGGCAGCAACAGATGCTGACCAGGCGGTATGGCTGCTGGAGGACGACCCTTTGAGAGGAGGCCTGCCAGCTCTTGGCAAGAGCTGCTTTAAATAAAAGCCTCAGATTTTGCCCCCCAGAGCTGCAACCAGACAGGAGCCATTCCTTATCAAACCTCTGTGTCCCCCAGGGCCTGATTTTGGAAGCTGAGCTGACAAGCTTCCCAGGGCTTCGCCTCTGGGGTTAGAATTTCTAATCCCATGCCTTCTGCTGCCTGGCTGTGGGGAGTGACACTGGATGCAGGGGCTGGGACCCCACGGGCGTGGGGAGGTGGAGGTGGGGGGTTGGGGCTGGGGTCCGTGGTCTCGGGCTCAGCAGCGCCAGCCGGGCTGCCCGAGGTGCCCAGGGCCCCCAAGTTGCAGCAGAATTTTCAGCCGCCGCCTGTGCAGTTCACTTCCGCTCCTCAGAGGCCCATCCGTTCCTCCCACCAAGTGTTAAATTGGGAAAGGAGGCGGCGAGAAGGTGTAAATACATCGTGAGCTGGTGGAAACATCTTTAAATAAACATAAGGAGGGTCTGGGCTGCAGCCCCAGAGTGATGCTGCTCGCGGCCCGGCGCAGAGAGTAAAGCAGGGGGCCCAGCCTGCTGGGCGGAGGACGGTGAGCGAGCGTGGGGGTGGGCACAGGTCGGAGCTGGAAGGGGACATGCTGGGGCCCTGGCTTACCATCTTGGAGAACGAGTTGGTGATGGGCAGGGATCTGGAGGAACTGGGGCTGGCGTCTATGCCTTCTTCTTCGTGGCCTCGCCCTGTCCTCATGGAGGCAGGAGGCAAAGGGAAAGGCAGGGAAGAGGGGATGAAGAGCTCCTGTGGGCACCGAGCACCTGGGTGCTGTCCTGTCTGGGTGGCCTGTCCTCCTGGGGGGAGCGTGGGGACACCCTCCTCCCTCCTCTGGGTTCCCCAGCTGTAGGCTCCCAGAAGGGAGCCCGGTCTTGTACACGGGTGCATCCTGCCATAGCCGGGCCTGGGGCAGCCTCTGCAGAGGCTGGGCCATGTCCTTTGTCTCCGAGGACTCAGGCGGGCCCCCCCCCCCCCCGACACTCTGTGGAACAACAGGAACTGGGAGCATGTGTCTCTCATAGAGTAGAAACGTCCCTGCCCAGCAACCCCATCCTCAATACGGATCCCACCCTTTCTATGAAACAGGCCGACTGGAGACTGGGCCAATCGTGGCAGAGTCTGTGGCCTCCTCAGTAAAGCTCCCGGTGACCCTCCTGCTCTTTCAGGGGCCATCTGGGGTTCTGCGCACACTTCTCTCAGCTCTTGCCTTGCTGCACAGGAGAGCCAGCTTTCCCACCCGGCCCCCTGTGCCTTGTGCATGGACCGTCAGACACACACACACATCATAATCTGTGGGCATCTCAAGCTGGACAATGGCAAAGGCTTGGGGAGAGTCCAGAAGCTCCATTACCCTGCTGCCTCCTTTCCCTCTTCTTGGGGCAAACACTTCTCTACTTCCCACAGGCCGCAGGGCCTTTACACATCCCTTCTGATAAAGAAGGTGCTATAGATACTTGATCTGGCAATAAGAGGGATGGGTGGACCCCCAACCCTGGGCTCCATTGTCCCCATATGCTCTTCCTCTGGCCTCCAGCAGGTCCAAGGACTCCTCCTTCCCCTGCCCCATTGTGGACCCAGGAGGGATGCACACTGTCAGGGTGTAGCTCCTTCCCTGTGACCTTCTGTAGCCTCATTCCTGGCACTCCCTGCTCCGACCTCTAGAATAGCAGCATGCCATGCTCCTCAAACCTGCCCCCGTACCCCATTCTATCCTGAGTGCCCTTCCAGAGACTATGTCCCTTCCTGATGGATCTTTCTCCAGCCCTCTTCCCTCTGCTCTTTCTTGGGTGTCCAGAGCCACTTGCTACCTCTTCACTGATGGCCCTGTCTCAGGAGTCGCTCTGGGCATCCACATGGACCTATTGGCACCTGGTACACAGTAGGTGCTTGATTTACCCAGGCAAACCATCCCTAGCCAACTGTCACCCAAGAGTCACAGTGAGGATGAGTGACAAGGATTCTGAAGATGCTGTGTCTTGGAGAACCAGGGGCTCACAGATGGACCCAGACTGCCTGGCCAAAAGCCTGGAAGGAAGGTCAGGCCAGCCTTCTGCTAAGCCAGAGCAGAAGCACTGAGTCCAGCTGAGGTATCAGGGGCTCAGGGCTGATCTCAGTGTGTGTGTGTGTGTGTGTGTGTGTGTGTGTGTGTGTGTGTGTGTAGCACAGCTGGGACCTTTCTACATTGCAGCTCCTGCCCTGTCCTGTGACAATGACTGTTAACTTCTATTGGACACCCTTCCACCTGGGGCCCCCAGGCCTGTCCCAGGTTGACTGCACAGGATTGACTGCCCCATTGGAAATAAAGGATGGGGAGAGGCAGACGGAAAGACAGGAGAGGGTCTGGGAGTGCACCAACCTTGGAAATCTGAGGTTCGCTTCAGGCTGATGGGGGATTTGGCTCTCTGTAGCTGTGAGAGGGAAGAGAGGACCAAGGACAGAGGGGACAAATCAGACAAGGCCGGAAACACAGTCCATGGAGGAAGGACCACGTGTGGGCATGAGGCCCAGCAGAACTGCATACACAATGCAGACGCAGGGGTATTTTCTGGAAAGCATGAGGCTTTTGGGCAGCTGCCCTGGCCACCCTTCCCTGGCATGAGGCGGCCCTTGCCAGGGTGGGGTGGGGACCCTCCCTGAGCTGCCCGGCCCCTCTCATGTGAGATTATCTCGTGCATTCATTCCTCGTGGAGACTGAGTGCTGGGCAGCCCCGGACGCTGAGCGGAGCGGACAGGATTGCTGCTGTAAGTCCAGCTCCCCAGCGGGCCTCTCACAAGCCATCAGCGTCAATAAACACAGGAGAGACACTCAATACCTATTTGCTGAATAAATGAACGGATTTCGAAATAACGCTTACTTCATTCTCTCTCTAACTTCTGCTACGCTTATGAGCGATGGGGGCAGAATTTGTTAACGCAAACGAGGGAAAAGCTGGGGCTGGCGGGACCTCCCCAGATGGGGCCGGAGCTGTCGGAGTCCCATCGGGCCCGCGCCCGCCAGCCGCCCACGGCCGCCCTCCGCACCTGGATGCCCTTCAGGTTCATCCTGCGCTTGGGCGGGTGGTAGGGCAGGAAGTATCTGCTGTCTTCCGGCGACTCCTCTGAGGTAGATGAGTCGTCAGCTTCCTGCCCGTTGGTCCTGGGGCTGGCATCCCCAAAGTTCTGGGAGATGATGGCCACCGGCAGGTTCCTGGGCAGACTCTGGGAGAGAGGCAGACACCAGTGAGGCAGCGTGGCCAGCAGCTACGGGGGGCGGGCTAGCCTTCCCGGGGGCCTCCAGCTGCAAACTCAGGACACCCACTCTTCTTCTTGACCCCCGTGTCCCTTGCCACCCCTGAAGCCCAGGTACATGGTTCTAGCACCACCTCCCACTGGATGCCCAGTTCACGCTTCTAGCACCACCTGCTCTTCGTCACCAACCTCCCTGTCCCTGTCTCCTCCCTCTTTGTCATGCTCACAGCAGCAGGGTGATGGCCCCTGGGGGGTTCTTGGGCCCCGGGGTCGGACATGCTGCCTTCATATTCCCAGATGTAGTTCTGGGCCTGAGCTCCAAAAGCAGAACCTGTCGCTGAATGATGGTGTGACCATCTCTGTCCTCACATGGGAGCCTACCGTCCTGGTGCTCTCTACCAGTGGCCTCAGGGCAAGCTGCCCCCCAAATCACACAACCTTTGTGCTGCTGCCTCCAAACCCAAAGCTCTTTGCCTTACTTCCCTGCACAAAATGCACCAAGGTCCCAGAAGAACAACTAAGGGTCTTAGCCCACAAGCCGACTCTGCTACCTGCTGTCACCCCTCGGGGTGCATCACCTGCCCCGCCCTGCCTTCTACTCCATTGACAGCAGAACCACCCACTGTGGCCTGCCGCCAGCATGCTGTGTGTCACGCCCACAGGACCTTGCTCAGGCTGTCCTGGGCCCAGAACTTGGCCCCATCTTCCCTTACCCAGGACAGATGCCCCCATAGCTTTCATCTCTCCTTGGAGCAAATGCTCCCTGAGGGTCTACCCAAAGCCTGGCCCCCTGCTAGGGCTCGGCCTTCTTGGAGCTTCTGCATAATTGCAAACAATAAATGTTCAAAGGGTTGACAGCATAATGCAGAAGCTTCCAGTTTCCTTTACAGGGGCTGAGCAGAGCCAGGGACAGCACTGCAAGCAGAGGTTCCCACACAGTCCTGAGCCTCTCTGGAGGGAGTCTTTCCTAAAACCCTGCCAGAGCCAAGGCCCTGGCCCCCGGGGACCCCATGACCCAAACCCAGCTTTCACGCACAACACTGTGCTGAAATGTCACATTCCTGGATTAATCTCCAGCGGTAAATTTGAGTCTCTGAGGGCCTGACCTCTGCAGGCCTTGATCAGCCATGCCCTCAGCTGCTAGGGTCAGGGTTCCTTGGTAATTGAGGACAGTAATCGTACCTTCCTGGTGGGACAGTTCTGTGGGCAGGAGCTCATGCACAGAAGGCACTGAGCATATACCCATGTGTGACAGCACTCAAATGCACAGCTACGCTGACGGTAACCTCATCTGCTCTGATGTCAGCATCCACTCATGAGCCCTTGGGGCTTACACAGTGACATGTATTAAGTATCGTGCAGTCCGTAAAGGACAGTGTCCTCATAGGTGCTAGGGCTTCAGTGGGCATCAGATACCAGTAACCATCCACATGGTGGTGGCAGCCACTGGTCAGCAGGGTGGGACGTTAACAGGTGGCCATGGTCAACTAAGAAGGAGCTGAGGCTACCTGGTGAAGTGACTTGTCTAAAGTTGGCTAGCAAGTGGCCAGGATGGGGTTTTGCATTTTCCAAATTCAAAATTCATCGTGCAAAATTTATGGACGAGCAGGAGGGTCAAGGATATGGGTTGTTCTGGGTGTGTTAGGGCAAGGCCGCCGCACAGGCATGGGGACACTTCAGCAGTGTGGGGAGGCACCCAGCTGCAGGTGTGGGGGCCTTGTTCAGCCCCGCTGCCCCCTCATCCCCACCCCGGGCCCACCTGGTCCAGGCCACTGCTGTCTTTGGAGAGACGCCGGAGCTTGCTCTCTAGGTTGACGATGCAGGCTTCCCGCCGGACCATCTCAATCCTCATCTCATCGTTCTTCTCCTCCAGCTCTCGGATCTGCTTCCTGTACTTGTCCTTCTCGATTAAGCACTGTGAGTATTGGGTCTGTGCTTCATCCCGGGAATGGAAGGCCTGCCAGGGAGGGGAGGATGAGGCCACTTTGCTTCTTCACCCCGACCCAACCAAATCAGACCCAGGATGTGGTCTCTGTCTGGATGCCCAGGGTTGGCCACATTGGCTCCTGCTCTTTTCTTGACCCCTACTCCTGGGCATTTAAATCGCTACCTGCAGGGCACCTGGGTGGCTCAGTGGTTGAGTGTCTGCCTTTGTCTCAGGGCGTGATCCCTGAGTCCTGGGATTGAGTCCTGCAATGGGCTCCCTGCATGCAGCCTGCTTTTCCCTCTGCCTCTGCCTCTCTCTCTGTGTCTCTCATGGGAAAATAAATAAAAATCTTAAAAAAAAAAAAAAATCACTACCTTTCCTGAGAGTACATACCACAGCTGCTGTGTGTCCTGCCTTTGCCAGGGGCTGGGCCCTATACTGAGAGTCCTAGGGTGGAATCTCTTGGAGCCTGCCCCTTGCCCCTAGCAGGTGATGCTGTCTTATCACTTCCATCTTACAGAAGAGGGCTGTGAGGCGTCCACGGGGTAGAGCTAGCCTGCAGCCACACCTCTGATGAGTGACCCAGCCTGCATGTAGCTGTGACCCTAGAGAGGTATCGAAGGATGATGCTCTGTCGTAGGAGCCAGTGGGGCCCGGTTCAGGCCCCCACGACCTTCAGATGCCTGCTCGTACCTGGTCCCGCTCACGCTCCACCTCCTCTAGCTGTAGCATGACGGTGTTCATGCGGTGCTTGTACATCTCACAGTCCTTGCCCAGCGTTGAGCACTTTAGCTCCAGGTCCTCCTTCTCCTCCAGGTACTGTAAGCAATGGGGAGAGATGGATCGGGGCCAGCAGCTTTCCAGCCCAGCCTCCCTGTGGGCCTGTCCCTTCCTTCCTTCGCATGTCCTTCTGAGAATCAGCTCTCTGAAGAGCAGGGCCACAGTTGTAGGTCAGTCAATTGGCTGAGATTTGCTTTACACCTACTGTGTGCAACGGGGGATGGGGAGCGGGTCAGGGCAGACACTGTGTCCCCTCATGTGGCCTGCAGTTAGGAGGGGAAGCAGATGCTAGGGGGCACAATAATGCACAGCCAGGTGCTCCTGCCGGCACGCATGGGGCATCTGTGCCATGCTGAAACCTAGTCCCCTGAAGAGAGTGGGGGCCGGGGAGATCTTGCTAATGCACATCCGTGCACAGAAACCCAAGGGCACTGGTTGGGGGAATGCTGCTCCTCCATCCGGGGGCTCCCACCTTGTCCCGCAGCTCCTCTGCCTGGCGGACCTCCTCCTGCAGGTTGTAGATCTTGTTGACCAGCTCCTGCCGATCCTCCAGAGCCTCCTTGCGGTCATGCTCCAGGATGTCCAGGATGGCTTTGTCCGAGTCGGGCAGGCTGCGCTTCCCGGCCTGGGTGGGTGGACAGGAAGGGTTGACCATGCTGGGGGTGTGGTGGGGCAGGGAGCCAGGTGGCCCCGGAAGGCAGGGGACAACAGAGCCAGTGACAAATGCTCTGTGAGAGCAGAAGGTTTTGTGCTAGGGAAGCAGAGAAAGAGTCGCTGCCTCTCGGGGTCCTTAAGCAGCTTATTATTTAAGAATTTTATCACCTGGAAAGAAGCATAAAACCCACTTCTGCTCAGGAACATCCCGACGCCTATTGTTCTGCCCCTGCTCTTATCAGAGCCGAGAGAAGCAGTTGCTGCTCCTGCAAACACTTTGTAGGTGACAACAAAGAGAGGGCTGATCTGCCGTCCAGATGCATCCCCTGAAATATCAATTAATCTGCTTCGATTAACCCGGGATTCATTCTCTGCTCCAAATCCGCACCTCAAATGCCAGGCAGCCAATCCTGGGGGAATTGTTCTGGAGGAAGGGGAGGGAAGCCTTTTTTCTTTCCCCGTAGATGTGTTCGGGGCTGTTATTTCTCAGCTACTTCCTCCTTCATACCCGAAAATGAGTCTGTGATGGGAAATATAGGGAGGCACTTGTGGTTTTAACAAATCACGCGGAGCTGAGAGGTGAATTTCTTGGGATCTTTAAGGACAAACAGGTGTCCCGGCTGTCTCTGTCTCACAGAGCCTGGGGCAGTGATTCTGTGGCATCGCAAGTGTTAGCTCACATGTCATGTCTCTGACGAGGGGGTGCAGTGGTGACCCTACTTTACAGAGGGGGCAGGAATGACGTGAATTGCCGTGGGCCACACAGTCAGCAAGTGGGACACAGGCCGAGGCAGGGTCTGCCCCCAGACCCTCACCGCCCCTTCCATCTACTGCCCTGCCCTGGCCCTCACCTGGATGATGGACTGTAGCTCCTGGATTTTGGTCTTCAGCATCTCATTCTCCCGCTCCAGTTCCAGAACTTGCTCCCTCTTGGGCCGGTTCTCAATGTCATTCTTTAGTTTTAGAGACTGGTTCCTCTCCAGCTTGCACTCCTCCTCCATCTTATTCAACCGATGCTTTAGTTGGTCAATCTGAAATGCCCAAGGGTGCCACGGGGACAATACAGTTGGCAGGCAACATTCAGGAAAGGCAATGCTCCCCTGGATCCCCAGCAGACTCCCCACAAAACCTGTGATGCCCACACCTATTCTTCCAGTTAGCTGCAGTGAAGAGCTCAAAGAAACCTTTTGCAGTAAAACAAAGTGCCATCATCTTTGATTCGTTAATTGAGGATAATTCTGAAAGGTGCTATAGAGAATTCCCTCGGGGACTCCCCTTAAGAACTCATGTTATCACAGGGAGTGAGGTGGCTGAGAGCTTGGAGTTCTGGGCCCCATGACCTGGCTTTACCCCAGAGCCTCTGGCACAGTGTTGTCCTTGTGGGTTTCCCACAGAATTCTATCCGGACAAACCGTACTGCTGTGTAAAGGACAGTGTGAGGCCCTCTGGGTTCACAGTATCTCTGGCCTAAAGGACCCACACTCAGGGCTGGAAGAGTGGCTTCCCGGAGGAGGCAGTTACTACGTTGGGAAATGTGACAAGTGGAGATGTGCTGAGGTCCGTCCTGGAGAGGTGAATGTCAGGAAGTGGGCCTAGGAGAAGACTTCTTAGACCTTTGTGCCTAAATGTGTCTGCTTCCCCAAACTGACCTCACAGAACACCCACCTCAAAACTGTCTTCAAGGGCTGCAAGAAAGGGAGGCACCCAAGAGGTGAGCGCCTTTGTACAATTCTAGGCTCATGGGGAGAACAAGTGCAAGGTACCCGGCAGCCAGAGGGTGGTGGCTTTAGCACAGAACGTATTGCCACTGGGCCCCTGTGGAAGGAAAGGAAGGAAGAGGCAGGCACGGAGGCAGCCTGGGGACTCAGCTGGCCAGATATTCTTTCAAGTTCTAGACATGCTTCTCACTATATCATCAGGGAATATAGGACACAGTCCTAGGAGAGAAACATGTAAGTGACTGCCACAGGCTAACTTCTCCAAATCCTAGCTACAACAGCACAGAAACCTCTCCTCCTGGTCATGCCAAAAAAAAAAAAAATCCTCCTTGGCATCTTGGAAGGTCAGCCCGTGTTCCGTACTGGGTCCAGATCCTCTGTCGCATCTAAGTGGGCATGGACTGCCAGCGCTATGGAGTGCTTACCGGGTCAGCCTTGACTTTGCCCAAATCATGATGCTGTGTCTCAGCAGCCCTGGGGCACGGGAATTATTTTCCATGTTTGCCATTTACAAATGAGTAAACAGGCCAAAAGCCAACTAAGCGGAAAAGCCAGAAGCCGGAAGTCAAATTTGAACTCAGATGCGTAGGATTTAAAAACTCGTGCTCTTGACAAAAATGCTCTACTGCCCACTACGCCACTGACTCAATTCACCTGAATTCGAGTGGATTGTTTACTGATCTGTCTGCTTCAACTAAATTGTAAGTGACCTGAGCAGAAATCGGGTTATTTATCCCTGTGTCCCCCACAGTGCTTAGCACTATGCCTTATATCTGGCAGGTGCTTAATAAATATTCTATTTTCCACCCAGCAGCCAGAGTAATCCTTCTAGATATAAATCAGCTGTCACTCTCTAGCTCTCAATCCTTCAGTGCCTTCCCATCACAACTGGAATAAATTCCGAAGTTCTTACCATGCCCTTATGATCTGGACCTTGGCCATTTCTCTGTGCCACTTGCTCATTTGGCTCCAGCCCCACTGGCTCTCTTGATGGTTCCCCAAAACACCAAGCATACCCTTGACTTGGGGGCTTTCCTTTGCTCTTCCCCTGAGCCTTGCACTTTGGCTCCCTCCCTAACCTCGGACCTCTTCTCACATGTCCCCTTCTTAGAGACCCTTCCTGACCATCCTCTTAAAGTAGGATCCCTCACCTGCTAATCCCATCCTTCTTCCTTCCCTCTTCTTAATAGCACTTATTACTACCAGGTGCTTACATATTTGTTTTCTGATTAGCATGTGAGCTCTATGACAGCAGGGCCTTGATCCTGAGTTATATATCCCTGGAAAAGAGCCTGGTGTACGGTGGCACTCGATAAATAAAAGGGATGAATGAGTTAAGCAAATTCCCCTCTCGTTCTCCATTTTGGAGATAAACTCATTAATGACATCAATCATTTGGCTGGTGGATTGTTCATTGATAAGTACATCGACAGTCCCACAGTGCCATGCTGAGCCTTGTGGATACAGTTGAGAAGGTCTCCACAGAACAAGTGTGTTCATCTCCTCGCTGATTTTCCTGAGGGTCACTCGCGGTCTGGGCCCCTGGGTTCTCCATCTTCCCCCTCACCTGGCTTTGCAGAGGGGCTATGAGTACATGTCTGCACACTCACATGGTGGCTCTTGGTCCTGAGCAGGTGGTGGGAATAACCACTGGGTCCATGTGTGCACATCTGCACAATGTACATGGTGGCTCTGGGTCCTGAGCAAGTGGCCCCCCCCAAGGTTCCATGTACACATGTCCACACACACACATGGTGGCCCTGGGCCCTCAGCAGTCATGCTAAGCCTCTGTGTTGGCATGCACACATGCACAGTGGGTCTAGGTGCCCCCCAAGATCTGTGTCCCCCACTCTCCTCACCCAGCTGAGTGAGCAGCTCTGGTGGCCTGTGTGTGCCTGCATGCACCTGCTCACAGGATGGTCCCGAGTCCCAGCAGCACCCCCGGTGCAGGCCGCTCACCTCGAGCTGGAGGTCTCGGCTCCGCATCACGGCCATATTCTTCTCCTCGCTGAGCTGGGCGTAGCGCATGGCCAAGTTGTAGTTATCATCCTTCACCTTGACCAGCTCATCATTGTAGCTGTCGCGCTCCTCCTTCATCTTGTAGTACCGCTCCTGGAAGGTCAGCAGCTCCACCCGTGTCAGCGTCAGCTGCTTCTTCTCGTCCTCCAGCTGTCGTGACTTGGCCAGCAGTTCGCACCGCTGCAGGTCCTTGGCCTTCATCTGCTGCTGTAGCTTGATGACCTCGTTCATGAGGAAATGTGTGAGGCCCTCATGGCCCTCCTCCACTGTGGAGAGGGGGTGCCCCGTCAAGCCCGTGGAGGGGGAAAGCAAAGAGGGCCCCAGGTGTGGGGCGGGAGTCATTCATTCACTCACTCACACATCAACATGGCACTGAGCTCTCCAGGCCCTGGGCACATGATCACACACAAACAGAACTACAGATGGTGAGTATTTTGCCAAGTAAAGGCGCAGGAGCTAAGGATGTGGGCAGCAGGGGGCCAGATCCAGCCTGCTGGGCAGACAGGTTCCAAGGCTCCTGATGGTTGAGCTCAAATGTTGAGGAGGGAAAACACGTTCTAGGAAGGTGGAAAGATATGGTCAAAGCCCTAGAGGGAGCAAGTAGGAACTTGGCACCTTTTAGAAGCTGAAGGAAGACCAGAGTGGCTGGGGTCCAGAGAGATGGAGAGGCAGAAGGGGGAAGCTGGGAGGGTCAGCAGGGGCTGGACCATGGTAGGGTTCCTGTGGGCTCCATTGAAGACATGGGTGTTTAGTTGGATGAGGTGGAAAACCACCAAAGGTTTTTAGCAGGGAGGGTAACATGGAGGGTGGAGCGAGCATTGGAGCAGAGCAGGAACGGATATAGGGCAGATGGGGTTGGAGGAGTCTGGACCAGGACAGTGGTGGAGATGGGAGAGAAGGCCGATTCAGGAATATTTAGGAAGTTAAGTCGAGATGAGGCTATCAACGGTCTGGCTCAGGGGTACTGGCAAGACGGCGGGCAAGGCCAGGACAGGATCCAGAGGGTAGCACGAATTTCTGTTCCACCCCACCAACATTCGTGGGGGATGTTATGCATACACCCACTTTTCCTGGCTCCTACTTTGGCTCGCCTCTGTCACCTACCTTTGATCATCAGGCAGAAATGAGTGGTTGACAGCCCAAAAGTGCCACAGGGACACTGTCCTAACATCATAGATTCATAGCTTGAAAACTGTCTCACCACTGGACAGGCACACACCCTCCTGCCAGTGTTCAAATGCCTCGGATGGCAAAGCCACTTACCCACAATGGTAGAGAATCTCCGGGTGGGCTCCTTTCCAGTCACCAGTTTGTACAGTTCCGGATAGTAAAATTCCAGGCTCTCCAAGAAGACCACATAGCCCCTTTGGCCCTTTGTATGTAGAATGTCCAATAATCGGCCTAGGGGAATGGAAATCACCCGGTGAGAAGAAGAGTACACTGTTGATTGGATGCAAGTCTCCATGTCTGGTCTTATCCTGGACTGTTATCCCCCAATAAACTCTAAGAAGACAAGTCTCACCACATTCTGTCGATCGAGAGTGGTATCTGGGAGTCCAGATAATATAAACCAAAGTGCCAGGCCCTCAACAGGGATTCAGTAGCTGTTAGTTTTCCTTTCTCTAAGAAATTGGTAGAACCAAGATAAATGAAGTAGCAGTTATAGGAAACCAACAGTTTCAAAGAGCTTCCCGACTGGCCAGGGCTGAAATTAACCATACGGGCACCAGCTCTTCTGCGGTCGAAGGAGGCTGGACGTTTAATAGCAATTACAGAATAATGTACGGTTCTCTGAGACTCAGAGCAGGAAGACAAATCTTGGGGTGGAGAGCTAGGAAAAGTCATGGGAAGCAGGCACAGCTCCATGATCTTGGGGATTATCTCAGAGTCCAGAAACATCTTTAACCTAAATATAATTTGCCTGGTGTTTTTGGTTTCTGTTACGCTAGTTCCACTAACCCTTTACATTTCTTGGCCCTCCCTCAAAAACTTTATTTTCATATATTTTTTTCCCCTGGAGGTCCCAGGGTAGATCTAATAAATAAGTTTCATCTTGTGTTAACGGGCTGTTTGGCGAGGCTGCCTGGAGCACTGTGTGGAGGATTCTGAAGTTATATCCGAGCTCAGTAGGAAAGCAAGCTGTGATTAGTGATGTCTGTTATGTATGCAAAAGAGAGTCACAGCATATGAGCTACTTATCACCAGTCAGACTGTAGGGAAGTGATTTTCAAACCTTTTCAACTGTGAGCCACAGTATGAAATAGAGGTTTACATTGTGACCTCGTGCCTATACACAGAGATGCAAATACAGATGCGCGTGTATACACACATATGTATATGAAACCAAAACAAGTTTTACAAACCACACTTACTACCTTTGAAGATTGGGATAAAGTGTCATGGATCCCTAGACAGTCTGGAAAAGCCTGTGGACCCCTTCTCAGAATAATATTTTTAAACAGATAAAAAGAAATTGGATTATAAAGGGAATCAATTCTAAAAAGATGCCGTTATCAAATATTACATTTGAGATTCAGTAATAAAAGTGCTTCTTTACTAATGCATTAATAACACAATCTCTTGGCAGGTCTAATAACTACTAAAATTTTGAGGGTGAGATGAGTGTAAATGATATTTTGGAAGATGTGTAACAGCTGTAATGTGGTATGGAGATATCTGTGATTTCGTTATTGACAAAGTCACAGGAATTGCTAATCCCTACTGTGATCCGTCGCCTACCTACATTCATAATTGATGGAAACGCTAAATCTCGGTTTAGGTTAGTAGATAAAGATATAATTTCTCCCCATCCAAATGCATGGACCCTCTCAGTTCCATACGCAGAGAGCTTGGTGGGGGGAACAGGGGTGGGTAGAAGTTGGTGGACCCCCATTTGAAAATTTCCGTCGTGGAGAAACTTCATTTGGGTTGAGCCAACTACAAGGTATTTTGTGAAGCTGCCACAAGAGGTCGCCCACTCTTTCCTCCTGGGCGGCTCCTAAGGTTTACCTGCCCGGTTGATCTTGGAGGGCAGCATTGGCGCATTGAGTACTTCGTCTTCATCCTGCTCATCAATGACCTTACACTGGCGCAGGTAGGGGGTGAGCTTGGCTGGGTTGATGTAGCGGCTCAGCATGTGCCGGTTGCACTCCACATTCTCCCACAGGGCATCCTCCTCATCCTTCAATGTCTCCATATAGTCATCCATCTCTGGCCCTCCTCCTTTTGGACAGAAGCCCCAACAAGGTTAATAAAGGAGCCTCCCTGGAATAGCTCCATAAACTCTTTTAGAGTGATCTCTAGAATATATTGTTGAGTTAAAAAGAAAGTAGAGCAAAGTACATACGGTCTTTTACCTCTTATTTAAGAAAGGAAAGGATACAAACATAGATATATATTTCTTTATACACTACACATAAACAGTGGACAAATAAACCATAAAATTTAAAAAAAATTATTTATAGAGAGGAGAAATTTTGCAGTTGGAGTATATCCTTTCCATCCAAGTTTTTATATCTTACTAAGAATTTATCTTTCCCCAAACAATATATACTATTGCGTTTGTTTTACAATTTCACATAAAAGACATCATATTGTATGCTTCCTTGTTTCCTTTTTCAACATGTTTTTTTCTCTCTCTACATTTCTTGAGATTTATCTATGTTGATACATATAGATCTAATCATTCATTTTTTTGAAAACAACTTTATTGAGATATAATTCATGAACATACAACTCACCTTTTAAAATTCAATGTGTACAATTCAGTAGTTTTTAGTATATTCACAGTCATGCAACCATCACAATTAATTTTAGAATATTTTCATCATCCCTAACCCAAATCATCTCATCTTGTTTATCCATCTATTGGTGAACATTTGGGTGGGTGGCTTCTATAAAATATGTTGCTATGAAGATTCATGTATGGGTTTTTGTGTAGATGTAAGTTTTTTTTTAAAAGATTTTCTTAATTAATTAATTTATTTGAGAGAGAGAGCATGAGACAGAGCGGGAAGGTGGGAGGGACAGAGGCAGAGGGGACAGTAGACTCCCACTGAATAGGGCTTGATCCCAGGACCCCAAGATCATGACCTGAGCAGAAGGCAGTTGTTTAACTGACTGAGACACCCAGGTACCCCTATATCTATGTTCTTACATCCCTTGGGCAGACAGATATAGAGAAGTGGAATTGCTGAACTACCTGGAAAGCCCATCTTTAACATCTTGAGGAATTGCCAAACTGCAACAATCTACATTCCTGCTAGCAATGTATGAGGGTCCTAATTTATCCATATCCTTGTCAATGCTTGTGGTTTTCTGTCTGTTTCATTATAGCCATCTGAGTGGGTGGGAAGTGTGGTTTTGATTTGTATTTCGCTAGTGACTAATGATGTTAACATCATTTCATGTGCATATTGGCCATTTGTGTATTGAAAAATGTTTATTCAAAACCTCTGCCCATGCCCACCATTTGCTTCGATGTGGATGGAACTGGAGGGTATTATGCTGAGTGAAATAAGTCAATCGGAGAAGGACAAACATTATATGGTCTCATTCATTTGGGGAATATAAAAAATAGTGAAAGGGAATAAAGGGGAAAGGAGAAAAAATGAGTGGGAAATATCAGAAGAGGAGACAGAACATGAGAGACTCCTAACTCTGGGAAACGAACTAGGGGTGGTTCTACTAGGGAACTAGGGAGATGGGCAGGGAGTGGGGGTGACTGGGTGATGGGCACTGAGGGGGGCACTTGATGGGATGAGTAGTGGGTGTTATTCTATATATTGGCAAATTGAACACCAATAAAAATAAATTTATTAAAAAAAAAAAACCTCTGCCCAGTTTTAAATTGGGTTGCTTGTCTTTATTATTGAGTGGTAGGAATTCCTTATGCACTCTGCATATAAATCTCTGATCAGATATACAATTTGTAAGTATTTCCTCCCATTCTCTTGTTACATTTTTATTTGAGAAAAAGTTATATTTTCACGTTCTTAAAGATATTTTTTGTAGCACAAAAGTTTTTAGATTTGATGTAGTCCATTTTTTTTTTCACTTGCACTTTTGGTGTGTGTCTAAAAACCACTGCCTAACTCAGGCTGTGAAGATTTGCTTCTATTTTTTCTAAGAGTTTTATCCTTTAGCTCTTACATTTAGGCCCATGATCCATTTTTAATTAATATTTCTGTATGGTGTGAGGTAAAATTTCAACTGTGTTCTTTCACAAGTGGCTATTTAGTTGTCCCAGCATAATTTGTTGAAAAGATGATCCTTTTCCCTTTGATTGGCCTCAGCATCTTCATCAAAAATCAACCCACTGTGTTTACTTCTGGACACTTGATGACATTGTAAATGTGAACTGTTTTCTTAATTTCACTTGTGGAATGTTAACTGCTAGAGTATAGATATACAATTGATTTCTCTATGTTGATCTCTCATTCTGCAATCTTACCAAAAATAATTTCGTAGTGGTAATAATTAGTGGATTTCTTGTGATTTTTCTATATGCAAGATCCTGTCACCTGAAATTAGAGATAGTTTTACTTCTGTCTTTTCAACCTGGATATCTTTTATTACTTTTTCTTGTCTAATTGCCCTAGCTAGAGCCTCCAGCACAATGTTAAATAGAAGTGGCAAGAATAGACATTTTTGTCTGGTTCTTGATCTTAGGAGAAAAGCATCCATTTTTTTTTTCATCAAGAAGTATGATGCCAGTTAGTTGTGTGTGTGTGTGTTTTAGATTTCTTTTATCAAGTTGGAGAAGATCCCTTACATTCCTTGTTTGTTGAGTACTTTTGCCATGAAAGGGTCTTTGATTTTCCCAATGCTTTTCTGCATCTGTTGAGATTACCATGTGATTTTTTGGTTTTGATTCTGTTAATGTGGTGTATTACATTAATTGATTTTCAGGTATTAGAAACACCATGCATTCTTGATATAAATCCCACTTAGTCATGGTGTGTAATTATTTTTATATACTGTTGGATTCAATTTGGTAGTGTATTTTTGAGGGCTTTTGCATCTATGTTCATAAGAGATATTGGTCATTTTCTTTTTCTGATGATGTCTTTTTTTTTTTTTTAAAGATTTTGTTTATTTATTCATGAGAGATACAGAGACAGAGGGAGAAGCAGGCTCCATGCAGGGAGCCCGACGTGGGACTTGATCCCGGGACTCCAGGATCATACCCTGGGCTGAAGGCGGTGCCAAACTGTTGAGCCACCTGGGCTGCTCTCTGATGATGTCTTTGACCGGTTTTGATATTGAGGTAGTATTGGCCTTACAGAATTAGTTGGGAAATGTTCCCTCCTTTCCTATCTTTGAAAGAGTCTCTGAAGAAATTTTTCTTTTGTTTTGTAGAATTCACCAAATAGGCCTGGGCTTTTCTTTGTGGGTAGGTATTTGGTTACTAATTCTCTACTTGTTATAGGTTTGCTCAGATTTCCTGTTTTTCTTGAGTCAGTTTCAGTAGTTGTGTCTTTCTAGGAATTTGTCCATTTCACCTAAGTTGTATAACTTATTGGAAACAATTGTTCATATTATTCTTTTATAATGCTTTTACCTATGTAAGGTTGGTAGTAATGTCCTCTCTTTTATATTTCTGCTTCTACTAATCAGAATCATGTTCCCCTGGATCTAGGTGCCCTTGAAACTCTAACCAGGGCATTGAGGGATATGTTGCTTCAAGCAGGGAGAACAAAATAAATACCTATTTTAACTTGCTACTGCCCCAGCCATCATACTTTCAATCCGTGGTTTCTCTTTTCTCAGTTCCCTGTCATTCTCATTAACCTGAGGGGGTGGGGGAGGAAGAGGGAGGGGAAGAAGAGGTGAAGGGGAGGAGGAGGTGGAGGGAAAGGAGAAGAAAGGGAGAGAGGAAGAGAAGTGGAAGGGGAGAAGGAAAGAGCGAGAGTAGTGGGGAGACATCTCTTTTCCTTGGTCAATCTAGCTAAATATTTGTCAATTTTGTTATTTCAAAGAACCAACTTTTCATCTGAAACCAATATAATGTTGTGTGTCAAATATTGTCAAATTAAAAAAATTTAAAAAACAGGGATCTCTGGGTAGCGCAGCGGTTTGGCGCCTGCCTTTGGCCCAGGGCGCGATCCTGGAGACCCGGGATCGAATCCCACGTCGGGCTCCCGGTGCATGGAGCCTGCTTCTTCCTCTGCTTGTGTCTCTGCCTCTCTCTCTCTATCTCTCTCTGTGACTATCATAAATAAATAAAAATTAAAAAAAAAATTTAAAAAACAAAGAACCGACTTCTGGTTTCACTGATTTCTATTGTTTTTCTATTTCCTCACTCACTTATTTCTTTTAAGAAAAGATTTTATTTATTTATTTATTTGAGAGAGAGAATGAGGGGAGGGGCAGAGAGAGAGAGAGAGAGGCAGACTCCCCATGGAACAGAGACCCTGATGCAGGAAACAATCCCTGGACTCTGGGATCACCACCTGAGATGAAGGCAGATGTTCAACTGACTGAGCCACCCAGGTGCCCTCTAACTCACTTATTTCTGTACTAATCTTTATTATGTCCTCTGTCTGCTTCCTTTGGGTTTAGTTTGCTTCTTTTTCTAATTTCATAAGGTGAAATGAAGCTAGGTTATTGAGATCTTTTTAAATAAAAACATTAGAGCTATACATTTCCCTCCCAGCGCTGCTTCAGCTGCATCCTTTATGTTGTGGTAGGTAATATTTTTATCTTCAATCATCTCAAAGTAAGTTCTCTAATTTCTTTCCTGATGCCTTCTTGGACCTACTAGTCACCTAGAAGTGTGATGTTTAATTTCCCCCATATTTGTGAATTCCCCACATTTCTTTGTTATTTATTTCTAATTTAATACCACTGTGGCTGGAAAACATACTCTGTATCATTTCAATCCTTGTAAGCTTCTTGAAGCTAGCTTATGGGCCAGTGAATGACCTATCTTAGAGAATGTTCCAGGTGTGTGTTTAAGAAGGATGTGTCCTGCTATTGGGTGGAGTGTGCTATAGATGTCTGTTAGATTTAGTTAATTTATGGGGCTGTTCACGTCCTCTGTTTCCTTGTTGATCTCCTGGCTAGTGGTTCTATCCATTATTAAAAGCAGGGAATTAAAACCTGCAACTATTCAGTTAATTGTTCAATTTGACTGTTTTATGTATTATTCCATTGCAAGAATATACCATAATTTATTTACCCGTTTCTCTACTGATGAATATTTAATTTTCCCCAGTGTTTTGCATGGACACTTAGTGCTATTTGCAGTAGGAAACAACAGAAGCAAGCTAGATGCTCATCAGTCAGTACTCCATAATCCTTTTGTGCTATGGATAAACTCTGAAAGGGATGTGGTGACATAAAAACATCCCAAGACATATTGTTTTTTAAAAAGGCAAATTTCAGAATACATACATGAGGTATAATACAAAAAAAAGAAAAAATTTGGTCTTGGTCCTGGTTTCTGAACCGAGCTCCTAAGACTCCTGAAATCTTCTGAGTGATGAGTGTCTTTTGTATGGTAATGAGATGACTCTTGGCTAAGGGGCCCCTGAGGTAGCTTCCAGGGGGAGCCGGATGCCAGAAAGACCAAGTGGTTAGAGGGTTCTGACTTTCAGCCCCACACCCCTACCTCTGGGGAGGGGAGGGAGGCTGGAAATGGAGTTCAGTCATCAAGAGTGAATGATTTAATCAATCATGGCTCTGTAATGAAACCTTGATAAAAATCCTTCAAGTGGAGTTCAAGGAGCTTCTGAGCTGGTGAATAAATCCATGGGGGAGGGATGGGGGGGGGAAAGGCTTCCACACCTGGGACACTTCTAGACCCAGTCCCCTGTGCCTCGTCATCTAGCTGCTCATTTGCATCCCTTAAACTATAATAAGTATAGTGTCTTTCTGGGGTGTATGACTCATTTTAGCAAATTACTGAACCTGACAAAGGGTTGTGGGAACCTCGGATTTGTAGTTGCTCAGTGAGAGTATGGGTGGCCCTGGGGACTCGAAACTGTCATCTGAAGCTGGAGCAGGCTCTGTGCAGGGGTAGTGTCTTCGCTGACTCTGGAGAATTAGTGTTGGGATTGAATCGAGTTGTTAGACACCAAGTCGGTGTCAGAGAATTGGTTGGTGTGTGGAAAATGATACATATTTGGTGTCAGGAAGAAGACATCACAACACGTATAAAACCACTTATGTAATGCACTACCAAGCAAGACTATAATTACACAGGTGTATGTGTGCACGTGCATGCGTGCAAAAGAGAAGGGAGAGAAGTGCAGGGAAAGGGTCCAGAGAACCGGAAGCAGTGGTTACATCTGGGAAGAGGAGTAAGTTCAGAGGTTAATGATCAAGGAGGACTTGGACATTATACCATATTAGTATTTACAGCAAGCCCGTACCAGGGCATTACTTAAACAGTTTGGAAGGGGAAAAAAAAGACAAATTAACAAAGATGAAAGCCAAATATGGCGCAACAGGTAGGCCAACAAATATCCAATGTTTGTTCCCCACTCATGTCTTCTGGGAAGATCACAGCCCTGACAGCTTGTTTGCGCCAAGCAAACCCCCTGGCTAGTCAACTGACCTGTCTCACTGAGGACTGGGTCCACAGGCGGAGGTGTCCATATAGGGCCGAAGGGACAGAAGGGCGGTGAGTGTGATTGGGGAACTGAGCCAGAAGGTGGCATGGGGTGAGCAGAGCTGAGTCACAGTGAAGCCAAGGCACAGGCAGCGGGGAGGCTGCGAAGGCAGAGAAGGTGGAGGCAGGCAGTGGAAGCTGGTCTACTGAGGGAAGCCTCAGTGAGAAACCCCGAGGTCCAGAAGAAGCAGCAGAAGAGGTCTATCTCCAGGGCTGGCCCCATAATCCTTGGCCACCTGCACTGCCTGGTCCTTGCTGTGGACCTCTGATAGTCTCCGCATTAATCTGAGCTACTTGAAGTGGGTGTTGGCTTCATGCAGCCTGGAGGACATGAGTGACCATACATATTTGCTGTGATGAGCAGCTGATTTGGAGTAAAAACAGAAACCCCAGTCCCCATTCCATCCAGAGAATTTTACACAGACAGCCACTGTGGAGGCCGAGAAAATTAAGGCCATTCCACTTTAAGTTCAGTGTTATCACAAGTACAGCCATCCCAGGCCCCTGTGAATAAGACCTGAACTTTACCTTACTTCAGTTACAGGAAGAAAACAGCTTACAAAAAAAAAAGAAAACAGCTTACAGCTTAATATCCTAGAAAGCCCCATATTAGAATAAAAACAGAGCCCAAGCCAGTGGCAGGAAGCCCCTATTAGAATAAGAACAGAGCTCAATGCCCTTGAAGGCCCCATATCAAAATGTAAACAGAACTTGAGGAATTGCTCCACGCCTTCTGGAGGTCCCCTAGACCAGTCCTTAACTAAGCTGAAACCCACCTCGGGGTCCAGGTCCCTTGCTCCGCTGTGTCAGGTGCACTTGGACCCAAGCTCGAGCTTGTAAATAAACCCTCGTGTGTTTGCATCGGTGTCGACCCCTCGGTGGTTTCTTGGATTCGCGATCTTGGGCACAACACCACAACCCTGCCTCACAGACAAAAGTCCTGACCTCTGCCAGCCCTTTCCCTGATACAGAGTATGGTACCCGGATCATGTGGCGAGCCTGTGGTTTGCTGTGACATGATCATGCCCACTGCAGCCACTCCCCCAACACAGAGTCAGTAGGACCACTGCTACTCATAAAGCAAAATGTACTTACCTATTTTTAAAAGACTAAGTATCCTAAGCACTGGATTCAACAAATTCATTGAGCATGTGGCAGCCACTGCTGTGTCTATCCATGTCACTCCCCTCGCCCCCCACTTCCTCCCACTTACAGAATTCTCAGATTTTTCAGGAATCGAGCTGCCTCATACTCCAGGGAGGCCTGGCATCTTCTGAGCTGTGAGGAGCAGATCTTGTTTGGTGTCTACCAGTGGTTTAAGAAGACGCACGTGAAGTGCTTTGTGACACACACAACCTGTGGCAAGTCTGCAGAGGGGAGTCAGTTCTGGTGCTTTTCCTAGATCTTCAGTAGGGACACAGGAAGGAACACTGTCATCCAGCTTTTGGATACCAGCAGGTGAAGGTGTGTGCACCATGCTGGGAGTTGTGCAGCCATCCTGTGACCTGAGGACTCACAGGAGAATAAAAGCTAATACCCTAAGAGCAGAAAGATGGAAAAAACTTGGGTCCTTGATGTCCTCTCCTGGGTCTTGACTTCATCAACATCAGACCCCTCCCACCACTGAACTGCTTCATATGCAAGATAATAAATGCCCTTTGCCCTGAGCCATTTTAAATTGGATCAACTATTACATGCACCCCAAAGCCTCCTGACTAATGAATGTATCTACTTCACACAAAGAGTAGCTAAGCACAGTGAACTGAGAACCAGGGGCTTGCAGGCTTATGCTTGTTACCGGGTCAAAGGCATGTACCTAGAAATTAGTTAAATGGCAGCTCAAGGAGGGAGGCAAGCAGGTGTGGATGGAGCAGAGAAGCATTTCTGGCCGCCCTTCACAGACACAGAAGGCTGTGCCAGGCACTTGTGAGACTTGTTATGTGCATGCCCAGTGCAACAGAAACACCTCCTCCAGGGACCGGACTGGCCTGTCAGTGGCCTCTGCTGGGAAGAAGGAAAATGAAAACAAAGCAGGAAATGAGTAGAGCCAAGCTTTTACTCCACTAAGTGGAAATGAAGGGGACCCTCCTACTTTATATGCAAGGAAACGACAGAGCCTCCATCTAGTGTCCGTCTGCTCCATCACTCATACCCCAGTTGCTTTGCAAACACTGGTCAAGTCAAACTCGTGAGAACTGCCTACTTTGGTGGTGAGCATCCTGAGCCGCGGGGCCATTCACTGGATGCCATCGCCTCCACCACCAGCTGAGGGAGGGTGAGCACCTGCCAGCGCCGAGCACTGTCCCACGAGCAGGGACTCGGAGGCGTTTCTCACACAGTCCCTGTCCTTGGGAGGCACCTGCAGTTGGCTGATGAGAGCTGGCCATCAGCACAGACAGCTGCGGAAGGTCATGAGGAGGGCCGCAGAAGAGAAAGTACAGAGTACCCCCCGGGATGAGATGCTACCGTGTGCCGCGTGATGCACCTGTCACCTACTGTCATTGTCACAGCAACCCAGAGAGGGGGTGGGATTGTCCCTGTTTTATAGACATTTCGTCTGGGCTGAATGGTGTCCTCCCAGATTAGGAACCATGACCCAGCCGGCCTGTTCCCACTCAAGGGCCAAAGACCGAGGTGAGCAGTGACTCACCTCCCGGCATCCGGGAGGGGCTGAATTGAACTTTGGGATCAGAAAAGAGGTTGACTTGACCTGGTAGGCAGGGCACACACCCAGGCTCCCCTCCTCGGTGTGATCTCTAGAGAAACCACCTGATAGGTCAGGAGGCTTGTGTAAGGACGGTCCGTGGGGGCAGTGGCAGCGGCAGCGTGCATCCGAGCCCGAGGAAGCACACCAATGTCCTGAGGGAAGAGGGAGGATAAGCAACGTGTGCCTCCAGGGCCGCCACTTGCTACAGCAGTGCAGCGAGGAGGAGAAGCCTGCCCCCATCCTCATGGATAAACCTGGGAATGTGGCGCCGAGCACAGCAGCCCGTCACGGAGCACACACGATAGGACACTGTATGCGTCTCTAAAACACACGACTAACCTATGCTCTTAAGGATATACAGCAAAATATACGCTGAGGGGTGAGTAACTGATAAAAACCAGAATGGTGGCTCCCCTGGTGAGGGCGGCACAGTGGCTGTGATGCCAGGGACACCCTGGAAACTCTGGTGACACAGTGTCCACTGTATTACTGTCTCACAGACACACACAGATGTAAACACACTAAGTATTTCATGGGCAAAAACTATGGATAGTGTAGCTAGCCTCGAAGAGAAAACCATTTTAGACACAGTTTCAGATGTATTTCCTCCCCCACACACTTGGCTGTGACTCAGCCTAACTCAGCCTGGTCTTCTGGGATCAATCTGGCAACTGGTGTCCAGCTCGGGGCAGTTTTCTTGGAAACAGTTTGCCCAGGTTCGCGCCCACAGACACCGAGGTGCTGACAGTCTACCGCGCTGGATGGTCGTCCCCCCCCCCACCTTGTCACCGTCAGCTCTGCCCCAACCCCCAGCAGGGACCTGCGTCCACTCTTGAGTCACACCCTAGGTCACGTGAGCCTTCTTACAAACAATGGGAAAAGCAAGGTCAAGGCTCCTGAGCCAGGTTCTACAGGAAGGGCCATTTTGCCCAGCTTTTTTTTTTTTTTTTTAATATTTTATTTATTTATTTATGATAGACATAGAGAGAGAGAGAGAGGCAGAGACATAGGCAGAGGGAGAAGCAGGCTCCATGCAGGGAGCCCGACGTGAGATTCGATCCCGGGACGCTAGAACCACACCCTGGGCCAAAGGCAGGCGCCAAACCGCTGAGCCACCCAGGGATCCCCATTGCCCAACTTTTTACATGACAGTGAGATGACCTGCCTGTGGACAAACCCCTTAGCAGCTCCTGGTCTCACTCGCCTCCCTCACTGAGAAACATTTACCGTAGTAATGTTCATTTACCAATGAAATCTATCATCTTTGTCTTTTTTTTTAATTTCAATTATTTATTTGAGACAGAGAGAGAATGAGTGGGACATGGGAGAGGGAGAAGCAGACTCCCCGCTGAGCAGGGAGCCCAATGGCAGGGCTCGATCCCAGGATTATGACCTGAGCCAACGGCAGACACTTCACTGACTGAGCCACCCAGGAACCCTCAACGCCTTTATCTTGACCCCCAGGCCCTGTAGGGTTTGCCTCCTGCTGACTCATGGAGTCTCATCTTGACTGAATCCTTTGCTCTTCACCAGATCCGCACACTTCACTGATCTCCACACCTCCCTCTGCCTTGAACCTCCCCACACCACTCCCCTGTCAAGTCTTAGGTAAGCCTCACTTACTGTTGTTTTTGTTTTTGTTTTTGTTTTTAATACACCTGAGATAACATAAGCAAAGTACCTGGCATGTGGTTGGTGCTCAGCAGACAGCGGCTGCTGTCCCGTTATGGAGGTCTGACTCTTGCTCCTCCGGGCTGGTGCCTATCCTTCCCTGAGCCAGTCTTCCTCTGGATCTAGAGCTGCGAAGGCCGGAATCTATAAAAGGAAAGATAATCTGACTAGGCACAAGGGTAGAGGTTGGAGAGAGAACCATTCTACTATCAGAGTGATGCCCTGCTTTGGAAGAAAAGGTCGAAAAATCCCAAGACACCCTTCTCTCCAGGTGACAGTGACACAGTGGACCATGGCCAGGAGCTGCTGGGGAGAAGGGTTCTGTTGCAGCCCATGGCCAGCCTGGAAGGCCACTGGCTACAGGACCTGAGACCTCTGGGCCCAGAGAGTAGGGCAGATGGTAGCCTTGGGGTTAGTCCTGGCCAGGGTGGAGGTCTTCACAAAGTCTTCGTTAGGACTGTTTACAGAGTGGAGATGTTCTTTAAATTTATTTTTTTGTACGTTTTTTTATTTATTTATCAGCTACTAATTCATTAGGTCAAAAGCGGCAAACCACATTCCTGAACCCAGAAGAGTTCCCTTCACTGTGAATTATGTTTTCAGCCCCCGGCATGCCATGGGTTTGGGCAGGAACACACCATGGCATGCACTGTAATTTCCCCAAGGTGGTGTTCCTTATAGTGACTGACAAGGCCGTCGTGAATGCCCAGGGTGGCCACTCCAGGAGCCGGGGGGAGGAAGGCCAAGGATGTGGAAAGATGAGGCGCAACCCCTGAGAAGGTGAGGGGGTGCCCGACACTGGGCCTGACACCTGTCCCGACAGCTGCTGGGATCCTTGTGGTGGGGGCTTCAGGCAGCTGCTCCATGACCAGCCACTCTTACCCGGCAGTGACAGGGACCCTGGGACACCACTGTTTAATCAGGAACTTGCTTGGTTTCAGCTTTGAGAATTAATCACAGGTGACACCAGATCTCCCAGGGCTGATAGAAGCTGCTCTTGTCGGGTGTCAGCTTGGATCGGAGTGAGCTGTCACAGGCCCTCTGCCCCGGGGAGGTGGCAGTGACATGCTTCTCTGGAGGACACCATCTCCTTTGTCTCCTCATGGCCTCCCTGCTTCGTGGTCAGGACAGGAACAGCTGTACTGCTGCCCTGCACTGCGAGTGAGGGCTGGAGAAGCAGGTGATCTGCAGGGCCAAGTGCCCCAGCAAAGACCAGCAGGCAGTCCAGAGGCCAACTAGCAAAGGCAAAGGAAAATTATACTTTTCTGCATTTCAAGAGAACACGCATTTCTTTCATCATCAGAAGAAAAGGCTTTTACAAAAATAATTGTAAGAAAGATTCTAATGATGAGAAAGGAAAAACAGATTTGCACAGGGTTGTACAACTACCCAACATGTCAACATAGGTTGGAAAAACTGAGACACAAGACAACCAATAATGAGGCTGAACTTTCTATTTCTGCTATTAGAATTTTGATTACACCCTCAAGGACTTGGTCATAAGGTTGGGAAAACTTATAGGATATGTCTCTAGAGAGATTAGCTTATTGGTATAACATTCAACTGGCTAAAACATCATCCCTGGTCCTTACAGATTATTTACTATGTACCAGGCACTTGCTAAGCGTAAATGATAAACCTCAAAACTCTCTGAGATAGGTGTTATTATTATTATTATTGATATCATCATCACCATTTTATAGTCAAGAAAACCAAACCTGGGAGAGGTTCAAAGTCATGTAATTAGTACAGAAGTCAGGATTTAGACCCAAGTTTCTCTGACTTAACTCTTATTTCCATACAGCCCCTAGAATCGCTTTCTTTCTTTTTTTTTTTAATTTTTTATTTACTTATGATAGTCACAGAGAGAGAGAGAGGCAGAGACACAGGCAGAGGGAGAAGCAGGCTGCATGCACCGGGAGCCCGATGTGGGACTCGATCCCGGGTCTCCAGGATCGCGCCCTGGGCCAAAGGCAGGCGCCAAACCACTGCGCCACCCAGGGATCCCTAGAATCGCTTTCTAAAAAATAAGAATTTACTTTTAGAAGGATTATAACCAGAAAGTGCAGGTACATACACACCTTAAAATAGCATTTTTACACACAAACTTAAGACAGAATGAAAACTGAGTTCTAAGATGGCAGCTATGGGTTCAGGGTTAGAAAGAATAACTATTGCTTCTCAAAAGAGGAATCAACTGCTTAGTGAGTTATTAGTATTTATTCAAACACAGTTGGTGCCCATTCGCCCTACAGTGAAGCTGTTTAATCAACAAGCAGAACTTGTACACACTGCTTTTGTCGCCTCTACTTAGGAATAAACAGAGAGCCAAGGATCACTGGATGGTTCAGGAAAGTCTTTATGTGAAAGAAAGAGATCAAAAGAGACAAGTTGATACAAAGAACTTGCAGGAAGCAGACAATGCAGAATAAAAGAAAACTTAAGAAAAAAACCCCACAACCTGGTAATTAAAATCCACTGAAATGAAATAAGATATTGCATCTATAAAACAATAGTAGGATGCTATGAAAAAGGAAGAAAGAACAAGAAAGAGTTCTTGGCAATTAAAATAAAGTATCAGAAATGTATCAATAGAAAGTTTGGAAGACAAAGTTGAGGAACTCTTCCAAAAAGTTAATAGAAAGTTAAGGAGAAGAAAGATAAGAAATAGTGGGGAAAATGAGGTTAATTTAGCTCTAATATCCAAAAAACCAGAAATCCTGTAAAGAGAGTGCAGAGGTTGTTTCCTTTCTTGTCTAGCGTTTGGGCTAGAAATTATCAGAGAAATAATATTAGAGGATTCTCTAGATGTAAGCACATGTGTCTTCAGATTTAAATGGACTTTCAGGTGCTCAGTACAATCAGTGGAAAAAGAATCTTCTCAGAACATCCTTGTGAAATTTTAGGTGATCATGAAATAAGAGAAGACCCCAATAGCTTCCAGAGAGGAAACATCAGGTCATATGCAAAGGACAGAAGTAACTTTGGCATTCGACCTTTCAATAGCAATACTGGAAGCTGGGAGACAATGAAGCAATGCCTTCAATTTTTTTATGGAAAATACTTTTTAACCTAGAATTCTGTTACATCCCCCACCCCGAAACCATTAGGCATGAAAATAGAATGATAATATTTTCAGAAAGCCAAAGACTCTAAACATTTATTTCCCATGTACACTTTCTTAGGAAGCTACTAGAGGATATGCTCCAGTTAAAGTGAAGGAATAAAACAATAAAGAGGAAGGTATGGAGCTCAGGAGACAGAAAATTTAATTGGACAAAGCAGCAAGGAAAGTTCCAGAATGAAAGAGATGTGACAAAAAGGAGCTGGCCAAGATTATGGCAGGATCACAGAAGGTCCACTAGAGGGAGGTAGCCAGGGGAAAAGTGAGATAATCTGATATAGTTCATAATTTAGGAAATAAATTATGTCACAGGCAGGTGACAGGACTGTGAATTGGATGGAAATATAATGAAGGATAGACACATAAAAAAAAACTCAACAAATTAAAAAAAAGGCAATATTAACTCTAGGAAAAAAACAAAAGGTAAGAAAGGAAATAATCACAGCATACTCAACATAAACAATATTTCCCTAGTGAAAATAATGTAACACATGAAACTGCTCTAAATATATTGAGAGAATGGAGGAAGGAGAGATGCATGGAGTGGGGTGCTCAGAAAAGAGGGCTAATGGGTCCTCTGCCTAAGAAGATCTCAATAAATAATTCCTTAAAATGGATATATCACCAATAACTTAGAAATATGGAGGTAAATAACAGAAAAAAGCAAAGATGAAGAAGAGTTAGAAGTGGTTGCCTCTAGGGATCAGGCCTGGGGTGATGGCTAGACTAGGAACTGATGTTTTTATTACAAGCCTACTTTGCATTTCAACTCTGCATGACATAGATTATCTTGGTAAAAAAAATGAACAAAAATTAACATATGTCAATAGTTGGAAATAGGGACAATGCATTCAAGTATGAAGAATCAAACAGTTACCTCCATTCTGTGCACTTAACATATTCTACCTTTTGTAGTGCTTGTCAGACAGCTCACCTCTTCATAAACCATAAAAGTGCTGCCTGTGTGCTGGGCACTTCACAGATGTCACCTTGCTTCACAGGAGCTCAATTACGTAGGTTTTACTATTCTAGGTTTTATTATTCCTACTTTATGAGAAGGAGGTGGATCAGAGAGTTAAATAATGGGGGTGAGATCCCACAGCCACTAAGTGGCAGAGTGGAGATTCCAACTCAGCCCTCACTGACTCCAACTGATTTGATCTTAATTAAACTAGCAATCCACAACTAACATTTATTAAGCATAGTATTCAATCTAATCAATTAGATTCCTTGCTTCCTAGGCTCTATATCTTTCTCTTTATGGGTTTGTTCCTTCATTTTGCAGGAGCATATCCTCTAATTGCTGTCCATGAAAATGTACACGGTAGTAGCTACAGGTAGACACTGTGCTAAATGCTCCATGTGGATTATCTCATTTCAAACAACAGCCCTATAAGGTATATGCCAATATCCTCATTTTAGAGAAGAGATGCTCAGGGAGGTTCAGCTGCCTACCGCAGCTGTCTCATGTCCCATAGAACTTATCATGGGGACTTACTCTTAGCTTCTCAATATATATTTGTTGGGTGAATAAATAAAAATCAAATCCTAAATAAAATAAACAATAAGGCTGTTATTATTTCAAATAATAGTGTCCAGCCTTTTGGGAAAGAGCTGTTTGTGGGACAGAGACCTCTTCTCTCCAAGAGCTGCCCTGGGGGCAAAAGCTCTGGAACCAGAAAGGGGTCAGCAGTCAGTCAGATAAAAGCATCTCTGGTTAATTGATTTGCTGGATGATTGGAGTGAGAGGCTTGAGATGGAAGGTTTAATTATTCCAAAGAAACCTCCATTTAACTGAAAAGACTTCTGGCAAAAAAAAAAAAAAGGGGGGGGGTAGATTAAAAGGATGATCTATTGCCTGTGAAGAAGGACCGGAGACACTGGTGCAGCCATCTATGTGTTCATGGCCCTGGAAATGAAGCTTTACGGAACAGGACCAGAACCTCCCTTCCTGTGGGCCCCATTCCCCCAATCCTCATTCCTATAAAAAGGACACGTAGAGAAACAGCTAGAAAATCCCCCCTGCAGGATTTTTCCCTGGGATCTCAGTTAACTTCTTAACCTATCTCCTTTAGCACATTCAACCGAAACACAGAGATGATAGTATTTCCCATCAATTAACATGTGTGCAGCAATCAGCACAGTTTCCCTGATACATATTTTGAAAGCAGCAATTAACGTTTTAAATTCACAGGGGAGTGGCAGACACTGCTGGCTGCCGACCTAACATCCATTCTCTCTCGGCAATTAATAGAGTCCCAATTTTGTGTGGAGCATTACTATGCCCATCGGAAACCGTGCTTGCAGCCTCTCTTGCAGCTACAGATGACTATGTGACACAATTCTGACCACTGAGATGGAAGTGGAAGTTTCTGGAGACATTTAGAAGGGCTCTGTAGAGAGGTGGGGGCAGAATCAGGGGAGAGGAGCCTTTTATTTGTCTCTGTCTTCCTACCTGGAATGTGCACGTGATGCCCTGCCACAGAGCAGCTATCTTGTGACCATGAAGACAAAGGTCTAAGTGTGGCCGAGTAGGATGCCACAAGCACTTTGGGCCCCAGCTTAACCTTCGAATTCTTGGTTCATGAGAAGAATAAAATCCCTAACGTGTAAAGTTCTGATTTTGTTTCAAACAGATAAGATCCAAGCCTTCTAAGAAAATCATATTGGTCTCAGCTCCAGACTTCTGAGTCTCACAATCTGAGAAACTGCTTTTTCTATTTGTGCAGTTTCTTTTTTTCTGGATCCAAAACCAGAATGAGCAAGAGATCAGTAAGGACTGAGTACTGCCCATGTATAGAGTGTCCCCCAAGGGGTCGGCAGATGGACAGGAGCTAAGGCACAACCCAGGAAATGGAACAAACAGATGACATTCCTGGCTTGCAGCGCAAGAGCAGGGCAGTTTATCTCACCTGCCTGCCGTGGTCCTGCCTCAGATCCCGAACTGTGCCCCTCATTTTCACGTTTCCAGCCTCTGCCACGTCCATGGGAATCTCTCTCCTCTCTCATTCAGCCCTCATTCTTCTACAGGAGCCCACCTTCCCCCCACCAGCTCCCCCGACAGCCAAGCATCCTAGGCACCACCTATTTGTCAACCCAGAGCACCCCCAACCCCTCCCCAACCATCTCCTCAAGGACCAGGCCACCTGTAACCATACCTGGAGCTCCTCAAGGCACTCCACTCACTGATTTTCAGGTGACCTGGGCAAAAGGCCAATGGTTTCTGTGGGATAAAAATATCTCAACCTGGTATCTTTTAGGAAGGGTGGAGGCATCAGTAGAGGTCAGCGTTGAGGGGCAGTGGGGAGCAAGGCACATCAACTGAAGTGAGACCAGGGGCGTGGCAAGCGTTAAGCCCTCCGCTAGCCCCAGGCCTGTCACACATCCTGGCTTCTATGGCAGCTTCCCACGGGCACGGCAGCAAAGAACTTTGGAAGGGCACACACCTCTTGCATTACCAAAGGATACTTCTCCCTTCCAGCTCTTGCTTTTCTACCATGACTGCAGAGAAGCTTTAGAAAAAAGCACAATTAGGAATGACAGATTTAAATTGTCCTGAAATGCATATCAATTTATCACATTGGCTCTTTATGAGCATTCGCTCCATCTGGATTCCAGAGCCGTGCACACGGCAAACTGACAGCTCCCATGGTCTCTGGGAGCCACGGCTGGACCACTTGGCCAAATCCGTGAAGTGTTGTCTTGCTACGGGGGCTGGCCAGCGGGGGAGCTTTGGCCTTGTGATAATGGCATACAGCTCTGTCCTGCGCTGGCCTTAGAAGCCTGGTCAGCACACCGTCATTGCCACGGGGTCTGTTATGTCACAGGGACCACCAGTTGATTCCAGTTCAGGAGCCCTTTGTACTTTCAAAGATGGACCCTTTGCTTCATCTGGGTGTGCAATTCTTTTCCATTAGCATACTATTGATTGTTTGGCTCCTCTTTTATTATTTGGGTTGGGAGAAACTTGGGAGAGTCCACGGTCCCCCTCTGAAGGCTTCATGCCAAGATCAGGTTTGCAGTTGTGCTAACGTGTGGTGGATTTTCAATAAAGATTTGCTGAAGCAACAGTTCTAATGACCCAAGGTATTATGATAAGAACATTCCATTGTTGCAGCACTGTATTCTGTGGTCGGCTAGCCAAGAAGGACTTGGTGACAGCTGGCAGTATGTGGTGGCCACCCTGCTGGACCTCTCCCCATGGAACCCAGGTCCCTGCTGTGGAAAGGATCCGAGTTCCTGTGCTTTTCATCCGGTTTTGCCATTGCTCATTTGCACGCCTGCTGTGATTCCTTGAGAGGGCTTGTATTGTGCTCATTTGTGAGTCTGCAGCACACTGCCAGCACGCAGGGTGCTCTCCCTCCATAGGGCTGCCCAGCAAGTGATCAAACAGGTCTCCTCCCAGAGTCTGACCTTGATGCTTGGGGTTTCTACTGCCCAAAAGTGGGACACAGAATGTGCATTCTGGTGCAGGAATCTTAGGGAGATGTAATTCTAGCAGAATTACAAGAGAAGTGTAAGGAAACCATGAGTTACTTTTTGATTTGGGGAACAAGGAGGTGGTTTGGAAGAAATTGGCCATAGGAAAGGCACAGCCCCAAAGTGGACCCTTAACAAGCAGAATCCTGCACCTGGGGCTGGTGTGTGAGTGTGTGGGGTGAGGATCTTCTGAGTGAAAAGGCTCGGCCCTTGCATTTCATGGAAAAGGTCACTAGTGTCATCAGGTAAGAGCCTTACTCGAACAGCAGCCAGGAACAAGCCTGGAAGGTTCTGTGGGAGCCACATCCAGGCCTTAAATCTTTCCCCTTTACCTCCTCCTGGTGTCCTGTGGCTGGCACTGCAACCCCGGGGAGGGGGGAGCACAAGCCCAGGTTAGGATGGCAGAGGGGGTGGGGCCGGAGGTAAGAATGCCTCTGGGTTCATGGGAACAAGAGGTAGGGAGGGAGCTGGGTTGGGGACAAAGAGGAAGGAGGAAGGCCAGGGAGGCTGCAGGAGGCTGTACTGGCAGGTGAGCCTGGGCCCAGAGAATGCAGCTCAGAGGCACAGCGCGGGGATCTAATGTAGAAGGGGCTGCTGGGCCACTCTGCCGCTCAGATGGACTTATCTCCAGGGCCCAGGGCTGGCCCGCAGCCTCAGAGCATCCTTTGAGGCCCCAGCAGCAAGGAGCACTGGGCTCTCTCTTCTGCATTTATGAGGCCCACCGAAAACATACTCCGAACCCATGTGGTAAACAACTGAAAATGCATTTGTGGCCGTGGGGCTGTCTGTTTTGTGAAATATCATGAGAGCTGGCAAATCAGTGACACTTCTGAACATGTTCCCACATGTTTGAAAATAACTCTGCCGATGACTTCAATCAGGGAGCAGACTGGTATCTAGAAGAATGCAGATTTCGGGTTTCCTACTGTGGGAGCAGAGAGGTAGTGCTGGGGGTGGGCTGTCTCTGCCTCCAGCTCTTATTGATGCTTCCACCACGGTCTGAGCATACACCAAGTGAAATCAGGGAGTCCCCACTGATGGAGGAGGGCAGCCCCTAAGAGATGTGAGGCTCTGACTTTCGTGGGGCTGCAGGGACTCCCAGAGACTTCTTCTCTAAAGGCCTCTGGGTCTGGTGGAAACACTGGGGCAGGAAGCAGCAGACTGGTGTGTTACGTGGACCTCAGACTTTCTTATTTTTACCCTGAGGTGTTAGAGGCTTGAGGTCAGAGCTCTACTTTCTCCTATATCAGCTCCCCGGGCAGTTTTGCAGGCAGCAGAAGAAAGGACAGAGGGAGGGGCTTTAAGGGCCAAGAGAGAATAGCTTTGCTAGATGCTCGTCTCTGCAGACTTCTTCGCTGTAGACCCACAGAGCTGGGTGGCTGGGGTCCCACTTGCAGGGCACCCACACGCAAGGAAGGTGTGGAGCCTGTCCGGGAGAGGTTAAAGTATGCTTGCTTGTTAGTGTGAAGTGACATCGCCCCTCAGAGAAGACAGGGGCCGTGGGCAAAGAATCACAGGAATTCCACTCAAATTAAAAAGAGTCGAGCCAAAAAAAACTCTTTGCATAAGGAGGTATCACTGTGTGTGCTACTGCAAAGCACACGGTCCTGAGGGGAGCATCCTGGGTCTGAATTCCAGTTCTGCCATTTGCTGCTGTGTGGATTTAGGCATGTGGCTTACCCTCTCTGAGCCCCCATTTCTTGGTCTGTAGAATTGGACAAGCAGCTCTAACATCTTAGGGTTGCTGCTGTGCACGCGGTAGACACATAATCAATATCACTTAATCCAGCGCATCAGAAGCCAATGGCAAACTGGAGTCGGAAACAAGGTCTCTGCCGGACGTCCTGTGTAATCACCTCCACGCCAAACAGAACTTAGACGAAAACATAAAAGATTTGTCTTCAACTCTTTCGTCTGGGTGTCGGGTTGGCATCTCACCCACCCGGTGTTGTCAGCAGCTCTTTATGTCCACCATGCTGCTTACAGCTTCTGCAAAGGGACCCCAGTACACCCCGTGGCCCAGCCAGGATCTTACACAAATGGGCGTTTAATATTTATAAAGTGATTGATTTCCAATGCATAAGCGCTGGCTCTCGTTTCCTTGGTGTAGTTTGCTCCCTTCGGCGGGGAAGACCACTACGTCCGCAGGCTTGGTGAGGGTTTTCGCCCTGACAGCCTGCTGATGGGATCACATGTCCTTCATTTGCACCCCGCCTGTTTTGCTGTGCCTGCAATTCGGATCTAAGCACCAATCTATCTCAGCCTCTCAATCAGTCATGGATTAGAAGTCTAGGATCCCCGTCTCTCCAATTTCTGACCAGGGACAGAGCTATCTTGTCACAAACCAAGCTGACCAGGTGAGCTGCAGAAAAGCCCGCTGGTCCTACATTCTGTTGGGAGGGACTCTTTCGTCTGCTGGCGTTCCCAAACACGGCATCAATATTGGGGCAGCGATCTCTCTTTGCAGAGTGCCCCTTCCGGGTGCACTGCCCCACCCCGAGTCTGAGGGGCCTTCTGCGTCATCAAGAATAGCTTGTTCTAGCCACTGGTGTGTGGGAGATCAGCTCGGTTTGCAATCCTCATTCTTTGCACATTGATAACCCAGAAGCAGCCAGCACTTTCAGGAGTCCACTGAGGGCTTTAGTCCCTCATCGTGGAGGTCACCAGCTGACCTTCAGAGGACACGTTCCTGGACCAAGCGGGGCGCAACGCCCCTTGTACTTTGGGTGTCTGACATGCCCTGGGTCCTCATTCCATGTCAGAGGACAGGCCAGAATGGCTGAGTGACAAAAGCCATGACAGCGGGGGTGAAGGTGGGCAGAGTCTAAGGAAAGGCGGCTATAGTGCAGAAGAGCTGGAAAATCCACTCTCTGCAAAGGAGGTAACTGAGTGTGCCATGCTGAGGGCGTCAGTCACCTAATCTAGGATTACTAAACCCGGCTCACGCTTCCCGGGAAGAAAGGGACAATCAAGACTCTGGTGATGGAAAGCTGTAGGACGCGTCAGTGCTTGTTAGCTTCAACTGGGCAGCAAAATAAGAGTGGTGTCTCACTACTCAGCACACTCGCTCAGAAAGGACTCCAGGGCAAACCTCTGCCTCCCGATCCTTCTGGGACCAATGACCCAGTTTGTGGGGGTTCCAGATGCCTGATTCGTCCTGTTCTCCTCCTTCTGCGGTCTCTTATTGTCAACACGTATTGAAGACATTTTGGGCAGAATCAAGCACAGCGCCTACATCCGGCACCCTTGTTACTTACTGTAACAAGGAGCGTTTCCAGGTGAGACTGGGCAGGTGCGGAAGTGAAATTCAAACCAGTTAGATTTTCTGTCCTGGGGCATTTTGCCGAGAGACGGCAAGGCGTGGGGGTAAGTTAGTTAAAATGCATTAATTGAGCATCCACTATGTTGGGAGCAAGATAGGTTTGTGCGTCCAGTTAAACGTCAGGTTTCTGGGAGGCAGAGAGAGAGGGAGGAAAGCACCCAGGAAGGGTCTCTTCACTCATAATTAACTGCAAAATAAACAGCTCCCCCACGGAATGGGGCCCCTCCTTTCCACTGCCCCTGCAGCCCCACATTTCAATTAGCTCTGTGTTATTCTGGTCCCCTATTACCTCCGAGAATCAAGGGCTGGCTGTAATTAATTGTGATAATGTACTCAGGAGCAGAGCCAACGGCCGCTCGGGAAGCCTGGCCGGAGAGGCTCCCCTCCAGCATGCCCTCCGTGGGCCTCCTTGGGGTTCAGTCCATACAGACTGTGGTGGGGGGTGAGGGCAGTGGGCAGCGACCCTCACGGCTCGCTCCAGGCCTTTGTAGCATTGTGGCGCCAAGCAAGGTTCCCCTCCGCCACCTCCCTGTGCCCCGCTTCTCTTCCCAGTCCCGGCAGCAGCCTCGAACCCTCAAAGCCAATGACTCCAGAAATGAAGATGTTTGTACAGTGGAATATGATTCAGCCACAAAATGGGACCGAGGGCTGATCCTCGCTACAACACGGGCAAACCTTGAAAACTTGATACAAACGAAAGAGATCACACACTCGAAAGGACCATGTGTTGTGTGATTCCATTTATGGGCAATGTCCAGAAGAGGGACACAGAGAGCAGGTGCGTGGCTGCCAAGGGCTGGGGGCTGGCAGGGACAGAGGGCTGGCTGCTTACGTAGATGAGGTTTTATTTTGGGGGGTGTTGGAAATGCTTCGAGCTAGGTAGAGGCAGTGGTTGTGCAACATGAGGTGTGTGCTGAATGCCACAGAATGGTTCACTTTAAAAGGGGGGGGTGGGTGGAGGGCAGCCTGGGTGGCTCAGCAGTTTAACGCCACCTTCAGCCCAGGGCCTGATCCTGGAGGCCCGGGATCGAGTCCCACATCGGGCTCCTGGCATGGAGCCTGCTTCTCCCTCTGCCTGTGTCTCTGCCTCTCTCTCTCTCTCTCTCTCTCTCTCTCTCTCTCTCTCTCTCTCTGTGTGTGTCTCATGAATAAATAAAATCTTATAAATAAATAAATAAATAAATAAATAAATAAAAGGGGGGATGGGTAGGGACGCTCAGGTCATGATCCTGATCCTGGGGTCCTGGGATCGAGTCCCGCATCAGCAGGGAGACTGCTTCTCCCTCTGCCTGTGTCTCTGCCTCTCTCTCTCTGTCTCTCATGAACAAATAAATAAAATCTTTAAAAAAATAATAATAAAAGGGGGGGTACGTGCTACATGAATTTCACCTCCATTAATCAGATCAGATCAAATAAATAAAAACAGCTAGAATTTCTTGAGCACACACGACGTGCTGGGGCCCTGTTGGGAAGGCACCATCCACTCCGATGAAGAAATGAGATAACTGGAGGTGGGGGAGGGGACCGGCAGGCACAGGCCGGTCCACCAGTGAGGCCAGCACGTGTGCTCCTCCCTGCAGCGCCCTGGCGGCGGCTGGTCAGGCCCCGGTCCATGCAGCCGTGGGAATCAGGAGTGAGTCTGCAGGGGCTGCTGAGTGCAGGAAAGACCCCAGGGAGGCAGAGGCAGCCAAGGCCCGCGGGGTGCGGGTTTGAAGGCAGGACCAGGGCAGACAAAAGGGAACAGGAACTCACAGTTTTATTTAGCACCCACAGGTGCACAGCATAGGGAGGGAGGGAGGCGGGTGCCAGTGGGCACTGGCCGGGGGTCTGGCCAGGAAGGGACAGTCATGTCCTTCCTCCTCCTGGAACCTCCAAGACCACTGGCGAGCAGCCCCTGAACTTGAGTGATTTCCCATAGGCCGGTTCACCTGTTGAAGCCCCTAGGCAGCTGGAAACATGAAAACACAGAGACTCACATTTTCCACCCATCTGTGCATGATAAGGGGTGGGAGGACGGGACGAGAACGTCGCAGAACATCTCAAAACACTTCGATTTTCCTTGTTAAGGAGAGAGTTCTGTCATAAATCTCTCCTTTTTAATGATCTATTAGGTAAGAGTGTCTTTAAATGAATCTGTCGGGGCTGGAGCTGGTGGGTGTTTCTTTTCACTTTCTACCCCCCACCCCACCCCACCCCGCAGGCGCCAGCCACTGTAGGCCGTGTTTTTCTGCTGCTCTAGGTTCCTACACAGTGGGATGCAAACGCTCTCCCCAGACTCAGAGAGCAACAGGAGCAGGAATGTGGGGATCTCTACGCTCAGAGATAATCTCCAGCTTCTCTCGTGAAAACGAAAGCTCATAAATCAGATGCAAACCGGAAAGTCGGTTTTTTTTTTTTTTTTTGGCTTGTGTCAAATGACTCGATCACCTATAATTAAATAAGACTCCCGTCAAATCTGCACCCCGACACCGCAGATCTGTTCGGTCTGGAGGCTGTTGGGAGCAAGTGTCGTTGGCAGGGGATGGGGTAACCCACTGCTGTTGTGACCCTTTCTTTGCCCGTGTTTGGGGAGCTGGAAAGGAGTCTGCGTGCAAAGCCAGGCTTGAAGGCCACCGCCTGGTGCTCCCTGGGTGCGTTGCCAGCCCGGGGGACCTTCCTCTGCAGGCCCGGAGGCTCCTTCACCGACCGACCCTATGCTCTACGTGACTCTGAGACACCCCCGGAATTCCACGTTCTGGCATTTTCAAGGATGCCTCAGACCCTGCTGGCTTCTTCCCATGACGTCATTCAACACTGTCTCTAATAAGCATTAAGAGCCCAGGGGCTGTAAAAGTTTTGGCCCTACAGGACTTAATGGATTCCTGAAGCATTTCAGTAGGAAATGCAGTTACTTCCCCTCCAGCCCTGGCCCTTCAGCTTCCTAGAAAAGTCATTCACAGCCCGCTGTGCCTTTTCTGCCTGTGTTAGGATCCAAGGTCTCCCACCTGGCTCTGGCTCCAGCGTGTATCTCTCCCTCCCTGTTGCCTCTGGGCAGGGGCTGGGCCTTGGGTTCTCTGAAGGATCTTTAGAAACAGGCTACTTTCTTTGCATATGCTATCTTACTTAAGCTCCAAGAGGCTGCAGGGTGCTCCCAGGGAGGGCGGGGATCCCCAGAGGGCAAGGGCCTGGCACCTCTCTGCCCCACCAGAGCACATTCTGGGCACTCACACCCACTCCTCCGCCCTCTGTTCCATCCCCTATCGGAAGAAAGTTAAAAAAAAAAAAACAAAACCCAAAATCCACCAGCACATAAAAATGACAGCATTCTGGTCCAAATCGATCAGGCATTTATCGAGGGCCTTCTCTGGGCTGCATTCCATGCTCTGTGCAATCAAAGTGACAGCATAAAATAGTTGCCCCAGCACCAGCTGCTGAGAGTCTACTGTGTTGTTTAAGAAATTAAGAAACAAAAAGGAACGTGCATGAAGTCATTAAACACACGGTGTGGAAGAGAGCAAGAGGGATGAGGTGGAGGGAGCGGGGGTTATGCAGGAGCCCCAGCCGGCTGCAGAACACCCCCCCCCCCCCCGCCCCCAAGGAGAGATGGCTTCACTAGCTCAGTGCCCACGTGCCTCCGAGCAAAAGGATGGGCAGTAGGAAAAATATACTCACATCTTTGCAAACTAGCTCCGTCCTGGGTTTGCCTGGGGGGGGTGTGTGTCTCTGTGTGGTCCCCTCAAACTCCCTCTCCTCCAGTGCATTGCCTACCAGGCCCCCAGAAAATGCTGATGCTGCAGGGAGCAGCGGCCTCCCCGGAAGCCCACACAACAGCCCCCTCTGAGGCCGCCTCTATTTTTAGCAGGGGCAGAGGTGGAGGCTGGGGGAGGGGGCTGCCATACTTCCCTTTTTATTTTTGTTCTGAGCAGAGTCTGTGGGTGACTTTCCACAGAGGGGGTAGGCTGGAGAAGCGAAGGGGACGATGCTCTCTCTGGCAGGTGGGGCCACATCTGTCACCAGGGTGCAGAGAGGATGGGGTGCAGGAGTGGAGGGAGGGGCGGGCAGGAGACTGGCATCATTCGCACTCTGTCCTCCTGCTGGCGCCTGCCCCTGTGCCAGACCTTGCCCAGGAACCACAGTCTCCTGACCGTGAACTGTACTGAGGAGGAAGTGTGGATGGAGCCTGGAACATTCCAGGAAAGATGCTTCCACAAGCCTCACACAGAGCTGCCCAGAGCCAAACACACCATCCTACTCTTTTGTCCTCTATACATCCTGGCATCCACAGCCGGCCACTGACTCAGCTCCTCTCTGACTACCTGTGTCTTCTTTGCCTTCCTATCCTGTGGGCTGCCCGCAGGCCTCTGATCACCCCATTCTCCTGGGGGAGCAGAGGTCTGTGTCCTCTGGGGGAAATGAGGGCAGCGGAAGCTGTGGGCGGATGGATCCAGGTGATGCGCATGCACACATGCACACACACACACACACACACACACACACACACACCCCGCCAGTGATTCATAAAGGTTGGCCCTGCCCCCTTCCTAGAAGCTCCCCTCCCCTCCTCCCTCCACCTGGCTTCCCAGGGACTAACACTTCCCTACAGGGGTGGCGGAGCCAGATCCACTTCAGCCTCACTCCTATGTCCCAGCCTGTATGGATCGACAGAGAAAGGACGTTCCTTTTCCCCTTTGCTAAAATATTGCACTAAAGTCAGTGAGCTGCACGCATCTTAAGTATACAGTTCAATGAGTTTTGAGAAGAAGACACCCTTATGGCCAATTAACAAGTGGAGCATGGCCAGCACCCTAGAAAGTTCCTTCATGGCCCTTTCCGTGCTGGGTCCCCACCCCCAGCCACAACCAGTACTGGGATTTCTGCCATAAAAAAGTGGAAAAGCACAGTAAGCAGTGTGTAGGGCCTGGCTTGTTCCGCTCAGCAACTCAGGGTGTGTGCATCTGTGGTGTGTGCCATGGGCTCGGTCCTCAATACCGAGCTTGTGTCCCACAGTTTATCTGTTTGCCTGTTGGTGGACGTATGAGTTGTGTCCCAAGTTCACTTGTTGGGGACATTCTCGGACACATTGTTACTCGGACATGTGTTGTCATTTGCTTGGGATAAATACCTAGGATTAGAATTGTTGGGTCATGTGGCGGGTGTCTGCTCAACTCTGTAAGAAACTGCCACCCTGTTTTACAAAGTGGCCTTGGCATCCTATCCTCCTGGCGGAGCAGGTGAGAGTCCTGGCTCTGCCACATGTCCATGAGCGCTCCGGGAGTGGGGTTCCTCGGGGCAGGCCTTCAGATTGCAGAGTGGTGACATTGTCCCACCGCCGCTGCCGGCCCACGCTTGTGACTCCTGCCTGTTTCTCTACCTGGTCCTCTCAGTTTGATGCCCCCCTGCCATGTGTCCTGGGTTGGACAGTGTGCCCCTCTTGAGAGCATGACCGTACGTGGTAAGAGAATCTTTGCAGACGCACCTAAATCGAGGTCTCCCTGGAATAGGGTGTCCCTGAATCCAGTGACACACACAGACACAGAGGAAAGACGGCCATGTGGCTGTGGAAGCAGGGGTGGGGGGTGGCTGCAGGCCGAGGAACAGCAGAGTCACCCGCGCCTGCAAGAGGCAGGCGAGCATCCTTCCCTGGAGTCTCCGAGGAAGCGCGGCCTTGCCCTGCTCTCACCTTGATTTCCGACTTCTGGCCTCTAGACTTTGCTTTGTTTAACTGATTCCTGGTAATCTGTTACGGCAGCTTCAGGGAGGGAAGAACCCTGCAACACCTCAGGAGCTCTTGCTTGACTTGGGGGCTGAAGGGGAGAGACCAGAGGACTGGAGGGAGAGACCCGGGTGCTGGAGAGAGAGACCGGGGAGCTGGACGGAGACACCGGCAGGGCTGCCTGGTGGAGCCCGGCCCTCAGGACAGGGGCATGGCCACCCCTCAGAACTCACTGCCTGACCTCGTGTCCTCCCTTTGCGTTGCATCCGTCACAGCCAAGCAGAAGCCAAAGGTCAGGGGGCCTGGGGACACGCTCATTCAGGGCAACCTCTGGGCATGGCGGGTGCGGCCGGGCTGCAGGGCATCCTCTGAGCCCTCGGGTTCTCCGCTGTCGCATGGGGACCATGACAGTGCCAGCCTCACTGGGGGGGGGTGAGGATGAAGACGTGACGTCTGGAGAATGTGAGCCCAGCACCTGCAGGTGACCAGCGCTCGGGGCCTGGGCGCTGCCTGTTCTCCCATCAGGGTGCCCCTGCCTGGCTCTGCTCAGAAGGCCAGTGTTGGTCCTGAGGTCAGGAAGGGGTTTGGTCCTAACTGTTGTGTGAGTGGAAACGAGCAGGAAGGGGGTCAGCACGTCCCCCTCCCTGGGCAGGGAGGAGCTCCAGGAGAACCTCCTAGGGAAAGCTGATCTTTATTCTTCTGGGTTCCTGTGCTCTGATTCTGAAAGCTGGGCCCTACCCGAACACCGTGGAAGGGAAGTGCTGCTCCACTGCAAACCCTTTAGTTGGCCAGCAGTCCCATGTGGCAGCGGCCGCTACCCAGAAAGCCGAGGCTTGGAGAAGTTGTGGGATTTGCCTGAGGTTGCACAGAGTCTTGGTCTGCTCCTGTTGCTACAACAAAATCCCTCAGACCCAGGGCCTTAAACAACTCATTTCTCATGGTTCTGCAGACTGGAAGGTGCTGGCAGGTTCGGTGTCTGGTTCCCGGGTGGCCGCCCTCCCATGGTGTCCTCACCTGGCCTCTCGTTGATGTGTGCTCATAAAGACAGCTGTGCCATCTCTTCCTTTCCCTATAAGACCCCTAACCCCATCACCAGGGCCCCACCCTCATGACCGCATCTAACCCTAACTACCTCACCTCCAAACTACTCGATCGGGGCTTGGGGCCTCCACACATGAATTTTGGGGGCCACAACACACGGGCAGCTGCGGGAGGGTTTATGGTCTGGTTCTGTGTGGGATCAAAGGCGTGCTCCCATGTCTCCCACAGGGCCTCCCTCTACCTGGTCGGCTGTGGGCAGCATTGGGGCACTGTCCACGGAGTGACGACTCCCTGACTCCCCAGCAAATCCATGGAAAGGAAGCACCATGGTGAAGCCTCCATCGTTGATGGTCAGAGCACAATGGGTTTCAGAGCCAGGAGGGGTCTCTGGCATCATTTCAGTCGCCCACACAGTGAATTCCCAGGTAGCCAATCCAAGTACCGACAGGTGGCATGGAGTCCTCGCTGAAGGAAAACTATCCATGAGTGGCCTGGTGCCTGCTACATGCAGACTCAGCTGGCCCTTCGTGGGCATTCCCGCAGGTCGCCTTCCCCATGGCTGCCCTGTGGCGGAGGGCGCTCTACCCTCCATGTTGCAGAAGAGGGTCTGGACACCAGGGCCCACCCCTGGTCTTCTCTACCTTTGCACACTGGTCTTTCCATCATTTCACATTTTTCTTCTTCCCATGGAGAAAACAAATCCTTCTAAGTGGAGATAAACCTACCAGCACCAGGCTGAGTGAAGCTGCTCAGTCCCAAAGGGACTTCAGCGGAAAGAATGTCCAACCAAGTGGCAGGGCGGGGCCAGATGCCCTTCAAGTCTTTACGTCCCCACCAGGGAGACAAGAACGTACTTAATTAAGAATTCTTCTCTGGACTGGATGAAGCGATGCCCACCAGGCTTCCAAAGGATGCAGATGAAGGGTGCCAGGCAGGCAAGGGCAGAAGCAGCTGAATTCTCACCAGCAGCCGCCGAGGAGTTAGTGAAGGTGCCCTGACCCCTCCGGGGGAGGCAGCAGGCGCTAAGTGACACGTGAAAGGAAGTGGCATCCAAGAGCTTCCTGCACACACACCCAGTGAAGTTTAAGCCTGAGTAGTAGGTGAAGAAAGATTTCTCTAATATGGCAAGAAGAAGGAAAAAAAAAAAAACCAACACAAAACATCCGGCCCTGTAATAAAAACAGCAGCCTCATGGGGGCTGGGGGACCCTGGACACAAAACACGCCCCAGGTGGACTGGCGCTCTGGTGTACCAGCCGCACCCCCGAGGCCCTGGCCTGTCCTGCCAAGGCCCAAAATGCGTTCAGGCCCGCCCAAGGACGATGGATTCAAACTCTTCCTCTGTGTTATTTGTTTTATTTATCTCCGCCTTGAAACCGTAGTTCTAAATAGTGTAGGCCCTTGACTGCTGACTCAGCTGCCAGAGCCAAAACTCATAAAATCCTATTTCAAAAAGGTCCAATGATTTTATTTTCTGACCATAAATATGAAATTTAATTAGCAGCTTGCTGCTAATGAAGTCGCCATGGAAGCCAGCCTGGAGACGAAGAGCAGGAAGAGACATCCCGCATTAAACAGAATCTGCTGCCCTGTTAACCCTTGCCTCTCCCCCTGCCCTTCGCCCAGACCCCCGAAACCTGGAGAGCAGAGAGCAGCCTCGGATCTGGAAGGTCACTTAGAGACTGGGATGCGGGTCAGATGTCCCCTCCCAGTTGGTGGTAAGCCCCTGGGCACTCTGGCCTGGCTCTGTCTCCACAGCAGGGCAGGGGTGCTGGAAAGAGGCTGAAGGAAAAAGCACTAGCGCTTAGAAAGAGCTGCCGATACTCTGCTTCACTGGACATCAACTTGGGGTAATTCACACTTGACTGAACACGCAAAACCCTGTGCCCACCCTGTGCCTGGCCTCGGTTTCTCTTTTATAAAATGAAAATCTATAAATAATCTATAAATAGTTCATCTATAAAATAGGCATAATACCCACAGCTGGTGGAATTTTAGTGATGATGGAACGTATTTCTAAAGCCTGTGCCTGGAATATATATAGCAGGTGCTTGATAAATGGGAGACTTCATTATTATTATCCTTGTATGAGTTCATTCGTTAAATTCAAAGTCCAGAACTCGCTAAGATTCTGAAGTCTTATTGAGAAGAAATGGACTATTTCAAGCATCATTCAAGAAGCTGAAGGTGAAACATGAAAAACCCAATCCATACGATCGGTGCTAAAATAATGCAAACATCAACCAAAGTGGGTCCGGTGTCACAGTGTCTAAGACCCAGGTGTGTGTGGATGGGGTGAGGGTGCATCAGTCACACATGCAGAGGTCATGGCTGCGCACATGCACAGACTCTGCAAACACAAACTCCTGTTAGACCTGAGAGCCTCCTTCCCTCCTGATAGAATCTGCAGCAGTAAACTTCAGACTTAGTTTGCAGTCAGGGCGCACAATATTACATTCTAGAACAAAGTTTATGGCAGAAGGTAATAGAGTTTTGAGATTTGTTTTCTTTCTTGCCTTTTTTTTTTTTTAAATTGAAGCATATTGCAATTCTGCTGGCATTTGAGTTCTTGAACAAGTAGGAAGAGTATGTTCCAGCTCCTCGTGGCTCTGCAGGGAATTCTTCTAGGGTCATGACTGAGATTTCTGGGATGCTAGAGCCTGAACCCCCTCAGGTATAACTGTCAGCCCCAACAGGTGCAGCTGGCTTTGAGGGTTAAATGTCATAGATAAACTATGCTATGTAAATCCAACCCTCTTGTCTCCATTTACTAGGATTAGCAGAATGATCTCCTCTACACCACAGGCATCAGATGATTCCCCATATGAGGAACTGCTCTGGCTCATAGGCTGAAATCTCTCATTGATCAGTGTGCCCACGGCATCAGCACCATCTGGAGCATATTGGACCTGCAGATCTTCAAGTCTCACCTCAGATCTTCTGAGTCAGAGCTTGCATTTTAACAAACTCCCTGGGAGACTCATGCACACAGAAGTGCAGTTCTAACTCAGTCCCCACTGTTTGCAGAGATGCAGGTTGCTGACTGCCTGTTCACTCCCCTTCCAAGTCTTCTGGAATGTTTGTTTGACACCTGTGCTCGTCTCTCCTGGCCCACACATTGCCTGGCCTTTGATGGAGCTTCTGACTTTCCATTTTGGCTCAACATATTCAAGATCTTAGGGGTGACTGAGCCCTGAATGGGACCAGGTCTTCCTACTTCATGCCTCAGTGGCCCTCATTTTGCCATGGCCTTGTATGCAAGGCAACAGCTCAGGTACACTTGGTTCACTCCTGATCAACAACATCACTTGGAAACAATTTCTAAAACTTGAGGACCAAAAAATAAAATAAAATAAAATAAAGTAAAGTAAAGTAAAATAAAATAAAATAAAATAAAATAAAATAAAATAAAAAAACCTTGAGGACCCGGGATCTGCTGCCCATTACAAATCTCTGCTTCCAACAATCGTCTTCCAATGAGTCATGGAAGAACACACTATTTACTTATGGCTAGTCCTTCTGTAAAAGGAAGTAAGGATTCTTTTGCAAAGTAAGGATTAAGCCCCACAATTATTTCCTATAAAATTCCTGTATTTTATACAACACGATTTTTGGGTGTGCTTGAAGTGTTATTTGTGGACAGGGTTCCCCATGATTTCTACTTAGAATAAATCCTAAATGACTGCATATCTTTTATAAAACCTTCTTATCTGGCTTGGTAAATTCAGATCAATCATGAGGTATACAGAAAGTAATACATTGTGAATAACAGCAAAAATATATTTTTTAATTTTTTTAAATTTTTATTTATTTATGATAGTCACATGAGAGAGAGAGAGAGAGAGAGGCAGAGACACAGGCAGAGGGAGAAGCAGGCTCCATGCACCGGGAGCCCGACATGGGATTCGATCCCGGGTCTCCAGGATCGCGCCCTGGGCCAAAGGCAGGCGCCAAACCACTGCGCCACCCAGGGATCCCTTTTTTTTTCTTTTTTAATTTTTTTTAACAGCAAAAATATTAAACAATTATAAAGTGTGACAAGATATTTGAAACAACTGTTTGTCAACACTGGAATAGGTCGCTTAGGATGACCATAACAGAAGATAAAGTTCAGGAGGTAAACCTCATGACTGCTCTGGCTTTTTGCCTGGTTGCACTTTACATAGTATAGGCAAAAAGGTGGAGCCCAGAGCATGGCAGCTTCACCAAATTGAGGAGACAGAGATTAGAGTTCAGGACTATTGGAGTCTGCAATTTGAGAGGAAGGACACCAAGACGAAATATACAGCACAGAGTGGCTAAATATTGAACTACATTTTTAAAAAAATATTTTATTTATTTATTCATGAGAGATAGATAGATAGATAGATAGAGAGAAAGGCAGAGACATAGGCAGAGAGAGAAGCAGGCTCCATGAAGGGAGCTCGACGTGGGGCTCAATCCTGAGATTCCAGAATCACACTCTGAGCCAAAGGCAGGCACTGAACCACTGGGCCACCCAGGTGTTCCTTGAACTACAGCTAAACAAGTAAGATTCCATGAGCTTGGCAGAGAAAAACTGCTTATGACCCGAGAAGTTTCAGATGACACAGGACTCAGAGATGTTGGGGCTCCAACTAGCCAGACTGGAGAGACTTCAGAGTTCAGAGACCCAGAAAGTCTATACCTTCGGAGTAGGGCTACTCTAACTCCAAAATAAAGACAGCTCTAGATATACCTACCAAAGCTTAAAAATAAGGTTCAAATGGATCAGGCTTATTCATACATAAATTTACTCTTTGTTAGGTCAAAACTTACCACAAATTACAATCAAATCCAGAAACCTGGTATCCACAGTACCCAGAATTCAAGAAAAATTTTCACTAGACATGTGTATAAGCTGACAAATTTGACTCATAACTAGAAGGAAAAAAACAGTCAATAGAAACAGATCCAGAAGTTACAGAAATGTTGGAATGTGCACACCAAGACTTTAAAACAGTTATTATAAATATGTCAAAGATTTAAAGAAAATGAACATAATAAAAAAACAGGTATGAAACAAGAAACAACTAAATGGAAATTCCAGAGGTCAAAATTAGAATATATATAAGTTATACATTCAAATAGATGGGTTTAACAACCACTTGGACACTGCAGAATAATCGGAGAACTTGAAAACAGGGCAACAGAACCAATAACCTCAGGCACAGAGGGGAAGAAAGGCTGAAAAATCCGAACAGAAAATTAGTGAATTGTGGGATAATATCATGTGGTCTAACATTCATGTAATTGGAGTCTCAGAAGGAGAAGAGAAAGAGAAATTGTGGGAGAGAAATTACTTTTAGAATGTTTCCATATTTGATGAAAGATATCAACCCACAGATTCAAGAACCTCAATGAACTTGAAGCAAAATAAACACAAAACTGTACAAAGGCATATCTCAAATTCCTGAAAATTGAATATAAAGAGAAAAAATTTCAATCAAACAGAAAAAAGATACACTTTATACAATGGAATAGTGATAAGAATTATTGTTTATCTCTCATGGGAAACAATATGAGAGAGAAGAAAATAGAACTACATCTTTAAAGTGCTGACACAAAAAAGTCAACCTGGAGTTATCTGGTGAGATATCTTACAAAAACAGAAGAAAAAAAGCTCTTTCTTTGATAAAAAGCTGAAAAAATTCATCACAGCAGAACTGTGGTATGAAGAATGTAAAGAATAGTCTTCAGAAGGAAAAAAAGAATGATACCAGATGGAAACTTTGATCTGCATGAAGAATGGAAGAGTGCCAAAAATAGTAAACATGTAAGTATGTATTTCATTTTTAATTTCTTTAAAAGATAAGTGATGACTTAAAGCAAAAATACAACAATCTACTGTGCATTTTATAACATATGTAGAAAATACATGTCAATGGAACACAAGGATGAGAGAGGGTTAAATGAAAGTATGTTATTGTAAGTCTTTATACTAGATGTAAAGTGATATAAGTACAAGGTAGGTGTGGTAAGTTAAAGATGCATTTTATAAACCATAGAGCAACTGTGCATACACACAAGTAGCACAAAGAGGTAGGCTAAGAAGTCAACAGAGGAGATAAAATGGAATACTAAAAAATACATTGATTAATCCAAAGAAAGGCAGGAAGGGAGGAAAAATGAAACAAAGAATGGGTGCATCATAAAGAAAACACTCAGATGGTAAATGTAAATGGCCTAAACACTTCAATTAAAAGGCAGAGACACATTTAAAAAATACTCAACTATATGTTGTGTTTAAGAGACACATATTAAATATAAAGACAGAAGTAAGATAAAAGTATAAACAAAGAAACACTATTCATAAAACCTGGAATGGCTATACTAGTATCACAAAAGTAGGCTTTGGAAAAGGAGTATTACTAGAGATAAAGAGGGACATTTTGTAATGATAATAGAGTCCATTCATCCAGAAATTATAACAGTCCTAAATGTGTATGCATCTAATTGTAGAGCTTCAAAACACATGAAGCAAAAAATGGATAAAACTGAAAGGAGGATTATACAAATCAACAATTATAGTTGTAGATTTCAACACTCCTCTCAGTTATCAGGACAAGTAGATAAAAATCAAGGACACAGAAGATTTGAACAGCATTATCAACCAACTTGACCTAAATGGCATTTATAAAACATGACAGCTAACAATCGTGGACCACCTGGAGAATACATGTCCTTTTCAAGTGTGTATGAAACACTCACCAAGACCTTAATTTGGGCCATAAGACAAGTGTCAATAACATTAAAAGAATGAAAATGATATAAAATATGTTTTCTTGCAAAAAAGGAATTAAGTTGGAAATTGATCATTAAAAATCTCTAGATATTTGAAATGAAATAACACAGTCCTAAATAGCCCATTGCTCAAAGAAGAAGCAAGAGAAATTTCAAAAATATTTTGAACTGAATAGAAATAAAAACACAATATAAAAAATATGTGGCATATAGCTAGCTAAGCAATGCTTAGAGGGAAATTTATAATTTTAAAGGCTTATATTAGAAAAGAAGAATGATTTAAAATTAATGATCTAAATATCTACATTAAGAAGCCAGAAAAATCAAAGTAAGTAGAGGAAAGGAGACAATAAGGGTAAGAGTGGAAAACAATAAAATAGAAAATATAATAGCAGTATGAAAAAATACACAAAATAAATTCTTTGAAAAGATTAACAAAATTGATAAGCCTCTAGCTAGACTGACTAAGGAAAAAAAGAGAGAAAACAAAATAATCAATACTAAGTATCAGAGATGACATGTAACTATGGATCTACCAGGCACTGATAGGATAGTATGGGAATATTATGAAAAACTTTATGTCCACAAATCCTATGCATAGATGAAAAGGACAAAAATTATTCAAAAGACACAAATTCCCAAAATTGACCTAAGAAGAAAGAGACAATTTGAGTTAGCTTATCAATTAAAGAATTTGAAATCATCATCAGAAACTCTCCCACCAAAAAAAAAAAAAAAAAGAAAGAAAAACTCTCCCACAAAGAAAGCTCTAGACTCATCTGGTTTCACTTGAGAATTCTATCAAATACTTAAGATAGAAATTACACCAATTTTACATAAACTCTTTTAAAATAGAAGTAATACTCCCCATCTCATTTTATGTGCCCACCATTATGCTGATTCCAAAACCAAATGAAGACAGTACAGAAAAAAACAAAACAAAACAAAACCAGTGCCCTTCACAAAAATAGATGCAAAAATCCTTAATGTAATTTTGGCACAAAATTTCAGAAATACATAGAAAGGATAATACATCATGACCAAGTGCGGGTTGATTCCAGGAATACAAGGTTAGTTCAACATTCAAAAATCAACCAATGTAATTCATTAAGAGACTAGAGGGAAAAAAAACATATGATTATCTCAATAGGTACAGAAATGACTCAGCAAAATTCAACACTCATTCACATTAATAGCCCTCAGCAAACTAGAATAGGAGGAATTGCTCTCAAGCTGATAACAGCTAGCACCATACTTCAGGATAAGAGCCCAAGTGCTGGGGCACCTGGGTGGCTCAGCGGTTGAGCGTCTGCCTTCAACTTAGGGTGTAATCCTGGGATCCAAGGATCAAGTCCCGCACTGGGCTCCCTGAGAGGAGCCTGCTTCTCCATCTGCCTATGTCTCCTCCTTTCTCTCTGTGTCTCTCATGAATAAATAAAATCTTAAAAAAAAAAAAAAAAGAGGCTAAGTGCTTTCTCTCTAACATTGGGAACAAAGCAAAGATATTTACTCAAACCATTTCTCTTCAACATTGTACTGGAGTTTCTGGATGTGCAGTAAGACAAGAAAAAGATATAAAGGAAATGAAGATTAGAAAGGAAGAGGTAAAAATGTCATTATTTGCAGACATCATGATTGTGTACAGAAAAAAATACAAAGGAATCTATAAAAAACATGCTAGAATATCAATAATAACGACTCATTATTAATCACAAATTTAGCAACGACACAGAATGCAAGGTCAGTATTCAAAAATTAAAAAAAAAAACTAAGAAACATTAAAATACTTCAGAGTTAAATACAATGAAAGATATATGAAATGTCCACACTGGAAACTACAAAGCATTGCTAAAAAAAATAAATAAAATAAAGAAGCCCTAAACCAAATGGTGAGGTATATCATATTCATGGATTGGAAGGCTCTTCAATATCATTAAGATATTAAGGTGTCTGTTAGGTCTAAATTTACCTACAACCTCAATACATTTCAATCAAATATCAAAAAGCTTTTTTGGTATAGCATTAGCAAACTAGTTCTAAATTTATATAGGAAGGCAAGGAATAATCCTGGGGAAAAATACAAATTTGGAAGAATATGATATAAATTAATGTATATTAATTATATATGCATATGTTATATACCCATTTATATGTTATATATTACATTATTATATAATATATAATTATAGCTTATATATTTATATAGAGATATGATTTCTTTTTTTCTTATTCTTTTTTAAGATTTTATTTATTTATTCATGAGAGACACAGACAGAGAGGCAAAGACATAGGCAGAGGGAGAAGCAGGCTTTCTGTGGGAAGCTTGATGCAGGACTCAATCCCAGGACCCGGGGATCACAAGCTGAGCCAAAGGGAGACTCTCAACCACTGAGCCACCCAGGTGCCCCAATAGATAGGATTTCAAGGCTTACTCTAAAACTATAATCAACAAGACTCTTGTTGAGTAAACTTAGGCAACAAATCAATGAAATGGAGTAGTGAGTCCCAAAATAGATCTATAGCTACATAGTTAATTTTTGCCAAAGACACCAAAGCAATTCAAAGGTGGCAGAAAAGTGTTTATAAAGACTGGTGCTGGGAACAACTGGATATCCACGTGGAAAAATATAAGCCTCAATTCCTACCTCACCCTAGATGCTAAAATTAACTCAAGATAGAGCACAGATTTAAACCTAAAAACAAAAACAAACAAAAACAAAAACACCCCACCTAAAATCCAAAACTATAATGTTTGGAGAAGAAAAAGAAAGACTATCTTTACAACCTCAAGGTGGGCAAAGATTTCCTAGATCCAGAAAGCACTAGCCACAAGACTGAAGAAAGGAAAGAAAATCAATTAACTTCATCAAAATAAAAAACTTGAAAAACCACCCATTAAAAACACTAGTAGGAAAATGAATAGGCAGGGTGCTTGGGGGGCCCAGTTGGTGAAGCATCTACCTTTGGCTCAGGTCATGCATGATCTCAGGATTCTGGGATCCAGCCCTGCCATCAGGCTCTCCGCTCAGCAGGGAGTCTGCTTCTTCCTCCTAGCTCTCCCTCTGTGCTCTCTCTCTTTCTTAAATAAATAAACAAAACATTAAAAAAAAAAAAGAAAAATTAATAGGGAGGCTCCAGACTTGGTAGAAATTGTTGCAGTACACATACCCCCGATAAAGGACTGGTACCTAGAATATATAAAGAACCCCTAACATAAAAACCAAACAGTAATGAATCCAAAAGTGGATGGAAGACTTGAACAAGTATTTCAGAAAGAAAGAAATACAAATGGCCTATAAGACATGAAAAAGAACTCAAGATCACTAGTCACCAGGGGTCTGCAAATTAAAAGAACAAGAATAACATCACGCAGCCACTAGAACATATAATAAAGAACTGAGAACACCAAATGTGGGGAGGACCGGGCAAACGAGAACTCCAACACCCAGCTGGTAGGGTTGTGGAATAATATAGCCACCTTGAAAAACGGTCTGGCAGCACTTGCAAAATTAAACATGCATTTGTCCCATGATCCAGCAAAGACCTGGGGTCCTAGCACGCAGGACCCTTGGTACCTACTCCAGTGAGTGAAAACACATCCACACAAAGATTGGCACATGAATATTTAGTACAGCTATACTCATGATAGCCAAAGACTGGAAACTAATGTCTATCAACAGGAGGATGGATAAACAATCTGTAGTAACAGGAAGAAATAGAAAGGAATGAACATACATATGATGAACCTCAAAAATACGTAGAATGAAAGATGCCAGGCGTGGGATCCTTGCTGTGTGAAGTTCTCAAACGCGAGGCATCCAACACCAAAGAAGCAGGAACATTGGCTGTTTCTGGTGGGACAGGGTGTTGCCTGGGAGACACACCAGGGAACTTGCTGCCTGGCGTTGGGAAGTGGTTTATATTTGGATGGGATATGGGTCACAGTTTTCAAAAAGGATGAAATCGTATACTCTACCCTTCAGATCTGTGTTTTACAGGGTACAATGAGGTCTCCATTAGAAAAAGAAATTAGAATTAGTGGATTCAAGGTGACCGCTGTGATGCAAAGTTGTACTTTCACTCACTACCATCTGAAATGGTCTCATGGTGAGTGGGGGAGGGAGGAAGAACTGTGGCAGACAGCCCACCCCAGGGATGAGCTCAACCCCACTGGAGTCCTTGGCATTGTGTGAGCACCAATCTCCAAGTGTGTGGAAGTAGGAAACGGTTGAGCACTGCCACGTTAGTCTATCTGGCTTGAAAACAACAGAAATTTATTCAGGCCTCAATTTCGGAGGCAGGAAACCTGAAGTCAAGGTGTGGGCTAGATTAGTTCCTTCTGGAGGCTCGAAGAGAGTGTATCTATTATTCTAGGCCTCTCTCTCTCAGCTTCTGGCAGTTTCTGGCAATCCTTGGCATCCTTGACTTGTAGCCACAGCTCTCCAATCTTTGCTTCCCTGGCTGTGGCTTTCTTCTCTGCAAATCTGTAGATCCTCTTTTCTTTTTTACAAGGGCACCAGTCATGGGATTTAGGAGCTACTCTTAACCAGTATAAACTCATCTGAACTATGAAAAGTTCATAGTCAGAAAAGACTCATTTCTTTCTTTCTTTTTTTTTTTTTTAAGATTTTATTCTTATTTATTTGAGAAAGAGCATGAGAGCATAATGGAGGGAGGGGAAGAGGAAGAAACAGACTTCCCACTGAGCAGGGGAGCCCGATGTGGCGCTTGATCCCAGGACCCTGAGACTAAGACCTGAGCCAAAATCAGCAGCCAAGTCAGCTGCTTAACCAAGTAAGTCGCCCAGGAGCCCCTACAAAGACCCTATTTCTTTTTTCTTTTTAACTTCAATTAGCCCACATACAGTATATCATGAGTTTCAGAAGTAGTGTTCAATAAATAATCAATTGCATAGAACATCCAGTGCTCATCACATCACATGCACTCCTGAATGCCCATCACCCAGCTACCCCATCCCCCTACTTGCCTCCCCTCCAGCGCCCCTCAGTTTGTTTCCCAGAAACAAACTCAAAATCTCAGGATTTGTCTCCCTCTCTGATGACCTCTCATTCAGTTTTCCCTCCTTCTCCTATGATCCTCTGCACTGTTTCTTTTTTTTTTTTTTTTTTTTTTTTTAAATTTTTATTTATTTATGATAGTCACAGAGAGAGAGAGAGAGGCAGAGACGCAGGCAGAGGGAGAAGCAGGCTCCATGCACCGGAAGCCCGATGTGGGATTCGATCCCGGGTCTCCAGGATCGCGCCCTGGGCCAAAGGCAGGCGCCAAACCGCTGCGCCACCCAGGGATCCCTCTGCACTGTTTCTTAAATTCCACATATGAGTGAAACCATATGATAATTGTCTTCCTCCAATTGACTTATTTCACTCAGCACAATACCCTCCAGTTCTGTCCACGTCTATGTAAATGGTAAATATTCCATTGTATATATAGACCACATCTCCTTTAGCCATTCATCTGTCAAAGGACATCTGGATTCTTTCCACAGTTTGGCTATTGTGGATATTGCTGCTATAAACATTGGGGTGCAAGTGCCCCTTTGGATCCCTACATCTGTATCTTTGGGGTAAATAGAAGTGCAATTGTTAGGTTGTAACAAAGACTCTATTTCTAAATAAGGTTTCATTCTGAGATTCCAGGGGGACATGAATTCTGGAGGACAGTCTGAACCCATATGGTGTGCCCTCTGGTCCCCCAAGTTCACATCCATTCCACCTGCAAAATACGTTCACCCCCTAAGTCTGTAACTGTCTCCAGAAGGCCCCTGTTAACATACACAAGTCACCTGGGAGGAGAGGCTGCACTGGCATATCTCTTCCAGGTATGTCCCATCGGAAAGCTGTAATTTGCCTTAAAAGGCTCAGGGATCCTGGTCCCCGGCAGAAGAGACAAAGTCAGGTAAGTTTCAACCCAGGTGAGACGGGCAGAGCTTCTTCAGGGAACAGCACAGGGCCTGGGTCTCTAAGGGGGCTTTGAACAGCCCACATCTAGGTTTGGGATATGCAGGCCCAGGCAACATAGGTGCAGCAATTGCATATTTTTCTGCATTAAAATTCAAAAGAGCAACATGGGCACTCATTCAGGCCACTCTCCCATCCAACACAGGGTTGCAGAAGGCACTTCCTACGGTTACTGGGAGAAAGTGTCTGGTGGCCATCCTAGATTGGCACACTGATCCACTTGGAGGCACGACTAAAATCTCTAGGGCCCTGAGAAACTTGGAACACATGGGGAAAAAACACGTTTGGGGGATCCCTGGGTGACTCAGTGGTTTAGCGCCTGCCTTTGGCCCAGGGTGTGATCCTGGAGTCCTGGGATCCAGTCCCGTGTCGGGCTCCCTGCATGGAGCCTGCTTCTCCCTCTGCCTGTGTCTCTGCCTCTCTCTCTCTCTCTGTGTCTTTCATGAATAAATAAGTAAAATCTTTAAAAGAGAAAAAACACGTTTAGAGGGTTGAACACGTGGGTTCTATACATGAATGCTTTTGCCGGACAGAAGCTCAGAAGTCTGCACAAATGTCTGAAGCTCAGTCAAAAGTGCTCAGGTCTCTGCTGGTAACTCCACTGGCTCCAGCTGCAGTAACAGAGCCCCCCAGATTGGGGCCTTAACCAATAGATATTTATTTCTTGTAGTTCTGGGGGATCCAAGTCCAAAGATCAAGGTGCTAGCGGGGTTGGCTTCTGGCAAGAACTTCCTGGCTTGCAAACGGGAGCCTCCCTGTGTGCCCGCGTCCTCCTCTTATGACAGTGACAGTAATTAAGCATGCCATTTCTTCTCCATCCTGACAAGACGTGTGAACCACATGGACGTCTTTAAACAAAGGGGACTTTGTTGATAGCAGCCAGATGAACAGCATTCTTCAGACTCTTTCTTGCAATGCTGCTATTGCTCAGCATATCTCACAGAACTGCCTCCAAATTGCTCCCAGTGACACTTTATAAGTTATGGTCCCAAAGCTTGAGAATCCCAAAGGGGAAGGATTCCAGTCCCTTTGTGTGGGGCAACGCTATCCCTGGAGAAGATGGGGCCTAGCACAGCAGCCCCGCCCAAGAGCTTTGGTTCCTCATGCCCCTGCACCTGCCCACCCACGCTGTTCCCTGGGCCTGGGATGCAGATTCCTGATGCTGGAGGTCGGAGGTGCAGCCTCGAATCTGCATGTTTAATGCGATGCTGGCCAGGGGGTACCATTTTGAGTGGCAAAGCCTTCAGCCCCTTTGTCAGTCACCAACAGCTGCCATCAGCCATGGGACTAAACCCATAACGGCAATTTCTCATGGAATCCTTATGACAGCCGCAAGAGGACGGCTTTGAATCACGTGCACTTGACAGGGACCCAGCATCTGGAGACAGCAGGTGACTGGTCCAAGGTCCCTGGAGTGGGTGGTATGGTCAAGATTTGAATCCAGATCAGGTAACAGATGCTCATTTCCCTGCCACCTTCTTTTAAATGCCAGGTGACGTGAGATTGACCATGTTTTTGGTTGAATCTCTCCTCTTCCTGCCTTCTGCTAGCCAGCTGGGATGAAAATCTATCACGGAAGGACAGAAATGGGGACTCGGGAACACATCAAGAATAACAAAACAGAGGTAACAAAGACAGAGGTGACTTTTTCAGGTCTCCTATCACCGGCCGTGATTAATTTACAGCTTTTTACATGCTAATGTTTTCCTGCCTTCTGCCAGTAATAAATAACCAATATGCTTTAATACCTAGTTATTATTCATCCCTTTCAGAAATTTGGATTTTGATTCTTCACTGCAGTTCAATCACATTGAATTTCTTTAACCAGGACAGCTCCATTAAGATTCGCCTCCAAGGACATCCTGGCAGGGCGGTGACAGTAATGGATAATGGGTGACAAGAGAGTGGGGAGCTGCGGCACAAAATATTAGCAGCCATGGAGAAAGAGGGGAAAACCGTAATAAAAAACCACCAACACACCATACTTAAGTAACACTAAGGTTACGACACACACCAATAAAACCAGGAATCCTATAGTCGCGGCTGACACGCCATTCATAATGTGTCTTCCTTTGCCTGTTTCTACAACAGAGACGTGGATCCACTGCACCATCAGGAAGGTGGCCCTTGCCGACGTGGAGGGCTCCCCTCGTGTTTTGCTGAGTTGAGATGGCTCGCCACCCCTAGCTGTGTATTTCAGAAAGCTGTTTGGAGCTTTCTTCATCTTAACTCCGTTTTCACGCAACAAAGGCCAATCCTACAAGCCAAAGCTGGTTGGAAGGCTCATTTCCTTCTGAAGAAGTTGTCCTTTCTCCTAGGACCTCAGAACCCTCTGTTTTGTCCTCCTATCAACACATGGGAACTCCCATTCTCTTGGGCCAGTTCCTCAACTGGACACCGCAAGCTTCAATTTGCACTGTGGTCACTCCAAGGGCATGAGAAGCATTCCCGAATCTCTGGTGGGCCACCATCCTTCACGGTCACCTGGGCTGTCAACCTTCTCAGGCCCGCCCACTCCAGGGATCTCTGGGACGTGCCCAGGACAAGGAACTCTTCCCCACGGACAGCGCTCTTATCTTTCTCAAATTCATTTGGTATCTGGGACCACTTCCAGAATGATGTTTTTAAGTACATGACGTAGGGATGCCTGGGTGACTCAGTGGTTGAGCATCTGCCTTTGGCTCAGGTCGTGATCCGGTGTCTTGGGATCAAGTCCCACGTCAGGCTCCCCTCAAGGACCCTGCTTCTCCTTCTCTCTCTCTGGGTCTCTGCCTCTCTCTGTGTGTCTCTTATGAATAAATAAAGAGGGAAAAGCAGCCTTCCTGCAAGGAGCCCGATGTGGGACTCAATCCCGGATCCTGGGATCATGCCCTGAGCCAAAGGCAGATGCTCAACTGCTGAGCTACCCAGACGTCCCTAAATAAAATCTTATTAATAAATAAATAAATAAATACACGATGTAACATACAGAGGATTACACAGGGAAACCGTTACTTTGAAATACCAAACATTTAAAAGTTATGATCCTCTAATATGTGTGCTTCCTTATTAACACAGCCAATAATGTCTGCCGATGGGGCCCAACAACTCCACCAATTTTGAAATAGGGACTTGCAAATAATACTTTGAGGTATCTGCAATAACCATAATGGGATATGAAAATATTTGTGATTTCTGTTGTGACAAAGTTAAAAGTGCCACTGATGCTGTTGTGGTTTGTCACCTGAATTCATAATTGAAGGAAATGCTGAACTTTCATTAGAACTGATGAAAAAAAAAAAAAAAAAGAGATGTGATTTCTTCCAGCCAAGTTCCTGGGCTCCTGAGTTTTCTCCAAGGATCCCAGGGTGGGGGGTGCCCGCGCTCCAGGCTAAGCAGCCTGCCCCGGGGCACACCCTCCCTACATCTGTCAGCAGGTGCAGGAACCCCCAGGTAAGGGACCCCATCTGTCTTGTTTGTAGCAGCAACATGCTGGCAAAGGGCCTGGCATATCTGCAGATGCAGAGAAATACCTGAGGAGTGAATGGCATGGGTACAACCTCACTTTGCATCTGTGTATAGCATTTCTGGATGGCTCCCTGAGAAGAGTGGGGAGCCCTGGTCTTTTCATGTTTGCCTCTGTGTGGACTCGTGCAATCAACACAATGCACAGTTACTTATGTTAACTGAGCTCTAATTTATATATCATGAAATCTACCATTCCAAGTGTATGATTCAGTGCATTTTATATATTTGCAAGGTTGTATATACCAATATCAGCTAATTCCAGAACACTGTCATCACCTCTAAAAGAAGCTTGTACTGGTTAGCAGTCACTCCTCACCCTCCCCTCTCCGCATCCCCTGGCAACAGCCAATCTGGCTTGTCTCTATGGAGTCCCTCTTCAGACATTTCATATAAACAGAATCCTACAATCTGTGGCCTTTCGTGTCTGGCTTCTTTCATTTAGCATAGTGTTTTCATCCACACTGTAGCATGTACCGGCGCTTCATTCCTTTTATGGCTGAATACTATGCCATTGTATGGACAGACCACATTTTGCTTATCCAAACATCTGTGATAGACGTTTGGATTGTTAACAAATACTTATTTGGCACCAACATGTGCCAAATGGGAATTCAAGGTGAGCAGCAACCCTGCCCTCATGGAGTCAGAACGGCAGGCACTGAGCCCAGACCTTGGGGTTGGGATCCCTCAGTTTCCCCATCTGTAAAACGGGGAAAATCTATTCTGAGGGTCTCAGGGAGGCTTTAGAGAGTGAATACACGTGAAAGACTTAGAATGTGCTTGGCACATGGTGAGTGTTGGAGAACAGTCAATAAATTATGCAAATCACACCATGTGATTAATGCCAGGAAAGAAGCAAGCAGGTGCTGACGGTATGGTAGGCCCTTGGATGAGGCAACCAGGGAAAGCCTGCGTCAGTCTTAATCCAAGGCCCAAATGATGAAAAGGAAGCAAGTAAATGAAGCATCAGGGAGCCAGGAATCCCGGCAAAGAGAAAAGCAAGTACATACATATGTAAGAAAAGGCCTGCAGTGGTCCAGAACTATACTATCCACTGGGAAGATCACATTGGCTGGGAATATGGGTATAATCTTAAATTTTCTAGCTGTGACGTTAAAGAACATCAAAAGAAAACAGGTAAAAGTAATTTCAGTAATATATGCATTTTGCCTAATACATCCAAAATACGAACATTTTGACATGTGATTAATAAAAAAAAATTTTTTTGAAAAAAAAAATAAAAAAAAATTGTTGATGAGATAGTCTGCATTTTTTACATTCTAAGACCTGGAGATTCAAAGTGTATTTACACATATGGTGCATCCCAGTTGAGACGCTGTGTTCAAGTGCCCGATGGTCACGCTGGGGAGTGGCTGCCATCCTGAGCAGCACAGAGAGGGCCTGCCGGAGGGCTAAAGGGGTGAGAGTGTTGGATCCATGGGGACAGGAGGCATGACATGACATGGTCTGCATCTTAAACAGATTGAGGAGACTGCTCTGTGAAAACAGACTCTGGGGAGACAAGAGTGGAGGCAGGGACAACTCAGGGCGCCAGGGTGAGCCTTGGACACTGGATGCTGACAGTGGACAGAAAGGCTGACTGTTTCATCTCACCACCTAACTCCTGGAGTATAAAAGACCCTTATTAAGGTACCAGATAGTGTGTGCATGCAAGATATTACTGTTGACGCCACCCCAAACACTTCTTGATATTAGAGCCCATGTCTGTTTCACTCACCCTGCTGTCCCCAGTGCAGAGCCTGGAGCTCAGAAGTTAGATCGCTAGTGGAACCTTCGCTGGTCCTGGGCCCCACAGACACTTGGAAGCCATGCATACTGGAGCAGATTGCACAAGCTCCCCTGTGCAGTCTATTTTCCTGCCCAACTACTCATCACAGCCTGGCCTATGAATAATGGATCTTTGCTGGGAGGGCCTCTTATAACCTTAACCTACTGTCACATCAGCTCAATGATGTGTTTTGGCAAGAACTCAAAGTCAAGAAGGGCATGGGAGGGGATCCCTGGGTGGCGCAGCGGTTTAGCACCTGCCTTTGGCCCAGGGCGCAATCCTGGAGACCCGGGATCGAGTCCCACGTCGGGCTCCCGGTGCATGGAGCCTGCTTCTCCCTCTGCCTATGTCTCTCCCTCTCTCTCTCCATAAATACAAATAAAAAAAAAAATTAAAGAACGGCATGGGAACTGACCCTCCACCTACAATTGGTCCAGAAAGTGCTGGGACCATCTCTTTCCCCTCCCCTGACTCACTTCTTCCCCACCTGGGGTCACTGTGGCAGGAGGCCACATCCAAAGACTGCAACACATTCCACTCCAGGCCAGAGCTTTGCAAGCCTCCAGTAGGTTACCATGGAGATGGGATGTCAGGTCCCCACCAGACAGGATATTTGCAGAGCTCCCAGGTGAATAAGTGTCATGGGCTGAGGGACCATGGGCTGAGGGACCATGAGACCAGGCAGAGTGGGGACTTCAGGACTCCAAAGGAGCGGAAAGAGTGGCCAAAAGAGGAGAAGCAGCTGCTGGGAGTGCATATGAGTGTGGGCAGCATCCTGGGGCATTTTGCAGTAAGCCACAGCCAAACTCCAGTGAGTTTACAGAGAACAGACCCTGACTGTAAAGCACAACTCTGGGCTGGGAGAGAGGTCAGCAGCAACCCTGAAGCTCACAGCCTACATAAAGACCCAGCCTACCGTCCCAGGGAAGCACTCTCGCCAGCGAATCTCAATTACTTCTGCTGCTAAGGCATGCCTTAATGTGCCTGGCGCCATGCTAGGTCTCTTTTGGCAGGAAAGTTTGACCACGGAGAGGTAAGTGAAATCTCTAGAAAGAGACCAAGACCCTAGCTACGCCATACTTGGGGTCACCTGGGTCACCCCCCACTTGGGATATGGGACTTAGTTTTATAAACTTGGGGAATTGATTATTTTCCCCTTCGTTCTGGGTCATCTGGGTCACCGGACTCTTCTGAGGCTGACTCATAAAGCAGGATGCTAATTCGTTTTTGTTCTAGTATAACCGGTCACTTTCCTTCAGAAAAGGATAGCAATGTAGACTTTGGAGTGAGGCAGGCCTAAGATCGAACCTGGCTCTGCTGCTTGTTGGTTGAGTGAGCTGGGAAAGTGACTCAATGCTTCATCTGTAGAAGGGGAATGATGACTCTAGAAACTTTACAGGGTTGCTGCAGGGAGTAAATGAAGTAATGTGTAGAAAGAGCTTAGCCCAGGGTCTGACACATGGAAACTCAATTAGTATGTCCTATTAACTGCACATAATTCTGCCCCAAGAGACCAAAATAATGACCGGAGACACACTTACTCTATTGGTACTCACTTTTGAGTAGCTACTACGTGCCTGTACTTCACTTGGCACTGTTTGCAGTGGTGAATAAACCAGGTATGATCTCTGCCTTTGTGGAACTTACAGTCCAGTGGGTGACATCAGCATGAAATAAATAAGCATAATAACAAACCCATATTAAGACATTGTGATATGAGATCTGAAGCAGTGAATTGAGGTTGTAAGAGGTATCTGCCCAATGAGCAAGTTCAAAATGACAGCAAGGAATGATAGTTCTCTTGGGTCAAAATTTCCCTCAAAGTATGTTTAACAACAACAACAACAAAAAGTGAGCAGTGGGGGATCCCTGGGTGGCGCAGCGGTTTGGCGCCTGCCTTTGGCCCAGGGCGCGATCCTGGAGACCCGGGATCGAGTCCCACGTCGGGCTCCCGGTCCATAGATCCTGCTTCTCCCTCTGCCTATGTCTCTGCCTCTCTCTCTCTCTCTGTGTGTGACTATCATAAATAAATAAAAATTTAAAAAAATTTAAAAAAAAAGTGAGCAGGGATCCCTGGGTGGCGCAGAGGTTTGTCGCCTGCCTTTGGCCCGGGGCGCGATCCTGGAGACCCGGGGTCGAGTCCCACGTCGGGCTCCCGGTGCATGGAGCCTGCTTCTCCCTCTGCCTGTGTCTCTGCCTCTCTGTCTCTCTCTGTGTGACTATCATGAGTAAATGAATAAAATCTTTAAAAAAAAATAAAATAAAATAAAATAAAAAAAAGTGAGCAGTGGGAGTGTGTGATATGGTTGAAATGATTGGAAGCCTGGATACTGCATGACTTCTCAGTACCTTAGCTTGTACATTTCCCTAAGGCAACAGCAGCAGACAGCCTTTCCCAACTTGTTTGACCACAGAATCCTTCCTTTATGGAGCAAACTCATAGGGCTGGTGTTCTTTCTTAAACACTTTGAGAAGTATCATCTCAGCTGCATGTTCATCAACATGGAAAAGTATGATGAACTCATGTTCACTCCAGAGATGTGTCTGTTCTAAAAACAGGGACTTATCAGTAGCACCAGGCTATGCCTTCCCCAGGATAGTGCAGGTAAAAAACACATGGCCAGTTCTTGCTCTGGTATTCACAGTGGACAAGCCCAACGAATGAGATGGGTTACCTTTGGCTTGGTGTCTACTGATGAGGTGTGGGAAGGACATAGGTATTCTAGCAGCCCAGTTCAATTCATTTTTTTAGGTTGGGTGACCTCCTGCTAGGGATCATCTCATTCATTTTGCCTCAATTCCTGTCAGGTGGAATTTCAGACGGTAGTGTTTTTTGAGCCTATCCCCAAATTGTGGAATGAGTGGTGCCACACTTGGGGAGGGAGCATGTACACTATAGAGGGTCTGGGCTTGGAGTCAGACAGTCAAATAAATGCCATCATAACCAGCCGGATAACTTACGCAAAACATTTTCTCATCTATAGAGTCAAAATTGCAACATCTCTTCAACTGTGATATGGTGAATTAGTATTGGTAGTGTTGAACACAATGGCTTCCATGTCAGAATGAGCATGTGCATGACTATATAGCCCCCCAGGAACCGACACCAATACCCTCCCCTAAGCAGATCATACTCCAACTAGGGAGACAAACCAGTATATCAGAGCAATCAGGAAACAATGAGACAATTACATGCTAATCTGCTAGGATTAACAAACGGTACATCCTGATTTTAGTTTCTGACTAATTTTTTATGATAACCTTGAGAATAAGATAATAGAATTTGGGTTGACTATTTTTCCCGACAGGTGAGCTCATGAGTTGTTGAACAGCATCACCTAAAGAGTACCAACAACAGCTCTATCTTTATAAATGTTTGCTGAATACATAAATAAACCTTGGACAAGGTCTCAAGTGGTAAAACCAAAGAGCTCCTTTCTGGGCCCTGTTGTGTTAAGCATTTTTGGCAATGACAGTGAAGAAAGGTGTAAAGGAGAATCTTATCAGATCTGCAGGTCACACAAAGTTGGGAGAGATAGTTAATATGATAAATGCACTCATCAATATTCAGAGAGATTTGACAGGCAAGAATATAGGGCCCAAACCACAGGATGGAATTCAATAGAAATAAATGTAAAATGCTGAATTTTGCTTTTAAAAAAGTGTAAAAGGACAGGATAGGGGAAACTCAGCATGGCAGAAGCCTATGTAAAACACAGAAACAAAAATGCATATGCACCGTGGGCTTTCAATGAACTAAATGTTGAAAATGACCCAATAAAAAAAAAAAAAGAAAAAAAGAAAATGACCCAATAATGTAACACAGTTACTTAAGACATAATATAGGGTTGTATGAAGAAGGGAAATTCTGTAAAACATGTAATTTCTGCCTTCTCTCCCACCCCTAGCCAGTGCAGGAGAAATTGTGAGGACTATTTTGAGTAGAAGTAGAAGATTGAAAGAGAAACCCAAGTCCAGATGGCTGCAGAAGGGTCAAATTCCAAGCTTGGAAGTGTCTGACACAGGAGTTGCCCTAGGGTGACAGGTTAGAGCTCCACCGGGACAGGAGCAGCTCAGCAGACTCCTACACCCTCAGCCATGACCAGGCAGTAAATCATACAGGTGTCTTCCTGCAGGTGGAAGCCTGGTGGCCAGAGAGGCAGGGCAGCTCCTGCATGAGGGAATAAAGATGAGGGATGGGATGCTCAGGCAAGATCCAGGAGCACAGGAAGATTCAAAGCCAAGAAAAGGAAGTCTTGAAGTATCTTTCCCCACAACACACTTGGGATCATCTCTCTCACAGAAAGGCTGAAGTGAACAGATGCAGCCATAACAGACAGGTGATAGTGAATATTCAATGTATATATAGTCCCCTCACTAGAAATTGTGGACATTTGCAGAACACCAGCACCACAAAAGAAAACCAAGTAAAACAAACAACCTTCTCCAGAGAAATTGTTCACAGATCCAGCAGAACAAGTCACAAACAAGAACATGTATATTTAATGTCCTCAGAAAGATGCAAGAGAATATTGGCTCAATCAGTAGAGATTTGAAACATCACTGAGCCAAAAATCATCAAGTGCATCGAAGTTGTAGAATGGACACAGCTCATGACTGAATTAGTGAGCTGGACGATTGAACTGAGGAATTTTTCCAGAATCCAGGGGAAAAAAACAAAAGGCTGGACAGAATAAAAGAAAAGTAAAGAGAAATGGAAGCCATAGCCAGGTGGTCCAGCCTTTCTCTTACAGGTGATCCAGAGGAGAAAATGAAAAGAATGGAGAGGAAGACAAATTCTAAGATATTCTAGGGGTAAAAAACCCTCCAGCATTGAAAAGATATAGGAGGCCTCTGCTAACAGGACATACACATTGCTAGGAAGATGAAGGAAAAAAAAAGACTTTATCTATTTACCTTGTGATGAGGTTCAGAACACTAGGCTCATATAGAAAAGTCCTAAAAGCTGACAGAGATATACTGCCTACAAAGAAATAGAATCAGAAGGACCAACTGCAGTACCAGATTCAAGAAGACAAGAAAAAAGCTCCATGAAAAAATAATTTTAAAACTAGAATTCTATGTTCAGCTAACAATGACTCATGTAAAAAAAAAAAAGAAAGAAAAGAAACATTTTTCACACATGCAAGGACCCAAAATATTTGCCATCCATGGACCTACAATGAAAAAAATCACCAAGCAATGGACCTCAGTAAGGAGGAAAGAATTTCAAGGGGAAGAAACAATGGTACCTGTTTGCTATGATCTGAATTTTGTCTGTAAAATTCACATTGTTGTTGTTGTTGTTTTAAGTGGGCTCCATGCCAGTGTGGAGCCCAACATGTAGTGTGAACCCACAACCCTGAGATCAAGACTTGAGCCAAGATCAAGAGCCAGATGCTTTACTGACTGAGCCACCCAGGGGCCCTGCAAAATTCATATTAACATTCTCCAACCCCTGTACCTCAGAATGTATGTGTATGTGAAGATACAGGCTTTAATGAGGTGATTAAATTAAAATGAAGTCAATAGGATGGAATTCTAACAAGAATGGAAAAAGATAGTCTAAGCAAATAATAACCAAAGAGAGCTGGGGGTGGGCAGCTGTCCCAATATCAGACAAGATAGATAAAATAATTGTTGCAAGAGACAAATAAAGATATTATATAATGATAAAAGAGTTAATCAGCCAATTAGATATAACAATTATACACATATGTGCACTTAATAACAAAGCCCCAAATAACATAAAGCAAAAGTTGACAGAATTAGAGGGAGAAATAGCTCTACAATAATAGTTGGAGGCTTTAATAACCCACTTCCAACAATGAATAGAAAAACCAGACCAATGAGAAACAATGATGAGGGGTGCTTTGGTGGCTCACTTGGTTAAGTGTCTGACTCTTGATTTCAGCTCTGGTTATGATCTCAGGGTCATGAGATCGAGCCCTGGATTGGGCTCTGTGCTGGATGTGAAGTCTGCTTAAGATTCTTCTTTCCCTCTGTCCCTCTCCCACCTCTAATAAGAAAAAAAAAAAAAGAAAAGAAAAGAAAACAAAACAAAACAATGGTGAGCAAATCATTACAGGAAAAAAAATAGAAAAGGAATACCTGATCACTCCTATAAAAGGCAGAAGTCTAAAAAATCATGAGAAATGGGAATCACAAGATGAGGTACTAAGTCCAATGTGTCATAAATTATAGCAAATATAAAAGGGTTTACGAGAAAATAGAATTCAAGGGGAAAAACATTAAAAAAGACAAAGAAAATTTTTATGTGATTAAGAGGAACTATCAACCACTATGAATGTTTATGTGCCTCATAACACAGCTTTGAAGCACATAAAGCAAACTAAGAGAAATACAAGAAGCTGGCAAAGACACTGCCCCAGTAAGAGACTTCATAAAGCCCTTGACCAATGAGCACAGTTGCAAAAGATCAAAAATAATTAACATGTTTTCTCTAATGGATCTACAGACCTCTGTACCCAACAAATAGGGAAAACAAATTCTTTTCAAATACACATAGAAATTTTACAAGCATTTACCATGTATTAGCCACAAAGAAATTTCAAGCAAACAAAAAGCAAAAATAACATATGGCATGTTTGCTGATAAAAATATAAAAATAAAATAAAACTGCAAAAGAATACCATTTCTAATCTGTACACCCAAAAATATAAAAACATAAATTAAAAGCTATTTAAAAAGGAATAATAAAGAGAACACTAACTGCTAGAACACATAGGAGAGCTGAGCAAGGTGGTTAAATACAAGATCAACTCATATCTTTACAGATATTAAAACATATTATAAAATAATAGGCCATAGAAGCGCACAGAGGCAAATAATTAGATCAATGAAAAAAGTTTAGCAAACAGCTCACTGTGTGCAGAAATTCAGTGCATGATTAAGGTGGCATTCCAAATCAGGAAGAAAATAAAATGAGTACTCAACGACTGTTGGGATAATTTGCTAACAATTTGGAGGAAATTCTATGCCTCCCTTGCTCTGTTGCAAAAATAATTTGCAGGTAGATTAATGACTTAAAAATTAAATAATGAATTCTAAAAGTATTAGAAGAAACAAAATATGCTTACGACCTTGGGATCAGGAAGGCCTCCCTAAACAAGGCATAATATGCTAATGTCATTTGGGAAAAGATTGATGTGTCTGAGTACATCATAATTTAAACTTCTGTATGATGGAAAACAGTGCAACAAAGTTAAAAATGTAAGCTATGGTCTAGGAAAACACCTGTAATGTACAAAATAAAGATTAATGCACAGAGCATCAATAAGAAAAAGACAAGGAATGTGGTGGAAGGAAAATGAACCTGCAAGTCACAACGGTTTCTGTGATCAATAAACAGAAGCAATAATTAAGCACTGAAAACAGTTGAAACAATGAGATTTCATTCTGCACCTGAATTTCTTCAGCTGTAAAACAAGAACAATAAAGAACCCCACCTCACAGGGTTGCTGTGGGATTCACTGAGCCTATATAAATATATAAGTAGAGCTTTTAGAGCAGTGCCTAGAACATGGTCAACTGTCTATAAGCATTAGTTACTATTATTGTCTTTAGCATGTTTTAGCAATTTGAGTGGCAAGAATTTTCAATCTTGGTAATACAAAATTTTGGCAAAGGTACAGGGAAAAAAGTATTCTCACATTGTCTTGGTAGATTATAAATTGGTCCAGCAAATTTTGGTGGACAATTTGGTGATAATCATTAACACATATGGTGTTTAACTTACATGCAATGATTCCACATTGGTACCTAACCTGGAGAGACATTTACCTCTCTTTACAGGAGACACGTGCAGGTGAGGAAGAGCAAAGACTGGAAAGAATCCTAAATGCCCAACAATAGGGGACCAATTACATGAAACATGCTGCTTTCATACCATGGAAAACATTGCTGGCATTGATAAGAACAAGGTAACAAGGTAGAGCTTATATTAACATGGAAAGATCTCCAAGGCATATTTTAATTTTTATTATTTTTAAAGATTTATTTATTTGAGAGAGAGAGAGAGAGAGAAAGAGAGACAGAGAGAGAGAATGAATGGGGGGAGGGGCAGAGGCAGAGGGAGAGAGACAGAATCCCCAAGCAGATTCCCTGCTGAGCAGGGAAGCCCAACTTGGGGCTCAGTCCCAGGACCCCAAGATCACAACCTGAACCACAATCAAGAGCCAGCCATTCAGGGATCCCTGGGTGGCGCAGTGGTTTGGTGCCTGCCTTTGGCCCAGGGCGCGATCCTGGAGACCCAGGATTGAATCCCACATCAGGCTCCATGGAGCCTGCTTCTCCCTCTGCCTGTGTCTCTGCCTCTCTCTCTCTCTCTCTCTCTCTCTCTCTCTCTCTCTGACTATCATAAATAAATAAATAAATAAATAAATAAATAAATAGATTTAAAAAAAAAAAGCCAGCCATTCAACTGACTGAGCCACCTAGACACCTAAGACATATTTTTAAATTTAGAAAAAAATTTGCATGGTGATAAGTATTGTATGATGCCTAAAACACGCAAACTAAAACACGCATTTCCCTAGCTACGTACGTGTGCTCAGGAAGAGGTCTGAAAGGTGATGCACTAAACTGACAACAATGCTTTCACTGGGGGAGCACACCAAGATTGATGATATGCTTGTAAACAGAGACTTAATAGCTTTGTCTACAATACTTGCCAAATTTAGAAGAATGTTTTCATGTGTGAATTTTTAGAAATACAAATAAATAAAATATAAAACAAAACCAGACACCAATGCAATCTTTAGTGACTTCATCATGGGGCAAGTAGGATATCCAGACTATAAGAAGCAACAGTCCCCTTGTGTGGTGGTGGGCCAGACAATATTTGTGGTTCCGTGATCAATCAGAGCATCATGCTCAAAGAGAGACATTCACGACCAGAGGGCACCATTCATAGGATACTTCCCCATTTGCCCAGCACAACTCTAGTTCATGCCGATTGCTCTACAGTAATTATTAACAATGTCCCTTCTTTCTGTCAAGAGTTTCCTGGTTTGATGCGAAGAAGCTCCCCAGAAAACAAAACAAAACCTCAGGCACAGTTCTCCCCAGATGGGTGCAGGATCTGTATGCTGAACAAATGTTGATGAAAGGAATCAAAGAAGATCCAAACGAGGAGACATCTGGTGTTCAAGGATTAAAAAACTCAACGTGATAAAGATATGAGTTCTTGCCAAATTGATCTATATATTTAATGTGATTCCAGTAAAAATCACAGCAGGATTTTTTGTAGATATAGACAAGCTAGTTCTAAGATTTATATGGAAAGGTAGAGAAACTAGAATAGTCAAAACAATGTGAAAACCCGATTTTGAAACTAGTATAAAGCTAGGGTAGTCATCAGAGTATGGTATTGGTGAAGGACAGACATAGATCAAAGGAACAGAATAGAGCCCAGAAATAAACCCATAGAAATATGGCCAATTGATTTTTGACAAAAGGTTCAAATCTATTCAATAGAAGAACAGTCTTTTCAATAAATGCTGAGGAAATAATTGGACATCCCTATGCAAAAAAAAAGGACTTCCATATATACCTTGTACCTTGTATAAATGTTAATTCAAAATTGATCTTCTATTTAAGAATAAAACATACAATTATATAACTTTTAGGAGAAAACAGAAAATATTTGTGACCATGGGTTAGACAGAGTTCTTAGACAAGATGCCAAAAGTACAGTCCATGAAAGGATAAATGGACAAATGGAAACTTTCAAAAAACTAAAAACTTTGCAAAAGACCGTATTAAAAGAATGAAAGACAAGCTACAAATTGGAAGGACACAATTGCACATCACCTGCCTCACAAAGGACCTGTATTCAGAATATAAAAAGAATGCTTAAAAGTTAATGCTAAGAAAACAACCCAGTTAAAAAATGGACAAAAGATGTGAATAGGTACTTTGCCAAAAAAGAAATATGGATGCTAAGTGAACACACGGAAAGATGTTCAGCATTGTTGCCATCAGGGACATGCATTCTACACTGTGATGACACACCAGGACACCATAGCAATTCTACTGGGAAAATGATAACTTACATTCCCACAAGAGCCTGTATGTACACTAACCTTCATGACAGCCTGGTGCAGAATCACTAAAACCTGGACACAACCCAAATGTCCTCCAAAGGGTGAAGAGACAGACATAGTCCATCCATACCATGAAACACAACTTAGCAAGAAAAGGAACACATTGTTGATATTCACAATAAGGTGGATGGATGTCAAAGGCATTATGCTGGTGGGGCATCTGGGTGGCTCAGGTGGTGAAACATCTGCCTTTGGCTCAGGTCATGCATGATCTCAGGGTCCTGGGATCCAGCCCTGAGTCAGGCTCCCTGCTCAGTGGGGAGTCTGCTTCTCCCTTGCCCTCTGGCCCTCCCCCTGCTGGTGCTCTCTCCCATATGTTCTCTCTCTCTCTCTCTCTCTCAAATAAATAAAAATCTTTTAAAAAAATAAGCACTAGGCTGGATGGATGAAGCTAGTCTCCAGAGCTTCAAGTATGTAGTATTCTTGAAAAGAAAAAGTATAGCGTCAGAAGACATCAGTAGTTGCCAAAGCTAGAGTGAGGGAAGTGTGTTACTAATTCGAGGGAGGTGTTTTGGGGTGACAGAGCTGTTCTGCATCTGGATTACGGCAATGGTCACCCGAATCCACATATGTACCCAAACTCAGAACTACGCAGCAAAGGGAGTAAATTTTTTGTATGTTAATTGAAACAAAAAGTGTCCTGAATTGGACAATAAGGAAGGCAGCTATGCTCACCACTATACCACCAACGCTGAATTGGACAATAAGGTATATGGTCGCCCTAACCATCCAGGGAGAGGACGAGTTGGTGATCAATGCAAAAACCCAAACAAAAACAGTGGAGGGGACTAATGACTAACTTTGTTGACAGCGCACTGGGTGCCAGGTGTGGCCCTGAGCACCTCCCTGTCAGTACCTCCCTTAAACATATCTGGTAGGTGCCAATGCCGTCTCACAGAAGAGGAATTGCTGCTTAAGAGAGGCTGGGAATTTGACCACCATCACAGAGTGCCTGCCAGTGGAGGCCAAGCCTACTGCTCCAAAGCCCAGAAACGGAAGCACTGAGTTATGCTGTTTCTCTAAACTGCCATGGTTGGAAAATGAAAAGCTAAAATGAAAAATGATAAGGCTCTACCTGACTATATAACAAGGGGAGTGGGGAAAGGAGGCAGGGAGGCAGGGACAGCTAGGACAGTTGTCCACCTGCCTGTCCTCCCCAGCCAGGACACTTGTCCACCTGCCTCCACCCCTTCTCCTCATCATGTGGTGCCCCTCACACACCAGGGGCTGTTCGACCTCCAGGCACCCCACACAGAGGCCTGCCTTACTGACAGGGTGGACTGGATTCAAGTTCCCTCTGGCTCTAAGAGTCCACAATTTCTTCCTTTTTATGGGGATGAGAATCACATAACATAAAATCAACCACCTGGAGCGTACTGTTTGATGGCGTTTTATACATTCACCATGTTGTGCAAGCACCTTTATCTGGTTCTAAGCATATTCAGCAGTCAGGTCCTCCCACCCCAGCCTTGGGCAACCACTGGTTTGCTCTATGTCCCAGAATTGCCTATCCTGGACATTTCATGTAGTGCAACAAGCTGTGGTCTCCTGTGTCTGGCTTTTCGCTCAGCATGACGGTTTCAAGGCTGCCCTCCCAGTAGCAGGTGTCAGTATTCCTTCCTGTGGCTAATTACCCGTCCATTATATGAATTTACCATATTTTGTTTATCCATTCCTCTGTTAATATATACTCGGGTTATTTCCACCATTTGGCTCTTGTGAGTAGGGTGACCGCGAACATCCACGTACAAGCATTTGTTTGAACACCTGTTTCCAATTCTTTCGGGGCCACACCTAGGAGTGGAATTGCTGGGTCATACGGTCAAACTCTATGTTTAACCTTTTTGAGGAAGCGCCAAAGTGCTTTCCACAGCACCTGCACCATTTTGCAGGCCCACCATGATTTCGTTTTTAATCACAAAATGCAATAGAAATTCAGAGGGGGTCAGCAGTGTGGAGGAAAACACTCAGCAGAGGTTTCATGGGCCCGAGTGAGACCACAGGGTGGGTTGTCAGCACAGGCAGAGAGGACAGGCAGGCAGCGCAGGGAGGGAGCCCAGGCTGAGCCCCAGAGCTGGGGGCAGGGCGGGCCTCTGCCGGGTAACTAGTAATAGGAAGTTTACTTGATGAGTGGGTTGAGGGCCCTTTAGCAGAGACGGGGCTCTGGCATGGGACCCCATCCCTGTCACCTATGTCCCCTGACCTCTAAGCAGATAACGGGAACTCTACAATAAAAGGCTGACAAGACCGGACAGAGTACAATGGGCCTTGTAATGAGGTCATTGTTTTGTCCTGACCCCTCAGGTGCAGAGGCAGGACACCCAGAGCTGTCATTCATCTGCTTCCAACCATCGTCAAAGAGATGTGCCAAGTGGGGAAAATATCAAACTAGATTTAGCATGCAATTAAACCAGGGAATTAGCCGGCGCCTGCTTCTTCTCTCTCTGACTTTAAAATGAACTCCCAGAAGCTCCCACAGTGGGTCAGGAATTCCAATTAAAAAAAAAAAAAAATGAGCTCAGCACCGCGTCCACCGAAGTGCTCCATGGTAGTAGGGGCAATGCTGGGGAATAGTAGGGAAGGCACAAACCCAAACTGCAGCCCCCTCCCCTCTGCTCTTGGGATCTAAGGGCTGTACGTGTTTGAAAGTCCTCCAAGGAGCCTCCAGGAGCTGGTGCTGTAGCCCACTGTAATATTTACTACATTATAGCTTCTGGTGCACAGAGGGGAGTGTCTGGCTCCCTGCCTCGGGCTCTTGCAGCTGTGGGGGCAGGGAGTCACACCAGAGAAGGCAAAGGTCAGTCCACAGGCTGCTGTGACAAAGTACCACAGACCAGGTGGCCTAGACAGCAGGTTTATTCTCTCTCAGTTCTGGAGGCTGGAAGTCCAAGATCGAGGTGTTGGCAGGGTTGGTTCCTTGCAAGGCTTCTCTCCTTGCTGTGCAGACCATTGTCTTCTCCCTGTGTCCTGTGGTTGTCCATCTGGGTGTGACTGTCCTGATCTCCTTTTCTCATGAAGGCCTCAGTCAGAGTGGATTAGGGTCCACTCTGTTGACCTCATTGCGCTTTAACTACCTTTTTCAAGGGCCTGTCTCCAAACACAGTCCATTCTGAGATCCTGAAGATCCAGATTTCAACATGTGAATTTTGGTGGGGGAGCATAATTCGGCCTGTAATAACTTGGAGAGGCCTTCAGCACTGGAGTGGCTTCCAAGCCAGCCCCCTCCTCATCTGGCCAAGTTAGGTCACTCTGTCTGGCTGTGAGACAGACACCCACTCAAGGAAGAGCCAGTTCCAGAACCCACTCAAGGAAGTCATTAAGTGTGCTGAGAAGCTGTTACTTCACACAGCAACATCAGGCACCAGCTCACCGCAAGCTGCATGTGGTGCATGCACAACACGATTGATTAAAGCTCAGGGTACCTGGTCCAGCTGGCAGATGAGACAGTAGGTCCTGGAGAACCCAGCTCTTAGAGGGCCCATCCTCCACTTACTAGCCTTAGGATGCATTAGGGCATGGCTCTTTGAAAATGCAGAACATAGGATGAAGAGAGAAGAATATGGAACATCAGGCAGCAGAGGCCTGCTTTACCTCTGTGGTGCCAGGGCCACCAGGCTCACTACTTGAAATGGACAGGCCCCTCAACCTGTCAGAAGTGCAGGACAGGGGTGTCTGGGGAGAGACATCAGGAGGATGGTGTTGGTGGATGGTCCCTTTCCCTTGGGTTTCTTCCCCCATCAGTCCCGGGTCCTGCTGGGGCTCCTGGACTGAGTGATTGGGTTCAGTTTGGCCACATTGTCACCAGGGCTTGAGCATGGCCAGGACAATACTAAGAGCTTGGACTGAATTCATGATCCCAGGAAACAAAGCTCTAAGACTTCTACCAAGAGTCCAGGCATCTGACTCTGAAATAATGCTATGCTCATTCACTGCAGGTAATTTACATTAAATGCCTGGAAATCTACTCTTAGCCCTCAGGCATGCTTCTGATTCTCTAGAATGTTCCCTCAGCTCCAGGCTGAGAACCTCCTAAGGCCATGGCTGTTTCTTACTATCTTTGCATCTCTTGGGTACACCTGGCTCACCTGTGGAGATTTTAGAATACGATGCTCAATGCTCAGGGCCCTGTCCCAAATAAGGATGGGATTAGCTGTGGTGTGGTCCAGGAAGGGTGAGTTTTGTAAGTTGCTTGTAATGTGCAGGCTGAGAACCACTGCAGCAGAACTCCTGGCTTGAACAGGGATCCAAGTGGAGAAGAAAGAGGGAGCCAGGATGAGAGGAAGCAGAGCCAGGAGAAGGGGCCCGTGTGGAGCCTGATGCACTGAGTGGTGCCCCTCAAAGTCTGCTGTGTGTAGGCATCCCCAGGGGCTCTTGGGGAAACAGCTTGGAGGGTCTGGGTGGGGCCCAGGGCTTCAATTTCCAAAAAAGCCCAAGAGATATCAGTGCTGCTGGTCTGAGGACCACATTTTGAGAAGCAAGAGAAAGGGGCATCAGGAGAGAAGTCATCAGCAAATACAGAAAGAAAAAAAAACTACTTAAAAAATGCTTCAAGCTGGATTTCTAGTTAAATGTCTACACATTTCTCTCTGTTCCCTCCTGAAACTGTACCAACGTGACAGTAAAGGAACGAAACACACACACACACGGGTTGTGTGTTCACATGGACACAGAAAATGGAAAGCAGACAGAAACTACTACCTCTGGGAAGACTACGTAGTCTAAAACATTTGCTAGAGAAGGCTAGACTCTTGATTTTGGCTCAGGTCATGATCTCAGGGTTGTGAGATTGAGCCCTGTGTTGGGCTCCGTGTTCAGAGGGGAGTCTGCTTGAGATTCTCTCTTTCCTTCTGCTCCTCCCCTGGCTCGTACTCTCACTCTCTCTTTTCCTCTCTCTCTCTCTGAATAAATAAATAAAATTAAAAAAAAATTTTTTTAAAACCGGAGACAGCACAAGAATTCACTTGACTCAGCCTCAGCTGAGAGGAGGAGAACGTCTTTCTGTGAATCTGTAGCCACCAATTTCATGCAGATTGAGGATCTTAATTTACCTGATTTCATGGACCAAAATGCATCACGCTGAGGATTTAGTTTAAATCGTCTTGTACTCTTGTGCTGCTGGTGGAAATATGTGAGTAGGACCACCACAGAAAACTGTTAGTGTGAAAGCAGAAACACAAGTATCCTGTGCCTCTGATTCCTCTGTTACTAGGTTGGAGACCTGACAGAGAAGCATAGTGTGTTCACATGGGTCACACACCAGAAGTTCATGGCAGCACTGTTCATCATACCCCCCAAAGGGAAGCCACTCATATGCTCATCAACCATGAGAGAGAAAAAGAAAGTAGAATACTATACAGTAATGTAAATGAACACTGCAACTACTCGCATCCACACAGACGAGTCTCACAGACGTGTGCTGAGTAAAAGAGGCCAGATATGAAAAAAGAACATAGAGTAGGTGGTTCCATTCAAAAGAAAACACGTAGAACTGCTCTGTGCTCAGGATAGTAGTGACCTCTGAGGGAGGACATGCATCCAGGAGGAGAAGATGCAGCAGGGGAATTCTGTAGTTCTGTATCATTTTCTGTCACCTGGACACAAAACTGCTCAGTCATGATTTGCATATTGTTTGTATGTACATTGTTCTTCACTAAAATGTTTACATTAACCAAACAAACAAAGTGATCCTGCACATAAGGTGCCCAGGCATCGGGCAGAAGCAAACCCACATCATCTTTGGAGAAGCACACACTCAATTCAGGCCTCAAAATTTTTCTGTAGATAAAGTATCAAAGAACATGGTCTCATATAAATACAGAGGAAAAACTGGTGATTGTCAAAAAGAGGGGGTGGGGGGAGAGGCAAAATGGGTGAAGAGGATGAAGAGGTGCAAACTTCCAGTCATAAAATAAATACGTCACAGGGACAAAAAAATGCAACATAGGGAATATAGTCAACAAAACTGTGATATGCTTAATGTGGTGAGCATTTTGCAATGTTATAATTGTTGAATCACTATGCTGTACACCTGAAACTAATTTAATACGATATACCAGCCATACATCAATTAAACATTTAAAATTAAAAAAAATTAAGTTCAATAAAATTGTCTGTAAAACTGCCAACTCAAATTTTTTTATTTTGGAATTCACAACTGATACAAATCATTTATGAAATTAAGTGAAACATTTGATGGTTCCCAAAGAAACCAACACAGAAAACAATTTAAAAAATGATAAAACAAAGCCCAGTCACCAATCATAGAACAGCAGCTGCAACATCAGATCCACAAGGAATCCAGATATTAGAAATTGAACAATGCAGAATGCAGACATATTATCTTTAATATGCTTAAATAACCAAATATTCAATATGTCTAAAGACCTAAAATATAAAAAGTAATTAACTCAGAACAAATAGGTAGATTTCTAAGAGAACCAATCGTAACTGATGTTAAAAACTTCATGGAAGCACATAGCTCTAGATGAAATTAGGCAGAGTCTGGGATATGCTCTGAAGCACACCAGATAGTGCAAAGGGACATGTGCAGATAATGACATGGAAAGTGTTCATGATCAGAGTCTCTAATTTTGTGTATGTTTGAAAATGTCTTTAATACTATGGTTTTTAAAGCCTTTAAAGGATGGTTGAACAGTAGAATAGGTACACCACAGGTGAAGATTAGTCAACTGAAAACAGATAGAAGAAATCACTAAGGTGGCTCAGTCAGTTGGGCATCTGACTCTTGGTTTAGGCTCAGGTCATGATCTTGGGGTCCTGCAGTTGAGCCAAGCATCACGCTCCATGCTTGTTCTTCTCTCTCCTGACCGAGGAAAAACAGAAAGAATATCACGTGTGTTGGGATGTCCAGGAGAAGAGGCCGTACTCGAAGGGGGCATGGTTGAGCATTTCCCAGAACTGGTAAAAATGTGAATCTCCATATACAGGATGTACAACGAATTCCGAGATGGAGAACAAAAGTGTCAGTCCACACCCATATATTTTGTGGCACGACTGCAGAACAAACACTATGAGACAGGAAGCAATTGTAAAAGAAGCAAGGGAGAAAAAGACTATGTTCAAAGGAACAGTAGTCACTCAGGGATGAGAAAAATGTCAGCAACCAGGGAAACCTCAGGCAGTGGATGATGATGCATTCAACGTACTGAGAGAATGTATTGGCTGACTCAGAACTGTATACTCTGTGCAATTTTATTTCAAGAACAATAGCAAAATCAAGGCATTTTCAGACAAACAAAAATAGAGAATTTATTGCCAATAGACTCTCATTAAAGGAACTTCTAAGGGATTTATTTCTGGAAGGAAGAAAAATACTAGGTCTAGATGCAAAGAGGAATAGTGACTAAAGAAAATGGTAAATATAAACATAAATCTAGACAAACATTATAGAAAACAAAACTAATAATGCTTATTTTGTGGGTTTAAAAGTAATAGAATTTAGGGATTCCTGGGTAGCACAGTGGTTGAGCATCTGCCTTTGGCTCAGGTTGTGATCCCTGGGTCCTGGGATCAAGTCCCACATCAGGCTCCCCATAGAAAGCCTGCTTTTCCCTCTGCTCTGTCTCTGCCTCTCTCTGTGTGTCTCTAGTGAATAAATAAATAAAATCTTAAAAAAAATAAAATAAAAATAATAGAATTTAAATATTGGACAGCAGTGCATGAATTGACATTGGCATGCTCAGTATTTGGAGATGAATGCAAAAGTCCTTGTGTTTGGGGGAGGAGGGCAAAGATATTAGTTAACTTTACATTTTTTTAAATATGAATGTTGAAATGTCTTGAGTCTCCATTAAGTGAATAAAAAATGGAGTGTATAACTTTCAGACCAGAAGCCAGTGGGAGAGGGATAGAATTGGAAGGAAACACGATAAATATCTCAATCTTAAAGAAAAGAAAAAGATTTTATACATATATATATATATATACACACACACACACACATATATGTTGGGGAATAGAAAAAGCACAAATGAATGGTTTAACTCAAAAAGATTGTCCAAGTAGAAAAAAAAATCTAGCTACAATAAACAAAATCATGATCAAGTTACATTTATTCCAGAAATACAAAATTGGTTTAAGTTTAGAAAATAATATAAAGAGATTTGATTAATTAAGAGTAAGGCAAAGAGTTGTACACACTTCAGTAACTGTAGAAACAGCACTTGTTAAAATCTGACATGCATTTGAGATAAAATATATTTGAAAACTAGGAATGAAAAGGAAATAAATGTTCAGAAATGAATTAAATAAATGCACAAAAATCCTCCAGGAAACATAATAGTTAAAAGTGAAACTCTGAAAGCTTTTCCTTCAAGATTGGAGCCAAAACATAGATGTTCACTATTACTGCTACTATTCAATGCTTTGTTAGAGATGCTAGCCAATGTAGTAAAAAAACGAGAGAAGGAAAGAAAGAAAAGATCTAAGACATGAAAAAGAAGGGGAAAGACCAGTATTATCACTCACAAATGATATTATTATCTGCATAGAAAAACCAAAAAACCTGGAGACTAATCATCAGAACTTAAAAGAGTTCAGTATAGTTATGAATCCAAGATTAAATATGTAAAAAAGCCTGTGCTTCTCTACACTAGTAAAAGCATAAATGCTAGGTTTTAAAAGACACTATAAGAGCAGCAAAAACCAAAAGATAAGAGGAATAGAAGCTAAGCAAGACCTTTAAAGAGATTTTTAAAGTTTACTGAAAGACATTATAGAAGACCTAAAGAAATAGAAAGATGAAGAATGCCTCTGACAAGCTAATTGGTATGCTGGACATGGCCAAGGAAAAAAGTTTGAAAATAGGTCAATACAACTCCCTAAACTGAAGTATAGAAAGATAAAGGAGTAAAACAAAAACAAAAACAAAACAGAGTAAAATAAGCAAGAATTACCAGATAATATCAGAGGTGGAGTATATGTGTAGTTAGATAAGCAACGGAAGAAGAAAACAAGAAGCAAGAGGAATATTTGAATTAATAATAACCAAGAACTTTCCAAAGCTAATGACACCACTGCACAAATCCAGGAAGTTCAGAGGATACCAAAGAGGATAAGCAACAAGAAAAATACACCTATATACATCAGATCCAAACTACAGAAATCCAAAGATGAACAGAAAATCTAGAAAGCACCCATAGCAGGGAGGAAACACCTATAAAGCAATAAGAATCACAGTGTACTTCTCGTCAGACACTGCACAGCGAGAATGGAGGGCAGTATTCCAAGTATCAAGAAAGAAAAAATTACCAACCTAGAATTCTATATCCAATGAAATCATCCTCAAAAGGGAAGGAGAAATACAGACTCTCCCAGATAAGCTAAAATGCAGAGAATTTATGGCCAGCAGACTTGCTCTGCAAGATGTGTTAAAAGTTGATCCTCAGGCAGAAAAAAGATAGTATAAAGAAAAGAAGAACACTGGAGAAGGAACAAATAAATATAAAATAAGATCTTTTCATTTTTTTCATTTTCATTTTTCTCTTCCTTAATTGACCTAAAATAGGACTGTTTTCTCAAGTATGGATCTTCCTCAAGTTATGATGGGGTTACCTCTAGTAACCCATTGTAAATTAAAAATACTGTTAAGTTGAAAATGCGCTTAATACACTTTAACCTATTGAACATCATGGCTCAGCCTAGCCTACCTTAGACATGCTCAGAACACTGACATTGGCCCACAGTTGAGAAAAATCATTGAACACAAAGCCAATTTTATAATAAAGTGCTGAATATTCCATGTAATTCAATGGATTGTACTGAAATTGAAAAATGGTTGTGTGGGTACAGGGTGGTTGTTAAGTGTATAGGGTATGCTCCCATACCTGGGAGCTGTGGCTCATTGCTGCTCGGCATCTCGAGAGAAAATCATACTGTAATTGCTAGCCTGGGAGCGAGATCAAAATTCAAAACTCAAAGTATAGTTGCTATTGAATGCACACTGCTTTTGCACTATTGTAAAGTCGAAAAATGAAAATTCCTAAGTGGAACCATTATAAGTCAGGGTCAGTCTATGATAGTAAAAATGTTTGTGGCTGGTCCCCAATAGTAACCACGTATGAGGTAATTCTAGCACGGTAATGGTGAGGTGACTGACATCTCTCTCACAGGTTTGGGGAAAGAACTGGGAGTAAATACTCAGTGATCAAATGCCTATACTACATGTGAAGCAGTATAGTGTCATTTGAAGGGCAACTTGGATTAGTTAAAAATGTATTTTCTAAACTCTTTAAAAAGGTTTTAAAGAAGTCTAATTGGTAACCTAAGAGAGGAGATAAAATGGAATCAGGAAATATTTAATTAAAACCTGAGAAGGCAGAGAACAAAAGGGGAAGAAGACAGTCCAGTATTTGTTTGGCTAAAGACAAGCATATTTAAGGAATACGACAATAAACTCAGATTTAGAGCCAGGGTAGAGGAAAATGTGATTCCTGAGAAATTTGGCACTGCAGATCAGAGGGGAAAGGATATGCTGGGACAGCCCCTGGAAATACATTCAAAGATATTTCAAACCATTCACAAAAATAAATTCCATAGACTGAAATGTGAAATCTTTTTGTTAGTATTATTATATATTAGGATATACATTAGTATTCTCTATTATATATGTGTATAATTTGTTTGAATTTTTAAAAGAAATTTAATTTATATTTTAGAAATGTTTAGAGACTTAGAGAAGGATGAAATCTAGTGCCTAATCGTCGAAGAGCTGTCCAGAAGAGCCCAGCAAGTTTCAGGAAATAGAGGCAGAAAGTGGATATTTGGGGGACGGCTCAAACCAGGAGGCATGGCTAAAGATGTGGCTGAGGGGCTGCTATTTTTTATTATAAGCTACATGGAAATATTGGACATTTAAAACCAACACATGTATTTCTTAGATAAAGATAAAAATTAAACTTGAAACAAAGTCCAAAAGGTAACAATAAGAATACCCAAATTAAATCTCTTTTGAGCTTGGTCCTTAGGATGGCTTTCTCCATTCTGGTTCAGGGCACAGAGCAGGACACAGCTGCCCCATTAGCCTCCCCAGTGGCAAATCCTGATCCTCCAGTGAGTCTGGCCCCAACATGGGTGGGGCCAGGACTCTAGGAGGATAAGTTTTTTTGTGTAGGGAATAGAGGGTGCTCCGGTAATGACTTCAAAACTTCTTCCCAACTTAGTCCTTCTTCTCACTTTCATTTTTCTCCCAAACTGGATGATCTATCATTTACTCTGCCTTGCTTCAGGCTATGCTATTCATAACAATAGAAACAGTATTTTTGGCTTGTCATCTTTCTCCAAAGGAACTAAGATTGCCTCTAAACCTTTAATGTACATACAAAGTACCTTCAAATATTGTTGAAATGCAGATTCTAATTCAGCAGGTCTGGGACTGGGCCTGAGAGTCTGCATTCCTAACCAGCTTCTAGGTGAGGCTGTTGCTGTTGGTCCATGGACCACACCTGAGTGGCAAAGGGACTTGGGGCAACTTTATGGGGTCATGGAAACAGTCTATACCTTGATTGTGATTGTCATTACATGGCTATATATATTTGTCAAAACACACTGGACTGTATACTTAAAATGGGTGCATTTTATTGTATGTAAATTATCCTTCAGTAAAATGAATTTTAAAGGAAAAAATTCACTTTAGAGGGACTATAGATCTAAATGTGAAAGATGAAACAATAAAGATTTAGAAGAAGCCATAAACTCTGGGGTAAATAAATCTTTCTTGAAAAGGATCCAAAAAAATAATTGACTATAAGAAAAAAATCCACATAAATTGGACTATATTAAAATTAAAAACTTTTATTCATCAGCAGACTCTATTAAGAAGGTGAAAAAAAGTAAGCCATAAACTGAAGAAAGATACCAGTAATACTTACATCTGACAAAGGGCTCCTACATATCACATATAAAGAACTACTATAATTCAATAAGAAGCTACCAACCTAAAAGAGTAACAGGCAAAACACTTGAGGGGGTGCTTCACCAAGGATGAAATTCAAAATGGCCAATAAGCACACAAAAAGAGACTTGACTTAATTAGTCATAAGTGAAATGCAAATTAAAACCACAAAGCTATTTGTTTTGGCTGCACACCCACCGGAATGGCTAAAATTAAGAAACAGACAATAGCACGTGTGAGCAAAGATGTGGAGCAGCTGGAACTCGCATGTGGCACTGATGGAGTGTAAGTCTGGAACATTCTTGGAGAATGACTTTGACAGTATTTACTAGAGCTATCAGCATACTCTATGATTCAGTGGACCCACCCTTGAGTGGAAATACAGGCATGAACCTCCCAAAGATGAGCATAAGAATGTTCACAACAGCCTTCCTCACAAAGGCAAAATAATCAGAAACAACCCAGATAGCCTTCAACAGTAGTACAGATAAAATGTGGAATATTCATAAAACAGACTGTCACTGGCAAAGCACTACGTGCAAAGTGTGGCTATGTGCAAAATGTGGGTGCCGCTCCGGTAGCCAACTGGGAAGGGGTATCACCGCAAAGCTTTAAACACGGCATTCAGCTCTGTCCAGCACTCAATTAGGTTTGTACTTGGAATAAACTACCAATATTTTAATTAATTAATTAATTAATTAATTAATTAAAATTTTTATTTTATTTATTCATGAGAGACACAGAGAGAGAGAGGCAGAGACACGGGCAGAGGGAGAAGCAGGCTCCATGCAGGGAGCCCGACGTGGGACTCGATCCCAGGTCTCCAGTATCATGCCCTGGGCTGAAGGTGGCGCTAAACCGCTGAGCCACCTGGGCTGCCCATTTATTTATTTTTTAAAGACTTATTTATTTATTTATGAGAGACACACAGAGAGAGAGGCAGACACATAGGCAGAGGGAAAAGCAGGCTCCATGCAGGGAGCCTGACGTGGGACTCGGTCCCAGGAACCTGGGATCATGCCCTGAGCCAAAGGCAGATGCTCAACCACTGAGCCACCCAGGCATCCTGACTACCAATATTTTTTAGTATCTCAATGTCCCATGCCATATTTGGGAGATATCTATACTAGTAATTATAACTATATTGAAAGTCATTATTATCATTCATTACACTATTTTTTAGCCAGTTGGTTTCTGTTTCCTGATCGGGGTGCTAGTGACGCAGGCATGTGTGTTTTGCGTAACCTCCCTGGACTGAGTGCTTAGGGTTTGTGCACGTCTCTTGTATGAATGTTACACTTCAATGTGAAGTTTATTTGAAATAACAATAAAATGAATCCTGGCCTGTGTCCCGTCAGAGGGGGCCCTGCCTCTTGCCTGGAGTCTCCCATCTGTTCTTGCTGCCGCTCGTGATCTTTCGAACCTGCACATCCATCCCGGCTTGTGGGTCCTGCTCAGCCCCGCGGCTGGCCCTCGCCCGCAGGACAGCATCTGCCTCCTTGGCAAGGCAGCCTAGGGCTCTCAGTGGCCTCTCCTTCCTCTGCCCCGACCCCTTCCCATCTTTCTGTCTGACCCTGACACTAACTGCACCTCCCTGGCTTGGTGGAGGCTGCTTCTCTGCTTAGAAGGCCCTCTCCACTTCTCCCCTGGTAAAAGCCTTTTCTCCCAGACTTTTTGTTCAGCTTTGACCGGCTCTGGGAAGTCTTTCCGACTTTCTAGGGCAGACGCGGCTGCTCCCCTTTACTGGGTGCATCCACACCTGTCTCCTCACCACACTACAGGCTGGTTGTCACAGGGACTCCAGCTTTTCATCCTTTTATCCTTAGCACCTAGCAGGGGGCCCGTGGATGGTGCATGCGGGGCAGAACACACGTGAGGGATGAATAACTGGATAAGAGTAGTAATGGGGGTTCACGTATGGGAGGTCTGATAAAGGAGTAAATTGTTCTTGATAAATTTTAGATTTGGCAGGGGCCCTTCAGAGCTTGATCTAGGGCCCCGCTAACGAGCAGTGTATACCTGTATCGTGAGTGTGCACCCTCACTGTGTGTCTCCCTGAGAGATGTGCTTGCTGCAGATGTTGGGCACTCGGTAGATGGTATCTTGTCTACTAATGCTGTTATCCCTATTTTAGATGAGGAGAGGTGTAGAGATGTTCAGTGAACTCGATCAAGGTTTTGTGGCTGCCGGGAGGCACAGCCCACACTTACTATACTTTTTCTTCTGTGAATAACAACCAGGTGTTGAATCATGAAAATGTCCCTTGGGACAGGAAAGGCAAGGGAGGAAGTGTCACTGCCCACTCTGCCCCGGGCAGTGCTTTGACTCAGGCAATACTGTTGGTCCCGCTCAAATCAGTCCCTGTGGGTAGCCACCCCCTCCCCTGCGGAATGGCCCACTGAGAAGGGGTATCACCCCAATGCTTTAAACACGGTGTTCAGCTCTGTCCAGAGACTTTCAACTCCTGCCTGAGATTTTCAGGTTTTAAACAAAACAAAAATCTGATTCACTGTTTCCAGGCCTACAGGAAACACGAGTCCTTTATTTTTCTGCCCCTAACCAAAAAGAAAGAAAGAAAGAAAGAAAGAAAGAAAGAAAGAAAGAAAGAAGTAAAAGAAATCAAACCAGAAAAAAAAGACCCTTTATGTCTTAGAAAAGTTCTGAATGCTTCTCATTTCACACCACACCAAACATTGTACATGACAAACTTGACAAAGGCTGGAGGATGAAGCCAGAGGAAATGAATCGCATTACAATAAAACACCCTCGCTAATAAATAAGAGCCCGGCCAATGAATCCGACTCAGAATATACCACTGGCAAGAAGAAATGCCCCCAAAGCTTCGCTTAAGCCAAATAATATAAGAACAGATGGCTCCCCTGGGTCTGAGGGAAAAGTTAATGCATACAGGAGGCTGCAAATGGGGACTCTTGTTTGGGATTTTCGCAGAAAACACAGAGCATTAACAATATTCAAGGTGAAAGAAGAGAGACAGGTAGATTTGGGGACAGGGATGTTTTTATCAGGTGACAAAACAGATCGATGTGGGTCTCTCCATTGGATTCCCACAGCCTGCAGGGCAGTGCCCACTCCAGAGCAAGACCAACCACTCCCAGCTGCCCAACCGGAGAATTAATTTAACTCCAGAATTTGGGGAGTAAGGATGAACTCTGAAGGGGGACAAAATTTTATTTGGGGAAGATTTTTGTTCCCTACAAGCATCATGAAGTGCTGGGGACCAAAGCACGGCTGGTAGTACAAGAGGTACACCCCTGGCTGCCTGCAAGTCCTCAGAGGAAGCCACCCTCCCTGGTGTTAAAGATGTTGAGATCTTCTAAGCATAGAAGATTATGCCCCACACCCAACATCATGGTCATCCCCTTCCTCATCATCACTAGGGAAATCCAAATGGCATTGTCCTGCCAGAGTGGGAGAAAATGAAAGCAAAGCCCAGAGAGATGGTTCCAAGGAAGGCATGACTAACATGAATTCATGACCAGAGAGGTCAATTAATAACAATAAAACCTCACATTTTGTTATTTTCAAAGCAATTTCTCACCCACCATCTCATGTGTTGCTCAGAGCAATTTGGAGTGGTAGGGAGGCAGGGATGATTTATCTCCATCTTGCTCATGAAGAAGCAAAATCTTGTGGCAATGAAGTGATTTGCTCAAGGTCATGGAACAATCATGGATTTTTAAGGCTCTAAGGGTTCTTGGTCATGACAAGCAAGTGCACAGATGACTAATCCAGGGCACCCAGACTTCAATTTTCAGTTTTACACCCACAGCAGACATGGGTAATTGATCACAGAGCACAGTCCTTCTCACACAAGCCATTACTAGCTGCCTGGAACTGGCCCTCAAGATGGAACCCATGTGCCATCCCAAGTCCTGTGTAATTGCTTAACATCAGAGGAAACTGAGCCCAGAGGGGAGAGGGACTTGACCAAGACTTCCCAATGGGTTAGTGGCTCAGACCCCACGTACCCTCTTTCTGAGCCCAGGGGTGTCTCCAGCACACCATGCGATACTCCACTTGCTGGTGACCAAGTCTCCACCCAAAGATGCCCCAACAAAGCTTAAGAATAGCATTCTCCGTGACCTAGCCAGAGCTGGTGCGATTTCTGCACTGAGCAAGTGGAAACACTCCTGTTTCTGAGAGAGGAATCAGGAGCCTCTCAGAGATGTTTAAGCCTGAGCACCTGGCAGGGTTGGTGAGTCAGAAATTGGATTCCAAATCTCCTCCACGTCCAGGGAGACAAGTTTGAGACTGTTGGCTGTTAGCATCTAGAGCTCAAGAGGGGGCCTGAGCAGGTGACAGAGACCTAGCAGTGATGAAATAGGGAGCACTCCTAAACTGTGAGAGCAGATGAGACCACCCGGGAAGGTGAGCACAGGGAGAGGAGGCCCAAGGCACTTAGACCCTGAGGTCAAGGGTTATGGAGGAATCAGAAGAGAAGTAGAAAGGAGTGGTCAGCAAGGCAGGACGAAAATCAAGAGGGCGAACCAATGCTGTGTTCTGAGGAGGAGGGGGTGGACTGTCACGTGAGGCTGGGGTCAGGTCTGGGAAGGATGAAGAATGGACCTCTAGACTAAGCTGCTAGGGGGCCATCGGTGGCCTTGATAAGAACTATTTAAATAGAGTGCTGGGTCCCAGACAGAGGGCAGTGGAGGGGTATGGGGTACAGACAGTGTAGACAACATATCCAAAGACACCTGCTTTAAAGGTGATGGGCTGAACCGCATCTCCTGAATTCACACACTGAAGCCCTAACCTCAGTACCCGTAGTTGGAGATAAAGCCGCTAAAGAGGTGGTTAAGTTAAAATGAAGCTGTGAGGGTGAGCCCCAATCCAACATAACAAATGCACAGAGGGAAAGGCCACAGAGGATAAGCAAGTAGGCGACCATCTACTCGCCCGGGGGAGAGGCCTCAGGAGACCCCAGCCCTGCCTGCACCTTATCTGGGATTTCCAGCCTCCAGGGCTGAGAGACAGTTAAGTCCGCACTGTGGAATCCTGCTACGGTGGCAGCAGCAGGCTGGTAGAGAGCAGTGCAGAGCCATGTCTGCAGGGAGCGGCTAGGGGACAGGAAACCCAGGGGGACCTGGTCTTTTCTTTAAAGGCACACGGAGCTGCAGCATATCTGTACTGGGATGGCAACGGTCCTTGGAGAGAAGGGAAGTGTGGATGATGTGGGAAAGCAAGGGTACCGGCACTCGAGGACTCTGCACAGACAGGATGGGCTCTGGCACCTGTGTGGGACAGCGGGCCTGGTAGGTGGAGGAGAGTGGGAAGGGTGCCATGCGCCCAGACACACAAGGGAGGATGGCCGCTGGCTTAGGGCGGGAGGGCCTCTTGGGCCCTGTAAATCAGACTACCACAAAACAGAGAAGTTTGGGCTTAAAAATATTTTTTATTTTATTATTTAAAAATGTTTTAAAAATATTTTATTTATTTATTCATGAGAGACACACAGAAGCAGAGACATAGGTAGAGGGAAAGCAGGCTCCCTGCTGGAAGCCTGATGCGGGACTCAATCCTGAGACCCCGGGATCACGCCCTGAGCCAAAGGCAGACGCTTAACCACTGAGCCACCCAGGTGCCCCTTAAAAAGTGTATTTTAAAATTAGTTAAGAAAGATGCAACACTACATAAAAGTGCTATCTGACACTAAGGGTGAAAGGGATGGGTCCGTTCCTTGTGAACACCCCGTGCTCTGCTGTAGTAGTAGAAAGGGGGCTCCCCTACCTGGAACCACTTTCCTCTGAGACCTAAAACCTCCCTGAATGTAGAAGCCATGCTGCAGAACCTCCCATAGGGGCCCCAGAAGACAGGACTTGCAGAAATGGGGAACACTCCCAGGAACAGGGGATCTCCCCATACCCCTCTCTTGGTCCACAAACAGGGATGGCTCAGGGCCATGGTGCCCCCAAGGAATGATGGAGCTTAACACGCCTGTTTTTGAAAAGCCCCTGAGAATTGGAGCCTGGAGCCTGGGAGGCAAGTGTGAGGTATCACTACTATTCAACTTACGTGTCCCTCCAAACCAACCGCACTCCAATCCCTTTTTTTTTAAGAAAAAAAAAAAAAAAAGACCATTTTCTTCATTAGGAAATGTCAATGAATCACATAATCCTTTACTCAGAGGCCAGGAAGGAAGCACTCATGTCATTAAGACACAGTTGTGCTTAATTCCAACATTCATCCACGAAAATAACAATTTACTGAAGCTCAATAATGTTGGCACAGGGTTTCTGTTCGTCTTTAGACTAAAAAAAAAAAAAGGGTCATTGCCACTAAGACTTCCATAAGAATGTTCAGGGTTGCTTTATCATAATAGCCCCGAAGTGCAAACCCACAGATGCTAACCGGTGCCAGAACGGTAAATAAACTGCAGTGCATTTACACGGTGCCACCCAGCTACGCGGCTACAGGGACCCCAGTTTCACTGCACACTGCACCAACCAACGAGTCTCAAGCTGGAGGTAAAAGGGAACATGCCCTATGGTTCCATTTAGGTGACACGCAAGGACAGGCAAAGCAGGGGCTCGAGACACTCCCCGACCTCAGGCACCTGAAGGGACCTGTGTCTCCACTTGGGTGTGTGGCTATGTGGGTGGATGGACAAACTCTTCAGCTGTTCAGATTTGGGAGGTGTCTTGCCTTTCGATAGGGGTGCTGAGGCCCTGGGATTTCTCTTATTGAGATGCAGCTGAAATCAGAAGTCAGGGTCTCTTGAGAGGGTTAGGACCCAGAGAAGCTAGGACACCAGCAGTGGAGTCTCCTACTAAGCTAATTTTATATTGTTTATATTGTTGTTGTTTGTTTTTTTAAAATTTATTTATTTTATGACAGAGAGAGAGCAGCAGAGACACAGGAGGAGGGAGAAGCAGGCTCCATGCTGGGAGCCCGATGTGGGACTCGATCCCGGGACTCCAGGATCGCACCCCGGGCCAAAGGCAGGCGCCAAACCGCTGAGCCACCCAGGGATCCCCTGTGGTTTGTATTTTATTTATTTATTTGACAGAGAGAGAGAGAGAGAGAGAGAGAGAGAGAGAGAGAGAAAGAGAGAGTCAGCACAAGCAGGGGGCGGGGCAAAGGGAGAAGCAGGCTCCCCGCTGAGCAGGAAGTCTGACAGGGCCTGGATCCCAGGACCCTGAGACCATGACATGAGCTGAAGGCAGGTGCTTAACTAACTGAGCCATCTAGAGGCCCTACATAGCTGGGTTTTTTTTTTTTTTTTTTAAGATTTTATTTATTTATTCATGAGAGACACAGAGAGAGAGAGGGAGAGACACAGGCAGAGGGAGAGGCAGGCTCCATGCAGGGAGCACGACGTGGGACTCCATCCCGGGACTCCAGGATCAGGCCCTGGGCTGAAGGCGGCCCTAAACCACTGAGACACCCAGGCTGCACCCATAACTGGTTTTTTTTTTAAATCAAAAAGATAACAGATGCTAAGAAACAAACAAACAAAAAAAAAAAAAAAGAGGGACAAGAACACACAATAAACAGTACAAAATACAAAATAAATACCAAGACCCTCTCCCCAAGGTCCCTATAGAGCAGTTTCTTATATGTGTTAATGTTTTTTGTTCCAGAAACTCCTCTGACGTCGTCTTAAGTCCTGCCAGGTCCATTATTAATGGCTTCATAGAATTCCATGGTATTGGATGGACCTCACTCCTGGGGCACATTTGTGGCTTCAAACTTTTTCTTGTGATAAACAATGCTACAATGAATATCGGTGTGCAGAAACAGTCTTACCTGTGAGATAATTTCTTAGAAGCAGGATTCCTAGTCTAAAGCATTTATTCACATATCCTGTTGGTAAATATTATCAAAGTCATGGTGTGTGAGTGCCTGCTGCCCCTCAACCTTTTCACCTTTGCCAGTGTGACAGGTGTAAAATGGCACGCCCCTGTTGTATTACTTTGCATGCAATTCATAAATGAAGTGTGTTGGCTGGTGTGTTCATATTCTGTTTGCCTATGTCCTTTAAGAATTTTCCTCTTACAGAGCCTGAGTGGTTCAGCTGGTGAAGCGGCTGCTTCGGCTCAGGTCATGACCCCAGGGTCCTAGGATGGAGCCCTGAGTCTGGCTCCCTGCTAAGAGGGAGTCTGCTTCTCCCTCTGCCCCTCCCCCTGCTTGTGCACTCGCGCTCTCTCTCTTTCTCACTCTCAAATAAATAAATAAAATCTTAAAAAGAAAAAAGAATTTTCTCCTTGGGTCAAGTTGCCCAATTCTGGAGTTGGCGAGCTATGGTCAAGGACCAATCCGGCACTGCCCATTTTGTGCCACTGTCCAATCTGGCCACACTCATTTATGCCTGCAGCTGCTCTCATGCTGCAAAGACAGAGCTGAGCGGTTTCCACAGTGACCATTTGGCTTGAAAAGCCTAAAATATTTACTATCTGGACCTTTACAGGGAGAGTTTGCCAATTCCTGCGTCTCATTGATTTTTTTGTAAATTAGGAGATAGCACTGCGGTCTCTGTTGTATTGAACTCACCTCTCTGTTCTACCTCCTGCCCCCATCTCCATCAAAAGTAAGCAAGTCAGAAGTACAGCTTGAAAGCAGAAGTCATCTGGGCACCTTCATTTGGAAACACTTTGGTCTATGTTAATTCAGGGGTGGCCTTTTTATACCCATTTTACACATGTTCAAATTGAGGCTCAGAGCCACGATGACTTCCCTGAGGTCACACAGCTGGTGTGTCACAGAGCCAGGGCGGATGCCCTGTGTGCCTGGTTCCAAGACCACAGATCTTCCCACTAAAGGATCTCACCTCCTTGCAGATGGGGCCAACACCAGGCAGTGGCAGTGGCTGTAGAAAACAGAGTCTGACAGATGTTGCCTTACGGCACCACCAGGATCTGTGGGCAGGGCACGGGAGGCCCCACCTTGTCGCTGCTACATGTGTGTATGAGGAGTGCTCATTCCTGAGTGGGAGTGGGGCAGGAAGGAAGCCTACACCCTTGAAACAGAAACCACAGGGGGAGGAGGGAGCCCTCTTTTGGGGTATGGAGTTGCACGCCCCTCCCTCTGGCTCAGCCACTAGTGAGGAGCATCATCCACTGAGGAATGACCCCCCTGCCAGCTTTGTGACACAACAGATGTGCCTGAGGGAGCCTGACCACGGTCCTGGCACAAGAAGAGAGCACACAAGCCCCAGGAGGGTGGAAACAGATCTCCTATGACTCCTTGGCGCTGGGCCATGGGCACCCTAACACAAACATGACATCATAATCTCAAAGCCCCAAACAGATCATGACCAGAGAGGTTACCCTCCTGACAACAGTCACCCCATTAAAACCACTGACCCACAGAGCAAGAGGAGCTCACAAAGAGTTCAGGGGACGATGCCCAGGGCATGTTCCTCCCACAAGGTGTGTCCAGGTCGAGGCTGGCATCTGGGCACCTGCAGCTTTCAACTGTCCTTAGAAGAGAAGTGTTTTTAGGGGGATACCTTGAAAGTTCTCCTTTCATTTATTTCTGTCCCTATGTTCAAATCCACTCAAATAGGCTGATCGCATAATGCAGCATATTGACACAATTGCCTAGAAGGTGGGGTTTGCAGACAAGGAAACCAGGCAGGGGAGTCCACCCAGCTGGGCTGTGTGGGAAAGCTGGAATTCCAGCCCCCAATCTGGATGGACCTCGGTGTCCGATCTCTCCTCCTCCCCGGATCTCGGTAATTCTAGCAAAGGTTGTCATTTGTCACATTTCGTGTTTTCTCATTTTATGCTTGGTGTAACCGACGATCCTGAAAATAATCAGTATTAATATCTGTATTTCACTGGGGAGAAATGACTCTCAGAGGGCTGACGTGACAGGGCTGTCCAAGGTCACAGGCTGAGCACAGATGAACTGTCGTGACTGGCACCCACGTCTGGGGCCGCAGCCTGATGCATCTACCCACTGTCCCAGCCAGCCTCAGACCCAAAAGGTGGAGCATGGACCTCCTATTGCCTTCTTCCCTTGATTAGATTATTTGAATAGTTTCACAGATCAGATTGTGCACACAACAGCAGTCACACTCGTGTTGGGTGGTCATTTGGGAATCCTGGTCCACACGAAGTTATAAACCCTGTCCCCATCATAGGGAGCACTGCCTCCAAGGCTGAGCACGGGCACAAGGGAGCAGAAAGGGACTTTAAAATGGACTTGAGGAGCTCCACTGAACCTCCGAAGCTCCTCTTCATTTCTATCATCTGAACATCAGGACCCAAGTTGGCCTTCCATGCGTGACGTGCTGCAAGGAGCTGCCTCCATCCTCCACTGTCTGCTGCCATCGTCATACCTGACACACAGCCCTGCTGCCATCGTCATACCAGACACACAGCCCTTTGGTCCTGGGAAACAAGTTTCCTCTTGGGAGGGTAGAGAAACACTATGTAGCAAAGTGAAGACTAGGCCAAGACATTGCCCTGCCTGCACTGGTCTCATTCTAGAACCTTCTATCATGTCCCAGCCTCACCTCCCACCGTCCTCCTCCCTTCAATTCTGTTCCAACTGGTTTGAGACTCAGTATGCTCTGGCAATGGTGTGCACAGATGGCATGGCATGATCTACTTAGGGCAAGGACATCTGGGTCTCACATCCCTTCCGTGTGTCCCCCATAGTGCCCAGTGCAGTGTCACCTAGACAGTACCCACTGGCTAACTCAAACAAGGATCTTCATCTTTAGACCAACAGTTAGGTTCACAAGTCAAGTCATTTTAGAAGATCACATAAAGGATAAACGGATAGGGCAGCCCTGGTGGCGCAGGGTTTAGCGCCACCTGCAGCCTGGGGTGTGATCCTGGAGACCCTGGATCGAGTCCCAGGTCGGGCTTCCTGCATGGGGCCTGCTTCTCCCTCTGCCTGTGTCTCTGCCCCCCCCAACCCCCGTGTCTCTATGAATAAATAAAATCTTAAAAAAAAAAAAGAGGATGAACGGATAAAACAAAAACCAGGTCCATCTAAACAACGGAATATTACTCAGCCTTAAAAAGGCAGGAAATTCAGATGCCCACTACAGTATGGATGAGCCTTGAGGACTCATCGTTGCAATCAGCCAGTGAGAAAAAGACAAATGCTGTATGAACCCCCTTGTAGGAGGTCCCTGGAAGAGTCACAGAGACAGAACGCAGAGGGGAGGATGCCAGAATCCAGGGGAGGTGAGTGGGGGTCAGCGATTAATGGGGGACAGAGTCTCAGAGTGGAAAGATGACAAAGTTTGGGATGTAAGGACACAACAGTGTGAATGTGCTTGATACCACTGAACTGCAGACCCAACTAAATTTTATGTTATGCACTTTACCACCACTAAGAAAAAAATCACATAAAGAATCATTCATGCGCTGACTCAAGACTGGACTGGCAAGGCTAGCAGCCTTCCCTCTCAATACCGGTACTAATATAATCCATACACATCCAAATCTTTTTGCTGGAGGGCAGTGAGGCTCCCTCTGCCCTCAGATCACCCCCGGCCCACTGCAGGACCATCATTTCGTTATGACTTCCTTGGGGGAATGGACAGAAGTGGACATTCAGGGAAAGGACAGAGGTGGAGAGTTTTGGCTAAATTCTGAAATTGTCAAGCGACTCATCAACGCGTTTTCCCTCTCTGGAAGGTTGATAACCTTATCCCTTCAAGAGAGTTGTAAATGTCAGGACACATTTTTTGAACTATAAATCAAAGGCTCTTAGGGCAGTCTGGGCACAGAGGTCAGTTTGGTCCAAGACCAGGTTTAAGAAAACGGCCCTCTGCGGACGCGCTCTGAGCTGGTGCCTGAGCTGGTGCCGGGAAGCTCCCAGCTCAGAGAAAGCTCTGGGTCCAGGCAGGGCAGGTGCAGCCGGGAAGGCTGCGGTTCCCCACAGCCTGTGCGTCTCCCTGTGGCCCCTCCAACTGTGCTCTGAGCTCTGAAGCCACGGTCCCTGTGGCCCAGAGCCTAGGAGAGCTGGGGGAGGGGGAGGCTCTCAGCCTAACCCTGTGCTGGGGTGGTCCCACCTGGCTTTGCTGGAAAGGAGAGGCCCCTCCTGCCCCGGTTCATACACTCCCCACGGGAGAGGCTGTCCTTCCCCCCTCAGCACCCAGGGGCCCCACCTTCTCGGGAGCGTCTGAGTCAGGCCTCCTCGCTGTGGTCTGGAAACTTCCTGTCCTTTCAGGTGTTAGAGAAGGTTCTTTTCCTCTCTGTGGGGCAGGTGCACAGAGGGGTACCCTGCCAGGCCACTGCCGCAGACCCCCTCAGGGTCCATCCCTCCGATCGGGGACGGCTGTGGGAGCTGTGCCAGGTGGACACACCGGGACGCAGACTGTCCCAGGGGGGCATGGAGGGGACACGGTGGGGCGGAAAGTGGAAGCAATCAGGATGGCAGGGGAAGGCCTGGGGAGGGGGGCGGCCGGGAGAGTGGGTGAGGGATGGGGTCCAGCCGCCCGGACCTCTCAGGTCGCCCCCGCCCCGCGCGTGCTCTGCCCCCGGCCGCGCCCCCATCGCGACCGCGCCCCCCCCCGGCGGCGCTATCTCCCACGACCCCCCCATTTCTCCCCACCCCACCCCCGGGGCCCCGCGGCGTCATGGCTCCCCCCACCCCCGCGCCGTCCCACCCCCGCGCGTCCTTCCCCCGCCGCCCGCCGCCCGCACCCCGCCCGGACGGCGCCCCCCAGGCAGCGGCGTCCCCACGCTGCACCCCCAGCCGCGCCCCGCGCCCCCCTCCCCCGCGGCCGCCCTGCCTACCTGGGGCGCTCATGCTCCGCCAGCCGCGCCGGCCGCCTCCTCCGCGCAGGCCTCCGGCTTCCCCCTGGGCCCCGGCCCCCCGCGCCACCGCCAGGCCCGCCGCTGTCCAGGCGCCGCCCGCCCGGGGCTGCAGGGCCAGCAGGGGGCTTCGCGCCGCCCAGGCCGGAGTCCCGAGGCCGGAGGAGGTGAGAGAGAAAAAAGGAGAGAAAGTGTGTCATAGGCTGGCAGGGGGAGGGAAATGCAAAACCCGACAGGAAATGAGACTAAAAAATGCAAAAGGTTAGAAAGAGATAAGGAAGAGGGGGCGGGGCGGGTTTGGGTCCCGTCTGGGTAGAGGAGGAGGAGAGGGGAGGGGAGGGGAGGGGAGGAGAGGCAGGAGGGGGGGGAGCGGGCGGGCCCCCGGGGTGCGGGAGCTTGGGTCCCAGCTCTAACCCCAGTCCCCCCGCCCCGGCCCGGGGAACCCATGGGGCCCAGGTGGTGCCCTGGGCAGGGACGCCCCCTTCTCCAGCTCTGGGTGGGGGTGAGGCGGCTGTCCTTTACAGGAATTGGTTGCGTTTTGAAGAACTTCCAGACCTCCTCCCTGTGATTTGGCGGGAGGCTTTTCCCACAAATGAGCTGGATGCAAGGAATCCTGTAGCCTTGGGCTCCCTCCTCCCTCACCCCAGGCCTCTCTCCCTTTTCAGCCTCAGTTCTGGAAACTTCCTTGGCCTTTCCTAGCGGTCATCTCTCCACCAAGGACCCCTGCCCTTCTCTTGGACACTTGGTGGTGACAGAGCCAACTGGGCCTTTCTTCCCCCCACTCCCTGTCCTGGGCCCAGAGTACTCACCGCCCCCCCCCCCCCCCCCAGTGCTCTCAAAGTTCTGCTGAATGACCCTGGTAAGAGAAATTGTGGTTTCTAGATGTCCCCGCTTTAGTAATTTACTCTGGGCGCCTTGCTCTTGCAGGACAAGCACTGTATGGACCAGAAGGTCCTGAGGGGGCGGGGGGGGGGGGATATCTGAAAGGTGAACCTAAAACTTGGGATGAATCAGACACACCCTGAGCATCTTGGACTCTACTCTCCCTGCTGATTTGCTAGTTTCCCTGACCCCCACAAATCTTCTATTCTGCCTCAGTTTGTCCCTCTTCTCTCCTCTCTGCCGCTCTTATCATTCACCCTGTAGGAGCTATAGAACGTGCCCCGCTGTTTTATGCTTTAAGTTCTCTGAGCATAGTTCCTGGAGCTACCAAAGAGAAGGCATTTGATCCGTGAAGCCATTAAGAGGCAAGTCAATGTTTGCGAGTGGTGGGAGCATAGGACTACCTGAAATCTTGGCAGTCATGAGGGTGGGACTGAGGAACACGGGTTTGCTGTCTGTAGAACATGTTCCAGAATGCAATCAAGACCCACACAGAGAGAAAGTTCCCCAAATACATAGCGTCAAGGCCCGGCGCATCCTTAGTCCCGGTGACCCGCCTAGGATCAGGGCGGGATCTCCCCACGCTCCATGAGATCTTCCCATCAAGGCAGTGTGGTTTCAAGAGGTCTGGTTTCCTTTATGTGCAGTGTGAACAACAGAATTGATGATGGAGCTATATATACAGTCAAGTGCAAATTTCTGCGAAAAGCTTGGTGAATTGTCACAAAACAAACACACACACCTGTAACCCACACACATAATCAAAAATAGAACTTCATCTACACCTGAGAACTCATTTGTGCCCCCTTTTAGGCATCCTCCCCATCACAGATAACCACATTCTGACCTTTGACAGCATAGATCAATTGTGTCTGACCTCTTACCTATAAAGTCCAAAAACTTGTGTAAATGGAGCCATGCCTAGATTCTCTTCGGGGTCTGGCTTCTTTCACTCAACATTGTAATTTTGAGATTTGGCAGTGGGATTATATGCAGGTGCAGCTCGTTGCAGACATGTCTCTTTTTCTCCCCAACACCTTATTAGAATTTTTAAGCATTCAGACAAGTTAGAAAAATTGTATACCGAATGCCCATATATCCCAGCCACCTGATTCTACGATGAACATTCTGCTATATTTGATTTATTGCATACGTATCCATCTACTTACCCCTGTAGCCATCAATCTTTATTTCTTATGATGCATTTCAGAGTAAGTTGGAAGCATCAGCGACTTTACTTTTAAATACTTCGTCATGCATATCATTAACTAGAGGTGTTTTGGGGGTAAAATTTACATACATGCATATCATTAGATGGAGGTTTGTTTGTTTAAGGTAAAATTTAAAGATTTTAACTATGTCAAGAAATAAATTTTGACAAATACACATACTGTGGAACCTGAACCCCTATGAAGACAGAACTGTGTGGTCCCGTGTGGCGGCCACCAGACACTTGGCTGTTTGGCACTTGATATGCAGCTGATGTGAATAAGAAATGGAAATTAAAATTCCATTTGATTTTAGCTAACTTCAAATAAAATCTAAAAACTGGTACTTGATTTCAACTGGAAAACTTGTAAGTATATTGGGAGCAATCTGAGTATATTAATCTGCTTTCTCAACGGTAAATTTTGTAAAATCTAAATAGAGGTCAAATATTTTCAAGGAAAATTTAGTGTCTGAATTTGGGTACTATACCTGTAAAAGACACACCAGATTTGGAAGACTTAGTTTGCAAAAAAGGGACTACAAAATATCTCATTCGTAATTTTGATATTGCTTGTTGAAATAAGTCTTCTTGATATGTTCAATTAAATAACAGATGTTACCAAAATGAATTTCACCTGCTTTTTTAACAGTGCTACTAGAAAATTAAAAAAAAATTTTTTAAGATTATTTATTTATAAGAGAAAGAGGCAGAGACATAGGTTATAGGCTCCCTGCGGGGAGCCTGATGCAGGACTCAATGCCAGGGCCCCGGGATCACAATCTGAGCCGAAGGCAGACCCTCAACCACTGAGCCACCCGGGTGCCCCCAAAATTTAAAATTTTAAGGCCAAAGAAATATTTCTAAGGAAACCTGCTCTGAGTGTCAAGGGCTCTCAGAATGGGGACAGTGGTCCAAGAAGATCTCTCCTCATGTGACATTGATCAGAGGGACAGCCTACCTAGACCTCTCCTGACTTGGGTCCCACAAAGCAGTGTCTCCTCAACTATCTATCATAGAAGACATTCCCTGGCCTTCGACCTTCTCAAAAAAAGTTTCTGATCTGTTAGGGACTGGTACTTTTATAAAAAATAATAATCAAAGGAATTACTAGAAAATGAAATTAAAAAAGATACTCAAGATATTGCCAGTCATGCTTGGTTCTCTTGGCAATGTCAAGATGCTGTAAAAGTTTCTAAGTGATCAGTTTTGATTTCTGTTACACAGAAGGACAGGGGTCCACTGGCCAGATTTTGCACAGCGCTGCCCTGGAGAAAAGTCAAGCTACTGGTGAGCCACCTCTGCCACAGAGAGCCCCCACCAGCCTTTAGGAGGTCGGAAAACATTTGTCAAACTGGGCCTTTGGAAATGTGGTCAGAAACCAGTGGCTTGAAAGAGGGGACTTTCTGAGCAAATAGGCCAGTGTCTCCTATGTGTGCAGAGGCATAACACAGGGAAGGGAGGAAGCATAATGACCCCCCGCCCTGAAAAAAAAAAAACCCTCTGGTGACTATCCTCAGAGAGATTCCAGCAGAAATCAAACCCATAAAGTCAGAATAGATTCCATTGCTCTCTGCCTGCAGAGAGGGCCAGCTTAAGCACGTACGAAGAGCGACTGCTAAAATACAAGAATAAACAAACACGGTACAATAGAGGGACCGTGAGATGCCAATGGGATCTCCTAGGCTGGAAAATAAATAAAATAGAATCCACGAAGAAATGAAAAGTGTAAGAGACAAGTTGAGACGTTATATGATCAACTCAAAAGAACCAAGGGTCACTGAAGAAGCGTTCCAGGCAGGGAGAGAGAAATCACAAAAGAATATCTAGTTGGGGCGCCTGGGTGGCTTAGTCGTTGAGCATCTGCCTTTGGCTCAGGACGTGATCCTGGGGTTCTGGAATCAGGCTCCCCACAGGGAGCCTGCTTCTCCCTCTGCCTATGTCTCTGTCTCTCTCATGAATAAAGTCTTTTTTTTTTTTAAAAAGAGTATCTAGTAATGTTTGTGCCCAGGAGTGACATATCTACACGGTGGAGGGGTGCCCGGTGAGGACCCCCGTAAAGAGTGAAGAAAGACCTGCACCTGGATTCATGTTCACAAAATTTCAGGGAAGGAAAGAAAAAGGCCGGAAAGGAGAAGACTCTAAAATCTTCCAGAAAGAGAGAGGAAAAAAAAAAATGTGTGCCAATGCCAAGGATCAGGTGGGACTCTGGGTTCTCATCAGCAGCACTGGATTATCTTCCAGCAAAGAGATAATGAAGTAATGCTCCAGCGTTCTCGGGGAGATTTACTTTAAACGTGGAGTTCCGTATTCAACCAGACAATCAATCAAGTGTGAGAACAAAATAAACACATTCTTAGACATGCAGGGATTTTGGAAATTTACTTCACAAGCACTTCTCAGGAAAAAAAAATAAAAAAAAGAGATTCCTCGAGAATGTACTACAACCACATGAAAAAGTTTAAGAAAGAGGAAGACACATGCTCTTGAGAACGAGTGAAATGAGTCGGTGAGAACAGGGAGGCAGGATGGTAACTGTGCAGCCGGCCTAGGAAAGAGGTCAGTGCGTGTCACGTACACTCTCCATGAAGACCCCAGCTACCAAAATAGCTAAATGCTGTGCAGGGAACTGGGTTGCATTAGGTTTTATAGCAGAATGATCTGAAAGCTGGATTTGGTCAAAAAATGATCATTGCTAACGAGTTCAGCTAGGAAAACAGTGAACAAGACCCAAATAAGTGATTTTGCTTTTCCCAGAGCATCCACCACTGGAAGACGTGTCTTTCCATATTCATACAATTCTTTCTTTTTTTTTTTAAGATTTTATTTACGTATTCATGAGAGACACAGAGAGAGAGAGGCAGAGACAGAGGCAGATGGAGAAGCAGGTTCCTCACAGGGAGCCCGATGTGGGACTCGATCCTGGGACCCGGGGATCATGCCCTGAGCCAAAGGCAGAAACTCAACCACTGAGCCACCCAGGAGCTCCCATGTAATTCTCTCATAATAAAATATATGATGTCCACAAGAGGCTAGGTAGGGGATCCCTGAATAACAAAGCACAGGGAGAGAACTGGTTGGCTGAGTGCCCACAGCCCCTGTGTTCAAGTTGACACAATCCGTGGGCGGGTGTTGGGGCCACAGGGTCACTGACACCAGCAAACGTGTACTCGCTGTTTTGGCTGGAAGTCATCTTTTCTTCCTTCCAGGCTCCTCCTCCGTGTTGGTAGGACAAATAACATTTTAGCTCTCTCTGCCTCAAAATGTAGCCGGGTGCAGTAATTTCACAGTGCTTTCAGGTGTTCTGGAATAAAAACATCTAGTGCCTCCTATAGCTGCCCCTCCCTCTGCATTCCACCTAGATGGCATCGGGGTGTGTGGGAGAAGAGTGGCTTGTGGGACCTGGGGGGCCACCAGGAAGCTTGGGGTCCCCAGCCTCTGACCTCTGACTCCTTGGGTCTCTTTCTCAGTTTGCCGCTCCCTCTGCTGGAATTCAGCCCTACATCTGGCTCCTGCACCTGCACATCTGCACATCCAGCCTGGCCAGCTCCCTCTTGGCCTGGGGAGGTGTCTGCCATAGTCTTATCCAGCCCCAAAGTCCACCTGCAACCTGTGCTGGGGGGTCACCTGGCATACCTCGGTGGGCTCTTCATGGGGGCCTGTGTCACATCTATCTCTGCAGGGCGTGCTGTGGCATTCGGTGTTTGCCAGGGCAGCCTGAGACTCAGGTCTGGTCCTTGTCAGGATCCCGGTCTATCCTCTCTGTCCAACTATTGAGAGAACCACAGCAGACCCCAGAGAAAGGAAAGCAGAGCCTGTGTCCAGGCACTGCTGCCCGTGCTCCTTCCCCATATGAGCAGAGGCGAGATTCCCAGGGGTGATTTTGGGAGGGGGTGCTTTCACAGGGAAAGCAGAGGAGAGCCAACAAGCAGGGGGATAAATGCTGAGTGATCTCCCCTGGAGGCTGTGGGCTGCTTGGGGAGGTGTGCACAACAAAGTTTCCCTTGATGGGGTCACCCCAAACATCTTAGAAACAGGACGTGAACAGCAGGGTCCCATGCCGTAGCTGCACAGTGGCTATGGTTCATTAAATTCATTTCATTCCCCTAATTGTCAGCTTTGTCTGCCAAGCCCCCCCTTTTCTCATCATGGTCCCCCAAATAAGTCTCAGTCTAGCTGCCCAAACTCCCATCTTTGATTCTCCTCCCCAACCGAGTAATTTTATCTATCTACAGCAGGTTAATAGCTGCCGGAGCCCCGACAAGAGATCAGGAGGGAAAATGAGAGGCTGGCGTCACCTAGAGCCACCCCTCGGACCCAGTCGCAATGCTGTGTTTTGAGACATTTCTATATTGCACTGAGAGCAAAACAGAATGAGAGCAGGAACCCAGGGGATGATGAGGGCCTAGCTCTTAAATGACCCCTCCCTGGCTGGCGCTCCCCCTCCCTCCACCTCTCCCCTCCAGAGAGCAATCTCATCCTGTGGTGGCTGTCTTCAACTCCAAGAAAATCACTCCTTATCACTGCAACAGTCGCACGCTTGGGACGGCAAAAAGGCATTTCACAAACTATTGATCTGAGAATTAATATATTGCTTTTCTCCCAGATGCCACACCTCACTGCCATTGTATATATTAACACCCCCCAAAATAGCATCAAGAGCAAAACAACCTTCCAGGCCTTTAATTATGTTTTACGTATTTTGTACTTCCCTGCTATTATTGCTCTCTGCTCCTTGGAGCTCATTCCTCTTCATTTCAGACTGCTACCATGCCATCTCCCTATGCAGAGATGATTCAGAAGGGCATCCGTGGATCCACATTACCCCACACGGATGGAAAAAACAACCCGCTGAAAGATCCATTTACTTTCCTGGTGTGCCAAACACCTTAAATGACCCTTGACTTGTTTTTTTTTTTTTTTCTTCTCTTCCTTTCTCTTCTCTTTCTTTCTTTCTTTCTTTAATTCCTGCAGAAAGCATGGCTTAAATCCAGGAGGAAATGTTCCCATCTGTAGGCTGGTAAAATACATTCAACAGTTTTCAATTGCTTGAGCTATGAAATATGATGATAGCCATCTATATATCTCATGGGGGAAAAGGTACCTTGAAATTCACTCTGCCACGGTATTGACGGGGAGGCACGTCTGCAGAAAATGGGCAAAATGACAGTACTATGACTCTTGATAGCACCAGTGCTGCAGTGAACTTAGGGCTTTTGGTCTGAACCCAGGAGGGCAGCCTCATGATGGGCCATGGAGATGCCATCTTGTGTGGTAGGCAGATGTCGGGAAAATATAGAACCAACCCAATCACTGCAGACTGCCGTGCTCTGTCCCTTTTTCCCCTTTCCAAGGGGATAGATGACGGTCTCCAAAACTTGACCATTTTCTTTCTCGGTTAATCAACATTAGGGTAATTGGCACATTACATCCATTTTACAGTGTGGCGTATGTGCTTGCGGCTCCGCATAAATAATGAATAATCGCAGTAATGACCAGAAATGTGTGTGAGCTATTGCAGCAAGCACATAATGGATGCTTTGTTTGTCTTCAGGGACTGTATTACCAGCATGTAACTGATTAGGCTCTAAAACGCTCTGGGTTACCTGAGGCTTGAAAGGTGCTTCATCAAGTGGAGTCCATTCTCTCCGCACAGGCCGTAAGAGTGGCCCAATATGTGCTTCTAGTCCCCCTGTTTAAAAATGGAAAATATGTAGTCCTGCTCATCCATCACCGTGCCTGCCAATTGCGTTTTCCCCTCCCTTTGCTTTTAGAGAAAGCAACTGGAAACACCCAAGTAATACAAATGGCTGAGTTATGTCTGTTTTTAGCACACAATGTTTGAACACCAAAGTCAGGGCTCATTAAAAATACGAATGCGGTGGCTTATAGAATTGGCCACTTTCAACATAGTCATCTACACACCAGTGGTTCTCAAACTGTTTTATAGTAGTCTGGGTTTTTATGAGGCATCTCTCAGTATCTGTGTGCATAACACACTTCAGTTTATTTCCCCAAGGTTCAGCTGAGCCCGGCATTTCCGAGATCACCCCAGCCAATGAAGAATTAAGCAGCCCTCCATGACTGATGTGGAAAGCACCTGTCACTTATCAATATCGACGCCAGCGTGGGACCGTTATGTGACAACTAGTCGTGTCTTTCTAGGCATGCACTTATCTAATCCCTTTAAGCCTGTGAATATTTTACATTCTATAAAATTAAGCGCATTGTTATCTACTTTGAACTTAAGCGGAAGATTTGTGTTTTTGACCTTTGATTACCTTAATCAAAGACTCGAGTCCGTTTGAAATGTTCGCACTGAAATGGCTGAGTTCAGGGTGTCAGAACACAGAGAAACTTGGCAACTTTGAATCACAGATTAATAGCTGGGAGAATAAAGAAGGGAAGTTTGCAAGGAGCAAGGAAAGGAGGAACGATAGAAGGTGGGCAGGAGAAAAAATTGCCCCCAGGATGATGAGACAGAAGCAAATGCTGGGAATGAACGACATGGCTTGAAATGTTGAGCTGAGAGATAAACACACATGATGAATACGCTGGACACTGTCAAGGTAGGAGGGTTTCATTTGGCATATTGTCCGAGACACCCACGTGGGAGTTGCCAAGAGGGACCACACACAGAGCAAAATCAAAACCAAACAAGAAACACCAAACAACCAAATGCACACTCGTGTACACACATGTGCCTCTTACGGATCCCGTATAGATGTTACTTTTTTTAGCACCGACTTTTGTTTTAAGGGATACCACGATCAAAGTACGATGTGCGAATGGCCCACCCTATGTTAAAGTACTTGACCAACACAGGAAATATATCAATATTCTATTAATAACTATGAAGTTCCATCGGGCCTGCCTGTATTTCTGTGAGTGCAGCTAGTTTCTTTAGAGTGTGACATTCCAACCCTTTGCCACATGTCCCACCTCCAGCAGCAGCACCAGCGTATCTGACAGCCAGAGCAGATCATTTGTAAACGCTATCCTCTATACTTCAGAATTAATCTCAGTTACAATTATATTATGATCAGTAACAATCATTATTTGTTTGGTTTTGGTTTCAAAACAATGACCGGTTATAGAAAGAATGAATTGCAATTTTAAAGATGTTATTCAAATTCAGGAAAATATTTCACATGTGAACTAAAATGTGTGCTTAATGAGATAAATATTACAGCTCATGAAGCACCCTGTTTCCCTGTTTTAAATTTTAAACATAAATGACAACTCCAAGCGGCCACAAGAATGGCAGAAATGAAGTAATTCAAGTTGTTTTGTTCTTTATAATCACTGTGCTATTGTTATTCATTAGAAATCTGCTGGGTAAAGACAAAAGTATGCAGTGCTGCGGGGTCACAGACAAGAACCGGTCTCAAATGAGCTTCAACAATTCTGAACCTTTAGGAACTTTATTTATTGAGATATAATTCTTGTACCATCAAGTTCACCTACTTAAAGGGTACAGTTCAATGGTTTTTGGTATGGATCTCTACTGACTTGTGTAATCATACCATAGCCTAATTTGAGAACTTTTTAACTACTCCCCAAACCAACCCTGTACCCACTGGCAGTCATTCTCTGCCCTCCACACCCAAGCCCCTCCTCCACCACCCCTCCCTACCTCCCTCTTCAACCACTAATCTATTTCTACAGATTTGCCTATTCTGAACATTTTCTACTGAAGGAATCACACAGTCAATGGACTTTTGTATCTGGCTTTTTTCATTTAGCAAAAGGTTTCCAAGGTTTGTCCATGACATGGCATGAATCAGTCTTATTTCTTGTGTGGCCAAATATCACTCTTTTCTCTAGATACACCATATTTTGTTGGTCTTTTTCAGTTGATGGACATACAGGTCGTTTCCACTTTTGGACAACTACAAATAAGGCTATGATCATTGATGTACAAGTTTGTTTCCTCTCACTTGAGTAGGTCACCTAAGAGTAGGATTTCGGGGTCCTATTAAACACTTTAAGGAACTGCCAAACTGTTTTCCAAAGCAACTGCAGTGCAGCATTTACGTTCCCACCAACGTGTACAAGTGTTCTGATTTTTCCTTTCCTTGCTGACACTTGTTACTGTCTCTTCTATTAGAACCATTTTAATGGGTATGATGTGGAATCTCATTGAGATGCTGATCTGAATTTCTCTAATGACTAATGATATTGAGCATCTTTTTATGTGTTGATTGGCCATTCTGCATATCTTCTTTAGAGATATATCTATTCCATTTCTTTGACCACTTAAAACATGGGGTTGACTTCTTAATTGAGTTGTGAGGGTTCTTTATGTATTCTGGATATAAGTCCCTTATCGGATTTGTGATGTGTAAGTTATTCTCCCTCATTTTGTGGGTTCTTTTCACTTTCCTGATGGTACTGTTTGCAGGAAAATTTTTAATTTTGATGTGGTCCACTTGATCTTTTCTTTTGCCACTTTCTGAATTGGTGAAATAGCTAAGAAATCAGTGATAACCCAAGGTCACAGATATTTACTTCCATGTTCTCTTCTAAGAGGGTCGTAATTTTAGTCCTTACATTTAGGTCTGTGATCCACTTTGATATGCTATTTGTGTATGGAGTGAGGTAGGGGTCTAAATGCATTCTTTTGCAGGTCCCAGCACCCTCGTTGAAAAGACGTTCTTTCCTCACTGAATGGTCCTGGCCCCTTTGTTGAGAATCGGTTGTCTATAAGTAAGGGTTTATTTTTGGAGTCTCAATTTTATTCCATTATGTATATGTCCATCCTTAAGCTGGTACCAGAATATCTTGATTACACAGTAGCTTTGTAGTGAGCTTTGAAATCAGGAGGTGTGAGTTCCTCAACTTTGTTTTTCATTTTCAAGATTGTCTTTGCTATGCTGGGCCCCTTAAATTTCCATGTCAGTTTTAGAGACAGCTTGTCAATTTTTGCCAAACAGCCAGAGTAAATTTTGATAAGATTGTGTTAAATCCATAGATCAATTTGAGGAGGATGAACATGGATGTTTTCCCATTTATTTAGATCTTTAATTCCTTTCAATGATATTTTTATAGTTTTTAGTGTCTTCATTTCTTCTGTTAAACTTATTCTTTTTTCAAAGATTTATTTATTTATTTTAGAAAGAGAGTGGGTGCATGCCAGGGGGAGGGGCAGAAAGAGAGGGAATGAGAATCCCCAAACAGACCCCTTGCTGAGTGTGGAGATTGACTTGGGGCTCTATCCCAGGACCCTGGAATCTTGACCTGAACTGAAACCAAGAGTTGGCTGCTTTACTGACTGAGCCACTAAGACACACCTGTTGAATCTATCCCTAAGTATTTTACTGCTTTTGATGCTATTATAAATGAATAATTTTCTTATTTTTTTCCTTAAGATTGTAAATAGTTTTCTTAATTTTGTTTTCATATTGTTTATTGCTAGTAGAAATATGATCGATTTTTCTATAATGATCTTATGTCTCTCAATCTTGCCAAAATTGTTTATTAGTTTTAAAAGTGGATTTTAGTAGATTCCTTAGGATCATGTCATCTGCAAATATAGATTGTTTTACATTTTTTTCCTAATCTGGATGCCTTTTCTTTCTTTTTCTTGCCTAATTGCCTTGGCCAGGTGCTCCAGTAGAAGTGCTGAAACAAGCATCCTTGTCTTGTTCCCATGGCAACATACTCTTGAACTGAACATGCTGTGTAGATGAGTTGGTGCGTGTTTGGGGTGGACTGTGGAACTGAACTAACTTCCCCGTAGAATACAATATTTATTAAATTTCAAGTAATAAAAATGTGCTAATCTGAGGCTCACATATATATTATTAAAACCCAGCAGTAACCACAGCAATTGTTTTGCACTTAGACCAATCAAAGATATTTTTTAAGAAGGAATAATTTATCATTGGCATTATGTAGAATTGCTGGCACAATTAGCTGGTCTTATTATTATTTTAAAATTCTCTATAGACAATGTGTTTTCTACTGCTTGCACCCAAGCAAATGACCCTCACTGTCCCACCCTTGGTGCACTGAGGCCTACACTATTTTTCTGGCAGTCTCCCAACCCTTCTTTGACACAAATCAGACTCTGATGCACATGCCAGATCACTATGGGCCTGGGCCACAGCACCAATTGCTGCCTCGTCTCCATTCTGTGCACAGAAGACCCTCATACATGCCTGCAGATTCTACCAGAGGGTCTGGGGACGCACTGAGTGACACTCCCTGCTCTGTCTCAACACTGCTGTTCAGGGCCAGAGGGTGGAGGATGACAGTGCCATGGGGGCTGCAGTGTTGAATCCACATACCTCTGAGTGGAGCGAGGGTATGTGAGAATGACACATGCTACTGTTACTCATCATGTGACCCTGGGCTTGTGGCTGCAGCTCTTTCAGTTTCTCTTCTGTTAAAAGGAACAGTGGTAGAGGCTTGACCAGCTGCCACCACCTCGGCCTCCTCCTTCTTTCACTGCCCACCTCAGAATGGAAAGTTTTGTTTCTGTGGCTTTGTTACTGAGCCTTTGGACAGAATGAGATTCTGTGAATAAACGGGGTAGAAACAACTGGCTGGTTTCATTCCTGCCCTCTTGGGGCTTGCATTCTTGGCCTTGTCAAAATGTATTAAAAAATGTATATTTAAACTGAGTCATTTTGTTTTTTTACACAGAGAGGGGGGAAATAGAGTACAGTTTCCTAATGTGAGCTCACTAACTGAGATTAGCCATTTTGAGGAAGAGGAGAGCTGTTTTGAATACGGAGGTGCATGCTCCAGAAGAAGCTGTTAACAGGAGAGGCCACCAGGGCCCCCACTCATGTCCCCTGGTGCTCACACTTCTGGCTACAAAGTCTGCACCATTGCCAGCTGCAGCCACCCGGGGCCCCCGACCTAGAGGCTTTCTGTGGCTCACACGAGCAGCTCTCAGCTAATAGCAGGTACAGCTGGAGGGTGATCACCCACCCCAAGTCACTCACCTGTATAGCAGGGTAGGTAATCTGAGGTGTGCTCCACCTGTCTCCCAGGGGTCCCCAGCTGGTTTCCAGCTGCTTACCATGGTAACTGGATCATGGGAAAACCGTTACTCGTTGCCTTCATTCCCTGTCCGACTTCCTCGCTCTCTGACCGGGATGTTCTAGGACCACCTTCTATGTAAACCGCTTGCCCTCAAATCTTTTTGGGGGTTCTGCTTCCGGGGTCCCCAACCCAAGACAGAATAAAAGGCATGAGGGAGAGGGCTGAGAGAGAGTCTCTTGGGAATCAGGAGTGGCCAGGGCCACTTCCCTTTTTTTTTTTTTCTTGGCAATGTAATTGACCATAGTAAGGGTCAGCAAACTCCAGCCTGCAGGCCAAACCCAACCCCACAGTCTGTTCCCCTGCAGTCTGGAACTAAGAAAGTTGTTACTTGGGACTCCCGGGTGGCTCAGTGGTTGAGCAGCTGCCTTTGGCTCAGGGCGTGATCCTGGGGTCCTGGGATCAAGTTCCACATCATGTTTCCAGCAGGGAGCCTGCTTCTCCCTCTGCCTCTGTCTCCGCCTCTTTCTGTGTCTCTCATGAATGAATAAATAAAATCTTCTCCCCAAAAGTTGTTACTTTGTTTTATTATCTCATGATACAGGGATGTTTACTTTTAGAGAATCTCGCTTCTTTTTTCCCCTCCAGTGTTGAGATATAATTGACATGTAACATTTTCTTAGTTTTAGGTGTACAGCATAATAATTTGGTGTACTCACATACTGCGAAATGCTCACCACAGTAAGTTCGGTTTGGTTAACATCCATCACCACCACACAGTTAACAAAAATTTTTTCTCGTGATGAGGGCTTTTAAGATTTACTCTTTTAGCAATGTTCGAATATATAATACAATATTTTTAGAGCTCCATTTTTAAGGTTCCCACACTTGTGTGTGACAACATGCTGAAAACTGCCACAAAATTGTGTATTTTAAAATATTTTCCTGAGAGAAATGAACTCTTTTAACTAAACACAGTGTGATGCAATCGTGCTTTTCTCACGTCGATTAGAGGGCTTATTTTAAAAAGACGTTGATTCATTATGCAGGAAGGCGGCGTGGGTCGATTTACAGCAGTAGGAGGAAATGTGTCTTCCTTCTAACGTCGTTGTCCGTATGCTACATCTGGAGATGTCGCAAGCCCGCGTGGGAAGCCTTTTGGGAATGTGTGGTCTGGGTCACATGATCTTGAGCTGAGAAACCAGTAAATTTGTTCCAGGAAGCTCTTTTCTATATCTGCAAATTGGGGCTTATAATTCCTCCCTTAGTGGTTTGTTGTGAGAAGCCAGGGAGGCTGGTGAGTAAATATGTGATCTGATCTGTTTCCTTTCCTGCCCCTGACACTTGCCTTTAAGAGGAGGGTGGAGCCAAGGAGAGCTTTGTGTGGCTTCTTTAAAGTTTCCAGTGTCTTTGGTGAGTGTCAGACAAGTGTCAGATGAAATGTGGTCTAGAGATATAAGATGCTGCTCTGATTACAATAAAGCTTTATGCTTGAGGTGATAATAAATAACAGGAATAACAGTAAAAGAGGAAAAAAGTATTGTAGCTCCAGGTGAAGGAGCCCACCTGTGCTACCTGAACTGTGGTCAGGGACCAGGAAAACGGAACTGCACAGAGCTGAGGGACCGTGAACACAGACTCTGAGAAATTAAGCCCATCCCCTTAGGAGTGAGGAGTTTAGAAGGGTAAAGATCTCTATGCTCCTGGGTGGGTGAAGTTGGTCAACCCTTCATCCACTCTTCAGGCACCTCTTCCTCTCACCCCCAGAGGGCTCTCTTTCCTCCTGCCTTGGCACCCCCCCCCCCCTTCCTCTAGCGCCCTTCCACCTGGACCTCTCCCAACTGTCTCCAAGGCTCACCTCCCCTGCAAATCCCACCCATTCGAGGGTTAGGATTGCACCTGATAGTGAACAAGGCTTCCTATGCACCAGCGCTGTGCTGAGCCCTCTGACCTAGGATCTCAACCTCAGGATAATTTCACATCTTGGCTTGGGCTTCCCTGGAAGCCAATACTGAGACCAGGATCTTTGTGCAAGTGGTTTATTTGGGAGGTGATCCCAGGAAATATGGCAGGGCAAAGGGAAACAAGGCTGGGGAGGCTGAGAACACAGGGTGCTTGGTGAACTGGTCACCACTGGGGACAAGAGCACGGCCCCCACTGGGGGGGCCCTGGAGACAACTCAGAATGGCATCAGGATGATGGCAGGGAAGACAGGAGCTGTTCTTTATCTACCAGCTTCTTGAGTGTCTAGAAAACATCCACTAGGCAAAAAATGCAGATAGAGCAAAGGAGAGCCTGTGGGTACTCCCTAAAATAGGTTCCAAAGGAGATTGCTGCAGTGCCAACATGCTCAGAGTAAGCCAGTCCCCGTTTTGCAGATGAGGATCCCAGTGCTGCCTCTAGCCCCTGACTCGTGATGGAACTCCCCAGTTCCTACCATCCTGTTGATGTATTTCCCTTCCTTGCCCCATGCTCAGCACCAAGAGGAATCCAGTTGTACAGAAAAGATCACGGATTACATCCACGACCAGACCACCCATCTTCGAGCCCCAGGGCCTTTGCACTTTCATCCTTGGACTCCTGCCAGCCCCAGCACATGCCTTTCCTGTCTATACTCCAGCTGGAAGCGCACACACACATTTGAACTGGCTCCCACTTGCAATATGAAGGTGAAGGAGAAGGTATTTTAAAGCACAGGTCCACTGGCACAAGTGAAAATGAATTTTGTTCCTAAGTGCCGTCACGTTTCTCCACACATATTACAGGCAATCTAACTTAACCCCCTCGCATGGTGTGTGCTTCTTAAAGCCCCCTCCCACCTGTTCCTGGCACCTTGCTGCTCCCGAGGCCCTCCTGGCCCAAACTTACCCCTCCCAGCCCCCCACCCCAGCCCCAACTCCTTTCCAAGCCGACTCTTGAGCTCCCTTCCCAGCCCATCCTGTAAATCAGAGTCCAGCAAACAGGGATCCTTGTATTTATGAAGTAAAAAAGAAAAGATTCTTATCAATGAGAAAGAAGAGAGAACACTTTTTAAAATCTAGGTCCTGCAGATTATATAAGAATGTGTTGATGTCAATGCATCTAGCTGACCTCTGTCTCTGGTTCCTGAGAAGGGGTGGCTGAATCCTTGCAATTTCCCAATTGTCAGAGGCGTGTCCATTATTCATGGTGGGCCTCTCAGACCACACCTGAGTTTATGCTAGCACAATGGTGCAGACGGGGGCCCCGGCCATGCCAGAAGGACCTACTGTGTGATGACAGTGTTGGGGCTCCTGGTCAGGCAACATCAACCAACCTCTGGGCTGGATGGAATTCAATCATGTGACCAGCAGTGATTCAATCAACCATGCCTATATAATGAAACCCCAGTAAAAACTCTAGACACCAAAGCTCAGCACACTTTGGGTTGGTAATCAGATGTCTATGTGTGGGAAACATGAAGATCTGAGGACACAGAAGCTTGCCTTTGGGCTCTTCTTCCCAGCCTTGCCCTATGGGTCTCTTCTTTCAGCTGTCCCTAATTTGTATCCTTTATAATAAAACAGTAGAAGTCAGCACAGTGCTTTCTTGAGTTCTAGGAGTTGTTCTTATGAATTATTGAACCAGAGGGAACAGCCAGGGGCCATGAATCTGTAGCCAGATGGTCAGAAGTGCAGGTGGCCTGGGGACTTCTGAGCTTGCAGCTAGCATCTGAAGTGAGGACAGTCTTAACTGTGAAATTCGACCTCACTCCTGGTAGTTGGTGTCAGCATTGTAGGGCAGCTAAGATAATATAATATAGATGAAAATTTGTCATTCTGTTTGGAGACAGTCACTTTTCAGGTTTGACTAATGCATTGCTCTGGGACCTAGATTTTCCCCCTTAGAGTTTAGAATTCTGTCCTTGTGTTTTGTTTTCTGTGTTTTTGACTGAAGATGAGGATAAGGGTGAAAAATTGTCATTTGGGCATTGAAAACCAGGCCAAATGAGTGGGCAGCTCCAGAAAGTCCTATTGTGTCCCTTTTAAGAGGAGATAGGTAGTTGGGGTCAGAGACCACATTCATAAAAAATCCCAACCTTGCTCCACGGTTTGTGCTACTCAGTGGCTCTGCATAAATACTTCCACAAAAGCCAACAAACGAATGACTCATAAGACCCTTTTAAAGCCTTGGAAGTGGCAAAGAACCTAAAAAGAGGATCCACTTAGTTTGGTTCAGAGTTATTGGGATCAAGCTAGGTTTGGTTTCTTTTGTTTACTCATTTGTTTCCAAAAATAAATTTCAGGAGGACAGACCATTAAGAAGAAGAGATGCTCCAGTGTACTTGAAATTGTTGGAGAACCAGGTAAAAAGGCAATAAAATATAAAATTGATTGTGGCTGAGGGTTTTTCTAATGCCAAGGACAGCAGCAGTAGACAGAAGCACAAACTGTGCACCATTGATCTTGGCTGGCTCACACCAGTTTTCCAGGGCAAAAGTCCCCATCAGGTAGTCATGAAAGAGAAATGCTCTATTTGCATCTACAGCCTGGATTTGAGGTCTTTGGGGAATATTCATTTCAGTTATGCATTCTAAATATTTATCAAGCATGAGTCGTGTCTGACCCACCTTGAGCTGCTCTTACTGGGAGTCTTTTCTCAGAGGCTCTCAATAGCTCCATAGCCCCTCCAGCAGGTCTGGGGAGAGTCTGAGCACTGTGATGTCCTATAAACCTGGGGTGAAGTCATCCACCTTCCACCCACCAACCAAGTGATCTTGGGCAATTCAGTTCTCTCATTTGTAGAAATGCAGATGCTAATAAGTACTTATGGTCAAATGGTATCCCACACCACCCCCCAATTCATGTCCCTTGGAACCTCAGAATGTGGCCTTATTTGTAAGCAGGGTCTTCTTTGCAGATGTCATCAGGGAAGGGTCTTGAGATGAGGTCATCTGGGTTTAGGGTGGTCCCTAAATGATGGTTTCCTTATAAGAAGAGGAGAACACACCTGGAGAAGGTCACACAAAGATGGAAACAGAATATCGCAGTGCTCTGTCTACAACCTCAGGACTGCCAAGAATTTCTGGCAACCGTCAGGAGCTAAGGGAGAGGAGTAGAGCCTCCAGAAGAAGCCAACACTACCAACCCCTTGACCTTGGACTTGTGGCCTCTACAACTGTGAGAGAACCGATTCTGTCATTTTCAGCCCCACCTCCAGTTAGTGGTAATTTGTTACAGCAGCCTGACAAAACCAAAGCACTCCCGTTACAGAGGATTAGGGCATAGTAAAGGAAAGCCGGATGTGTTTGGTTGATGTAAACGCCCAACCAGCTCTGGTTTGTCTTTTTGTTCTAATATCGGTTCTACTAGATGACACCGTGCAGCTATGGATGGTATTCAGCTACAACTATCAGCTTCCTGATTTATCCACCAAAAAATGTCTTAGCATAGGTTCTACCTCTGTGCCCTAGTTTCGGTATTCACTTTTGAGTTTCTCATTTATTTTTGTATGTGTAGCAGACATTGTTGGTTTCCTGCTCATGTGCCCTTGGCACACTGACCCACCCCTGGCTTATAACTGCAGCAACCATAACTCTTTCTGAGAGCTCTCTCTGGCTTTTGGCATCTGCTTAGTTTGCACATGGGACAGGGTGTGGAGCCCCTCGGGGATACCCTTCAACCAATGATCCATGACTCTCAGTGAATAAATCCCCAGCTGGGGTGGCTCTGAGGTGTGAGCCACAGTTTTCTACCACTACAGCAGCCCTGCTCAGCTGGCCACGTCAGTGAGCTGCTTGGTGACATGCACAGCATTGGCTTTCTTCCTGTGGCTTCTATAACAAATGATCACATGCTAGGTGGCTTAAAAGAACAGACACTAACTATTCCCTCACAATTTTAGATGCCAGAAGTCAGAAATCAGTATCCTGGGCTGAAATCAAGTATCAGTGGGGCCACATTCCCTCCAGAGGCTCTAGGGGAGAATCTTTTCCAGAGCCTGGTGGTTGTCAGCAATCCTTGGCATTCCTTGGTTTATGGGCACATCACTCTGATTTCTGTGTCTCTATGTGGTCTTCTCTTCTGTAGTCAAATCTCCCTCTGCTTCCCTCATATAAGGATACATGTGATTGTATTAAGGGCCCATCCAATCCAGAACAGTCTCCCTGCCTCAAGATCCTTAACTACATCTGCAAAGTCCCTTTTTGCCATACAGGGTAACAGTCATGGGTTTCAGGGATTAGGATTTGGATATCTTTTGTGGGGAGGCATTATTGAGCTGACTATACTTCCCTTCCTGAGATCAATTTCCCGATAAATTACTCACACTGACCTCCTTGTCTTAGGGTCTGACACTATTATTTCATAGGGAATGAGAGTCACTCTTTCAGAGAATGAATTACAAATCTGATGTATTCACAGTTCACTAACAGTTATAGTTATAGGAGTTTGAACGAGGTTTTTAAATTCTTTGAAGGTTGTTTATTAACTCAGACCCATATCCCAAGATGGAGGGGATGATTGGCTTGAACGGGCTTTTGGATAACAATAATCCAAGAAAAGGAAATCAGGGAGAAGTCTAATGGGGACTCTCACTGTCACTTAAAACACTTCTCAGCTTCAGTCTCTGGGGTTTATAATTTTATATATCTCATGGGAGAGAAATTTGGGTGGGAAGGTCATAAGCTGAAATTCTTAGCCATATATCATCATTTGCAGTGGTTTGTGGAGAGTAAGAAGTGGGTAAGGTGGGTTTCCTCTTGGAAAATCTTTCCTTTTCCCATGACTGTTTCCTCTACATCAATGTTGAGATCATGACTCTGGCTGATGCTGTCAACTTTCATTGGAGGGGCTGAAAGTCACTGTACTGCTTTTGGAGATACTTGTTCTTTTGTTCACTCAATTGTTCATTCATTCATTCATTCATTCATTTTCTCTTCTGTTGGGCAAATATCTAGTGGGTGCCTACTACATGGCAGGCCATGGAAGGGCTCCTTCTGGTCAGTAGGAGGGAGATTTCGGGATGACTTTCCTGAAGAAGTAGTATTTAAATGGAGATTCCAAGGGTGAATAGGAGTGAGCTGGCTTGACAAAGCAGAGATAAGTGTCTCCTGGTGGAAGGAGAAGTGGCAGAGAAGAGAAGACCCAGGAGCTTAAGGGGAAGACACAGGGTATAGGTGTTTGGAGTAGAATGACCAGAGATCAGAGATGGAGAGACTGGTGCCCTGCTGAAGAGTTTGTATCTATTCAAAACACAGTGGAAGGCCACAAAGACCTGAAGGCAATATCAGGACCTGATAGGTATTTTAAAGACATTGCTCACTCTGGGTACTGTGTACAGGAGGCACCAGAGATCAGGGAGGATGGAAACAGGGGAGGCCACATTGGAGTGCTTTCGACACCTGGTTGGGATAGGATGGGTTGGATGGAGGGCACTCTGGCTCCATGTTCCTCTATGGGTTGATCTGTGTCACTTGCAAATTCAGGTTTGAAGTCCTAGCCCCCAGGCCAATACCTCTGCAAACGACTGCATTTGGAGATGGGGTCTATAGAGAGGTGGTTAAGATAAAATAAGGTCACAAGGGTGGGCCCCAATCTATTCTGATTAGAGTTCTTTTTTTTTTTTTTTTTTTTTTCAGGGGAGAGCGCGAACGCAGTCCCCCACTACCACAAATTATGCAGTCGAGTTTCCCACATTTGGGGAAATCGCAGGGGTCAGCACATCCGGAGAGCAATGGATAAGCCTCGCCCTGGGAAAACCACCTTCGTGATCATGGTATCTCCCCTGCCAGGTAAGTATTGATTAGAGTTCTTATAAAAGGAGGTGGTCAGGACACGGACAGACGTTGGGGAGCCACCAGGCAAGGGCACAGGAGAAGGTAGCCAGCTATCTGCACACCAAGAAGAGAGGCCTCAGAAAAAAAACAACCCTGTTGACACCTGGATCTCAGGCTTTAGACTCCAGAACTGTGAGAAAATAAATTTCTGTTGTTTAAGCTGCTGTCTATGTTACTTTGCTATAGCGACTCCCACAAACTAATATACACTGTTAAAGCTAAAATCTGCAGGCCAAGGGGTCCAGGCTCTCTTCCCCTTCTGCTTTCTCTAAATGCCTTGACTTCTCTCTGCTCACAGCTGTCTCTTGGGTGTGAGGCTGCTGTTCCCACAGATCACCAACTCACCCCCACACAAATGTCATCCTTTGGTGTGCCTGCCTGTTGGCCTTCTGTCCTTTGCAGCATGGTTTCCAGAGTTCTTATCCACCGTCTACTTGTAGGTGATTCACTCTAAAATTCTGAACTGTCCCTTTGGCTGCCCCAAGTCTCCTACACATTTATAGTAATTCCCCCAACCAAATGAATGTCACTTCTACATTATAGAGACAGACCAAATTAGCATTTAGCAGAGAAAGGGGCTTCTTCTTCTTCTTCTTTTTTTTTTTTTCAAATCATATAACTCTAAATTACCTTCAATTTCCTAAATGGAATCTGGCTCGTGATTCACTCTGGTATGGAGTAGTCTGTAATGAGATTATATTATGTTTGGGGGAAAACATTCAAATGACCAAGATAATTAATTTTGCATAACAACCAACATATAGCAGGATCCAAAGCCATAACTCAAAGCCTGCAACCTGCCGGGGCCCCTGGGGGTGATAATGTTTCTTTCAAAATACAGCAACAAAGACAGTTCCAGGGACCCGTGAAATGCAGAGGTTTTAAAGCTGGAAATGTCGGGTTCTTTCTGTTCCAGCTACAATGCTCATATTTTCTCAGTAGCTGTCATTTACCGTGGATCTCTCCTGGGTTTGGGAAGATGAAAGAAATCCTCGTGCCCAAAACAGTCTCTTGGAGGTGCTTTGCTGGGAAGAATCTTTTGAGAACCAATTCCAAGTATTCAGAATGTTTGGTGGTGTTTCAGGGCTCAGCTTATGATAGGCTGGAGCGTGTGTGTGTGTGTGTGTGTGTGTGTGTGGATGCATGTACGCGTACACAGCACACTCCCCTTGTAAATGAAAGAGTAAGATCAAACCCTCTTTGGTTTTTTTGGATCCTCATTGCCAGGTGGCTTTATTTACATGATGTTAGACTTGTCTGAATATCTGGGAAGGATCTGACTCTGCAGCAGTTTTCTAGTCCTGATTCATTGTTAAAATCCCCTCAGGAAGAGCCAGAACCTGGCAGGCTGCCCTCCCCACCCTCATCCTTGTATCTCTTGGCTGCATCTAATTCTAACACAGTCTAGGAATACGTGTGAAATTAGGAGCCAGAAAACCTACATTCTTGCATAAGGTCTGCTTCTAACTGCCTGCATGGTCTCAAAAATAAATTCCTGTACTCAAATACTTGTGTGTGAATGTGCACAGTAGCACCACTCACAACAGCCAAGAGAGGGGAACAACCCAAATGTCCATCGGTGGATGAGTGGATAAACAAACTGTGGTATGTCTATGCAGGAACACTACTCAGGCATAAAAAAGAATGAAGTCCTACAAACTCTGCTGTCAGCTAGGAATCTAGCTAGGAATCTAGCTGACAGCAGACAGACACAAAAATCACAGGCTGTAGGATTCTTTTTACATGAAATATTCAGCATAGGTAAATCTACAGAATCAGAACGCAGATGGGTGGGTGCCAGGGGCTGAAGGAGGAGGGAATGGGGAGTGACTGCTGAGTGGTATGGGATTTCCTTTTGGGGTACTGAAAATGTTTTGGAATGAGGTGGAGGCGGTGGTTGCAGGACATTGTGAATGTACTAACTTGTGGATTGTGCACTTTAAAATGGTTAGCTTTACATTATGTGAATTTCATCTCAATTAAAAAAAGAGATGTCCCTGCTATACTATCTTCTCTCTCTCACTCTAGATCTTGAGGTCTTCATCTGGGAAAATTAGGATGTTGTACCCAAAACAGAGAGTATCTGGGCTGGTTCTGCGATAGGCTCTGATCGACAGATGTAGCAGATGTGATGCTATGTAACTTCCACTGCTGGGTCTGAGGACATCTGCAGTTTCCATGGAACCTTCCTGCTCAGAACACAGATGCCACATGATGAGATACCCCAAGCTACATGAGGGGCCATGGTGGAGCTTGACGGCACCAGCTGCCAGTCGTGTGAGTGAGCAATCTTGATGGTCCAGCCCAGTCATGTCCTCAGACGAAGCAGGCCAAGCTGACTTCACATGGAGGATTTGTTCCAATACAGAGCCAGCTACAGCTATGGCTACAAGTACACACAGAAACATCTCTATCCATGTGTATCTATATCTACAGCTCTCTCTGCATCTAGCTATAGATATAATTACATGTACGTCTATTTCTTTCTTTTTTTTTAAAGATTTTATTTATTCATGAGAGACACACAGAGAGAGAAAGAAGAGACGCAGGCAGAGGGAGAAGCAGGCTCTATGCAGGGAGCCCAATGCAGGACTCGATCCCGGGTCTCCAGGATCATGCCCTGGGCTGAAAGCAGGCACTAAACCACCCAGGGATCCCCGATTTGTATCTATCTATAGATCGATGAATTGGCTCACACGATTGTGGAGGTTGGCAAGTCCAAAATCTGTGGGGCAGGCCAGCCGACTTTGGTCCCAGGGAGATGTTACAGCTCAAGTCCTAAGACAGTTGACTGGCAGAGATCCCTAGTCCTCAGTCTTTTTTTCTGGTATGGCCTTCAGCTGATTGGGTGAGGCTCACCCACATCCTAGAGGGTCATCCGTTTTCCTCAAAGGCTACTGATTTAAATGTGAATCTCATCTAAAAAAGATGGACAACATCTGGACCAGCATTTGATCACATATCTGGATATTGTGACCCAGCCAGGTTAGCACATCAAGGTAACCCTCCTAGGAGGCAGTGAACCAGCCCTGGGAGACTCCCAGCTCTGCCTGGTTCCCCCTCCGCACGTCCCTCCTCCCCATCGGCTGAGTTCCGTGAATACCCGTTATAGGATCTGCCTTTGGGAAAGCCAACCTCAGACAGACAGCCACATGAAGAGAGGAGCCAGGCATGATGCAGCTGCGTGTATTTGTTGAAGCAAATATTTATTGAGCACCTGCTTTGTGCAAGCATTATTTCTAGGTACTGGATATAGAATAATGAAGCAGACAGGCAGAAAATCCTCTACTGGGGGGTGGGGGTGGGGGGTGGAGCTGCATCCTGCCATCTGGCTGGGCCAGGAGGTTTTTCTAGATGAGGGTGCAGGATTTAGGCATCTGCCCCTACTTTGTCATTGCCGGTCCTGTCTTCTCCCTGCAAGGACTTGGTAGATGCTGAAGAAGATGACCCTCAGCTTCACTCACTTTGACTTGTGCACAGAGTACCTCCCTGTTGCCACTGGTTTCTTGTCCTTACAAGCAGAAGAATGTGCACATTTCATGCAACCACCGGCATGATGCAGGGCTCATCCTTTAGGAAGCAGAACCAAGCCACAAACCCTGTGCTTCTCACACCTCTCCAGAGGGCGGAGCTGTGGCCTCCCTGCTTGCCCACGACTCTCTTCTCCCCATCACACCTTCTTCCTGTGCACCCCCCCCAGCCACACCACAGTAGGATCAAACCACAGATAGATCCCCCGACGTGAGCCATGCCGTTCCCCCCTGCACCACTCGGCGATTGCCAGCTTTAGATGTGCGTAAAGGTGCGCTGGTGTTTGGTGACAGATATGGAAATTCAATAAAAGGCAAGTTAATTAAAACAGAACAAGCTGTTGCCTGGGGCAGCAAAATGTAACTGCTTATTATGTGAGTGAATGTTAAGATACAGGGGAGTATAATTTCCTCTCTCTCCCTCTGCGTTTCTTGGAGGCTGTTTGGCAAAGTCAGAGCATGAGTCTGCCAGGTGGGGATGGCTGGTTCCAGCCTGAGATGTGTGTGTGTGCACATGTATGTGCTTGGCTCTGGATATGGGGTTACATATGAAGAAAACCCACACACTGAGAGCTCCTGAGCAGGACACGACTCATGTTTGGAGCTTACTTGTAACTCCAGTGCACACACAGCACCCTGCACCCCGCTAAGGGCACCTGTTGCTAACTGCTGCAACGGTGCTCTGAAACAAGTGTCCTGTTATGGCCTGATTGTGTCTCCCTCCCCAGTGCACCCCCCGCCCAATCCACAGGACCTCTGCCTGTGTCCTACTTTGGAGATCAGGTCTTTAAAGAGGTAATCAAGTTAAAATGAGGTCATATGGGTGGGCCCTAATCCAACCTCATCAGTGTCCTGAGAAAGAGATTAGGACACAGATACAGAGGAAAGACCAAGTAAGGACACAGGGAGAAGAGGCCTTCTACACTCCAAGGAGCGGGACCTCAAGAAACCAACCCTGCAGACACCTGGATCTTGGACTTCCAGCCTTGAGAACTTTGAGAAGATAAATTTCTGTTGTCTAAGCTATGGGGTCTGTGGTATCTTGCTATGGTAGCTCCAGCAAACTTACATGCACCTGCCCATCTGTTATTGTCAAGGGTCTGTCAGTGGCTGGTGGCATGCTGATCCTACCTGAGCTCACCTGTGTCAGAGACTGGCTCTCAGTAGTTCTCAGTGGCCTCACCTGGGACAGTAGCAATGTGTAGCTGTGCTCCTCCTGGTCTCTCACAGCCCTGCAGGGAGCCTAGGCTTGCTGTCATGGTGATGGGAGGAGGAGAGAGAGACAGAAGAAACAGGTCTCCTCAGGACCAGGCTCTCCTGCAGACCGTGGCTTCTGCTGCTGCATCTTATTGGCCAACGTAAACCACGTGATCAGCCTCGCTGTTAGGGGAGGGCGGTGGGGACTCAAACCCTGCTTCCCCAGAGGGACTCTGCAGAGTCCAGAGTTCAAGGGCATACATTTGGGGTCGGGTGGAGAAGTGGGGTCATTTGTGCAATCAACTCAGGGGATTCCTAAATGTTTTATTTTGAATGTCAAAATCTGAACTTCAAATCTGAGGCATTTGGAAGTAGTGAAGAGAGACAGAAACACTTAGAAATACAGAGTTAGGGATCCCTGCCAGCAGCTATCAATCAGAGATGAAGATAAGGTTCTCTGACATTAAGTCCAGTGGAAAAGTCAGAGTCAATGCACAGGGTTTGAGTGACACGGTGTTTAAAGTTTATGCTTACCTTCTACACATGGTACATGACAATGCTGGTGGGAATCCTTGATCTGAGTTCAACAGAAGAGCTCTGTGGTCTCAGCTGCAGCAATCAAGAGCTCAGGCCCCCATTCAGAAAGCCCTTGTCTGGGTCCCTGGCCTAAAAGCAGGGGGCTGCTATTGCTTCTGAAAGACTCCTGATGCTCCCCTGCTCCGCAGTTCTTCCCACTCCAGCCAAGTGTGTGGCTCTGGGGGAGTCACTGTAGGTGGTTCTGGGGACTGCATCATCTGCTAGATTACACACTAGGTGAGGGCAGGGACCTTGTCTGGCTGGTGTCCCCAGCTGCCACCAGTCCGACCCCCTACCCCACCGCAGGGGCTTCTCCTGGGGAAGTAAGGGAGAAAAACTGGTTGAGAAAGTCGCCTTTTGTCTGTCTCATTGCTTTGGGGTAGGCTGAGAAATAAAGAGATTTATTTATAAGGAAATAAAAAGGTTTGCATTTCTAATAGGCTAAGAACCATTAAGTTGATGCCATCCCCAGCTTGCCTGCCAGTGATGTGAGAGAGACAGATGGTAAAACTGTGACCAGCTTTTGCAACTAAAACAAACACCACCACCCCCATCCTCACCACCAAGCCTGTCATGGCACCAAGGGACTCACTCTCTCTGGGGTGTCCTAAAGCTAACAATGGTTTGGTTTATAGCTTTGTTTGAACCCGGCTTTGTCCAGCAAGATGTTTCTCAACAGCTCAGAAATATGTGAGTACATTCCTTGAACACGTATAATTTAGTTCCAATTGCTGCTTGCTGGTGCAAACTGCAAATGAAAATAAACAAGATTCATACTTATTTTCAAGCATGTTGCAATATGAGCAAAATTAACGTTGGTAAATAAGACCCTTCTGAAAAAGGATGGAGTTGGTAGAAACTGTTCTGTACCCTGAAAACTAATTCTTAGGCTGAAAAGACCCAGTAATCAAGACGAGAACAGCAATTTTCAGGATGGTGATGCAGCAGCAAATCGGGGCTGGGGCAGGGGTGCAGCGCTCGCTCACGAGTGAGATACAATACAATGCAATTTATTTTTCTCTAGCATCTTCACATGCAAGTTTAACAAAATGCTCTACAGCTAATTACCGACTTTCTATGCAAATACAAGCAGAGCATGTGGCACACAATTCATCAAATGGATGGTATCAGAAAACATCCTAGGACAATTGGCAATGGGGAGTTCCACTCAGGGCCAAGCAGAGGCTGACGGCGCCACTAACTAGGAGTTGAAAGGCTGCAGGAAGGAAAGGGTCGTGGCCAGAGGATTACTGGGAGGCTGGCCACAGGCAGGCTGAGGTGTCCTGGAGGGGACCAGCAATCAGGCCTCTGATGAACCCAGGGGATTGATCAGAAGTTAGGGATGCAGTCCTTTGGGGATGTGTGGGATGCTCAGGCAGCCCTGGGGCTGGAGGGGAGGTGTGTCACTCAAAATCCTGAGGTAGACCAAGAGCTGTGAAGGTTAGTGGTGACTGTCAGTGGAACATGCATGTGTCCCGCTGAAGACAAGAGGTCAATGGCTGTGGGTGTCATCATGCAGGGGACCAGAAGTGGGGGTGTTACAGAGAAGGAGGACCACAGCAGGCCCAAGGTTTGGGGCAGAGGCCTCCTGAAGGTGTCAGATAGTCAGGGTTGGGGGACAAGCTTCAGGGGAGGACAGAAAGTCAAACCCACACCCACTCTTCATGCTCCAGAGATCGCAGGAGAAGGAAGGGTGTGGAATGGACTTTCAGCTGATAGTATTTGAAGGGCGCATCAAGGGGTGACAAGGGTAGGATCCTGATATCACCAAGTGCTGGGTGAGGACAGCAGGTGGGGCTTCCCGTTTATGGAGTACCTTGCAACTCGCAGAGGTGGGCTGACGGGGGCCCAGATGGGAGAATTGGATAGACAACCACAGAGCCACCCGGGGAAGAGGGGTTCCAGCTCCTCACTCCAGGCTTCTCAAGGTGAAAGGTGCTTCCCACGTCAGCTTAAGATGTGCACCCAGAATGAACTCTCTGGCAACAAAAGTAGAAGTTAAAATGTAAAACCCCAGTGTGTACAGAGCATTCTGGAAATAATAGAAGAGATCAGTCACTTCAGCTGCTGGCATCTAATAGATCAAAAACATAACAAAAAAAAAAAAAAGAAAGAAAGAAAAACAAACGACCAAAACAGAAACCAATGAACTGACTGATATTTCCCTTAATTAAGCATCTTTTGTTTTTGTTTTTATTTTTTTATTTTTTTGTTTTTTGTTTTTTAAACTCCATGATCAGGCCCATGCAGTTCCGACTACTGTAATCTTAACCTGTTTTCATTCTGGAAAATGTGAAGGGGCTCAGAGATTCGCAGATGCAAGCCCAGGGGGTACTGTCTGCTGACCCGCAAATGGGCAGGCTCGCCCCACCCGGGGTGGACATGTCAAAGGCCCTTTACTTTGAAATGGCCGAGAGCCCGGCCAAGCCAGAACCACTCGAGAGTCAAGGCCAGATTTAGATAATCTCTTCGGGGTAATGCTTTTCACCTTCATAAGGAGAAGAATTATGATGCTCTTTCCCTCGTGTCCTCAGCTGATGGCCGGAGAAGAGAGATAATATTTACTATTTTGTCCTTAGAAAACGCAGACCGTATATTTACAAAGCAGAGACTTGCTATCTTGAGCCAGGGTGGCAGGGGGGCGGGGGGCGGGGGTGGGGGTTGTTGTTGGGCCAGGAAAAGTGGGAGATTTCACCTTATTTATTTATTTAGCTCCCGCACTGGAACCTTCTGCAGAAGAACTCAATGTCACGTCTGCGGAGTGGCCCGGCAGGAAACAAGCCGTCGTTAACTCGGCGGAGAATGGCTCTGGATGTAGGAACGAGGCGCAAGGCCGCAGAGCTGGGAGCTGAGGAGGAGCCATCAGCATCGTTTGCTCCTTAGCTGAGCTGAGTCCGAAGTGACAGCTTTGCCTGGAGGCTACAAAGCGAGCATTCAGAGAGCCTCAGAAGTGGTCTTTCTTTTATATTTTGCTGAGCCGAGGAGTGTCACTTTTCATTTGGTGTTCCAGAAGCTCGCTTCCCCTCCTCCTCATGAGCCGTGGCTGCCCCTCTCCTGAGAAACGGAGGCACCTGGTGTCAAGGCAGAGGGGTTCTTCCTACCTGCGGGAGGTGGCCGTTCAGTGACGGGGGTCGCGCCTGATGGGGAGGCGGGAGATGCGGGTCCCCCTCGGTGACCTGAACGCACCTGAGTAGGCGTCCTTCCCTTCGCTGGAAATACGAACTGACCCTAATGCAGTGGCATGAAAGTCCTCGAAGCCCCAGAGGAGAACCAGGGGCCCTGCCTGCTGTCACTACTCTGGGTCACCCCTGGACTAATATTTTTTTTAACATTTTTTAAAAAAGATTTTCTTTATTTATTCACGAGAGAGGCAGAGACACAGGCAGCGGGAGAAGCAGGCTCTATACAGGGAGCCCCATGCGAGACTCGATCCCAGGACCCTGGGATCATGCCCTGAGCCAAAGGCAGATGCTCAACCACTGAGCCACCCAGGCATCCCAACCGCTGGGGAAATAAAGATGCTTCTCTTTCCATCTTGAGAAAGAGCTGCTCAGACCCAGTCCTTCTGTGGTCCGAGGAATTCTCTGGGCTGGTGCCGTCATCCCTCGGTGTGGGCAGTGCCACTCTGAAACAGGTGTATGCTTTTAGCTGCCATATTTTGCCAGGAGCTCGGGAAACCTGCATCCCACTTACTGGCATTGATGGATGATCCTATCGGTTGGGGGAAAATGCTCTGGTCATGCACTGCTGATGTGTTAGGAAAGAACTGACTGCATAACATTTACTTTCCAGCGCAGGGCTGGGAACAGAAGGTCACAAGGGGTGAGGGGCGTTTCTTCTTGTCAGGTGGCTCCTGCCTTGACCTACCATTTAGGGCCTAGACATCAAGAAAACACTTGGAGGTTCCAGAAGCATTTCTCCATGTCGGCAGCTTTGCCGGGGTCCAGAATGGCAGCAAGGTTGTCAGGCTGGGGTGGTTTCAGTGGCTTCCAGCAGAGGCAGCGAGCCTCGGGGCCTCATCCCCTAGGATCTCAGGGTCTCACCTCTTAGGCCTTCTGCCCTCTGGCTCTGCACAAAGATGTGCTACTGAACCCACTGGTCTCCACCTGCTCCAGCCTTGGCAGTTTCCACCCCAGGTGGGCCAGTCCCCAGGGGAGACTCAGGAGCCCACAGGCTGGTGGAGTTCAAGCTCTCCAGCAAGCTGCTTAGCCTTGGCCTCTGCCTCTGGACAGTGGGAGTGCCAGGGTCTGCTGGCTGGGTGGGTGGCTGCAAACATTAGAATGAGGTGTGCCTTGGGGAGCTCAGTGCTGACATGCAGGAGCCATTGCAAGAGCCCATAGCATGGGGGACCCAGAGGAAGCAGAAGTGATATGAGCTGATAGAATGGGACGTTTCCAACTTAAGGAAGGGGAGCCAAATGCAGCCCCTTGGCAGCTTGGCCCGGTCAGGGCCAATTGCAATTGCCACACATGAATGGGGCTCCGGGTGGGTCTTTGGTATACCAATATTCTGAGGCCAGGGTGTCCCCCCCCAGTGCTTGTCGTCTCCCCTCTGAGCTCTTGATCTATGAAGACCCCCTTGCTAGGAATGTAACCGTGCTGGAAGAGTTCCAGAATGCAGCCCAGGCACACGGCCAGGGTCCGGCTTCCCCACCTGCATCATGAGACCCCCTCAGAGGTGGTCGGGTGGCTGGGTCAAGCCCAACAAGAATGTGTGGGAAAACACATTCTTTCTCCATCCACCAGGGAGCCATTTACTAAATCCCTGTGACTGACAAATTGTGTCATTGCTTGGAAAACTGGCTCCCTGGTGTCTTAGGGGGGCCACTGCTGTTTATTAACCTGTTGGAGGGCCAATCACTCACAGCTTTCAGGTAGAAATACAGCCAGTTTTTACTTTCTCTGTTTATTGTTTTACACTGTGAGCAGGAATGTGTCACAAGTTGCCTGTGATCTTCTCCATTGTGGGAGTTAGTGATTGATGAGTGGACACATTGTGATAATACGACCATTAGTTGTGATAATATGACCATTAGTTGTGATAATATGACCATTATCACATATTTGCAATGCATATTATTAGTAATATAAATGAATTGCTTCATTCTTTCAAGAAGAAAACATTGAAAACCTACTATGTGCCTGGGACTGTACGAGGCCCTGGAAAACAGTGGTGAAGGAAAACCCGACTCGCCCCAACCTCATGGCACTTATAATCCAGTGGGAAGCTGGATGTTAGTCAAATAATTATTAGAAACAAGTGTAGAATTGCAAATTGTGTTGGAGGGAAGTTGCACACAGCTCTCACCATCTGGAGTAAGAGTTTGACTTGGTCAAGGAGCTGGGGTGGCCTTTTGAGGAACTGACCCTTGAAAGATGAGGTGGGGTCAGTTAGGTAGGTGTAAAGGGGGAAGAGTGATTCAGGCAGATGGGACAGCATTTGCAAAGGCCCTGTGGCAGGAGGATGTGAGGCAAGCATGAGGTCAGGGTAGAGAGGGATGGGGACCATGTAAGATGAGGCTATGCAGGCAGGCAAGGGTCAAGCAGAGAAGTTTGTCTTGATACCAAGAGCACTGGGAACCACTGGAGGATGTAAAAGGGTAATGTGGTCAGCCTTGCCTTTTAGAACTGGCTACCTGTGGTGGACTCTGCAATGTGCTGTCCAGTTTGCCCTGCAGAAACAAAGGTCTGCTCTCCCATGTGCCAGGCTCTCTGCTTGCAGAATGCCCTCAGCATGTGGCCCCTTCCTAGCTGGTGTCACTGGCCCCAGTCACACCCCTTCTCAAGAGGGCCAGAATCTGGTGCCTTGTCAACCCCAGGACAGCTCCGAGAGGTCACCCCAAGTCCAGAGTTCCTTGTGCTGTCCGAGGCCCTCCTTGAGGCTGGATGGGAGCTCAATAAATCCCCCTTCCCAATCCTGCACCTCCCTCCCCGGCCACAGGTGACATGTCTAACCCCACACCCAGCTGGCACTCCTGCATGCTCATCCCCTTCTCTGAGCCTGCTTCCCAGGGCACCCAGGATAGTCGGTGACAGATTGGGTAAGCAGTGTGCATCTCATCATCACTCAGCTCGAACGAGGTACTCAAATGTTCAGAAAGAAACCCAAACTTAAAATATTGGTGAGTATATTTTAGAAAGTGATGCTTAAAAAAAAAAAATCAGTTGCTGCAGAAGGAAGAAGGGTAGGGCTCTCTACCTCCTCTGGGTTGAAAAGAGTGGGGTTGGTGGTGCAGCTGCCGGGCCTCACTTCCTGCATCGCTGCTGGGCTTGCGTGGAGTTTCTGTGCACACAGCTCAGGAGTTTGCTGGCCTCGGGGTGCCAGCCTTCTGCAGGAAGCTGGCCGGGGAGCACTGCATGAGGCCATGCCCACTGTGCTGCTGCTCCCCGACGCTGGCCGTCGACCTGTCGAGCCGCCCTGCCATCCAGAGCCCCCAGAATGGAGACCAAGGAAGCGGCTGAGCACATGTCTGTTGATTACCTTCACATTGTGTGCAAGAGAGGGGGATTATTGCAAATAAAACATGAGTGAATGAACACTTTTCCAAGCTGGGTATCCACTTGCAATTTTTTGGTCCCCAAAGCCCTAGGACAGATTTGCATGCGTGTGTGTAACTGTTACTAAATGTACAATATCTCCCTGTTGGAAGAATTCAGAATGCCACTAAAACATTTGGAAGATAAAGGCCAACCCCCCACACACACCCCAAAAACAAACCAAACAAAAAAAGCCAAAAAACCCCCACATCCAACTATAACCAACTCTTTCTTTGGAACAGAATAAGGTTAAAAAAAAAAGATTAAAATAATTACAAAGGTATGATTTAATCTTAACAATGTTATAAATATTAATATGAAAAAGACTTTATATTGGGAAATGTTATTATACAGCATAATGTTAATTTTATGAAAATCAATTCATTTAGCACTCATACATTTTTTACTTCTCTCCTTGGCTTTTGCTGATGATTTAAGCATTACCATCCCGCTGAATGTCTCCTACCTCGACAATGAGCGCCTGGCAATGGGGCGTAGCATGAGATTTTGACACCACAATTATTTCTCCGATAATGCCCTGTGATTTCCCATAGGTAAGGATCGCATGTAACTGAGTCAGGATGAGCAGCTGAGCTGCAAGTTGGATGCTTTTAATCATAACTGCGATCTGATTTACATCACACCCTTCAGAAATGCAAAGCCCTCAGACATAGAGCCAAGCAGGGAGCATACTTCCAGGGTGAGGACCGGGATGGGAGCAGGGACAGTGGTCTGCTGGGGCCCACTCTGGGCAGGCACAGTGTCTACCCCAGTGTTTTGCATCCCCTCTGTTCCCCCCAGCGGCCCTGGAAGGGTGGGAGAGGCCCCAGAGGGTGGGTAAGGCACCCATGTGCCTGTGCACATCTCTGGGGGGGCTGTTGTGAGCTACAGATCCAGGTCCACTCAGCTGCTCGGCCGGCTCCACTTGGACCAAGACATCAGTTGCTACCCAGGATGGCAGCTCCATGTCTCTGGTGTTCCCTGGCCAGTCCCCTCATCACATCAGAATTGATCCAGGTAACCCCGCTCGGGGAGGACTCATAAATCTGGCCCAAAACAAACTGCATGAACATGCATAATTCCGGTGGCCAGAGATTTGTGTAGATGGAGTCTTAACATGATCCAGTCCTGAAAGCTTCATGCACCAAACAACACTCTGTTCCAATTTCCACGAGATGAGTAATCAGGTATAGTTCTTCTTTAAAAAAAAAAAAAAATGTAGCCCCATGAGAGCCCTCAGGGAAAGGGGGGAGAATCAATTCTGAAGTCACATTTGGAACCAATCTCCCCTTGGGGGTAGCAGGGGCGGGGGACAGAGCCGGAAGCCTGGCAGCGGGGCCATCCACCATCTGGGGGGAGAAGGCCAGGATGTAGCTGCCGGGGCCATCCTGCATTTTTCTGATTTGTGAACCCAGAGCCGGTAGTACGACCTGGTTAGAGAGCTAATATGGGATGGAAATGGGACAAGTCGGTGTCAGGAGCAGATGCCAGACCCTTTGTAAAGGTCTAAAGAACAATCAAGCTGAATTAATTTCTAAGGGACCCCGTGACAGATTCTTGATTATGAGCCCCAATTAAGGAAACCTTGGTTTCCTCTTTGTTTAATGTCAGGAAGTGAAGAGACCGCCGGGCAGAGGGCTCCGGAGCACCGAGGAGGAAGCCCTGCCTCGTTTGAACTGTGCACAGGCCGCCACTGCAGACACTTTCATGCTCTCCAAAGAGGAAGCCATGAAATCTGTGCCTCTCAATCGATGCCCAAGGAGGGAAAGGCGGTAATGACAAGATGAAGGGCATCCCCTCATCCCTGGAGCCCACAGAGGTGAAAAGCATATGACCAACTGGTTCTGCGAAACAGGGAAATGAAAGATTCTGTCTTGGACTAGAAAAATGTGCCCTGGGGGAAACAGGTTAGCAGAACCAGAAAATCCAGAGAGAGGTCTTCTGTTGGGCTCTTCCCCAGTCGACAGGTGTCTCTGGTTGACGGGTCTGGGGTGCCGCCATCCATTGCGATGGGGACTAGGGAGGAGTCCGGCTGCAGGATCAGGTGCTGGGGTGGCAGTCCCTCAAAAGATCTGCCCTTCCTGCCCCCTGCCCCTCCCAAAGAGAAACCGCTTGGAACACAATCTTCACGGTGTATAGTGAAAAAGAGAAAAGAAGAGTCTCTCTCGTCAAGGTGTTAAAGATTTAGTGAAGAGAAAAGTGAATCGCTTTCTACATTAATCAGGGGTCCGAATGTGACAAGGTCAGTCTATGGTTTCCTGAATCCAAAAGCAATTTCTCCGGTTCTTTTCTTTTTTTTTTTTTTTTTAATTTTTATTTATTTATTTATGATAGTCACACACACACACACAGAGAGAGGCAGAGACATAGGCAGAGGGAGAAGCAGGCTCCATGCACCGGGAGCCCGAAGTGGGATGTGATCCCAGGTCTCCAGGATCGTGCCCTGGGCCAAAGGCAGGTGCCAAACCGCTGTGCCACCCAGGGATCCCTCTCCGGTTATTTTCATTTCTCCGCCCTGAAGCCTCCCCGCAGCTCCTGAGGATTCCAGGGTACACCCCAGGGTGGGATCCCAGGCTGGAAACCCTCCTGAGAGCCCCATGAGAGTGGAAGGGCCTGGGGAGACCTCAGGCCAATTATCCAGGGGTCTCGGTTGCTGAGAACATCAGTCTGCTCCCCTTGGCCTCACGATCTTAACAAGGAAGTAGGAGGAATATCGTTATTCTCATATGGAACTCTCATAAGGAACTCTGCAAAGCTCTGGAGTGGTTTAAACCTTGGATCCTCAGGCCTGAGTTCCAGCCAAAAGGACCTTCGGATTTTATAATCCACAAACACCTTCCAGCAGGCTTTGTAACAATTATCATGTAAAAATGCTTTATTGGTTTCTGATGTCAAATGATTTGCCTACAGAGTTCCTACACATCTGACTTTGCTTTCTCATGTCATTAAACCCCAAACATTCTTCCAGAAGGACATAAAATTGGTGGAGGTGAAGTAGTTGGGCTGTGGGGTCCTTTCAGTCATGAAAGTTTTGAGGACCAAGGCCCCGGACCAGTGTTTCTCAAAGCAAGCACTGCATCCGTGCCTGCGGAGCAGCCTACAGGAGGGCCAGGTTCTGTTGGCCATGCTCATGACTCTGGAATTTTCTTTGACAGCCTGGCTCACAACTGTAATTGAATGCACAGATTGTAAGTACACCTCGGCTGCCTGCCTTCCCTGATAGATGCAAGATCTCTGAGGGAAGGGGCATGCTGCATCCCAGTACCAGTCGTGGTGCTCGGCACACGGCAGGTATAAAATATATATTTATGGATTGAAAGACAGAGGTCAGTTTGGTGCTGGATAATAAGTTTTCCTTTTTGAGATTCATCAAACAGCACTGGCTAAGACACGGAGCAAGAGGCACGGTGTTTGTTTTGGCTTTTTGCTGTTTGTATCACAGGACTTCCCAGAACCTTTGATATGGGGATGTGCTTTGTGACTCTCCCAGTCGGGGCTGTATTGTGCTGTGCTCCCCAGGATGCACTGTCCCCCTGAAGTCTCTGGCTTGTGTAACCACTTTATGTGATGCTTATTAACGTCCTGATGGATCAACATTCCAGGGGATGTGCTTCATACTGGACAGTCATCAGCAATCAGCCAAGAGATACCTCAGTTGTGACGAGAGGCATGGAGGTGCTAGGAGGGGTGTCTGGATGATGCTGCACATGGGACACCTGAGTTACAGGTGGTATCTGAGTCAGCCCCAGACAGGGCACACTGCCGGGAGGGGACACCAGATCCAGGCAACCTCCACGCCCCACCCCAGGAAAACTCATTCTTCCATGAAATCAACAGATGTCTCTATTTGTTCTTAAAACAGAATCCTTTCATTTTCCAATCCAAAAATAACAAGTGTGTGTGGAAGCTCCATAAGAGTAGGGACTGTGCCTGTTTTATTAGGTGTCCTCTCCTGAGTTCAACAAGTATTCGTCAAGTGAATGAATATGCAGTAAATTACGTGATAAAATGGTGTTGCAAAGACAGTACATTTCACTGTTCAACCACTTCTGGAGCTCTCTTCTGGGACTGTTTAGTGTGAAAAAAAATCTCTTGTGGGAACTTGTGAAAAATAAGATCTGGTTTCTAGATTCCCAGGCCTCACTAGATGACTGCCTCCCAGGTGCTGCTGCTGTAGGAGTCCTTGGTCTGAGAGCCAGACAGCTCTGAGTTCAAAACCAAGCTCTGACATTTATCAGGCACTGGGGGTAACAGGGGAGACATTGGATGGGCTATCAGCAGAGATAGGTGAGCTGAGACCCATAGGAGCAGGAGGGGCCAACCAAGGGAAGATTGGGGATATCTTAGTTTGGATTTCTCTAGCTGCAGAGTGCAAGACAGAGATTAAGGTATAAGAAGTTTATTTGGGAGATGGTCTTTGGGGAAGTGAGACAGGGAAGGGGAGCCAATAAAGTGAGTGTTGCATCTGGACTTACCCCCCCATCTAGAGGGTTGGGGAGCTAAGCTGTTCATTCGCCAACGTCTATTCATCTTCATTTAGGGTATGGTTGGGGATGGTCTTAGTTTCTGGCACTCAGGCCTTCTGCACTGGCAACAAACAGTGGCCAGAGTAGAGCCTTGGGATAAATTGGTTCTGGCAGCTGGAGGCTGGAAGCCTGTGTGCACCGATGGGGAAAGAGTAAGGGGATCTAAGCAGGAAAGTAACAGCATCTGCCACGAAGGGCAAGAGTGCTCTGTGCCAGGGAGCAAAAGCCCTGAAGGAAAGAGCCCCATGTGTTCATGGTTACTGTGGCTGGGACACTGAGAGGTGAAGGGCAGGAGGAGGTAAGGCAGTAGTAAATATTTTCAGCTGGTTCAGGAAAAAACGAATCCAAACACACAAAAACCCCAAAGCCCTGATCTGTAGGGTTTGCCAATTTCCATGGTGCAAACATTCACATCATGGCTGATTTCATGCTACCAAGGTGAACCCCGAATGCAGAGCTGGAAAGAGCTGCGTGTGTTTGGCTCTCGTGAGCCCCCTGAAGCCGGCTAGAGCACACATAATAGGAAGAAAAGGAAAGGAGGTTGGACAGGACGATGGAAAGTCATCAGAAGGGCTTTAGGCAGAGGACAGAAGAGATGGTCTAATTTATGTTTGTCAATGAGCCGTGAGGCTGGGAGAAATGGCCTGAACTGCAGCATGAAGACCCGCGCCCTTAGAACCTTGGTGGTGGGCGCACCCGCATACACCCTGGTTCTGAGAAGCACGGTGGCAGAGAGAAGATATAGAAAATCCATCGTCAGACCTTCTCGTGCTGGGCTGAGACCCATTCTTGCATTTAGATAACATTAAAGGTCTTCCATAAATTAGCAAAACATGAGAGGCTGCAGAAAAGCTGACGCACCACATCACCACTGGAGGCGTGCTCCTTTCCCAAAGGGTCCCACTCACCCGAGTAAGTGGAAGCCTTAACACAAGCTTTGCTGACTTTTGTCAGTTTAAGTTAGACCTTTAATATGCCTTGAATATATTTTTCTGTAAGTAAGAGAATCATGGCAGAGAAATGAAGCTATCTGTCACGCAAACGCCCGCCTAGAAGGAGTAGGAGTGTAATAATGGTGGGGAAGGGGGTGCCAGGCTACTAGAATACCTGTACAAATGAAAATTGATTTTCTTGAGAATTCTTCGCCTGGTGAAATAAATTAAATCTGCATTTACTTCTATTTGTTTAAAAACCTCTTTGTTAAAATAAGTGCAGCAGTATAGAGACATAATCTAATAAATTAAAGGAGGATAAATTTTACCTAATAACATTCTGCACAGAGGATATGCAGAGAGGGAACCCACAGGAGGAAGCTCATGGAAGCCACTTAAACGTTAGGACTAATTCTATTTGTAATGGTAAAACTGACAAACAGATATGTTCAGGCCTCTTCAAGCTTGTTTTATTTTATTTTTTCCAAATCAGGTTTATTATTATTTTAATTGGGGAAAAATAATCTACTGAGTTTCCACTTAGCCTGAAGAAATACAAATTTAACTAGGTCTTAAAATTTAATGCAGCTTGAATGGCGCACCATGAGAAACAATCTTTAATGAGAGGAAAGCTGCATTACCAGCCTTACATGAAAACACCCGAAATTAAGCCCCATCATCCACCCTGAGCACATCCTCCTGCCTCTCAGATTTTCTCTGTCTCTCCCAATACACGGGAAGTTTAAAAAGCAGTGGGTGTTTAGGAGCGTCAGCAAGCACCTACCAATTGCTACTGAGTACATCCCGGGGTGGTGCTGGGTGGGCTGTCGGGGGTGTTGCTTATGGGTTGCATTTATTAATGCACTAGTGTCCTGTAGCAGGGGACTTGTTGGGAAAATGAAGTTGTCACTATAGCTGCTCTAAGACATCTGGGATAAAGAACAGCACGTGAAGGGCAGCCAACTCTGCATTCAACATTTTTTTTTCTTAATGTAGGTGTTTATCACTATGAACTTCCTTCTTAGAACTGCTTTTCCTGCATCCCATACATTTTGATATGTTGCATTTCAATATATTCAAAAATATTTCAAGATACGTTTAAATTTCTCTTTTGATTTTTGAACTCATTGGTTGTTCAGGAGCATGTCGTTTGATTTCCACATATTGGTGAATTTTCTGGCTTTCTTCTTGTAATTGGTTACTAGTTTCATTCATTGTGATTGGAAAAGATGCTTGATATAACTTCAGTCTTCAGTGTGTAGATTTGTTTTGTGGCCTGACACATAATCTATCCTGGAGACTGCTCCATGTGCACTTGAGAAGATTGGTACTCTACTGAATTGGGTGGAATGTTCTATTTGTGTCTGTTAGGTCCATCTGGTCTGACGTACCACTGAAGTCTGATGTTTTCTTATTAGTTTTCTGTCTGGATGATGTAATCATTGTTAACGTGGAATATTGAAGACCTCTGTTATTGTATTGATGAGTATTTCTTCCTTCAGGTATGTTAATATTTGCTTTATATATTTAGGTGCTCCAATGTTTGGTGCATATGTGTTCAAAGTTTTGACCAAATGCACCAAGGAGGGGGAGTTACACTTGGGTGCCCCGTAATGGAGGCACTGGGCATATACTTCATTGACTCATAAAACAAGGCTGCTCCCATTTTCTAAAGAGGAAATTGAGACTTAAAACAGAAAATCATGTCCTGCAAGTGTGACTCCAAAAACCATGTTCCCATGTGACATTTTCATCTCGTTTGTTGAAGAGTCAGCTGGAGAAAGCCATGTGTCTCTTTTTCCTCTTTCAGGGTTTTTCATTGTTGTTTTAAAAGATGATGAAACTGAACAGTTCTGTTTCCACCAACCATGGGTGGCCACTTCCCAATCTCAGTTTTTAACTTCCACCTTTCTGGATTCCTTTTGAGCTGTGAGAAGACACAGGAAGTCTGGGTGCTCTCGACTTTCAAATGAAGCCACAGTCAGACTGTTCAGCCAGAAACCTACTGCGCCTAGTAGCATCAGAGGGACTTGCAGTTCTCGACTTTTTGGAAGTGAGAGCTGACGGGGAGCCATGCATAATTGATGTCCTCCTGCAGAGGAAGCCAAGTGGCTTAGATGCATCAGGTGTCCTCCTCCCTCTGGTCCTGCTCCCAGACGTTTCCTCTGGTCCCCTATGTCTTCCCTGCTCTCAGGCCTGACTATGTTGATTCAACTTTCCAACCCTTTCTTACAGCTCTCAGGGCTCAGTCAGATGGCAGTGAGGGAGAGACCAGAAGCCTGCCCCCGAGAGCTGAGGTTCAGAGGGACTGGATGATAAATACCATAGTGTGTAGTGACATAAGGTGGATACCCCAGGACTGGAGGAAGTGACTTCACAATTGATCCCTGGAAAGGGGTGAGGAAGTGACCAAGAGGCACACAGGATGGCAAAGCGAACAGCTGGGCAGAGGCACAGATTCAAGAAGGTGAGAAGCCTCATTCTGTTGTTTCAGGGAGCTGGAGGCATGGGAGAGAGAGCATCAGAGGAACTGCAGACAGGTTTTCTGGGCCAGTCTCAGGGGATTGATTAATCTTCAGCCAGAGGGTGAAGTAGACTCGCTAAGAATTTCAAGCCCTGGAGGGCCTTGCTTGGGTTTGCATTTTATAGAAACTTTACAAAGGTGCCTCTTCCACAAGAGATGTCACTTATTAGGAAGTAACCCTGTGCTAGCACCTTGCAGGGGGCCCAGGGTGCTTGAGCTCAGAATACCTTCCTTCCTTTCTGTTCCTCACCTCTGCAACCGCTAGTCAGTGAATTAAGAGTCCTGCAAACTTCTCTCCAAAGCACATCCCAATCCACATCTGCTTCTCTCCATCCCACCCTTCTCCCCCGCCAAGTCTAAACCCCTGGTCATCTCTGCCCTCAATCCCTGCAGCAGCCTCCCCCTGTCTACCTGGCTCCAGGTGTCCCCATCAGTTTCCTCCACTGCAGCCTGTGAACTTCCTAACATGAAAATTTGTCAGTTGCTCCCTGTGGGAAACCCCACTGGACCTGCCACTACTCTGAGGATAAAGCCCAAGCTCCTTCCCTGGCCCATGGGGTCCCACGGGGTCTGGCTTCTGTCCACCTTGCTGCCTCCCTCCACTGAGCCCTCCCATCCGGCCATGCTCCCATTCTTCATTCCTCCAGGGGCTGTGCTCTTGGTTGCAATGCATGTACTCCCCTCTGCTGGGAGTGCTCTGTCCCCAGCCACCCTCTACACCACCCTCTCTCCCCTGGCTAACTTCTCTTTGTCCTCTGGTCTTCAGCTTAGATGAAGCTTCCTCTCTCAAGGCTTTCCAGAGCTCCTCTATTCTCATCAACAGCTCTCATTCCACCTGTGTTTCAGTAATCTTGCTACTTCCCCATCGAGACCAAGGGGTTAACTCCTTCCCCCAACCCACCCCACTCCTGATTTGGACAGGCCTTAGTGACTGGCTCATAACCAATAGAATATGGTGGAAGGTATGCTGCATGACACCAATGCATGGTCCTATGAGGCCATGCAGGCCTCTCTCCTGGAAAGCTCACTGTTTGGACCCTCATCCCAGATGGTACCTCAGGGAACTCAGGTGCCATGTTGTCAGGAAGTCCAAGCTGCAAGGAGAGCTCAGCCTTCAAGACACTCCAGCCCAGGGGCCAGATAAGATGAAAGAAGCCTCTAGATGGTTTAACCCCTCAGCATTTGAGTCACCTTCTGTAGCCAGGATTTCGCTCCTTGCAGTGGATGCTTTCCTGACTGGTTCCATGCTCCTCATCTGTGCTAAGATGCTTCTACCTTTAGAACTCATCTCCCCACCAGATGTAAGTTCTGTGCAGGCCCTCTGAGAGCTGCAGAGGGACCACATCTGTCCCCTTTGCCATCATGTCTATTAAGCCCCAAGTCTGGCACATTGGAGGTTCTTAAATGTTTGTGGAATGATGTTGAATCAATGAAGAACTGATGATTTCTAGAGGGTTAGAAGCAGTCTCAGAGACATTTCCAGTCTGACAATTTCATGAGCAATGTAGGACTGCGGCAGGGTCTCTGGCCCCCACTCCAGCATCTCCTCTTCTTCCCAAGGTTGCAGGAAGCCTCACTTTTCCTTGCAGTGGGACTTGGATCCAGTGGAGGAAATGTCCCTCGACACAGACCTGTGCTGGAAGCTTCCTCTCTGCATTTCTTCCCTTTGGTATTAACAAATGTTAATTCGCTGCAATGATCATTGGCCTTTTGAATGCCCTTTATACTGCTATAATTTTGTGACTTCACTGAAAACACCAACCTTGTAATTTTGCTTGGCCTTACAGAAAAATCCTTGGAGGATATGTTCTACGTCAGGGGGACGTCCAGATATATATATATATATATATATATATATATATATATATATATATATATTTTTTTTTTTTTGCTTGTGGGATTTATTCCACTTTGCATACAGATTTAGGTCATGCATGTGAAAACTTGTACTTATTTCAAAGTATAAACGTGCTGCTGGTTTCCTATCTGTCTCGCCCCACTGCTCCTCTTTCTGATGCTCTTTGCTCACAAATGGCCAGCTACATTGTTGAGGGCTTTGAGGGCTAAGTGACCTTTAGTGTAGTTTTGATTTCAAAACATCCAGCAAAAATCTGCTTTTTAATTTTTCTTTTACATGTAGAGAATCCTTTAAAATGTGATCAAGTTGATAGGAACCATGTGTCCCTCACTTGCAGCTTTCTCCAGCCCTGGATGGTGATGCATGCCGTGCATTCATTACTCCTGCCTGTTTTCCAGAAGGATAAATCATTTCCAGTGGAGATCAACTGTTGCCCGAGATGTGACAACCCCGGTGTGGTCTCTGGTGCTCACTTGCTGGTGTGTGGTTTCTAGCCCTGTCCCTCACTAGCTTTGTGACCCGGGGGCAGTTTGCCAAACCTTTCCATGCCTCATATTCCCCATCAGAGACATGGAGATATAGACTGCATGAAAGATCAGCTGCACTAGGACATGAGAGCTGCAGAGAGCTGGGCCTGACACACCCTACGTGAGCACAGAGCAGAGGGATGTGTGTGGAGCAAGCCCAGAGTAGGGAGTGGGGGTAGTCAGTGTCATGAAATGTCAGAAGTGTCTTCGGGCCTCCGTCTCTCCACTCGTAGAAGGAAGACAGACTAGTGTGTGAAGCCCTTTGCAAGAGTAGATGGAACGTGTGACATGGAGGCAGTGTTATTATAATGACATGATCGCAATCTCTGCAGAGCGAGGAGCCAGAGGCTGCCTGGATGCACATCTCAGCAGTTGTGTGTGCTGGCGCGTATGCGAGGTTTCTATCGAAGACAGGATCCACAAAGGCAACATAACCACCCGTCCTGGCCTTGCATAAAAGATAACAAGAAGTAGATAGAGCACGGAACACAGGAGAGGAGATGCAAATAAAGTCAGTTAATAAATCCATCTTAAAGCCCTTCCCCAAACGCTGGAGTTAAATTTCATCTCAGAACGCTGTGCATAACCAGCACTTTGAGGTAAGGTGGCCCCTGAGAGCTACAGAACTTTTAAAAGACAGGCAACTACTTTTGCTTGGTTGTAAGGAGGGATGACTTTTTGAACTCCTTTCTCCGAGCCCAACAACTCTGACTGGCTATAAACACAGGCGCACTAATGAGGTGCTTTTGCAAGGCTTCCACTTGACTCCTGTGTGGCTGCAGAGTGGCGGGAGTCAGCCATGTGATCAAGGGCCACACGGCAGGAGCAGTGGTCACGGTGTCCAGCTGACTGGTAAATGCCTGGACTGCTGTGGGCCTGTCCTCCCTGGCAGGTAACAGGAGTGCCAGCTGCCATCCTTCTCCAGGGAGGAAAGGATGTTGGCCTTCAGGGAGGGACGGTGGGCATTGTGCATAAAGTTCTGCGATTTTAGTATAAAAACCCCAGACTTGACGTGGTTTGTGTAATCCGGGGAAATCCACAAGCATCCAAAAGCATGCCAGTTCTAAGTCAGCTCTTTCGGCCCCAAAGAGGCCAAGGTGAGACCCTCCAGTCCTCAGCCCAGATACACTGTCTCTTTGCAGTGGGGTGTGGGGAGACTTTTCATTACATTCCAGAAATTCCAGGCAGTATCCTTGTGTCTCCCAATCAGGCACACAATTCAAATAATCATTTAAAGAAATCTGTTGGAATGAAACTTAACCTCTATCTCACTCCAAACACAAAACCCTGAGCCACAGAAGCTTCTAGAACAGAGGCTGGCAAACTTTCTCTGCAAAGAGCCAGATAGTGAATATTTTAGGCTTAGCCATCTAGTCTCTGGCACAACTATGCAGCTCAGTGTTTGCGAGGTGAAAGCTGCCACAGACAGCCCGTGAATGAATGAATGCACGTGACTGTCAGGGCACCTGGGTGGCTCAGTGGGTGATTGCCTTCAGCTCAGGTCATAATCCCAGAGTCCTAGAATCGAGCCCTGTGTTGGGCTCCCTGCCCAGTGGGAAGTCTGCTCCTCCTTCTCCCTGCCTGCTGCTCCTCCTGCTTCTACTCTGTCAAATAAATAAATAAAATCTTAAAAAAAAAAAAAAAAAAAGAATGCATGTGGCTGTGTTCTGATAAAAATTTACTTATGGATATTGGAGTTTGGAGTTCATATATTTTTCACATGTAACATATTAGTCTGCTCTCCCCCCAGCCATTTAAAAATGTAAAGCCATGCTTAACTCATCAGCCAAACAAACACAGGTGGCAGGCTGGATCTGTCCTGAGAGCTACAGTTTGCCAGCCTCCGTTCTAACAGTTAGCATCAGTGAAAGTCTTATGATCTTGATGAAGATTTTCTTGTCAGGAGACGAAAAGCATTAACCACAGAATTAAAAATTGTATAAATTGGACTTCATCAAAACTAAAGGTCTCTGCTCATTAGAAGACAGAGTGAAGAACGTGCTCATTAAAAGACATCATTTGATAGGGCACAGACTGGAAAGAACATTGCCGGCATGTGTATCTGGCAAAAGATTTGTACCCAGAACATGTAGAGGACTGTCGTAAATTAACAAAAAAGAGACAACAGCCCAATTTGAAAAATGAACGAAAGACTTGATCAAGCCCCTCTCAAAAAAGATCGAGGGATGGTCGATAAATATATCAGAGGTTCTTAGAACAGTACTGAATGTTGGCAGAGCGGAGAAGATAGGCTCCTCGGTGTCGATGGTGGGAACGTGAAGTGCTAATACCCTTTTGCAGAACTGTTTATTATAAATTTGATCGTGTACCTACCATATGACTCGACACTTCCTCTTCGGTATTTACCCAAGAGAAATGAAAACATGTATCTGTCAAATGACTGACACAAGAATGTGTAGAGCTGCCTTATTCATAATAGCCCAAGCTAAAAACAGCCAAAATGGGCATCAGTCGGAGAACAGATAAATAGTGGGATTTATGCTGTAGAATACTACTTGGCAGCAAAGAATAAACCACTGAAACATTCAACATCATGGGTGATTTTGTTTTGTTAAAGACTTAATTTTTTAGAGCAGTTTGAAGTTTATTGTAAAATTGAGAGGAAGTTACAGGGGAAGGTACAGGGGAAACCTTATACCACCTGCCCCTATACACATACAATTTCCTTTACTCTTGACATCACTCACCAGGATGGCTCATTTTCTCCCCAAAGATGAACCTCCACTGACACATTGTAATCACCCAAAGTCCATGGTTTACCTTGGGGGTCTCTTTCCAGATTGTACCTTCTATGGGCTTGGACAAATGTATAATGACATGGATCCACCATGATAACATCATATAGAGTAGGTTCCCTGCCCTAAAAACCCTCCGTGCTCCTCCTATTCATTCCTTCCTTCCCCCTAACCCTTGGCAACCCCCAATCTTTTACTGTCCCCATGGTTTTGCCTTTCCCAGAATGTCGTAGAGTTGGAATCCTAAGTACAGAGCCTTCTCAGACGGAGCTTCTTTCACTTAGCAATTTGCATTTAACGTTCCTCTGTGTCTTTCCATGGCTTCATAGCTCATTCTTTCTCAGAGCCGAATAATATTCCACTGTCTGGATGGATCACTGTTTATTTATCCATCACCTACTGAAGGGCATCTTTGTTACTTCCAAGTTTCGGCAATGCGAATAAAGCTGCTATAAATATCCGTGTGCAAGTTTTGTGAGGGCCTACATTTTCACCTCCTTTGGGTGAATACCAAGGAGTGCCATTCCTGGATTGCACTTATAGGAGCATCTTTAGTTTTGTAAATAACCGCCAAACTATCATTCAAAGGGGCTGCACTATTTTCCATTTCCCCCAGCAGTGAACGACAGTCCCTGGACAGCTCCAACCACATCGTTGTCATTTTGGCCATGTGTGGTGGTATTAGAGGATTCTTGAAAATGATTACAGAGTGGAGTAAGTAGGACACGTAAAGGGAATACACTATATTACTCCATTTATGGGAAACCCAAGGACTAAAAGGATGTCATCTACAATGATGGAAACCAGAGAGGAAACTGATAGGAGAGAGTAACTGACAGGGAACTCTCTGGGCTGATGGAAATATCCTAATCTTCACTGTCAATGTAGTGGCCACTAGCCATACAACTCTGACCTGAGTTGTGGCTAGTGCCACTGAGGGACTAAATTTTTTTTTTTGGTTTCTATTTATTTAATTTTAAATTGAGTATTTTTTTAAAATATTTTATTTATTTATTCATGAAAGACACACACACACACACACACACACACACATACAAATACACACAGAGGCAGAGGGAGAAGCAGGCTCCATGCAGGGAGCCCAATGTGGGACTCGATCCTGGGATTCCAGGATCATGCCCTGGGCCAAAGGCAGGTGCTAAACCTTTGAGCCACCCAGGGATTCCCTAATTTGAGTTTCTAAAGCAGTACGAAATATTTTTCCCTTAAGTACAACTCTATTGTTTTGTAGGTCATTATTTCATGTTAACTGTTAAAAAGTTACCATTTGAACTGAGATGTGCTGTAAGTATAAAACATATGAGTTTTACCCCACCAAAGAGTAAAATTTCTAATTATAATTTTAATCCTAATTATGATTCTTCTGGCCTCGACAAAAAACATTTATTTATAATCAATGACAACTTTTAAAAAGTACTAGGCTACAATTACAGTGTTAAAATTATTTTCACTTATGTCTTTGGACTTTTCCTAATGCGACTGCTAGAAAATTTGAAATTACATGTGTGGCTCTCATCATATCGCTACTGGACAGAGCTGGTCTATTTCTTGCTTTGGGTGGTAGTTACCTGAGTGTATGCAATTGTCAAAACTTGTTGAACTGAGTACCTTAGATCTGTACATTTAATTGTGTATTAATTATAGTTCAATTAAAAAATGACACCACATGACCCTACTCGACTAATTTATGGCATTAGAAATCAGGCAAGTGGAAGGCTGGTGATGGAAGGGAAATGAGACTTCCAAGGGGCTGGAATGCTTTTCTCTTGGTGAGGATGCTGGTTATGCAAGTAAGCTCGCATAAGTTGTGAAAATTCATTGAACTTCATGTCTGAAGACAGAAAACATATCCTTAACACACAATTTTGAAAAACCCTGTTTGATACTTTCAAGTGTTACTTTAAAATTGAGCTCAGCTTTATGGTGTGTCCAAGGAGTTTGATCTTTTGATTTTAAAAGGCAAACTTATGCAGAACAAGTGGCTAATTAGTTAGGTGCCACCTTGGGAAACATTGTGTTTTACAATCAGAAAGGTTCCACACTCCCAGGACTGCTGTCCCTAAGTCCTAATCTCTCCCAAGTGGAGGACTTGCCCTATTTGAAAGAGCTAAGATCATGGTCCCACTACTTGCTGAGCTGACTTTGCCTGAGGACAGCTTCCTGCACTGCATGTTCCCAGGCTTCCATCAGACCTCATCTTCAAAGAAAACTCTAGCACTAGAAGAAGTCATTCTAGCTGCTGCAGGGAGGCCTGGTGCCCGGTGACCCAAGGGACATGAACTCCCAAAGGTACTAGAATGGAGGTGGCATATGGCAGAGGGTAGGGGTTAATCACTCAGTTGTGTGTCCTCACCAGAGTGACCACAACACTGGGCTGATTCAGGGAGGAAGGCCAGACACAGGGGGCTCTTTGCTGCCTGGAGGGTGTGGAGGGATAGCAGGGATGAGTGGACTCAGACCTCAGGATGTGGGAGTGGTCAGCAGCACAAGGAGATGTGGCCAACTTCAGCATCGTCCCCATCTTTGGGAGGGCCAGACCTGTGGACCTCGTGGCAGCAAGTGGAGGGAATGGCAAAGTGGCAACATGATGGAGGTGGATGTAACTTCGGACTTGTGGCCATGGGCATCACTACTGGCTTTGACGCTACTGGTGCAAATTTGTGCAGGTTATTCAATTTCTCTAAATCTCCACTTTCTGGGACACCTGGGTGGCTCAGTGGTTGAGCGTCTGCCTTTGACTCAGGTCGTGATCCCAGGGCCCTGAGATTGAGTCCCACATCCAGCTTCCCGCAGCGATCCTGCATCTCCCTCTACCTATGTCTCTGCCTCTCTCTCTCTGTGTCTCTCATGAATAAAGAAATAAAACCTTTAAAAAAAATCTCCACTTTTTCTCCTGATGAAGGAGATCATAATAGCCATTTGCAGGATTATTGGGGAGTTAGGTTAAACAGGTAGGCTATGCCAAGTACTTGGTAAAAGGTATGATTGGTTTTGGGGTGTGGTTGTCTTCAGCAGGATCCTGGCCAGTGACTGAATAAAGGCAGGAATCAAGCCTCCGATGAGTTGCTCAAGGCCACAGCCAAGGATGACACAACACACAGAACACATAGGCAGGCTTCAATGCCAGCAGAAAGCCACTGGGTTAGTAAGAAAATGGAGTAGAGCTAGCCATTGATACTGCATGTCTTAGGCTGGGTTTTCCAGAAGCTGATCCTTGGAGGATTCATGTGAAAGTGAAGATCCTCTGATAGAAAGTATTCCCGGGAAAAACCAAAAAGGAGGTGAGGCCAGCATGGCAAGGAGGCCAAATGAGGGTAAAAAGACAAACAATTTCATAGAGAGGGACTGTGGCAGCCAAGATGATGCCCAAGCATCTTCCCCTCCTGGTGCACCTGCCTTCTGTAATCCCCTTGCACTTTGCATGGGGACCTTTGCAGACCTGTTTAACAGTAGGATATTGTGGAGAAGACCTGGTGTGACTCCTGAGGCTAGGTCATAGGAGACATTGTGTTTCTCTCTTGCTTTCTGGCATCACTAGCTCTGGAGAGGCCAGCCACCATGCTGTGAGGACACCCAGGCCATCTGTGGAGAGGCCCATGTGGGAGGAACTGAGGCCTCCAGCAAACAGCCACCACCAACTTGCCAGCCATGTGAGGGCACTGTCTTAAAAGTAAAGCCCCCAGCCTCAGTCAAGTCTCCAGTTGAACATCTGGCCAACGTCTCAACTGCAACCTCATGGAAGACCCATGAGGAGAACCCAAGTAAGCCACATCCCATCGCCTGACTCACAGAAACTGACATAATAAATGTTTATTGTTATTTTAAGTCACAAGACTCAGGGTTAATCTGTTTGCATGGCAATAAAGAGCTGATAAAGTCATTTTGCCTCAATTGCACAAGGGATCTCTGGAGACAGACCAAGTCATGTGTTATAGTGTCCTGATCAGTGGGAGCAGGAGCACATATATCTCCCAATCCCATCAGTCATTGGAGAAGAGATGCTGGGGGCAGACTGGGGACAAAATCCCTGAGCCATGGCCCCCCATGCATGCAGGGGAGTGGGCTCCAGCAGCTGGAAGACAGTCTCCCACAAAGACGTCCAGGCACTGGCTGTCAGGGGGCACACTCAGGGCAAAAGGATCTGAGGGAACATGAGAGGACCCCCCAATAGCATTGACCACAGGGGCAAATCCAGCAGGGTGAGGGTGTGGGGAGGGTGCCCACAGTGAGGACCTGGATCTTGCTGACTGGGGGAGGTGGCACCAGGCATAGTGTTAAGAGCATGGATGTGGCTCCAAGATGGCTGGGTTTGAATCTGGGCATGTCGATCTCTCTGAGCCTCAAACATCTCATTCACAAGGTGGGGTTGCGAAATAACAGATCCTAGTTCACAGGGTCGTGTGAAGATTCAGTGGGATCCCTTGGGCTTGTTGCTAGCCCACAGTAGGCACTTAGGATATTAGCGATTACTTGGTAGTAGTACTATCACTATGAATGGCAGCAGAGGAGCTAGCATGAAACACCGGCACCATTCATGGGGTCAGTAACCTGGATAGGCTGAGTCGGATACACCTGTACTTCTAGCAGACAACACCTTGGTCCAGTTCCAGTTCTTGGGGAGCTTGCAGGAGAGTGGGACCAAGATGCCTCTTTGCCTGCCTCACACATTCATGGGTCACACTGACAGACTCCTACCCAACTCTCATGGGGACAAGGCAGGGCTGGATCTAGCAAATGAGGAATGGGAAAATGAGGGAAGGTCTCCCAGCTGGTATTTCATTACTGCCCAGGTACCTTGGAAAGCCCACTTCCAAGTCTCTGCACTTGCTGCTTTTTGCACTTGACCCAATGGTTACCCTCCATCCCCCTGATTCAGACGGGTTGGGCAGGACTGTGTGCTGGCCATTACCATTGGCAGTAAATACCACAGAAATGCAGATTCTCACTGAAATCTGCCCAAATGGGGAGACTATAACCAGGGTGGACCGTTTGCTCAACTCTTGGTGGAGGCACCCCTGACATTGCATCCTCCATGTTGCCCTCTTGGCAACATTAATTTTCAAAGTACATGCCTATGTTTTTAGGGCCCAGGGTGTACCTATTTGGCTTCATTAAACCCTGGTGCTTGGGAACACGAGCGGACTTGGGAGTCCAGAGTCCATGTCACCTTCTATCATAGACCTGCAGCTTCCTCCATGCAACATTCTTTATCGATTTCTATCTAATAGTGACTGATGCAGCTCTTGGGCCTTTCTCTGATGAATCCAAGCTGTCTGTCAAGGAGGAGAGACAGGGCAGGAGAAAGGCATTATTATTCCAAAGCGCAATCATTAGATTAATAGTAAGCTCAAAGCAACACCATCAGCGTGGGGAGAATCAATGAAGGAACAGAGGTAAGGCTGTCTCCAGATAAGAAAGCTGCTTCTCAGGCATGTGTCCTATTTATAGATCATGTGTGTTCATTCTACCCTCGTCCCTTCTCTGCTCCAGCTCTCCCAGGCGAGCTGATTATCATCTTTAAGACTATGTGTCGGCAACATAAACCACCATCACCATCACTCTTTATCTCTGCCCCATCTTCCTCAACGTGCCCACCACGAAAATTAGACAAAAAAATCCTGTTGCTTCGTGCCGGAGCAAAGACATTTTTCACCACTTTCCTGAAAGAAATTTTTATCTCACCACAATTGATCTTTCCTTGTAATTTGAGAAAATAAAAACTTTAAGGCCCCAAGTAGACAGCAAACTTTAGAAATAATTTCCCCAGATGGATTTCCCCTGTGCCCTTCTATCCACAAACACTTAGTTTTCCCAAGTCATAGCTTGTCGGCCAGTGACTTTATTTTGATGGCTTTAATTTTTGTGTTCCAGATTTATCATTCAGAATGGGTGGAGGGGGAGGAGAGGAGGGATTTTCTCTGAAGGATTTCTTTCTAAATGTAAGGAAATGCTTCTCTGGTTCTGTATCAGCGAGAGCTAAGCGTGGTGGTGGCCAGAACGTGGGCAGGGCAGTGGCTGACAAGAGGAGATTGGTGGATGCAATGTCCAGAGTCTAAGTGCAACATGACAGGTGGCCAGCCTTGCAAGACCCTTTCAGCCTTCACACCCACCCCTGCATCCTGCATAACACCCTCTCACTTCAGAAGGCACTCCAGAATTCTCCCCTCTGTTCCCTGGCCATTGGCTCTGAACCATACTTCACCCTGCCCACCATCTTGTTTTGAATTCTCCCAGCCTTTGAGCTCATTGATCATCTATGGCTTATTTTTCTGTTTCTGGCTTCATCTTGCCCTTTGGACTTGATGCTTTGATAAAATTGCACTTTTTGTCTTGAGCTATTATTGACTTAGATCAACTTCTCTCTCGGTTCAATTGAGCCACAGCACTCCCTCCCCTCCTCTCCACCTCCTGTGGGATTCTCTTGGCTTTCCTTGTACCATGAATGGGACTTAGATGGAGAAACCCCAGCAGGACATCAGAATAGACTACTGCCACCGAAGCGGGTATCTCTTTTTCTAGGACGTTCTCTCTCTACTCTTGTCCCTTGATAACTTCAGGTTTGCAAATGCAGCACTTGGGAAACCATGTTTTCCCACACCCCCTTTGTGTATTGACAGTGGTTCCTATTCAGACAATTTGCGACCTACCCTCCCTCCACATTTTTTTGTAAAGTTCCAGAGCAGAACTATGCACTTTCCATTAAAAGCCTATTAAAATGTATCTATTGATGAAAACTGTATGGCTCATCACCAAACATGCCGAGTCAAGATAATGCATAAAACTTAGACACACAGCTCATCAATTTGTAGCCATTTCTTTTTCCTTTAAGACATTAATATTGAATTCCTTATAACATTGGATATAATCTAAATGCTCAACCAGAGAGGTCGGGAAAGATATGCCCCAGTCCTACTGAACAACTGTGTTCACAAAGACTACTCGGTGACTCAAAGAAAGGATGCTGAGGGGAGAAGGTGGAGTGAAGACATATCTTCTGTGTACACCCACTTCTGCGTGCTCAGCACCTTGGGACACCAGCTTGCAGGGCTGGGGACCGCCTGTATCGTCCTGCTGGGTAGAGTCCACAGTGCAGCCACAGGGTGGCTAGCAGGAAATCAGCTGAGGGCCAGGGATCATGCGAGGAAAGCCTGCTGCTTCAAGCCGGGTTTAAGGTGGAAAAAAGCCTGTGTGTGCATGGGTAGGGGTGGAGAGGGAGGATGGGGAGGACACAGGGCGCGGAGGAGGACAAGAGCCTCACAATCACTGTGCTGAGATGTAGCCATGGTAAACCCCTTCAGGTGATGCTGTTCAAGACTTATCTTTATTCTCTAGTGCCTATCTTGATTTTTTAAGTGTGATTTATACTGAGGGACAGAATAAATACAATCAGGACATGCTTACAATTTGCAAGCCTGATTTCATGTACTGTTCAGTTACACATTCTCTCACATTCTAGGCGCATGCGTGCACACACGCACACACACACACACACACACACACACACATTTACCCCCATAGACATTGGAGGAGCTAACACTGGATTCTGGGGTGGGATGCGGGCACTGCCCTGAACGTGGGGCCAGGCCACTGTGCCCTGAACTGAGGGTTGCTGGATTAAATTTGGGTTTCAGATAAACAATTTTTTTTCTTACTATAAATATTCCTATTTGTTCTATCTGGCAACTCTGCCTGGACCCCTGATTTATGAGAAGAAAAGCTTAGATTAGGATTTACTACTTCCTGGGAGAAAGAGAGTGAGAGAGGTGAGAGAGAGAGGGTGGGGGGAGGGAGATTATTGCTTTCTCTCTCCCCTGAGCACAAAGCCCTGCAGGGACTGCCTTTCTCCGATCATAAAGTTTCTCAGCCAATTTGCTTTCCCATCGCTCCCGAATTTTTCCCTTTTTTGAGGGAACTCACTCTCACAGTCTCCTATTTGCCTGGATTTACATATAATGAACCTCCTCTCCGTCTCCCTAGCAACGGGGCCTCTCACCAGTAACTTCCCCAAACAGCCTCAGACAGAAAACCTACAGAACACTGTTCTAGAAGAGGCTGGCACCGCTTCCCACCAAACACCTTTTAAACAACATTTAAACAACGTGGTTCCATCACGTATGGATTTCTCCCTCTTCATTTTCAGCAGGGGGAAAGATGTTTTTCTTGTACGGAATAGGAGCTGCTTTTCATTCACTTCTGGGTCTTTGTGACCTGGCATGGAGAGAAGTTTCCAGATCATGCTGAATAGTCTGAAGCTCTGAGGACTGGGGTATCCCGGGGGTGATGACATCCACACTTAGGAAGAGGGAAGACAGAGGCCCCTTTGTCATGTTTTTCATACATCTTGTATTTTTACAGATTTTGTTTACTAAGTTGCATGTATTAAGACATAATGAGTTCGTTAAAGACATTATTATTATTAACCAAAGACATACAGCAGGTGATCAGTGCCTCCACTGCTCCAGAGCCGGCCAGTGTTTCCCACAGAGTCTAAAGGATTCCAGTTGAAGGCAAAGACACCGTATTTCCTTTAAGCTGAACGCTGCTGTGCTCTGTAAATGTGTAGGTTCCATCCACGGAAATACAGAAGCAAAACTAAAGCCTTCCAGGCTGCCCGCACCAATGCAGGGGTGGAGCTGAACTTGGGACAAAGAACGTCAGTGATTCTACAAGAGAGGGGCTCCAGAAGAAGAACAGGGTTATTTGAGGGGACTTGAAACAACTCCACCAACAAGCACACAATTTTAGGACAATGGAGCAACTATATTCTAAGGTCCAGCTGCCTGGGTGCAAACCTCAGCTCTGCTGCTTATTAAGTGTGTAGCCCTGACCTCGATGAGCCTCAAGTTTTCCCATCTGTGAAATGGGGCTGATGACAGTAATTGCACATTTAGGATGCATGTGGAAGCGAAGAATGCAAAGTTCAACTCAAACTGAGACAGTATCTTGTGTATCTTTATTCTCTGGAGTGTGGGCTTCGTCATAACCTAACGACAGTATGGCTGCAGAGCTAGACACGTCTGCAGAGAGAGGCCAGAGTCCCCTCCAGATAACCTCACAGAAGAGTGAGCATATTTCTTTCATGGAACCCTCATTAAACCTTCACCCAGGGTTCATACACAGATTTGGATGATGTGATCACAGGTGAGCCAGTCAGGGTCCAGGATGTGATTACCTTGGTCAAATCAGGCTGGAGGCACCCACCCCTTCCCTAGAGCAGAAGTGGAGTTAACCCCAAAGAACACATCCACTTGCAGATCACGATACTCAAGCGAGAGCTGTGAGGATTCAGGAAGGTAGTACCTGCACAGTACCAGGTACACAGTGAGTGCTCAATAATTGTTAGCTGTTTATTGGCTGCTGTTCTTTTCCCAATGGAATCAGGGTAACCAGCAGCCTTGCAAAAAAAAAAAATGTATTCCACTGGAAATGTTTACGTGCATATTCCTTCATCATCATCACCACCATCAACACTGTCACTGGCTGAGTGCCTACTGTGTGCCAGCACTGTCACAGATGCGTTAGGTACCTAAGATCTAACCCCTGCAACAACCAGTGACATACTTCAAGGGCATCCTCTCCCTTGTTCCTTACCAAGCAGAACCCTGATTTTGTTCAGTGTGGCAAGGCACTACATTTTTAAAACAATTAATACAATTAATACAGGGACACCTGAGTGGCTCAGCGGTTGAGGGTCTGCCTTCGGCACAGGGTGTGATCCTGGTCCACGAATCAAGTCCCACATCGGACTCCCTGTGGGAAGTCTGCTTCTCCCTCTGCCTATGTCTCTGCCTCTCACTCTCTGTGTTTCTCATGAATAAATAAATAAATGAAATCTTTAAAAATAACAATTAATTCATGAATGAAAATAGACCAAACCCACTTCTCCTTTTAGGTGTGATCATCTAAAACTGAGATGGTTGGAAATGGAAGTACTATGTCCTGTGCACTGAGATAGACAATGTATCAGGCAAGGCCCTTGAAGTTACCAGGCTCCTCTGCAGCAGGTGGGGTCACACGACCCACTCTGGCCAATGAGGTGTGAGGAGATGCCTGTCTTGACTTCCTGGCAAGGGGAGAGGGAGGGGGAGATTGCCTTCTTGGTACAGGCGCCACCTACCTACACCTCCCGGTTCTTTGTTCTCCTTCCTCCAGCTGCCACCAGGACAGAAGCGGTGGGTGAGCAACCACCTGATGGTCATGAAGGTAGATATCCCCCCCTGAGAATGATGGAGCAGCAGGAAGGAGCTGACTAGTCCTGGGCCACCTCCTCCTGCAAGACCTGCAAGATGTGTTGAGGTGGAGAGAAAAGCACTGTCTTTGCTGACGTTAGGTTTCTGTTGCAAGCGAACACAGCTTCTCCCAGGTAATCGCTAGATATGATGACTCACTTTACAAATGAAGAAAGCTAGGGAGGGAGCCCTTTACCTCAAGTCTGGAATTCAAGCAGCCCTCCAAACCAGTGTTCCCATCTTCAAAAGACAAAATTTTGGCATATGCTACAACATGGATGAACCTTGCGGGAATGACACTCAGTGACATAAGGCAGACACAGATGCTGTAGGATCCCACGTCTACGGGGTCCCTGGAGTCACCCCATTCCTAGAGACAGACGTGGACAGAGAGAACCAGGGGCTGATGGAGGGCATGTGGGGAGTGGGTGTTTGGGGACAGAGTCCCAGTTTGGGGAGGCTGAAAAGCTTCTGGAGATGGATGGTGGGGATGGCTGCACAGCAGTGTGAATGTACTTAATGCCAGTACTTGTAGGAACTGGACACTTACAAATGGCAACATGGTAAAATTTATGATGTGTATTTTACCACAACAGAAAAAATTCCGTGTGGGAAAGTCTTACTAAAACAAAACGAACAAAAAAACCCCAATGCTCCCTCCAACACCTGCCTCATAAAAGTATGAACATTTTGTGCCACTTCTTTCAAGAGATTCCGTGTACACCACCCCTCCCCAGGCCCTCTGGGTTCTGGTGGGCATCCAGGATGATGATGTGGCTTCTGCCGTTGGGGCTGACACCATTCTGCCTACAGCAGGGACTAGGGACAGGCAAGCCCCTGCACTCACAGCTCTGGAGACAGGCTGCACTGCTAGCATCTCGGGAGGTGGAGCCACGGCGCCCAAGTCCAAACCTCAGCAACAGAGACCTGAGGCCACATCAAACTGAGAGGACCAGGGATAACATTTCTCCAGGAGTGAAACATTTCCAGAGTGCATACATTAACATTCAAGACTCCCCAAGAATATTCAAAGTGTCACCAAGGTCCTGATTTGGGGAGATGCTCTTCTTTTCCCTAAGTGAAAATGTCACTGCTCTGCCTCCAGAACGAGGCTCGCCGTTCACAGCTCTTCTGCACCAGGATCACTGAGGCATCTTAATTAGGTTAAAGGGTTTATACATCTTTCTTTCCCGACATTCATTCATCATCTCTCTGGATATTTCATGTGCGTGGGTTCAAGCTGTGAGTCACTGATTTCCTTCCTGGGGGGTACTTACAGAGGAGTAAAAAAAAAAAAAAATGTCCACCTTACCTTCTGGTGCTTAAAGCAAATCTCTCAAGCCCAAGGACGTGTCCGGAAAGAGAACAGGGTTCACTTAGGCCTGCAGTTCTCAGCCCCAACAGCCCCTTAGGAAGTCTTGGGGGACCTCTGACAAATGCAAATGCACAGCCACAGCTCAGACCAATGAAATGAGCAGCTCTCAGGTGGAGCCCAGCTGCCATGCTGTTTTACAGTTTCCCAGGTGACTCCAATGTGCAGCTGACTGTGAAGAACTGTGCTTTGGGATCCTTGCTACTCTATGTGTGGTCCGTGGACCAGCGGCATCAGCATCACCTGGGAGATCACTGGAAGAACCACCTCAGGTCCCACTCCAGGCCTCCTGAATCACCAGGGTTATCCGAATCAGAATCTGCATGATAATCAAGTTGTCAGTTGATCCACATACATATTTACTTTGGGGAGATTTGGGAGGAATGCTCTTGGGAGGAATGCTCTTGGGAGGAACCTTGCTTATCACTGACAATTTCAAGCCTCATTGCTTTCAACTCTAGTTGATTCCTCCCCAATTTCTCTCACCTCTGAGGAGATGTGGGCCATGATACTGGCCATCTCAGGGGTGGTGTGGTGCCTGACTGTCAACTCTGACACAGAAGGGTTTATTGTATACAGAGCCATGTGACCCTTCTTCTAGTACCAAGTGCCACATCTCAGGCCAGCTAATGCCACAATAATAATGATTAATAATAACAGTTCCATATATTGGTAAAAAGCACTTGCATGGAGTGCTTCATTTAATACTGCTGGCAGTCCTTACTTAGTATAGAAGTTGATATTATTGTTCCTGATTTATAGATAAGGTAACAGAGCCTCATGGAAGAAAGACACTTGTCCAACAAGTTTGTGCAGCTGGCACCACAGTAGGTGGTGAAGAGCTGGTTCCCCATCACCCCACTGTGCTTAGGAGCCTAAGGTTAGGAGGTGAGAATGAACAAGGGAAGGCAAGTGGCCAAGGAAGTGGGGGGAGGATGGAGAAAGAGGGACCACACAGAGCAGAAAGCCCAGATGAAGTAGGAAAAAATGTGATTGTCAGGACTTCTGGTTACAAGTGACAGAAACCTAATACCCACTGATGGAATCTCAGATAGGAATCTGTTGACTCATCTGAAATGTCTAGGAACAGCTGGACCTCAGGACATAGCGTCTTTCTCTCTTTTCCTCTATCTCTCAGATCTGCTTTCCTTTATGCCTACATCGCTCCCAGGCAGGCTCTGCTTTATGGTGGAGAAAATGTTGTCCAACAGGGTCCATCCTACACTTTTCTGCTTTGCAACCTGCAGCAGTAACATCTCAATAACTAGCAGACCCTTAGGATTGACATTGGTTGGCTGGGCCCTGGTCATCTGCTCCTCCCCGCAGGCAGCAATGGGAAACCACATGGAGAGATGCAGGGCACCCTGGAATCACTAGCTCCACCAGTCTAGTCTAGTCTGTGTTTGCCCCTCCAGATCTACCCTCCACCTTCCTCTCTGCCCTGAAGTTGATTTGTATGGGCTACATCGCTAGGCCTCCCTTCTCCTCTGCCTTTCCTTTCCCCCTCCCCCCCTTTTTTTACAGCTTTATTAAGGTATAATTTGCATGCCCTAAAGTCCATCCAGTATAGGTGTACAATTCAATGATTCTTAGTACATTAACAGCATCATGAAACCTCTATGACAATCCTGTTTCAGAACATTGCCACTGTACCCTCAAATTTACTCCAGCCTGTTTGCTGTAGCTTTAGGCAAAATCCAGAACTTGCCTTTTCTGGACATTTCATGTAAGGGATTCATACAATATATACTCTTCTAGGTCTGGCTTCTTTTGCTCTGTGTAATGTTTTTGATGTTCGTCCATGTTGTAGCATATGTCGGTATTTTGTTTATTTTTTTGCTATGTGGTAGTCCGTTGGGTAGATAAATCGCATTTGGTTTATCTATCCACAGCTGATGGACATCTGGGTTGTGTGTAGTTTGAACTATTTATGAATAAAGCTGTTATGAACATTTTTGTACAAGTCTTTGCATGGACATGTGTTCTCAATTCTCTTGGGTGGATTCTGAGGGGTGGAATTGCTGTATCATACAGTAAGTTTATGTTAAAGTTTTTAAGAAACTGTCAAACTGTTTTTCCAAAGCTACTGTATCATTTTGCGTTTCCACCAGCAGTGGATGAATGAAAGTTCCAATTTTTCTATTCTTTCCTATACTTGGGATTGTCTGATTTTTTAAAAAAATGATGGCCATTTCTTAGGTATAGAGTAGTGGTATCTCATTATGGTTTTAATTTGGGTTTCCCTAGTGACTATTAATGTTGAGTGCCTTTTCATGTGCTTATTAATTTGTATGTCATCTTTGGTGAAATGTCATTTAAGTCTCTTGCTTATTTTTAATTTGGTTAAATTGTCTTCTTATTATTAAGTTGCAAGAGTTCTTTCTATGTTCTGGATATAGACCTTCTTTATCAGGTATATGATTGGCACATATTTTCTCCCAGACAGTGACTTGTCTTTCATTTTCCTAATGGTGTTCTTTGAAGTGCAAAAGTTTTTAATTTTAATGATGTCCCATTTATCAATTGGCTCATGCTTTTGGTGTCATATCTCAGAACTCTTCATCTGACATAAAATCTTGAAGATTTTCTCTTATGAGTTCTAGAAGTTTTATAATTGTAATTCTTACATTTAGGTCTATAGTACATTTTTAGTTTATTTTTAGATATAATATAAACTCTTTTATCTTTATTTTATTTTATTTATATTTTGAACTTGAATATCCAATTGCTACAACACCATTTTTTGAAAAGACTATCCTTTTCCCTATGGAATTGTCTTGACATCTTTGTCGAAAATCAATTGACCATAAATGTAAGGGTTTATTTCTGGAGTCTTACTTCTGTTCCATTGGTTAATATGCCAACCCTTCTTTCAATAACACTTTCTCGATGACTGTAGCTTTATAGTAAGTTTTGATATAGGGTTGTGTAAGTGCCTCAACTTTGTTTTCCTTTTTCAAAATTGTTTTAGCAATTCTAGGTCTTTTGCATTTCCACATACATTTTAGGACCAGCTTGTCAATACCTACTGGGATTTTAGCTGGTATTGCTTTGAATTTACAGATCAACATGGGGAGATTGACAGCCTAACTACATTAAATCTTCAATTCCACGACCAGGGAATAGGTCTCCATTTATTCACATCTTCTCAGTAATGCTTTATGGTTTTAAGTATACAGATCTTACATATTTTTTTGGTTAAATTCATTCCAAAGTGATTTTTTCTTTTTGATGCTATTGCAAATGAACTTTAGAAAAATTTTATTCTTGAATTCTTCATTGTTATAGAAAAATGCAATCTATTTTTATAAGTTGACCTTTTACCCTGCAAACTTGCTAAATTTACTTGTTCTTAGAAGGATTTGTGTCTGTGTATGTAGATTCCTTAGGATTTTCTCCATATAGAATGCCATCTGTGAATGAAAAGTTTTACTTCTTTCATTGTAATCAGAGTGCTTTCAATGTTTCTTTCTTTTGCCTTATTTCGCCGACTAGAATCTTTGATGTAATGCTAAACAGAAGTAGGGAGAACAGACATCTTTGCCTCATTTCCAGTCTTTACAGAAAGCCTTCCAGTCTTTCACCATTAAGTATGATGGTAATGGTGATTTTTTGTGCTTCAACAGGTTGAGGGAATTCCCTTACATTCGTATTTTGTTGATGGTTTTCTCGTGAATGGGTGTTGGATTTTGTCAATTGCTTTCTCTGTGTCTACTGGGATGATTCACCATCTGAGTGTGCCATCTGTTTTCTGCTAGGACCCTGACTGATAAAAATGCTCACTGCAAGAGGAAATGTAAATGATGAAGTTCCCTATTCCTCCATCAATGGATTATTGCACTGACTTGGAGCCTTTTCTCCCAGCCTCTTGGCTTCAACAGATTTGGGTTTAAAATATGTCCACAAATTATTTGATACTCTCCATGTCAAAGATGAAGCCTAATTTCCCTCCTTGGGTGTGGGTTGGACTTAGTGACTCACTTCTGATTAATAGAATATGGCAGGAGTGCCAGTATATGGTTTCCGATTCTAGATCATAAAGGGCATTATGACTTTGGCCTTGTTCTCTCTCCTGGATCGGTCCCCCTGGAAGAAGCCAGCTGCTGCGTTGTGAAATCACTGAAGCAGCCCTACAGAGTGAGCCCTTGGTGGGCCCTCTGGGAAGGGGGGACCTCAAGCTTTCAGTTTACCAAAGCCCCAACCAACATCTGACTGCAAACTCATGAGACACCTGGAGCCAGAACCACCTAGCTAAGTCATTCCCAAATATCCTGACCCACCGAAGCTGAAAGGCAATAAATGATTATTATTTTTAGCCATGGGGGGTGGAGTGGTTTGCTCTGTAGCAATTGAAAGTACAAGAGACATTTCCACCTTCTCTCAGGGTATGTTAAACTCTATAATGATGAAGGTGACGCGAAGGAACAAAGATTTCTGGACCTAGGGCATGGGTAGAAGTTAGATCCCATAGGATTAGGAATCCCTCTGAGAAGGGAACCCTCATCCCTCTGGTGAACAATATACGTGAAAATGTTTTGTAGGTGAAAATGTTTTGTAGGTGGTAAATACGGCATACAGCATTTATTCCTAAGAGTATCACCGTGGTTTCCAAAATTATACTCAATGTCACCTGGTATCCTGTCCATCCCACATGTCAGATCTTTGATAATTTGTGTTCTTCTAAGAAAGGAACCCAGGATCATGGCCTGCCAGGGCTGCTGTGCTGATCAGGTACCTGATGCTGACACATGAGCCCACCCACATTTGGCTCCCATTCGTTGCTCTTTCTAGAATGCCAGATAGGAGGGACCTGCACACTCTGAATTTTGATCACCTGTGGGTGGGTGATCTGTTTTCTAATTAGATTCTCCACCCAGCCCCTTCTGCTGGAAGTTTCACCCGGGAGGGAAGATCTGAAGCACTTGTGTCAAATGTTATAAAAGCATTTACACAGCAAGTGAGGTCTTGCTTAACAATAGGCAATAAAAAAAAGAAGAGGGAGACAAGGAAATATCTGCCTCGGGCTGCTGTCTTGCACTATAGCATTTGTGTAAAGTGAAATGTGAGTCCTTGTTTTCTGATGAGCAGAAGGTCACCATTCATCTCCATTTACACAATTAAATGCTTTCTCATCTTCCTTCCAAGCGGGAGGAAAAGTTGGTTTACCATCCTAAAAGACAGGAAACTCTTTTTAAGTAGCCTGTGCCTTTGTCAGAATGTTCTGGATGTAAGTGACAGAACCTGGAGTGCAACCCTAAGTAGCCTCAGCAAAACAGAGAACTTTGTCGTCTAACTGAACCAGAAAAGCGGGCAAAAATGGAGCTGACCAAAGGAATTCGAATGCCATCTTTTCTCAAATTAATTGCCTTCCCTCTCTCCTGACAGAGCTGAACCCATGGCCAATAGATGTCCCCAAACCTGGCCTCCCATCTGGTACCTCCAGCTCCCTGCCTGATGTTGCCATTGGGATATCTGTCAGGACTTGCACACCAAGGAGCCTCAAACTCAGTTCATTATTTGCTTCTAGAGTTTGGCTCTTCCTCCTTCAGTGTTTCCCTATGGGAGTAGATGGCACCATCTGCCAGTGGCACAAGCCAGTAACCTCTCTGACCTTTCCCTCCCTCATCCCCTCAAGGTCAATCAGTAAGTACCTCTCTCCCCCACCTCCCACTTCTTAGTTGGAGCCACGCTCCCTCCGGGAGTGTTATAGTAACCACCTTCTAATGGATCCATCCTCATCGATTCTTGCTCCCTCTGATTTATTCTCCATTATGGTCGCCCTAGAGATCCTTAAAAAACAGAATGGAGGGGCAGCCCGGGTGGCTCAGCGGTTTAGCGCTGCCTTCAGCCTAGGGCGTGATCCTGGAGACCCAGGATCGAGTCCCACATCGGGCCCCCTACATGAAGCCTGCTTCTCACTCTGCCTGTGTCTTTGCTTGTCTCTCTCTCTCTCCTCTCTGTGTTTCTCATGAATAAATAAATAAAATCTTTAAAAAAACAAAAACAAAACAAAACAAAAACAGAATGGACACTGTGAGTCCCTTGCTGTGCACCCTTTGATCACCATTAGGATAATACCCCAAGTCTTTACAAGGGTGTGATCCTACCCTGCCCTTCTCCCCTTCCTCACCGGGAGCCACTCTCCTCTTTGCTCCCCAGCCACTTTGTTCCTTTCCACCCCATGGCCTTTGCACACATTGTCTTCTACCCAGACATCCCTTCCTCTTTCTTTACCTACTTAGTTCCCATCCACACTTAAGAGCTAGTGTACAGGTTTTAAAAATAAGTTCACAAATTCTTTGATGTTCCTTCTTCCCAAATGGAGCCCAATTGTCCCTTGTCTTAATGAATGTGGCAGAAGAGACTAGGTCATAAAAGGCACTGCAGCTTCTTCCTTGTTCCTTCTCTTGGGTTGCCTGCTCTGGGAGAAGCTAGCTGCTATGTTGGGAGGACACCCTCAAGCAGCCCCTGCTTGAGTCTCCACTGTAAGGAATGGAGGCCTCTAGCCAACAGCCAGCAGTGAGTTTGGAAGTGGATCCCAATGCCCCAATTGAGCCCTCAGATGATAAATGATGCAGCCCCAACCCACTGCTTGTCTGCAACCTCGTGAGAGAGTCAGTCAGAGCCACCCAGCTAAGCCATGCATGAATCCCTGACCCACAGAAATGGAGATAATTAAACATTTATTGTTTTGAGGCACCAGGTTCTGTGGTAATTTGTTACATAGCAACAGACAACTGATATGGTCATTTCCTACATTATTCTCTTTCATAACTCCTCTGGCTTTTACATTTAAATTATTAGCTGGGGAACTCAATGTTCAGAAATGTCTATTGTGGTTCCCACCATGGCCTCAGGGCCCTGACCCTGGTAAGTGCTGACCGGGGTCACAGCACACAGCCAGCTGGTGGTGGTTCAAGTCTGCTGGAAGGCATCACCAGGCCAAGCAAAACAGACACCCGAAGCCCATTGTTTTCAATAATCCCCGCCTTTATAAGACAAAATTATTCCCTGTAATAATCATATGACAACTGTTATTTTTCTGGAATCCTTCTTTAGTTTTCAGACAAACAATAACAACTGAAAACATACATTTTTATTGTAAAGATATTATTGGAATTCAGTGAAATGAATATACTGTTGAAACACAGGAATCTGCAATGTCTTGCAGCTGGAGACCTGGATCACTCCTCGAGCAAGCCCCAACAATCTCAGACCTTGGCAAATTTCCTCCTTAGAGGCACCCACACTGCTACATTCCTGAGCATCAGGGCCAACTGAGTATCTGGGACCTCTCCATGTCACCCTCCACGTGCCAGTGATGCTTGTTCTAGGACAAGTCACAAATGTGCCCATCTGAAGCTAGACCATTCCATGGTAATGGCAGTAAATGTCCAGAACTCAGGCCGATGAGAGGATTTGGAGGGGCGTAGGCGTTACCATCAGCACCGCTCATAACTGCCAGCGCAGGGCAGTAATAAAATGCACGTAGACTTTTAGTCGGCTTTATTATTGTTTTAAAATTCTTTACAGACAGTGCAGACTTGTTGAAGACTCCTGGGATGAATGGCTCCCACCCTTGGTAGGCCACTCCTGGAAGAACCAAGGAAGGAGTCATCTACCTGTGAGCTAATGAGCAAGACACCATGCTGGGCACATTTTTTTCAAACATATAGGGCCAGCGTTAGCAACCTAGGGCGGGCACGCTCTCTGAGAGTCTCTGCTGTCCATGCTCCAAGGACAGTGCTCTGGGTGGTGACAGCCAGGCTGTAGGTGGTGGCCCATCCCTGTCTTCAGCTGCAGAGCCTTATGCATCTCTGCATCGCCGTGACAGGGCTCAGGCACCGCCCAGCACAGGTGCTCCAGGGGCAGAGTACAGGCTTATGAAAGACGCGTTGGGTGTTATCAGGTTATAGCTCCATTTCCCTCACAGAGTCTTTAAAACACATTTAAATATTTCAAATGGTCTCTAAATTTTTTAGAATTCATAAATTTGGAACAGTAACAAGATCATAAAAGAAAAAGTCTGCTCCCAACCAATAGGAAACAGAACTGACTTATTTATATGTTGATCATTTATTTTCATTTCCCACCTGGATAGTCCCCGGAGATTTGATTTCTCGTTTCCTACAGAATCTAAAGACAGAAAGCAGAAGTCGGTGTTAAATAATCTTTACTCTACACCTGTTCAAACTACCTGCAAGACACTAGTCATTTGTCCTTATGCACAAACATCAATCCGGGGAACATGAAATTTTAACTATCAATAAATATTCCAACATCCACACACACAGAGCATCTAATTCCAGCATCAAAATGCAGATAGGCATGAATAGGTATTTGGATTTATGACAAAAGGAATCTTGCCTGGAAGACCCTCCCAGGTAGGTCTGGGGACTGGCCATAAAATATTTGGGATGATGTCTGTTTCTCTCTATTTCTATCAAGTTGGTCCTGTAATCCTGTTTAATTAATAATAAACATTTCACACACACACACACCCCCATTTAAATTATGTTTGGAGTGAGACAGCTGGATGCTTCTTACAAAAATGCCCTGAAAAATAAATGATGTCAGACATGAGTGATTTATTATCACTCAGAATGCTGGCAGGGAAAGTCTCAGAAGAGGACAGAATAGATGCTGCTTCCTGCTGACATTTCTCCAATGGGGGTAGTCCATCCGTGCTCCCCTCCTGGGCCCATGCATGCATGCTGAAGTAGCTCCCACATGAGCTGCTCCCCTCTGCTGTCTCACACTCCCTTACTCTCCTCTGCCCGAAACCTGCCCAGATCTTTGGAGGCCAGACCTGCCAGTATGCCACAGAACAGCTGGGTCCTGGGCACACCAGCCACCACCCAGTTGCCAGAGTCAACGATCAGGAGAACAGAGATCTCATTGTCTGGAAGAACTTAAATGAGCAGCATTACTGTAAAGTGTTCACAGTTTGGTGATCCTCCAAGCCAAGGTTCTTGGACAAGATACAGCCCAAATCACATGGTAGCTGTGTTCTCAATAATTTGCTCTGTTAGGAATATGGGCAATTATTTATTGAGCACATACTAGCTGCCATACGCTAAGTCCATCATAGGAGTGATCTTACTTCATCTTCACAACTGGTATTCATAGCATCTCCATTTTACATTGAGAAAACCAAGGTGCCCAGCAAGCAAGCAGCTGAGCCCGGAGAAAAACACAGATGGTGCTTCCAGAGTCCAGGCTCAACCCTTTCAACATATTGTTGATTATTAATAATAATAACTAGCCTTTTATGAACACCGTATGCCAAGAGATGTGCTAAACCTCTCATAAATACCACTTCCTTTCATCTTTGCAGGACCTACAAAGGTGCGAATTGTTGTCTACTTTTGACAGTTGAGAGAACTGATGTTTGCAGTGAATTCAGCTGTTTAGAGAAAGTCCTAGAACCACCAGGAACATCCCTACCCTCCCAACTCCTTAGCCCCTTGTGTTACTCTGCTTTATGGAAATAGGGGGTATGACGGTGAGGGGTTGGTCCCAGGGGTGAGGTCCCCTGAGAGCCACCCTTTGGAACTGGTAGGTTCTTCAGTTTCAGTTTTCTTAGATCTGGTTCCTGCTCCTTTTGGTGCATTGTAGTCCCTCCAACTGAGACAGCCAAAGAAGAATGAAAGGAGAACATTGAGGTACCATGGCCCTCCCCCCACCCATTGGGTTGTTTAAAATGAGGAAGAAAAGTGAGGTTATGTTAGATGTCAGAGAGAATGTGGGGGGAGGGGGCAGGAAGCAACTCTCCTGCCCTGTTGATTGAGTGCTAGTTGATCTAGCCTTTCTGGGAGCAACTTGGAAATCTCCAGTAAAGTGAGTGGTGCACAGAATCACTGGTCAGAAATTCCATGCGTGTGTGTGCACACTGAGGCATGAGAAGGATGCTCATTGTTTACAAAAGGGAGACGGTCTAAATGCCCCCACAATAAGGGAAAGATGAATAAGGTGTGGAGTATTCATATGATAGACTCCTATAAGCCAGGGTAATGAATAAACTAGGTGCTTAGCTAGATCACCATGCATAATCATCAAAAATGTAATGTTGAGTGACAAAAGGCAGGTTGAGGAACCTTAAAGACACCCCGACAACGAAACCACAGATTATTCACGGACACACGTATATGATGGCCATGATCTCTGTGCCCCATTCAAGAGAGACAAGGAGGCAGAGCCCTGCCGTGGGGTTGGAAGCACTGAACTTGAATTGTAATGTTTTGTTCATTTCATATTTTTTTAAACACCCTATAGACAGAAAATGTTGGCATTTGTCAGATTGGGGGTGGTGGATGCCTGGGAATTTGTTTTGTTAATCTCTGAGCTTTTCTGTGGTTTAACACTTGAAAAAAAAAGAAAGATCAACATGGAAGTACATACGATTTCATATGATCCCGTTCTCCCACAAATAGGGGAATGCTTCTAGGCAGGTCTGGTGCTAGAGACTGAGGTGCTTTCCCAAAGCAGGTACATTTCCTCCTAACGTGCTCTTCTCAGCAACAGTGAGTGCAGAAAGCAGAGAGCTGGCTGGCTTTACAGTGGCATCCAAGAGGTCTTTTTTAAAAAAATTTTTGGATATTGTAGGCAATATTGATTCATACATATGCAGAGACCCAAATCGGGATGGGAGGGCAAAAAGCAAATCAATCAATAAATGCATTTCTTCTGCTCCTGACCTTAGACAATGTGTGCTGATTGAGGGTCTTGTCACTTATTCATAAAATCAGTGTTAAATATTAATTATTCGTCAGATGGTTTGGCCCCAAAAGGGGCCACCACCTCCCTCCCCCAGGGCACTCTGGGGGCTCCCATAGCATCCTCAGCCCCACTCTGGCCCCAGGGGGTGCTTGGACAGATTTAGATAGAAGTCACCAGGACTCTTGCTCTCTCTACCAGCATGATCGTGGACAGGACAATTACGGAAACAGAAATCATTGTTCAAACAGGCATAGCTCATGATATCAGTGTGGATTTAGAAAAATAATTTCTTGGCCAGGAATTAAAAATAGCTCTCCCCCCTCCCCGCCCCCACTCCTCTCTTTCTCTCTCTTGCCAGATTTAGAATCTGAGAAACCTTGACAGGTCACCTCCTAGTTAGTATTCCTGTGGCACCTCCGATTTGCAACATGCTTGAAAATCATTTTCGTTTAAAATATTGGTTCTTTACAACATTCCTGCAAGGGAGTTCCACGTTATTAGCTTAGTTTTCACTAGAAGGGGGTGGAAGCAGAGAGGCAAGGGACCTACGCACCCAGGGAGCCTAAGGGGCTAGTTTGGAGACTCCACCACAACTCAGGACTTCACCTCAAATTTGAGCCCTCGGTGACGGAGGAATCTCAGCTGGTTCTCCTCAGTGGCTCCCTTTCGTTTGTCCTTGATAGAACCCCCTTTGCCACCTTGGAATTTAAGAAGAGAAAATTCAACAAGGACCTTCATGGCACCTTTTTATGACAGACGTGGACACTGAAGCCCACGGAGGGTGTCTGGTCAGGAGCAGAACGCAGGCAACCCACCACCCTACCTCGTGTTCTTGCCACTCCATCACCTGCACCGCCTGCCCCAGCCCACCCTGCCCCAGTAGAACAGGTTGACGAGTGCCCCCCAAATTTATGTCCACTGGGAACTTCAGAAGGTGATCTTATTTGGAAATGGGGTCTTTGGGGATATAATTATTTAAGATGAGGTCACATCGGATTAGAGTGGATTCTAAACCCAATACTGGGGTCCTTATAAAAAGGATGTGTGAACAAAGAAGGAAGGCCACATGCGGGGCGTGGGGGACAAAGATCAGAGTGGTGTGTCCAGAAGCCAAGCAATGCCCATGATTGCCAGGAACCACCAGGAGCTGGAAGAGGCATGAAGGACCCTCCCCTGGAGGCTGCAGAGGAAGCGTGGCCCTGTCAACACCCCTATTTCAGACACCTGGTCTCCAGAACTATGAGAGAATAAATGTCAGTGGTTTTGAACCACTCCCCTCCCCGCCCCGGTTTGTGGTCCTCTGTTTTGGCAGCAGCCCCAGGACCCCGACCATGGGATCTGACTCTCCTCCCGTGAACCTTTCCTCCCAAGGGGGCTTCTCGTCCTCAGCTCTGGTGTTGGTGCAGGTGAGCAGCAAGCCAGAATCATTCTTCTTACTTGGAAAAAGCATATTTACCAAGTCCAATACCTGGGGCTACCTGGCGCCCCTTCGCTATTTTAAAAAATGGAAATTCTTAGAAATAAATAATTCTCCCTGGCCAGGGACTAGAGTTGGAATGCGTCCGCAAAATAAAAAGTTGCTTTCACTTTGCCTTTTTTTCTTTCTGCCTGCCTGCCTGACATCCTTCCTTCCTCCCTCCCTCCCTCCCCTCCTTCCTTCCTTCCTTCCTTCCTTCCTTCCTTCTCTCATCCCTTTTTTCTTTCTCTCCTCTGCCTCCTTTTTTCTTCCTAGAATACCATCTCCAACTTGTCTCAGTAGGAGCTATGAATTCTGGAATCTAAACCAACTGGATTTGAGAAGATCACCTGAGCCCTTCTTCCAAGCCCACATACAGCACCTGAAAAAAATCATTCTCCATGTCCTACCAACTCCAAATCGCTGAGCGACAAAATTATATTAAACTGAAACTTCCCAAACGTTAAGGGCCACACACGGAGAGGCCAGGATTTCTGCCATCATTTGTTGTCTCCGTCCCCAGACCTATTCCCCGGCTTACCTCTAGAAAGCCGGCAGGTTACTAACACCACCTTATGGCCTCAGAGCAAAGTACATATCGACAGCTCAGGATGAAGCCAACGACATGTTTAGGCACAGGGAGGTCAAGCTCTTTTCTTGCTGTGTCTTTTTGTTTTCCTCTGCATTTGGGAGTTTGGGGATGGCATTTGCGATGCAGAGGGAAGCATGTGCCAAAAGAATTCTCTGGTGTGCCCCTTCAGACCTTTTGAGAAACAAGCATTTTAGATGTAATAATAATAATGTCATTGCCATAAAGAATCATATTATAATTAAGCTGATATGAGCTGCCGCACACCTTGATGATCACACTGCCTCTGTTTGGAACCACTGCTAAACGAATACGTTGGTATTTTTCTTGCAAGGCAGCATTCATCCTGTTCAGCTAATCAGTGCTATTTGCCTCATTCCTATAAGATGGTTCTATAAGTCTGTGCGATTTCACCGATGTCATTCCTCTTGCTTGTGGCATTACTATTGGGGTACGGAGGAAATCCTCACGTCCATTAGGAGCAACGTATGAGGCAATCATACAACTCAGAAATCATAAGAGCAAATAATAATTACAATAGGGAAGAAATATCACACCAGCCTACACGAATGCACTTAACTGTCAAACAGAGATCTTTAAGATGATGAACCACACGCCCCGTGGGAGAAAAATGAGAAGGAGAAAATGAGTACAATTTATTCTGAGTACTATCTCTCATGGAAGGGATCACATTCTGCTTGGTAATCATTTCCTAAGAAAGTTGTTGCCAACCGGGCAGGAGGGTTCCAGGCTGACTCAGCGTGAGGTCAGGTGGCACCAGGTGCCAGGGTGGGGGCTCCAGTGGAGGGGGGGGTCCTGGTCCATACCCACTGTGCGGCAGAGACAGGGAACAGCGATAGAGAAGGTAAAAGCTGGTGCCCACTCTGGCAAGGGGCTGTTTCATGCTGCCGAGGGGAGAAGTAAGAGCGGGCTCAAAAGGAAAAAGAATATTAATGCTCAGAGAGTGATTTCAGTGGGTCCTCACTGCATCCTGTGGGAGACCCAGAATTGTATTTTTGAGCCTAGGAAACTGACCCGGAGCATCAGCTGTCCTCCTGAGGTCACTCAGCTCACAGCAGCCTTCTTCCGTAGGTTCCTGCAGTCGCCGTCTCATGCCGGGGTGGATTAAGTGGACACTGCAGTCTGAACAATTAAGGCTAAACTAGGTATTTTCTTGAATGAATTTTGTGTCATTTAGAATTGTTGCCAGGTTTTCCTTAATACCAGGTGTAGGCTTCCCAATAACCCTGATGCTAAAAATGTATTTTGGGGAAGGTGGGGGAGGGAGAATGAGCAGAGGAGGTGCAGGTTTCTGGGAGGTGCAGGGAGCTGGGAGGTGAGGTTGGCTTACTTCAGGTTGGCAAACGTGCTCCCAGGACAGCACGTTTAAACAAACGTCTACTTGACACCATTCAGGATGTCTTTTTCTTATGGAGAAGTATTTACTCCCCAAACCCAAAGCTTCCTTGAGGTTCTGTTCTGCTTAAATACCCCAACACCCACCCAACCTGCAAGTGGAGCCAGGGCACCTCTTTGCTGACCTCCCTCTGCTCCCCCTCCACTCAACACACAGCATGTCTCTGTGACCGAGTCCCCATGGGGCACCCCAGACACCTCCAAACTGCCTGCCTCACTTTACCCCCACTGCGGTGGCTCCGAGCTGATCTGCGCATCGATTCGGTTGACAAACACTGAGCCAAGCATTGATTCTCTCACAATCCAGCCTCTGGCCACAAAGCAGATTCATCTGAAACCAGCACCAATCCAGCTTCCCTCACTAGCTGTTCCCTTTGCTTTCCAAGGAGGCCCCCATGGGGTCTCCACAGCCAAGGCTCTGCTTATCCTGATGGTCTGTTTTTCTTCAACTTCCAGACCGAACCCCGCCATCCGTCTGCAAGGCCCTCTGCTTCTCTGGGCCTCTGGGCTCCTAGGGCTCCCGGCACAGCCGCAAAGGCCCAGCTAGCAGAGTTGCACGAGGCTTCTCGTAGGGGCCTTTCTAGAGCTTCCCTGCAGGGCAGATGAGGCCATGCGTGAGGCTCAGCACAGCTCGGTTCCTCCCTCTGCCCACTCCTGCTTCCTCTGCCTCCCATCCACCATGCTAGATCCCTGGCATCCTCAGTGAGCATCCTACAGCCAAAGCTGAGCCCGCCTAGCTCAGAAACTGGACCTGGGCAGCCACTGAGGCCACTGTCGCAGTTGGGGGGGGGGCAGCAGGTGTGGGCACAGGATGGCAGAACCAGTAAAGGAGCGCAGAACCCAAGGTCCCAAGCACACTCTCCTCTGCTGCAGGGAGACTGGGAGCCACCCTTTGGGGCTGCAGACGGACTCACGGGATGGCACAATGACAGTGTTCACGGCTTGTCTTCCCTGGGCTTGCGGTTACTCAGCTCCTGTGAACTTGATCCTCTACCCTGTCCCCTCACTCATCTGCCTCACAGCTGCGTTAATTGTGACTTTTATTCTGTGTGTTCTGCTGCTTTGGCGTCTTGGAGGCCTTGCTGACCTAGAGACTGCCCCGCCCAGGGCTGGCTAATTCCTAGCGACAATACACCACTCACCTAGGAGCACACCTTTCGAAGGCAAACCAGCCAACCCAGATCCCATACCCTAACTCCCTCCTTTGTGGGGCTCTCATATGGTGGGCCACTCGGTATCCACCTGCCCTGATCACCAGAGCTGGGTATACCAGCCAGAAGGGGCAGCCCATGTGCCACACAGCCCACTGGAATCATTCAAACTTACCAGTCCTCAGCCTACGCATCCTGCTCATCCTTGCGGGGGGAGCAGGCGTCTGACTGCACCCGTTAGACCAGGCAGGCAATGACTCACATGGATCAGCTGTCCTGAGAAGGGATGTGGCCTGGGGCACAGATTCCTACAAAAGAGGCAGTTCCTGAAGGGCTCACAGCCAAAGGCTGGTTGGCCTCGGCACTGCCAGTAGCAGGAGGGATAGGTTCCTCACTGAACCTGGAGTGGCACACAGCGGGGCATGGTGCCCATCCCAGCCCCCACCCCTTCCTCATCGAGACCACCCTTCTATCAGTAAATCACCATTATTAAAACAGTCCCTTGTTTACTTTGTTTTGCTAAGTCTTATTTGCATTCATATTATTTCTCCACTTGCTGATATTACCGGGTGCATTAACTGCAGTCGAGAAGGAAAACGTAACTGTTAAGCGTGCATACACACACCCTTGTGAGCATATTAAGTGTTAAATGATGAGGTTATTGGTGTTTTTAAACACCTGATGTTATGCAAAAATGCTTGCTGGATTGTTAGATGGGTGTTAGAGTTTTAGGAATCTTCAGGAATTGTTTGGGGCTTTTGAATGGCCTGGAATGCATTATGATATTTTCCCATTTAAAATAATGGACTATATAGTCTCCCATTATCCAAAACACTGCTCTGTGACACATTTGAAGGGGCAGCTTCAGTTGGTTTCTCACTCAGCAACCCAGCAGATAGAGCTTTACTTCATCCTTTTAAACACCTGCATCATATTCCCTAAAAGGTATTCAAAATGTCCCCAGCTACTCTCTATTGATGAAAACCTAATCTGTTTCCATTTCCCCCCATTAGAAATAATCCTGTAACATTCCTGAGTCGTTGCATTTTTTCCCCTCCACTACAAACAATGCTGTAGGAATCACTCATTTTCCTTACATCCTTATACATGTCTATCACGCATGGTTGATTTTACTTGCGTAGGTTAAATCCCCAAAAGTGGGTTTGCTTGCTCAATGGGCATGCATTTAAAATTTTAATAGTGTAAGTTTAATTCCTATAAAGCTTGTGGCAATTCACGCTCCTTCGCAAGGTACCAGAGTACCAGGCTTCCCATACTATGCAAGCATTGGAAGTTAGTGCCCTTTTAATCATCTGTTAATCAATGAAAAATGTTATCTCATGATCAATTTAATTTGCATTTCCTTGATAGGTTGTAAATTTGAGCAATTTTTCTCAAGCTCAATAGGTAATTTTGATTGCCTTTTCTGTGAACTGTTTGCAATGTTTCTGGACTACTTTTCTCTAAAGTGTTGGTTTCCTCACCCTTAAAATGGGGAAACACTGTCTCTTGGAAGTTGTGAAGGCATACTGAGTTAATAATACACATAAAGAGCTTGACAAGGCGTCTTGCAACGGGGAAAGCACTGTTGTTATCATTACACTGCTGGGGTGCCAAACCCCAGGGGCTGTTTGCATTATTTTGCTCTGTGCACTCTGGGTCAGACCTGGGAAGGAACCAGGCCAGGTTAAATATATATATATTTTTTAATTTTTATTTATTTATGATAGTCACACACAGAGAGAGAGAGAGAGAGGCAGAGACACAGGCAGAGGGAGAAGCAGGCCCCATGCACCGGGAGCCCGACGTGGGACTCGATCCCGGGTCTCCAGGATCGCACCCTGGGCCAAAGGCAGGTCCTAAACCGCTGCCAAGGCCAGGTTAAGAGTAGAGTATGGCCATGTCATGGACTGGTTAGAGCCAGGAGCCTTAGGCAGTGAGAATGTCAGCCGCTAAGCTTGGGAAAGTGAAATGGAGAGCAATGTTGGTTGGGCTTTTGGGGGTCAAGAAAAATGGAGCTGATCCTGAGCAGTAGACATGGGAATAAAATACATGAAGCAGCTGCCTTGTTCCAAGTGCTTTGCCTCCACAACATCTGAGTAAGATAGGGCCAACTGGTCATCCCAGTCCTGAGACTCAGAGAGGTTAAGTGACTTGCCCAAGGTCACATAGCATGTGAATGAATGTCAGGGCAGAAACATGAATCCAAAATTGTCTGACTCCTCACCCCTGAATTCTCCTCCATCCCATCTTGAGAGACTGAACTGACAGGTTTCCAAGGGACCCTGCCTGTAGGTAGAAGGACCCCTGACCACTGTGGCCACAACACAAAGCCCAAACTGTTGCCTTTTCTTGATTTCTTTGCTAGAATGTTAGGAAGAAAAGTCATTGTGCAGCTTCTGCATTTCTATATCAAGCAGGAGATGCATTTGTTACCACACTAATTAGAGCAGAAATTAACTGAAATGCTGAGTTTTAGTAGAGAGAGATTCAGCTGCAGGTGTCAGTAATTAGCGAAGAATGAGCCATTTGATGTTTGTAGACACAGCCTTCTCAACTTTCTATTCAAAATAAACTTTGTGGGCATATTGTTTTGAACAGCTTTTGCTAATGCATGTGTCTATCTTGATGTTGTAATTCAGCATAAATATTTTAAATAAATCAATAACATTGTCCTCCAGTGGCAGTGCACAAATGAAATTTTCAAAAATGAAGGAAGAATAAAATATTTTTTTAGTGAGAAAGGCAGAAACATGTAAGACAGCCACACAGAAATTACAGGTTTTTTAGCTCCTTTTTTTCTCCCTCTTTCTTTTGGTTTCTTGGGATATAAATAATTCACCTTCAATATCCTGTCCTGAGCAGGGATGGAGCAAATAAAATAAACAGAATGCCAGTGGATACGTGCAGGCTTTGGAAATGGCATTAGAAATCCCATATAAACCAGACGTTCACTAGTTAGTGAACGGAATTTCACTGCTCAGCAACAACCTGAGTTTCTAGCGGGAAGGATTAAAGAGGGAACGTCTGTAGAGACAGAGGTAGCTGTGCCTTCAAAAGTGGAATCTATCCCTTTATCAAACCAGGTTAGTTGGCCAGCCAGGACATATGGGCTGTGATTTCAGCAGGTGGGAACAGGAGCCAGGGAATTCTTTCCCTCGTGAACAGTAGTTGCATGCATGTATGGATGTGATGTGTGTTCATGTGTGCACATGTGTGGTGTGAGATATGTGCACATGTGGTGTGTGTATTTTAAGGCTTCGAATCAGAGTCTGCATTAACCATAGCCCAACATGGCACACCCTTCACCTTGGGAAGTTGGGTGCAGGTTTCTCACTCTTGACCAGGAATGGTACCTGGCTTTTCCCAACACCTGGCTCGGTTCTAAAACATTCTCTGCTTATGGCTGCTCTGTCTGCAAATATGTACATCTTGAATTGTCCAATCTGTGGCAAAATGAGGGGACCCTGTCTTTCCCCAGCCAGCCTGATGGACTTTATGCCAGAAGCTGCCACTTTAAGGGTATAGGGACAGGTGGTCCAACAGATCCCTTCTGACAATTCGGCATCCTTAGGGATAATAGCACAGTGGATTAAAACACATCAAATATGTTTAAAGCCATGAATTCAAGGTACTTAAAAAGGAAAACATCCCTTGTTGACCATCTTTGGGAGATACTAGAGTTCCAAGTCATTATTTTGAAAATTGATTAATAAAGGGAGAAAAAAAATAAAATATTTACCCTGCCTTTTGTCTGGCAACTACATCTCAGGCCAGGTGACCAAATGGTGGATGAAGGGAAGGTCCTCACTGTCGAAGTGTTCTAGCTAATTATTGAAGAGGAATGTAGAATTCACCTAGAACCATTTTGCAGCCTATAATGAATTTATGGATCTAAACAATGACCATTAAAAGCCATAAAGATCCCTCCTCCAAAAAAACCCAAACCAAGCATCAGTGCCCCCACCAGAAGGACACAATGAAATATTCCTGCCAAGAAACAAAACCTAAATCTCATCAAGATTCTAGACCCAAATTCCAATTTACATAAAATACAGAAGACAAATGAACATGTTAAATGACACCATGGAGATGCAACCATCAAAATCTGGAGAGAGGCAAACTCCATAGGACAGATCACCCAATTTCTTCATCAAATAATGAGATTAAGTAATTAACTACATAATAGCAAGAAAGGGAGGAGCATAGATTAAAGGATACATGAGAGGTCAACTATCCACACTATTGATCTTACTTAGATCCCAAATCATATTTAAACTTGGTAAAAGAAAAAAAAAACATGAGACAGAGAACCTTGATCTTTGGCTGGGTATTTGATGATATTAAGGAATTATTGTGACTTCTTTTAGCTGTGATAATGGCATCATGTTTACAGTTTTGAAGATGCATACTGAACAATTTACAGATTAATGGTAGAATGCCTGGGATTTGCCTCAAAAGGATCCAGAGCCCACAGGGAATGGGTAGAGGAGTGCCTGAAACAGAATCAGCCTTGTGTTGGAATCCACTCAACTTCCTGGGATGGTGGAAGTGTTCTTTCTGTGGTGGTCCACAGAAAGTGGTCCAATATGGTAGCCACTAGTCACCTGTGATTACTGAGTACTTTAGATGGGCCTAACACCAACTCAGTTTAGATTTTAAAAGCCTGTGCCTTTCTCAGCACTGTAGTGTGAAGCAGTCTGAAGTCAAGGACCACCAATAATGAGGTGAGAGATCTGGGCTCTGGTCCTAAGCACACTTCCCAGGCTGCAGGACTTTGGGAAAGTTGCTGGACCTTGTTTGTCTCCGGTTCCTCCGTTGATACACAGGGACTTTACCCCAAGCTCCTGCTACAATGCCTTACCCATTCACCCCAGGGTCGCCCCCAAGAATGCAGGAGACATGGTAAGTAGAGGCCTTTCGGCAAAGCACCCATGAGCCTAAGGATGTTATGCATTCATTTATCCAACCCATGGTGGAAAGGTGACATGTTGGATGTGAAAGATGGTGAGGGCCAGGGAGAGCTGGGTGATTCATCATTTCACCGAACCCTTTCCCAGGTTAAATCTCTTTCTCAGAGGATTTCCTGGGGAGAGTTCAGGGCTGTGGTCCAGCTAACAAGTCCATTCCTTTGCTTTGACACTGGACCAATTTCTGGGTTGGCATCAAAGCCAGTCTCCCAGGAGCCTGCCTAGGAACCTCTAGACACTTGCCCTCTGAGCCCTCTCCCACCACTCCCCAGTAGACCCCCATCTACTGCATTCCCTGTCGCTGAGTCTGGCAGGGTGGGAGTCTTGCTCATTAATGGGGTGCTCACTCAGTCCTCTGAAGGGAAGCCAGCCCTGCACCTCATTCTTCTGTCTAGGGCAGGAGATGGGATAATGGGAAGGGGTGAAGCAGACAGGCCACGCCTCCTGGTCTCAACTCCCTTTGAAAAGAAGGGGGTTAGAGAGAGGAGGAGACAGACAGGTGAACAGTAGAAATGTCCATGCACTAAACAGGATAGAAAGCTCAGCAAGGCTCTGGCGCTGACTCCTCTCCATCAATGGCCAGGCCTGGGGAGTGATTCTGGGGGCAGGGGACTTGTTAAATGGAAATGGGATGAACCTGTGCCATTTATGCCCAGTCAAGTCCTGTGCTGGCAATCTTCCATGTTTTAAAAGGAAGGGAGCTCTGTGCCCCACCGTTCTGCTCTGTGCCACGATGCTGTTGAAGGCAGAAGGAATGAGAAATTCTAAAGGGAGCCGAGGGATCCCTGGGTGGCGCAGCGGTTTGGCGCCTGCCTTTGGCCCGGGGCGCGATCCTGGAGACCCGGGATCGAATCCCACGTCGGGCTCCCGGTGCGTGGAGCCTGCTTCTCCCTCTGCCTATGTCTCTGCCTCTCTCTCTCTCTCTGTGTGTGACTATCATAAATAAATAAAAAATTTAAAAAATATATCATTAAAAAAAATAAAAAATAAAAGGAGCCGAATGAGAAACGTGGTCCAGGTCTTGGTCTGGAGATGTTCTGGCAGAATCCTGAGAATCTAGTTTAGGTCTACACTGGCTCCTAGACATGATTTGATGTCCAACTGGTCAAGGAGAGGTGATTAAACTCATCCTGGGAGCAGAGGAGTTCTGTTGGATCCGCTGTAGGAAAAGCTTGGAAATAATGATGGAGGCTTGGGGGACCTCCTCTGAGCATCCAGGCCTCTGAATGAAGACCTTCCTGGACTCCTCCTTCCCTTGCCAACAGGAAGCCGGGATCACCTAGGAGACACATCCAGTCTGACTGTGTCTTGGGAGTGGCCGGCTCTGAGGGGTGCTGGTGAGCATCCCTGTGGACACAACTGGGCATGTTGCTGTCGCCGGCTGCCTGGCGTCCTGCCTCGGAAGCTGTGCCCAGTGAGCTGAGACAACACCTCAGGCAGGAAGGCAGGTCATCTTAGAAACACACCATGAGCAGGCCACCTACTTGGGGAAGGCCTGCATGGACGAAGGGCTTATCAGAGCAGCGCCAGACATAGTGGCTTTTAGTGGCTTCTAGCTGCTTCCTGAAGCAGCTGGGATTCTCCCCTTCACCCTCCACTTTTTAAAAAAAGTTTGTTTGAGATCCATTTCCAGAAATACAAGATTGTTTGTGGGACACATTTCTCATGACACAAAGTTAATTTTAAAAATTTTTTATTAGAGATTGTAATACTTGTGTTTTTTATGACTTCACCTGGCCTACTCCCTTACAGTAAAATACTGAAGGGCTTTAGTTTAGTTTAAACTAGCTAATTAACACACACACACACACACACACACACACACACACACACACACCACTTAACCCACCACATGAAGCTCCTCCAGGAGACAAATCTTTTAATTTTATTTATTTATTTATTTATTTATTTATTTATTTATTTATTTACGATAGTCAGAGAGAGAGAGAGAGGGGCAGAGCCATAGGCAGAGGGAGAAGCAGGCTCCATGCACCGGGAGCCCGACGTGAGATTTGATCCTGGGTCTCCAGGATCGTGCCCTGGGCCAAAGGCAGGTGCTAAACTGCTGCGCCACCCAGGGATCCCCCAGGAGACAAATCTGCAGAGATGCAAAGTAGCAAATGGGCTCCCTGGGCTGGGCAAGGCGGGTGAGGACTGAGTGTTTAATGGGTGCAGAGTTTCAGTTTGGGATGATGAAAAAGTCCTGAAGATGGATGGTATGATGGTTGCACAGCCATGTGAATGTACTTAATGCCACAATTCTGTACACTTAGAAATGATTAAAATGGTAAAGCTTTGCCACACGTGCTGAGTTTTACTGCAAGGAAATCCGGCGAAGTTGTGACAAGCACAGGCATTGCAAATGGCTGATGGTAAGAGAAGTGCCCCAGGGGCTGTGAGAGTTAAGTGGGCTAATATATAAAGACCCTAGCATGTGCCCAGGACAGAGAAGTCCTCAGGAAATGTTGGCTATGATTACTGAAGATGATGTTGTTGAAATCACCACGGGGCCAAACTTGACTCTAGGCACCTGGATGCCACTGCCCCTGGTTGCATTGGGTTTCCTGTGGGGTCCAGCAGGGGCCACAGCTCCAGCCCTCCCAGATTGGGGGTGGGGGGTGGTAAGGGATGGAGGGAACCTTTCCTTTCCTCTTGCATTTTCAGTGCTCTTGGGTGCTCTTCTGGGGGTCAGCATTTCCTCCGAGAACTGAGGGGTACACCATTTCTGTTACCCTGCAAAAAGCCCAGCTCAGAAGGCAGCTCTTTTCTGCATGCAAGGGAGGCTGTGGGCTGCTGTAATAACATAGCACAGACCAGGTGTCCTACAAACAGCAGGCATTTATCTCTCACAGTTCTGGAAGTCTCAGCTCAAGGTGCCGGCAGATCTGGTGTCTGCTTGGGGGCTTCCCCGTTCACAGCTGGCACTTCTGGCTGTATCCTCACATGGTAGAAGGGACAAGGGAGCTCACTGGGGTTTATCCCTAAGGTCACTAATCCCCTTCCTGAGGACTCTACCCCATGCCATGATCACCTCCGAAAGGCCCCACCTCCTAATGCCTTCACCTTGGGCACTAGGGTCTCAACACAGGAATCAGGGGAGAATTCCAGCATTCTGGAGACATCTGTATCATGGGGTCTTCCCTCTTTGGACTGTTCCTCCAGACTAGGTCGATCTAGAGACTTCCCTCTGCTGTCCTTCAGGGTGGCCGTTAGTGGAGTCTCGATGGGAAGTGGTGCTCCAGCTTTGATGTGCACACACAGCATCTGAAGATCTAAATAAAATGACTGGTTCAGCAGGTGTGATTTTCTAGCAAGTTCCAGCTGACGGTGCTGCTGTTGGGGCTCAGATCATACCTCAAGTAGCAAGTCCAAGACTCTTAGAATGCCACTGGCAAAGACCCCAGGGAATCGTGCATCGTGGGGAAGACACAAAGGTGGGCTCTCACCCCCGACACTACCCACAGGGTCTGCTATGGAACTGTCACTGCTCCTGGTCAGCGGAGAAACTTCATTGGCCATGAGAACCCTGGACGGAGCTTGTTTTCTCGTCAGAGCGGCCTGTGACAGAGACAGATGATGTTCTACATTGGGGTGGCTCAGGAAGAGGCAGGACCAATTAGGAGCTCTCCTCAGATCCCACTCAACCTTAACTGCCTAGGGTGTCAATAAAGCTCCAGGGAGTGCCCGGGGCAATAGAAATTTCCAGACGTACCTCACAAAGACCAGCCTGCTTACTCTTCTGTGGAATGTTCCCTCCTAACAAGGAAGAAAAACGACTTGCCCTCCTTCCACTCAGCCCAAGAATCTAGCTAGAACTTTTTTGGGCGCTCACGTGCCTGCACACGCAAAGGCACACACGTACACACACACACACAGATACCCTCCCAGGAGATTGGGGCCAGTTATTTGCTGTGGGTTAAGGGTGGAAGCATGAGAGCCTGAGGCTGGAGAGATGGTTGTTCCTCCACACCATCCTTCTGGCCAACACTTCCTGCCCCTCTCCACACACTCCACACACTCACACCGGGGGTCTCTGAAGAATTCTCTGGAATTCGCCTAATCATTTGGCCACGGCTCCAACTGTCCCCAGAGCAGGAGAGGGTCGCAAGTTCTTTTGTAACTAGACCGTCCCTTCTCTCTCTTTCTCTAATGTCCAGGGCCGCCTCCCAGGAAAGAGCTCTGCAGCCCAAAGCCTGTTCCGGGACAAAGGGTTAACTTGCAAAGTAGTTAGTGGAAATCAAAGAACTGCGCTCTTGTGATCTCATCACAAATAGGTCAGGTTCAGAGCTGTCACTGACACTTTATATGCAGTCAGGTGTCATTACATTTTGTGAATGCTGACATCCATGCGTTTTCTCTTCCACGGTATGTATGACTTGACAATATGATGGTGGTTCGGTACCAGAAGTTTCCTTTAATATTTTCCATGATCTTTCCTGCCAGTTGCCTCAAAGGACTTTAATAATGACTATGTTTAGCGGGAAACATTCCCAGATCCAATCCCCTCCTGTAGGACTCAGCTAATGTGCCAGCTATCCTGGGGGTTGTCTGCATCCCAGCAAGGCAGCCATGGACTGAGTTATCCACGACTGGAGTGCACGTGGAGCCATCCGAAGACACTGTCTACTTGACCTGACCAAGTGGGCAGGACACAAGGGCAGTGTCCTGGCTCTCAGAGGCCACCCCCTCCCTCTGCCTTCCTCTAGCCTCTTCTCTCTAGCTGGCATCCAGAGCTCCAGCCCGAGCAGGACGGCGGTGGGGACTGACCATGGGGGCACCAGGAAAGCACAGCAGGCCCCACCCTTCTGGACAAACCCTCAGTAAAGCAGAGCACCTGGGCTGGTGCTCCTTGGCTTGGGACACAAAAGAAGGTCTGAGGACACTCTGATTGCAACCTCCTCAGGCCACAGCCAAGGGAGCATCACTTGACCTCACACTTTGTGCTGTCAGCATTCCAGAGGAATGGGGCCAGGTAGAGGAGCAAGGCTTCCAGGGGACCTGGAGGCAGTAGATGACCCTGCCAGAAAGAACCCACCCCCTGCTCCCGGAAAGCTTGCTCATGGAGATTTATTCACACATGCAGTGAGCCCTGAAATCCCACAAAACGACAGTGACAGACAAGGCAGCAGCAGCATCTGCAAGAGAAGAGCCTGAGGCTGGTTCCAGACTCCGGCCATGCTTAGCCTGGATGGCTCTGGGCCCACCTGATGTCCTACCTGCCACCCTAGCCAGTGGGGGACACTCCTAGGGGAAGGGGAGCAGAAGCCCCTGCACATAAGGCCCAGAAATCTCCTTGAGCAGCACAGCTATTAAGAGCTTGGTGCTGAGGTCAAATCTGCGTTGTAAATCTGGCTCCCATGCTTCCAGGCGGTGACATGTTCCCAGTACCTGTGCCTGCGACTTTATTTGGAGATAGAGTGATGGCAGAGGTGATCAGGTGAAGATGAGATCATCAGGTGGGCCCTCATCCAGCATGACCTACAAGGGAAGTCTGGACTCACACGGAGGTAGGGGGATGCTGTGTGGAGGTCAGATCCCTGTGGCCACAAACCAAAGAGCACACGGGCCGCCGCACCAGGAAGGCTTCCCTGCAGGTCTCGGAGGGAGAGCACGCCCCTGCCCAAACCTTGATTCCAGGTTTCGGGTCTCCAGACAGGGAGACACTGCTCGCTGTCCTAAGCCACTGAGTTTGTGGGATTTCCTCAGGGCGGCCTCGGGAAGCCGGGACAGCTATGGAGTCATCATGGCTAAGGAGATGATGCTGCTGCTCCGAAGTGGCCCTGGGATCATGTGGGGCCATTAAGGACACTTAGCAAGCTGCTAGGCATTGGGGCTGGGCTTGGAACTGGTGGTATCTGTTCTCCCGGGGCTTGAGGTGGGGGACCCTTTTTCCAACCAGATGAATATTAGCTTGACCTTAGAGTTGCACTACTTCGATTTTATTTCATGATATTTTATTTTGCTAGCTGGGAGTGAACTCAGAAACCCTAAATGTAAATGTATGTAAAATCCGAAATGCAATTTACACTGTAGTACTAAGAGCTCTGGAACGCTCAACTTGGTCCTCAATCTCTCTCTCTCTCTCTCTCATACACACACATACACAGAGGTACACACACGGCACATACGACTGCACCACTGGATGAGAACCTGGCTGTGGCTGCTGGCCCAGGCTCCAGAGGAAGGCACAGGAGCAGGGCCAGGCAGGTGGCCCTGACTGCTCTCCTAGCTCCTATGAAAGGCAGGAGAGGGTCGCAAGTTCTTTTGTAAGTAGACCGTCCCTTCTCTCTCTTTCTCTTTTCCTGCATCTGTCTTCCCTCCCCCACTTCATCCCCTCCCCCTCACTTCCTAACACACTCAACTTGCAGAGATTCCTAGCTCCTGTATATACCTCTAGCAGCATACTAATTAAATGTTTCAAATGGTTCTTATCCATGGTTAAGTGAAGATAAAATTTTAATGATTTAATTAGAAAGCTCAAGGAAAAAAATCATAATGAAGAAAGGTGTTTGCAACTGTCCTGGGCTTTGAGTATTTCTTAAAATGCTGAGTTTGAGTTAGGGGAGGCTGGGCCTGGAATGTTCTTTGCCTTCCTGCCCTGAAGTGGGAGGCCCTTGCTCATAGCAGGGCTGGCTTTTATCTGTGTCACAGGGGTTGCCCCCCCCCAATCCCCCGTCCCCCAGGGGCAGCTGGGGGAGGGCACCCTAGAAAGGTTTGCTAATCAGCCTCACTGGACCCATTAACTTCCAGTCAAGTGGAAGCATCTGATGCCATTGTCCAAAAGCTACTTTAGAACCCGGTCCGCTTTTTATATATTCTCATGACTTTTTTGTCCCCCTCATTCTCCCTTCTGTGTACAGCTCTCTTATTGCCAACATGGGGAACCGATTTACTTCCAGCCACAGTAGCATTTAGAGTTTGCTAAAGGAAACCTCTCGTTGCACTGGGGAGGATGGGGTTTGAACAGGAAAATTAATTGTCTCGTTTGAAGACTTTTAGTGTTTCCACTCTGGAGGCTCCCATCTTTCAAAGTGGATATTTTTCTTTACACAAATAGGCCAACAATGAGAGCCCCCACGAAAGAAGGACCTTTCTCCAGGAGGCACTGTCCTGCCCTGCCCAGCCCAACTCCCACCAGTGACACCCTTTATACTCCCTGTCCACCTCCTGTGTGGGATGCATAGATTCCCTGAATGGACTTGTAGTGCTCATCGAGCAGAAAGCATCGTGTCCCAAAAAGCCAGCAGACGGCATCTTCCTGGCTGGCTCTGGCAGAGGAAACAGCATGCTTCCAGAATTGTGTCTGGAAATGGAGCACCTGACACCCACTGCTGGCATGCCCTGTCCTTCCTTGAGTGGACACTGCCTGTGTGGGGCTCTTGTCCACCTGCCCTAAGTGGAAGTCCACCCCCTCCACTGGCCACACAACTGGCCCTAGGTAACCATTGGTATTAATCATGTTTCTTTATTTCTGTGTTCTGACGCTTTGAGATTTTGGACCCTTGCTGACCCCACAGGGACTGGCTCTCCAGAGCTAGCTAATTCCGAGAGATAGCAAACAACTCCCCTATGAATATGTCTTTCAAATGCCAACCAACCAAGCCAGAGCCTACACCCCAACCCCGTCCTCTGTGGGGCTGTCACAACTCTGGGCCACTGTCTCCCTGCCCAGAAATCCCTCAAGGCCAGAGACCAGACAACCAGGGGCAGCCCCTATGCCCAGAGTCCACTGAAATTATTCAAACTTGCCTGTCCTAAACCTGCCCATCCTGCCTTGTTGATCCCTCCTGCAGAAGCTACAGCAAAGGCTCTGGCCCAATTTCCTTCTGCCTTGTGACTGACCCTGGTGCTCAGTGGCGTGATCCTGGGTGATATGCAGCCTCCTGTTTCTGTGTATGAGAGTATACAAACTTCTTCCTTCATGCTGGTCCTTTCCATGTTTGCCCATCTCCCCACACCTGATTAAAACAAATCCCAAGTACTTTGAATCCAGACTCCTTTCTAGCGTCAGACTTTGCGAAACCCAGCACTGAGTAGCTATCTTAGGGTTGCCTCAGAGTTGTAAGTATCCAGACCCATGTTCTTCTCTTCTTCCCACGAGGCTGATCTGTGTGAGTGACATCACTGAACTAATCTGCCTTGGGCTTTTCCATTGGGCTCAACCAGAGCGGAGCCCTAGGAGTTCAGAGAGATTGAAGGGGTCAAGGCCTGGGTCTGTTGTTGATTCTCCTGGCTCTCTCCCTGGGTGGTTGCCTAGGGCCAGTTGTGTCCCTCAACTGAAATCGTAGGTCACCTCAGAGTGGCGCTCTCCATGGGCCACTCTCCTCCCTGGTTCTTGTCTTCCTCTCTGTCCCTTTGGGCCGGGATGTGGGGGCAGGAGACTGTCACTAGCCCTGAGATACTTCATTCCCCTGTGACCCTCCAGCAGACTCCTTACTGTTTTATCGATGGTCTTTCTTTTCTTTTATGTTTTTAAAATATTTTATTTATTTATTCATGAGATCCACAGAGAAAGGCAGAGACACAGGCAGAGGGAGAAGCAGGCTCCTCGCAGGGAGCCTGATATGGGACTTGATCCCAGGACTGGGATCACCCCCTAAGCTGTAAGCAGATGCTCAACTGCTGAGCCACTCAACCATCCTTGTAGATGGTCTTTCTTAAGCCCTTCCGAGTTATCTTCATTTGAGTGTGCCATCTTTGCTGGGAGGGTCCTGACAGAGATCATCCCTTTTACTTGACTTAGCCTGTGGGGGTCCCTGTTTCCCTGTTCCTTGCAACCAATTGTGTGACTCTGGGCTTCAACAGGAGGACAAGGAGGACAATTGTGTGCCTCTGAGAGCTCACATTCCACTCCAGGAGGCATGTGTCTGCTTTACCTCCTCACACAGCTCCATTCCTTCCTTTCAGAGGGGAGGGCCCAGGGATGCTGTATTTCTGCCAAAAAGTCTTTCCCTGTCATTAATATGTTAACAAATGCTGTCAAATAACGGTCACAGCTGACAGAATTTGCTGCTGGCAGAGTCTGCATGCTGCCAGACAAGGTTGTGTCTGTTCCACAAAAGCCTGGATTCCTCTGCCAGGAGATCTTGGCATGGGAGGTCACTGAGGTCTGCTGTGGGACCCACCCAACCCCGTCAACAGTGACAACGCCTCATGTATGAATAATGCCTTCACAGACCATTTCTAAATTCCTTCTTGCAAAGAAGGCAGCAGAGATGCCAAGGGGAAGGTAAGCACCTGCTCAGTGCTCTGAGGCAAGGAGAGATGGGGAGTGGAGAGAAGAAGGGTGGTTATGAAAGCCAGGTGCAGGGAGAGGGTAGGAGGCAGGATGAGCCAGATGCCTGTGCAAGAGATGCCATGGACCCCAGAAAGATTCAGAGGAAGTGGAACCATTGATACAAGGGAAATAGGTGGGCTTAAAACCTGTGGTGGTGCTGAAGGGTCTCAGGGACTCAGTGCTAGCACTCTACATGCAGAGAGCAGCTGCCGTGGCTGTTGTCTGTGGTGTAGATGAGCCAAAACATTGGGAGGACTGAGCAAGTCATGGGAAGGGAGTGTATCAGTCAGCTATCAATGAAAAGTTGCTGCATAACAAACCACCCCAAAATTCAGTGGCTTAAAACAGCAATTATTTATGCTCACAGGCCTGAGGGTCAGCTGAGGGTTGGATGACCTAGACTGGGCTTGGCCAGAGGGGCTCTGATCCGCACACCTCTCATTTCCCTCATCCCTCGCCCCAGGAGACAGTGAGCAAGCCAGGCATGTTCTGTTTATGATGATGGCCAAAGGTAACAGAGCAGATGCAGACATGCAGGCACTCTTGAAGCTCAGACCAGGAGCTGGTATGCCTCATGCCTTCCTGATTCTAGTGCACAAAGCAAGTTCCACGAGTGAACCTGCAGTAAGGATGGGGGACATGCTCTGCTCCCTTGTAATGGGAAGAGCTGTCAAGTCACAAGGCAAGGGGACTGGATATGCAAGGAGGGGAAGGGAGGGGCCAGCGGTGGCTAAACAGAAGAGAGGTGGCCACAAAGAAGGGTCTTGGCATCTCCAGAAATTACGAGGCAGGGCAAACTTCACATCTAAACCTTCAGACTTTTCCTGAAGAGGTTTCTAAAGCTTCTTTGAGTTTAGTGAATTCACAAAGAACTCAGAGAGTCCCCACCTAAAGTAGCCTGGTATTTTCTAAACACCAGAATGACTCAGGTCATCCCCAAGTCCAGGAGCCAGGAGGTCACAGTGAAACTCCTCGCTCAGGACCATGCTGAGTACAACACAAATGTACCAGAACCCCAATGTATCCTCTAAAATGCAACCCAAGTAGTCCTCCAGGCCTCCATTGCTGTGTCCAGTAATGTCAGATAAAAGGAAACAAGCCATTGGATAACACTAATTAGAAATAATTCCAATACTGGATCTTTTTTCTCTTAGAACATTGAAGGAGATAACATTATCATCAATAACACCCTTCTAAAAAATAACTTTAAAAAATCAATAAACAAGTTTCTATTTTTAAAATATTTTATTCATCTATTTGACAGGGAATGAGTGAGAGAGCATGAGTGGAGTGAGGGTAGAGGGAGAAGCAGACTCTCCACTGAGCAGGGAACCCAATGTAGAACTCCATCCCAGGACCCCAGGATCATGATCTGAGCTGAAGGCAGACCCTTCACTGACTGAGCCACCCAGGTGCTCAATAAACAAGTTTCCAAATGGGAAACTTCTGGCAAATCAAATTCATCTTCTTGGTCCATTTCTCAGGCATAGACTGGGAGCCCTAGGTGTGTTTGGAGCTTGAGATTAGCCACACACCCAGCAGTGAGTTTTGCTGAGGCACTTGATTCAGCCATCTCAGGGAGCAGGGAGTGTATTCAGGGGATGACCCCCTTGTTTTCTGAGCAGCTTTTGGAGGATTTTCACATGGCTTCCAGCCCCATGGTGGGAAATCGACTGGGAGAGATGAGTCAATAAATCAAGTATCATACAAAATGTTTTGGTCTACTCCACTTACATTGGTGGTTTACTCTGCCAACACAAAGGTGGGTCCTTAAAAAATCACATACATGGGGCAAAACACTTAAGATCCTCATCACGAGAAAGGACAATTGAATGGGACAGATGGAAAGTTTCCCAAAGAAAACCTCTTTGGGCCATTAGGGGCTTCATCTGTGGGACCTAGGGCTTCTCTACATCTCCATGGGAGCCCCACATTTCTGCTTTCCACATCAAAGCCAGCATCCCCCCCTGAGTGGGTAGGCAGGGTGGAGCTGCAGGGGGTTCCCACTTGCCCTGCTCTCTCATCTGCCCTCCATGTGAAGAGGATGCACCTGAGTGACACAGGCTTATCGCCAGTGCTGCCAGCCTGCAGAGACATTCTCTGCCCCGCTGACACAGAATGGCAAGGGGGCAGCCAAGAGAGTCGGAGGTGTCCAAGGCATCCCTGCAGATCACAGTTTGCCTCTGGTCCATTCATCTTACAGAACAACCACAGGTAGGGATGCCCATGGGTCGAGCTTATGCTCTGGGCCCTGGGAATGGCAAATTTGCTGAAGGCAAGACGGGAGTAGACTTCTGTGCTTCTTCTTGTGATGGTCTCCCTGGCTGGGAGCCTCCCTCTGTGAGCACAAAGGAAATGTGTCCCATGGCCCTACCATACACATGGATGGGAGGATAGGGGACACCAAGGAGAGCCTACCTCCGGCTGTGCACACCATGGACACTGTGGCCAAAATGCAAGGACAAACAAACAAAAGAAGGGCCTTTTCGAGTGTAACTTTGGTTAGATGTCACTTTTAGCTCACAGGACCTTGGAATTTACATTCCAGTTAATGCCACTCCACTGGACCTCCAAGTATTCCTCAGGTGGTACCAGGTTTGAGGAATGTGTGGGGACATCTTGTGACACCACTGCCCACTGCTCCCACTCCCTGCCCCCAGCCCATCCATGGGTAAGCACTGGAAGGGCTCTGAGAAGAGAAAGGACCTCAGGTGTCAGCAGTGGTTGATGAGGCAGCCAGAGGGTTTGGTGGGAGAGGCTGACTTGGTGGGATTTCCACCATGAGCCTGACTTGACTCTCCTATAAGAAGGACCTGGGGCCCCTCCCAGAGGTGAGAAGAGTGTTTGATGGTACCTCTGCTGTAGGTTGAATCACATTCCCACCCCCACCCCACCCCCACACACACAAGAGGAAAGTTGAAATCATAACCTCTGGTACCTGTGAGTGTGACTTTCTTTAGAAATAGGGTCTTTGCAAATGTAATCAGGTCATGAGGAGGCCATATTGGCTTAGCATGGGACCAATCCAATGGCCAATGATCTTATAAGACAAGGGACATTTGGACACACACAGTGGGAGAGAAGGCCATGTGCAGACACAGTCAGAGACTGGAGTGATGTGTCTACAAGCCCAGGAACCTGGAAACGGCAGCAACCAGCAGAAGCTAGGAAAGAGACACAGGACATATTGTCCCTCTTGGCCTCTGGAAGGAACCAATCCTGCCAATGCCCTGATTCTGGACCTCTGACCTCCAGAACTGGAAGAGGCTATATTCCTGTTATTTTAAGCCTCAGCATGTGGTCATTTGTTGCAGCAGCCCTGCAACACTGATACACACTTGCAGGGGGTTGGGGTGTGTGCAGACAGGCTCTTGGGAAGACGATCTGCTGACACTTATCTAAATGTCAAACACTCTCAGCCCCTGACCCAGATTTTCCTCCACTAGGAACTTATCTTACAGATGCGTTCACACAGGCACCCAGAGGCATCTTACAGCATACTCTTTCCAACATTGTAGAAATGAGCCAAAAATGGAAAACAGTTCAAACGAGTAAGAGTCTGCTTGACTGAGTTAGAGTACTTTCCCTCTATGGAAAAGAATGGGGAAGTTTTGGGGGGGCCTGCATGAAACAGTATCCAGTGGATATTGCTAAGGAGAAAACGTCAAGGTGCCAAAGGAAGTATGATTCACTTACCACTTTGAAGTTGAAGGGATTCTATCTGCAGATGTGTAAAAGAAGTACACAAAGCAGAGATACAAGTACAACTGTGTCTTCTGGAAGGAGGCACAAGCATTGGTGACATCTCCACCTCTGGGCAGCAGAACGGGTGTCAGGACAGGGAGGCACCCTGCCCTCTCCATATCTACCCCTTTATTCTGATGAAAGATTTACTTCCTGCAAGGAGTACCGAATTTAAAAAAAAAAAAAAAAAAAACCTGGGCAGCCCAGGTGGCTCAGCGGTTTAGCACTGTCTTCAGCCCAGGGCGTGATCCTGGAGTCCCACGATCAAGTCCCACGTCGGGCTCCCTGCATGCGAGCCTGCTTTTCCCTCTGCCTGTGTCTCTACCTCCCCCCCCCCCGTATCTCTCATTAATAAATAAATTAAAAAAAAACCTAAATTTTTTTAAGTTCTTATGTGCTATATTTGGCAATATTATTTTTGGCTTGTGAGTTGATTTTTAGTTTGCACAATTTGAAGAGGAATTTGGTCAATGTTGAATGAAAACTGAAAAACCATTCCAAGTCACTAGCTGCAGGGAGGGGGCAGCTGTGGGGGACATTCCATGGAAACAGCACCATGCAAGTCACCCATCTTATATGATTGTCCCTGCTCAGTTTGACAACTACCCTCCTCACTCAGCCTGCACTTGACACGCAGCCTCGTGGCAGTTACTGTGGATGCTGTGACACCACATTGCCCAGATGCTAGCACTAGCAGGACAGTTAAGTGGCTCATCCTCAATCCTAGAGTGAGGGCTTCTGCCCAGGTCCCCTGACTATGACTTTGTGCTTTGTCTATGGGGTCCCCAGTGCAACTGAAAATCAGACACTAAAGCAAGAACTCATTGAGTTCTAATTTTTTTAAAAATGTTGTTTTAACCTTTCCCTGATACAGAATATTCTCTCTCCCAGCAGCAGGTTTTGTTGCTGCTTTGCCCTGAATGCCACTAGATTTCCTCCTTAGTGTCCCCCCCACTGCTGGCCCGAGCTCATTTGCCCCCTGAGAACTTGGTTCACCCACCACACTGACCCCTCCAGCCAGCTGGCCTCCTGCTGCTCTCTACCTTTGCACCTGTGTCTCCTGTCCTGGGCACCTTGGCCCTCCTGTCTCTGCAGGGCTGAATGGCTTGTTCTATGTAAATGTCCCCTCAAGCACCTTCATTAAATTTATAAGCCCACTCTGCACTCTTCATTCTCCTCCCCTGCTTCATTTTTCCTTATCGTACTTTCCTTCTAATGTCTGATGTAATGGACTTACTACTTTGCATCTCTCTCTTCCCCTGTAATGGACTAAATTGTGTACCACCTCCCCATTCATATGTTGAAGCTCTAACTCCTAATGTGTCTGTATTTGGAGATGAAGACTTTGAGGAAATAATTAGGTTAAATGAGATCCTGAGAGTGAGGCCCCAATCCAACATGCCTGGTGACCTTATAAGAAGAGGAAGAGACACTAAGGATCACTCTCTCTCCCCATGGGTGTACAGAGGGAGGGCAAGCCTCCTGTAAGCCAAAAAGAGCTCTTACTAGAAACCAACCCTGTTGGCACCTTCTTCATGGACTGCAGCCTCCAGGACTCTGAGAAATAAATATCTGGGGGATCCCTGGGTGGCTGAGCAGTTTAGCGCCTGCCTTCTGCCCAGGGCATGATCCTGGAGTTCTGGGATCGAGTCCCACATCAGACTCTGCATGGAGCCTGCTTCTCCCTCTGCCTGGGTCTCTGCCTCTCTCTCTCTCTCTCTCTCTCTCATGAATAAATACATAAATAATCTTAAAGGAAAAAAAAAGAAAGAAAGAAATGTCTGTTGTGTAAGCCTCTGGTCTGTGGTATCTTGCTACATTGGCCAGAGCAGGCTGACATGTCCTCCCATCGCCCCGATTACAATGTCATCTCCATGAAGACGAGTGTTTGCTTCTCTTGTTCTTTTCTGCATAACTAACTCCTCCAAGGGCACTCAGTAAATATTTGCTGAGTACCTATGAGAATTTGGATGTGGCCTCTACAGGGACCGTAGAGAAGGATCGTGGGGCTTCTCAGTATGTCTGGACACCATGGGGACAATGATTCCACAGGTGGTTGATGACCACTGAGTCACTGCTTTCCCCAATTCCTTCCAGAATGATCTGTGAGGGCCTACCTGTGACCCTGCCTCTGCTGTGAGGGGTCCATCTTTCTGCTTCCACCCTATGTGAAGATCCTCTACCAGATGTACCCCTTGCCTTTTCAGCGCTTCAGAGGTGAAACTGGTGAGAGCTGCCAGGTACGGAACAGGTGGGTCCCCATCCCTGTGTCGGATGCCAGCAGGCTCTCTGCGGGCTCCAGTGCGTTCGGCTGAGGCCCTGGAGACATCCGCCTGCCCTATCTGAGCTGGGAACCCACCACATCGTGTGAAGTGGAGACAGCAAAGACAGTGTGGGTCACACTGCCCGACTCTGGATGGCATGCCACCGTTTATTTTCTGTGGCCGGTGCCAAAATGTGAGACACTTGCCATATGCCCACTTATTTCCAAAGACTGTGGGATTCTAGATGCCTCGGCGGCGGCATTCACACACTCGGGGAGGTGTGATCATTGCCTACACACGGAGCGTGCCGGTGTGTGTGTGTGCCAGGAGGCTCCCAGCTCCCTCCCGGACACATCGAACACGCACATATGGTGTTGGAGGTGTCATAATTCCAGACACATAGCATATGTCCTTGGAGCAGACAAGGCACTAAATTAATTCTAAACACCGGTTGTAAGTTTCTTACCGAAATGCTCCCTTCACTGTATAAATAGCTTTTGTGCTCCACGTTTCCTACAGCGGGCTCTGTGGAAGCCCAGACATGCGATTCTGGCTTTACTTTTATAGCACTGAGCGGTCTTCAAAATAGCCGCATCTCCATAAAGGGAAACTGGGAAGAAATGATGAAATGCTAAGCAAGGGGACGTGGAATACTCTCCTCTGGTCTCAGGAGGAGGACTTAGGGCCTCTGAAGGACGCTGGCCCGAATCTCCTAAGGAGGGACAGTGTCCTGATTCTTACCTTCTCTTTTTCAGGATAGGCTGTGTCCCCACTGACACCTGGAGTCTGGGTTTCTTGGCCCCATCCTACCTCTGTCCCTCTGCTGAGTTGAGGGTTTGCTCCATGTTTATAATGATCTCTATGTGACATCAGAAGCACCAGGTTTGGGACCAGAACAAACTAGAATCCTGGCCAGAGGAAGCTGAAATGACATGGAAACTACTTTCTGGGTGAGTATATCTGGGGAGCTGAAGGCAACAGAGGAGCAGAGCCACTGGGGCTCAGTCTGAGTCTTGAGCCTTTGACCTCTGCAGCCCTCTCCTCCCTTGCCCTACACTCCCATCCCCTCCTTACCCTCCCATCCTCTCTCCTCTTCTCCTCTTTCCCCACCTCCTGTTCCAGTCTCTAGTTCTCCTACCCTTCTTTACAACAGGATCAAACAGAACCACAGCCAGCCCATGTGATTATTTTGTGGATGTTGGAAAAGTATGCTCTTCTGAGTGTACACAACTCTGCAGGCACTTCCCTTAGTAAATGGACAATGACCTTTGCAAAGGAAAAGTCTCTCCTTTCTCTGAGCAGATGCAGCTTTGTGATGAGAAATAGAGTTCAGTGAATGGAGGACAGGATGGATTTCAGCTCCCACTTGCCCTCTTGGCTGGGTGCCTTTGTACAGTGCACAATCTGTACAACAGTCCCAGGCAGCCTAGGGAACATGTTCTTACCCTCTTTGTCTGGAATAGGTACCTCCTACTTGCTGCTGGTCTTTTGTGGCAGATTATATTCTCAAAAAAAAAAAAAAGGGCAGCAACAGTATCTCTCATTTCACACCATCTTCTTACAATGACAATCCTTTCATCTACAGTGAGGTCTTATCCCCTTGAATCTAGATAGTTATCACTATGGCAGAAGTGATGCTATGTGACTGTGTGACTTCCAAGGCTAGGTTATAAAAGGTGATAAAGTTTCCACTTGGTTCTCTTGGGATGCTTCCAGGCCATGATGGAAGCCAAGCAGCCCATGCTGAGAGAACACAGACCCCGGGTCTGCATTCCAGCTGACAGCACAGCTGAGGTCCTGGCCAACAGACAGTACCAGCTATCAGACCTGTGAGTAAAGGTGCCTTCAGGTGATTCCAGTCCCAGCATGCCCAGACTTCAAGTCTCCCAAGGGGGCGGGGGCAGGCTTGGTGAAGCAGGGGCAGGCCGGTCCTGTTGTGCTTTGTCCAAATTCTTGGCTCGGAGTATATGAACATGAACTGGTTCTTTTCCACCACTAAATTTGGGTGTTTTTATTACACAGCAACAGTAACTGGGATAGCCTTCAAAATTCAGCTCTCTGTTCCCTCCTATAAGAAGCCCTCCAGAATGTCTGGATTGTGTAAAATCATCTATCTTCTGTGCCCTTGCCCCTTGCTCTAGGCTAATTGATCTCAGCCCTTACATTGTGCATCAGTTCACTTAATCCCCACCTCAACCCTCTGAGCCAGGTATTCCCATCCCCATTCTACAAGTAAGGATACCAGGGGACACCCCTCAGGTCTATAGCTGACGTGGCTGTGAAAAATGTGGAAGTGTATAAAGTAAAATACATGAGTATCTCTCTGGGTGCCAGGTTCCTGGGCCTTCTGACTTTACCAGTGGAACTCTTCGCCCAGGACCTCTGACAGGTGAATGAAGCCCATGGCATCTCCTGAGTTCAGCACCCCTCCCACGAGGTAAGCCATCATCCCTCAGAGCTGTCAGGGACCAACAAAAACAAACAAACGAGCAGGAAGGTAGGTTTCCAGCCAAACAGCAGCAGCAGATCAGTCACAGGGTTCGGACACGTGGCTGCAGTGGCTAGAATTTCAGTCCTCTTGGGGCAGCAGGCTCCAAGTAGAGGACAGAACTCTGGGAGTGACACCAGGTAGGAAGCCACCGGGAGGTACGTGTGACTGGTGTTTTCGCTGGTGGAAGCCTGGGGACTGCCTGGCTGCTGAAGCTCCTGTGAGCCCCGTTCTCTGTTTGCAGCCTCCGCTGGGTCCCAGGCTGAGAAATTGGGGGCACCGACCTCGCTTGGCGGCCTGGGAGCCTGGGCTGCTCGGGTCTGTGAAGTAGGGCTGGCCTCAGAGGAGTCCGGTCGGGCAAAACCACCCCCCCTACAATGAAACCTTTTTTTCCCCACAACACATCCCTTCTATATCTTGACTTTGAACATCAGAGTGGCTTGCTTTTTTAAGAAATCACACAATACAGTAATACACTGTAAAAAAATTTTCAAACAGAATACAAAGTTAACCTGCTCTTTCTATTCCCACCATCCCAATTTCTCTCTACAGAGGAACCACTGTTAATACTTTACCCTGTTCCTTTATAGGCTCTTGTCCACGGATTTGCATGTGGATCCACACAGCGGGTGGTATACCTTCCGATACATTTTACGTAAGTACAATTATACTGTTTGCGTTATTCTGTGACTTGTTTTGCTCTGAACTTTTTACTGATTATCTTGGGTTGGTTTTTTTTTCCCCCCATGTCTGCACACTTAGCTAGAAAGCTCCTCACAGCTGCCTGGTTTCCACAATGCCACTGTGTCACGGTTTATTTATCCAAGTGCTTCTTGGAAGCAATTTGGACCACTTCCCATTTTTGCTATTACTATTGCTCCAAGTCAACATCTTTCCAGTGACTTACTTCTTGGTATATTTGTGCAAGTGCTTCTACAGAACAGGTTGAACTGGCATTGTTAAGTTAAAGGGTGTGCGCCTGTAAATTTTTAGCGAGACCGTCAAACTGCGCCCCCCCCCCCACATGCTGTGCTAATGCTTCCTCCCGTGGCGACCGGGAGCTCCTGTGCACCACCCCGTGCCAACATTACCTGCTATCAATCCTTTCACTCTTCGCCAATCTAATAGGCACAAATTATATCACTGTTACTGCAATTTGCATTTCCCTATTTAACTACTTAGGCTGAGCATATTTTCATATGTTTATTGGCCAATCATACCTCATCTATAAAAGTACCTATTCATATCTGTATTATTTAGGATGCTTTGGGGAACAAGGAACAGAAAAATGTGACTCAACTGGCTTTGCCAATAAGGAATTTATCTTCTTATATTGAAAGAACCACAGATAGAGGCGCCTGGGCAGCTCAGATGGTGAAGCCTCTGCCTTCAGCTCAGGTCATGATCTCTGGGTCCTGGGATGGAGCCAGAGTCGGGCTCCCTGCTCAGCGGGGAGCCTGCTTTTCCCTCTCTCTCAGCCCCTCCCTCCCTCCAACTTGTGTTATCTCTCTTGCTCTGTACTCTCTCTCAAATAAATAAATAAATAAATAAATAAATAAATAAATAAATAAATAAATTTAAAAAAAAAAAGAACTGTAGATGAGGACAGGTGAGATGGTGCAGCTGGTGTGGAAAATAGTCTGTTTGCTCCTTAAAAAGATAAACATGATGGCCAGATGACTCAGTGATGCCACTTATGGGTTTTTACCCAAAAAAATCGAAAGAAAGGACTCAAAAGGGTATTTGTATACCCATGTCCACAGCAGCACTATTCCTAATAGCCAAAAGTTGGAAGCAACTCAAGTTCCATTAAAGGATGAACAGATGAACACAAGGTGATCCATCCATACAATGGAATATCACTCTGCCCAAAAAAGGAAGTTCTGACACTTGCTACCACGTGAACAAACCTTGAAAACATTGTCAAACAAGACAATAAAAAAAGACAAATATTGCATGATCCCATTTTTGTGAGGTCCTTAGGGAAGTCAGATTCTGAGAGACAGGGAGTAGATGGTGGTTCCAGGTGCTAGGGAGAGGGAGGTCAGTATGTGATGGGGACAGAGTCTTAGTGGGGGGGGGAGATGGAACATTCTGGAGATGGACAGTGGAGGTATTTACCTGCTATTGATTAGTGTGAAGGTATTTAACTGAACTGTGATAGGCCTTGAGGATTCCAGAGTCCAGGGCACTGGACAGGTGGAGGCGGCCTGAGCAGCCCTGGATCTACCTGGAGGGAGAAGTGGCTACCACAGCAGGCAACCAGCATAGCTCGTGACAATGTTGGCTGCCCATTTTTTCAATGGGTCATTTGTCTTTTCTTTTTGATTTGTAGGAACTCTTTATATATTAAGGAAAGCAATCTCTTTTTTTTTTCTATGATAGCTGTTAACATTTTTCCTAGTCCATTGCTTTCCTTTGAGTGGCTTATATTTATGTAAGGACAGAATTCCGCTGGAAGTATGTTTTTTCTCCCTCTTTCTTCTTGACTTCATTAATAACACAGATGCTTTTCTCTTGCTGAAAAACAAAACTGGAGACAGCTGAAGGGGAGTGAAGTCATCCTTATTGGTTTGCAGGCTTTAAGGGCAAAGGATGTCCCCAAAAAGAAGCTGCTGCCGGGCTATCACCTAGGAGGCTGCAGGTGCTCCTGTGTCACCTGCTGACAGGAGAGAATAGTGAAGTGACTGAGCCATTGCAGGCATATGAGGAGGGGTTGCACAGGAAAAGAAACCGCCCTGTCTGACACCTATGTGTATCTGAGATTGTGTCTCTACCTGAGATCCACTTAGCAGGTTCTGCTGAGGGGGCTCATCAGGGGACAGAGTTTGTGCCCAGGGTGGTGGTCAGAAGCGTGCAGAAACATCTCGAACCACAGGTGTTTCCAGGAGCTATGTGGGCCTGGGGCTGACATGTAATGCATCCAAACCATAAGAGGTTGGAACAACCATAACCCCTATTGTACAGATGGAGAAACTGAGGCACAGAAGGCTAAGTAGCCACCAGGGAAATGCTGCTGCTTTCGCCGCAAGCCCTAGCACTCTGCCTGTTTGTGGATAGCAGAGCTCTTTTGGCAAAACCCAAGTGGAGTCTTAGTGTCCCGGCCCCTCCTTGCTGGCAGCTTATCTTCCTCACATCAGGCCAGAGCGTCAGTTTCTATAAAAACGAGAGGCTCCTTCCAGGGTGAGTATGAGGAGTAAATGAAATTAGGTGCTTAAAGCCCCCTGGCAGGTCGGAACCACATGCCTATTCCCTCTTCTGCCTGCGGGAAAGTCCTCTGTCCTCATAGTTTCCTTCCAGAGCCTGTACATGTGGTCTGTGTCTTTGGTTTCCTTCTCCCTTTCCAGTCCACCACACCCTCTGGTTGATATCACTGTTGTTCACACACCCAGCAGGGGTGGGGGGACAGGGAAGGGGCGATGCATTGTTAATTTTGTGCTCTTCTAGGAGATAGAGGTAATGTTTGGGGAGAAAGAAGCTGGAATTGGCAGCTCACTCATTGGCAGTCTGTGTTTCTTTGGAAGCACGTATTCCTGATGCTTCTCTCTTCCACTGACCCCTCCCTGATTGTGAATAATCAAGAGCCCGATTGTGGTCAAATTGCCTAATGCAGTCACTAAACACAAACATCTGGCCCCGTTAAAAGCAAAAGCAGTCCCCGGAGGCACACCCAAGGAGGATATTAACAAGAGTGGGTGGCAACAGACACAGATTTCCTCTGTGGCTACATCCCAGCTTAAACCCGTTGTCCCCAAATGGCCCATGAGGTGAGAGCAGCGGAGCTTCTGGGGCCTCGGGCCGTTAATCTCACTCAGGGCCCTAATGCTGGAGCACATTTATGGCCCAATCAGTCCTTGTGCCTTGTCTCCTTGGCGTCTCTGCTTTGTTAACACTCAGCGTCCATATTTTCTGGTGACAAACTAGGTCATATCTATGGCAAAGGGTACTCTGAAATCATACTGTGTCGTGCTTATGAGATGAAACATACACTGACCTCAGAATGGTGATTCGTTCTTAATTCAGACGGAAAGGTCAAGACCAGAGGAGGGGTTAGTGAAAGTCCCCACCCCCAGGTTTCCCAGACACACCCCCTGAGCCTAGCAGTGCCTCGAGGCTGGCCGTGGCCAACGGTCAGAGCTGAGCTGGCACGTGCCATTCCGGGGCCGGAGCATTTAAGAGACGGTGCAAGCTGCTTTCATCCTCTCTTCTGTCCCATGGAATTGGGGCAGGGGCCACATGACGGTGGTAAAGCCACACAGGAAAGCAGCCTGTGACTGAACACTGAGTGGAAGACTGGTTTAAAATGCAGTGTGCTCAAAGAAAATTTGAGGCACAGGAGGGCCAGGAGACCAGGAGTTGACCACCATTGGTCATATGCACAGTTCTAAGAGGAAGGGGCAAGGGATGCCACATGGGGCCACACAGGGAAGCACTAGGCCAGTCAGGAGGCAGAGGGGGCAACACTGTGGAGGAGCATCTTCTTGTGGTTTCTTAGGGAAGGAGGGGTGAGGCAAGGTGAACAAGCTGGGGACTGGCTAGTCTGAGTAATTCCAGTGGGCTCTGGGGCTTGAGGCTGTCCTGGTTGTCTGGTCCCTGGGGGCCTAGGGCATGGGATAGTGGCCCAGAGGGTGAGATCCCCATGCAGGAGGGGGTTTGGGTATAGGCTCTGGGTTGGCTGGTGTGCATTTGAGAAGTGTGCCCCTGGGTGAGTGGTTCAGGATCCTCAGGAACTAGCTAGACTTGGGAGGGGTGGTCCCTCCAGGGTCAGCGAGGCCCCAGGCGTGAGAGCATCACAGCACAGAAAATAAAGGACATGGTTGATACAAAGACAACCACTCAGGAGGTGACGGAACTCGCTCTGGGCTTTGTGGAAGGAAAATTAACCTTGGTTATGTGAAGCCATAGAGATTTGGATTGATTTACTAAGGCAGTACACTGCTGTGGAAACACAAGGAAAAGCATAGGCATGTGGATGTCGAGCTGAGTCGAGCACCAATATGGCATCTGTGAAGTCCATCTATCCATCCATCCATCCATCCATCCATCCATCCATCCATCCACCCATCCATCCATCAATCCATCTGTGTATCAACCAATGATCTTTGCACACGAGTGGTGGGTTGGGCCCAGGGCACTCATGGTGCCTTACAAGCAAGTGAGACACATCAAAGTTAAGAGTGATAGCAGGTGAGTCTACCATGCTGAGGCCAACAGTCAGAGCTGAGCTGGCCACTTTACAGTGGCTAAAGTGAGGAGGGAATGGGGCACCCGGGTGGCTCAGTGGTTGAACGTCAGCCTCTGGCTCAGGTCATGATCCCAGGATCCTGGGATCGAGTCCTATATCAGGCTCCCTGCAGGGAGCCTGCTTCTACCTCTGCCTATGTCTCTGCCTCTCTGGGTGTCTCTCATAAATAAATAAATAAAATATTTTTAAAAAGAGGAGGAAATGAGAACTCTAGCAGAGGAATCAGAGAGCGCTCTTCTGGAGTGACATTTGAATCAGGTCTTGATGGAGTTATGTGAGAGTTCCCTTGCAGAGACAACGGTCATTGATGTTGTAGGTGGTCTAGGAAGAGCACAGATAAAGGCATTTCCAGACTTACCAAAGAGTTCTGTTGGGGAGGCAGGGGACTCAAAACAAAAAAACTAATAGCCAAATTAAAAAATGGGCACAGGACCTGAGTAGATATTTTTCCAAAGAAGATATATAAATGGCCAACAGGTGTATGAAATGGTGATTGACATCACTAATCATTTGGAAAGTGCAAATCAAAACCACAATGAGAGACCACTTCACATCTGTTAGGGAGGCTGTTACCAAAAAGATAAGAGGTAACAAATATTGGGGAGGGTGTGGAGAAAGGGTACTCTGCTAATGAAAATCTATAGCAGTCCAATCATTGTGAAAATGATATGGCGATTCCTCAAAAAATTAAAAATAGAACTACCGTATGATCCAGCAATTCCACTTCTGGGTATATATCCAAAAGGAAATGAAATCGGTACTTTGAAGAGATGTCTGCACTCCCACATTCACTGCAGCCAAGATATGGGGAAAGCGTACAAGTGTCCATTGACAGATAAAAGGATGAAGAAGATGTAAAACACACATGCACACACACACAATGGATTATTATTCAGCCTTGACAAAAGCCGAAATCTTGCCATTTGTAATAACAGGAACCTAGAGAACATTATGCTGAGTGAAGTAAGTCAGATACAGAAAGACAAATACCGTGTGATGTCACTGATATGTGGAATCTAAAAGAGTCCTAAACTCAGAATAGGACAGTGGTTACCACGGGCTGGGGGTGGGAGGAACAGACAGAAGTTGGTCCGAGGGTACAAACTCTCAGTTATAGGATGAAAAACTCTGAGTCCTGACATACAGCACACTGACGGCCACTAATTGCGCTGTGCTGCGGACTTGAAAGTTGCTAAGAGGATGGATCTGCAGCATTCTCACCACACAGAAGACACGGAATCTGTGTGAGGCGACAGATGTGCTAACCTGCTTGGACCAATCATTTTGCGATGTAGACATTCAGTCATTGCATTGTACACCTTAAAATCACACTGCACAACCTAAGATCCACAATTTTTGTTTGTCCTCACACCTTGACACGGCTGGGAAAGAACAGCCTAGAGAAGCCAGAACAGAAATGCTTCAGGAGTGTGGTCAGAGTTTCAGCAGGAAGCCCTGGTGAGTTGCCATTGGAGTCTCTGTGCTCCCTACCAAGGTACTCGGGGCCTGGACAACCGGTAGACCAGGAGGCCCCATGATGAGATGGGTTGTCACAACCCTTGATTCTTGTGTCCCGCCTTCAGCGGCCCCTCCGTGAGATCTGCGATGTTCACGGAGGCCCTGAAGTCACAGCAGGGAACTCTCTCTTAAGTTCCTCTGCTCTGAGACAGGGATGCTAAGTAATCTCTTCCCCTCTGGCAGCCATGGCTGACATCACTAAGCAAGTGACAGGCTTTGCACCTACCAGATTGAACCTCAGAGGCCTTCTTAACACAGAGCTTCAGGCAGCTGCTATCTATGGGTGCAGATTGGGACGCATGTCAAATTACATGTCGTTTCTATTTTAAGGGGTTAAGGATGTTCTATTTCTGGAAGTATTTTTATTTAAAGAAGAAGAAGAAGGAGGAGGAGGGGGAGGAAGAGGAGGAGGAGGAAGGAGAAGAAGGAGGGGAAGGAGAGGAAGAAGGGGAAGAAGGGGAAGGAGAGGAAGGGGACAACTGTCAGAGGGAGGGCACAGTTCAATAAAAGGAATGAAAAGCTAATGGTGGAATTTTAGTCAGCAGAAGTTTTGGGGAAGAGAAGGGAAGTTGGCATGATCCCATCAAATTAGACTTGCCCCACCCACTCAGTAGAGTGTTCTGGGTGGGAAACCAAGGACATGTTCTATTTTCTCACTTTCCTACCTGTTGTTACCCAAAATGGTCCTGTCGTTAGCTAGGGTAAACAAACACATAGAGCAAAGCAGACAGGAGGCACTTCCATGGAAAGCTCTGCCCACCTTGTCTCCCTTAGAATCCCTCACAATGCCCAGATGTGTAGACAAAGAAAAGATGCTCAATAAATGTTTACTGATTGAATCTAAGTTGCAATGCTACCTACCACCCTCCAGGAAGCTGGGTGGCTACTCACCCCCATGTAACCCTGAAGTGCCCTGATTGACCGGGAACCAGTGTTGAATGATGTCCCAGACCGAGGGATGCATGTGTTTCAAAGGCCATGTAGACCACAATTCTCAGAGCCCATTGATCCCTCGGGGACTCACAGTTGGTCATGTTTGCTCCAAGGGGACAGGTTCAGTGGTTTTCACTGCTCCATGTCCTAGTCCTGGGCCCGACACACGGAAAGCTCTCTCCATCCACAATTGCGGGTGAACGAGCAAACTGTTACCAGCATATCAAGGTGAATGAGGTGGGACTCCTACCCTCATCCCAGTCAGGAGGTGAGGCACAGACAGTGCAGCAAAGTGCTTGGTGCAGCTCCATTCCCCAGCACAAGGTAGGTACGGAGGTCTGGGCGACTAGGGTCAGGTGGGGGCTCATACAGAGGCTGGAGGGCACACTGGAAGAGCAGGGGGAGGACTGAGGGGAGGGCCTGAGTTCCCTTCCCAGAGACACCTTTGCAGAGCTGTTTGCACGGTTACTGTTTCGCACAGTAACATCGCTACATTTCCACAGGCAGAGAACCAAAGACTTTCTCAGCTGACAACCTCTTTCTTGGTTTGTTAGGACCAGCCCCCAGTCCCTGGGTCAAACCCTCATGGTCTAATTTTATCAGAAGCTTCTGGCACCATTGCCAACTACGCCAGCTTGGATGATCTCCACTCACCCTTTCTCTCGAGCCCGCAGAGATGAAGTCAGAGGCCCCAAATGTTTTCACTGACCCATGGCAGGGAGGTGGATCATGAAAGCATGAGCTCACAGACACTGGCCCTGCTGCAGCTGATCCAGCAGGCAGAATGGTGGCACTTCCTGGACAATGGAGCTCGTGTGGGGGCAGTGGCAGAGTGAGCCTGTGGATCCTCAGCTTGTAGACAACAGGGCTGAGGGCGTGAGAAGCCTTGATGCTCTGCATCTTGGATCAAAAGCCACCAAATGCCTCCATCCTAGGTGCTGAGAGCAGACATGCAGGCTTCTTCGGGGAGCCTGCTTCCCATTCTAACAACTGGGATGAGAAACCAGCTCATGGAGCAGCTCTGCCCTCTGAACCACTGGACAGAGTCACTGGAAAGGTGATATGGCCCCTGGAGGGAAAGACAACAGGCTCTTGTCCTGCCCTCCCACTGCCACGAGCACACCCCCCTCACCTGCCTGGTCCAGATTGGCTGAGGGTGTGGGGCTACACGGTGACTAAGCAGAGACTTCAGGGAACAGCTCCGAGTTGAGTCTGGGGGACAAATCAGAAAGTACCAACATGTGTCGAGGCCTCAGGGTGAGAGACAGAAAAGCAGCGCCTCTTATCTGAGTTCCCCCCAAAGCAAAACCTGCACCAAAGATTCCAGGGGGTAAAGGTAAGGGTGGACAGTGACACAGCAATGGAAGGCAGCCCTCGAAGTGGACCTTCCTAAGCCAGCAACCACAGGGGGACCTGGGGTGGACCCCACGGGGAAATTCTGGGAAATGGTGCCAAGCACCTGCCTCGGATGATCCTGGGCGTAGGGTGAGGGGGCTGGGGTATTTGTATAGCCATGCTGGTGAAAAAGGTTGCTTCGAAGGGGGGTGGATATTGACTTCCAGGTAATTCTGATCTCCCCTTTTCCAGCAGCCCAAGGGCGGCTGTGTAACAGCAATGAAGTTCTGGCCTCTGGTGATCAGTCTGACATGCATAGTGGAGATGTGGGAGACCCAGGGTTGCATGGGGTGTCACAGAGAGCCACCCCAAAGCATTGCAAGGGGGTCAGGACAGTTGAGGGGTTGAAGATTCTGATAAGAAGCTGAAGAGGCCAGCAGGGCCTCTAGGGAGGTGTGGACAGTATACTAGGCTGTAGGGTTTTATACTATTTGCCTGAAGAGCAGCGGAGGCTTCATCTTAGAGTGACATCCTATCACTTTTGCTGTATTCTGTTCATCAGAACTGAGTCGGTAGGTCAAGCTCACATTTGGGGTTTATTGAGAACTACCTCCTCCGTAACATGTCCTCAGACCTCCGTTTGTGGACCTCCCTTTGTCTGACCCCATTGCATTTGATTGCCACTTGGCACCAAATGCCACTTGGCATTGATCATTTCCCTCTGAGAGCGCCTTATCATATGTTTGGCATGGCCTGGCATCAACACTGGTCTTGTTGGCTCCCTCAGTTCCCTGAGAGATCCTCCTTACCAACCAATCCAGCTCCTTGTGCCCCGTGATGGACACATGTTCGGAGCACTCTCTCCAGTTTTGTGTCCCCTGGCTTGCCCAGAATCATGCCTACCATTTTGCAAGAACTTCAGGAATGACAGCTTTGAGTCTGCTCTTCAAATTACCCAGATGTGACCTTCTAAAAACTTTGAGATCATTATATATATATATATATATATATATATATATATATATATATATATATAAAGAAACAATACAGAGGGATCCTAGATACCATTCACCTACTTTTCCCCAATGGCACAAACTTGTGTAACTATATGACAATATCACAACTGGAAATTCACATTAACATGATCCACCCACATTATTCAGATTTCACCAGTTTTGCACACATCCATTTGTCTGTGTGTGTGCGTATTTAGTTCTATACAATTTTATGATGTGCAGATTGTGTGACCACTGCCAACTGCAGTAAAAACACAATAGTTCCATCAAAAAGATCACTTGTGCTGCCTTTTTATATCCAGAGCCACCTCTCTATCCCATTCCCATCCCCCAGGAACCTCTGGCAACAACTAACCTGTTCCCTATCTCTAATTTTATCATTTCAAGAGGGCTGAGTCCGTTCGAGATTTGGCTTTTATTGCTCAGCATAATTCCCTTGAGATCTGTACGAGTTATTGTATGTATCTGTCTTGTTTATTGCTGCATAGTATTTCATGATCAGAACATACTAGTTTGCTTAAACAGTAACCCTTTGAAGGACATTTGGGTCGCTTCCAATTTGGGGCTGCTATGAAATCTCTGTAGAGATTTCAGTGTGAATAAGTTTTAAGTTCTGCAGGATAAATGTCCCAGAGTGCAATTGCTAGGTCAAACAGTAAGCACATGTGCAGTTTTATAAGCGACTTCCATACCCTCCTCAGAGTGATGCTTGTCCTCAGGTCTGAGGACTATTTCATATCCCTATCATCATGAGATCAGTGATTCGGTTTCTTCACATCCTCATCCGCATTGGATGTTATCACCGGTTTTTGTTCAAGCCATCCGATAGGGGTATAGTGATAGGTCACGGTGGCTTTAATTTGGGTTTCCCTACTGGCTCAAGATGTTGCTCATCCTTTTTTCAATGTTTGTTCATGTCTTTTGCCAATTTTCTAGCTGGATTGTTTGATTTTTTTTTAACTACCCAGTTTTGAGAGTTCTTTGTATTTCTAGATAAGATCCCTTTGTCAGATGTGTAGTTTGCAAATATTTTCTCCCAGTCTATATCATATTTTGTCTTTTTATCTTCTTAACAGGATCCTTCACAGAGCAAAGTTTTCAATTTTGATGAGGTCCACTTAACCTTCTATTTTCCTTCTATTAAATGTGATTTCAAACTCTTTGTCTAGCCCTATACCCCCAAGATTTTCTACATTTTTTTCTAAAACTTGTATCATTGTATTTTCACATTGAAGTGCATGGTTCATTTTGAGTTACTTTTTATATAAAACGTGATGCTTAGAAAGAGAGTCATTTTGTTGTTGGCATGCTGTTGCTCCAGCACTATTTGTTGACTAGGCTATCCCTCCTCCATTGAACTGCTTTCCTATTTTATCTAAAATTAATCAGTCCATCGCATGAGTCTATCTCTGGGTTCCTTATTTTGTTTCAATGATCTATGTGTTTATTCCCCCAAAACTATACTCTTTTGATAACTGTGACTATACAGTAAACATTAATATTGAATAGAGAAATTTCTCCCAATTTAGTATTTTTCAAAATCATTTCTATCCGTTCTAGGTCCCATGCTTTTCCATACAAATTTCAGAATAAGTTTATCTATAAACAATCTTGCTAGGATTTTGAAAGTAATTGCATTGAGCATATAGATCAATTCTGGGATAATTGACATCTTCTACTATGTTGAATCTTCCAATCCATGAGCATGGTATTTCTCCATTTATGTAGGTCTTTTTCTATTTTATTAGTATTTTATAACATTAAAGATACAGATCCTGTACATATTTTGTTAGATTTATAATAAAGTAGTTCATTTACTTTGGAGCAATTGTGGGGGTTTTTTAAAAAAATATTTTATTTATTCATAAGAGTCAGAGAGAGAGAGGCAGAGATGTAGGCAGAGGGAGAAGCAGGCTCCCCACAGGAAGCCCGATGTGGGACTCGATCCCAGGACCCTGGAATCACACCTTGAGCCGAAGGCAGACACTCAACTGCTGAGTCACCCAGGCATCCCTGGACTCAGAAGATATAAATGTTAATTGTTTTCTTATTGTTTCAAGCTCTCTGAGAATCTGGCATTTTTCCCCCAGTTTATTTTCTCTCTGCTAGTGAGATTGGGAAATCCTAGTGATATGACCTCAGATTTGCTGATTCTATACTCTGTCATCTCCACTCTACATTTGAGTCCATCCAGTGAAAGTCAGTCTTTTTTTTTCCTGGTTATTGTGTTTTTCAGTTTTTAAATTTCCATTTGGTTCTTTTTTTTTAATATCTTCTATTCCTTTGTAGGAATTTCTATTTTTCATTTGGTTCAGAAGAATCCATAATTTCTTTTTTGAAGCATTTTTATCATGGCCATTTTTAAATTCTTGATAATTCCAACCTCTGATTCATGTCTGTTTTGGTGACTGTTGCTTGTTTTTTTGTTTGTTTGTTTGTTTTTTTCATCTATGCAGTGACTCTCCTGGTTCTTGATAGAGGAGTGATTATTTTCTATTCTGTGCTGGATGTGTGAGACTCTGGGTTTTATTCCTTTTTTTTTTTTTTTTTTTTTTTTTCCTGAGCAGGCAGTCTCTCTGTGAAGACCTAGGGTAAGGGGCTGGATGGGATGTGTGGTCAGCTTCCCACCGAGCCCCACTGACACCATCCTGGCAAATATGGAGAGCTGATTCTCTGCCTTCTTATAGTTGGATAGGTGGCAGTTAGCTCTTCCATTGGTTCTGCTGACACCTTCCCAGTGAACGTGGAAAGCCAACTTGCACCATCTTATGTCTCTGAGCTCCCCTGCTAGGCTTCACAGACAAAGGGATGGGAAAAGTGAAGAGCTGACTCCCATTGCTTCATTGTTGCAGGGCAGGGGCAGAAGCCTCACTGATAACAGGTGAGGGGAGAGAGGAAATCTTCTTATGCTTGCTGTGTCATGTCCAGGAATTTTTAGTTGTAAGAGGGAGGACCTGGGAGGAATGCAGAGACTCTATCTTGTTTAGAGCTAGAAGTTCAGTCATGGCATGATCTTTCTATTCTCTTTCCGTTTCTTTATCTATAAAATGGACATAATAATACCTACTCCACCTGTGCTACAGAACTCTTAAGAATTAACTACGTTATTTATGCATATGAAAGTACAGTGGAAACCCTTATGCTGGTAGAAACTTTTATTATAATGATGGTTATTTCTGAAACTAGGGTCTGGCAAAATGTAGCTTGAGAAGAGACAGGGTAAGTGGTAGGGCTTCTCCCTCTTCATCTATCAGTTTGATGTTGGTGAAAACAAACTGGACAGCCAGAAGCCAGCCTTCTATTGCCTATTCCCTATTTCTTTTGAGTCCGTGATGACCTTTCTCTTGACGAGCAATAACCCTGGAGAAAGCTAGAGGAAAAACGAAGATTAAGGTCATGGCAAGGAGAAAGCAGTAAAGTAGCTTTAAAGAGCCTAATAAACCAGAATAATTGAATGTAGTAAGGATCATGGCTGGGACAAAGAGGGGTGTCTGCAGCACCATTTCCAGGAAAACAATCATAAAAGGGAAATAATGCTGAGCCCAGGAGGGGAGGAACAAGTCATAAAGGGGACACAGAGCAGATAGGGATGGCCATTCAGAATGGCCCTGCCTTACTTAGGGGCATGGGATGGGACCTCCGATTGGAATGTTGTATTATTAATCAGGATGGCCTGGGTCTCATGTGTCATTGGCCCTCATTCGGGAAACAAAGGGTTCTGAACTGCCTGCATTTGAGTCTCAGTTCTGCCACTTTGTGTCTGTGTGATCTTGGGGAAGCTTTTTAACCCTTCCATAAACTGAACTTGATAAAGGTACAAACCCCACCAGGTTGTTTGAGGGTCAAAGATGAGAGGGTATGAACTGTCCAAACTACTCATTGTAGGTGATCAATTTCTAGTGTAGTTCCCTTCTCAACTCCAAGCCCAGCAGTTTGATCTCAGTAGCCAAGGCTCCAGCTGTTGGAGGCACTTCTTCCAGAGTTTATGTGTTCGGCCATCATTTCTTCCATGTAGTAGCTCAGTGTTGGGAAGAGCAAGTCAAGGTGACCTTGCCCTAATCTACCCTCCAGAACACTGTCCATTTCATTTTCCTGGCTCCTCTTTCTCCCCTTAGTGGGTCTCCACTAAGCTTATTGTGCAGGGAGCTCTGGAAGCCCAGTCCTTGGGACTACTTGCGAAGAAGGGGTATTCTAAATCAGAGTGGGGGCTGGGACCAACCAAGAGCTAGTTCCATCTCCCACCCTCCTGCCCTTACCAAGAGTGCAAGCCCCCACCACCAACAGAAGCTGGGTTTGATGGAGATCAAGATACTTCACTAAACTGTAAATCACTATGCACAGAAGATGGGGGCTATGTCTGTCCTGTGCATGGTTGAGGCCCCCATCCAGTGCTGCATTGAAGCCAGTGCCTACCAGCTCAGAAGAGCCAACTGTTAGATTTCAGGAATTTTGTAAGCTGGTTGTTAAACACAGACATTATTAAAAATTAGATTGTAGAAACTCTAAATAAATTACATTGAAAACAAAGATAATAAATACTCAAAAGTCCTCATTCCCTAATTATTGAACTATCATCTTTGCTCTGGAGGGTTATTTATGTCTATTGTAGGTTTAGGACATACTGTATAGCAATGTGGTAGCCTGACATTGGCCATTGGCCATGGTGGGAGTATATACACCGTAGGAATCAGCAAACACAACAGATCAGACCTTGATTTATTATTTGGTTGATTGTTCAGATTTAATACAGCGATGGAGAAAAGGTTAATAATGTAGGTTAAAGTTAAAAGTGTGCCATGTTAAATTATAAATAGCATAAAGAATTAAAGAAATGTCCTTCCAGTATTTGGTGACTATTCCCATATTCATCAAAGAAGTCACTCAGGTCATCAATGAAGAAGTGAAGTTCCAGAACACCTTCATTGTTTTGCTTTTGTCTTAATATAAGTGAAAACCTTAACCAGGACTCATGATGGAATTCTTCTCACAGAGCCAGTGGTTACACATTAACCAGAACACCATCATGTCTACAATAGCACCTCACTAAAAGGGCATGCCCAATAAATACTTATTGGGTGGCTGAAATCAGTGAAAACAAGCCATGAAGGATGTGTGGGGCCATCTCACCAGTTTGGTGATGCCTTGGTGGTGGTGGCCCTGTGTATTTTGGGTGGTGTTTCTGTCCCCATCCTTGCTGTGTGCTCCTTTTGGCCTGGTTCAGCCATGCTCTGTCTCAGTGTTCCTCAAGTTGTGATACACATGCAAATCACCTGCAGGTATCATCAATCAATGTGTGGGTTTTGACCCAGCAGGCCTGGGGTGGGGACCAAGCTTTGCATTCCAATGAGCTCCTGTGTGACGTCCTTGGCCACATTTCCAGCAGTGAGGTTCTAGCTACACTGGCCTCCTTCTAACCCATGAGGATCAGGGCACCATGCTATCTTTGCATTTGCCGTGGCCTTCACCCGCAGTGCTTGTCCTGGTCCTCACATGACTGGCCTCCGTGCATCTTTCAGGTCTCCGCCCAATGCAGAGAACTGCCCATAGAAAAAAAGAGAGCCCTTCCTCAGGTACTCTCCACCATACTACCCCACTTCAGTTCTCCATACATCAGGTGACATTCCCTATTTGTTGCCAACCCCCTCCTGTCCGCCTGGGGACTTCATAATAGCAGGTGCTCAATAAATCTTTGTGGGGTGACAGTAGTGATGTTGCTGATACTAAAGTGGTACAAGTCAGAGTGCTGGGAATGATTCTGGAAAAACATGTGGCGGGGTGGGGATTTTTATCCTTCACCAGCATGTAAGGGAGTACTTTTCCTGCATGAGGGATGGTGGAGCCCTCGCTCATCATTTTGGCTCCTCTACCATCATGAACCCTTACCAAGAGTGCAAGCCCCTACCACCAGCAGTCGCCCTCTTTGCTTCCTCCCGGGCAGGTCTCCCCAGCTTATGGGGATGGCAGCATAACGGGCCCCAGCTGAGACTCTGAGGAAGGGCTGGCTGGCTGCCACTTTCTGAAAGTTTCCATAGAGTTTTGTACAAACACAGGGCACAGGGGCAGCAAACATGTAGGTACATTCTGGAGGTACATTGGCCAGCCTGGTGCCCCTGGCACATTTTTCCATTGCATATGCTCTTGGGTGCTGAGTTGGGCTGTGGATTGTATTGCTCTCCACTGCTGGCTCAGCCAAGAGGTGCCTGGGCCCTTCAGTTGGGGGAGAAGATGAAGTCTCTGGAGTATCTGTAAGTTCCCTTGTGACTACTCTTTTTTTAAAAGTTTATTTAAATTCAATTAATTAACATATAGTGTATTATTAGTTTCAGAGGTAGAGTTCAGTGATTCATCAGTTGCATGTAACACCCAGTGCTCATCATATCACGTGCTTTCCCCATGCCCATCACCCAGTTACCCTGTGCCCCCACCCCTCTCCCCTTCCAACAACCCTCAGCTTGTTTTCTATGATTAAGAGTTTCTTGTGGTTTACTGTCTTCTCTGATTTCATCCTGTTTTCTTTTTCCCTCCCTTCCCCATGCTCCTCTTTTTGTTTCTTAAGTTCCACAAATGAGTGAGATCATATAATTGTCTTCTCTGATTTACTTATATACCTTAGCATAATATCCTCCAGTTCCATCCACGTCATTGCAAATGCAAGATTTCAGTCTTTTTGATGGCTGAGTAACATTCCATTGTATGTGTGTGTATATATATATATATATATATATATATATATATATACATATATATGTATATGTGTGTGTATATACACATAACTCTTGTGACTACTCTTAACATTAAATCAACACATGGAGTACTTTTGCTATTTTTACCTTACACACCCAGAGGTTTGATAATATCAGCACACACCTTATGCTGAGTAGACACCCATTGTGTGCCGGGCATACATTTCAGTTTATTTAATCCCCACAAGATCCCATAGAACAGAATCTCATCCTGTCCCCATTTTGGAGATGAGGCACTTGAAGCTCAGAGAATGTAAGTCAGTTGGCCAAAGTTAAACAGCAAATGGGGAGAGTCATGATCCAGAGGATTACACACTCAGCTCCTAGAGCAGAGGTGAGCACGCATTGTCTGTTAAGGACAAATCATACATATTTTAAGCTTTGTGGGCCGGACAGGCTCTGTGCAACCACTCACCTCTGCCATTGAAGCATGAAATCAACCACGGACAACCTATAAACAATTGAACGTGGTGGCATTCTCCTAAAACTTTATTCAAGAAAACACTACTCAGCTCTCCCCCACCAGATACATGGCCAGTGTGGCCAATGTTCAAGAGCAGCCACAGGTCTAGATGTGAGGGGTGTGTATGTGTGTGTGAAATCTCCTCCTTCAAATGTTGGCTCAGATCACCAAAATAAAATCAAAAGTCCTGTGCAGACTGAGTAGAAGATCTTCAAGGATTGGCTCTGGCCCACAGGCTGGCAGCTTACAACCTCTCTACTCTAGAAACCTACCAAACAACACTGCATTTATTAAGTAATAATTCATCTGTTTTCCCATATTTTATTTATCAAAGACCTCAGTAACTGTCAGGCAGAACTTCTTATCAGCAGGAACTGACCAGCAGACAAGTGTTACCTCCCCGGGGTTGACTATAAATCCTGGCAAACCAGGAAACCCTGACATTTTAATTAGCTGGAACATTCTTATCAGCAGTGAATCCTGACCATGCCATTTCACATTGTTTGTGAACCCCTAATTGGGAATCTCTGATTTGGTCCCTTGAGGGCCACCTCATGCACACAGGCTCATCCTCATTATTTTACCGTGGCGGCCACCTTTATATTATTCAACATACCACCACCAACAACAGCTGCTCTCCCACAGTCACGCGCAGTGGAGCATCTTGAGTTGCTGAAACAAAAAAGTAAAAGGGAGTTCCGTTTGCCACAGCTCCAGCAAAAAAATACAGAATTTTTTTTTTTTTCACAGAACAAATAACTCCTGTAGATCAAGCAAGGAGGTAGACAGAAGACCTCCTCTTCTTTGGAACCTGGAGAAACCTGAATGCAGTGGGGACAGGACTGTGCGGATACTGTGTTACTCTCACATAAAACACCTGAAGGTCTCATGTAACTACCTGAAAGGCTCCCACTCACCTGTCACCTCCAGGAGATGGGTGGTGGGGAAGAGTCCCTGTTTCTTATGAATTTAGAAAAGCCAAGCCTTCTAGAGACCCACAGCTTTGGGGAGATCCCACGTAAGGATTTCCCCCATCAAATAATAGCAAATCCAGATTCAGTAAGGAGAGACTTCATTCAGAAGGTTCCTTAGGGGTGGGAAGGTGGGTAGGGCGCTGTGGCAATGTGGGCAAGCTCAGATCTTGGCTTTGTGAACATTGGGAGATTAGGCAAAAGGGTTTTCCTTCATGGGTAAGAGTGAGGAAGGCTAGGAAGAAAGGCAGACACGCAATAGTCTGAAGGGGCATGGGCTGGAGGTGAGAACGGTATGGATTTCTTCTCACTGAGATGGGCCTGTTTTAGGAAGGGTTGGCTCTCCCTGTGTATGGTCCAAATGTCAGATACCTGCAGAAACAGTGAGAACTAATCATTTGTGAAGCAAGGGACAGGAATTTGGGGGCTCTATGTCTGGCCTTGGTGGAGATAAGTAAGGCAGCAGCATCCTTGAGTTTTATCTGAGTCACATGCGGAGGGGTGTTTGTTTGCTACAAGCTGTTTCCGGAACACAAAAGGGTGAGGGACTCTTAACCATACTGTTTCCCAGCAGCACAGGACTCAGGCAAAATTCAACACTGTTCTCTGCACCCCTCTCATTACCAAGGGTCATCTACAATAGTCTATGGCTTATGGATATTTTTAGAATTCTACAACCTTTGCCTAGAGCCATCTAGTGAATTTTCTGGGCCTGTCCTATCTGGAATCTTCCCTGTTTCCCCAAAGGAACTGGTCCCTCAAATTCCAGAAAGGTCTGCAGTAGGAAGCAAGGCTGAGGCTGAACAAAAAGGCTTATCTTAGGTTCCCCTGGAATTTGAAGGAGGCCCTTCCCAAAGTCCACGCATCCCTGACCCCACGTCAGGCCCTGCCATAAGTGTGTGTGTGTGTGGTGGGGGGTTCAGTGAAGTGATATCCTGGACCCGAGGCCTCCACCCCTTCCCTGACTCCTCTGCACCCCTTAGGTCCCAGCTACCTTTTACCCTGACTGCAGACTCTGACCCTCCCTACCAGGTTCTGTTGAAAAACCTGAGAGCTTTTTGATTATTGTAATCTGTCTGTGAAACTTGCCAAGAGCTGGGTTGCCACAGATATGGAAAGTTCAAACCTATTTCCATATGACAATAAAAATAACGTTTATTGGTATCATTATTATAACCACTAATAGTGCCATAGGCGTGGCTGCATGCCAGGCCCTGTGGGAAGCACGTGGCGGATGTGAACTGATTCATCCACGCAAAACCCTGTAGGGTTGGTCTTAGAGTTCCCATCATACATATGAGGGATCTGAGGCTCAGAGGGGCTGTTGCTAGTTGCAGAGCTGGGATTTCAACCCAGGCAGCCTGACTCCATGAGGTGGGGGTGGAGGGAGACTTCCTCCACCAACTCCACTGCTCCCAGGGCTACAGAGCAGCACCATCTTGTTTCCCAGAAATGATTATTTTCCACTTCTTGGCAGTTGGAATGGACGCAGGACACCTACTGGGAAGGCAGTGGCAGTTTTTGCGGCAGAGGCAAGTGAATATGTCTGTTTCCCAAAGCTGGCTGCTGTCAGAGGCATCTGGTTACTCCAGTGCACTGTCTAGAGGACCAGTATTGGGAACATAGGTGATTTTCCTTTTAAGAGGCTCTCAGAGTAAAAGAACTTGAGATTTCATTAAGATAGCTATTGTATAAGAAAACTGGGCAATCTGGCTGAACAGGTTTGGGTTTTGTTTTGTTTTTTAAAAGAGGTACCTATTTTAAAATAAGATTAGTATTGGTTACCCCTTCTCTGCAGCCAGCTCACCTCTTTCCTAAACCAGGCTGGTGGGGAGGGTATGGGAGGTGGGGGGGGGAGGGGTGGCTGACTGCAGTGCTCATGATTTGGGAGTTCACTCCAGAAATAGAGCAGGGCTGCCTCAGGACAGCTACCCTAACAGCACTGCCTACCTATTGATGATCAAGTCCTACTTTGGGCTGGCCATGTACATCATCTCTCATTCTCAGGATAACACTGGAGGCAAAGCTTGGGCATTGGAATCTCCCCCCAAAATTGGCTTAAATCTGTTCCATCACTTAATAAGTTACGTGGCCTCCAGAGGTTGCAATCCCCTTGTGTAAGTATTGGTGTCCTCAGATAAAGGTAGGCATCCTAATAGTATCTGCCCAACGGGTTCTCTGAGGATTAATGAAATCATGTACATAAATACATCCTGCATATAAAGTGATGACTAAGTAAATATTCTTTTTAAAGTAGGCGTAATTATCCTCATTATACAGGGAGGAAGCAAGTGGTAATGACCAGACCCACATCATAAGGCTAGTAAGCATTGGACTTGGAGTTGGCAGATCTGGATCCAAATTCCAGCATGCAGTAAGCAATTCATAAGCGGGAGGTAGTATTACTGGTAATGTCAGTTTTGTTGCTTTTGTTGCAGGCTGGTGGCTTGGGGTCTGGGACCTGGGCTGACACCCCATTGTGACTGGCCCCCTGTGGGGACTCTGCTCTGCCAGCAGTAACAACTACTAATGAAACGGGGCTTTTAGGACGATAATGAAGAACAATTTTCTCTCACACCTTGGCCTTGCTGGCTTTATATGCTGGTGAAGCAGAGGGGAGGCTAAAAGCTCCTCTGAGCCCTCAAAATTCCTCTTCAGAGGTGACACTGCCACCTCAGTCTGAAATTTAAAAACACACACACACATACTCAGGGATACATATCAGGAATTTAAAAGATCTTCCAGGGATGCTGTGGGACCACTTTTCTGGATAATGATTACTATGATTACAGGGAGGCAGTGTGGTGCAGTGGTTGCTAAAGTAACTGGAGAGTCAGCCCCAGTCATTGGCTTGCTGTACAACTCTGAGCATGTACCTTAACCTCTCTGAGCATTGGTCTACTCCTTTTATAAAACAGAGGCAATAATATCTTATCACAAAGAACTGGGATGAGGATGGAATGAGATCCTTGTAAATTGCCTAGCATCTAATGAAACTTATGATAAAGTTTAGCCGTTATTTGAAAAAAATGAGTCCCTTTTGGCTTTCACGGAGGCTGGGTTCACATTTGCCAGGGGTGAGGGAGCTGATTCTGAGGCACTACATTGATGCTGTCTTGCCTTCACACAGAGCGTGGTGGCAACCTCGACCCTACTCCTGACCCCTCAGAAGGAAGGAAGTGAATGAAGATATGGCAGGTCCCACAGAAAGCCAGCCAATCCCACCACGCTGCTCTTGTCTTCCACTCTTTACCTGCTCTCAGGACACTCTGGACCTTTCCCTTCAGTGTGTCTGAATTCTACTCTGTGCTGGAGAGGAAGCCAAGTTCTTAGCCGTGAGATTGGCCTTTTTCTTTTTTGTTTAAAAAAAAAATGGTGAGAAATGTTCCCTTCTTGCTTTCCTGCACCGTCTCCTCTTTCTCTCCCTCAATTTCTTAGGAATGAAATCACCCAAGATATAAATAAAATGTTCTAAATAAAGCTCTCCTCGACTGCAGCATAAGACATATCTGCGTAAGTATGTGTCTGTCAGCCAAAATAAATTAACCTCGGATGGAAGTCATTTTCATGTAATTAATTATTCTTGTATCAGCTGAAAGAGACAGGTGCACCATTGGAATGCCTTGCCCGAACTTCTCAATGAACATCATAAGAAAGCTACACTTAAAATACGCCAAATGACTAGTGCACAGCTATCGCTTTGTCCTGATACTGTTTTTTGACTTAGAACCTTTATTTCTCAATTACTGCAAACTGAAAACAAAAGAACTCACATCAAAGGCATTTTGAAGTACAGGAGGTGCCTGACGTGCTAATTAAGCAGCAGGAATTCAGCCTAATGTGTCAGGTGATGTTTTCCTCCTCCAGCTCAAGAAAGGGCTTTAGGTGGCTTGGGGTTTTACAGCAAAACAACCTGTGCTGTGGTAAGTCTGTTATTAGCAAGAGTTCTTCCTGTGTCATGAAGGTCAAAGCCCTGGCATGTTAAAATATTTGTACAAGATGAGAAAGTAGGATGGATGAGAAGATGGCCGGGTGCATTTGCAACTTGTTGAATGAAATCATCCAAACAAGGACTATGATGGAGTTGGAGTCTCTACTAGAATGCCTTAGCGCTCTTTCCTTAGCCTTCTTTGGAAACCATCAGAGAGGGACATGACACGAATCTGGAGGAACAGTGACTACACTGGGTGAAAGAATTTGACCAACCAACCCCAACAGGCTGGAAATGAACAAGCTGTTTTCCAAAATAAATGTCAATTATTGCACTGGGGGTAGGATAAAAATACAGGGTACAAAGAATTAACTTAAAAGTAACCTTATAATCATAAAGCTTTCTGAGGCATCTGGTTTTAAGTGTGCCTCTTATTTATGAGCAGCAAATAACTGTTTTTTAAAAAATCCAATTAGATATTTAATAGGTGAGCTTAACCCAATCACATTTATTGTGATGTCTGATATACTGTGGTTTGACTCTGTCATCTCATTTTGTATTTTTCTACTTACCATGTTCTCCCCCCCCACTTTCCTTATGCTGTTTTATGGATTCATAAAGTTTCTTTCCTTCTTTTTCTTCTGTTGTCTTGGAAATGATAGCTTACACTTCTGTCTTTTCTTTGCTACCCATACATTTTTTGAACAACTATATTTTATATTTTTCTCAAAGTCTCAACTTACATAGTGTCTCTGTTCTTCCCCCAAGCAAGAAAAGGGCCTCTTCCTTCCCATTTTCCAGGTTACTGCCCTATAGAAGTGCACATCCATCTTTTGAAAACACAAAAACAGTTTTGCTAAGTTCAGTGGTTAATAAGATTTATCAAATTATTTAATGATGTATTTATTTACTTTTGCTGCATGTGTTCCACTTCTTCATTGGGAGAGAACTTTTCTTTTTGCTTACGTGCATCCATTAGTACCTTCTTGTGGAAGGGTGGGGCCATCTGTGGAAGTAGACTCTTTCCATCTTTTTAGGCATGAACATATCTTTGTCCTCACTCTTCAGCAATAGCTACTCTGGGTATATAATTCTAGATTGACAATTGCTCTTCCTCAGCTATGTTATGTTTGCTAGCATCTGATGCTGCTGATGAAATGTCTGGATTGTCTTTGCTTTATGGGAAAATCAATATTTTCTCTTTATGAGCTATGAATCTTTTATGTTTATCTTTAAAATTCTACAATCACTAATATTATCTGCATGTCTATTTATTTGTATTTACGTAAGATGTGAAATTTCTAATTAAGGATCCAATATCTTCCCACAAAAACAAACTTCAGCAAATAGAAAGACACCTCTTGCTCCTGAACAAGATGGCTCAGCATCATAAAGATGTCAAAGTCTCCATAAAAATGCCAAGTGGTGCCCCCATCCCCGGAGCCAGACAAAATAATTTGAATGTTCAAATGGAAAGATAAACAGGCAAAAATAGAGAAATTACAAAAGGGAAGTAAAGCTTAACTACTGTAAACATATTATACCTCTTCTTTAAGTAAGAATGTGGTACTACGGTATAAGTAGAACAATCAACACAAACCTAGAAACAGACCTGAGGACATAAGAAAACTTGTATGTGTTAAATGTGATGTATCAAATCATTGGAGGAAAAGACAGACTTTTTAATAAATGGTTTTGTAGTAAGTATTTATACTTGAACAAAAATTGAATTCATTTCTCATTCCATAAACTAAAAGAAATTCAAAATGGATTAGAAAGCTAATGTGAAGTGTTTTTAAAAAATTATGGATGATGGGATGCCTGAGTGCTCAGTGGTTGAAGGTCTGCCTTCAGCTCAGGGTGTGATCCTGAGGTACCAGTGTTGAATTCTGTATCGGGTTCCCCATAGGGAGCCGGTTTCTCCCTCTGCCTATGTCTCTGCCTCTCTGTGTCTCTCATGAATAAATAAATAAAGTCTTAAAAAAATTATGGATGAATTCCTTCACAACATGGATGTGGGGAAATCCTTTCTATATGTGATGAAAAATCCAGATGCAATCATAAAAACTGATTAATTTGATTGCCTGAAAACATACTCTTTTATGATTAAAAGATCACTGTAAGCAAAGTAAATAACACACAATAAATAAGAAACCATGGAATATAAATATAACCTATTTTATAGACAAATAAATATCCCTAATAATATAAATCCTAATAAAAGTTGTAATAATATCCCTAATATACAAAATCCTTTTAAAAGGGAGGGGTAAAAGACCACAAACTTGATTGAAAACTGAACAAAATGGGCAGCCCGGGTGGCTCAGCAGTTTAGCACCACCTTCATCCCAGGGTGTGATCCTGGAGACCCGGGATTGAGTCCCACATTGGGCTCCTTGCATGGAGCCTGCTTCTCCCTCTGCCTATGTTTCTGCCTCTCTCTCTCTCTGTGTGTGTCCCTCATGAATAAATAAATAAAATCTTTAAAAAAAATAAAGCAAAGCAAAAGACATAACTACATAATTCATAAAAATCTATGTACAAATAACCCTTTTAGGCATATGAAAAGATACTTTCAACTTTACTTTTAACAAGAGGAGTAGAAATTAAAACCACACCCAGGTACCATCTCTTTGGTTCTGGCAGAAATTCTAGACCTAAACAACATTCTTTTGGGGAAGACACAGTAGGGTAAAAAATGCCTAGCCCTTCCAGAAAGGAATGTGGCAATATCCAATCACCTACAAAGCATTTACCCATAGATGTTCCAAGCCCACTCCTAAGGATTTACTCTGAAGACACACCCTTCCAAATATGAAACAACATATGAACAGGCCAGTTATTGCAGCCTTGTTTCTCAGAGCAAGATATTGGAAAAAACCTGAATACCATTCCCAGGGGACTCATCGAAAAAATTATGGTACGTCCATACAGTCATTGCTGTGCAGCTGGGAAAAGATGAAGAAGATCTTTAAGAATTGACAGAGTGGTTTCCAGTATATGTTAAGTGAGAAGAGCAAATTGCCAAAGAGTTTGGAATATGCTAAGGGTGTGTGTGTGTGTGTGTGTGTGTGTGTGTGTGTGATTTTTTTTTATGGAGAGGAACATAGGAAAGATAAGCAAATTAATGAAAGCAGTTATCAGTGAGGTCTAGGTGACCAGGGAGGAAGTGAGAGGGAATGAAACTTCTCCGAGTGTGGCTTTTTGTTGTTGGGTTAATATCTGCCATATTTAAAATTATTTTCAATTTGTGCCCTTTGTCTTTGATCTTCTAACATTTTTTTACAACATAGGTCTTCTGGAAACAAATTCCTCACTTTTTGTTTGAAAACCTATTTCTTCCTAACTTTTGCAGGATAGCTTTGCTCGGTCAGACTTCTGGAGGGCTTTTTCTTTTAATGACACATTAAATACTCCTTTCCACTCTGTTCTTGCTTGTGTAGTTTGTGAACGGAGCTCTGATGTAATTCTAATCTTCCTTCTCTGTACATAAGGTGTTTCCTTCCTCTGGCTTCTTTCAAGATTTTCTGTTTGTCCTTGAGTTTCTGCAGTTTGAATATGATATGCCCAGGTGTAGTTTTTTTGGTATTTATCCTCCCTGATGTTCTCTGAGCTTCTTGTAAGTGTAGTTTGGTGTCTGTCATTAGTTGTTAAAAACTCTTGGTCATTATTATTTCAAATGTTTCTCCTGTTCCTCTCTCCATTTCTTCTCCTTCTGGTATCCCCATTACACACAGGTTGTACATTTTATAATTTCTGCACTGTTCTGAGTATTGTGTCTTCCTCCCCCCACTTTTTTTCCATTTTTCTTTCTATTTGCATTTCAGTTTGGGAAGTTTCTACTGACATTTTTTTAAGCTCACTGTTTCTTTCCTTGACCATGTCCAATCTACTGATTTGCCCATCCATCAAAAGCACTGTTCATTTCTGTCACAGAGTTTTTTATTTCTAGCATTTCCTTCTACTTCTCTATTAGCATTTCCATCTCTCTGCTCATATTGACCATCTGTTCTTGCATCTTGTCCACTTTTTCCATTGGATCCCTTAGCATATGAATCATAGTTGTTTTAAATTCCCAACCTGATAATGTCAACATCTGTGTCGTATCCAAGTCTGGTTCCGGGGCTTGCTTTGTTTCCTCAGACTTTGTTTCCTCTGGCTTTTAAGCATGCTTGTAGTATTTGTTGAAAGTCAGACGTGTTGTATCAGGTAATAGGAACTGAAGTAAGTAGGCCTCGATCTAGTTCTCTGGGATTCTTCTATTGGTGACTTGGTGTTTTTGTATCATAGGGACATGGACAGGGTGCAATTTGACACCAGGTCAACTTTGTAGGTGCCTCTGCTCATTCCTGCCACGTCAGGCAACACCTTGGGCCATGGTTGCAGTGTTTCAGCCCCCCAATTGCGAGTAGAAAAATCCTCCCCAGATGACCCAGTCCTCAGATGCACGGAGGCAATTCTCTGTTCTCCTCACCTTGCAAGATTTAACTTCCAAATAATCTGGGTGTTTCTCAATGGCAGTAAAGTCTTAAAACATATTTTTGTGCTTTTTCCATTATTTCTGCGATTTTGGAGATGGAAGGAGGGAAGCATTGTGTGAACTCATGTTGCCATTTTTATGGAAAGTAACCTCTTCTTCCCACCAATGGCTTTGAAAAAGAAGCTCAGTTTCACAGAACATGGATTGCCCTGATGTTTCGATTGCTATCTTAATTAGCTTGTAGACAGGCATTTGCTTGACTTGCTTGGATAATGATAACAATCCTTTTGGAAGATTATTGACTGATACTTTAGATTTTTCAATCAAAAACCTTAAATTGCAAAATTACATATTTCAGACATGTATTAACTTCAGTAACAAAGGTAAAGAGGCCACACAGAATCTTTGAACATCATTGAACTTCCTGCTCTGATGCACAATTATAGTATTTTTGTGAAATTACAAAGAAAGTAAGAGGACGTGATCTTTCCTCTCTTAAAGACAATTTCTTTTTTTTCCCGCAGCACAAAGTCAGCCACATAATCCGTGAAGCCAAGCAGGGTTTCTGCTATCTGCTCTTCCCAATTGTTGTTCACATTCAGTTCAGGTGATCAGCCGAAATGCGTTTGGGCGAAAATAGCAATTTTTCCCACCCCCAACCCTCTTTCTTTTCTGTCCCCCATCACCACTCCAATTTGGCCATAATTGTACCGTTCCCATAACAACAGCCAAATAGCTGGATCTTTGTGGAGGGCTTATAACAGGGTTGTCCACAAAGCCGCTGGCAATGCTGAGCAGACCCTGCATATCAGCATCTCACAAAAGAGACAGCTATCGGGGTGAACATTCTTGGCAGTTCCAGACCTAACTTGCTAACTTGCTGCTGATTACCGCCTCTGCGTTCCTGAACTGAGGCCCATATTTCTCTTACATTCCTCACAGGCACTCAGTTTTCCGGCTGTCATTCCCTCATGGCCTGCCTGGGACACTAAAAAAGGCACACACAGAGACAAAAACGCAACAAAAACTCCTTCTCAGCATATATTCCACCAAATTGCAGCAAAAATCAGAGAATAATATTCTTGAGATCTCAGCTATACCTTAGATTACATGGTAGCACAATGCCAGCACCAAGAATTAAAATACCTTTATGGGTATATCATATATATATATATATATATACATATATATATAATTCTTTTTTCCTTTTTGCTGAGCCACTGTGTGATTTTAGGGAACAAATGTGTTCATCAGGATACAAGAGCTAGCTGGATGAGAAGCTTCCTTTGTTGTGGACTGCAAGGTATGTCAAGCTAAGTTAGATGATTTCTTACCAACAGCTATTTTGATCTCTCAGTAATGAATGAGATAGCTGCTGTGGGTAAACCTGGAGCTGAATCCCACTTTCTGTCTGAACTTAGGACTAGTACTTTGCAAACTGACAGTTCTTACACTTTCCTTTATAAGTGTGCTGTTAGCATGCAAAGTACATGTTAGTATGTACAGTTAACATGACAGAAGTCATTCTGTCAAAATCTGGGGTGGAGGCAGGGCAAGAGAAAGGGACAGTGGGAATGGGAAGTTGTGATTCGTGTTCATCTGTGAATTCAGACTTGGGGTTTATAATAATGGCCGTGCTGCATCTGTAGCTGCAGTTGTGAAAGCCACTGGAGAGGACCGTAAGCAGAGCCCAGAGGCTTCCTCCTACAGAAAGAGATCATGGGTCACCACCTTTGGTGTCCCTGGGAGCTGGGGTGGGCTGGGCTGGGAACTTGATACCCTGGGAACTTGATACCCAGAAGCTAGGAACCTCCAGGCTTCAGGCTGAACCCCTCAGAAATGGGTTTCAAATGCGTCACTGGGAATGAAAATTTTGTTTTTGCCCTGTCCGGGGATAATGCCAATATTTTGCATTTGCAAGAACTATTGTCTAATTTTCTAAGCAATTTCTCGTGTTTTACTAATGATTTGATTGATCCCATGTGCATTGAAATATGCTCTGATGTTTGAGTTTGTAAAGTGTGGATCACAGACCAGCAGCATTGCATCCCCTGGAGCTTGTGAGAAATGTAGACTCCCGATCCCACCCCAGATGTCTTGAATCTGAATCTGCATTTTAACAAGACACTCAGGTGGTTCAGTTCACATTAGGGGTTGGGAAGCACTATTTCGGGTTCATCTTGTGGAAGTCTGTCCAGACTGATCTCATATTTGTATTTCCTAAGGAAGGATGAATTTGTTTGTCATTTTTTTTAAAGATTTATTTATTTATTTTGGGGGGGGGCAGGGTGGGGAGGGATCAGGAGAGGTGGAATCTCTAGCAGACTCCCCATTGACTGTGGAGCCCCACCTGGGGCTTGATCTCGTGACCCTGAGATCATGACCTAAACTGAAATCAAGAGTCAGATACTCAATGGACTAAGTTACCCAAACACCCCTATTTGTCATTTTTTGTAAGATGTACTTTGGAATTTTAGTTTGAAAGTTCATCTTGAATAAGTGTGTGTACAGGTACATATGTATGTATGCACACATGTGCTTGTGTGTCTGTGTCTGTGTGTTTCTTTTTCCATTGAGCCCCTGGTGAGCCCAGCTGCGAAGAACATGGGATTCATAGTCGAACATGCCTGAATGTGGCTCATGACTCCAGAACTGACCCGCTGTGTAGCTCTGGACAAACTATCTCATCGATTTGAACTTCAGTTTACTCAACAGTTCAGTGGGGATGATCTCAACCTCATCCAATCCTTATGAGAATAAAAATAATATACATAAAGCCCATAGCCCAGTGCCGGGTACACAGAGAATGTTTAATAAATTGTCATATTATTTTCATATCTTCAGTTTTACAGAGGTGTAGCATAAAACAGTAAAGTACACAAAGTTTAAGTGAGGGCTGGTGAATGTACGTGTATCACCTATGTAACCCCTGCCCTGATCAAGGTACAAGATATTTCCAGCCCACCAAAAAGCTCTGTTATGTTCTTGTTATTTCAGAGAAATGAAAAATTCAGTCTTTGCCCTTGGGAAGCTTTAACACTTCTCTGGGACAAGAAATCTAGAATATGTGAAATTGTTAGTGAACAATCATTAACAAATATATATTCAATACCGTGTTTTGGGCTGGTGTCTTAGTCTATTTGGGCTGCTATAGCAAAAATATCACAGACTGGGCAGCTTACACAACAATTATTTCTCACTGTTCTGGGGCTGGGAGTCCAAGATCGGGGTGCTGGCAGGTTCCATGCCTGCTTCCTGGTTCACTGATGGCCGTCTGACTGTGTCCTCACATGCTGGAAGGAGAAAGGAGCATGTCAGGGCCTCTTTATAAAAGCATGGATCCCACATCATCCCATAAAAGTGTTCCCTCCTAATACCATGACATTGGGAACTAGGATTTCAACCTACGAATTTGGAGGGTAGGGATATCAACATTCAGTTCATTGCATCTGGGAACTTATAAGAAAGGAAATGGGGTTATGAGAACACAGAACTCAGGAAGCTTTGAGGAAGGCTGTGTGGGGTGAGAAACTCTGAACTATTTCCCTGTCAAGATGAGGCAGAAAGTCTTCCCCTGCCAGGAACCTGAATGTTAAGTTATTGAAAGCACTGAGATTAGGTTTTTCACCTTGCAAAATTCTTGTTCCCCATCTTTATTCTCTATCTGATTTAGGGTTAAATTGTCCCTAGGTATGGGGATGGTTCTGATTTTCAGGACTGCTATTCAAAAGTCCTTTGTAGGATTGTCACAAATTTGAGAGGGAGGTAGCTTCATAAATGAGTTCGGGGGGGGGGGGGTGACACCAGACATGCTTCTCAAAGGATGAGGGAACAAAAGGAGATATGGGAACAGAAAACATTCCTGGTTCCATCATGCCCAACCGTGGTGGAAACCTTGATTTAGATCTCCATATATATACAAGCTATGTAATGCAATAAATTTAGGCAATTTGAAAGCTGGATCACCCTTAGGTGGGACTTGAGTCTTGTGGGTTTGTTACACCCAAGAGCATGTGTTAATGAGATAGCATGCCAGACTCGGCATGGCCAACTCCTGACAAAAGAGATGATGGCTCAGCTTACGGGATGGTTAGTACAACTCGCCCATGCCCTTCTGGCACAGTGGTACTGTTCCTGAGTTGGGCCACTCAAAGATGCATAAACTATGAGAACAGGGACATCTATATGTAGGTAGGAGAAGAGCTGCTGTTCCCCCAAACTTCGCAAGGCCAACCAAGACTGCTGCTCTACTGACAAGATGCAGCCTGAAGAAATGGCAGGTAATGGTTAACAAAACATGTGGGTTGAGAAAATATTGCAAAAACAAAAAAATGGAAAGGATTGGGTTGGAGCAAAGGAAACAAAGAGAACCTGATGTGAGATGAAACTAAAGAGGTAGATGAGGCTTGTCCCCCATGATAAATAATTTTTTCTTATCTTAAGAATGCTGGTGAGCCATTGGAGAGTTATAAGTGGGGTCTGCGACATGATCAGACTTTGAATGGATCACTCTGCAGTGGAGCAACTAGATTAAAAGAAGTCAGGATGGTACAGCTAGATAGGAGGCTATGGCAGTGAAGTGGAAGTGGATTCGATGAATGTCATGGTGGTAGTAGTAATGTTGGGGGTGCTGGGAGTGATGGTGACAGTGCCAGTGATGGTAGAGGTGGTACTGATGGTGACAATGGTTGTGGTGTGATGATGATGGTGATAATAATGATCATGGTGGTAGTGGTGATGGTGGTGATGATGGTAATGGTGGTGGTGATGGTGATAATAATGATCATGGTGATGATGATGAGAACAATGATCATGGTGGTGGTGATGGTGATGATAGTGGTGATGATGGTGGTGTTGATCATGATGGTAGTGATGATGGTGACGGTAGTGATGGTGATGTTAGTGATGGTGGTGGTGGTGAAGAGGGTGATAGTGGTGATGATGGTGGATGGTGGAAACAGAGAGAAGTGGAAATCTGCACAATATTTAGAAAGTAAAATGGACCAGATTTAGTGATTCTTAGAAATCACTTAGAATTGGAGGATGAGGAACAAGGGTAAATCAAATTTACTTTGTAAAGAGCCAAGAAATTACTTTAAGTTGCTCTTGGCTTAGTTGAGCATGCATATTTGTTAACTTCCTTTCTATAGTACAGTTTAACAATAGGCCTCAAATGGTAACAGTCTCCAAAGCAACCGCCACCATGCATTGCTGTGGTGGATTTGAGGTGGCTGCATGTTTGACAATCCTTTTATCAGGAGATGGAGCTTGTTTCCCTTCCCCTGTTATCTGGGCTGGCTTAGGACTGTTTTGCAAACTTGTGGGAGAAGTGAGATGCATCACCTCGTCCCACAGCATTTTGTCTCTGAACCCAAGGAGTCAAGACTCTGGTAATGGATGCTCCAACCAACGGCCTGGTCCCTGAGGAATACCATGATGCATTGCCTATTTAAATTAGAGGGGATTTAAATTACTCAATTTGAACAGTCCTCCCCATGGAAGAGATTAAATCCTAACTAAGGGAAAGATGCATGAGAAGCAAGGGGCAAGAATCTGTCAAGCACTATTCCTCATCCAACCTCAGCTCCTTGGAACAAAGGCTCCTAAGTGACTGTTCAGGTCATGAAACCATATGCAATTTTAGGACTGTGTAAAATGAGGAAAATAAGTCGATGATTTCACATGGTAACTCTCACAAAGTCTGTATGGTCCAGTTAGGTTATACTTGTTAACATTTTCATTGTAAAATGATATTTCTTCCCAGGATCAAAGCTCATTGAAATGATGCCTTCCTAGGAGCATATGCACAAACTTTACAGTCTGCTAATTGTAGATCTGATTAAAACTTGAATGCATCAAAACATCCTTTGGAATGATTAAAGACACTTCACCAATAAGGGCACAAAGCTAAACATGTCCAAACATATCTGAAGTCAGTGGAGATGGAGCTGGGGAAATTAATATGGCATTATGTCATTTTACAGTAATTTAAAAGAATGCAGAATTTGGCTTTCAAAGGATATGCTTTTTCATTTAGGGTAAAATAAGGTGCACTCTCCAGTCAAAATAAGTGGCCCATTCGTGTAAAGTTAATGTATGAAGTACAATTTATCTCCAGGTTGTTGAAGGGAAAGCAATCATTTAAGGAGCACTGCTGTTCCCCGAGAAAGGAGCCTCCAAGACAGTTTTGATCCATTGATGAGCACTGTCTAATACGCTCCCCGAGGTACAGTTTCCCTAAATCTATTAGACTTTTACAGTCTTCCAGGATGTGCAGTCTGGAGATGCTCCATCACACTGTATTAACTTGACAACGTAATGTACTGCCATCTTTTATTTTCATAGGAAGTACTAGGTTTGACCTTGAAACTCTTAACCACACTTTATAATCTTCAGCCTATCCTGGCAAAGAGAACCCCCTAAGAAAAATGCCCCAGCAAGATTTGAGTCCATAAAACCCTGGATTGGAATGACTGAAATGGCGGAGAGGAGGGTGGGTCCTGGCAGATCTGTCTGGATCCACAGGAGCAAGTGAAATGGGGAAGTAAGGAGTCATGGAAATTACTAACCACTGCAGTTTACTGAGCTCTCACGTTGTGGCAGGTACTGCACTGCACAGGATTATCCTATTTACTCCTTGTGAGATTGAACACAGGCTCAGAGACATTAAGTAACGAACGCAGGGTTACTCAGCTAGTAAGTGGCAGAGCCTGGAATCAAACTCAGGTCTTATTGACTCAAAAGCCGGAGCTCTTAAGTATGATGCAGGGATGCCTCACCCTAAAATAAAATCTCTGCTTTTGAGGAAAGTTAAGTCATCTTGAGCTATACTTGTCCATTTTTTTAAAAGACTGTTTATTTATTTATTCATGAGAGACACACACAATGAGAGAGAGAGAGAGAGAGAGAGAGAGAGAGAGAGAGAGGCAGACACACAGGCAGAGGGAGAAGCAGGCTCCATAAAGGGAGCCGGATGGAGGACTCCATCCGGTTCTCCAGGATCACGCCCTGAGCTGAAGGTGGCGCTAAACTGCTGACCTACCCATGCTGCCCTGTTCTTGTCTATTTTGTGCCTTTGTATATCATGTCTAACTCTTCCCTTCACTTGTCATAAGCTGATGCCTTATGGCATCATAAGCTGATGGCTAGGAAGACAGAGCCCTTCCCTGGAGGCCCAAGATCGTGTGCTAGGTGCAAACATTTCCAAAGCAGGAAACTGAAAGGGGCTGAAGCAGTAATTCCACGGAAACCTCTCAGATGCTGAGCCCGTTCAGGGGCCATCCTTTCGTTTCCCTGAGCCAATTAGTCCATATGCAAATGCCAGGGGATACCTGGAAGTGCCTGATCTCTGCAGATAGGCCTTGGATGGCTGAATTGAGGTCCCAGAGGCTAAGTCAAAGGTGAACAGTTTACCAGCCAACAGTGGATGCAGCCATTGATTGGTTAGGAGGAACACTGCACAGATCCATGGCAGATACTCGCAAATTTGCTTCTTCCTGCAAACCATAAAGGCTTTTAATTATTGAAGAATGATCCTTGCGTCTGGCCAATTTATCAGCCTCTGGCAAGAGTAAAGAGTCAACCAGCTATGAATCCTATGTGATTACTAATAAGAACGACATAAAATGACACCAGTGCTGAGGAATGTTCTTGATTGGGCTGCAGCCAACGTAGTCCTGGATTGGATGACCCCAAGTTAAGACAGCTATTGCTTCCTTGGTGGTTCTAAGTGGATGCAGAAGGCAAATTCTCCCAAAAGGCAGGAACTTATAGGGCTGCGGCAGGATTGGGAAGTAGGCGAAGATGGTGTCCAGTGGGTCCCCAGGTGGCTCCCACCCATCCCAGGATCCTGCTCACTCCATCTAGGCAACCAGAACATCCCCCAGAGCCTCATTTATGTACGTGTTCATTCTGGGGCCCAGACCCAGGCCCAGGCATTCTTCAGAGGCCCACAGTGGGGACTTGAAGCTGGCATGCCTGGGCTCAAGTCACATGATAAACAGCCCAAAAGCCCATCAGCAGATGGATGGGCAAACTAATTGTGGTACATCCATACAATACAGAAGTATTCATCCATATGAAAGAATGAAGGTCCTATAGATGATTCAATAGGGAAGAATCTCAAAAATATGATACTGAGTGAAAGAGGCAGGTGCCAAAGGTCATATGTTGTAGGATTCCATTTACAGGAAGTGTGCTGAATCGATAAAGTCCCAGAGACAGATGGGTGGTTACCAGGGGCAGTGGGTGGGAATCATGGAGAAATACTTTCTGAGGGCTGGGTCTCCTTCCCAGGAAGATGCTTTAGAACCGGGTAGAGGTGGAGGTGTACAACCTAGTGAATGTACTAAATGCCACTGAATTATGCACTTTTATATTGGTTACTTTATGTCTCATGAATTTCACACCAATAAAAAACAACAAAAATAATTGTAAGAGCGAATCTGATCACAAGACCCCATTAAACAAGCTGAGGAATGCCTTGCAACCAAGCAGTGGCCAATGAGACACCTTGGTTAACATCCATAGCAGGGTTCACATCCAAAGCTTCTGTATTCTTGGTAGAAGTTCAGAGGGCCAGCTTGCCTCAGCTGCCCATTTCTCCCTCTCTTGAACACAGATGCACCATCGAGAACCCCAGAGCCATCTTGCATTGATGGGGCTACCAGCAGGAGGGACAGTCCACTGGACCATGGAGAGGCTGGCCCTGCCTCCCCATGGCAGCTATGGAGTTGATGCCTGTAACAGCCCACTTTTTGTCCTTTTGTCATTGAGAAGAATCCATTCTTATTTGTTTAAACCACTCCTTAAAAACAACAGAAGCCATCATCTGTGCAGAACTTGCTGTGGGGCCCTCAAGGAACTCAAAATAAGGCAGGAGATGGATCTATAAGTGAATAATCCAGTATCGTGTGGTGACTGACCACCACGTGTGAGCTATGGTTGGGGATGCTGGGAGCCCAGGGAAGGGCACCTGCACCTGCCATCCCTATAAAGTGGTTGTTCAGGGGATCCCTGGGTGGCTCAGCAGTTTAGCGCCTACCTTTGGCCCAGGGCACGATCCTGGAGTCCCGGGATCAAGTCCCTCAACGGGCTCCTGACATGGAGCCTGCTTCTTCCTCCTCCTGCGTCTCTGCCTCTCTCTCTCTCTCTCTCTATCATAAAATAAATAAATAAATAAATAAATAAATAAATAAATAAATAAATCTTAAAAAAAAAATAAAGTGGTTGTTCAGGGGAGGGTGTGGGGGCCCTGCCTGGGCAGAGCCAGTCTTGAGAGAAAAAAACTAGTGAGGCCCATGCAGGAAACTGATCGCTGGCTCAGTTTTGCTGGAGTGCAACATGAATCCGATAAAGAGAAATAAAATGTTAATAGACATATTTACAGTCTTCCAACCACCCTACCTGCAGGCCTTGCTGTGCTAACCTATGCAAGGGAAGAACAGGACCAGGGCAGAAGGTCAGAGCTGGCTGGTTTCCTCCACTTGAGGAAGGACAAGGGGTGGATCGCTGGAGAAGGGAACAAGGGAGCAGCATTAAGGAATTAATGGAGGAGAGAACAAAATGAGATGAATAGCTCCCATAAGAACCAGGGATTTGAGGTGAGAGGTATGGAAAGTAGATTTTTAAGACATCCCTCTGTGTGTGAAGGTCTTCCATGAGAAATTGTTGGTAAAGACTATCATTAAAGTTCAGTGCTTTTGGGGGTTGGATTTTCTGTTGGTTATCCTACTGGCTGTGGGAGTCTCAGTGTCCTTTAAGGCAGGAAAAAGAAAACTGAGTTTCCTTTAGGTGACAGTGACGGATAAGGTAGGGAATGAATGAGATATGTAGATGGACAGATGAAGGGTCACTCTATGGAGAATCTCTGGGATCTGGGATTTTATCCTGCAAGCAGAGGGAAAGTTTTGGATGGGCAAATTATTTAGCTTCCCTAAAGCTCAATTACTTCTATAAAATGGAAATCATGATAACACCTGTCCTATAGATCTGTCATGGATGTTACACAAAACCACACATGAAAATAGGCTGACAAATTTCCCAGCACAGACTAGGCTCCTAGTTAACCATCACTGAATCTGGATCCTCCTTTATGCCCCCCAACTGATCTGCCCCATGTCCCGTTCATCAAGGACCAAACCTCTCTCTAGAGCTGTTCCAAAATTTACACCACACGGCACCACAGTGACATGAGCTTTGTGATAATTTCATAGTTCGTAGTGAACTTCATGCCTTGATCCAAAGGAGGGGGTGAGGTGGGTGTTTCTGTGGGCAGAAAAGAAATACACACACCGTCTTCATTACAAGGCTCTGATCCTTGAGCTGGTTCTTTATGCAGTTTGAGGTCCAGGGCCTGAAATGAGGAACACAGATAAAAAGAATAACAAATATGTATTACACATTTATTCTGTGTGCCTCTGTGCAGTATCCCTCTTAATCTTCACAACAGCCCTGTGACATAGCTACTTATATTTGCTCTCTACTGATGAAGAAACAGCCCAGAGAGGTAACATACTTTCCCTAAGGCCACACAGCTAGGAAGCAGCAGGTCCAAGTCTTGAACCCAGAATGTTTGCCATTAGTCTGAGCTCATGAATCTGAAGGCATGTACCTCTCTCATGAGGGAAAGTCAAGAAATCCTGATGGAGGACTGAAAATCCAAAAGGATTTATGACATTAAACAGAGACATAAATTTACCTTGAAGGGCCAGATGATTTGATTCTATATAGTTAGCATTTTAAAAAAGAGGTGTTTATATGTTCATCCTACTCTTATAACCCATTCTGTTCCAATAAATTAAGTGTGCTGTTTTGCAGAGAAGCGGGGAGCTGCCCCAAATCAGATGGCTCCATGCACACACTATTTCTCTTGCAGGATCATTCCTAGAGGGGATTCCTACCGCCAAATGACACCACATGTGACTATTGCAAAGTACAAACAGGATTAAAAGGAAAACATCTGTGTTTTGCAAGGCTGTGCTAACTCAAGACAAACAAACTGTGTGTATACCCAAATGCTCAGTGACTTTTGCTGCAGAGAGGGCTGGCAACCGTCTGCACTGGGCGTTGATTCGAAGAGATCCAATAACGTGTTGGCATCCCCACACCTGGGTTCTTTGGATGGCCTGGGGTGTGAAGACATGTGTGTGATATCATCATGTCAGACTGACTTGGAGACCATCCTTTTGTGGTGATGTTGTTGTTAAAGTCAGCAAGTTGTTATTACATTTACCTCCTGGAGTGAGGTCTTTGGAGTTTAGAATAACTCCACGTATGTAGTACTATTTTATTAACGCTTCTCAGATGCTACGCAGGGATCTGAACTTCAAACAAAGCTAACCAGAATTTGATCCTTAAAAGAGAACAAGGAGGCTCCATCAAGATGTCCACATGCCTAAAGCTACTTACTGGATCCAAAAAAAAGTCTCATTTTGGGGAAGGGGGAGAAAACTTAATTATCAGTGAATGAAGCAACTCTCAGAACATATGGTTTCAGGTTGTGCCAAGATTGGAGGCCAATTTATTACTTTATTATTATTGTTGTTAATCTTTACTTGAAAGATGTACAAAGCCACTTGATAAGTCCCTTTCTTGGGGACATTAAAGTTTGAGAGTCCCTGAAAGGCAAAGCTGAAAGGCAGATCGCAGATCAGAGCAAAAGCATTTTTGTCATACATCAGCATTAAAGGGTAAAGTATGTTCCATAATGGCTTTTTTTTTCCTTCCTTAACAAAGAAATAGCACTCTCCTTTGTTTGGGAAACCCACTTTGATGCCTTCAAGAATAATTTGCTTTTCTGATTCTGATTTTGTTCTTCTCCTTTGGCAACTGTGTTCTGCCTGCATCTGAACCAATATTTGGAAGGGATGTTTTTCTCTGTTTATACTTCCATGTTTCAGAGAAGACGTCATGGCTGAAGGAGATGCAGTTTGAGAAAAGGTCTGTTCTCTGTTCTCTGCAAGCCAAGGAAAACATGTTTTTAAAATCTTGCTAACACCTTAGCTTTGGCATCTTTAAAACTCATTTTTCTCCACTTTTTTTGTGTCTCTCCAACTTGGCTGTTGGTGAGCTGTGTGGTCTTATGAGTGACCAGAGGCAGAGAATATGCATTGTAGCCCCATCACCAACTGGCAGAGGGCGTCAGTTACAAGATGATTGCCCTCGTCCAACGGTGGTTCGAGTAGATAGGGTGCATCTGTGTCTACAGACACTGTCTGGAGATAAGACCACACATGTGTGAGAGCAAATGTTCAATTGCAAATTGTTAGAATTGACCAGAAAGTAGAGAAACACAGCAGCACATCCCCTACCACCCCACCCTTAGCATGGTGAGCTGGGTTTTAGAGCTGATGAATAGACTGAGGGCTTTATGAATGACCCTCTTTGTTGACACACGGGTGACCCCTGTGTCCTCTAAATGGTGCAGGCCAGACATCTTTTCAAAGTCCTAATAGTTCCTTCCCTTTTATAAATGGCCAAATCGAAGTGCATTAGTGCTCCCAAGGGGGCAACTCTTTAAATGCCTCCTGTACAATGGGCCTCAGAGGCCTCTGCCTCCTTCTTAAATGGGCCTGACTACAAATCCCGGTGCACTTTCTCACACTCAGGCATCAGCTGGCTCTGTTGCATGTCCTTGCTAAGGCCACAGCAGCAACTGCTGAATATTTTATTAGTCACCATTCCTGTCCATGCAATCTGCACCTGGATGTCATCTTTCCTGTTGTGACACCCTTTCCTTTAAAGGAGCCATCAGTGATGATGCATTATAGTCTGTTTAGAAAGAAGTTCTCAACCAGAATCTCCATTAAGCTGGAGAACATTATCCTTTCTAGGAATAGGCATTTGAAGGTCTCTGCAGATTTGGTAAATGGGAACAATCCAAGGAGGGCCTTGCTTTCATGAAAGCCCCTTCTCTGTCCCCAACTTCCTTGCATCTAATCTCAGGGTATACATTTTAAAAAGAAAATGTGAGCCTAGAAGACTCCAAAGGCTGCTTTTTTTTTTTCCAAAAGGCAATAGTTTCTGAGAGTATTATTCTTATTCTTTGGTTTTAGAACTTGGGTGAATTCATTTATTCTTTCAACAAATATTTATTTAATTCCTACTATGTCAGACATGAGGCTAGTCACTGGAACTCAGCCCTAAACAATAATAAATCCTCCTTGCCCTCAGAGAACAGAAAATCTAGTGAGGGATTCATTCATTCACTCATTCATTCATTTAGTACTGTTTTTGAGTGCCTATTATGTGCCTGGCATTGTTCTAGAGACGGGGATACACAGAGATGGACAAAACAAAGGAAAATCATTCTCGTGGGATATGGACATTTTTCAGATGTATATAATGTATATAATTATAATGTACATAATGTCTATAATTATAAAATGTAATAAGCACTTGCAAAAAAATCTTAAGCACACCTTTCCTGGGATTCTATACCCAGCTAAACTATCATTCAGCAGTCAAAGCAAAACAGATATTTCCAGATGTACAATAAATAAGAGACTTTATCACCAGCAGATTCTCAATGTCAGAGGAAAGTAGACAAGGAAGAAGCACATGAGAAATGAGAAACAACACAAAAATTCATGAAAGTCTCTGGCAAATGCAATGAACTACTGCTTATGTTAAAATACTACTTTCTTATTTAAACAGAAAAAATTATAATTAATGAAAATGAGCAATATAGAAAACCAATGTAAAGGAGAAATAATATTACAAAGTAACAAAAACTGGCTTTTTAATTGAACTACTAAAATAGACAAGCCTCTAGCAACATTTACAAATGGATGGAGCCTTTCCGCACTACCCAGAGAGGGGTCCATACAATGTTGTTCTGCATTCCCATCATAACTTAAAGGGAAACTTAAATAATATCTGGAGCTCTGAATGTCCTGACAATGAGGGAGGAGGATGTCCTCAAGTTCCTTGCAGCAGGAACCCACTTAGGTGGCACCAACCCTGACTCCCAAATGGAATAGTATATCTATGAGAGGAAAAGTGACAGCATCTACATCATGAATCTGAGGAGAACCTGGGAGAAGCTTCTCCTGGAAGCTCATGCCATTATTGCCATTGAAAATCTGGCTGATGTCAGTGTCATATCATCCAGGAAAACTGGCCAGTGAGCTGTGCTGAAGTTTGTTGCTGCTCCAAGAGCCACTTCTATTGCTGGCTGCCTCACTCCTGGAATCCTCACTAACCAGATCCAGGCAGGCTTCCAGGAGCCCAGACTTCTGGTGGTTATGGATCTCAGGGCTGACCACCAGCCTCTCACAGAGATGTCTTATGTTAGCCTGCCCACCACTGCTCTGTGTAACAGAGACTTTCCTCTGTTCTATGTGTACATTGCCATCCCTTTCAACAACAAGAGTGCTCACTCAGTGGATCAGATGTGGTGGATGCTGGCCCTGGGGAAGTTCTGCACATGCATGGCACCATTTCCTGTGAATACCTATGCCTGATCTCTACTTCTATGGAGATCCTGAAGAGATTGAAAAGGAAGAGCAGGCTACTGCTGAAAAGGCTGTGCCCAAGGAGGAATTTCAGGGTGAGTGAACTGCTCCAGGTCCTGAGTTCACTGCTATTCAGTCTGAGGTTACATATGCATCTGAAGAGGGACAGATGCCCTCTGTGCCTATTTAGCAGTTTCCTACTGAAGACTGGAGCACTCAGCCTCCCACGGAAGACTGGTCTGCAGCTCCCACAGCTTGGGCCACTGAACGGGTAGGAGCAACCACTGAGTGGTCTTAAACTGCTCTTCCACAAAGGCAAACAAAGTGGAAAGAGGTTTGAAGGAAAATAAACAGCTTCTTTAAAAAAAAATGGTTGGAAAAAACAGTGATAGGAATAGAAACAGATATACATTGAGATTTATTTTAATTAGGGAAATAAAATAATAAAATAAAATAATAAAATAGAGGCATGGTGGCTCAGTCAGCTAAGCATCTGACTCTTGACCTCAGCTGAGGTCTTGATTCAGGGTCATGAGTTTAAGCCCCATGTTGGGCTCCACACTGAGTGTGGAGCCAAAATAAAATAAAATAAAATAAGATAAAACAAGGCAGATACAATGAATAACTTTATGCCAACAAAATTGAAGCTTAGATAAAATGAATAGTTTTCTAGAAAAATATGGACTACCAACATTAACTGAAGAAGGTTTAAAAGATCCCAAATACACCAACAACAATTAAAGAAATGGAACTGACAACCAAAAGTACCCCTGCCATTACTCCCACACCCCCACATCCCAAACACACAGACAGAAGGCCCTGATTCTGTTTAACAGATGAGTTCTAACAAACCTTCATTGACTAGAGAGAGCCCCTATTTTATAAAAGCTATTGTAGAGACTAGGAAAGTAGGGAAACTACTGAAATAATTTTATAAATTTAGCATAATCATGATAGCCAAACCAAATTCTTGCAATGCTTACAAGGAGGGTTCAAACACTTTTGTTCTATAAGCCAGTGCCCTGCTTGCTAGCCTATAAAGGGTGGGGTCAGTTACCTTGCACACAGCAAGAGTCAGGAAAAGAAAGGGGGGTTACCACTGGTCTTCCTTTACATTAAACCATGTGTTCAACGTTTGCTGTACAAAGACCAAAATGTCTCCCATGAGGCTCGAATGGTACCATTTCAGAAGCTGGCATTACAAAGATGAGGTTTGCTAATGCACTATGGACCATTTGAATGTAATCGCTAGGAATATCACTTCATCAGAAACCAGGAACTTGGGATGAATGCTAAGCCAAATGGGATGCCAGATACAATAGGTGAAAACCAAGGACCCCTGGATGACTCAGTGGTTGAGTATCTGCCTTCCACTCAGGGCATGATCCCAGGGTCCTGGGATTGAGTCACACATCAGACTCCCCACAGGAAGCCTGCTTCTCCCTCTGCCTATGTCTCTGCCTCTCTTTCTGTGTCTCTCATGAATAATTTTTTTTTTTTTGAGTGAAAACCAGGACTGTCCTGAGCAAATCAGTATATTTAGATCCTGTACTGAGGAGGTCAGCAGTACTGTGGATGTGAAATCAAAATGCAAAACCAATAACATTCTTCTGTAACAGTAGAAACCAGTTCGAGGGGAACCCTGGGTGGCTCAGTGGTTCAGCGCCTGCCTTTGGCCTGGGGCGTGATCCTGGAGACCTGGGATCGAGTCCCAAGTCGGGCTCCCGGCATGGGGCCTGCTTCTCCCTCCGCCTGTATCTCTACCTCTCGCTCTCTCTATGTCCATCATAAATAAATAAATAAAATCTTAAAAAAAAAAAGAAACCAGTTATAAACATGTAACAGGAGAAGACACACAAACAAAATAGAAGAAAAATACATACTACAACAACAACCAAAAGTATTTACCCCAATTGTGAATATATCAAATTTATAAAAACTTCATGGAGAAAAGTACAAAACATGACCAGAGGTGTTTTTTTTTTTTTTTTCGTTTCGTTTTACTGCATTGGTAAATCATATACAAGTTTAGGAATTTTCAGTGGAATAAAGGTTGATTCTCCTTCAATTAATTTATAAACTGAATTTAATCCCAACAGGATTTCTCAAGGAACTTCCTAAGCTGTGGTTTCAGATGGGTGCTGGAGCTCTAGCTATCAAAACCACATTCAGAGCAATGAGAAGAGGGAAAGAAGTAGAATCAAAGGACATGCCCCAGTCTGACACTCATTTTTTTTTTAAGATTTTATTTATTTACTCATGAGACACACAGAGAGAGGCAGAGACACAGGCAGAGGGAGAAGCAGGCTCCCTGCGGGAAGCCCGATGTGAGACTCGATCCCAGGACCCTGGGATCACACCCTGAGCCAAAGGCAGACGCTCAACTGCTGAGCCACTGAGGCGTCCCCAGTCTGACACTCTTTTTCCCACTTAGGAACCCCTGTTTATTTTGTGGAAGCCAGAATATAGATGTGGCCACATCTGGGAACAAGGAAGGTGATCCTTCAATGATCACTTTCTGAATAATGTGGGGTCTGTTACCGAGAAAGAGGGAAGGGGACTTGGGAAGCAACCAGCAGTCTTTGCCCCTAAACCTAAATGCCTATCTTTAGGAGAATGGATAAATTAAATAAGTTTCAATTACATTCACAGTGGAGTACTGCATAGTGGTTAAAATGAAGAAAACAGAGGTACATGGATCCATACAGCTAAGCCTTAAAACAAAAATCTCTTGCCTGAAAAAGAAAGTTGCAAAATGACTCAAACGATAGGGTACCATTTATATAAAGTTTAAAAGCCTGCAAAACAACACCATGTGTCTTTTACGGCTACACAAAATATGTTGGGAAGATATAAAAACATGAATGGGCATGAAAAATGCTAAATGCAGGATGGTGATTACTTCTGGAGAGGGAGAGTGGGCAATGGGATCAGAAACAGATATGTCCAAGATTTCAGTTCTACCTATGATGTTTTATTTCTTCAAAAGTTAACAAAAAAAAAAAAGATTTGAAGGAAAATACTGTTAAAGTTAAATCATCAGTTTGCAGAATTCAAGCTATCATTCTGTATACATATCTGTATGTTTGACATTTTTCATAGTTTATGAGCTAGAAGGGAGAGCCAGAAAGAGACCATGTAAAGACATAACTAATGAGGTGTAACTCACATATAGTGAATTCACACATCTCAAGTGTACAACTTGATAAATCTTTACAAAGCAAATAAATCCAGAGCCAGCACTGCAAAAGGTTCTCTGAAGTCCCCGCTCAGTGATAACCCCCACAAAGATTAGCCACCATTGTGACTTCTATCACAATAATAAATTAATTGTGTTTGTTTTTGACTTTCCTATGAAGGAATCACGCAGCACCCTACAGCGTATTCTCTTTAATGGCCGGCTTCATTGTTACAGTATTATGTTAGTGAGGTTCATCCTGAGGGGCTGTCTTCTAAACTGCCTTGGCTGCTGATCCAGTTGGAAGACAGGGGCTCCACACTCGATGTGAGAAAGAACATCATTCACTTCCTGAGCCCTGCAAAGCTGTGGGGAGGGAGATCTAAATGTTGGATGGTTTTCAGAATCCTATACCCATGGTTTTTGAGGGAGCTGGTGTCCCACCGGCTTCGCTGGATTTGACGATGCTCCCAAACTCCCTCCTGACCCTCAGTTTCCCATTTCCCTTGCCTGATGTCTCGTTTTAAATAAAGTAACAAGCAAGTATCAGGGATTGTGGAGAGGCTTGGGACAGCCTTCCCATCTCAGCTCTCAGACAGCTCACCAGGGGTGTAAAAATAATTATAGTTACAAAGGGAGATGTAGGCATTATTTTTAGCCATATGTCCAAGGTTTGCATCTCTTCGGTGCCCTGTTCCAGTCCCTCACTTGCTGCCAGTATTTTTTACAAGTTAATTCCTTCACATTGTTTTTGTCAGAAATGTTAACTTACACAGTAAAATGCCGAGATATGATATGCTATAGGTACACGCTGGTGGGTCCGGCAGCTGGAATGGGAGAATGCAGCACTCCGGAGTTTTTGGTTTGTTTTTTTAAAAAATATTTTATTTATTTATTCATGAGAGACACAGAAAGACTGGCAGAGATATAGGCAGAAAGAGAAGCAGGCTCCCCAAGGGGAGCCCAATGCAGTACTTGATCCCATGACCCCAGGATCATGCCCTGAGCCAAAGGCAGATGCTCAATCACTGAGCCACCCACCCATCCTCACTCTGGAGTTTCTTGATGCATGTTATCCTTTCCTGTGTGATGAGAGTGTTGGCGAGCTCTGCTCCCTCACCTATACCCTGGTATGTAGAGGCTACAAGATGGCCCTTGTTCCGGGGCAGCTGGCATACCAGCCAGATGCTCCCACTGGCTGCTCACAGTTCCCTGGAATCCATCATTGAAAGTCATGGACTGATGGAAGTCTCTGGTCCAAACTACAAAAACAAAAAACAAAAAAAGGAGGGTGGTGTGAAACACACACACATTACACAGACCACAGCCAAACTCGACGTCTATTTTAAATGAATCATTCTCACTTCCGATTATCATTTTGTTTTTTAATGCAGCGGTGAGGCTCATCAGAGTTATGTGTACTCTCAGTGGTCTCCCTGGAAAGGTGGATTGCCAAAGATGACAGTCTGAACTTGACCGCTGGACCCATTGCCCACATGTAAAGACCCCACTCTCCATCTACCTCAAGAACCTATATCATAATGGTTCTGTTTCTGCACAAACAAGAAGACAACCCGAATTCTCCAGGTAAAACAGGACACGTGAAACTCAGGAAATGCTCCCAGGGATAATGCCGTGAACAGTCACGCCTGTGAGTGAGAAACACAGAATCGTGACATTGACAGACATGAAAGGGGCAGTTTTGTTGTCTTAATGAAGTTGATTCACTATCCGTGAAAAGGAGATACTGAGCTTATTTTAACAAAGAAGCAAAAATGTGGTGAGAGTTCAATCCCCATTCAGTTTAACCCAAACTGGATAGTGTCTCTCTACTTGTGGTTCCCCTTTCAACTTGAGAAGAAAGAAGGAATCACGACTCTGGAGAAAGGAAGGATGGAAGAACAGCAAGGTGCTGATGAGATGCCAACTGAATTATAGAGTCTGTCCAGAAAGTGGGGGAGGCGGTGTACTTGAGAATTCAGCCAAGGAGAACAGTGGAAACCAATAAATTATTTTGGCTGTTGAGAATAAAAACCTGTTGGTGGAAAAGACATGGAACAAGTCACTGGGAAGGAAAGGAAGGGAGGAGAGTTCAGTGAGATTTCAATTTGGTGCCAGTGCCTCTAGAGTTGGAGGAGACAGCTGGTGCAGTGGCTGCTGCCCTAACCCCCCCCCCCCGTCTGCAGCTCCCTGGGGCCACACAGTACAACTTAGCTTTTCCCTTTGCCACCTGGAGTGAGAGGAGAAATGTTCCTTGTTAAAACCTGAACCACTTGGGTATTTATCAAATCTTGGATCTTCCAGTGTGTGCCCACACCAGGGATTAGCAAACAACAAAATGCCTTTAATACTTTGCAAAAAAAAAAAAAAAAAAAAAAAAAAGATAAATAAAAGAAACCCCAAACTAAAAAGAACCTCTGAAGGATGCAAGCACTTTTTCAGAGTTTCCTCTGAGCCAAAGCCCATGGACTTTCAATCTTGCCAGAAATCACTACTAATTAATACCTTTTCACTTCCTGATGAAAGAAAAAACAGTTTACAATTAAGCAGGCAGCCTACGCAAAATCACCCTAACACCTTCAATGTATGTTTTGAAACGTGCTCTCACATTTCATGATCCGTTTATTTTACAAGATGGGTAAACGGCACACAATTATGGCAATAATATGGCTGAGGTGTTTGGTTTTTATCTCTTTGCAGTAAATTGTGGTTGTTCAAGCCTTCACAGTAATGTTTGCATTCCTCTCTCAATTTCTTCCTATCACTTGACAATAAATATGAGGGTTTTTTTTTTTTAAAGTTGGTTTATTGTAATCATATCACCTATTCAAATAACACTATAATTTAAAATTTTCTTGGTAGGCACGTCTCAACTAAATTAATTACACTAACAAAGATATTCTAGGGTGTATGCCTCTGAAAATATAATATTAAGTTTATTAGCTCTGTTGTGTGTCATTTTTTCTACATAGGCAAAAAGTACTGTGGATAACTGAGCAGGCAATTTTGCTTTTGAATGATACTATCAAAGGACAGAAGGATTTAATTTCAGTTTTTTTTTTTTTTTTTTTTTTTTTGAAGACTACATTCCACATGTGATTTTCAGCACTGGATCAGGGCTGACTTGCTTCGGAGATTCATGAGCAGCTGGAAGTAACATCAAAAATCAAAGCCAGGGCTGTGGGGAGAGCTGGACCACAGAGGACTTCTTGGCTTCTTAGACCTGGTCTCTTTATTGTTCATTCCCTCTGACATGTCCTTAGTCTACCTTTGCCAGAGGCATTCTCAGATGTGAGTAAAGGGAGCCAATAGGCTGTTTATAGAGGTCCAAAAGGATTAAGATTGAAGGTGACAGCCCTGTTAGGATAATCTCCTTCAAAACTCTCTAAACAGTTGAGGGTAATATCTTTATACCTTTTGCCTGTTGGCTCTCTCCTGGGGGCAGTCTCAAAGTATTCTTGAAAAGGTGTCTTGAGAAAGTAGGCAATCTCACCTTTGTCGAGTACAGCTGGAAACCATGGTAATGTCACAGTGAGCCTTCCACCACAGTGACATGGGTGGCCTCCCATTAATTAGGTTAGGAAAATGCAGAACTAAATTGCCATCTGGGGAGAGTAAAATGAAATACTCTTTTTTTTTCATGCCCCCTGAATTTTGAAGGCACTGAACATGGTCACAGCCAAAGCCATCCTTTAAGACCCTCTGACATTTTAAGAAATATGGGGTTTGACTATTCTAAAGCCCTTCTCCCCGGTCCCCACACTATCACACCAAGTCTATGGAGAGAGACACAAACCTATGTGGTCATTTATATGACAGTAATGACAACTGGGCTCTGCCAACACCACTCTGCATTTTACAAAGTGGCTTTGCAAATATTAGCCCATTTGTTTGTAAACTCAAGATTCCTTGCCCTTGGCAGTGGTGGTGATGGGTGGGGTAGAAGGCATGTGGGGTTTGATTTGTTTGTTTGTTTGTTTGTTTGTTTTTAATCATAATAGGAATCAGGGCAAAGGGAGATGTAATCATTCTGCTTTGTAGAGCTCCCTCTGCCCATCTCTCTCCCTCTCCATGAACTCCAAATTTGTATTGAGCTCTATGGGCCCTTGGTACATTTTATTTGGGTGCTCTTCCATAATACTTTCTTTCCATGGCAGTTTATGAGACCCCCTTAGAATGGCTTTCCTGATTCTCTGGGGATTGCCCATTCTGAAATGTGACCCTTCCATTCTTCTCTGATCATTAGGACTGATGGGGGAGCAGGTTGATGCTGCAAAGCCAGCACAGCTGTTTTGTGACTCATGGGAATATCATATTTAGCATGTTTTCCCGAGTGAAATGTATTTATTTAGATGACACATAATACTGTTTAAAAGCCAACCCTCCTTTGCTCTTACACTCAGCCTTATGGAAGAAAACAGAGGAGTGAAAAAGGCAGAATGAGCTCATTTGAGAGAGCCAGCTGGTCAGAGAGTTCTCTCAGGCCATTCATGCAATGAGCTCACACTGGAAATCTAAACAACAGGGAAATTGACACTGCGTACTGAACTACAGGGCACAAGACATAGGAAGTAGCTTTGAAGCTGGCTCATCCTAAGTATTTGTGGCTCACAAATCTTGCCACTGGGGCTGGGAGATCACTGATTGCACACAAGCATTCTAGAGAGAAAAACACAGCCATCTACCACTTGAGTTGATAGGGTATCGCGGGACGTGATAGCAGCATTATGGCTTTTATCCTCTCTGTAGGTCAGCCTCTGGAAGGTAACAAGAACATTAGCACTTGAACAAGCCAGATGGCCCTCTCAGCAGATAGCAGGCTCCCCTCCCTTGACCCAGTCCCCTAGTTCAGCTGTTCTCAGACTTGGCAATCCTATGCCTTACTGAGCTAGAACTCAGAACATCCCCCAAATATAAGGAATCAGGAGGGAAATGTAGAAGTGACATTAATGTGTAAGTGATGGACAGCCTTCCTTCCCCCTTTTATATTTTCCCTGGTGATGTCTGGAGCACCGTGACTTTGCTGAAGCAGCATGCTGAGGGCACTCTCCGAGTGCTCCCATTTTATTAAGTATATCACCTTGAACTTGCTCACATTTGATCTTATTTCCCTCCTTCCTGCCCACCTGCACAGAGTCTTAAGGTCTTCCTGTTTCCCTGTCATAAATTTCCCATCCCTTGTCCCTTTATCTGTTAACCCTGAGCTTTCTCTGTATCCACCCCCTACCTCCTTCAGCTCTTGTAAAAGAATATTAAATAAAAGTGGGGCTGGCACTGATCTTTCAAGACTATTGCTCTTTGCATCTCCCTTTGGAGAAAAGTCTCTGTCCCCTTGTCACTACCACTTGTTCCTTGCTCCCTGTCCTTCCCCAACTGTGTCAAAACAGCCCTCATCTCAATTGGTCAGGGGCCCAATTACTTCAAAAGACGTTTATAAATAAAATTCCTTGAAGTCTTGAAAATGTAAGCATATGTTTTTCAAACCTTTTGTAGCAGCGAACCCCTGAGTTACCCCACTGTTGTGCCACGGTCAGACACAAAGAATGGTGTGAATGTGTAGATCAAGACCAGAGAAATAGCTGGTTATGTGTAGTAACGAGGAGCTCAGGGAATGGCACAACACAGAAAACAGCCCTTTCCTTCCTGGGTTGTCTGTCAGTCCTCCTGGAATTGGCCTCAGAAACAGGCTAAAGGGGAGTCTACCTTTCACAAGCTACTCTCCAGCCTCCCCCTTCCAACTCAGTCCCCACCACAAAGTCCCTGTCTCCAGCATCTGGCTCCTTGCACAGTCAAAGCCAGGGAAGCTACTGTTCTTTGTTCTATCTTGGAGGGCAAGGGAGAGTATCACAGTTTTCTGCGGGTACAGTGATAAAGATGGGGATAAAGATGAATGATGGTGATGATTGTGGTGTTGGTGGTGATGGTGGTGGTAATAGTGGTGGTGCTAGTGGCAGTGGTAATGGTGATGATTGTGGTGTTGGTGGTGATGGTGGTGGTGATAGTGGTGACGGTGGTGGCAGTGGTGATGATGGTGATGGTGGTGATAGTGATGACAGTGGCAGTTAACAGCACCAATGTGCCATTCTCAGGACATTGTTATGAGCCAAGTGTAATTATCAAAATCAAACTCATTTTACAAATAAGGAAACTGGGGCCCAGAGCCATTAAATAATTTGCTTAAAGTGACACAGCCAGTAAAGACAGAGCTAGGATTTAGACCTACACAGTGCCTCCAAAGTTCATGCTTTCAACTACTGCACTGAAGGTACAGATGCTTCAGAGTTTTTGAGGTAATAAATCTAGCAGCAAATGAATTTGCATTAGTATCATGTAGAACTATCACTAATTATGTTTGATGACCCTATCACCAATGAGGATGGGAGCAGATGTGAGGAGACAGAGAACTCCACCATGCCACACTTTTTTCTCAACAGGCATCTTGTGTAGAAAATAAATACAAGCATAGCTATTTGGGGAAAACAGGGAGTCTGGAGTCTTATTTCCTAACTTCCTCAAAGACCCTCCAAAATGGCCCTAGGGTTTTGTGGAACTTAGCTAGAAAGTCGTTTGGTTCCAGGTTTTGTGCATAATGCTGGTCACCATTTATTACCTACCTGCTTGCTACCTGCCAGGTGTTTTCTTTACCAGTTTTAATCCTCAACATTGCCTTTGAAGTGAAGTGTGATTATCCTCACTTTACAGGCTTAGCCAAGTTTTACAACTAGTCCAAGTTTCCCTAATCTAAGTTGGTGGCAGAGCTGGAGTTGGAGCCAGGACAGCATGGCTGAGAAAACCTACTCTCTCTCAGATATGTGGCCTGCCTGCTGTGCATTGCCCATGGGAATGAGAACCATCCATTTCCCTTTGTGCACATGCTGACTCACCCTCTCAGGCCCCTCAGTATAGCCACAGGTGATTGCTCTGGGCAGCACCTGTGTGGCTGCTCTTACTCCCATATCCCATTCATTCCTTGCCCCCCGGGTTAATTTTAAGTCCATGGGCCTGTCTTCTTTACTCCAGTTGCCACCAGCTTGGTCCAAATGGAGGTTGAGAGCTGACTCATCTGTGCTGTAATCCCCCAGGCCCTACTGGGGTGCTCTTATGGCCAGGGTCACATCTGTGAGCTGACATTCTCTCCAGCACTGCAGCCATTTGCACTGACAGGTCCCACACTCCTGCCAACCAACCATCCCAATTTCATCCTTGAGCTCCTGCAGCTCTCTCAGGTGGATGCCATCTGCTTGCAGTGATTTATCTGCCTTTACTTCTTCCCAGTCTGGCTTAGAACATCCTCCTATTGACCATGGTTTGATCTAGTACCTGTCTGCTGTAGAAGCCATTCTAACAGCCTCTGTAGACCGAGGCTAGAAGTCCATTCAATCCGTTAACTGATTTCTTTTCATCCTTTCCCCTGTAGAGAACATCTATTAGTCATACCATCCTTTTCAAAAGTGGAGTGAGCCACTGGGTTGGTGGTTTGTGCTCTCCTGGCAGGATGCTGACCTTGTCTGTGATCAGGGAGTTGTGTTGCTTAGTGACTGAAGTATCAGCTTCAGAGCCAGACTGACCTGTGCCCATGCCCTGTTTCCACCACTGCCCATCTTGGGATCTTGCTGGGCCAGTGCCACTTTCTCTCCCCTTAGGGAACTGTTCCCCCCATGCTCCATCCTGGTGCTTGGGCTGGGGTCACCAATCACAATACACAATCCCCTTGGCCATAATGATTTGGTCCAGTGATGGGTCAACCGGAATCCTTTCCCGACATTTTTCTAAGAGAGCCTGTGGAGGAGGCACTTCTACTCATACAATCAATCCATATCTGCAAAAGGCCCTTCCTCACTTCTCCAGTGGAAAAAAAATCTACTCAAAGCAGGTGAGAGAGATGTCAATAAGCCCAGAGAATAAGAGTCAAGGGACAGGGAGGAATTGGGAAGTAGGGCATGAATAGGAGGTTGGCACCCCTAGAGACCAGTTTCTGTGGTCTCCAGAGCCAATGGCACCACCTGCCTTTTCAGGTATGGGACAATGAGTCCCTTTTCCCTTGAGCTAATGTGTTGGGGTCCCGTTAATTACAACCAATGTGTCTAGATTAATCTAGCTCCCCAAATGAGTTTCCTACTGAGTCTCTAGAAGTCTTTCCTCTTTACTATCACTAAAAGGCCTCTTTTCATGGGATTGGTTTGAAAGTCTCTTGCAAACTACACAACAAAATCTGGGAAATTTTGTATCTGGCTCTATTCAGAGAATTCTCTGCTGCTGTTTGGACAAGTTCTTCTTCTTTTTTTTCTTTCAGTGATCCAAACTATTTACAGAGCACTTTTGTACCTCATCAAGTGCTGACAGTCACCTTTTGAGTTAGGAATCTATTCATTCCATCAACAAACCTACTATGTGTCCATCTCTGTTCTTGGTGCTGAGGATACACTGGTGAATAAGACAAAGCTTCCACCCTCATAACTTACATTCCAGGAGGAGAGAAAAACAAGTGAGTACATACACAATATAATTTCAGGTGGCAGTAAGTCCTATGAGAAACAAGCAGATCAACTCAAAGAGTGGCTGGGAGAGTGGGTGCCTTTTCAGATAAGGTGTCCCTAAGTGATCATAGAAGGCCTTTCTGCAGAGCTGACATTAAGCTGGTAACCTAAATCAATTCAGGGAATAAGCCAATGGGAATGTCATTCCGTTCTGGACAAGTCCAAAGACCCTGAGGCAGGAATGTGATTGATGTAATCTAAGAAAGCAAAGCCAACTGGATGGCATGAAAGTGAGGGGCAAGTCTGGGCATCTATCAGCCCAGACAGTACCTTTGTGTTAATTAGAAAAAGGCATGACTTCTAGGTAGTCTAGAATTACCGCCAGCCATTATTGTACAGGCTACAACCTGGACAACTGTACCTGGTAGTCATGAAGAAAATCTTAGGAGATAAGGTCAGAGAAAAACTGGAATCAGGTCATATAGGAAGGACATTGATTCATTTTTACTCCAAGTCATCACTAAGAAATAGTACATGAGTCACATACGTAGTTTCAATTTTTCCAATAGCTGCATTTTAAAAAGTAAAAAGAAGCAGGTAGAATTATTTTTAAGAATATATGTTATTTAATCAATATACACAGAATATTAACATACTAATATGCAATCAATATAAAAATTAATTAGATGTTTGTCATTGTTTTTTTTATACTATTTCTTTTTGAAGTCTGGTATGTATTTTACATTTACAGCACAACTAACTCAGGTGCTGAATTTTTATCAGAAATATTAGATCAGTATTTAGATTTCATAAGTTTACAGTGGAAAAACTAGATTTACATACCCAGGTTGTCCAAACAGAAGTTTTCTAACAATTGATTTGGGCATCAATTTTCAAATTTAAACTAAATTAAATTAAAATGGATTTCCTTAGCTGCATGAGTCACATTGCAAGTGATCAATAGCCGCATGTGCTAGTGGCTCCTGAGTTGGACAGGGCAGGGCTAAGTGTTCTGGGAGCAACTGTAGGGTTGAGAGCAGGGAGTGGTGTGACGTCACAGACCTTTAAGAAGGAATGTTCCAGAAGCTGGGTGGAAAACAGACTGGTAAAGGGGTCAGAAGGGAAGCTGGGAGACCATTCTAACAGTTGAGGCAGGAAATGACAGTGACTGGTACAGGGATGCTCAGCTGGTGAGAGAGGGCAGACCAGGAACTATTCCAAGGGGTAGGCCCCCAGACTTTGCAGGGGAAGTTGGGAATAACTCCAAAGTACAGCAGAATTTCTAGGATATGAATGCAGTTTAAGTTTCAATATTTTTTTTAAGGTTTTATTTATTTATTCATGAGAGACTCAGAGAGAGGCAGAGACACAGGAAGAGGGAGAAGCAGGCTCCCTGCAGGGAGCCTGATGTGGGACTCAATCCCGGGACCCCAGGATCACGCCCTGGGCTGAAGGCAGACTAAACCGTTGAGCCACCCAGGGATCCCTAAGCTTCAAGAGTCTTATGCAGGCTTCTTGCCAAGGCTTAGATTTTGTGATGTGTGTGGTATTTGTCATTTTTTTCAAATGTGCTAATTTGTGGTGAGGTTTATTCATTCTAAATAAATATTCACCTTCCTTATTATCTTTATTAATAATCTTTTTTTCTTAATGAAGACTCTCCAGATTGAACAAGCTTTAAATTCCAGAAAAACTTGGATCCACCTCTGCTGAAGGATGTTACTCATCCACTTACGAAAACCAGACCTGCAGGGGTAAAATGACAACTCTGTCTGCGTGTCTTTCTATAACGTGGCACTTTTCATTAGTAAGTAATATTAAGACAGTGCTCTGGTTTTTACAGCCTTATTGATCCTTTTTAATGCTCCCTTCATGTTTTCCTAGAGCCTGCTTTTGACCATATTGTCCTTCTAAAAGGAACGGGTAAACAGGCAAGCTAATTCTTAGGGATATGCTTCCCCAAGAATGACATTAAATTTGTTCTATGACTAGGAAGTGGTCTATCCCAATAGCTAAAATGTGAATTTGCAGTCAGATCCCTGACTTAATCCTCACTCTGCCTAATTTATTGTGTGACGCCGGGCAAATCACTGTCCCTCTCTGAGTTAAACGTGGACCATAGCACCTACTGAAGGGTAGTTACAAGGATTACATGAGACACTCCATGAAACACTCCATGAAAAACATCAGCCATTTGCCTTATAGACAGTAAGTGCTCAGTAATTGCTATTATTATTATTTTGTATATTTTTTTGGTGACTTTTGTCTGACTTCCAGCTCCATTAGTCATTGTCCATTAGTCAAGGCAGGGTCCTAACCCACCAGAAGCTGGAGAGAATCAGTTAGCCCATCACCCGATGGAAGGACTTAGTCATTGCATCACCTTAACCAAGAGGTCAAAGTTCGCATCACTGGTGGTAGAACCACTTGACACTGTGTGCCCTAATGTGAAGCACTGAGAAACCATATAATCCTCATTTTTGCCCAAGTGTTTAGCCTGAATGGAAGCAGGAGGAAACACTCAGCAGATGTACAAAGTGAGGCATTCAAAAGGACAACTGGCCTGGACTCTTCCAAAACATTTAATATTGAGAAAAGCAAGCAAGCAAAAAGAAGTGGGGCATGCTCCAGATTGAGAGTCTGAAGGGACAGAGCAAGCACACATGGCAGGCTGGCCCTGATTGCATCCTGGTGCAGGGAAAAGAAAACAAGACAGGGCAAAAGCCATTCAGGGAACAGGTGGGGAAGTGTACCAGACATTTGAGGTCGTGTTGGTTCTCATGGGTGTGATGTTAGTATCAGAGTCATCCTCAGTGTTGTCATATGGACAGCAATGCCTCCTGCAGGGACCACTCTGTGCTATGAGGATTCAATGAGAGACTCCGCGTCGAGTAAAATAGGAGAATGTGCTTAGTTTTGAGGAGAGGTATGATGAAGTGCTCTGAGGGGAGGTGACAGAAAAGTTCATCAAGGAGAGAGAGAGAGAGAGAGAGAGAGAGAGAGAGAGAGAGGAGGGGCGGGGAGAAGTGGGAGGGAAAGGAAAAGGAAATAGCACACTGTTCATCCTGGTAAATCTAGAGGAAAGGTACATGCGTGTTCATTGTACCATTCTTTCAACTTTTCTGTATGTTTGAAATTAAAAAAAAAAAAGACAGTGACCTTCAAAGCAACTTGAACCTTTACTTTCCATTCAATAATGCACTGGGCCCATCTGTGCACAGTGTTGAAAGGTTTCCATCAATACTGGACTGAATTGGGCCACTTGCGCATACCGGTTAATGTTTCTCTGCAGCCTTTGTCGTCCCCAGCCAGGGTGTGGTAGTGTGGGTGGAGGCAGGTACGTGGGTGGTGAGTGTAGCCAAGTGTTTTTGTTACACGGGGTGGAATTTCCATGTGCTGGGATTCCCTGGCATAGTCTTCATCAGGGAAGTCCAGGAGCTCCGCTGCTTTGTGTGTCCTCCCTCTCCAGGCAGCTTTCCTCTCTCCCTCCACCCTCTGTCTCCTTCTGGCATAGATATTGGCTGAAAAGCCCATCTCATCAATTGTCCCCCTGTCACCAGTTCTCCAAGATGCCAGCTATGTTAAGATCTGCATTCGCTGCCAAGGATCCATAGGAGCCATCATATTATTTAGACCTCTGGCATTGGGATATATAATCTGGCTTTATTTGTCTCTCTCTGCCTACCTAATATCTCATTCGATGGGTCAGTTTCCATCTATTCCATTTAATTTGCTTTATTTTTTAAAATATTTGTTAATTGGGCAGCCCGGGTGGCTCAGCGGTTTAGTGCCACCTTCGGCCCAGGGCATGATACTGGAGACCTGGGATTGAGTCCCACGTCGGGCTCCCTGCATGGAGCCTGCTTCTCCCTCTGCCTGTGTCTCTGCCCCTTCTCTCTCTCTGTCTCTCATAAATAAATTTAAAAAAATAAATAAAAATAAATATTTATTAATTTATTTAAGAGAGAAAGAGTGAGAGCACAGTGCACAGGAGCAAGAAGAGCAGGGGGAGAGAGAGAATCACAAGCAGACTCTGTGCTCAGTGCAGAGGCTGATGTGGGGCTGGATCCCAGGACTCTGAAATCATGACCTGGGCTGAAATCAAGAGTCAGACACTTCATTGATTGAGCCACCCAGGTGCCCCATTACACTTATTTTATTAAGAAGGCTACAAGGCTTTTTTTCTCTTGGCTTCTTATAACAGAGGTCTCATCAATATGGCTTGCTGTCTTCCTCCCACTTTAAGTTTGGAAAACCTAGTGAAACAACTGGTGGATCTTTGTGGACTCCTATAATGGAACCTATCTCAGTTGAGTTGTAAGAGCAGAAGAGTCATCTGTATTAAAATTTATTGTGGACATTTTACCCTAAGCTATATGTTCCTTGAGGACAGGCACCATGTCCTATTCTCAGGCCCGCCAATTGTGTCTGGTGCTTAGGAGGAACTCAACAAACGTCTGTCAGATATAAAAAACATCCCTATGGCTGTAATCATTCAGAAGCAACAAGCCTTTTCCCCTCTGACATCAGAAGGTTAGCAACTTGTGAAGGCCTCCCTGGCTTTTCTGCCAAATGTCTTAGTAGGTCTTACTGACCTACTAGGAGTCAAAGCCTCTTGCATTCATTCAACAACACTTACTGGGAGCCTGCATTCCAGCAGCAGCGCTGAGTACCAAGAAAAAAGATGAGGGGCCATTGGTTGTTCTGTAGGGAACTCCCTGTGTGTTAGAGGAGGATGACCAAGTACATGAGTCCTAATTAGACGAGACATAGAAAAATAACAGCCATAGGTTAAAAGATGAAAACATCCCTCCAGAGTCCCACATTAAGATGATCTTGAAAGCTCTCAGAATAAGAAATTTGCAAGATAATACAAACAACAATATTTGTAGAGCTTGTTATAGCCACAGTACATTTTCATTCTAGATCCTTATCTACATGAAACTTGTCCCTCTTTTCCTAGAGGAGAAAACTAAGGAGGACAAGTGGGCTGGCCCAGATCTCGCAGCCAGGCAGTGGCCAAGCCAGGACCTTCATCCCCTGCTTTCCCTCTGAGGAATTGGTGTGAGGTATTCACTGCACAGAGGACTCATCAATATCCCCCCCCCCCCCCGCCCCCAACACATGTCTGACTCAATCGGCCTGGGGTCATTCTGTTTTTAACACTCTTTTAGTGATACTAATGAGGACTACTGTGTATTCATCATACCTTTTTATTCTGTGTTTCTGATGCTTTGATAGTTTGGGGACTTGCTGGTCCTGTAGGGGCTGCCCTCCCAAAGTTAATCAATCCCTAGAGATAGTAAACAACTCACTTTGAGTGAACCTTTCACAAACAAACCAATCAGCCCGGAGCCCACTCCCCAATCCCCTCCTCCTTGGGTTTTTGCACTCTGGGCCACAACCCTCGCCCCGCCCCAACCACCCAGGGCCAGGCACAGGACAGCCAGAGACAGCCATTATGCCCCAGGGTACATTAAAATTATTCAAATTAACCATACTAAGCCTGATTCCCCTGCCTTGACCGTTGCCTCGTTCCTTCGTTCCTTCGTGAGAAAACAATAGCAAAGGTCTTGGCCCACATTTCTCTTTCCTCCCTCTGCCTCCTGACCAATCCTGGTACTCCCTGGAGTGATCAGTGTGGCAGAAAGTATGCCTCCTCCTGGAACTGTGAGTAACAAACTATCTTTTCAATGGCAATCATCTCTTGATCTGTTGACCTTGCCATATCTAAATTATAATAAAATCTATGTTTCAAAACAGTGACATTGGGGATGAAACCAATGAGGGGTTTGCAGATCCCCAAGAGCTTGGGGTCACCCTATTGAGAAGTCTGTTCTTCTTCCCCTTAAACAGAGTGGCTTCCCTATTATCTGATTATGTAATGGACCTTTTAAATGTAATTCAGATCCTGGCACTCTCTGGCTCAGAACATTGCTGTAACTCCCCAAAGCTAAGGTTCCTATCACGGGCCTGACAGCCCTCCTCCTACACCTGCTGACCTCTCCGCCACCACACTGGCCTCCTGGCTACTCAGGAATCCTGCAGGCAGGCTCCCCTTTTACAGCCTTCCCAGCTGCCTGCAACACTGTTCCCCAGATAATCCTCATGCTCAACCCTTCCCTCCCTTCCTCCCTCAGGTGTTTGCTGAAATGTCACCTTCTCCATGGGGATACACTGCCTTCTCTGTTCTACCTTTTCTTTTTCCCATCACACCTATTATCCTTGAATATGCAATATAATTTATTTATTGTATTTATTGCCTTGTCTCTCTCCTCTTCCCCTCCCTACCCTATTGTGTATCAGTTCCACAGGTAAGAAATTTTGTTTAGTTCCTTGATATATTTCAAGGACCCGGAAAAGTGCATGACACAGAATAGGCATTAAAATTATTATTTATTGAATGGATACATTTCCCCTTAAGATTTTGTTGAACAAAATTTCCTCAGTTAAAAAAAGTTTGTGGGGTATGTGGCTGGCTCAATCGGTAGAGCATGCAACTCTTGATCTCAGGGTTGTGAGTTCAAGCCCCACATTGAGGGTAGAGATTACTTAAAAAAAAAAAAAAGTGTTTGCAAATGGCTTGTCTAAATCTCCTTGGGCAGCCCAGGTGGCTCAGCGGTTTAGCGCCACCTTCAGCCCAGAGTGTGGTCCTGGAGCCCCGGGATCAAGTCCCATGTCAGGCTCCTGGCATGGAGCCTGCTTCTCTCTCTCTCTCTCTCTCTCTCTGTCTCTCGTGAATAAATAAATAAATTTTTTTTAAAATAAATAAATCTCTTTGACCATCTTCATGTTAAGGATGCCCTGGACCTTCAGGATGTTCAATGTCAAGGAGGGGTCTTCTAGCACAACGAATGGTCAAGTGAATATCACTTCTTCTCTGGGCAAAATGATGAATCATGATAGGCAGTGTGATCATTCAACACCAAAGGAAACAAAGGTAGAAAAGCATCATTATTTAGGTACAGGAAATAGAGCTTAATAATATTTCTGTTAGGGAGTAAACACATACAAAAGGAAACACATGGAAATAATAATTGAGGTTTTCAAAGAGCCTTGGACAAGATTCTGCACCAAAATCTATTTTTAAACCTTCAGTTGGCACAGTATGGAGTGGCAGGGTGGGGTTCCTTAATGGATGAGACAATGACTTAGGGGCAAAGGGAGAAAGAGCAGAGATGAACAGGCAACCATGGCCCAAACAGTGTCAACCGTGGGGCCCCCAGAGAGGAGCCCAGGAAATGATCCCTTGTGATGTTTTTGCAAATGATATGTCAGAAAACATGCCCGGTGAAGTCAGCGACTCAGCACGTGACCTTGGACCTTCCTGAGCATCAAGACGCCAGGCGAATGGAGACAAATGGAAGGAGGTCTTCAGGGCTGAGTGAGTGGGCAGGGAAGTGGCAAACCAGCCTCTCTGGGGCCAACTCTGGTAATGCATCCACGGAGAAAGAACTTGGAGCTGTCAGCCGCGACTCCAGGAGAGGACTGAGGAGGCACTGTGCACTATTTCTGGAATACGTCAGCCAAGATGAGAATGGAGTACTGGATCCTTCCAGGTCATTAAGGACAGTTCATCATCCCGCTGCTTTATGGAATGCCTCATCCTCCAACGTTCTCTCCCCATGCCCTCTACCTCAGTGCTGGGACTTCCTCTTATCTCTCTCTGCTCTCTCTTTGTAATCCCATGCCTCTGGAAGGGGTGCTGCCTGCCACCTGCAGAGAGGACCAGGATCTTGTGAGCTCCTAGTACCTTTGCAATCTCAACTCAGACTCCTCCTTCTGTGAGACCTTTCCCAACAGGGCTGGCCATCACCGCTCAGAGTTAAAAGTGCCTTTTCTGAAACGTGTTAAGATGATCTGCTTAAAGGTGGCCTCTTGCACAGTGAGCTCCTCAAAAGTCAGAAGTTCGTCTTATACAGTAGGTGCTCAATAACTATTTATGCGATGCACAGATGGAGAGATATTCTGTGTATCCCAAGATGGACACATGGAGATGAGGAATGTCCTGAGCCAGCTGCAATGGCCTGGGAGAGGGAAGAGCATGGTGGGGAGGCAGGTGTCTTCAGCATGGAAAAGTGACAGCTGAAGAGGACACAAGTACCATGCTGAAATCCTTGAAAGGTGTCAAGGCAGTGTACAGGGTCACAGAATACTGGACCACATATCAGAACACTGGAGAGAGGAGGCAACCGCTCCATGTTTCAGAAATACTCAGTAACGTTTATTTCACGCAAAAAGAAAGCCCCCTAAAATCTTGCTGTGTACAAAGCACCGCATTTTTTTTTTAAATCAACTTTGTTTGAGGGAAATTTACATACAATTAAACACCCTGTGACCGCATAGTTCGATGAGCTTTGACAAATGTATATGCCCACTAACCTCACTGTCATGATGTAGAATATGTCTGTCGCCCCAGAAAAGCTCCCATGTGCCCCTTTGGAGTCAATCACCCCCATCCCCCACCTCAGGCAACCAATCTGCTTCCTATTGCTGTAGATTGGTTTGCCTGTTTTAAGCCTCACAGGGACATTGTGGTGTCTGGCTTCTTTCTCTCATCATTGTGTTTTTGAGATCCATCCCTGCTGTTGTATCTATCGGGAGTTGGGTAATTTTTTTCATCCGTCTATAGTACTTCACTGTGGGGCCATGGTACACTTTATCTATTTACCTATTGAGGATATTCCAGTTGCCTCCAGTTTGGGTTTGTTATGAACAAAATCACCATAAATGTTTACATAGAAGTCTTTGTGTGGATAAGGCACTGTATAGACAGAGTGTTACCAAATAAAATAGAAGACACTGAATCTCAGAGTTGGAAGGGAAGTCGATAGGAATCTTAACTCTGTTACTGAGTTTGACCCTCTGCCTGGTGCTTTCTCTCCTACACCACACTCCTGAAACCTTGCTGTTGGGTCTTTACTTGCCACGCTGACAGGGAACTCACTACCTATCAAAGTAGCTTATTCAGTATGGGAGAAGCTCCAAATGCTAGAAAGTTCTCCCTTCACTGAATTTCAACTGACCACTGAATAGGGCCCATCCCCACCCCCCAGTGCCAAAATTAAGTCTAATAACATGTGCACCGAGTTGGATGTGTAAAAAACAGCCCCCAGACTCACCTCAAGTGTTCTCCATTTTAGTCTACAGATCCTTCATTGTGCCAACCATTTCACTAGATTTAAGGCTCTAGCTTGTGGCTGCCACTGTTAACCTGTGCCACCAATTACTGAACACATTGCTCCAGCTGTGGTCAAGCTGGCCCAGCACTGGCCAGCTCGTCTTGCTCTCTGCACAACCGTGTTGACCCTACCATAGCCCGGGACCCCCAGCACACATGGCTGACTCCCAGAGAGTGACAGGCAGCGACAGAACAGCCTGGAGCCTTTTCTCACATGTGTTGCTGTTAAACCACGTCCCCCCATCCTGTGCCTCCCGCAGTGGGTAGCATATTTATGGAAATAGTACAGAGTTGAAAATACAAATAGTTTCTAAAATGATTCAGACAACTTCATGGTTGAGAGACCCATAATGACTTATTATGGCAAACTGGGATGTTCCATTGCTCATCTCTTGCTTTTCTGGCTGACATCAGGATAACATAACTATGCTGGACTGGATGGTTTCTGAGACCTCTTCTAGCTCTCAAATTTTGTAATTCTTTGTCCCCTCACCAAATGTTCTTTGGTGCCACTCCTGGTCCCAGAATGAAATCAATGGGGCCAAGAGGCTGGTTCAGTTGTATGTTTTTTTGAGAAAAGAAGGTAAACAAAAGAGAAAGGAAGGAGAGAATGTAGAGAGAAGCAGCATTACTAAAAGTTCCCAATGTCAATGAGTAGAAGTTTGTGCAAAGGCTGTTCCCTCCTCATTTGGGAGGGCAAGAGCTGCTAGTCTTACCTCCACATTAAAGCACAACTTATTTTTGTTTACCTACCATTTCTAGTAAAATGATATGTATTCATCTTAAGCTTCTTAGAAGCTAAGGAAAAATTTCATGAAAAAATAAAAACACCCTATGGTCCTATAAGGAATGAACACCCTTAATATTTTGGTGCATTTACTTCCAGTCCTTTTTAAAAAATGTTTATCTATTTTTCCATCCATCTCCCCAGTATATACCCATGTATTCCAAATTTTGTAAAAGAAAAATGGTACAGATAGCTTTCCCCACTTAATACGATCTTGACCATTTTCCCATGTCATTGTTCTTTGAAAAATATAAGTTTAGGGCAGCCCTGGTGGCTCAGTGGTTTAGCGCTGCCTTCAGCCCAGGGCCTGATCCTGGAGACTTGGGATCGAGTCCCACATTGGGATCCTTGTATGGAGCCTGCTTCTCCCTCTGCCTGTGTCTCTGCCTCTCTCTCTCTCTCTCTCTGTCTCTAATAAAAAAAAAAAAGAAAAATATAACTTTAATGATTTTATAGTATTCCACAAAGTAGATAAGCCATAATGTATAATAATTCCTACTCTTAGACATTTGAGTTCTGTTTTTTTCCTACTACAAACAATGCAGAGGTAAACATTCTTGCATACGAATCTCCACATTCTCAGTCATTTTAAAGATATTTCTATAGGAGTGTGATTTTGGGGAAAAGCATATGAACTTTCTAAAGACTTTTCACATACGAGATTCACCAAGTAACTGCCCACAATCCCTATGTGACTCTATTGTCACGTGCGTCTTCCAGCCAAGAACTTTTCAGAATGACAAAGCAGATAAACTCTGTTTCACTTCTGAATTGAATATACCTCAGAAGAACAAAAGGTAAAAGCTATACACAAAACCCCAAATTTCTTACTAAAGATCCTAAGCCCCATAAGAGAGGGAAAAAGCAGTTAGAAGGACAATTGGAGGTAAACTGCCATAATTGGGGGGGAAAATGCCACATAATAAATATCCCAGTTGGGACGCCTGGGTGGCTCAGTGGTTTAGTGTCTGCCTTCAGCCCAGGGCATCATCCTGGAGTCCTGGGATCGAGTCCCGCATCAGGCTCCCTGCATGGAGACTGCTTCTCCCTCTGCCTGTGTCTCTGCCTCTCCCTCTCTGTGGGTCTCTCATGAATAAATAAATAAAATCTTTAAAATAAATAAATATCCCAGTTGAAGCTGAAATGCCACGGTAAGCAGGCACGCAAAGAAGATGTCCTATAAGCAAGAAAAGCAGGTCCAGTGCTATTAATCGGCCTTACTTCTAGGATAGTGTGCCCACACGGCTAAAGCGACCTAGTCACTCGTTGAATTGGTTTGCTCAGGCTGGGGAGCTTAACCAGCAGAAATTTGTTTTCTGACAGTACTAGAGGCTGGAAGTCCAAGATTATGGTGTTGGCAGTTTGCTTCTGAAGCCTCTTTTTGTGGTTGGCAGGTGGCCAACCTCATGCTGCCTCTTTAAATGGTGGTCATTTTTGTGTGTGCATCGCTGATGTCTCTTCGTGTTTCCAAATTTCCATTTCTCCTAATGACACTGGTCAGATTGGATTAAGGCTTACCCTAATGACCTCATTTTAACTTAATTACTTTCTAAAATATAATAACATCCTGAGGTACTGTTAGAACTTCAGCATATGACTTTTGTGGAGGGACACTATTCAGTCCATAATGTCTGCCTAGTAGAAGGAATAGTATATGTGAAGGGCTTTGTATTTGTAATCTGATTCCACAGTCTTCTACGGCAGGTCTAGGAGAAAAGTACCTGCTAAGTACCCTTCCTCCAAGTAACTAATGGAGCCCTGAGGCAGTATCTCTGGCAGATTGTATTTTCCAAAATGTCTATAACAATACGTCTATGTTGCCTACTCTTCTGCAACATGACTTTGCCTCTTCTGCATCAAGAGGTAGAGTCTAATTGCTCGTCTAAAATCTGGGCTCACCTTAGCGACTTGCTTTCCACCAACAGACTGCAGTGGAAGTGATGCAGAATGCCTTCCAAGGCTACAACAGAAAGGGCCGTGTAGCATCAGGCAAACTGCCTTTCAGATGCTCCCTCTGGGAACCCAGCCGCCATGCTGCAAGGAAGCCCAAACCATATATGTGTGGTCTAGTTAATAGTCCCAGTTGAGGCCAGCCTGCAGTCAGTCCCAGCTCAGGTGCTAGACATTGGTTGAAAACTTCTATGGGATTCTAGTTCTTAGCCATTTCCTTCCTGTGCCCTAATTGAACTCCTGACCCCCAGGCCCTGTGAGCAAAGTGATTGTTTCACAGCTCATTTGGGGATGAAACTGAGCCAAAAGAGAGACCGTAGCTTATTCAAACATATTCAGCTGGTGGATGGTGGAACTAGGTTAAAATCCTGCCCTCGTAGTGTTTGGTCCAGAGCTCCTTCCACCATTTATTCTGCCAAGAGGTATTTATTGTCTGTAGTGCCCCACACACTATGTTAGGCAAGGGGACAGTGGTGTTACCTGTATATAGCTCCAGAGTACAGGAATGAGGGTAGGGGAAGGACATTGCAGAAAGGCTGGATACAATTTAGCTGGTAACGGGAGGTTTCCCCATGTGGACTGATCCTGAGGATGGACACCGAGGAGCTGAGTGCCTCAGGCAGTTGTCTGGGCTTAATATCAGCCCCAATCCCCTGTTCAACTTCCTGTCTTTTCCCCAATGAGACGTAGGAGCTTTCTTTTATTTGACTTAGAACTTCCTCTTTTAAACGAGATGCCCTTTTGATCAGTTCTCATCATGCTGACTGTACAGTCTGTGTCCTGCCTACTCCAAGGGCAGGAGATGGTGTCCGGAGACATGGGTTTAAATTCCAGTTCTACCTGTTTGTTGCTGGCTGGGTAACCTCAGGGAAATGATTTAAGCTTACTGAGCCTCTGTGAAGTGCACACACATACTTCCTACCTCAGAGGGGTTGCTGTGAGGATTAAATAAAGTGCTTATGTGAAAACCAGGTGGAGATGTCAATTGAATCTGTTGCTAAAGTCTTTCCCTTTCTCCAAAGTAATATCTCAAACCTTCCACATTCTACTCTCAAAGGCTGTCCATTCTCTTCCTCTTTCTATAAATAGTCAGGTCCTCTTTGAAGAGAGCAATAGAAGAGTGAGAAAGAAGAAAATATGAGCTACCTCTTCCTCAGCTTTGCCTGACCATTCACCAATGAAGCTGTGTCCCCCACCCATCCCCCTGACCTCTCTTTGCAGAGGACTGGAGAGCCATCCCCTGTCCAAGGGCCACGACTTCTCCTGGGGGTCTTTAGGACCCTGAGCTATTGATTCCGGACCCCTCCTCTCAGGTCTCCCTTTCTACAGAAAAGAGAATTGCCTCAAGCCCAAATCTCACCATTGTCTACCCTCACTCAAACTTCTTAAAAATGTCACCTGCCTCTCTTGCTTCTTTCCTACCTGGGGTCGTTTCAGGCTCCAACCAAAACTGCCATCACAGGACTGGGAGGCATGCTAATCACTAAATCCAGGACTCACTTTTCAATCCTTAGCTTCTTAACGTTCTGCCATATTTGCCTTTGTAGATTCCTTGAAGTCACCTTTCTTCCCATCATGGGGGCTCCACCTTCTTCCACCTTGCTGCCTGCCTCTGCTCCCTCCTTGTTGGCTTTACACCCTAATATCCTCTTGTCCAATGATCATATCTGTGTGTGTGGACACCCCACAGACATCTCATATTTAACAGATTCAAAACCAGATCAGGTGTCTCTCCCACCCACCCCAACCCCTCCCATTCTGTCCCTCCATTTGCATTCACTCTCTTAAGAAACCAAATGGTCATTTTTTTCTGGCTGCCTGAGCTGGAAAACATGTGTCATCATCCTCCATACCAACCTATCTTATCTATGGATCCCACCTCCTAAATAACTCCTCAATCTGCCTCTTCTCTCCCTTCCAAAGGTCCCTGTCATTTCCTATTTAAATGGCACAACGGTCTCCTCTCAGGCCTCCTGGTTTCTGATTGCCTAACCCTAACCCAGTCCATGGCCTGAATGATGTGGCTAAATCATAACTGATTATGAAACTCCCCTGTTTAAAAAGTTTCAGGAGGGCTTCATCGTTCTCATGCTCAAATTCACAAACTGAGCTTCTGCACATGGCGTTCCCTCTGCTTGGAACATCCTGCCTTCTTTTTCAGGCTGTTGATTCAACTCCTACTTATCCTTTCAGGCTTCTATTTAGACTTTACTTCCCTGGAAAACTTTCCCTGATTCCCCATGGCTGTGAGATTCTTCTCAGATGTTCCCTTAAGTGCTTTTGCTTATCATAGGATTACTGTAATTGTTTATTTCCCTCTTGCTTAGCTAGCCCTGGGGCTGGCACAAGTCAGGAAACTAATAAATACTTGTTGAAACTTAAGAAGGGAAGGAATTACTTTCCACCAATTGTTCTCAAACATTCTCAGCAAGCATCAGAGTCACCTGGTGGGCTTGTTAAACCAGCTTGCTGGCTCCACCCCCAGAGATTCTGGATTGGAGTTTCTGCTTCTGTAGTTGGGGGTGGTACCCCCAAATTTGCACTTCTAACCAGGTGATGCTGCTGATGCTGGTCTAAGTCCACACTTGAAGAATTTCTGCTTTATACATTTGAAGGCAGTCTGCAGGGTGAGGGATAGTTATTTTTAGAGAAGGCTACTAGAACCTTTTGGAGGCTTGGTATATTTCTGGTATCTCTCTTCATAGTTTCCTTAATAAGAACATATCACAAGAGTTTGGCTTCTCAACAAGTTCTCAGAAAGCTGAATGGGCTCTAGGGTAATCAAAGCCCCCACCCTATTAGGGTTCAAAAGCAGCACCTGGTAGCTCCTTAATGGGTTGCCAGGCTACGGAACAAAGGTGACAGTAGGATGGGATTAGCAGCTGGCAAAGAGTTAGAATGAGCTACTGAGGCATGAAGAGAGGGTAGACCTACCATTAGAAGACTGTGGAAACCAGTTGCCAGGAATTCCCACGACCATTGCCTTGATTTGCACGTGGAAGGGCACACCATCTCCTTGCGGACAAGTTCATGCTGCAACTTGTCCTCTAATAGGACTGGGGAATATTTTTCTCAGAAGAACCACTGAGAACCCATAAGGGATATTTCTTAATGAGTTGTAGGTTAGAAAGGACTTAGGCTTATCACCATTTGCTTAAACTAACTCCATTAGTTTATTTTTTTTTTATCAAAAAATACAATTCACATTTGAAAATTTAGGAAGTACAGAAGAGCATACAATTCCATGTCCCCTGAAGGACATTTTATTAAAGTTTGGCTTGCATCCTTACAGAAAAAAATAAACATAAATGGGTGTATTCTATATATACTTTTCTAACTTTAAAAGAAAAAACTGAATATAGTGAACATTTCTGCATCAAGGCTTCTAACTCTACTTCATTAACAGTCATATGAAGTTTTATTGTGTGGATGTACCATATTGTACTTAAACCTTCCTAGATGCTTCCTGTTTTTTGCTATTATTAGCAATCCTGCAATGGACAACCTTGGACATATATCTCTGTGTTTGTGAGGTGGAATGGCTAGACCAAAGGCAATTTGTATTTAAGATTTAGCTACGAGTTGCAGGTTTCCCTCCAGAAAGGTTGTCAATTTATATTTCCACCAATAGTATCAGTGTCCATTTCCATATACCCTCAGTAACACTTCTCAGTGCTTTAACATTTTTTATAAGCCCTGTTACTTTAAATTTGCATTTCTTGGATCAATGTCTTTGGGTATTCTTCAAACACATTTTTTTCCCCTTTGTATTTCTCCCTGACTTGCCTGTTCAGTTCTTTGCCCCTCTTTCTACAGGGATTATTCTATTGTATCTATTTTTCTTATTGACTTACAGAAGCTATTTATATGTAGAGAGATTAATACTTTTTTTTTGCTGCTTCTCAACATTTTTTCCCCAGTGCCATACAGATGTTCTTAGTTTTTAATTTGTATAGAGTCTGTTGGTGTTCTCTGAAGTTGCATATTTCCTTTTAAAATAAAAAAATCATAATTCTATCAGTTTAAAAAGTTTCTCTCTTTATCTTATGGCTTATTAAGAGCAAAGGATGAGAAAAAAAGGACAGAATGAAGCAAAAGGAAAATGAAGACAGGAAGAGAACAGAAAAGAGAGCTGTATTTATGTTTATTCAATACTCAGGAGATATGGAGTGATTCTCAAGCTTTAATTTATATACAAATCACTTTTTTTAAAATATACAAATCACTTTGAGACCTTACTAAAATGTAGAGTCAGATGAGTCAGATTCAGTAGCTCCTGCAGGGGCCTGAGATGCTATGTTTTGAATCAGTTCTGAGGTGAGGCTGTTGGCCGGTAAACCACACCTGGAGAAGCGTAGCTTTAGGTTATGACAATGGGGAAGTGGCCTCACTGGCAGTTCTAACTCCACTGAAATGATCACTTGAAAACTCTCTCTCTTTTTAATTAAGCAGGGGAAATCCTAACTTTTGCTCTGGAAAGTAGGAGATAGCCACAGCTCATTTTTAAAAGAAAAGTCAAGTCAGTTCTGGGTAAAATCTTAAGTCAGTAAAATCCCTCCATCTTATGGTCTTTTAGAATATATGGCTAAAGATTTTAATTTTCTTTATTTTTTTATATTTGTGGCTATAGATTTTTAAAGGTAAGTATATAAGGATGAAGTGTTCTCTCCTTGAGAACTTTTTGGGCTGGATAAAATTAAATGGATAGATTACTTGGCTGTTTTAGGTAGAAATATTCCAGCTCTTTGCTGGCTAGTCCTCTTCTCAGGATTATAAAGGGGCTTCTCTGCATTATTATTTTTTTTATAATGAATAGCTGCATCCTATTCACACACCCCTAAGACCGTCATTTAATGAGGCATGTAAAAGGCAACATCGTTTGGTGGGGGGAAAAAATCGTAGAATTAAGTACTCAGGAGGGCTTGATTCCTACTCTGGCTTTAACATGGTTACTTGCTGTATGTTAAACTGCCCTAGCTTAGTCCCTGTAACTGTGAGATGAGGCGAAGTTAGAGGCCCACTGACCCAGGATGATACTGAAATAAACAATTGGAGGACCTTTGGGGGTAGCAGTGATACCAATGCTCCTCTTACAACCTATTGTATACTGGCTTAGGTTTTCCAATTTCCAAAAAAATTTCCACAAAACCTTCTCTGAATTGCAAAATAAATTGTAGCAAAAGAAGCTCTGGACATTTTTTTAAGTGTCCTGAAGTCAAGAAGTTGCCTCTTCATGCCTCTGCTGTAAGGGCATATGGGCGTGGCTCACTATTTGCAAGGAAAATAATGGGCATATATTTCTATTTGAAAGGAAAAGGTTAAATATGGATTGGACTTAACTGGTGTGCAGAGCAAGGCTAGTTTGGGACAGCACTGCCAAGTTGGTATGAGGAACAGGAAACTACCATTTAGTGAGTGTGAATTATCTCATTCCCTTGTGGCAACCCTGTGAGATGGGAATTATTTCTAACTTTTTACGGGAATTTAGAGTCAGCAATTTGCCCAGATTTCACAACTAGGGAGACTAGGACCTCAAAGCCCTCAGCTCCACTTTTACCCCTTATCCCAATCTCCCAGCAAAGCAGCTTCACCTCTTTTAGCCATTGTGTCCCCAGCTGTACTAGTGACAGCAACTCTCACACAGGGGCAGGGTAGTGGTGGTGATTAGTGTCATGATGTTCCTGCTCAGGGCTGGCCCACAGTAAGTGCTCAGTGCACAGTAGGTATTATTTCTCCCCTAGGCTCCCATATAGCCCAGGGGGTTAGAAAAGACCCAGGGCTGTTGCAATGGAAAATAAACATAGACACGCCCCCTCCCAGTCTCATGCACCTGCTCAAAGGGCGCCTCTGTGCTCTGTCAGGCAGGTGCTTCCCTATGTTCTCAAGAACAGCCACCTCTCTCTCTCTCTCTTTTAAAGATTTTATTTATTTATTTATGAGAGACACACACAGAGAGGCAGAGACACAGGCAGAGGGAGAAGCAGGCTCCATGCAGGGAGCCCAACATGGGACTCGATTCAGGGACTCCAGGATCACACCCGGGGCCAAAGGCAGGCGCTAAACCGCTGAGCCACCCAGGGATCCCTAAGAACAGCCCCCTTTGGGTTGCTTCTCCCTCTTCTGGCCCTCCGTGCATGGCGTGGGAAGGAGGCAGAACCCTGGGAACGGATCTAGGTCAGAGGCCACCTCTACCATTTGGCTACTGCCCTTGGGCCTCAGTTTCGCCATCTTTCCTTCACATGCTCATTCTTGAGACTTAATGAGGGTGGACAGTGCACACAGTAGGTGCTCCGGCAGCAGGACCTAGCTCCCTAGCAGGAACCTGGAAGACAGACCCCGCTCTGCCCTAACCTCGCATGAGGCAGTGCACGGAGCAAACGCAGCAAACCTGCACCCAGAGCTTCTTGGGGATCCGGCTTGGAGCGAGGCGCGCACGCCCTGTCCCGCTGCCATCACCACTTACCAGATCTCCATCATCACATGCCCCGGGGCTCCTCCAGGCCAACCGCCAACAGCATCAGGCTGTGTGTCACCTTCCAGGCCTCCTCCCACAAAAGCACTGGCCTCCGAGCCTCCAGAGCTCTTAGCTCACCCCATAAACTCTGCTAATGCTTACCACATGCGGCTGAGCTGGGGCGCCCCGCCCTATATGCCCCTTTCGCGGGCTCCCCAGGCCTGGCGCAGGGAGACCCTCGCTCCCAAGGGATCCTTCTCCCTAGGGGGCCCTAGGTTCTTCCCCGTTTGGAGAACTCCGTAGGGGGCCCTTCCAGCTAGAGGACCCTCCCCATAAGGGCCCCCTCCCCTAAGAGCTTCCCTCCCCCAGGAGGCCCTTCCTTCCCAGACACGACCCTGCCTGCCCTGTGCGGGGAGCGGCCGGCGCTGTGGGCCCCGCAGGCCACGCATGACCTTGGACGCCTCGCCTCTCGGAAGCCGGCGTCCACCGCTGGCAACAGGCGGCGGGGCTACACCCAGCCGTGCCTTTTGTGGCTAAGAGCTGAACCCCCGGCCGCGCGTGTTTCCCGTCTGCGGCCACGGCAACTTGGCGCGTAACCACCCGAACCCCCACTGCCCCCGCCCGGGCGGGCGGGCCCCGGGGAAGGGGCGCCGGGAGGGGCGCGCCCACCTGCTCCCGCCCGCCGCACCGCGCCGCCAGCCCACCTGCGCGCCCGCACGCCCCGCGCGGCAGGCCGCCCCGCCCCCGCCGCCGCCCCCGCCGCCGCCGCCGCCGCCCCCGCAGCCCGCGCAGCCCCCGCCCGAGCGGTGCGCCCAGCGCGCGCCGGGACCGCGCTGGCCTGCAGTGCGCGCCGCGCGTCCCTAGGGGGCGCAGCCGGCGCGGGAAGCCGCAGAGGCGAGCCGGCGGCCCGGCGCGAAATTCCAGGCGGGCGGGCGCGGCGAGTTTGAAAACAGGCGAGGGCGTGGGGGCGGGGCGCGAGGCCCGCGAGCCGCCTCCCCGCGGCCAATCAGCGGCGGCGGCGGGCGCGGGCGGGCGGCGCGTGCGGCCGGGCTGTGAATGGGGCGCGGCGGCGGCGGAGGGCGAGCGCCGGCGCGCGGGCGGGCGCACTTTCTCCTCAGCGCCGGGCGGGGGCGGCGGCGGCGGCGGCGGCGTCTCCTCCTCAGCGCCCGCCGGACCCTCCCGGAGACGCGGCGGCAGGGGTGCCCCAGCGGCGGGGGCGCTGGGGGCAGCGTGACGGGAATTTCTCCCGCTGACAACTTCGCCGCGCCCCTCCGCCGCCCGCGGACCCCGCACCTTGCCGCTCGGCCGGCGGCCACCGCCCGCCCGTCCCGCTCGCGGGGCCCGAGGCCGGGCACGGGCGGCGGCGGCGGCGGCGGCGGCGGCGGCGGCGGCGGCGGCGGCGGCGGCGGCGGCGGCTCCTCCTCAGCATGGCCCGGGGCGGCGGCGGCGGCGGCGGCGGCGGGGGCGCGGCGGGCCCGGGGCGGCCGCGGGGGTCCTCGCCCGACCCCGAGCAGCGGCGGCGGCGGCGGCCCCGGGGAGCCCGCGCGGCGCCCGAGAGCCCCGGCCGGGACGCGGGGGAGCGCGGCGGGCGGCCGGCGACAAAGTTGAGCGCGGGCCGGCGGCGCGGATGGTGGGCGCTCCTGGCGCTGCAGCTGCACTTGCTCCGGGCGCTGGCTCAAGGTAGGCGCGGGTCGGGGCGCGGGGCCGGGGCGAGCCCGAGCCGTCGGGGCCGCGGGGCGGGAGGCTGGCTTGACGCAGCGGGGCCGGGCGCCGGCGGGAGCGGAGCAGCGGGGCCCCCGCCGCTCGTCGGAGCCCGGCGTCCCCCGCGGGCGCGCACCCAGCCGGCCGGCGTCTCCTCGGGACCTCTGGGGCGCGGCGCGCGTCGGGTCCTGCCCAGGTCCCGACCCCGCACTGTCGCGGCGGGAGGCGGGGGGGGGGGAGGCTGAGGAGACAGGATGAGGGGGGGAGGCTGAGGAGGACAGGATGGGGGGGGAGGCTGAGGAGGAGAGGCTGGGGACAGGTTGAGGAGGGGTACTGAGGGGGGGAGGCTGAGGAGGACAGGTGGAGGGGGGAGGCTGAGGAGGAGAGGTGGAGGGGGAGGCTGAGGAGGACAGGTGGAGGGGGGAGGCTGAGGAGGACAGGTGAGGGGGGAGGCTGAGGAGGAGAGGCTGAGGACAGGTTGAGGAGGGGTACTGAGGGGGGCAGGCTGAGGAGGACAGGTGGAGGGGGGAGGCTGAGGAGGAGAGGTGGAGGGGGGAGGCTGAGGAGGACAGGTGGAGGGGGGAGAGGCTGAGGAGGACAGGTGGAGGGGGGAGGCTGAGGAGGAGAGGCTGAGGACAGGTTGAGGAAGGGTACTGAGGGGGGGGAGGCTGAGGAGGACAGGTGGAGGGGGGAGACTGAGGGGAGGCTGAGGAGGAGAGGCTGAGGAGGACAGGTGAAGGGGGGGAGGAGGCTGAGGAGGACAGGTGGAGGGGGGGAGGCTGAGGAGGAGAGGCTGAGGACAGGTTGAGGAAGGGTACTGAGGGGGGGGAGGCTGAGGAGGACAGGTGGAGGGGGGAGACTGAGGGGAGGCTGAGGAGGAGAGGCTGAGGAGGACAGGTGAAGGGGGGGAGGCTGAGGGGAGGCTGAGGAGGAGAGGCTGAGGAGGACAGGTGGAGGGGGGAGGCTGAGGAGGGGGACGAGGGGGAGGCTGAGGAGGAGAGGCTGAGGAGGACAGACTGAGGGGGGAGGCTGAGGAGGACGGCCTGAAGAGGACAGGAGGATGAGGAGGGGGCCTGAGGAGGACAGGCTGAGGAGAGGCCCTGAGGGGGAGGCTGAGGAGGGGGCGGGGGTTGTGTTGTAGACAGCCGGGAGCAAAACTTCCAGTGCCCACCACTTTGTCCCCCTCCTGGGCTCCCGGCGAGGGCGCAGGGGGGCCTCCAAGGGGCAGCGCAGCCCGCGGCGCCGAGGACCGGCCGGCCGCCGGGGGAGCTTGCCCCTCAGTCCAGGTCCTGTTAGAGACCCTCTGGCCGTGAACCTCCGTTTCCGCCCAGGTTGGCTCTTCGGTAGAGCGTAACGCTGGGAGCCGAGGGCCGAACCGCGGGTCCCTAGGCGCGTCCTTCCGGGGAGGTGTGTAACGCGGGGGGGCGTACCCCTGCTGCTGGTGGCCTCGGTGTCCCTTAGCGGCGTCCGCGGAACGCCGCCGCCCCGCGTAGGAGCTCGCATTGCCGGCCACCAGCGCCCTGAACTTAAATTAGCTGTGCGCGGTGTCCACCGGGGGACGTGTAACAGTTGGGATGCACTCAGGGCTACGAGGCGTGAACTCACAACCGTCCCCGGCTGGTGGAGCAACTCACGCACGGTTCTCCTGCGGATGCTGACCTCAGGGTATCTAAATCGTGGGCCTCCCCGACCCCTCCCCGGGGCTCTCCTGGCACCGGCTTTCGTGTGTTGCCGCGTGAAAACAAATTGCCATGTTTCTGGTAAACTCCATAGCTAGGAAAATTTTCATTTCACTCGTGTGTGTGTGTGTGTGTGTGTGTGTGCGCGCGCGCGCGCGCGCGCGCTTTTTACCTAATAACTGACTTGGGTAGAAAAGCGTTTATTAAGTCATTTTGTAAAATGGGATCTGTAGATTGCTAGAGAAGCCAGACAGGTTCGGATGAAGAAATCTACATCACTTAGGGCTGACTTTTAAAATAGAAATGGTGTTTATTACTGTTTTCCTTGTTTTTTTTTCCCCTTTTTTTAAACAGTGACTTGCACTTTGCAGTAAGCCCTGTACATTTATTTGAAGATTTGTGCACAAGTTCAAATGGTTGTGGTGGGGAAATTTGGGGGTTTGAAGTATAGTACAAGAATTCCAAGTCATCAGTTGCACTCCTAAGACTGAAAAATGTGTCCCATTTTTACAGCTGTAATGCTAATGAAAATACATAATTAAAATGCACTAAGGCGACAGTTAAACTTTGTTAGAAATATTTTATTCCTTGTTGCAAGGGAAAACATTGGTACCTGTTTTACATTTATATGGTTTATGAAAGTGTACAGGTCTTTTAGTGTAAAATTTCAAATGGGTTGTCACAAATTTTAAATTCATTGACAGGCTTCTGTTCTCTGTGCTCTGTGAAATGTGTAATATATCCATCATTTTTTATATCATATTGAAAATTCATATTACTGGGGAGATGTCACCATTTGACAAAAGCTCATGTATCTTGAAAATGAAAATTCTGGTGCTGCTATAGAGATTTCTGATGGGATGATGAGTTGGTCATATGCAAGGGAATATATTCTCTTGAATCTTATCAGATAAAATGTAACATTCTAAATGGAATACTTAACAGGAAGCTGGAACTGGTTGTAAGGACCATATTACTGTGTAACTAGGTAAAGCATTTACTAATTTCTCTTTGTTTTTCTTCTAATGGTGTTTCATGTGGTTAGGCTTGCTCTTGATAATTTGGGAGAAAAGTGCAACACTGACTAGTAAAACTTACATGTAGTTGCATAATTGGCTGTTATGTGAAATACCAGGTTCAGACCTGCCAAATATAACTATAATGTCTTGAGGTTTCTTTCTGTACGGTTATGAGAATTTTGGAGTTATACTCTGATTGGTGTGTTTATAACACTTCTAGATTCCTAAAGATTTAAGTCTTTAATTCTGAAAGGCAGGTGGCAATGCATGCCTTCTTTATATTGTCCACCAAGGATCCAGACCTGAGTGAGTTTAAGTAGGCTCCACACCCAATATGGGGCTTGAACTCCTGACTCTGAGGTCAAGAGTCGTCTGCTCCACGGACTGAACCAGCCAGGCGTCCCAGACCTGAGTGTTTTAGAAGGATGTCTTCTGAGGTGAAGGATGGCTGGGTCATAAGTATCCTATGTTTAGTCTCTGATGCCCTAGTTTTACTGCTAGACCTTTGATAGGCTTATTGGTTCTGGTAACGTTTAGTATATAGACTCCTGTGTTCATTATAGCTTCGTGTATTAAAAGTTTATATTCATCAGGCTGAATGAGGTAGAAATGCCCTTCTCGGTTATTGCCCTGGGGTTCATAGTTCTCAGTTTCTCCTTTGGAGTTATCTCCAGTTGTTTAGAGTGATGGTTCTCTAACTTTGGTATGTATCAGAATTACCTGGGGAATTTGGTGATCCTGTAGAACCATAGCTTGCTTTCCAAGTGATTTTGATAAACACGGGGTTGGAGAGCACTGAGCTAGATTGCCTTATGTTTTTCCTCATTCTGGTCACCTGGTGTTTTCTTGGAACCTTTCTAGCTCCATGTTTCTCCAATTTGGGGAGTCACGGGAGCTTTAAATCATACTGGAGCCTGGATCTCTTTCCTACAGTTTGAGGTTTGACCTGGGCATCAGATTTAAAAGCTCAGGTGATCCTGGGCAGCCCCAGTGGTCCAGGGGTTTAGTGCCGCCCTCGGCCAGGGGTGTCATGAACAAATAAATAAAATCTAATAAAATAAAATAAAATCTCAGGTTATCCTAATGTGCAGTCAAGATTGAGACCCATTGCTCTCACCCTTAGATGAGATTACATGATGCAAATTCTCTTTTAACCTTGTTGCTGGCCTTGTGGTTCTGTAGTATCCCAGTACCCCGCAAATTCCAGTGACCTTTATACACTTTGAACCTTTCACTGAAACTTGTTCCATGTTCATGATCTCAAACTTTGAAGTTTTTTCCTAACTTAATCAGCTTTTTTTTTTTTTTACTTAATCAGCTTTTAATCACTTATTCTATTTATTCTACTGTTGTGCTCCTACTTTTAGTGTGGGGTATGCATCAGAATCACCAGTGATATTTAAAAATACAATCATCTGGGCTCTGTCTCTGACCTGGAGAATCTCTGGAGCATGAATTTGTGCATTTAAAAAAGCTCCACAGGTGATCCTTGGATCTTGTGCTCCAGTTTTCTCCTTGCGTTGGTCAGTTCCATAATTCCGCTCAGTTCTGTGTCATCATTAGTCTGACTCCATGTGGTCTCTAGATGCTTACCTGGACTACTTTTCTCAGGCCAATTCCCAGGCTTAGGTAAAGTCTACTAATTAGGCTTCCCTGTCCCTGATTTGCTGAAGTCACAAAACTGTGCTAATTGGGTTTGCTGCAAATCTAGCTTCTTTTGGGGGCTTTATGCTTTTATTACCTCAGAAGCTTTTGGTTTCTCCTGTTCTTTTTAGACCCCCTTTCTCTCTCAACTTCATTGTTTGAGTTTGACCTGGAACTTGAGTTCCAGACTACCTGTTTCACTGGAGAATCTTCATACAGAGTGCTACACTAAGTGCATGCTCAGATACTCACTGATTAAATTTTATTAGACCACTGCATGTTTAACAGATGGCAACTGGCCACTTGGTTGGTAACTGTCTTGTAAATCCAGTAATAAGCAATCACCCTCTATGCAGCCTTATGTATAGCCACCTGTAGCTGACCTTTATTGAGCCCTTCTTACATGCCAAGCACTAAGTGCTTTATAAGTAGGCTCATTTACTCTTCACAACAACCCCTGAGAGGTAGGTAGCATTTTGTACTCATTTTACCTTTGGGGAAACTGAGGCACTGAGATGTTAACTAGTTGGCTTGAGGTCCTGAGACTAGTAGTGGTGGAGCCAAAATGGGAAGCAGGCTGCTTGATCCACAGTCTGTTCATAACCTCCAGGCTGTGGTGCCTTCCATGTAATCTGGAGGTTTCAATGGGAAGGGAGAGCAAGCAGATCAATACTAAGGAAACATGGTGGTTGATGTTTTCTAAATATTGTTACTGGACCTCAAATTTCAGGTTACTTTACTTACGCTTGTCATTGTTAAAACCCATTAGATAATTCAGAAGATAGAAAAGAGGAAATACGCATAACCCCTTCCATATACCCACCTCTCTCCCATAGTAAAATGACTGTTGCCATTTTGGAGTTTTTCTTCACAAAGGATTTTTTTTTTTCATACCGTAATTTTCAAATTCCAACTGAGAATAGGTTGTGGCAGTTTGTTGGCAGATTTGAACGCCACAGAATTGACCGCTGGGAGCGTACCAGCCATTTCTTTGAGCAACAGTTGGAAAATACTTTTAGCTGCATTCAAGTCCTTTATATGCAAATAAAGAGGTGGGGTTTGTGAGAATTTTTGAATTTTTGTTAGCATGCCTTTTATCTTACCCTGATTCAGTTTAGCTACATACTGGGATTATACCTTAATAGGAAGTTTCCTGTGCCCATAATATTGAGGTCAAAGTGGAACTCTGACCAGTTAGATGGGTAATTAAGTGGAATCAAGTAAGATGTTAAATTCTACCTACCAGTTGACTTTATATTATTTCCACTCTTCAGAATCCTTGCATATTTTTTGTTCTGAAATACGGACTTGGAGCCGTCTTCTTGGTGTCCCCTAGATCAGAGACGAGTTATGTTGGTTGACTCCACTGAAAGGAACAGACTCAGAGTGAGTAGGAAGACAGAGAAACTGGATTTTGACTAGGTCACAGCTTAAATTTCTCACAGCTATAGTTTTTTTTTTTTTTTTTAAGATTTTTAATCTTAAATAATCTTTATAACCAGCGTGGGGCTTGAACTAACAACCTCAAGATCAAGAGTTGCATGCTCTTCCAACTGAGCCAGCCAGGTGTCTCTAAAAGCTATAGTTTTAAGAGTAGACACTTGAAGTCCAAATCCATGCAAGGGGAGTAAAGCTGAGGGTAGGGAATAAAAATCAGGTTGAAAAGTATATTATAAAGGGGAGTTAAAGTAGAATTATTTCTTAAAAATTGAAGACGTTTAAATTTTATTTGGTTAAATATTCTTACTAAGTGATGATACATTTCTGCCTAATGTAACAGCATTTTCATTTGCATAGTTTTTTTAAATTATAGTTATCTGAGAACCTAGTTATAAAATGTTTTTTTTTTAATTTTACATATTTAAAAATATTTGTAGATCTTTTTATAAAAAGGGCATAAACATTTGTGCCCATGATCCTGATAGACCAATATATTTTGTCAACTGGGACAGAGAATATGGCACTTCCTGCCATCCTTTTGTACTAGCACATAGAAATTAGTCTTAAGGTTTCGGTGAATCTCTGAAATGCAGAAGTCTGTCAGAGTTGGACAGATACTTACTTGCCACTTGATCCTGGATCTGAGACCAGTTTTGGAGAAATATGTTAGTCTTAGAGATTCATTGTATTAACACTATTCTTGCTATATCCAAATTTAAGAATGAATAAATGATGTTATGGGAGCACTTCTTTAGGAAATCTTAGTTACTTAGATTTGCTATTCTAGTATTCAGGTCGTCTGGCCTCTTGACAGGCATCTCTCTCTCTCTCTCTCTTTTTTTTTTTTTTTTTTTTAGATTTTATTTTTTCATGAGAGACAGAGAGAGAGAGAGGTAGAGACATAGGCAGAGGGAGAAGCAGGCTCCATGCAGGGAGCCCAATGTGGGACTCCATCCCGGGACTCCAGGATCACACCCTGGGTCAAAGGCAGGTGCTAAACCGCTGAGCTACCCAGGGATCCCTTGACAGGGATCTCTAAAGCTTTAGCTTTCCCCCTGTCCCTACAATCTTTTGTGGGAATGAGAATATTTTTGTAAAGTTTTGCTGGAAACCTGGATGTGGTGAGTGGAAAAGGCGATGGGCTGAGTGTCAGTAGACCTGGTTTTTATTTCACTCTAACTTGCAATATGAGCAAGTCTGTTGGCCTCTTTGGGTCTGTTTTCTCACCTGTGAAAGGAAGGGGTTAGACTAGATCTTTAAAATGGTTCTGCTCTGCTTTTTATTTTTTATTTTTTTAAGACTTTATTTATTCATGAGAGAGACACAGAGAGGCAGAGACATAGGCAGAGGGAGAAGCAGGCTCCTCACAAGAAGCCCAGTGTGGAACTCGATCCTGGGACCCTGGGATCAGGCCCCAAGCCAAAGGCAGACACTCAACCGCTGAGCCACCCAGGCATCCCTGCTCTGCTTCTTTGATCTTCCGTATGTTGTCATATCCTTTCTGCCCTTTACCAGACTTTGTAAGTGTGTCTGCTATCTGGGGATTCTGGAACTCCGTGTGCCTTAGCTCTTAGAACCTAATTCTCTTCATTTTACTTTTTCCAGGGTGTTTATAGTATCAAAGACAACTAAGATGCAATATAGTATTTCTGCCGTCTAGCACATGATGTATTTACTCTAGCCTGAAAATGGTTCATGTTCAAAACTTTAGGTTCTGTGAAATGAATTAGTGCCATAATTTATCAGTGTAAGCCTGCAGTTTGGAGAAATAAATTTCCTTAAAAATATGAAATGCTTACTTATTTAAATGGCTTTAAGAAGAAAGGGCAATTGAAATCTGGAAGTAATTAATACAGAGAGAAATTTAAAAAGATATGAAATAGTGATGGATATGAGAATGTTTATGTTTCTAGGACACTGACCGTCAGTAATTTACAGAGATTGGTAGATGGTGTTTGTTGATGTTTCTGTGCTCAACCTAATGTTATGTTGGTTAATTGCATTCCTTAAGGACTTTAGTAAATCAAAAGGGTCTCCAAATTAACATAAAAACTATTTTTCACTCTAACAGCCTTAGCTGGCACTCTATTGATATACAGTGTCTACTGAAGATAACAGCTATCAAATAATCCAATTTCTTGACAATATGTGTCAGTCAAGTAAATCTTTTAATTTGCTGATCTTTGGAGATTAGTATGTTGAACATAGGATAAGACTATAGTCCATGCACTGTTTTTGGCTTTGCTAAGTATATATATATATATTTTAACTGATAAGGCCAACCTTTGGAGATATGGGCTGTAGAGAATAGGCTAGACTTGTGGGCACATATTACATGGACAAAATTAACCTTTGGTGCACTGTTCTGTTACTGCTTTTCCCTTTCAGAACTCTCCTCTGTATTCTAGACATGATTTCTTATCATGCAAGTTTGGAAGCTGTCAGATACATAAACTTGATTTTACAAAGATGAACGATCTTTCCAAGAAAAAAAAAATATAGGGAGGTAACCAACGGCTTGGTTATGCCAAGAAGAGTTGCCATTATGTATGTATATATGTATATACATATTTATTTATAGAGCACATGGGTGATGGTGGAGGGTCAGAGGAAGAAGTAGAGGGAGAATCTTAAACAGAGGCTCCTCATCCAGTGAGGAGCCCTACATGGGACTCTAGCTCATGACCCTGAGATCATGACCTGAGCCAAAATCAAGAGATGGGTGCTTAACCACCCAGGTGTCCCAGTAGTTGCCTTTACTAAGAGTAATTGGGGAGGGAATTTTAGCAATCCAAATAGAAGACTAGTTAGGAAAAAGCTAGATTTCAGGTAAGGAAGGGTTTCATAGCTTATAACCTACATAGATAGGGATGATCATCTCCAGAAGTATAGTTTCTGTGGGTTTTTTAGTGTGATCTTTAATTTATTTTGTGTATCTGTGATTTACTCATCAAAGAGGGCCTATTTTCAAAGCAAAGGTCGGTTCTATTTGCCTTCTCCCTAGGTGTTACATGTGGTGGAAAAAGGATAGGAAATTTTTATTTGGTGGACCAAAGCCCTTCTATACAATGAGTGTCAGTGTTGATTTAATACATGAACCACCAGATGGCAATAGAAAAAGTGTTTATAGAGGATATAATCTGTAGTTATCACAGCTAACTTTTTTTCCTTCCATGGTTATACTACTTTTCAGTATACTTACGTAATACATAAAATATTTGGCCATGAGCAGGGTGAGTTTATACCTGACAATGCAAATAACAACCAGCAAATAGAATAGTGGTAAAATGTTACTAGAAAAAGACAATTCCTTTACACAAACACATGTATAAACTGTTCCTGGAGGGAGTAGATTTCCAAATATGCAACTTTATGATTTATATTACTGTATAGTTATGCTTTTACTTCTAATGTTTTTGTTCAGTAGTTAGCTTTATAGTAACTGTGACAATTGCAGAACATAAAAGAAAACATGGTTCTTACCCTACAGTATTTTATTTAACACCTTTTAAAGGAGATACATGAGTTTACAAACATTGAACATATTTATATATTTTCTGGCCAAAGGTATTTTTATTTTATGTAGAATTTGTTTTATTTTGCCTTGTAGGCATGTCCCCTTTTTCTAAGTCTGTCTTCATGGCTCTTTCAAGGATTTTTTCTTTCCTTTTTCTTAACTAAGATTCTTGGCTAGAAGCTAGAAACTCAGTCTGAACTACTTAAGAAAAAAAAGGATTTCATTGGAGACATCCTAGGGTATCACAGTGTAACAAGAATACCCTGAAACTTTGCAAATTTAGGATTCTGCTCCACCTTAGGAATAACTAGAGCCAAGTGTTCAAAACCTCTTAGGTATTGTCCTCTCTGTCATCCTCTCTCAATTTGCTTCTTTCTGTTCCTGTGTTGGTGTCATTCTTGACTGTTAGTGAAAATTGGCTTTTACCGTTGGGACCCAAATTCAGCTATCATCAATCTTTGCATTTCTAATGCTTCAGAATTTTAAATAAAAGATTGATTTATAACTTTGGTCCTGAGTCTAAAATCTGTGAAATGGTTAAATTAATATTTTAAAAGTATAATCTCAAAAAGGAAAAAAAAAAGCATTTTGGTTGCAAAAGTGAGAGTAGATTTGGAAAAACCAGAATGATACATAAGTTTGGCTATCTCAGCAGCTGAGGTTGGAGAACGTGGTTGCTTGGGCTATATTGGGTAGTGTTGGAGAGAGACAGATGTAGATGTTGTAGAGACCAATTTAGGAGGCAAAACAAAACAAAACAAAAAAACCCAAAACGACAGGACTTGGTAAGGTAATAGGTTGGATATGGAAGGTGAATGAGAATATGTCATGGGTGATGAGGTTTCTGAATTGCATGACTAGTTGGTTAGTGCAATCATTTGCTGAGATTGGACTACTTCAGTTTGGGCTGTATGGTCCTGATTGTGGTTCTTGATATGTTAATGCGAGGTACTTATGAGGTATCCAAACAGGTGTTAAGAAGGTATTCCATAGATGCTTTTCTGTCAGAGGTGAGATCTGGGCTTTTGCTGTAAATATTTGTGGAGAAGTTATAGCCTATTGTTTAAGAGAATGATATTGGCTTAAAATAAAACCTACTCAGCCATTTGCTAGTTGTGCTTCCAAGGTTGGCTGCTTAGTCATCTTTTACCACTTTTTCTCATCCTTGAAGTAAGTATAGTAATTGCATCTACTTTATAGAGCTGCTGTAAGGATCATTTGATATGGTTGAAGGTAAGGTGTTTAGTGCCTTAGCAAGTACATAGCATGCATCTGGTCAGTGCTAGGTGGTGGTCTTATTCTTTATACCTTTGTGGACAGGAATCGTGCCTCATTCACCTATTTTCCTATAGTACTAGATATTAATGAGCCACTGTAGGGCGGAGTGGGGAGTGTAAACAGTAGACATGACTGGAGCATAGTGATTTAACCTGGTTATGACTTTATAAATTGATGGAGGAGGAGATTGGAGTGATGGGAGTAAGTTAGAGAACGGTGGTAATATTGGAGTAAGTATTTGGACGGGGGTGATAGTGGGGTGGCAAAATTGGAGTAGTATTGCTGTGGGTAGGTGACTAAGATGAGGAGCAAGAAAAGACCATTGGATTTGATTAGGCAGGAAATGTTGATCTTTTTGAGTATAATTGCACTAGAGTTCTAGGACTGTAAAGCAGATTGAAGTTGATTACAGAATGAATGGGTAGTGAGAAAATGGAATCTACAGGTGTGTTCTTTGTTGAAATTATCTGTTGAAATTCTCAAAAAAAAAAACTATGAAGACATTTGGAGTGTGTAGTGACAAAATGATCTTAAAATGCCTTGGGAATATTTATTCCAATTTGGAAACTGTTCTCAAGGCTGAAAAAAAATTGGCTGTTGTCATCTGGCAAAACGGTAAGTAATCATCACAATTTTCTGAAGTGATCATTTTAGTTTCATACTCTGTGACTATTACAGGCTTCTAGCAACATTGCCACCAGAGGTGATATGGAATATTTCTACTCATACCTTGCTACTAACACATGGAAACTGTGGACAAAATATCCTAAGGGCAAACAAAAGGATTCCTGAGTCTGAAAGACCAGGAAATCCCAGGTGCCAGAAGTGAAAGGAGAACTCAAAGCCCACAGTATAATAGGGAGCTCAAGGCCTGCTCTGGTCTCAGATCTGGATGCAGCCTCCAAGGGCTTGGTCTTGAGGGTGTCATGAAGGAATAGGAGACATGGCCTTAGGTCTCCATGAAGAAAGAAGGTAGGGTTGAGGTCTTCCTACATAAAACTTAGAAGGATGTCCGTCTGTGAAAAGAAGACTAGAAAAACCTGGTCCAAGAAAGTGCAAAGAAACGTGTCTTTCTTGGGATTGTATGTGATTAGAAGTGAAAAGAGAAACATCTGAATCCCAAAGCTGTACATCACATTGAGGGTGGGTTAAAATTTAACATTTCTTACAGTGCACACTAATCCTTAAGCTGAGACATTAGCATGAAACATGGTACGGAACTATGGAAACCAGTGGAGTCCTTAGAAATAAGTGTGAAACTGTCCTGCAGAGCAAATGAAAAACCTGGGACTCTCAGTGAAGAAACAGTTCATGCTAAAGGTGAACTTGCAGTAAAAAATTGCCAGCTACAGAAGGAGATGAATCAGTATAAAGGAGAGTGGACAGGTTTTTTAAGTTGGAGAATTGGTACTCCAAGAGGTACTTGCAGGACATAAGACAGAGATTCCTTGGTTAAGATTATTAGAGATACAAGGGATAAGACTATAATGAAAGAACATCACAGATTAGAAGATTTGGAACAGGACCAAAGAGAACTTAGAGAAATGAAAATTATGGTCTTTAAAAATAAATTCAGTAGACAGGTAAAACAGCTGAGTAGTATAATTGAGCAAATTACTGATTTTTTTTTTTAAGATTTTATTTGAGAGAGAACGAGTGGATAGAAGGAGAGGGAGAAGCGGCAGACACCCTGCTGACTTGGGAGCCCAACGTGGAGCTCCATCCCAGGACCCTGAGATTAGACCTGAAGGCAGACTTAAGCGACTCAGCCACCCAGGTGACCCCAAACTACTGATTTTTAAGGAGGTCTGAAGAAATTGTTTGGAATAGAGTACTGAAGGGTGAGAAGATGGAAAATGAGTTGTTGAGACTCATGAACTTTTTTTTTTTTTTTAAGATTTATTTATTTATGATAGAGGCAGAGACACAGGCAGAGGCATAAGCAGGCTCCATGCTGGGAGCCCGACACGGGACATGATCCCAGGACTCCAGGATCGTGTCCTGGGCCAAAGGCAGGCGCTAAACCACTGAGCCACCCAGGGATCCCCGACACTCATGAACTTTTAATATGAACGTCTGTTACTGCCTTCCACAAGCTTTCAGGAAGAAGAAATGGGGGGGAGGCACTATCTAAAGATATAATGACTAAAAAATTTCCATAATAAATGCAGGGCCTAAGTTCTGAGTTCCAAGAAGTACAGTGAACCCCAAGCAGGCTAAATAAAAATAAATTTATACTTAGACATATTGTAGATGAAACACTAGAAACAAGATAGAACCAACCTCAGGAAAACTGTTGTCCAGACTGGCAGGCCTTTTGAGTCCATACACAGTAATATTAAGGAGTAAGTTAAAGTCTTTCTAGATAAAAACAAAGATCACTCATAGACTAGCTGGAGGAACTAGTAAAAGGTGTACTTTAAGAAGAAAGAAATTGAAACCAGAGGAAGGAGTGAGATGAATATAGCAAAATGTGAAGTGTTAGGAAGCAGTTTCTCAGATTTACTCTTTTATATGCCTGTGGTTTGAGAAAAGTGGGCATTAGCAGTTTCTACTGATGTAGCGTGGACAGGTTAGTTTAAGAGTGAGGGCAGCAGGGATCCCTGGGTGGCGCAGCGGTTTGGCGCCTGCCTTTGGCCCAGGGTGTGATCCTGGAGACCCCAGATCGAATCCCACGTTGGGCTCCCGGTGCATGGAGCCTGCTTCTCCCTCTGCCTGTGTCTCTGCCTCTCTCTCTCTGTCTCTCTGTCTCTCTCTCTCTCTCTCTGTGTGACTATCATAAATAAATAAAAATTAAAAAAAAAGAGTGAGGGCAGCAGAGTTCATTTAGTGCTTACTGAGGGCTTTGAGGGAACAAGACGCTGTAAAGCAATAAAGCTACAATGATAAAACACAGTTCCTTCCTTCATGGAGCTTATTGCTTATTGAGGTGGAGACACACTGACAAAATATAGGATAATTGTGAAGAGCCCTTTAGCTGTAGGAACGGTTTAGAGCCTGGGAGATGAGCTTCAGCAAGATACAGGGATACAAGTAGGCCATGTTAGAGTCTGGGGGTTCCCATTAGGACTTGAGAATTCAGAGATTCAGATAGAAAGAAATCGAGCAACCGGAGTGAGGAATTTTGACAGGATTTTGCCAGGTAGAAGGACCAAACATCAAGATTTTTTAGCCAGCACATTCCAAAATGGCCTTCTTTACATTCTGAATTGTGGTCTTATGTGTGAAAAAAATTGAACTTGGATCTTACTTAGCAGGGAGCTAGGTTAAATGCACAAGGATAATTTGAAAAAGAGCATACATATAGAGGAACATTGTTAAGATATGAAGAAACTCAGTGGATCAGAATTAATAGAGGTGAGAATGTAGACATTTGTGATTTGTGGCAACTTGATATTATTGGCTGGTTGTTTTTAACCAACAAACCACTGGTCTTTAAAAATTACTTAAATCTAGTGTCACAATATGATAGGTAGAAAGAGGTCATTTGTATCTCTCACTGCTGTTCTCTGTGGAATCAAAGGTATGAGAAACATAAGTTGTGATGTTGCTTCTGTGTTGGAGATGTAGCAAGTGAAAATTTATAATTTAGTATTTAGCTTCAGATGCAGCTTAAGTTTTCTTTTTTTTAAATCACAATTTCTTTCCGTCACAAGTTGTTTGTTCTTGGGTAAATCAATGAAATTTCATCATAGATACTATTGACAATAATCACGTTTGGGGAAAAAAAAATACAAAACCAAGCCAAAACAACAACAAAACCCCAGCCAGACCTCATTTTTTCTGTAATTTCTCCCAAATTGGCTTGGGAGGAAACATTGGAAGTCCTGACCTGTTCTGACTCTCATTCCCCCATTTCAGGGAACAGGTTGGCTTGGTTGGTATCCTCTGTCTATATGTGTTAGCAGTGGGTGACCCTGACCAAAATGATGAGGATCTGAATTTTTCTGGCATCTTTTCTAGTGACTGATGCAGCACAGGAGGAAATACCTGTACTGTGTTGGTATTAAGTATGTTTTAGAAGTAGATATAATTGACATGGAAAGATGTTCAGAATACGCTAAGTGATAAATGAGATTATAGCATGATTTGTACAGTGTAATAGCTTGTCTTTATTGAGTGCTTCTCCTGCACTGGGTACTACAATAGCGCCTTTCTATGTAGTATATTTCTGGCCTTGTTAGAGCTCTATTCTGTGGATGGAGAATTTGGGCTGCAGATAGATTAAGGTCACCACTTAATAAGTAGTGAACCTGGGATTGGAACAGATTTGGCTTCTGCTCTTAGTCTTGGCACTGTGCTGCCCTCTGCATGTGATCTGAGCACATGTGGTGGGGAGTTTCTCTGATACGGGGGCATTTGTACGTGCATAAACAGGAAAGGGGCTGGGAGGCAGCACATTGAGATATGAATATTAATACCAGCCTGTCTCTTGGTGAGTAGAAATATGGGAGTTTTGTTTTACTTTTCTCTATTTCCTGTCTATAATGGGGCTTAGATTGCTTTTGAAATACATAAATAAAATCTTAAAGAAAAGTATAATAGGTTTAAAAAGTAATGGGGATGTAATATTAAGTCAGAAACAGAAAATTGTTTTATAATCTATGCAGCAAGTGTGAATGAACAGACCGGCCTGTCTGGAAAGTGTGTCTCTGTGTTATGGGAAAAATTTCTGAATGTTCTAATTTTCAAACTATGCATTTATAACTTTAAAAAAATTATGAAAGTTATTAACCATAATGCAGTATTGGTGGATTTTAGGAGGAGTATGGTATTAAAGTAGTTTAATGGTTCATGCTGAGATTCCATTACTGGGTACCTGAGATTTTGGTGTGTTTTTCTGTTGGAGGGAACTTACTTAAATTATTGTTTTGGGTCTTATTTTGCTCATTTATTTGAAAAGACATGCGGTTTCTTAAATGATAGACTCCCTGGAAGAGCAAAAACTACTTTGAAAGATGGATGGATAAACACATTTGTACTATAGATATCTGTTTAGTGCTGCTTGATCTTTATTTTATGACACTGGTGTCAAATTCTCCCAATAACAACTCTAATATCAAACTTCAATAAATTGAAGTTTTTTTAAATTTTTTTTATTTTTTTTAAATTTTTTTTTTTAAATTCATTTATGATAGTCACACACAGAGAGAGAGAGAGAGAGAGAGAGAGAGAGGCGCAGAGACACAGGCAGAGGGAGAAGCAGGCTCCATGCACCGGAGCCCGACGTGGGATTCGATCCCGGGTCTCCAGGATCTCGCCCCGGGCCAAAGGCAGGCGCCAAACTGCTGCGCCACCCAGGGATCCCAATAAATTGAAGTTTTTATGGTATTATGTACAAAAAACTTGAAGGATATAATTGTAAATAAAGATTAGGAGTAATTTTAATTTGAAATATTTTACATTAACTTAATGCATTTATATTAGATACATTATAAATTAAGAGAGTGTTAGGTATGAATGCGGTAGTGTGGCAGGCAACACTTAGGGTGGCACCTGGCTTATAGAAATGTATCATTTTCTGACAATGTTCCTGGTAAACAGCAGGGACCTCTGTTAGCCATTTCTCTTCTGTGTCATCTCTCCAATTGTTTTCATGATGCTCTGTGAATCTCTGTAGCCCCAGAGCTGCTCTGATTCTTGCCTATCCTTAAGTACAGATGTTCTGCTTTTCCTCGTCTGTTTCTCAGTATATTCTCCTCTTAAGCCACTCAGTTGCTTTTCAGTGAGCAAATGGTACTCATATCTTTTAAAGGATGGGGATGGGGATATTTAATAATAAGCATTGCCAATAATTTTGAACTATGTAAATATAAAATTATAGAAGTTCTAAAAGTAAGTACTCTAAGGCAAGCAAAGGAACATATGTTGATTACGAACAGGCATATTTATCGAATTTCAACAAATGAAATTGTGTTTTGACTTTGTTTTCATCTTTCCACTTTTGAGGCTAATTGGAGAGTGGGAACTCCTTTTCCTAATCTTGCTTTTAGGTGGTTCTGTGACTTCATTTTTCTTCCCCATTTCTATAGCTCAGCTTAATCTGTAGTTGTGTTCCCTGGGCCTGCCAGGGTCCATTTGCCTCTGTTCATTCCTGACAGTATACTGAAGATTTCTGAGTGGCTTTCCTTGTTCCTTTGCTGTCTCACTAAGGTTCCCTACCTGCATTCTCTTCTCCCATGTTCTCCTTTCCATGTTTGGCAGCATGTCTGGTCCATGTTTAGGATGTGAGCAGTAGCAATAGGTACTCTTCATAGGTGAAAACACCTAGAAAGCATGCGTGACTGAAAGAGGTGTGCCTTTGTTGTCCATAAGTCTTTTATTTAGTCTTGGTAAGCAGGGAGAGGTGTAAACCATCCTTCGTTATAGGATTTTAGCTTTTATTGTTATATTGTATTTTATTATGTAGTGCTTATTTCTTGTGAAAAATTACATGAGTTGGTTAAAAACTCATACAATGCCAAAGTATATGTAGTGAAAAGGCTCTTCTTTCCTGATTCCCAGTCCTCTGGTCCTCTCTGCTTGAGGCCATCACTGTTCCCAGTTTGAATACTTTTTCAATAATATTTTTTGTATGTGCAATCATGTATATATTTTCTCCCAGCCCTTTGACTTTATGCAAAAGGTAGCATACTATTACCTTGGAGACTGGCCTCAGCACACTTGTCTTTTTTTCACTTAACACTGTATCTCAGAGATCATTTCACATTAGCACATGTAGATATCTCATTTTTAAATACGTAGAAAATGTGCTTTTAAGCCATTGGCTATGGTGTACTGGCATTGTAATGTGATAGTGTCATGAGTTGAAGGGCTGGGTTAAAATGCTGGCTCTGCCATTTATGAGGTGTGTGACCTTGGGCAAGTTACATAACCTGTCTGTGTTTCAGTTGCTTCTTTATAAAATGAAAAGGTAGCATCTCTTTACAAGGTTTTTCTAAGGATTAAAAGAGGTAATGTATGTAAAGCATTTAGCACAGTGTCTTGCTTAATATATCATAGCTGTTATTGTGCTCATTAATTTATCAGATCTGATGAACCCCTAATATGTTTCTCCTTTCTCAAGTAAAATACACAGAAGGTATTACATATTTCTTGACCTTTTAATTTACCTTGATTGATCTTCCAATCCATTGTTTGTATTCTTTCCCTCTTCTGTCATCAAATAACATTACCTATTTTACTTTTTGAGATTTCTTAGCTTATTGATGACTTTACTGATCTATCATGTCATCTCTGTCATTGCATTAGGTACCATCAGTTGTGGTTTATTATAAAACTTCACAGAGAAGGAATATTTCTGTTGATGATACTCCAGAGTGAATTTAATGTCAGCCATTGAAATTTTTCAGGTCACTAGGCAGAATGATTCTTTTTGTGACTGGGATTTCAGCTGGGATAGAACTGAGATTTGGATACAGATGGCAACTGGCAGAGAGTAGTCAATGTAGGGCTGAGATGCCACAGAAGCACTTCAGGATGTGGGCCTGTCTGGGACTGGCCTTGGGAGGCCAGTCAATAGGGAGGAGAATGCGTGGGGAGGGTGGTGATACAGCAACCCCATTGTTCGCTAAAAACTGTTAGGATAACAAAAAGTCAGAGGCAGTGGGGCCTCATGGGGAATGGTAAGCAGCGTGTGGTATGTATAAAATAGAAAAATAACGGTGTCTATAAACTAGATGAGCTGCCTTACTGGGCTATTTTAATGTTCTGCTTCAGGGTATAAGAAGTCTAACTGGGAATGCCCCCACCCTTTTCATAGGGGATGCATGGATCTCGCTTGACAGGGGTCTGTCAAGCTGTCAGGATTGCTGCACCTAGAAATATTTGTGTAAGACCCTTTTAAGGGAGTTGAGTATCTGTAAGAGCATCTGGAGGTTTAGACCTAGTGAATTTAAGATACTAATTCACAACAGTGTGATTCCATCTATACTTACCAGCTGGTGTGATCTAAGCAAGCCAGCTTACATTTTAGAGGTTTCTTTTGTGCTCTGTACTGGAGTGGTTTTTGGCCTCTTGGCCCTGATACGTTTTCACTATTTGAATGATGCATCTTTGCACTGTTCGATAATCGTAATGTTCTTGTCCCTTTTGAGTGTCTGTCATTGTATGCCACAGTGATGAGCAAGGATTGGTTATCCACAACCAGGGTACCTGGTAATGGCTTGCATGTCCCTGGTCTGCTTATTGCGGACTCAAATTGCCTCTTTGCTATAGAACTGTAATCATTGAAGGAAATATATAGAAATGCAGCACTTAAAATACATTTGTAATGTTCTGTTCAAGAGTTTCACTTTTGCTGTTTTTTCTATATTAAAAATCTGATTTCCTCTTCCATTTGCCTAAATCTAACTTACTCTTAATAATCTTTTTTTCCCCCAATTTACTTTTCTGAAAAATTGAACATTTAAAGAAGCGATGGCTTGACCGTGTACCGGTCTTTCTGAGAAAGGGAGACAATTTCGCTTTGCTTCATAGAATTGCCCAGAAGTGGTGGGAGGATTATGTGGCAGAAACATAATTCTTCTGCCCCTTTTGAAAAAGTTCTTCCAGATTCCTTTCCTCTTTTCCCATTCTGTTCTGATGGTTTAAGAGATTCCAGGTGATTCTGCTTTGCATACATGTTCCCCTCTCTCCCTTCCCAGCCCCCTTACATGCATATACACACCCAAAGAGTGAGACATTCTAGACAGTTGATTCTAGTTTCCAGATGTTTGCCCTCCTTTGCAGTTTTAGCCTTCTTCTGTACCCCTCATCCCTTGTTATTATTTTACACATAATACCTTGAAATCTGTGGAGAAAGCTACGAGTAAACTGAAAATGTTTTTACATTATACAGAATGAGAATTCCTGTTCCTGTAAATCACTGCTGAGAGTTCAGAATTGTGTATTTCAGCATCACTGTTATTTCTTTAAAAAAAGTAGTTTTGGTATTGGTTGATTTTTCTCTTGGTTGGTATATGAAGACCCTAAAGATAGAGGAAACATTTTGACCCATTTTGGTTCTTTAAAATAAGTCATCAGAAATCAAATCTGTGGTGCCAGCTCACAGTCTTTATAGATTCTAGTCAAATATCTTCTATATCCTAAGCAGTTGCACTATTTTAAAGAGTAATTGTTACAACCATCTCAAAATAAGTCCTACTTGAGGTATGGAATTTGTTCAGTACTCATCTGTGTTAAGAAAGGAAATAAGCGGGGATCCCTGGCTGACTCAGTGGTTTAGCGCCTGCCTTAGGCCTAGGGCATGATCCTGGAGTCCCAGGATCGAGTCCCACCTCAGGCTCCCAGCATGGAGCCTGCTTCTCCCTCTGCCTGTGTCTCTGCCTCTCCCTCTGCCTGTGTCTCTGCCTCCCTCTGCTCTGCCTCTCTCTCTTTCTGTGTGTCTCATGAGTAAATAAATAAAAAAAATCTTAAAACAAAAACCACCATTTAAATTAAAAAAAAAGGAAATAAGATGTTTCATACCTTTTTTTGCTGCTTATAGAATAAGACCAAACCATAATGTTTAACTTGACAAAAAAATTGTTTAAAATGTTTTTGATAATCAGGAATTAGAGAAATTGGTGTGTTGATACTGTCAGGGAAAGTATGGCTTAAAAATATAGGCTAAGGCTAAGCAGTCTTACTTTAAACCTGTGCTTGATAAAAATTGAATGTAGCCTGAAGAGTCTGACTGAGGATCATGAAATTCTTGGAAGTTTCTGTATTTTTCTTAAATTTAACTTTTGCTAATGTAACACAGGATTTAGAGATACTGTTTCAAAATTTAAAGATACTTCAGGGCATATTAACTGAAGGTTCTTGAAATGAAAACTATTATAAGTGTATTTATTGTATGTGAAAAGAAAATCTCTTTTTTTGAAACTCAGTCTTTAAGAAAAGATCCAGAAGAATGATTATACTATGTAATTTTTTTTTTAAAAGATTTTATTTATTCATTCATGAGACACACAGAGAGAGAGGCACAGGCAGAGGGAGAAGCAGGCTGCATGCAGGGAGCCTGATGCGAGACTCATTCCGGAACTCCAGGATCATGCCCTGGGCTGAAAGCAGACGCTAAACTGTTGAGTCACACAGGTGTCCCTATATTATGTAATTTTTTGAGTTTTTTTTTTTTTTTTAGAAGCCTCAAAATCAAAGTAAAAATGAATTAGAAAATCATCTTTGATTTTCCTGGATCACTTAATTTGAGTTTATTTCAGAGCACATAAGGTTTCTTGGAGTGCAGTAATGATGAAGGACTCCTGGGTGATCAGCCTGCAGGGCAGTGAGCTATGGCCTGTCCTGCCACCCCTGGCTCTGGGGGTTCACCCCCAGACTATAATCGAGGTGTGGCTATCAGAACCTTCAAGAAGAACTCAAGGCATTTACTTGATTGATAATTGAATCAGTATAATGGTCAATTTACATGAACAGCAAGCATTCCTTTTTTTTAAATTGAGAAATAATTGACATGCATCACTGTATAAATTTAGGATGTATAGCATGATGGTTTGATTTACATATATTTGCAATGACTGTTGCAGTAGGTTCAGCCAACATCCATCATCTTATATAGATACAATACAAAGAAGGAAGAAACAAGTTTTTTCTGTTTATAAAATGTGAACTTTTAGAATTTGCTCTTAATGATTGTTCTGTATATCATAGAGCAGTGTTAACTATAGTCATCATATTGTATGTTACATCTTAAGTACTTAATTGTATTTTTTTAATCAGATGAGTTTCATGTGTATAATAGCTTTATAATTAAAAACTACACATTACAAACAGTCATCACCAGAAGTCTCGTTTCCATCCATCGCCATACCATTGACTTCCTTAATCCATTTAGCTCATCCTCCTTACCTTCTAGTAACCACTAGTCTGTTCTTTGGATCTATGATTTTATTTTGTTCATTTGGTTTTTTGGATTCTGCATATAACTGAAATCATATGGTATTTGTCTTTCTCTGACTTATTTTGTTTAGCACTATTCCTTCAAAGTTTGTTCATATTATTGTAGATGGCAATATTTCATTCTTCTATGGCTGAGTAGTATTCCATTGCATAAATATATCCCCTCTTCATTTATCTGTCAGGGGACACTTAGGTTGTTTCCATATTTTGGTATTATAAATAATGCCACAGTAAACATAAGGGATCCCTGTGTATTTTTGAAGTAGTGTTTTGTATTCTTGAGATAAATACCCAGAGTTGGAATAGCTGGGTCATCTGTATTTCTATTCATGAGGATTCTCCATAATGTTTTCCATAGTGGCTGTGCCAATTCTCCCACCAGCAGTGTATTAGGGTCCCCTTTTCTCCGCATCCTCTCCAACACTTATTTCTTGTCTTTCTGATGATAGTGATTCTCACAGTTTTAAGTTGATATCTCATTGTGATTTTGAATTGCATTTCCCCAATAATTAGTTATGTCAAGCATCTTTTCATGTGCCTGTTGACCATCTTCTTTTTTTGGGAAAAATATCTATCCGGGTCCTCTGCCTATTTTTTTAAATTGTAGTTTTTGTTGTTGAATTGTGTGAGTTCTTTATATTTTTTGGATAGTATCTCCTTATCAGTGATACGGTTTGCAAGTATCTTCTCTCAGTGGGTTAGTTGTTTTGATGGTGGTTTTCTATATTGCACAGAAGCTTTTTTAGGTTGATGTAGCCCTATTTATTTTTTGTGTTTCCCTTTGGAGTTAGATCCATAAAGATGTCTGACTGATGTCAAGAAGTTACTGCCTAGGTTTCCTTCTAGGAGTTTTATGGTTTCAGGTCTTATTTTCATGTATTTAATCCATTTTGAGTTAATGGTCTAGTTTCACTTTTTACCTGTGACTATCCAATTTTCTCAGCGTTATTTATTTTTATTTTTTTTTTAATTTTTTTTAAATTTTTATTTATTTATGATAGTCACACGAGAGAGAGAGAGGCAGAGACACAGGCAGAGGGAGAAGCAGGCTCCATGCACTGGAAGCCCGATGTGGGACTCGATCCCGGGTCTCCAGGATCGCGCCCCGGGCCAAAGGCAGGCGCCAAACCGCTGCACCACCCAGGGATCCCTCTCAGCATTATTTATTGATGAAAACTGTCCACCCTTTCTTGTATGTTATTGGTTCCTTTGTGGTAGATTAATTGTCCATATATGTGTGGGTTTGTTTCTAGATTCTTATGTTGATCTTTGTGTGCTCCCCTCCAACCCCCCAATATCATACTTTCAAAATTACTGTAGCTTTGTAGTATGGTTTGAAATCAGGGAGCATAGTACCTCAGCTTTGTTTTTCTTAAGATTGCTTTGGCTGTTCAGGATCTTTTGTGGTTTTGTACAAATTTTAGAATTACTTGTCCTAGTTCTAAGAAGTATGCCATTGGAATTTTGATGAAGATTGTATTAAATCTGTAGATTGCTTTGGGAGCATGGACATTTCAAGAATATTCTCCCAATCCATGAACATGGAATACTTTTCCATTTATTTGTGTCTTGTTCAATTTCTGTCAGTGCCTTACAGTTTCCAGTATACAAATCTTTTACCTTCTTGGTTATATTTGTACCATGTCATTTGCAAGTAATGACAGTTTTACCTCTTTTCCAATTTGGATGGCTTTTATTTCTTTTTCTAGCCTAATTGTTGTGGCTAGGCCTTCCAATACTGTATTGAGTAAAACTGGCAAAAGTGGCCATCCTTTCCTGTTCTTGTTCTTAAAGGAAAAACTCAGTTTTTTGTTGCTGAGGATGATGTGAGCTGTAGGATTGTCCTATATGGCCTTTCTTATGTTGAGGTACATGCCCTCTGTACCCACGTTGTTGAGAGTTTTTTTTTTAAGGTTTTATTTATTCGAGAGAGAGAGAGAGAGAGAGAGAGAGAGAGGCAGACACACAGGCAGAGAGAGAAGCAGGCTGGGATCCTGATGTGGAACTTGATCCTGGGTCTCCAGGATCACATCCTGGGCCAAAAGCAGGTGCTAAACTGCTGAGCCACCCAGGGATCCCCAGTTGTTGAGAGTTTTTAATCCTAAATGGGTGTTGCATTTTGTGTAATGCTTTTTTTTTTTTTTTGGCAACTATTGAGATGACCATGTGATTTTTATCTTTAATTTTAATGTGATGTATTATGTTGATTAACTTGTTGAACCATTCTTACATCCCTTAAGTAAAGGTCACTTGATTGTGGTGTATGATCTTGTTAATGTATTAATGTTTGGTGTGTACATGTTCATGGGGGCCTCTTTTTATTTTTATTTTTATTGGAGTTCAATTTGCCAACATATATATAGCATAACACCCAGTGCTCATCCCGCCAAGTGCCATGGGGGCCTCTTACGATTGTATTTCTGTGGTATCATTTGTAATGTCTCCTTTTTATTTATAGTTTTGTTAATTTGGGTCCTCTATTTCCTTGTCTAGCTAAGGGTTTGTCACTTTTGTTTTCTTTTTCAAGGAACCAAGGTTTAGTTTGGCTATTTTTTTTCCCTCAATTTTATTTATGCTGTAATCTTTATTTCCTTCTGTCAACTTTGGGCTTGATACATTCTTTTGTTTTTCAGGCATTGACTTAGGTTGTTTGAGATCTTTCTTTTTAATGTAGGCATTTATTTCTCTGAATTTCCCTCTTAGAACTGCTTTTGCTACATTCTGTATGCTCTGGTATGTTTCTTTTTGATTTGTCTCAGACTTTATTTCCCTTTTAATTTTTGCTTTGATCTATTGGTTGTTTGGAGAGTATTGTTTAATTTCCATGTGTTCTTAAATTTTCCAGTTTTCCTCTTGTTAACAATTCTTAGTTTTATTGTGGTCAGAATAGTTAGTGTAATTTCAGTGTTCTTGAATTTGCTGAGAGCTATATTGTGGCCTAACATTTGGTCTGTCCTAGAAAATGTTCTATGTGTGCTTGAGAAGAATGTATTCTGCTGCTCTTGGATAGAATATTCTGTATGTCTGTTAGGTCTGTTTTGTCTGTAGTGTTCAAATCTGTTCCCTTATTGATTCCCTGGATGATAGATCCATTGTTGAGACTGGGGTTAAAGCCCTCAACTATTTTTGTGTTACTGTTTGTTCTTCTAGCTCTGTTAGGTTTTGCTTTATATATTGAGGTGCTCTGATGTTGGGCACATAAATACTTAAAATTAATTTATTTTGATTAACCCCTTTATCATTATGCATTCACTTTGTTTTTACCAGTTTTAAAGCCTATTTTGTCTGATACAAATATATTCACTTTTTTACTTTTATTGGGTTGCCATTTGCTTGAAACGAGTTCTTCCATTCACTCAGTCTATGTGTGTCTTTAAGGCTAAAGTGAGTCTCTTGTAGCTAGCATATCATTGAATCTTTTAATTCATTCAGCCATTCTGTGTCATTTGCTTAGAGAATTTATTGTGTTTACATTTTGAGTAATTACTGGTAGGTAATGACTTACTATTGCTATTTTGTTTATTGTTTTCTGATGGTTTTGTAGATCCATTGTTCCTTGTTTCTTTTTTTTAAGACTATATCTTATTTTTTTTAAAGATTTTATTTATTTATTCATGGAGACAGAGACAGAGAGAGGCAGAGACACAGGCAGAGGGAGAAGCAGGCATTATACAGAGAGCCTGACGTGGGACTCGATCCAGGGTCTCCAGGATCACCCCCTGGGCTTCAGGCGGTGCTAAACCACTGCACCACCAGGGCTGCCCTGTTCCTTGTTTCTTAACCTGTTTTTTTGGTTTTGATTTCTTTTGATAGTAGTATGTTCTGACTTACGTAGTCTGTTGTATAATTGCTATAGATTTTTCTTTTGCAATTACCATGAGGCTTACATAAAATATCTTAATTATAACCTTATTATTTCAAGCTGATAACAACCTCAATAAAAATTTAAAACTATACTTTTACTTTTCCCTCTCACACTTTAGGTTATTGTTACAATTTAAATTTTTTAATATTGTATAACTATTAATATATTGCTGTAATTATAATTTTACTGATCATTTTAACTTTCAAACTAGAGTTATAAGTAAATTATGCAGTCATTGCCAAATTATGGATTCTAACTTTGACTATATATTTATCATTACCAGTGAGTTTTATCCTACGTTATGTTCTTAGGATGTTGATGAGCGTCCTTTTTCTTTGACCCAACTCCCTTTAGCATTTCTTGAAAGAGAGGTCTAGTGATGATGAACTCCCTTAATTTTTATTTGTTTGGGAAAGTCTTCATTGTTTTCTGAAGGACAGTTTTGCCAAGTATAATATTCCTGGTTGTCAGTTATTTTGTTTCATATTTTGAATGTGTTATCCTATTCTCTCTTGGCCTGAATGTTTCTGTTGAGAAATCTGCCAACAGTTTAATGGAGGGGGGAGGGTCTTTTGTATGTAACTTCTCTACTTATGCTACTTTTAAAATTCCTTAAGACTTGACAAAATAATTATGTGTGTCCGTGTAGCCCTATTTGGGTTCAACCTATTTGGGGTCCTTTGGGCCCCATGTATCTGAGTGTCTTTTTCTCACCAGATTCAGGAATTTTTCAGCAACTATTGCTTTACAAATACTGTCCGTGCCTTTCTTTTTCCTTCTGGAATTTCTATAATGTGAATATTGTTTCTTTTCATTATGTCTTGTAAGTCTCAGAGTTTCTTCACTCTTTCATTCTTTTTTGTTCTCTAACCAGGTAATTTCTAATGACCTAGCTTCCAGGTCGCTGATTTTTTTCCTTCAGTATGGTTGAATATGCTTTTGAAACCTTCTGTTGATTTACTCCATTTTTTTCACCTCTAGGATTACTGTTTTGTGGGGTTTTTTTTGTTTTGTTTTGATGTCTGTTGCTTAGTTCATTTCATTTTGTTCATACATTGTTTTCCTAATTTCCTCTAGTTGCTTGTGTATTTAGTTCATTAAACTTTTTATAGTGGATTATTCTAAATTCTTTTTCTGATAGTTCATAGGCTTCCATATTTAAATAGGTTATTAGAGCTTGTTGTATCCTATTTACTTGGTACTTGATAATCCTTGATTCCTTATGTTGGTCTCTGCTCATTTGACCAATCAGGTTTCTTTTCCAGGCTTTCTAGGCATGCTTAGATGGAGACTGATCTTCACCAGTCAGCTCAGTTTGGATTTCTGGGCCTCTTGGTCATGTCTTTTTCCAGGTGGGGTCTGCCATGTTTGAGTGAGGCAAATCTTTGACCTTTGAGATTGGAGAACAGCTAGATATAGGACTGCTGCCTTGGACACAACTAAAGTGATACTTTAGGATAGGCCCTGTGCCTGGGGATGGGTATTATAGTCCTAGATTGGGCTATGGGAAGCAAGACAGGACCCAGGGCCTCAATCAGGCAAGAGTGTGCACTGAATTCCCTGGACATGTGAGGCCATCACAGGGGGAAAGCCATGGATTGTATTCTTTGTTCAAGTGCCACTACAAGCAGGGCTGTTGGGTGGGCTGTCATTTCCCATGTGCTCTGGTTATGTTTTCTGGTTGGGCAGGCTGGAGGCTGTATTCATTAGTGAGTGGGCTGTGAATTAGTTTCCCTGTCTGGGCACAGTGGGAGAAGCAGCTGTAAAGCCAGCAGTGCTCTTTGTTATCTCAACTTGAGTTGGCCCACACACTAAGTTCTTGGCTGAACAGGTCCACTAGTTTTGTTCTGTAGACTATTAGCTCTGCCTACCCTTCTCTTGGCTTGAGTGCCACTGGTCTGCATGGCTTTCAGGTGTTCCCACCACCAGATGTGGCCAGGAGACACTCTACAGTGGGTGGGACTGTGACTCAGCTTCTTACTTGGATGTAGGTAGACAGACTCTAGGGCTAACAAAATCCTTGTTTGAGGATCTGAATCAAGCCAGTCTGTACCCTTTAGAGTTCCCTGGACAGTTCTGCTGACTTTGTTCTATAGATGAACAAAGCCTGCTGGTTCAGATTACTTCTTAGGCACTGTGGGTATGACTCAGTCTGCCAAGATCCTTGTGCTGATTGTTGCTTTCTCCTTCCTGCTCCTCTGTTACAGTCTGATTTACAGTGACTGAGCCCTGTAGAGTCCCTTACAGTCCTCATGTGGTGAGGTCAAACTAGTGGCTTCCACATAGCTACTGTCACTGCTGGGGGGCATGGCTGGTTGTCCCCCCCCCCTGCATTATCTTTTCCCATTGGAGGATCTAGAGGCTCAGGGGAGACTTCCCTGGAGACATGATGCTTTGCTGGCTTGGGGATGGGCAAGGTAGTCAATTTATAGCTGCTTCTCTTACCCTTCTGGTGCAGTCTGTCGTCTACCTTGCAGTGCAGGGGGTGCTTCAGATTAACCTTGGTGTTGTAGAATTCTCTCCTTGCTGTTCTTGTTCTTGAATAGTTGTTCTTGTTGTTAGAGGGAGTGAAGTCAGGAATAACTTATGTTGACATCTTGATCACATCACTCTCCCTCCCCTCCTTATTAAAATTTAAAGATATTTTAAAGATCTTAAGATATTTGTAGTTACTTTCAAAAAAATTACTCCTCTCATTTTTTTTTGTCATGTTGTGACAAAAGTCATTTTTTAAAGCTAAAACTTAGTAAAAATGAATGTGGAGTTATTTTTGGTTACTTCATAAACATATGTACAGGTCATGGGGAGAGGTCTTGCTTACACCCTTATCCCTCCAGCCTTTTTGTCCCCTGCCCTGTCACTGGAAACCATTTTAATTAGCTTTTCTTTTAAATTTTTTTTTAATTGAAGCAAACTTCACATACTGTGAAACTCGCCATTTTAAAATGAACAGTTTAGTGGTATTCAGTACATTTTTTCAGTGGTGCACAATCATCTGCTTCTATGCAGTTCCAAAACATTTGTATCACCCCCAAAGGAAACTCTGTACCCATTAAGTGCTCAGACTCCCCTTTCCAGTTCCTGGCAACTACCAGTCTGCATGGATTTACCTGTTAGAAACATTTCATAGAAGTGTAATCATACAGTAGGAGATGTTTTGTGTCTGGCTTATTCCACTTACTGGTGTTTCCTAGGTTCATCATCAGCACTTAATATATAATTTTTTATGGCTAACTATTCCATTATATGAATATGCCAGTTTTTTAAAATCTATTCTTCCATTGGTGGATATTTGCATTATATTTCTATCCTCTTGGCTGTTGCAAACAATGCAGCTGTAAAAGTGTGTGTATTTGTATGAGAACTTGTGCTCATTTATTTGGAGTAAGTGCCTAGGAGTGGTATTACTGGATCACATGATAATTCTATATTAAATTTTTGAGTAATTGCCAAACTGTTTTATACAGTGGCTGCTCCATTTTACTTTCCCACCAGCAATGTATGGAAATTTTAATTTTTTTCGAGAACTTTAAATTTTGTACATCCTTGTCAACACTTATTTTTTTTAAATTAATTGTAGTCATACTAAGATGTGAAGTAGTATATCATTGTGGTTTTGATTTGCATTTCCCTAATGAACAATGATGTTAAGCACTTTTTCATATGATCATTGGACATTTGTCCGATGTCTTTGGAGAAATGTCTCTTCTTTCTTTGTCCATCCCTAAATTGCACTTTGTTGAGTTGTAAGAATTCTTTATGTGTTTTGGATACTAAGCCCTTTTCAGATACATGATTTGAATGTTTTTTTCCCATTCTGTTGCTGGTTTCTTGCTTCTATTTCCCCTATTCTGTTTGCAAATATAAGTGAATATACAAATACATTCTCATTTCCTCTCAGCATGTATAAAAGGTAACATATTATACAGTTTTCTGTAACTGGATTTTTTTCCCAACCTAATAATATAATTTGGAAATCTCTCCATATTACTGCACAGGGCTTCTCTTCCTCCCACCCTCCTCCTGCTCTCTTTGAACAGTACCTCAATGTATGGCTATACCAAGTTCATTCAGCCAATCTCCAGGCTCCTTGTTTTTTTTTTTTTTTTAAGTTCTTTACTATTGCAGATAGTCTATATTGAATAATCTTACATTGTGGGTATTTTCACACTTGTGCTGGTTATCTGTGATAGATTTTTAGAAATAAGATTATTGCAGCAAAGGCCCATAATGTTAAATATGATCTCTTACTCATTCTTTTTTTATTTTAAAGATTTTATTTATTCATTCATGAGAGAGAAGCAGAGAGAGAGAGAGAGAGAGAGAGAGAAGCAGAGACACAGGCAGAGGGAGAGGCAGGCTCCATGCAGGGAGCCCGACACGGAACTCGATCCGGGGTCTCCAGGATCACTCCCTGGGCTGAAGGCAGCGCTAAACCACTGAGCCACCCGGGCTGCCCAGAAACTCACTTATTCTTACCTGGACGTTTTCCTTTGTACTATCATTACATTTTAACGTTTCTTTATTCCTATAAGAACTGCTGTATGGTGTCATCATTATGGTTCACCAAGAACAGTTGCTGCCCCAGATATGAGTACTCAGTGTTTTACAGGAGGTGATTGTTCTACTTCACATAAATGGATCTATTATTTTCAAGTGAAAATCTAAACATTTCAGTGAATATTCATGTTAGATTTTGATTATTGGTCATAAGAAACTCTGAGAAGCACTTGCATCAGACTGAGGAAAAGTGTCTCTTCCTTGCCACAACCCATTCTCTTGGCTACACAAACTTTTTGACTATCGTTTTCTCTTACAAATAAGAGTAGTTGGAAAGATTGACTCCAAATACATGTTAAAGGCCACCATCATTAATGGTTTTAATTTCCCTTTATTCTGTTATCCTATTGTCGGTGTTTACATTACTTTCCCTCTTTGAAGGGTGAACTCATGCCTCTTCCTTCGTGAAATCTTCCCCAATTCACCTAAACTAGAATAGTGCCCCATGTCCTATGCTATTTGTTGCAGCTTCACTGTTAGTACTCAGAAGCTTCATCTAGTGTTAATTATGGACACACAAACTCTTCTTTTTTGTTGTATAGACTCCTTGAAACCAAGGAGTGTTTTTATCAGAAACTTGAACTTATTTCTTGCCCAGTTAGTTACAGCTAAGTATCTTGTGTAAATTAATGTGTAAGGTTTTATGCTGTTTCTTTCTCTTCCTTGTCACCCCGTAAGTGTGGATATTCCTCGGGGTTTTCTCTCTGGCCTTTTCTTCCTTATGATTTCATCTACTCACTGTCAGCAATCATTCCTAAACAGATGACTTCATCTGTATCTCCTCACTCTGGCCCCTGATCTGAGTTCGGGTGTGATTCATCCTACCAGAACCTCAAATACAGTGTCCCCCAAGTCAGAATTGTTAGTGCATCATCTAGTGCTCTATCTGATCTGTAGTAAGCGTTTGTATTCGTGGAATAAATGTATACACAAAAACATTTTTCTTTTCCTGACTACTGAAAATTGTGACACAGACCCTTGCTTTGCCTACCTGCCTCATCACTTGCTGGGCCTCATTGTTTCTGTACGGAAATATTGCACATACATCTCCAGTTTTTCTGCTGTCTCCACCTGTATGTGCCCCCTCACCCCCATTACCATGTGGGTCACTACAGTGACTAACAACTTTTTCAAAGGTACTTGAGGTCTGCCCTGTTAGTCTTAAAAACCTTGCTTAGCTTTCCAAAGCTGACCAAGTTGAGCCTAGCATTAAAAGCTCTCGAGCCTCTGGACATCTCTGAACACCTTTCCTACCTGTTTGCTATTCTTCTGTAAACTCGTCTAGTTTCAGCCAGTATTTTCCATCACTTGGTGTCCACATCATCTACTGAGTTGCTTGAGCTGGAAACCTGAGACTTATCTTGAGTCTGTCTCTTCCTTCCCTGACTCTTTTCCTCTCCCCTGCCACAGCCAGTGATTCAGATTTGCAGGCCTATGGATTTTACTCCTTTAAAATATTTTTCAAATCTGTCCTCATTCTAACTGAACTTTCTGCCCATATTTCTGGTCAAATTCGTCTCCTATACAACCTCTAATACCTAAATCTCACCATGAATCTCTGCTTATAATGACTCTTACAACAGCATTCAAGGATCTTCATAATCTGAGCCTTGTTTTGCTCTACAGTGTGATGTCTTTTTGTCTTCTCGGGTTTCACTTGGCACCTTGAAATACTGAATTGCTGGTGATTCCATTTTATTGCTCCCTTCTTCAGAACACACTATATTATTGTTTTTGGCTCCTTGCTTTTGTTTTGCAGGTTCCTTTAGCCTTGAAAACTGCTGTCTAGCCTCTTTCTTGCCCCACCTTTAGCCAGGCAACCTTGAAGTCATTTCTTAAGTCTCAGCTCAAGCATCACTGCTGCTTTGTACAAAGCCTTTTCTGATTTCTCTGTCTTCTACATTGTTTCCATAGTACCCTGTGAATCTCCCTATCTTTGTACCTTCCTCATTATAGTTGATTATAATAGTCTCTTGAGCTAGTCTGAGAACTTCAAAGATTATTTTATACATTGATATAATCCTTGCACCTGGCACAGTGCCCAGTACACAACTGGAACCCAATAAATACTTGTGGAATATGAATTAATACATTGAATAATTCTTTTTCCTTCATCACCATTTAGGCCTGTGCTTAATGAATTTCCACAGCTTGCTGTGAAAGGAAGAAAATACATGGTTAATGTAGGACAGCTTTGGGTAGATCATAGTATATCCAGAGACTTCAGAGAAAAATCCACTTCTAAGCTCATTCAGGCTGTTGAATCAAGTTCATTTTTTTGTGGTTGTAGGACTGATGTCCCATTTCCTTGTTGGCTCTCAGCTGGGGCTACTCTCTGCCTCTAGAGGCTACTTGTCTTTCTTTTCATGTAGCCCATCTACAAATCAGCAACAGCGTATCAGGTTCTTTTCATACTTTGAAAATCTCTGGCTACTTCTGCATTCAGTCAGAGAAACTATGTGCTTGTAAGGGCTCATGTGTCCAGGTCAGACCCATCAGGATAATAGCCCTATCTGAAGGTCAAATGTGCTATAAGATATAACTTAAACACAGGAATGATGTCATCATGTCCATGGGTTCTATAGATTGGGGTGGGACACTTAAAATTTTACCTATTCTGTGTTCATAGTTGAGTGATGTTTTGACAGGTTAGGTAGTTTCTGCTTTAGCTTGTAAAGTGTCATTTCTTGCCTTTAAGTTTATGTGACCTATTTCCATTTCCTCAAGTCCCTTGGTCTCCTAACTCCTTCATATGTGACAAGGATTTTAATCATGTTATGTGTCATAATGTAGAAATAGCTTGAGAGAAATGAGTTTAAATGGACTGTTAATCCTCATAATGAAATCTGGTATGTTTTATTATAGGAAAACATGATTCATTTAAAATCACAGTAGATTGTTTTGATTGTAAGCAGAATATTTTTTTAAAGTAAACTTTTTATCGAAAGTACACAAATAATATATTAATAAATTTTAACAGTGGAACATACTGCATATAATTAATATCAAGATCAAACTATTAGAATGATTACCAGTACCCCAGATGCCTACCTATCCTGTGCTCCCCCCCCTTTTTTTAAAGATTTGATTTATTCATGAGAGACACACAGAGAAGCAGAGACATAGGCAGAAGGAGAAGCAGGCTACTCGAGGGGAGCCTGAGGTGGGACTCAATCTCGGGACCCCAGGACCACGCCCTGTACTGAAGGCAGACTGAGCCACCCAGGCAGGTGTCCCTCCTATGGCCCTTTTGAATGAATTTTGTTTGCACATTAATTTGATAAAGCTTTTTAGACTATTTAATCCTTTTTAAAAAGTTGCTTTTAAGATGCAAGTATAAAAAGATAATCCTTAAAATATTTTGAGCATGTCAGCCTTATTAAAAAGAGAGAAAAGACTCAAATTAATAAAATCATGAATGAGAAAGGAGAGATCACTACCAACACCAAGGAAATACAAACGATTTTAAAAACATATTATGAGCAGCCAGTAAATTAGGCAATCTAGAAGAAATGGACGCATTTCTGGAAAACCACAAACTACCAAAACTGGAACAGGAAGAAATAGAAAACCTGAACAGGCCAATAACCAGGGAGGAAATTGAAGCAGTCATCCAAAACCTCCCAAGACACAAAAGTCAAGGGCCAGATGGCTTCTCTGGGGAATTCTATCAAACGTTTAAAGAAGAAACCATACCTATTCTTCTAAAGCTGTTCGGAAAGATAGAAAGAGATGGAGTACTTCCAAACTCGTTCTATGAGGCCAGCATCACCTTAATTCCAAAACCAGAAAAAGACCCCACCAAAAAGAATTATAGACCAATATCCCTGATGAACATGGATGCAAAAATTCTCAACAAGATACTAGCCAATAGGATCCAACAGTACATTAAGAAGATTATTCACCATGACCAAGTGGGATTTATCCCCAGGATGCCTGCTGGTTCAACACTTGTAAAGCAATCAGTGTGATTCATTGTATCAGCAAGAAAAAAACAAGAACCATATGATCCTCTCAATAGATGCAGAGAAAGCATTTGACAAAATACAGCATCCATTCCTGATCAAAACTCTTCAGGGTGTAGGGATAAGAGGGTACATTACTCAACATCTTAAAAGCCATCTACAAAAAGCCCACAGCAAATATCATTCTCAATGGGGAAACATTGGAAGCCTTTCCCCTAAGATCAGGAACAAGACAGGGATGTCCACTCTCACCACTGCTGTTCAACATAGTACTAGAAGTCCTAGCCTCAGCAGTCAGACAACAAAAAGAAATAAAAGGCATTCAGTTGGGCAAAGAAGAAGTCAAACTCTCCCTCTTTGCAGATGACATGATACTGTACATAGAAAATCCAAAAGCCTCCACCCCAAGATTGCTAGAGCTCATACAGCAATTCGGCAGTGTGGCAGGATACAAAATCAATGCCCAGAAGTCAGTGGCATTTCTATACACTAACAATGAGACTGAAGAAAGAGAAATTAAGGAATCAATCCCATTTACAATTGCACCCAAAAGCATCAGATACCTAGGAATAAACCTAACCAAAGAGGTAAAGGATTTATACCCTAAAAACTACAGAACGCTTTTGAAAGGAATTGAGGAAGACACAAAGAGATGGAAAATATTCCATGCTCATGGATTGGCAGAATTAACATTGTGAAAATGTCAATGTTACCCAGGGCATTTTACACGTTTAATGCAATCCCTATCAAAATACCATGGACTTTTTTCAGGGAGTTGGAACAAATTATTTTAAGATTTGTGTGGAATCAGAAGAGACCCCGAATAGCCAGGGGAATATTAAAAAAGAAAACCAGGGCAGCCCGGTGGCACAGCGGTGTAGTGCTGCCTGCAGCCCAGGGCGTGATCTTGGAGACCCTGGATCGAGTCCCACGTCAGGCTCCCTGTTGCCTGCTTCTCCCTCTGCCTGTGTCTCTGCCTCTCTCTCTCTCTGCATCTCTATGAATAAATAAATAAACTCTTAAAAAAAAAAAAGAAAACCATAGCTGGGGGCATCACAATGCCAGATTTCAGGTTGTACTACAAAGCTGTGGTCATCAAGACAGTGTGGTACTGGCACAAAAACAGACATATAGATCAGTGGAACAGAATAGAGAATCCAGAAGTGGATCCTCAACTTTATGGTCAACTAATATTCGACAAAGGAGGAAAGACTATCCACTGGAAAAGAGTCTCTTCAATAAATGGTGCTGGGAAAATTGGACATCCACATGCAGAAGAATGAAACTAGACCACTCTCTTGCACCATACAAAAAGATAAACTCAAAATGGATGAAAGATCTAAATGTGAGACAAGATTCCATCAAAATCCTAGAGGAGAACACAGGCAATACCCTTTTTGAACTCAGCCACAGTAACTTCTTGCAAGATACATCCACGAAGGCAAAAGAAACAAAAGCAAAAATGAACTATTGGGACTTCATCAAGATAAGAAGCTTTTGCACAGCAAAAGAAACAGTCAACAAAACTAAAAGACAACCTACAGAATGGGAGAAGATATTTGGTAATGACGTATCAGATAAAGGGCTAGTATCCAAGATCTATAAAGAACTTATTAAACTCAACAGCAAAGAAACAAACAATCCAATCATGAAATGGGCAAAAGACATGAACAGAAATTTCACCAAAGAAGACATACACATGGCCAACAAGCACGTGAAAAAATGCTCCACATCACTTGCCATCAGGGAAATACAAATCAAAACCACAATGAGATACCACCTCACACCAGTGAGAGTGGTGAAAATTAACAAGGCAGGAAACAACAAATGTTGGAGAGGATGTGGAGAAAGGGGAACCCTCTTGCACTGTTGGTGGGAATGTGAACTGGTGCAGCCACTCTGGAAAACTGTGTGGAGGTTCCTCAAAGAGTTAAAAATAGATCTGCCCTATGACCCAGCAATGGCACTGCTGGGGATTTACCTCAAAGATACAGATGGAGTGAAACGCTGAGACACCTGCACCCCGATGTTTCTAGCAGCTTTGTCCACAATAGCCAAACTGTGGAAGGAGCCTCAGTGTCCATCGACAGATGAGTGGATAAAGAAGATGTGGTATATGTATACAATGGAATATTACTCAGCCATTAGAAACGACAAATACCCACCATTTGCTTTGACGTGGAGGGTATTATGCTGAGTGAAAGAAGTCAGTCGGAGAAGGACAAACATTATATGGTCTCATTCATTTGGGGAATATAAAAAATAATGAAAGGGAATAAAGGGGAAAGGAGAAAAAATGAGTGGGAAATATCTGAAAGGGAGACAGAACATGAGAGACTCCTAACTCTGGGAAATGAACTAGGGGTGGTAGAAAGGGAGGTGGGCGGGGGTGGTGGTGGTGGTGGTGGTGGTGACCGGGTGAAGGGCACTGAGGGGGACACTTGATGGGATGAGCACTGGGTGTTATTCTATATGTTGGCAAATTGAACACTAATAAAAATAAATTTATTAAAACAATAAATATTATGTGAGCTACACATGTAGTTTAAAATTTTCTGTAGCTATATTAAAAAGAAAAAAGTAAAATGAAAGAGATTAATTCTAAAAAAAATTTTTTTTGAGCATGTGATAAGAGTACGTAGCTCTTAGAGTTTGCTGCAGAGGATGAGATGTAATGATCAAAGGTGACGTGGAGCTAGATTATTTATCTTCTCGGTAATAGGAAATAAAGTCCCAATTTTCTAACTTTTAGTTATAAAAATGGTTTTTGCACTCAAAGCAGTAGTAAGCTCTTTTGTTGTTAGAGACTAGAAGACTCTTCTTTAGGAAAGTTATCCTAATGCGGTCAATTTGAGGTGGTTGTTGGTTTTTATATTTTAAGACTAGATTTTCTTAGTGTTCTCTTGTATAATTTTTCCTGTGTCCAGAAAATAGTAAAAGACAAGTTTTAGATACATTTGAAAGTCACACATTAGAAAGGAAGTTCTTCTTCCCAGTTTAATTTTACTGTCTTAACAGAGGACAAGTTTTCCATGTTGAACTCTCCTTTTTTTTTTTTTTAAGATTTTTATTTATCCACTTACTTTAGAGGGAGAACATGCATGCACACACAAGTGCAAGCAGGGGGAGGGGTAGAGGGGGAGGTTAGATAGAATCTTAAGCTAACTTGACATTGAGTCGGATGCAGGGCTGTATCTCATGACTCTGAGATCATGATGTTGAAACCAAGAGTTGTATGCTTAACCGACTGAGCCACCCGGGCACCCTCCAACTTTCTTTTTTAGGAGACAACAAGCTTTAGGAAACTATTCCAGCCTCATAATGTGGTAGACTGCTGGAATACCTGTTTATGTGTCTCTGTAACTGTATTTTACCATAACCATTATCAAAGCCTAGACTGTTTGAGAAGGATGGCTTCTTAAATTTCTCTACCCAATTACTTTTTGGAGATGATGCTTGAATTTCACAGGTACATCCTAAAACACAGATTCTAGGGGCACCTGGGTGGTTCAGTTGGTTAAGCATCTACCTTTGGTTCAGGTCTCGATCTCAAGGTCCTGGGATCGAGCCCTGCACCAGGCTCCTTGCTCAGCTGGGGGTCTGCTTCTCCCCTCCCTCTGCCCCTTCCCCCAGCTTGTTGCTCTCTATGTTGCTCGTTCTTTCTCTCAAAATCTTAAAAAAAAAGAAAAAAACCTCCCACAGATTCTAATATAGTGCTCTTATTGATAAGTTGGAGATCTTCAAGCAGGAGACTGTATTCTAAACATTGATATGCAAGGATTCATGATGATCTGAGCATCAGTAGCCTATTTTTTCTAATTACATGTATTCTAGTAATCTCAATCTTTTGTATATAATGTCCTAATTTTTATATGTAGCATCTTAACCTATTACTCTGTATTTCTCTAACCTCACTCATGAAAAATTAGTTGAGCAAAACTTCATAGAGAAAATAAAGGAGTCTGAGGATTATTTATAAGACATTCATCAATTGTTCTAGTACTTTTGCATATATATATATATATAAAACTACATTACTTAGGAATATTAGTAATTTTACACAAGAAACTGGCTTATTTTGTAGATATGCACTCTAATCCCTTAGGACACTTTCTATGATGGAGTTACTTTTATATTCTATTGTCTATAATTAGTATCACTTTGGTTCCTGGGAGTTAAGATTATATTAAGAAATCTTTTTTCTTTGGGGTAATTTTTCATGAACAGGAAATCACATAGGTTGTTATAATCAAAGCACCAGGCTTTTAGAAGCCATGACTTAGGTGCATGGAGCAAATCTGTATTTGGGAGAACTGGGAAAGACCATGTCATACATACTCTAGAAAAAAAGAATCGTATTTTGTGCGTGCGTGTGTGTGTGTGTGGGGGGGTGGATGTAGAGTATCTCTTAATGTAACTTAAGGTGGTTTGTGTTTTTTCCCATCCTAATGGGAAAATGATACTTTTTCATTAAAAATTATGAAGTATAGAAAAGTATGAAGAAAGTACAGATCCAAAAAAATGTTCCTCCCCTAGTAAAACCATGGTTGATATTTTGGTGAACTAGCTTCCAGCAATCTGTGTCTATGTATGTTTGTGAAAGGGTACATATCCATCGAACTGGGATCAAATCTGTCAGTTTTCAAATCTATAAATACAGACATGTACCATTATTTTGAATAGATATGTAATCTTCCACTGATGTTTTCTTAAGTCTTATAGACATGGAAGTTTTAGTTCTTCATTTTAAATCCTGATATGATGGATATGGTTAGGTATACATGTTTTCCTATTTGTCTGATAGTCACCTCAGTTAGGATGAACACCTTTGAGGAGGATGGCTGGTCAGAAAGTACATCCATTTTGTTTCATATCACTAGGTGTTACTGTACTCTTCACTAGGTTCTCATGTACGCATCTTATCCCCAGCATTGCTGTCAGTTTATTTTTTAAATTACTGCAAATTTGAAATATGCAAACTGATAGCATTTCCCCCCACTCTGTCTTTACTTCATTTATTTTTTATTGCTTTAATTTATCATTTAGCAATGGTAGACTATGCACCCATCACTCAGTTTCAGTAATTTCAACTCATGGTTAATTTTGTTTCATCTACATTGTACCTATTTCCCTTCCTCCCATTTATGTGAAGCAAATTCCGGACATATTCTCATTTAATTTGTGTTGAATTATTTAATATCTCATTTTTATTTATATCTCTACTTATTACTGAGAATGAGTATCCTTTTATATACATACTGGGTATGAAGTGTACCCAATTTAATAATGAATTTGTTGATTTTCTTTCTCTGCTTTGTATTAATTACATTAATGTGATTTAGCACTTAGGTTTAATAATCTTAAGATGTTAGGTATAAGGATAAGTTCAGTTCCAGGAAAAGTAACTAGACTTTGTGCTGGTCATATAACATCTGCAGCATTGAGTTCTGGGTGTGACATTTTGAGGACATTGACAAATGAGGATATCCAGAAGAGTGAGCAGTGTGATGAAATTAGGGATTAGTGTCATATAGGGAATGGTTGAAGTAGCTAGGTGGGGATCTTTAGTTTGGAGAAAAACAAAACAGGGAAGAGTGTGGTGAAGGACGACAACTGTCTGAAGATGTGTCATGTCTGAGAGGCTTCAGGGATAAGGGAGAACCTGCTAATTAAGTAGCAATAAATTAATCTCTGGCTCCTCATACTTTTACTGATTTAGTTTATATACTGCTGATGAAAGCAAGTGATTTGTTATGTGGTGCAAATGATGCTTTTGGGTTTCTGGGAAACCTTGAGATGATCTTTGTCAGGTTTTGCTCCATATGTCCATTTCTCCAAACCAGGACTTAACTTTGATATTTAAATTGATTCTGCTGTATAAGAAAATGCTCTTCAGTAGAAAAAAATGTTTTTCTAGCCAGAAAGCTGCTCAGTTTAGGCCCACAATCTCATACCCATAGATTCAAAATAAAAAAAATTTTTTTTTGAAATATTTTTCATAACTCATTTGGAGGCAAAACTTGACCTGAACAGATGTCTTTATTTATTCCACTTGGTGTGAATATTCATACAGTTCTTTGCAGAAATAGTAATGTGTTTGATTATGGTGTGCTTTCCCATACCCCAGGGGATGTTATGTATTGTATTATTACCCTTCTAAAATCCAAAGAAGTCTGAAATTTGAAACGCTTCTAGCCCAAAGGGTTTTTGCACCTATAAGTTTTGTTTTATTTATATGTGTATATTTTTAAAGATTGTATTTATTAGAGATACCATGTGTGCGGGTGAGAACAAGCAGGGAGAGAGCAGAGAGAGGAGCATACTCACTGCTGAGCAGGGAGCCTGATGCATGATTCCAGGACTCTGGGACCATGATCTGAGCTGAAGGCAGATGCTAACAGACTTAGCCACCCAGGAACCCCTATAATGGTTTTTATAAACTTTATTTTTATTTATGTTGAATGATGTACTGTGTATTTTGATACCTGATCACTATATGTATTTGTAAAAGAGGACAATAGTTAACACTTGTTTATCCCTTTGGAGGCTGTGAAATTAGGTTAATATGTAGAACATATTGAAATTATGACTATCCCAAAATAATGTTGTTTGCATGGTATTATTTTATACGAGTTTAACATTTTTCTTAAAATGGCAATACAGAGTTGAAATATTTTATCAGTTAAATAGAGATGTCTTTTAGAGGCAAATGACAAGATATTTTTAAATGTTTTCACTTCATCTGATTAGTGCATTATAGTGTTATATTGAATAATTAGAAATGAAGTAATGTATCATAAAACAGAATCATGCCTATTTGAAGTCTACATATATGACCTTTTTGAATTTGCTTTTAAGCATAGATATCGAAGATGCTTGTAAATAGTGGTGATGATTTCATTTTAAGTCATGTTGAGCATCCTACTTCAAGTGATCTAAAATTGCTGGTGTTGTAAGCTATGCCCTAAACTTTACATAGAGTGAAGGGCAGTATGGTTAAATAATGTATTTATAAAAAGAAAAACAATTTGGTTAAAAAACAGGAAAAAGTCTTATGTGAAAGTCTGCTTCCCCCAATCATTCTATCCAAAGATAACTATTAATTTTTTTTGCATATTTTTCTAATTTTATTCATATCAGTAATATATGTGTGTGTTTATTAAATTATACGAATAGGAACATACAGTATTGTCTATTGCTTTTTCATGTATGTGTCTTAGAGGTCTTTCTGTAAGTGCACACATAGATCTACTTTCTTTTTGGTCATTGTGTAGTATTCCATGTATACATATGTTAACTTTCATAGCCAGTCCTCGATGGACTTAAAGGCTTTTTCTCATTTTGGTTTTAGAAATGATCATGCAAAAAAAATGATCATGCAGTAAGCATCTTTGTATATGAAGCTTGACCTATTCTTGCAAGAAAACCCTACAGGTAGATTTCTAACATAGTAGTGCTGGATTTATAGAGCTAAACATATCAATAGTCTTGAATTACCCACAAAAAGGTCTTACCACTGTTGTCTTTTTACTGACTGTGCTCATGAATGCTGTTTATTTCCTCTATTGCTCTGCTTGGCATTAAAATAGGTATGATTTTAAATACAGTAATAAACATTCAGTTTTTTCATTTAAAGTCTTACTTTGTTAATGACAAATTTAAATTCGAAAAATTTCTGTGTTTGAGCCATATTTTCCTTTTGCCTACAGCTTTTGGTACTCATGTAGGCTCAGGTTCTCTGCTCCCACACCTTTGGAATCCCCCTCATGAGGCACTTCTTATGACTTTGGGAAGAAACAGATTATTTCTTTTCTCATTTTGATCTCCTTGGGAGGAAACAAGCCCCTTGTTTATATACTTTTTTTAATTGAACAGATTTGAGATATGATTCACTCGTTCAAAATGTAAAAATCAATAATTTTGGAATATTCAGTTGTGAAACCACAAACACAATTTTAGAACATTTTCATGACCTCAAAAAGAAATCTCACATTCCTTAGTTATAATTCCTCCATCAGTTTAACCCTACTTTCTGTCTCTATAGATCTGTTTATTCTGGGTATTTCATATAAATGGAGTTCTATTTGTGGTCCTTTTGCATGTGGTGTCTTTCACGTAGCATCATGTTTTCAAGGTTCATCCATCTTGTAGCATGAATCAACACCATTCTTTTTTGTGGCTGTATAGTATTATATTGTATGGCTATATCACATATGGCTATATCACATGTGTGTTTGTGTATACTTTTTGGTGATTGTGAGTAATGCTAACATATACAACTTTTTGTGTGAATATAGTTTATCATTTCTCTTGGGTACACACCTAGGGGTAGGATTGTTGGGTCATGTCATAACTATATTTAAGCATTTGAGAACTGTCTGATTGTTTTCAAAGTGGCTGCATCATTTTATATTCCCACTAACGGTTTATAGTGAGAGTACAATTTCTCCACATTTTTGCCGACATTTGTTTTCCTTTAAAAAATTAAAAAAAATTTATAGGCATCCAAATAGGTATGAAGTAGTACCTCATTGTGGTTTTGACTTGCATTTCCTTGATTGCTGACAATGTTGAGCATCTTTTTATGTGCTTATTGGCAATTTGCATATCTTTGGGAAAACATGTATTTAGATCTTTTGCCCATTTTTATTTATTAATTATTATTTATTTAGATTTTATTTATTTATTCATGAGAGACGCACAGAGAGAGGCAGAGACACAGGCAAAACGAGAAGCAGGCTCCATGCAGGGAGCCCAAAATTCTTTATATATCCTAGATACAACTGTCTTATCAGGTATATAATTTTTAGACATTTTCTCTTGTTTCTGGGTTGGTTTTTCACTTTCTTGATGCTATTCTTTAAAGTATAAAAGTTTTTAATTTTGATGAAACCTAGTGCATCTTATTCTTGTACTTTTGGTCTCATATCTGAACATACGTACATACATACATACATACATTTATTTATTTATTTATTTATTTATTTATTTATTTATTTATTTATTTATTTATAAAAGATTTGTATTTATTCATGAGAGACACGGAGAAAGAGGCAGAGACACAGGCAGAGGGAGAAGCAGGCTCCATGCAGGGAACCCGACGTGGGACTCAATCCTGAGTCTCCAGGATCATGCCCTGGGCTGAAGGCGGTGCTAAACCACTAAGCCACCGGGGCTGCCCGGCAACATGTTTCTCATCTCAACCACTTACTTCTTGAAGATAATCTCAGATGCATCTTATTTTAAGGCAGTACCAATAAGTTGACTTTTAGATGTTTTACTTGGAAATAGACTCAAAGGTATTTTCATAAAATCTAGCTTTCATAATAAGATATGACTTTGCAACATAGTTTTGCATATTTATGGTAAAAAACTTGTTATTGCTTACATTTAAGGACTAAAAAAATCTACTTTTGCAAATTCAGAATGTAGCTTTTTTGTGCCTTATTTTGAGTAGGATTAAGTTGAATTTTTTTTTTTAAGATTTTATTTATTTATTCATGAGAGACACAGAGAGAGGCAGAGACACAGGCAGAGGGAGAAGCAGGCTCCACACAGGGAGCCCGACATGGGACTCGATCCTGGGTCTCCAGGATCAGGCCCTGGGCTGAAGGCAGGCACCAAACCGCTGAGCCACCCGGGCTGCCCTAAGTTGAATTTTTTACACTAAGAAGATGGTGATTAATTTATTGCAAGTTAAAAAAAAATACCTTATCCAAACTATTATTGTCTTAGAAGGTAGCATCTCTAAAATTTTGGCTTCTAATTGATAACTGAAATTTTGATTTAAACTGATTTTGGTCATACACAGAAAGTTAAATATTTATTTAATATTGTGATTTTAAATCTCTGTATTTTTTTTCCCCAGATAATTAAGTACAGGGCATGGCTTACTGAGAAATATGACTAGAGCTGTACAAATTAATCCTAGCAGGGCTTCATCCTTTAATGTCAGCACTGTAAATTGTTCTCACGTTATTCCTATTATTCTGGTGTTATATCTTATGTAGATAAAAATTCTTATTTTGTGGGTGAAAAGGGATATAAAGTTCAGTAGGATTCAGGAACTTAAAAGTTGCCCTCTCTCACATTTTTAATAAGTGAAGTTAGTAATTATAAAGGAATGATAATGCAATCTGTTATCTGTTTAGAAAAACAAATTTTATTGCCATTTATAATACATATAAATGGGTGCTATTTTAGAAAAAATTAGTATATTTCTAGGCTTTAGAATCTGCATTTCATAATTAAATTTTAGTGGAGGTTGGGACAGTTTCTAGGAATGTCATAATGTGCTGTAGGGGACAGTAATACTTTTAAAGATTCTGACGTGAAGCTAATATGGTGTTTCTATTTCTAAATATCTTTCCTCCCTCCTGAGAGTAGATATAAGAAATATTTTTGGTAAATCTGTCAAGTTTTTTATATTGATTCTCATTATATCTTTGAAAGGTACCTAAATAATATTAACATTTTAAGTTAAACAGTTACTCAGCTTACTACTTTTTGACATTACCACTGATTAGAATTGCGGGCTAAGTTGAGCCTGGGGAATGAGTTTCATTGTCTACAAAAGGCTCTTAGATTTCTCTTTTTCAATACATCATAACCTTTTGTTAGGGCATTGCCAAGAAAGGAAGGGACTGCTTCCTCCAGGTTGTGTATTTGACTTTGGCTTTCTCACAGATACACTGTGTATGAGTTCGTATCTCTTGTTTTTAAATTTTTTAAAAAAGATTTTATTAGAGAAAGATAGCAAGAGATAGTGTGTGTGAATTTGCGTGTATGAACAGGGTAGAGGGAGAAGCAAGCTCCCCATTGAGCAAGGAAGCTTGACATGGGTCCTGAGATCAAGACCTGAGTGTAAGGCAGACGCTTAACCAAATGAGCCACCCAGGCATTAACCAAATGAGCCACCCAGGCACCCTAGCTCTCTTGTTTAATGAATTGAAAGCAGCTAGTATGTTTTCTGTGGTTTTGTTGCTCCGGGGGTACCTGATTTCTAATGAAGAACAAAATGCACAGAACTGATGGGCTTAATTATTGGCAAAATTATGATGTTCAAAATCTACTTGTGGAATATCTGAAATTTCTTACTTCTAGGGAGTCAACTGACTAATGGAGAGCAGAATGAATAGAATGAATGGAGCAATTCAGTTTCTGAGAAGATCTTCATTACATTTTATAATTTTATGTTACCCTTGAGTGAGGTCCAAGAAGTATCTACTGCAACTATGGAATGCTCACTCTGGTTCTGCCTGCCTTTGGGCTTCTACATGTTTTCCTGTTTTGCATTATCTCTGACTTCTGGTTAGGTTGTGATTATTTCCTTCCATATCTAGCTTTTAAATCAGCACCTTGAACTTTGTCATGTTAATGAACATCTTTGTCTCTTTTTTGATCTGCTGTGCCACATAGACTCCTCCTTATCTGCTTTTGTAGCCCCATTGCTCCGTACTTTTGTGTGAATTGGAACAACTCTGAAGACTTGTTTGTATTGGTCAGGGAACAGGATCTAATTCTTCCTACTTTAAACAAGGGATTTAGCACAGGGAGTTAACTGTCTCATTGAACTGTTAAGGGGGGCTTAAAGGCATATTCTAGCCTGACCTGCCAAGGGAGCTCATGTTTTAGCCTGACCAGGAAGCACACTGTTGAAGTGGATGCTGCTGATCAGCTCCTGACCCCACAGTCTTGCTGTTTTGCTTGTCATCCACATGAGCATGATGGATATGTCACATTGTTTCGCTCCCTGCTTAAGTCAGATTCGGTCATAACTCAATTGGATCATACAAATTTATATTTTGTGTGATTCACGTTTATCATGATATGATTGATACAGTTTAAGTCCAGTCCAGAACACCAGTAGCATGAGTGCTGGGAAATGTGGTTTTTAGCTTTCCAGTCTCTGTGGTTTGCTAATAGAAGGCTGGAGTAGTTTGAGTCAGTCTGGTCTTCTCCACAAATGTGTGTTTTCTATTTAAAGCTGCTGATTCTTTGAAATTGCTCATGTCCTTTCACTTGTCCTTGAGAGAGAGATTCTTCTGTTGACCAACACGGCAATTCCTGTTCCACTTCACTCTGGTCCCTTTGAGCAGATGATGAGCCTAAGCTTGAGAGGAAAATGAAGCTGTTATTGGATGTGAACTCCACTTAATCATTCTTCTGGCCTTATCTCCTATTACTTTCAAATTGCAGCAAGTAGCTGCAGCACCACTCTGTGGCATGTAGGAGAGAGGCAGTGAGCATTAGCAAAGTCTCTGGGGACACAGGCTCTTGGAATTGGGGTCTAGGAAGTGCAGAGAATAAATAGAGAAATAAAAATTTTCTGGCAATTCAGAAACAACTTCTTGTGAGCATTTGACACCATGACATTATTCTTTTTTTAATTTTAATTTTTATTTTTTATATTCTTTCCTTCTTAAAAACCTTTTTTCACTGAGTCCAGGACATGTTCTCCTGTCTCAGGGATCGAAACCCTTTCTGTTTCTTTTGTTGATTACTCTCCTTGCCTCAGGTCTCAGTCCCTCTTTTTTTCTCTCAGGGCAGTCTCTTCCTTAGTTTATCTCTAGCCTCAGCCTTTCCCAGAAGTCTGGATTTGTGCTTCTAGTGGCCTACATTGATCTCCTTGTAGGTGTCTAATACATTGAAAACCAAACTCTTGATTGTTTTCTTCCTGCCCTTCTGCCCCTCACTCAGTGCACTTCTTACTAAAATGCATTATGATTTACCCAGTAATTCATGCCCAGAACCTTGGAGCTGTCCTCAGTCTTCTCTTTTATTTCTTACATTCACTCCATTAACATATTCTGTTGGTTCTGCCTTCCCACTAAGTGCTAAAACTGCCGCTTGTAATCATACTTACTGTTGTCATCCTAGGCCACCATCATCACTTTAAATGGTTACCCTCACTTGACTCTTCTTTACCTGACAGCCAGAGTGAGTAAGTTCTTAGATCATGCCTTTCTGCTACTTACTTAGCATGTAAATACCATTTCACCTAGAATATGATTTAAAGTTCTTAGTATAGCCTACAAGGCTTTGTGTGTATAATCCTGGCAGTCTTTCTGACCATACTTCTTGTCTCGGTCTAGCTTACTAAACTTCTTCCACATTGGTTTTCCCAACAACCCCTGCCCCCAAACTTACAGGGATAGGTACATAATATAATAGTATATATCTATTTTTCTGATCCCCCTACAGGAATGATTCATTGTCAGGAACAATTTTGCTTTGTTTTATGTTTCCTTTGGCACATGGGTGCCCACATGTTTGCTCATTGGAAGGTGGGGACAGTGAAATTATTTTAAAGGTCTTAGTGGAAGATTGAAGATTAAATTGTCTTTTGTGGGGGGTGCCTGGGTGGCTCAGCAGTTGAGTACCTGCCTTTGGCCCAGGGTGTGATCCTGGAACCCTGGGATTGAGTCCTACATCAGGTTCCTTGCATGGAGCCCGGTTCTCCCTGTGCATGTGTATCTGCCTCTCTGTCTGTCTCTCATGAGTAAATAAATAAAATCTTAAAAAGATTGTCTTTTGGGGAGGGGCAGGTTGTAAGAAATAGTAAAATATGTGATTGATTATAAGTAAGGGACAGTAAGCATTAAGGAATGATACAAAGATGAAAGAAATAAGAGTGGGCCAGAGACTTCCCTTCCTGTCAAAATGAAGCAGCTCGTTACTCCAGACTCCACCATCTTACAGCCCACAGCTCCTGGAGGTAACACAACAAACAAGCATAGGAAGACTCTGGAAGGTGGAAAGAATGTGGACAGTCTCGGAACTTAGGGATTTTAGAAATGACAAGAGGGTGGGTTCTTTAGTTTTTTCTTATTGTCTCCCATGCATCCTAGACAGCATGCTGCAGAAGCCTCCAACCCTGAACAGTCAGCAGCATAGCAAAAATTCCAAGAAGAGCCTTTCCCTAGACAAAGTGAAAGTAAAGAATGGTCTAAGAAAATTCTGTGTTGGTACTCACCCTACTCCAGCCAGACATCAGAAGAACCCACCTCTGGTACACAGTTTCAGCAGGGCTGGGATGGGAGTTGACTCTACCACCTTTCTTCCTTGGGAGTGCCACTGTCCAGCAGGAGTGGAGTACAGGACATTTGCACTAACAAATGTCCCTAATAATTATATGAAAAGAGGAAAGGTTTAAAATCAGTAACCCATACTCTTAACCTCAATACATTAGGGGAAAAAGTACCCAAAGCAAGGAGAAGGAAGGAAATTGAAACTAAGAAGGGAAAAAAAATCAGTGAAATAAATTGTTCTTTGGAAAATAAGATTGATAACTTGCAGCAAGACCAGTAGAGATAAAAAGGGAGAAAACACATCACAAACTACAAATCCTGCAGCTATTAAAAGAATAATAAAGAAATGATACAGCTTTACATTAATAAATTGGACCACTTAGAGGGAATGAATCCATTTTTAAAAACTAAAACTTACCAAAACTGAATTAAGATGAAATAACCTGAATTAGTGGTGTAGCCATTAAAGAAATTGAATTCGTCATTAAAAAGATCCTGAGGAATCTCAGGGCCAGATGGTTTCACAGGAGGAATCAAAATTCCGTTTTTATGTAGTCTCTTCCAGAAAATAGAAGGGAAGACTCACAAACTCAATTTATGAGGGTAGAATTACCCTAACAGCAAAATCAGGTAAAGACAATATATATGAAAAGAATTCTGCAGGCCATTATCTTTCATGAACTTAGAGGCAATAATTTTTAACAAAATGTTGGCAAATTTAATCTTTATATATGTATAAATTATATATATAAACTTTACCATGGCTAGTAGGATTTATTTCAGGCATCCGTGCCTGGTTCAACATTTAAAAATCAGTATATGATTTACCATATCAGCAGGCTGAAGAAGAAAAATTATATGACTTATCAGTTGGCCCAGAAAAAAGCATTTGACAAAATCCAACATTCATTATGATTTAGAAACTCCAAAAACTAGGACTAGAGAACTTCCTGAACTAGATAGCATCTGCCAAAACTCTCCAGCTAAGACTATACTTAATGGTGAGGGTGGAATGCTTACCCTGGAAGGTTGTGAAGAAGACCAAGATGTGTACTCCCACCATTGCTATTTAAATAGTACTGGAAGTTGTAGCCACTGCAGTAAAGCAAGAAAAATAATTAAACAAGCTGTCCCCTCTTTGCAGATTACTTTATTATTTATATAGAAAATCCTAAGGAATGTTAGGAAGAAACTTGAACAGTGACCTTAACACAGTTGCATACAAGATAAATAGACAAAAATCAATCTGATTTTTATTTACTAACAAAGGACATATGAAAACTGAAATTAACCAATACAATTCATAATTGTTCCAAAAATATGAAATTTTTAGGTGTAAGTTTGCATAGGATTTTTGTACTGAAAAATCACAAAACAGTGAAATTAAAGAGCTAGGTAAGTGTTGACACATACTGTGTTCATATATTAGAATATTTAATATAGTAAATATGTCCCTAGGTTTACTTAGATTTTGCAGAATTTCTGTAAAAATCATAAGGTTTTTTTGTAGACATGGCAAGATTTTCAAAATTCTGTAGGCATACGCCCCAGAATAACAATCTTGAAAAAATAGCAAAGTGGTTAGAATCATTCTGATATTAAAGTTTTCTCTGCACTTAAAGTAATCAAGATGGTTGTGGTATTGACAGGGGGTTAGAAAAATAGATCAATGGAATGAACTAGAGAACCAAGAAATTCATACACAGAAATATGTTCAATTAATTTTTGATAATGATGGAAACACGATTCAATGAAGGAAGGATAGCCTTGTCAGCAGATGATGTTGGAGCAGTTTGACATCCATAGACAAGATGGTGAAACTTGATCTGAATTTGTACCTTAAATTAACTGGAAATCATATTTAAGTGCAAAGTTATGAAACTTACAGGGGAAAAAAATAGTCATCAGGACCCAAGATTAGACAGTGAGTTCTTAGTATTGAGACTAAAAGCACAATCCACAAAAGAAAAATTGATCATTTGGAACCCATTTAAAAACTTTTGCTTGGGACTTCTAGGTGGCTCAGCAGTTGAGCATCTGCCTTCGGCTCAGGGTGTGATCCTGGATCCTGGGATTGAGTCCTTCATCGGGCTCCCTACAGGAAGCCTACTTCTCCCTCTGCCTGTGTCTCTGCCTCTCTCTCTCTCTGTTTCTCTCATGAATAAATAAATCTTAAACCCAAAAAACTTTTGCTCTTGGTTAAGACCATGTTAGATAATGAAAAGAAAAGCTACAGACTGTTAGAAAACATTTATGACCAAATACATCTGCCAAAAGATTACCTAGAATATGTAAAGAACTATCAATATTCAGCAGTAACAAAAACCAATTAGAAAATGGGCAAAAGACATCAACAGACATTTCACTAAAGAGAACATATAAATGGCAGATAAGCACAGAAAAAGACATTCAACATTATTAGCCATTAGGGAAATTAAAACTACCAGGAGAAACCACTGCTGAAGGTAAAATAAAGTGACACCACCAAACACTGGGAAACATGCAGAGAAACAGTATTACATCTACACTGCTAGTAGGAACCACCACTGTAGAAAATGGTTTGGTAGTTTCTTTTAAAAGTAAATGTGTAGCAGGCCATACCATCAGGATGTGGGAGTTGGCACTTGTGGATATTTATCACAGACAAATGAAAACAGTCACATAAATGCTTGTACAGAAATGTTTATAGAAGCTTTATTTGTTGTGGCACCTCATTGGTTGAGCGTCTGTCTGCTTTTGTCTCAGGCCGTGGTCCCAGGGTCCTGGGATCAAGTCCTGCATCAGACTCCCTGCAGCTTCTCTCTCTGCTTGTGTCTCTGCCTCTCTCTCTCTCTGTGTGTCTCATCAATCAATAAATAAAATCTTAAAAAGAAGGCTTTGTTTACCCCCTTACTAGAAACAAACCAGGTGTCCTTCAGTGGGTGAATTAATGATGAAACAAAGCATAGTGCATCTATATCATGATGACCAGTCAAGAACAAAATATTGATACTCATGTTGAAGATAAATCTCTACATTGCATTTAAATTAATATACCGAAAGATTACATACTGTGTGATATTATTTATATACTCATAAATGATGAACTTCTAGAAATGGAGAACTTGTTACTGGTTTCAGGCAGGGATGAGGGTGTATAGGATGTGGATGTGGCTACAGAAGGCAACATGAAGAGATCCTTGTGATGAAAGTATTCTGCATCTTGACTTTGTAATATCCTAACTATGGTATTGTACCTGATTACTCAAGAAGTTGCCATTGTGGAAAAGCTGATCAAGAGTGAATGGGGACCTTTTTGTATTTCTTACAACTGCATATCAGTCTACAATGATAATTTTAAAAATATGAATGGACTGGATTTTATTGGAAGATGGGATTAGAAATTGATTTAATAGAGTAGATTATAAGTAACACATTTTTCTATATTATTTTTTATTGGAGTTCGATTTGCCAATATATAACACCCAGTGATCATCCCATCAAGTGCCCCCATCAGTGCCCTTCACCCAGTCACCTCATCCCCCCACCCACCTCCCCTTCCACTATGCCTTACTCATTTCCTAGTTAGGAGACTCTCATGTCTGTCACCCTCTCTGATACTTCCAACTCATTTTCTCTCCTTTCCCCTATAATCACTTTCACTATTTTTTATATTCCCCAAATGAATGAGACCATATAATGTTTGTCCTTCTCCGATTGACTTCTTTTTTTTTTTTTTTTTTTTTTTTTTTTTTTTTATAAATTAATTTTTATTGGTGTTCAATTTACCAACATACAGAATAACACCCAGTGCTCATCCCGTCAAGTGTACCCCCCAGTGCCCGTCACCCACTCACCCCCACCCCCCACCCTCCTCCCCCTCCACCACCCCTAGTTCATTTCCCAGAGTTAGAAGTCTTTATGTTCTGTCTCCCTTTCTGATATTTCTCACACATTTCTCCTCCCTTCCCTTATATTCCCCTTCGCTATTATTCATATTCCCCAAATGAATGAGAACATACACCGTTTGTCCTTCTCCGGTTACTGTGGTCAAGTTCAAAAAGGGTGTTGCCTGAGTTCTCCTCTGGGATTTTGATGGAATCTTGTCTCACATTTAGATCTTTCATCTATTTTGAGTTTATCTTTGTGTATGGTGCAAGAGAGTGGTCCAGTTTCATTCTTCTGCATGTGGATGTCCAATTTTCCCAGCACCATTTATTGAAGAGACTGTCTTTCTTCTAGTGGATCGTCTTTCCTCCTTTATCGCATATTAGTTGAGCATAAAGTTCAGGGTCCACTTCTGGGTTCTCTGTTCTGTTCCATTGATCTATATGTCTGTTTTTGTGCCAGTACCACACTGCCTTGATGAACACAGCTTTGTAGTACAACCTGAAATCTGGCATTGCGATGCCCCCAGATATGGTTTTCTTTTTTTAAAATTCCCCTGGCTGTTTGGGGTCTTTTCTGATTCCACACAAATCTTAAGATAATTTGTTCTAAGTCTCTGAAGAAAGTCCATGGTATTTTGATAGGGATTGCATTATACGTGTAAATTGCCCTGGGTAACATTGACATTTTCACAATATTAATTCTGCCAATCCATGAGCATGGAATATTTTTCCATCTCTTTGTGTCTTCCTCAATTTCTTTCAGAAGTGTTCTGTAGTTTTTAGGGTATATTTTGAGAACCATTTGAATGGTAAATGGTTCTCCAACCTTTTATTTTCAGGTTGTAGGTGTCCTTCTGTCTAAAATGAGTCTCTTGTAGACAGCAAATAGATGGGTCCTGTTTTTTTATCCAGTCTGAAACTCTGCGCCTTTTGATGGGGTCATTAAGCCCATTCACGTTCAGAGTTACTTGAACTTCTTCTTAAAGGGGAGTTTTAAGAGTCCCCCTTAAAATTTCTTGCAGAGCTGGTTTGGAGGTCACATATTCTTTCAGTTCCTGCCTGTCTTGGAAGCTCTTTATCTCTCCTTCCATTTTGAATGAGAGCCTTGCTGGATAAAGTATTCTTGGTTGCATGTTCTTCTCATTTAGGACCCTGAATATATCCTGCCAGCCCTTTCTGGCCTGCCACGTCTCTGTGGAGAGGTCTGCTGTTACCCTAATATTCCTCCCCATGAAAGTCAGGGACTTCTTGTCTCTTGCTGCTTTAAGGATCTTCTCTTTATCTTTGGAATTTGCAAGCTTCACTATTAGATGTCGAGGTGTTGAACGGTTTTTATTGATTTTAGGGGGGGATCTCTCTATTTCCTGGATCTGAATGCCTGTTTCCCTTCCCAGATTGGGAAAGTTTTCAGCTAGGATTTGTTCAAATACATATTCTGGCCCTCTGTCCCTTTCGGCGCCCTCGGGAACCCCAATTAAACGTAGGTTTTTCTGCCTCAGGCTGTCGTTTATTTGCCTTAATCTGTCTTCATGGTCCTTCAATTGTTTATCTCTTTTTTCCTCAGTTTCCCTCTTTGCCATTAACTTGTCTTCTATGTCACTCACTCGTTCTTCCACCTCGTTAACCCTCGTCGTTAGGACTTCTAGTTTGGATTGCATCTCATTCAATTGATTTTTAATTTCTGCGTGATTGGATCTAAATTCTGCAGTCATGAAGTCTCGTGAGTCCTTAATGCTTTTTTCTAGAGCCACCAGTAGCTGTATAATGGTGCTTCTGAATTGGCTTTCTGACATTGAAGTGTAATCCAGATTTTGTAACTCTGTGGGAGAGAGGGCTGTTTCTGATTCTTTCTTTTGAGTTGAGGTTTTCCTTCTAGTCATTTTGCTCAGTGCAGAGTGGCCAGAAACAAGTTGTATTGGAACACGGGGGAGTATCACTGGTCCGTCTAGCTGGTCTTCTGGGGGAGGGGCCTGTTGCGTTGATTTTCAGGTGTTAGCACTTGGGGGAGCTGCTCTGCCCCTGCCTGCTGCAGGGCTCTGCGGGGGTTGTTTACCCCGCCAGGCCCCAGGAGGAACAGCAGCAGTTGCTATGGCAACTCTGGAAGCCTGGATTCAGCCTCCGCAGGAACTAAGGGGCTCGGGGCTCTCGGCTCTCCGTCCGCAGGGCCTGGAGGCTCCGGGGCGGGGCCGCTGATCTGCTCAGCTCGGGGCAGGAGCGTCCTCGCTGTCTCGGGCCCTCCCGGCCTCTGCCTGTCCCGGGGGAGGCCGGATCCTGGGCTGTGTCCCGGCGCCCTGTGCTCCGGGGCCTGCGCTGTTGGATTCGCGCTCCCGCCCTGCAGCTCCCTCCCTGGAGCCGCTCCCGAGCCCCTCCGAGCTGCTCCGGTCGGTCCCTCCGTGCGCGCTGCAGCCCTTAGGGAGCTCGGAGCACTCTCCTGCGCTCGCAGGTGTCTGTTAGTGTCCCCGGGAGCCTGAGGGCATCCCCGCTCTCCTGGGTCCTGCTCCAACTCCCTGCGAGCCCCTTTCCGCCCGCCCGGGAAGGTTGGTGCAGCTCCTGCTCCTCCGGGACGGGGCTCTCCTGTCCTGGGGACACTCGCCCCGGCCTCAGCCCGGCTCCTCGCGGGGCCCCTCCCCCTCGGAGGCCTTTTGTTCCTTTATTTCTTTTTCCCCGTCTTCCTACCTTGATAGAAGCGTGAACTCTTCTCACTGCAGCATTCCAGCTGGTCTCTCTTTACATCTCAGGCCGAATTCGTAAATTTTCAGGATGGTTTGAAGGTTATCTAGGTAATTTGGTGGGGACAGGTGATTTGGGGACCCTGCTCTTCCGCCATCTTGCCCCTCCGATTGACTTCTTTCACTCAGCATAATACCCTCCAGTTCCACGTTGAAGCAAATGGTGGGTATTTGTTGTTTCTAATGGCTGAGTAATATTCCACCGTATATATACACCACATCTTCTTTATCCATTCATCTCTCAGTGGACACCGAGGCTCCTTCCACAGTTTGGCTATTGTGGACATTGCTGCTATAAACATTGGGGTGCAGGTGTCCTGCCATTTCACTGCATCTGTATCTTTGGGGTAAATCTCCAGTAGTGCCATTGCTGGGTCTTAGGGTAGCTCCATTTTTAATTCTTTGAGGAACCTCCACACAAGTTTTCCAGAGTGGCTGCACCAGTTCACATTCCCACCAACAGTACAAAAGGGTTCCCCTTTCTCCACATCCTCTCCAATATTTGTTGTTTCCTGCCTTGTTAATTTTCACCATTCTCACTGGTGTGAGGTGGTATCTCATTGTGGTTTTGATTTGTACTTCGCTGATGGCAAGTGATGCAGAGCATTTTCTCATGTGCTTGTTGGCCATGTGTATGTCTTTGGTGAAATTTCTGTTCATGTCTTTTGCCCACTTCATGATTGGATTGTTTCCTGTTGAGTTTAATAAGTTCTTCTTTATAGATCTTGGATACTAGCCCTTTATCTGATACGTCATTTGCAAATATCTTCTTCAATTCTGTAGGTTGTCTTTTAGTTTTGTTGACTGTTTCTTTTGCTGTGCAGAAGCCTTTTATCTTAAGTCCCAGTAGTTCATTTTTGCTTTTGTTTCCCTTGTCTTCATAGATGTATCTTGCAAGAAGTTGCTGTGGCCAAGTTCAAAAAGGGTGTTGCTTGTGTTCTCCTTTAGGATTTTGATGGAATCTTGTCTCACATTTAGATCTTTCATCCATTTTGAGTTTACCTTTGTGTATGGTATAAAAGAATGGTCTAGTTTCATTCTTCTGCACGTGGCTGTCCAATTTTCCCAGCACCATTTATTGAAGAGACTGTCCTTTTTCCAGTGGGTAGTCTTTCCTGCTTTGTTGAATATTAGTTGACCATACTGTTGAGGGCCCATTTCTGGGTTCCCTATTTTGTTCTCTTGATCTGTGTGTCTGTTTTTTGCCAGTACCACACTATCTTGATGACCACAGCTTGTAGTACAACTTGAAATCCGGCATTGTGATGTCCCCAGCTCTGGTTTTCTTTTTCAATATTCCTCTGGCTATTCATAGTCTTTTCTGATTCCACACAAATCTTAAGATGATTTGTTCCAACTCTGAGGAAAGTCCATGGTATTTTGATAGGGATTGCATTGAATGTGTAAATTGCCCTGGGTAGCGTTGACATTTTCACAATATTCTGCCAATCCATGAGCATGGAATATTTTTCCATCTCTGTGTCTTCCTCAATTCCTTTCAGAAGCGTTCTGTAGTTTTTAAGGTATAGATCCTTTACCTCTTTGGTTAGGTTTATTCCTAGGTATCTGATGCTTTTGGGTGCAATTGTAAATGGGATTGATTCTTTAATTTCTCTTTCTTCAGTCTCATTGTTAGTGTATAGAAATGCCACTGACTTCTGGGCATTAATTTTGTATCCTGCCACACTGCCGAATTGCTGTATGAGCTCTAGCAATCTTGGGGTGGAGTCTTTTGGATTTTCTATGTACAGTATCATGTCATCTGCAAAGAGGGAGAGTTTGACTTCTTTTTTGCCCATTTGAATGCCTTTTATTTCTTTTTGTTGTCTGATTGCTGAGGCTAGGACTTCTAGTACTATGTTGAACAGCAGTGGTGAGAGTGGACATCCCTGTTGTGTTTCTGATCTTAGGGGAAAGGCTTCCAGTGTTTCCCCATTGAGAATGATTTTTGCTGTGGGCTTTTTGTAGATAGCTTTTCAGATGCTAAGGAATGTTCCCTCTATCCCTACACCCTGAAGAGTTTTGATCAGGAATGGATGCTGTATTTTCATGCTTTCTCTGCATCTATTGAGAGAATCATATGGTTCTTGTTTTTCCTCTTGATATGATCTATCACGTTGATTGCTTTGTGAGTGTTGACCCAGCCTTGCATCCTGGGGATAAATCCCACTTGGTCATGGTGAATAATCTTCTTAATGTACTGTTGGATCCTATTGGCTAGTATATTGTTGAGAATTTTTACATCTGTGTTCATCAAAGATATTGGTCTATAATTCTCCTTTTTGGTGGGGTCTTTGTCTCGTTTTGGAATTAAGCTGATGATGGCCTCATAAGACAAGTTTGGAAGTATTCCATCCCTTTCTATCTTTAGGAACAGCTTTAGTAGAATAGGTATTGTTTCTTCTTTAAACTTTTTTTTTAAGATTTTATTTATTTATTCATGAGAAACAGAGACACAGGCAGAGGGAGAAGCAGGCTCCGTGCAGGGTGCCCAACGGGGCACTCGACCCTGGGTCTCCAAGATCACACCATGGGCGGAAGGTAACGCTAAACCGCTGAGCCACCCAGGCTGCCCTTCTTTAAACGTTTGATAGAATTCCCCTGGGAAGCCATTTGGCCCTGGACTTTTGTGTCTTGGGAGGTTTTGGATGACTGCTTCAATTTCCTACCTTGTTATTGGCCTGTTCAGGTTTTCCATTTTTTTCCTGTTCCAGTTTTGGTAGTTGTGGTTTTCCAGAAATGTATCCATTTCTTCTAGATTGCCTAATTTATTGGTGTACAGCTGCTCATAATATGTTTTTAAAAGTGTATTGCCTTGGTATTGATTGTGATCTCCTTTTTCATTTGTGATTTTATTGATATGAGTCTTTTCTCTTTTGTTTTTTAATAAGGCTGGCTAATGGTTTATTTTATTCTTTCAAAGAATCAGCTCCTGGTTTTGTTTATCGGTTATACAGTTCTTCTGGTCTTTATTTCATTGAGTTCTGCTCGAATCTTTATTAACTCTCTTCTGCTTGGTGTAGGTTTTATTTGCTGTTCTTTCTCCAGTTTCTTTAGGTGAGAGGTTAGCTTGTGTATGAGTGTTTTCCAATTTTTTGAGGGATGCTTGTATTGCAGTGTATTTCCCTCTTAGGACTGCTTTTGCTGTATCCCAACGATTTGGAATGGTTGTATCTTCTTTTTCATTAGTTGCCATGAATCTTTTTAATTCTCTGATTTCCTGGTTGACCCTTTCATCTTTTAGCAGGATTCTCTTTAAGTTCTACGTGTTTGAGTTTCTTCCGAATTTCTTCTTGTGATTGAGTTCAAGTTTCAAGGCATTATGGTCTGAAAACATGCGGGGGACAATCCTAATCTTTTGGTATCGGTTAAGACCTGATTTGTGACCCAGTATGTGATCTATTCTGGAGAAAGTTCCATGTACACTTGAGAAGTATGTGTATTCCATTGTGTTTGGATATAAAGTTCTGTAAATATCTGTGAAATCCATCTGGTCCGGTATATCTTTTAAAGCTCTTGCTTCTTTGGAGATGTTGTGCAAAATATCTGTCATTTGCAGAAAGTGCCGTGTTGAAGTCTCTCAGTGTTAGTGTATTATTATCTAAGTATGTCTTTACTTTGGTTATTAATTGATATAGTTGGCAGCTGCCACATTCTGGGCATAAATATTCATGATTGTTAGGTCCTCTTGTTGGATAGGTCCTTTAAGTATGATATAGTGTGCCTCTTCATCTCTTACTACAGTCTTTGGGATAAACTTCAATTTATCTGTTATGAGGATTGCTACCTCTTCTTTTTGAGGAGTGTTTGAATGGTAAATGGTTCTCCAATCTTTCATTTTCAGGCTGTAGGTGTCCTTAGGTCTCAAATGAGTCTCTTGTAGACAGCAAATAGATGGGTCTTGCTTTATTATCCAGTCTGAAACTCTGCATCTTTTGATGGGATCATTAAGCCCATTCATGTTCAGAGTTACTATTGAAAGATATGAATTTAGTGTCATCATAATACCTATTCAGTCCCTGTTTTTGTGGATTATTTCTTTGGGCTTCCTCTTTCTTTTACAGAATCCCCCTTAATATTTCTTGCAGAGCTGGTTTGGTGGTCATATTCTTTCAGTTTCTGCCTGTCTTGGAAGCTCTTTATCTCTCCTATTCTGAATGAGAGCATTGTTGGATAAAGTATTCTTGGCTGCATGTTCTTCTCATTTAGGACCCTGAATATATCCTGCCAGTCCTTTCTGGCCTGCCAGGTCTCTGTGGAGAGGTCTGCTGTTAATCTAATATTTCTCCCCATATAAGTTAGGGATCTCTTGTCTCTTGCTGCCTTGAGGATTTTCTCTTTATCTTTGGAATTTGCAAGTTTCACTATTAAATGTCAAGGTGTTGAGCAGTTTTATTGATTTTAGGGGGGACCTCTCTAACTCCTGGATCTGAATGCCTGTTTCCCTCCACAAATTAGCAAAGTTACCAGCTATGATTTCTGGCCCTCTGCCCCTCTCGGCACCTTCTGGAACCCCAATTTTACCTAGATTTTTCCTTCTGAGGCTGTCATTTATTAGCCTTACTCATGGTCTTTTCATTGTTTTTCTCTTTTTTCCTCAGCTTCCTTCCTTGCCATCAACTTGTCTTCTATGTCACTCATTCTTTCTTCTACCTCATTAACCCTTGTCGTTCAGACCTCCTGTTTGGATTACATGTCATTTAATTGATTTTTAATTTTGACCTGATTAGATCTAAATTCTGCAGTCATGAAGTCTCTTGAATCCTTTATGCTTTTTTTCCAGAGCCACCAGTATCTTTATAATTGTGCTTCTGAATTAGCTTCCTGACATCAAGTTGTAATCCGAATTCTGTAACTCTGTGGCAGAGAGTACTGTTTCTGATTCTTTGTTTTGTGGTGAGTTCTTCCTTCTAGTCATTTTGCTCAGTGCAGAGGGGCTGTATGAGCGGGCTGCATCAAGAATATCAACCACAACCTAAGTAAATTTCACCCTAGATGATTCTGCCAAGGTCAGAAACCAGAAATTGAAAACAAAGATCAGAATGAAATATAAAAGGACCACTAAAGTGAAAAATGAATTTTAAAAGAAAGTAGTAAAAAAAATAAAAGGCCAGGAATCCTAAAGAAGAGAAAAAAAAAAAGAAAAAAAAAAGAAAGGTGGGGGGAGACTGGGAGATGGTGTTGGTGACGAAGTTGTAGTGGAGGGAGAATGTAGTCTATCTGAGGGGTTCTAGAGGGTGATCCTCTTGTTTCTGAATATATTAAGTTCTGTATATTAGAAGATGCTCTGTCCCAAATTTATATAAATCAGAAATATTTGTAGAGGGCTCCAACACTGACCACCAAAACATAAATGAGGTAAAAGAGGAGGGCAGAATGAGAATGAGGAATCTCAGAGAATGAACCAGCATGGTATGCCACTTGGTTCTGGGTGCATGCTGGTCATGTTTTAGAAGGTATTAACTTCTGCCACTGTAGAACAAAATGAGGCAGAGAAAAGAAAAAACATAAAATATCTTGTATATGTCCCAAAATTAAGTTGAGTATGTTGAAGAGAATCTAGAAGTGGAAAATATATCTAGGTCCTGTAATTGTAGAAATATGATAGTCATAAAGGAAGAATCTTAAAAATGAAGAGGTGGTAAAGTATTGTAGTTAAGGTGGGAAAAGGAAAAAAATTGGAAATTTACAGTCTAATATAAAAACAAGTTATACTGGCAAAAGGAAAGAAAAAAAAAGGGGGCGGTATCCTCTGGTTCCAAGTACTGTACATACCTAGACTTCCGCCGGAGCTTTCCAGTGCTGACTGGTCAAGAACTTGCTCTTCCCCTGTTCTTCCAGCTGGTCTTCTGGGGGAGGGGCCTGCTGTGCTGATTCTCAGGTGTGTGCACCTGGGGGAGCTGCCCCACCCCCTGCCAGGTGCATGGCTCAGTGGGAGCTATTTATCTTGTGAGACCTCTGCTCCCTGGGGGCCCTGTTCTGCCCCAGGAACAGGGTGAAACCAGGAGGAACAACAACACTGACGGTGGCCAGCTCTCCAGCTCTGGAGTCATCTCCCCCAGTAACTACCACAGTCTCTGAGTTCACAGTGGCCTGGGTGCTCCGGGGGTGGGGGGTGCTGATCTGCACAGCTTGGGGGTGCCCAGTGAGAGGAGCATCCTTGCTGCCCTCTGCCTTCCTTGCCTCCACCTGTCCCAGGGGGAGTGCAGTCCTGGGCTGTATCTGCCCAGTGCCCTGGGATCCGGAGCCTGTGCTACTGGAATCGTGTTTCCGGGGCCATGGCTCCCAAAGGCAGTGGGGCATAGCCTCCACTCCTGGAGCTGCTGCCTAACCCACTGGCTTCTCCCTGAGGCCCTGCCAGGTGAGTGCTCCAGCCCTTTACCCCTTTGGGTCCATGGTCTGTGGTGCGCTCTCCCCTGTGGTGTGTACTTCCTCTGTTAGTGACTCCAGGAGACTGGAGACTCCACTGCCCCTCCTGCGATTCTGCTCAATTTCCCTGCTTAGTTAGCCTGTCTGGGAAGAATCCAGTGTGGATTTTTAAAGTTCTCTCCGAGGCTGGGCTTTCCTGTCCCAGAGGCTTTCACTGCCCGGCCTTAGCATAGCTCCTCAGGGGCCCTCTCCCCCACTTGATCCTTTAACATCCCCCCCCCCCCCCGCCTTCCTACCTTCTTAGAAGCAAAAACCTTTCTCTCTGTAGTGTTCCAGCTCTTCTCTCTTTAAATCTCAGGTCGAATTCGTAGGTGTTCAGGATGGTTTGAAAGTTATCTAGGTAAGTTGGTGGGGCTGGGTGAGTTAAGGACCCCTACTCCTCCACCATCTTGCCCCGCCTCCCTATAAATAACACTTAAACCCAATTGTTAAAGATGGAAATAAAGAGATGTGCAAGAAGATACCATACAAAGATCAAAAGAGGAATGGCAATATTGATATCAGGTTAGTTGAAACTTTGGTTGAAAGCGCTCAGCATTATTATAGCAAACATTATGAATTGGTAAAATCTTGCATTTATGAGGAAGATTATATGGTGGTGAAGATGGGTAGTTACCAGATCACTCTCTAAACAAAAGAATTAGAAATGTGTGTGAATTTTAATGAATTTTGGTCAAAGAACACTGCCTACCAAAGCCTATAGAGCACAATGCAAACTATATGTAAGGGAAAAATCTATAGAATTAAATGTATTCAATATTAAAACAAATTTAAAAAATTCTCCATACCTGCAAATCCAATTGAAAAGATTTTTAGCGGAGGAGGGGCAAGATGGCGGAAGAGCAGGGTCCCCAAATCACCTGTCCCCAACAAATTACCTAGATAACCTTCAAATCATCCTGAAAATCTACGAATTCGGCCTGAGATTTAAAGAGAGACCAGCTGGAATGCTACAGTGAGAGGAGTTCACGCTTCTATCAAGGTAGGAAGTCGGGGAAAAAGAAATAAAGAAACAAAAGGCCTCCGAGGGGGAGGGGCCCCGGAGGAGCCGGGCTGAGGCCGGGCGAGTGTCCCCAGGACAGGAAAGCCCTGTCCCGGAGGAGCAGGAGCTGCACCAACCTTCCCGGACGGGCGGAAAGGGGCTCGCAGGGAGTTGGAGCAGGACCCAGGAGGGCGGGGATGCCCTCGGGCTCCCGGGGACACTAACAGACACCTGCGAGCGCAGGAGAGTGCTCCGAGCTCCCTAAGGGCTGCAGCGTGCACCGGAGCAGTTCGGAGGGGCTCGGGAGCGGCTCCAGGGAGGGAGCTGCGGGGCGGGAGCGTGAATCCAACAGCGCAGGCAGGCCCCGGAGCACAGGGCGCCGGGACACAGCCCAGGATCCGGCCTCCCCCCGGACAGGCAGAGGCCGGGAGGGCCCAGGACAGCAAGGACGCTCCTGCCCCGAGCTGAGCAGATCAGCGGCCCCGCCCCGGAGCCTCCAGGCCCTGCAGACGAGAGCGAGAGCCGAGAGCCCCGTAGTGACCCCGTAGTTCCTGCGGAGGCTGAATCCAGGCTTCCAGAGTTGCCATAGCAACTGCGACTGTTCCTCCTGGGGCCCCACAGGGTAAACAACCCCCGCTGAGCCCGGCAGCAGGCAGGGGCAGAGCAGCTCCCCCAAGTGCTAACACCTGAAAATCAGCACAACAGGCCCCTCCCCCAGAAGACCAGCTGGACGGACCAGTTCCAGGGGAAGTCAAGGGACTGAAAATCTACAGAAATACTCCCCCGTGTTTTTTTTTTTTCTTTTTTTTCTTTTTTCTTTTCTTTTTGATTTCTGATTGCTTCCCCCACCCCCCTTTTTTTCACCTTTCTTTCTTTTTCTTTCCCTTTTTCTTCTCTTCTTTCCTTTTTCTTTTCTTTTTCTTTTTTCTTTTTCTCTTTTCTTTCCTTCTCTCTCTTTCTCTCCTTTTCCCAATACAACTTGTTTTTGGCCACTCCGCACTGAGCAAAATGACTAGAAGGAAAACCTCACCTCAAAAGAAAGAATCAGAAACAGCCCTCTCTCCCACAGAGCTACAAAATCTGGATTACACTTCAATGTCAGAAAGCCAATTCAGAAGCACTATTATACAGCTACTGGTGGCTCTAGAAAAGAGCATTAAGGACTCACGAGACTTCATGACTGCAGAATTTAGATCCAATCAGGCAGAAATTAAAAATCAACTGAATGAGATGCAATCCAAACTAGAAGTCCTAACGACGAGGGTTAACGAGGTGGAAGAACGAGTGAGTGACATAGAAGGCAAGTTAATGGCAAAGAGGGAAACTGAGGAAAAAAGAGACAAACAATTAAAGGACCATGAAGACAGATTAAGGGAATTAAATGACACCCTAAGGAAGAAAAACCTACGTTTAATTGGGGTTCCCGAGGGCGCCGAAAGGGACAGAGGGCCAGAATATGTATTTGGACAAATCCTAGCTGAAAACTTTCCCAATATGGGAAGGGAAACAGGCATTCAGATCCAGGAAATAGAGAGATCCCCCCTAAAATCAATAAAAACCGTTCAACACCTCGACATCTAATAGTGAAGCTAGCAAATTCCAAAGATAAAGAGAAGATCCTTAAAGCAGCAAGAGACAAGAAGTCCCTGACTTTCATGGGGAGGAATATTAGGGTAACAGCAGACCTCTCCACAGAGACGTGGCAGGCCAGAAAGGGCTGGCAGGATATATTCAGGGTCCTAAATGAGAAGAACATGCAACCAAGAATACTTTATCCAGCAAGGCTCTCATTCAAAATGGAAGGAGAGATAAAGAGCTTCCAAGACAGGCAGGAACTGAAAGAATATGTGACCTCCAAACCAGCTCTGCAAGAAATTTTAAAGGGGACTCTTAAAATTCCCCTTTAAGAAGAAGTTCAGTGGAACAATCCACAAAAACAAGGACTAAATAGATATCTTGATGACACTAAACTCATATCTGTCAATAGTAACTCTGAACGTGAACGGGCTTAATGACTCCATCAAAAGGCGCAGGGTTTCAGACTGGATAAAAAAGCAGGACCCATCTATTTGCTGTCTACAAGAGACTCATTTTAGACAGAAGGACACCTACAACCTGAAAATAAAAGGTTGGAGAACCATTTACCATTCAAATGGTTCTCAAAAGAAAGCAGGGGTAGCCATCCTTATATCAGATAAACTAAAATTCACTCCGAAGACAGTAGTGAGAGACGAAGAGGGACACTATATCATACTTAAAGGATCTATCCAACAAGAGGACTTAACAATCCTCAATATATATGCCCCGAATGTGGGAGCTGCCAAATACTTAAACGAATTATTAACCAAAGTAAAGAAATACTTAGATAATAATACACTTATACTTGGTGACTTCAATCTAGCTCTCTCTACCCTTGATAGGTCTTCTAAACACAACATCTCCAAAGAAACGAGAGCTTTAAATGATACACTGGACCAGATAGATTTCACAGATATCTACAGAACTTTACATCCAAACTCAACTGAATACACATTCTTCTCAAGTGCACATGGAACGTTTTCCAGAATAGACCACATACTGGGTCACAAATTGGGTCTGAACCGATACCAAAAGATTGGGATCGTCCCCTGCATATTCTCAGACCATAACGCCTTGAAATTAGAACTCAATCACAAGAAGAAGTTTGGAAGGACCTCAAACACGTGGAGGTTAAGGACCATCCTGCTAAAAGATAAAAGGGTCAACCAGGAAATTAAGGAAGAATTAAAAAGATTCATGGAAACTAATGAGAATGAAGATACAACTGTTCAAAATCTTTGGGATGCAGCAAAAGCAGTCCTGAGGGGGAAATACATCGCAATACAAGCATCCATTCAAAAACTGGAAAGAACTCAAATACAAAAGCTAACCTTACACATAAAGGAGCTAGAGAAGAAGCAGCAAATCGACCCGACGCCCAGCAGAAGAAGAGAGTTAATTAAAATTCGAGCAGAAATCAACGAAATTGAGACCAGAAGAACTGTGGAACAGATCAATAGAACCAGGAGTTGGTTCTTTGAAAAAATTAATAAGATAGATAAACCATTAGCCAACCTTATTAAAAAGAAGAGAGAGAAGACTCAAATTAATAAAATCATGAATGAGAAAGGAGAGATCACTACCAACACCAAGGAAATACAAACGATTTTAAAAACATATTATGAACAGCTCTACGCCAATAAATTAGGCAATCTAGAAGAAATGGACGCATTCCTGGAAAGCCACAAACTACCAAAACTGGAGCAGGAAGAAATAGAAAACCTGAACAGGCCAATAACCAGGGAGGAAATTGAAGAAGTCATCAAAAACCTCCCAAGACACAAGAGTCCAGGGCCAGATGGCTTCCCAGGGGAATTCTATCAAACGTTTAAAGAAGAAATCATACCTATTCTACTAAAGCTGTTTGGAAAGATAGAAAGAGATGGAGTACTTCCAAATTCATTCTATGAGGCCAGCATCACCTTAATTCCAAAACCAGACAAAGACCCCACCAAAAAGGAGAATTACAGACCAATATCCCTGATGAACATGGATGCAAAAATTCTCAACAAGATACTAGCCAATAGGATCCAACAACACATTAAGAAAATTATTCACCATGACCAAGTAGGATTTATCCCCGGGACGCAAGGCTGGTTCAACACTCGTAAAACAATCAATGTGATTCATCATATCAGCAAGAGAAAAACCAAGAACCATATGATCCTCTCATTAGATGCAGAGAAAGCATTTGACAAAATACAGCATCCATTCCTGATCAAAACTCTTCAGAGTGTAGGGATAGAGGGAACTTTCCTCGATATCTTAAAAGCCATCTACGAAAAGCCCACAGCAAATATCATTCTCAATGGGGAAGCACTGGGAGCCTTTCCCCTAAGATCAGGAACCAGACAGGGATGTCCACTCTCACCACTGCTATTCAACATAGTATTGGAAGTCCTAGCCTCAGCAATCAGACAACAAAAAGACATTAAAGGCATTCAAATTGGCAAAGAAGAAGTCAAACTCTCCCTCTTCGCCGATGACATGATACTCTACATAGAAAACCCAAAAGCCTCCACCCCAAGATTGCTAGAACTCATACAGCAATTTGGTAGCGTGGCAGGATACAAAATCAATGCCCAGAAATCAATGGCATTCCTATACACTAACAATGAGACTGAAGAAAGAGAAATTAAGGAGTCAATCCCATTTACAATTGCACCCAAAAGCATAAGATACCTAGGAATAAACCTAACCAAAGAGGTAAAGGATCTATACCCTAAAAACTATAGAACACTCCTGAAAGAAATTGAGGAAGACACAAAGAGATGGAAAAATATTCCATGCTCATGGATTGGCAGAATTAATATTGTGAAAATGTCAATGCTACCCAGGGCATTTTACACGTTCAATGCAATCCCTATCAAAATACCATGGACTTTCTTCAGAGACTTAGAACAAATTATTTTAAGATTTGTGTGGAATCAGAAAAGACCCCGAATAGCCAGGGGAATTTTAAAAAAGAAAACCATAGCTGGGGGCATCACAATGCCAGATTTCAGGTTGTACTACAAAGCTGTGGTCATCAAGACAGTGTGGTACTGGCACAAAAACAGACACATAGACCAATGGAACAGAATAGAGAACCCAGAAATGGACCCTGAACTTTATGGTCAACTAATATTCGACAAAGGAGGAAAGACGATCCACTGGAAGAAAGACAGTCTCTTCAATAAATGGTGCTGGGAAAATTGGTCATCCACATGCAGAAGAATGAAACTAGACCACTCTCTTGCACCATACACAAAGATAAACTCAAAATGGATGAAAGATTTAAATGTGAGACAAGACTCCATCAAAATCCTAGAGGAGAACACAGGCAACACCCTTTTTGAACTTGGCCACAGTAACTTCTTGCAAGATACATCCATGAAAACAAAAGAAACAAAAGCAAAAATGAACTATTGGGACTTCATCAAGATAAGAAGCTTTTGCACAGCAAAGGATACAGTCAACAAAACTCAAAGACAACCTACAGAATGGGAGAAGATATTTGCAAATAACATATCAGATAAAGGGCTAGTTTCCAAAATCTATAAAGAACTTCTTAAACTCAACACCAAAGAAACAAACAATCCAATCATGAAATGGGCAAAAGACATGAAGAGAAATCTCACAGAGGAAGACATAGACATGGCCAACATGCACATGAGAAAATGCTCTGCATCACTTGCCATCAGGGAAATACAAATCAAAACCACAATGAGATACCACCTCACACCAGTGAGAATGGGGAAAATTAATAAGGCAGGAAACAACAAATGTTGGAGAGGATGCGGAGAAAAGGGAACCCTCTTACACTGTTGGTGGGAATGTGAACTGGTGCAGCCACTCTGGAAAACTGTGTGGAGGTTCCTCAAAGAATTAAAAATAGACCTGCCCTACGACCCAGCAATTGCACTGTTAGGGATTTACCCCGAAGATTCAGATGCAATGAAACGCCGGGGCACCTGCACCCCGATGTTTCTAGCAGCCATGTCCACAATAGCCAAACTGTGGAAGGAGCCTCGGTGCCCATCGAAAGATGAATGGATAAAGAAGATGTGGTTTATGTATACAATGGAATATTACTCAGCCATTAGAAACGACAAATACCCACCATTTGCTTCAACGTGGATGGAACTGGAGGGTATTATGCTGAGTGAAGTAAGTCAATCGGAGAAGGACAAACAGTGTATGTTCTCACTCATTTGGGGAATATGAATAATAGTGAAGGGGAATATAAGGGAAGGGAGAAGAAATGTGTGGGAGATATCAGAAAGGGACACAGAACATAAAGACTTCTAACTCTGGGAAATGAACTAGGGGTGGTGGAAGGGGAGGAGGGCGGGGGGTGGGGGTGAATGGGTGACGGGCACGGAGGGGGACACTTGACGGGATGAGCACTGGGTGTTATTCTGTATGTTGGTAAATTGAACACCAATAAAAATTAATTTATAAAAAAAAAGATTTTTAGCAATTGAAAAAAATTTTTTAGTAAGGGGCGGGGTAAGATGGCAGAGGAGGAGTAGGGTCCCCAAGTCATCTGTCCCTACCAACTTACCTAGATAACTTTCAAATCATCCTGAAAACTTATGAATTTGACCTGAGATTTATTAACTTATTTTTTGTAAAGATTTTATTTATTCACGAAAGACACAGAGAGAGACACACACACAGAGACACAGGGAGAGGGAGAAGCAGGCTCCATGCAGGGAGCCTGACGTGGGACTCGATCCTAGGTCCAGGATCAGGCCCTGGGTTCAAGGCGGCACTAAACCGCTGAGCCACCTGGGCTGCCCTCGACCTGAGATTTAAAGAGAGAACAGCTGGAATGCTACAGAGAGAAGAGTTTGAGCTTCTAACAAGTACAACTCGTTTTTAGTCACTCTGCACTGAGCAAAATGACTAGAAAGAAGAACTTAACCACGAAAAAATTTTTTAAAAGAAATTGTAAGATACACATGCCATGAATTTTACCATCTTGACCATTTTTTAGTGTACTGTTTAGTAGTGTTAAGTACATTCACATTGTGCAATTTCTAGAACTCCTTTTATATAGAGTCTTGCAGCCACCATTTACTTTTCAGTCTCTGAACTCGACTACTCGAAGTACCTCATTTAGGTGGGATCATCTTACTACATCTAGCTTATTTCATTTAGTATAATGTTCTCAAGGTTCATCAATGTAGTATCATATTTTGGAATGTTTTAAAAAAAGATTCTGAGAGAGAGCACAAATCGGGGAGGGGGGGGCAAGCTGACTTCCCGCTAATCAGGGAGCCCTGTGTGGGGCTCAATCCCAGAATCTTGGGATCTTGACCTGAGGTGAAGGTAGACACTTAACCAACTGAGCCACCTAGGTGCCCCTGGAATTTAATTTTTTTTTTAAGAATTTCTTTTTAAGATGGAATATTCCATTAAATGTTTTAGACATACACCCTCCCCTGACATTTGTTTATCCTTTTATCCCTTGATGAGTACTTGGATTGTGGCTATTGTGAAAACTACTAAGAACATGAGTGTACAAATATCTCTTTAAGATCCTGCCTTTAGTTCTTTTCTGGAATTTTTAAAATTCCAGTGGTGACATTGTTGGGAGTATTAAAATCCTATTTTTAATTTTTTGAGGAATCACCATTTTGTTTTCTTTTTCTTTCTTTTTTTATTTAAGATTTTATTTATTAGAGCCAGAGAGAGAGAGAGAGAGAGAGAGAGAGAGAGAGAGAGAGAGAGAAAGAAACAAGGAGAGAGACAGGCAGAGGGAGAAGCAGGCTCCATGCAGGGAGCCGGATGCGGGGCTTGATCCTGGGTCTCCAGGATCACGCCCTTGGCTGAAAGCTGCGCTAAACCGCTAAGGCACTGGGGCTGCTCACCATTCTGTTTTCTATATGTGCTGTACCATTTTACATTCCCTCCAGTAGTACACAAGCGCTCCAATTTCTCCACATCCTGGCCAATACTTTTTTTTTTTTGATGGTAGCCATCCTAAGAGTTTTGAGATATATTATCTCATTATGGCTGTGATTTCCAGTTTCCTAATGATTTGATGATGTTGAACATATTTTCATGTGCTTAGTGAGTTTATCTGGAGAAATGTATATTCAAGTCCTGTGCTTTATATCCAATTCTAAGCGTTTAGGATACATGAACCTATAAACTGAAATAAACCTACAAGAAGGAATTAATAGTTAAAAGGTGAAATTAATGGAAAACACAAAGTAGAAAAGATACATAAATCTAAATCCCAGTTCTTTGAGAAGACTAACAAAATGAAGATCTCCTTCATGATACTGATGAAAAAAGAATAAAAGTAGTAGTGGAAACAAAAAAGATGCAGTCACAGACACAGAAGAGTGTTAATTGTAAGAAAAGAGTACTACAAGTTTATTGTAACAAAATCACAGATTAAAGATTTCAAAATTAAGAGGAATCATTTTCTGGCTGATTAGAAATGATCAGAATCAACCTTTAGGAAGTGGAAAACTTGCATACACCTTTGAGTATAGATTTGATCAAAATGATTTTAAAGTATATGTGAAAGAATAAATGCCTGAAACATGGTCAAGAACAGAATCAAAAGGATTGAAGAAGAGTTTGCCTTTTTGTATAAAAGCAAGTACTTTATCTGTATAGTTTTAGTGCTGGAATAGTAAAAAAACAGGTCAGAGGAAGACAGATTTAGATAGAAGCATATATGAAAATGTATATATCAGTGATGGTGGTATAACCACACATCTGGAAGAAAATCAAATTAGGTACTTAAAAATATTTTAAAAGTCTTATGAGCAAATTCTAGATTGAAAATTTACATGTTAAAAGACAGCAGTTATATGGGATGATCTCAGCGACCTATGTATGAAGTAGGATAAAATAGGGAGATCTTTTTATTTTTTAAAATTCCAGTTAACAAAGTATTCTGTTAGGGTTAGATGTACAGTACAAGGATGCATATATCACCTAGTGCTCATTGCAGCAGTGCATGTCTTAATCTGCATTGCCTATTTAACGCACCTTCCACTTCCCTTCTGGTAACCATTATTTCTCTAATGTTATGTGTCTGTGTCTTGGATTGCCCTTCTCCCTGTTTTTTTTTTCTTTCCTTTTTGCTCATTTGTTTCTTAAATTCACCATATGAGTGAAATCATATGGTATTTGTCTCTTATTTTGCTTAGCATTATACTTTTTTGTTGTTGCAAATGGCAGGATTTAATTCTTTTTTATGGCTGAATAATATTCCATTGTGTATATAACTGCTTCATTCATGAATTGATGGACACTTGGGCTGTTTCTAGAATTTGGCTATTGTACATATCGTAGTAAACATAGGGGTGCATGTATCCCTTTGAGTTAGTGGGTTTTTTGTATTCTTTGGTACATATCCACGAGTGTGATTATTGTCAGGTAGTTCTATTTTTAACTTACCAAGGACCTTCTATGTGGTTTTCCACAATGGCTGCACCAGTTTGAATTCCCACCAACAGTGCAAGAGGGTTCCTTTTTCTCCACATCCTTGCCAATACCTGTTGTCTCTTGTGTTTTTTGTTTTAGCCCTGTGACAGGTGAGAGGTGGTATCGTACTGTAGTTTTGATTTGTGTTTCTCCAGTGGTGATGATGAGCATCTTTTCACGTGTCATGGCCATCTGGATGTGTTCTTTGAAGAAATGTCTGATTGTGTCTTCTGCCTATTTTTTACTTGGATTGTTTATTTTTTTTTGATGTTGAGTTATATAAGTTCATTATATATTTTGGATACTATTTACTAGATTTGTCATTTGCAAATTTCTTCTCCCATTCAGTAGGTTGCTTTTTTGTTTTATTGTTTCCTTCTCTGTGCAGAAGGGTTTTATTATGATGTAGTCCAAATAGTTTATTTTTGCTTTTATTTCCCTTGATCTAGGAAACAGATCTAGAAAAAAATTGCTATAGCCAATGCCAAACAAGTTACTGCCTGTATTCTCTTTTTAGGATTTTTTAATGGTTTCAAGCCTCACATTTAGGCCTTTCATCCATTTTGAGTTTTTGTATATGATGTAAGAAAGTGGTCCAGTTGCATTCTTTTGCATACTGCTCTCCAGTTTTCCCAGCACCATTTTTTGAAGAGACTGTCTCTTTCCCATCGGAAAATTTATTTGTTTGTTTGTTTGTTTATTTATTTATTTATTTATTTATTTATTTATTTATTTATGAGAGACAGAGAGAGGCAGAGACATAGGCAGAGGGGAAGCAAGCTTCATGCAGAGAGCCTGATGTGGGACTCTGGGATCACACCCTAAACCGAAGGCAGATGCTTAACCGCTGAGCCACCCAGGCGTCCCTAGTGTAGATATTTTAACAATATTTGTTCTTCCAGTCCGTGAGCATGAGATGTCTTTTCATTTCTTTTGTGTTGTTTTTAATTTCTTTTGTCACTGTTACCTAGTTTTTAGAGGTTATAGGTCTTTTGCTACTTTGGTTAGGTTTATCCCTAGGTATTTTATTATTTTTGGTGCAATTGTAAAAGGTACTGCTTTGTTTCTCTTTCTACTGTTTTCTTTTTAAGATTATTTATTTATTTATTTATTTATTTATTTATTTATTTATTTATTTATTTATGAGAGACACAGAGAGAGAGGCAGAGACACAGGCAGAGGGAGAAGCAGGCTCCACGCAGGGAGCCCAACGTGGGACTCGATCCCGAGTTTCCGGGATCAGGCCCCAGCCTGAAGGTGGCACCAAATTGCTGAGCCACCCAGGCCGCCTTCTTTCTACTGTTTTATTATTGGCATATACAAATGGAAAAGATTTCTTTAGATTGATTTTCCTGTGAGTTTACTGGATTCATTATTCAGTTCTAGCAGTTTTTTGGTAGAGGCTTTTGGGTTTTCTCTATAGAGTATCCTATCATTTGCAATAGTGAAAGTTTTACTTCTTCCTGCCTGATTTGGGTATGTTTTATTTCTTTTTGTTGTCTAATTACTGTGGGTAGGTCTCCCAGTACTGTGTTGAAGAGTGGTGAGAATGGACATCCTTGTTTTGTCCTTGACCTTAGGGGAAAAGCTCTCAATTTTTCCCCATTCAGGATGATACTTGCTGTAGGGTTTTCATGTATGGCCTTTATTATGTTGAGGTATGGTTTATCTCAATTTGCTTTGTTGAGAATTTTCATCATGTATGGATGCTGTACTTTGTTAAATGCTTTTGCATCTATTGAAATGATTATTTGGTTCTTACTGATAGAATATATCCAATTGGTTTGTGAAAATTGGACTACCCTTGCAACCTGGGAATAAATCCCACTTGATTGTGTGAATTTTTTAAATGTATTTTTGGATTCGGTTTGTTGGTATTTTGTTGAGGATTTTTGCATCTGTGTTCATCAGATAATGGCTTGTAGTTTGTTTTGTGTGTGTGTGGTGTCTTTATCTGGTTTTGGTATTGGGGTAATGCTGACCTCATAGAATATATTTGGAAGTCCCCCCCCCTTTTTGGGGGTGGGTGGGAATAGTTTGGGAAGAGTAGGTATTAACTCTCCTATACATGTTTGATAGAATTCGCCTCTGAAGCCATCTGGTCCTGGACATTTGTTTGGTGGGAGTTAAATCCATCTGTTCCAGTGTGTCTTTCAAAGCTATTGCTTTCTTGTTGATTTTATGTTCAGATTATCTATCCATTGATCTAAGTGGGGTGTTAAAATCCCCTACTATTATTATGGAATAATTCCGTAATGTATGTTATTAACTGTTTTATGTATTTGGGTGCTCCTGTGTTGGGTGCAAAAAATTTATAATTGTTAGTTCTTGTTGAATTGCTTTCATCTTTATTATTATATAGTGTTTTCCTTTGTCTTTTGTTAAATTGTTGTTTTAAAGTCTGTTTTGTCCAATGTGAGTATTGCTACCCTGGCTTTATTTTGACATCTGTTTGCATGATAAATATTTCTCTATCTCCTCACTTTAAATCTGCAGTTGTCTTTACATCTAAAATGAATCTCTTGTAGAGAGAAGATAGGTCTTTGTCTCTCTCTTTTTAAATCTATTCTGTGATTGTATGTCTTTTGTTTGGAGCATTTAGTCCATGTACATTCAAAGTAGTTGTTGATAGGTATGTATTGTCATTTTGTTTTGGTTGTTTCTGCACGCTTTCTTTGATCCTTGTCTTTCTTTCATGATTTGCTGATTTTCTTTAGAATTATATTTGGGTGTCTTTCTCTTTATTCTGTGCATATTTATTTATTTTTAATATTTTATTTATTCATGATAGAGAGGCAGAGACACAGGCAGAGGGAGAAGCAGGCTCCATGCAGGGAGCCCAATGTGGGACTCAATCCTGGGACTCCAGGATCACGCCCTGGGCCGAAGGCAGGCACTAAACCGCTGAGCCACTCAGGGACCCCAATTCTGTGCATATTTATTAATGATTTTTGAAACGTGATTACCATTAGGTTTGTTATATAGGATCTGATGCACATAGCAGTCTGTATTAAGTTGTTCATTTAAATTTGAACCCATTTTTTACTCCTCTGCTCATTTTAGGTATATGTTTTTATATTTTATGGCTTTTTATTTTGTAAGTTCCTTGACTGATTTTTTTTACACAAATACTCATTTTTACTGCTTTTGTGTTTCCCACCCACATTCTGTTATTTTGATCTCTCCTTTTCAGTCAGAATCTTTCTTGGAGGGCTAGTTTAGTGGTCATGAACTGTTTTTGTTTGGGAAACTCAATGTTTTTCATTCCATTCTTAATGCTAACCTTGCTGGATAGAGTATTTTTGGCTGCAGTTTCCCATTCAGCACTCTGAATATATCATGCCATTCTCTCTGGCTTGGAAAGTTTCTGCTGGAAAATTCTCTGATTGCCTTATGAGGTTTCCCTTGTAGGTTATTGTCTTTTGTCTTTCTGCTTTAAAATTTTTTTCTTCATCATAGTATTGTGCCAGTTTAATTACAATATGTCTTAGTGTGGATCTGCTTTTGTTGATTTTGTTGGGGGTTCTTTATGCCTCCTGTATTTGTATTTCTATTTCCTTTCCCAGATTATGGAGGTTTTCAGCTATTTCTTCAAATTTTTTGCTCCTTTCTTTCTTCTGGGATTCCCTATAATATGAATGTTAGTACATTTGATGGAGTCACCAGGTTTCCTAAGTCCTTATTTTGTGTGTGCGTGCGTGTGTGTTGTTGAACTTGATTACTTTCCAATACTCTGTCTTCTAGGTCATTAATTCATCACTCTGCTTCTTCCAGCCTGCTGTTCACTGCATCAAGTGTTTCCACTCTTCATCTCTGATTTTTTTTTTTAACTCTCTGATTTTTTTTTTTAAACTTCTTTGTTAAGGTTTTCACTGATGTCTTCCACTCTTTCCCGAAGTCCAGTGAATATCCCTATGATCATTGCTTTAAATATTCCATCAGACATGTTACTTATATCTGTTCTGTTTAGGTCTCTGGCCATGGCCTTGTCCTGTTCTTTCATTTGGAATAAATTTCTCTGTCTTCTCATTTTTTTTCTGAGTTCCTGTGCCTGTTTCTGTGTGTTAGGTAAGTCACCTATGCCTTCTGAGGGGAGGAGGGCCTGCTCTGCTTGGATTGAGGTGAGTGTGACTGGGAAGGATGGTTTCACTGTGCATGGAGGGGGGCAGGGCTTGGTGTAAGCAAGTTAGGTACCAAGTATAGGAGCTGCTCTGGTTCCTGTAGGTGACTGCTGCTTATGCTGAGGGTGGGGGAGGGAAATGGGGCCTTCTAGTTCCTTTGTTCCTGGAGATCTCTCTGTGAATGCTGTCTCTCTGATACATGCTCCAAGATGAGCAAATAATCTTCCCACTGTGTGCCCCAGGTACTCCTCAGATTGCTTTTTCAGTCTTTATGTCCATGGACTGTTTGCTTGTCTTCTTTCTGAGAGCAGTTCAGTGTGTCCTGGCTGTATTTGAGCCAAGCCCACTGACCTTTAGAACTCCATGCTTTAAGCCCAACTTGTCAGAAGTAATGAAACTTGGTCCCTCTCGTTCTCCATACCAATTGCTATAGGGATTCAAACCCCCCCATCCCACCACCCCCCACAAACCAGGGAGATCTTTTTAAACAAGATTGGAAACTTAGAAATTATGAAATAAGTGGCAGCACATTTAATGATATGAAATCTTAACATTTTCAGACTGAAATAGAAAAATATATTTAGAAAGCTGTCTGTGATTCAAGTGACATTTACAAATTGACATTAAGAAAACAAATCAAGGTAAGTGGGTAATCTGATTAATCAAATAATAAAGAAGCAAATATAAATGGTCACCAACATGGAAAGTGGCTAAGATTCACTAGTAGTCACTAGTCAGAAGAAAAATTCAAAATAAAGTGATAACTAGGACAGGCAAAATTAAAAAGCTACTCCTTTGGTTGTGGTAGGGTTGTGGAGGAAGGATGGCAGCATAATTTGATATGGCTTTTTGGGAGAGCAATCTAGCATCATCAGTTAAGAGAGTCTTTTACACAGTGTGCATATATACCAGTATGCATCACATGCACACTTACATCCTTAGACTTCAATTCCACTTGTGTGACTGTCTTGGAAAAACCTGCCAACATGCTAGGTGATGCAAGAGAACATTTTATTGTGCCATTGCTTGCAGAGACAATAGAAAGCAAAGGTAATGACTGTTAATCAAGATATGGCTGAATATGATATGTGCAGACCATCTGCAGCCATGAAACAGAAGCACTAGAGCTGTGTCCTATGTCTGGGGGGAAATTTCGAGAGGTGTTGAGTGTGAAGATCAAATTGCAGGAATGTGTATATATTCTAATTCTGTTATTATTAATAAAACTTCTGTATGTATGTTAATATGATATGATGAAGAAAAATATAGAGGGATATGTATTAAGCAAGGGAAAGGGAGAGAAGGAAGGAAAAAGACAACTAAAACCTCACTGAATGATCTGTGTGATAGCATCATACTTATTTGTAGGCAATGTACATAGTTCCTATATATTCTGTATAAATTGGTTTATAAAGTATATATGCATAATAACTTCCAAAAAGTGAACTTGGAAACAAACCTATATAGTGTTTTCCTTGTGCAGATCCTCTTTAAGGTCATAGTTGTTTTTTGGGGAAGGTAAACACTCTTGGCAGGGCTGGGCTCATCCACCCTGTTCACACAGCTGATTTCTCTGACCAAATAAAAGTCTGTTAGGAGCCTGAAACTTTTCTTTGTGACGCTTTCTTCAGCTCACCAAGTGAGGTTATTCAGACCCCTGTGCTTTTCTGGCATTATTTTTGTGACTCAGATACGGTTTTCTATATTGCACCTTACCTGTCTGTCATTAGGCCATTACACCTGAGGGTATCTTAAAAGCTCATATTTATGAGCTTAGAGTCAGGTTCATCAACAAGAGCTGGATGGTTGCAAACAAAAAAAAAAGAACTGAAGATTTGTGAGTAATGTATGCAGACACATTGGCTTTAGGATCCAATTTTTAAAAATGTTTTTACTTGTATGATATCTGAAAAAATTGATTTACTTTAGTAGTGGCAGTAGTTAAATACCTTTTAAAAATAGTTTCTCTTGCAATTTCATGATGTGTTTTATGTTGACATAAAATTTTTAAAAAAATTGTAGGAGATTTATTTCTAGGCTGAATAAAAATGTGACAGTTGCTCACTATTATCATAAATAGAAAAGAAAGCCCCCCAAATTTGCAAGAAACATTAAAACAATATTAGGAGCTCAGAATAGATGGGCATTATGTTTTCCTTTTTTGTTTTGTTGTTTTTTTGCTGTACTAAATATAAAAGCTGAAAGCACGTTCTAGTCAGATGTCCCTGAGCCCTCTCTGTTGTAAGTTGCAGAAGTGTGCTTGGTACTATAGTTCTTGGAGAGTGAACATAAAAATCCAACAGTCTCTAATTCAGAAAACAATGATCTCTGACATGATCACTGCAGGTCATACATATCCTTGTATAATAATATCAAGAGAAACTTTGTTTCAAGGTTTATACAAGGAGAAATTAATCTGACTGTGCCGCAATAGTAGTTTTGCAGGACTTCTATATATAAAACATTGAGGTTAGTTCCCCCCCCCATGTAATTATGACTTGCGTTTTATTATAGATTTTATTTTAGTATTTTATTTTAAGGATTTTATTTGATAGCTTGTGTGTGTGTATGCAAGGAGGGGAAGGGAGATAGTGTATGAGCAAAAGGGGAAAGGGCAGAGGGAGGAGGAGAAGCAGGTTCCCCATTGAGCAGGGAGCCAGACTTGGGGCTTGATCCCAGGACACCAGGATCATGATCTCAGGTAAAAGTAGATGCTTAACTGACTGAGCCACCCAGGTGCCCCTCATTACAGATTTTTAAATAAATATTTTATTTATGTAAGACTTGAAGTTTTGTTGCTGAACTTTGGAGCTCCATCGAACCTGGTTTGATAACTACACTGTGGTATGTGGAAGAAATGTCATTAGAAACTGCATTTTGGGTTTGGAGGATTTTATTTTTTAGATGATTTATTAGTTTAGTAAAAAAGCTCATGTTAATAAAAATGTATTTTCTGGTTTCTTTAGGATCTGGCTTGTTTGAGGTTGACACTATTTCCATAGATATCTTCATTTCAAAAGAACACATTGATTGAAAAAAGATTTTGGGATATAACATTTGTTAAGAAACGAATGAGAATTAAAGACTGAGCTAATATTTTAATTAAACATAAATATATCATGGAAACAAACAAAAGTAGCTGTCACTTTTTTGAAATCAGTTTTCCTGGAAAAAAAAAATTGTAGAATCCTATTTAGCGATGCGAACACATTAAGTATATTTTACTTATTCCTACAACAACATGAGTTTTCATTTTTCCAAAAAATTCTTCTTAATCTGAAGATAGGAGTATGGTAACCTCACTTAACAGGACCTGTGATATGTTTACAGAACCTAAATTCCAGAATGGATTCTTAAAAAGATCTTTCAGCCTGAATTCTTTACTCTGGTCATGCCTTTCCTTTCAGTGTTTCCGTGGAGTGTCTCCTCCTCAGTCATAAATGACCTTGTAGTGTGAAATTTATGGGATTTTTTTTCACGTTAATCAGCTTTTGGCAGTAATATTTGGTATCTTTGTTGAGATGGACATCACCTTGTCCAGATTATGCAGTTTGGGCTGCTGTGGCATCAGTGTCCAGCTGTTATCAGGTTGGTAGAATTATACTGTCATCACATGCTTTGATTTTGAATTCTTTTATTTTTCTTTTAAGCATAATAACTAAAACATTCTTTTCAAACAATCATATTGTTCATGTTTCTGATGTTTGTATTCCTGAACTATTCTGTATTTAGCTTGGGTCTAATTTTTAAGATTTAGAGTCTGGATTTTTCTAAACTGCTACTTTGAGTATCTCCTACTCTTCTTGAAATTTTTCAGGGGATCCCTATTATGTTCAGGATAAAGTTCAAACTTTTAAGCTTGCAGGACTGCTGTTTACAGTAAAGTTGATTTACCCTTTATGGGGGTGCCAGTAAGGAGTCAAATTCCACCAGTTTGTCTACCCAGGCTCTGGGGCTATTGGCAGTGGTGGAGCATATCTCCCATTCACTCAGAGGCATCATATGGCTAGCAGAGCCTTTATGTAAGGCTATTCACCTGGCTTTTACTTTGTCTTTAAATTATACCTTATTCTTTATTTCTGTCAAACCACAGACCTATGTTTATTATGGTCCTGTTATCTGAAACTACTTGAGGTTCTCCAAATGTACTATGTTTTATAGTGCCTTTCTTGTAATAATAATAAGAGCCAATATTTATTAAACACGAATGCTGGACACTTTATTGCATTATCTTACTTAGTCCTTATTAAATGAGACTAGGTCTCCCCTTGCCCTCATTTAAGACACCTGAGGAAATGTTTAGTGATTTTTTTTCCCAGGGTCACTTGGCTATGAAGTGGTGGAGTCATGATTTGAACCAGTCTATGAAGATTGGACTGTTTTTTTTTTTTTTTGAGATATAGTTAATATATAACATCAAATTGGTTGTATGTAGATGTACAAAATGATTTGATATGTATACACTGAAAAATGATCAGCACTGTAAGTCTAGTTAACCACCACACATCATTTTCTTTTTCTTGTGATGAGAACTTTTAAGATCTGTTCCCTGAGTAACTTTCAAATATACAATATGGTATTATAACTATAGTCACTATGCTTTACGTTACACCCTCAGGACTTAAATTTATTTATCACTGGAAGTTTGTGTCTTTTGACCATCTTCACCCATTTCATTCACGTCTGCCCTTGGCAACCACCAGTCTGTTCTCATAGATTAGTTCGGTTGACTTTTTAGATTCCACAAATACGTGAGATTATATAGTGTTTGACTTTCTCTGACTTACTTCACTTAGCATAATGTCCTCAGGCTCTATCTAGGTTATCACAAGTGGCAGAATTTTATTCTTTTTTTTTTATGGCTGAATAATATTGATTGCATATTTGCCACATTTTCTTACCCATCATCCATTGATGGACACTTAGATTGTTTCTGTGTCTTGGCTATTGTAAATAATGTTGCTGTGAGCATAGGGATACAGATAATCTCTTTGAGTTAATGGTTTTATTTCTTTCAGGTAAATACTCGGAAGTGGAACTGTTGGATCATATGATAGTTCTATGTTTACTTTTTTGAGAAATTTCCAAATTGTCTTCCATTGTTGCTGCACCAATTTAAATTCTCATGGACAGTGCAGAAGTATTCTTTTCTCCATATCCTCATCAGCATTAGCTATCTCTTTTGGATAATAGCCATTCTAACAGCTGTGAGTTGATACATCATTGTGGCTTTGATTTGCTTTTCCCTGATGGTTAGTAATATTGAACACCTTTTCATGTACCTGTTGGCCATTATGTCTTTTTTGGAAAAATTTTTGTTCAAGTACTTTACCTGGTTTTTACTCAGATAGTTTATTTTGTTGTTGAGTTGTATGAGTTCTTTATATATTTTGGATATTAACCTCTTAACAGCTGTATGATTTACAAATATGTTCCCGTATTTCATACGTTATTTCATTTTGTTGATGGTTTTCCTTTGCCTTGCAGAAGCTTTTTAGTTTGATGTAGCCTCAATTGTTTATTTTTGCATTTGTTGCCTTTGCTTTGGTAAAAATTCAAAATATTACCAAGACTAATGGTAAGGAGCTTACTACTCTTCTAGGAGATTTATGGTTTTAGGTTTTATGTTCAACTATTTAATCCATTAAGTTTATTTTTGTGAGTGATGTATGAAAGTGCTTACAGTTTCATTGTTCTGCATGTGGCTGGCTGTTCAGGTGTCCCAGCACCATTTATTGAAGAGACTATCCTTTCTCCCCTGTATATTCTTGGCTCCTTTGTTGTAAATTAAATGACCATATATGCATGGGTTTATTTCAGGGCTCTCTATTCCATTGATTTATGCATCTGTTTTTATGTAGATACCATATTGTACTGATTACTATAGCTTTTTGATAGTTTGAAATCAGGAAGTGTGATGCTTCCAGCTTTGTTATTCTTTTTGAGAATTGCTTTGGTTATCCAGGGTATTTTGTGGTTCCATACAAATTTTAGCACTCTTGGTTCTATTTCTGTGAAAAATGTGACTAGAATTTTGATAGGGATTGCATTGACTCTGTGATTGCTTTGGGTAGTATGGATATCTTAGTATTCTTCCAGTTCATGAGCATGGATTATCTTTTCAGTTTTATTTGTGTCTTTGGTTTCTTTCATCAGTGTCTTAGAGTTTTCAGTCTGCCAGTCTTTCGGTTAGATTTGTTAGATTTATCCTAGGTATTTTATACTTTTTGATGCAATTGTAAATGGGATTTTCTTAATTAATAATTCTTAATTAATTTTTGTATTCACTTTATTGAATTCTAAAAGTTTTTGGTGGAGTATTAGGGTTTTCTGTATATTGTATGTCATCTGTAAATAGAGACAGTTTTCTTTCTTTCTGATTTGGATGCTTTGTATTTCTTTTTCTTGCCTAATTGCTCTGGCCAGGACTTCCAATACTATGTTGAATAAAAGTAGCAAGAGTGGGCCCTTTTTTTGTTCCTGACCTTAAAAGAGAAGCTTTCAGTTTTTCACCACTGAGTGTAATGTTAGCTGTGGTCTTGTCCTATGTGGCCCTTATTATGTTCAGGTACATTCCCTCTGTACCCACATTAGTGAGAATTTTTATCCTAAATAAATGTTGAATTTTGTCAAATGCTTTTTCTGCATCTGTTGAGATGCTCATATGGTTTTTATTCTTCATTTTGTTAAAGCGTATGATGTTGATTTGTGGATGTTGAACTGTTCTTGCATCCGTAGAATAAATACCTCTTTGATCATGGTGTATGATCCTTTTAATGTATTGTTGGAATTTGCTTTGCTAATATTTTTATTTAGGATTTTTGCATCTGTGTTCATCAAGGATATTGGCCCTGTAATTTTATTTTCTTGTGTCTTTTTCTGGTTTTGATATCAGAGCAATGCTGGCCTTGTAAAAAGAATTTTCAAGTATTCCCTTCTCTTTTGTCTTTTGGAAGAGTTTGAGAAAGATGAAGATTAGTTCTTTTTAAAATATTTGGTAGAATTCATCAGAGAAGCCATCTGGTCCTGGACTTCTGTTTGTTGGAAAGTTTTTGATTAAATTTGTAGAAGTTTTCATGCATTTCTAGAGGTAGAATCTGAGGTCACCTTTTTGAGGACAAAATGCTGCTTTGGGAAGTTCACTTAGGTAGGCTTTTGGTTATGTAAGACAATACAGGATCTTATTCTGGAATGTGGAGCCAAACTGTTCAGCAGAGTAAAATCTAAGGATTCCTTCTCCACCCCTCAACTGCCACCTCACCACCACCATTGAAGAAGTGTTGTACTTCTCGATTATTTTTTGTAGGTCTTCAGGGATGCCAGAGGCCTGGATTTCTGGAAGGTAACCCTTCTTAATGGTTAGGTAAAACAGTAGGCTTCCCACAACCAGGTGTAATGTGGTCCTTTAGCAAATGAGTATTCATGTCAGTACTCCTGTCTTGAAATAAGGAGATTTAAAAGCATTGATCTTATAGAGATAGCAATATTATAGAAGTAAGCATATTTTGAGAAAAAGAAATCTAAAAAGAATGAATGCTGGAAAAGAAAAAATATACCATACTAAGTATGGCTAGTTGTGTCTTTATTTGAATTAGATAATGGCAAAAAATACCAAAAGAGAATATTGATAAAGACATCAGAATCTTACTGAAGAAGCCAGTGAGACATATAGGAAAAGGTATCTGTGAAGCTGAGAGAAATCTTTGCTCTTAATCTTTAGTAAGGAAATTGGAGAAAGTTTTACTTCAGATGCTAGAGCCTGCAGTTAGATTTTTTACTTGCTGGTCCCTGAAAGATTTAATAACTTCTCACTTCTGTTCATTTGCTCATTTCTTTTGCTTTCTTGTATTTCCTGTGTCTAGGTGTTATTTAAAGTTGTAATCGCCCTTATAGACTCTGTTTAGATGTCACTTGATCCAAGAAATTCTGCCCCATTTGCACAAACCAAAAATGATTTTTTAATGTTCTTTCAGCAATTATGTGCTACAGACAACACTTAATATAAATCTTCTGATATTCTCCAGTATGTGGAGCAATAGCTTTATAGGTTAAGGAGCATATTTCATTTGGCATTAGTAATGTTTATTTTGTTTTTAGTATACAGTACATACAGTGAGGTTTTGATTGCAGGAGACTTGTGTGTACTGATGTACTATGACCATGAGACAGAAGATGTATTCCTGAAAGACAGACTGATAGGTTAGAACTATCAGCGAAAAAAGAATGGGAAGGTAGTGGTACCAGTTGGAAACCTAGAGACTCTTCCTTAAAGCTAATGTTCCTGCTGACTCTGCCAAAAGTACTTGAAGCAAGACCAAATCTTTATGCTTTCTGATGAATCAGTCAAGTCTACACCCTAAACATTGGGTCCAAATACTCTCAACAAGATGGTTTCCTATCCAGAAGACCAAGGTATTTCCGACTTTCCTTTAGTTTTATTTCTTCCAAATTCTTGAGGGCCAGGAGCTAATCCACTAGAACAGCATTTCCCTGTAGCTTGGTTTTTAATTGTGTTCTGAATTTAGTTTATATTCCTAAATAGTTTTACAAGTTTTTTTTTCTCCCCATGCCCTCAGAGGAAGTTATGTGCTTCTGAACCTCTCGGGTACCATTTTAGTAAATTAAGAATTCAGTTCACTGAATGATACCCCTGTGACCTGAAAGAGTTAATACAAGTTTCTTAAGTACCTTATTAATTCCCAGGGAATAATTTATGCATTAGAGTGTAGTTTAGTAACTCGTCATTTACACACTACAGAAATTTCCCCCTCTTTGGAAAGTAGATTTGAGCCTCTGAAAACAAAGGGAGATTGAGTTTAAAGAATCATGTTTCATAAATAATGTAAACATGTAACATTTAGGTGAGAGAAGGTATTGTTTTAATAATGAAGATGAAGCAGTTTCAAATCCTAGCTTACCCTGTACTTTTATGAGACTTTGGTAGATTAACTTCTCTGTTTTTCTTATCTCTAAAGTGAGGATGATCTTTATGTCAGAGACAACATGGAATAGTGGGTTAAACAGTCATTGTGCCTAGGTTATGCACTAAAACTTGGGTTCAGTTTCTGGTTTCACTCCTTGATAGCTGTGTGACTTTATGCTTAAACTCTCTGATTCTGCTTTTTTTCTATTTGTAAGCTGGAATTAATACGAGTACCTAATTCATAAAGTTGAGAAGAGTACCAACTCAATAATGTGAGCTCTTTTTGTTATTCATCAGTGTGACTTTTGGAGCAGATGAAATGAAGTAGGGGATATAAAGTGCCAAGTGCTGTCTAGGACATAGTAGCAAACACTGAATAGAGGATAGCTTTTGCTGTATTATTCATTACAGAAGATTTATCTATAGAGTTCCAGTTTTAAGTTGCAATTGTAATAAGCCATTTAACACATACAATATTTTGACACTCTTCACCTCATTTCTCATGTTGTTAGACTCTGTCCTATCTCTGGAAGGCACTTCTCACAGTTTTTTTTTTTTTTAATAATTTTTTTTTTAAATTTTATTTATTTATGATAGGCACACAGTGAGAGAGAGAGAGAGAGGCAGAGACACAGGTAGAGGGAGAAGCAGGCTCCATGCACTGGGAGCCTGACGTGGGATTCGATCCCGGGTCTCCAGGATTGCGCCCTGGGCCAAAGGCAGGCGCCAAACCGCTGCGCCACCCAGGGATCCCCACTTCTCACAGTTTTATATATGTCAGCATAGGGTTTATGTGGCTGGCTTGCTCTTTATGCTCATTTTTATCACCTAGGCAGCAGTATCTTGGAAGTGAACTTTAGTTTTGGCATTGTGTTCATTTTCCTTCTATATCCTCTTTTCTTCCTACTTTTGCTGCTGCTTTTCTCAGTCTATTGCCTTCAGCTGCCCTATGGTTGCAGTTAAAAAAAAAGCATCATGTATGTAGGTATATGACTTTGGTATTATGAGAACTGTGGTTCTGTGATAAGAGCAGGGTCTTACCCTTGTCAGACTTTGACTCATTATTACTTAATGGGAAAGTCATTCTTGGAGTCTCTCATCTGAAAAGGAGGTCAGCTCCTCAGGCTAGAGAGTGGGATAGACTGGGGAGAGGGTGGTAGGAAGAACTCTGGTTTGTAAGATGAATTCTCCTTGACTCTTGGACCTGAGTGTCAGTAACAAGATGTCCAGAAAAGGAGCTGTCCTACTGTTTCTCTAGTAGGGACCAGCTACTGGAGGCAGATGGAGGACTCAGAGTGAGAAATATGGGCAAATAGTCTATGGAGTTACACTTGCCTTTTGGGGCCAGAGCACATGTACATTGAGATAGCATCCTGGGTTGGTAGATCTGAGGGATTTGCTTTTTGGGCATTATTGGATGGTTGATGAAGCAGCAACATAGAGGATGAAGTTCTACTTGAGGCCTTCATATATGCCATGTTTATGCCATCTTTTTATGAAGTACAATGATGAATGTTCATGCTATTGGTGGTGTATGGGTGAGGTGTCCCAATAACAGTAAGTTTGGTTTGGGAGGGGTAACTTGTTTTGAGTCGGTCAATATATAATGGATCAAAGGGAAAGAGTGAGAGACTCCCCAGATCAGTAAATGATATAATCTAAAAAGCAGTAACAGGATGAATATTGCCACAAAGGAAAAAGTAATTTGGCAATGAGCTAAAAAATATTTTTTTTGTCCGTGTCTGTCTGAGCATTACCTATTGAAAAGAGGTTGATTTATTGGAGATGGTATCCTAGGGCAAGCATATTCTTATAGTGGAATGGATACAACATGATAGCACAAACTTCTGAAGCCAGTAAATAACTCTTTGTCGTGATTCTAGTCTACTGAGTGCAGATTTGCTCTCCAGTGTAGCCCACCCATGAAGACAGATTGCAGTGATCAGAGGTATTCAGTGTTCAGAGATGCCTGGGTGGCTCAGTCAGTTAAATATCTGACTTTGGCTTACGTCATGATCTTGGGGTCTTGGGATCAAGTTCTGTGTCTGGCTCTGCACTTAGCAAGGAGTCTCCCTGTCTCTCTCCCTCTGCCCCTTCGCATATATGCATGCTTGCTCTCTCTTAAGTGAATCTTTAAAGAAAAAGTATACAGTGTTCAGTTGTCTTGGTAGTTTTTCATTTTCTTGTAAACGACTAGTAATATAATAAAATATCATTTTGCTTTATGTGATTTATTGCCTTTAAATCTGTGTGGCCTCTTTGAGGTGTTTTTCCTGAGTCTGATCAACTCTAGAATTGTGAAAAGGTCTCTGGGCCTTAAGACTGAGGATTCTATCCTGGACTGCTGGTGTGTATGGCGTTTGGCTGTGGCCAGCTAGCTTCTTCCCAGTGATGTCTCAGCTTATACTTTTATAGTTGCCAAACATGTCCTATTAATCTTGCTCCATTTTATAATGCTAAACTTTGCACCTGTTTATTCACTTATCACAATCATGTATGTGGAAATTGACTTGAAACTTTACAATATGAGAGAAACAATTATATTTTTCCTCTATTAAAAGTGAAAAGAGTTTTGTTTCTGAGGAATTTGGCTTCAGATGGTTTTTATTTTGGGCTTGATGTTAAAAAGAATTATGAGAGAGTAAACACAATTAGTGACATCTGGTTGCTGCAAGGATCAATAATGTCTGATACATAGATATATATTATGTGGTAATATACCTAAGTTTCATTGGATAAAACTAGAAGAATAAAAACAATTTTCAAAGCTGCTTGGTAACTGTTATTTTGAGTCTACTACTAAACAGTTATTTTGAGTCTACTACTATCATTTTTAATGGGGTAGCCTTGTACTTTTGTGGATTGGTTAATCTTAAAAACCAGATGGTTAGTTGTAGCAAAATTTCATAAAGATTTTATGTCCTGTGTTTTGCTATCAGCAAAAAGCATAAGAATTTATTAACTAGGAAAGCTAAACATTACCCTATCTCAATGAGAAAACAAGCATATACGTAAGAATAAAAATTGATGAATCCTTTTATTTACCTAATAATTTACTGTCATTACTCAAAAGGAACACTAGGGGGGAAAATTAGAAAAAAAAATAGACGTTAGTACCATTGTCTTCTACAAAGAGAAACAATGGAGAAGAGGCAGGAAAAACAGTGCAAAATAACATGATGATAAATTCAAATGTTAGTAATTACAATAAATGTAAGTAGACTAGATGATTCTGTTAAAAGATAGAGTTTCTCAGATTGGGTGGAAAAATCTAAATCAAAGAAGATGCTAGGTTTACAAGAAGCATATCTAAAACATAAGGATGCAGAAAGAAAAATGGAAAATTATATTTGAGAGATTTATTCTAATCAAAAGGAAGCTGTATAACTATGAAGACCAAAGAGACATTAAGGTAAAAGGCATTCCTAGAGATGAAGAAAATCTCTACACAATGGTAAAATGTTCAGTTCATCAGCTATGAAAACTTAGGTACCCAGTGATATAGGTGTGAGTTATATGAGGATAATCTACAGAGAGAGATGAAAATAGACAAATTCACACTCCTTGGGAATAGAACACACCTTTCTGAATAATTGATAGACCTAGCAGACAGGAAATTTTTTTTAAAAAAGATTTTATTTATTTGTTCATGAGAGACATGCAGAGGGAGAAGCAGGCTCCATGCAGGGAGCCCGACGTGGGACTCGATCCTGGGACTCCAAGATCATGCCCTGGGCCAAAGGCAGATGCTCAACTGCTGAGCCATCCAGGTGTCCCCAGACAGGAAATTCAAAAGGATGTAGCTGAGTTTTTTAAAGATTTTATTTATTTGACAGAGCAAGTGAGCACAAGCATGGGGAGTTGCAGAGGGGGAAGGAGAGAGGCAGGCTCCTCATTGAGCAGGGTGCCCGATGTGGGGCTCGATCCCAGGACTCTCTCTCTCTCTGATTATGACCTGAGCTGAAGGCAGATGCTTAACCCACTGAGCCACCCAGACACTCCAGGATGTAGGTGATTTAAAGAGCATAAATAACAAGCTTGACCTAATAGTGATACATGGAACATTACTTATGCTTCTTGTATAACCTATTTTTTTCAAGCACATATGGACCATTTGACATTGGTTAGTAAAGCAAGTCTTAACAAATGTTTGAAATCCTGTAGAGTATGTAGAGTATGGTGGAATTATGCAAAGAATCAATAATCAAAAGATAACAGGAAAATCCCTATGTGTTTAAAATTTAAGGAATATACTTGTAACTGATAAATTAATAAAGTTATATAAAAGTAACACAAGGATAAAAAATTGTCATTTAAAAACCAAAAAAATTACTGTGCTGCTGGACACAGTAACTAAAAACTGTCAGCATGTGTATTTTTCTTAATGCCCAAATATTTAAAAAAAATTTTTTTAAATGAAAAAAATTTTTTAAAGATTTATTCATGAGAGACACACAGAATCAGAGACATAGGTAGAGGGAGAAGCAGGCTCCCTATGGGGAGCCTGATGTGGGACTTGATCCCAGGACTCCAGGATCATGGCCTGAGCCAAAGGCCGACACTCTGAGCCACTTTTTTTTTTTTTGGCTCAGACACACTGAGCCACCCAGGTGCCCCAATGCCCAAGTATTTGATACTTCTATATTCCAGAGAACTCCAGTATTTTTGAAAATTTACCTGTAGGGTTGTGATCATCTAAATTGGATTAGGAAAATCTCGGAGCTACATGGGGAAACCTCATTCCTGCTGGTGGCAAGAGGGTGTGACATGACCAGGAAGTCTGTGGATTTATTAGAAATAGAACATTTATATGCTACTTTTAGTTCACAGTGGCCTCTTTTTGTTTACCTAGAGCTGAAATACCAGCTGAGCTATAGTGTGACTGTGGGCTAGCTGCTTAAGGAAATTTGAGGCTCAGACAAGTTGAAGTAGTTATTTTTACTTCTGTGTTTAAATAATGGCAACAGAGGCACCTGCACCTTTAGAGGCACACATGCACAGGTTTGGGGTTTAACTACCCTTTCTCATTTCTGAGAAAAATGTCTGAGGAAAAGGAAGGGGACTTTGTCCATTGCTACCCATTGTTGGTGATCTAGAGAAATCTATACCCCTGCCCTCTACACTCCCTTTCTCTTTCCTTTTCAAAAGGATTCAGGCATTCCCCACTTCTAATAAGAAAATGAGTACAGGCCTACAGTTTGAAAGAATCTAAAGCAGACCAGACGCCAGGTTGAAGAAATAATTTGTCATGTCATGGATGCAGGGATATGCTATTATGTGGGAATAGTTTGTTGGAGTAGAAAGGCTCTGTCTTGAAAAACAAAGGATTAAAAAAAAAAAAGGATAGAAACGTATGTTAGATGTCAGATATATATGTGTTTCTGGTGATCATGTCCCATTGGCTCATTAGTTTTAATTTTAATTTACCTTTAATTTTTAATTAAGCCAATTTATAGTGTTTTTTTTTTCCCTGAGGCAGTTTCTCTAACTTGTTATCTATTGTCATTGGTACCTTTTTTTGAGTAGAGGGTGGATATGTAAGTAATGTAATTGGTGGCATGGAAAAACCTTAAATCCTGGGTTACTGCTTACAAATTTTAATAAATTTACAAATTTTAATATCATTTTGGCATTATTTTAAAACTTGGTGGCATTTAGAATAATTCATATAAATGTAGTCCATATTTGGATTTATATATGGAACATGACTCCTATTTTTTAAAATAACTATAACTTAAAAATAAAACAAAGATTGATATAAAATAAATATAACTGAGATAAAAGTTATTATTTATAATTCTTGTAATTATTCCATATTCTATGTTTCTGCTATTGGTAAAATTAAAAAAATGTGTGGCTCTTATAAGTTGTGCCTTGTGTGTAGTTTCCTTGATGGTGCATCTCAGAATTGTCTATTTCTGAATACCCAGTGGGGCTGCCTACTACTCCTGGATCTGTTACAAATGATGATACTTCCACTCTGTCATGAACAGAAACCACAATAATTACGTTAACATACACACGCTATGGGAATCACAGCCATAGGGGTCATGTTTATTTCATGTTTGTTGTTGGGTGAAAGACCATTCAGAGTGGATTCTGTACACATGGTGAATAGAAGTGGTCTGACGTACTTGGGCATGTCTTTTGGGTCAGCCTGCATGCAGTGTACTTTCCACAGGGCACTTCATTTGGTCCTTATTGTGATTCCATGATGTTGGGCCATAGTGAGGTTGACCAACTTTCCCAGGTAACACATTTCATTGTAGAACTGGGTTACAGATTAACGTTTTAGACCACTGTCCATTTCACCAAGATTCAGATTATTTTTTGAGACAGAATACCATGGCTGTGGACAAGTCAGGAGAATATGACTTAATTTTTAGGCCTTATTTTTATGTCTGGAAAGTTGAACATAAAGGACAAGGTGGTTTCTGAACACTGTTTTTCATTGGTACTTATGATAATTCTGGAAATTAATTTGCTGGTAAAAATGTTGATAAAAGAAGCATCATAAAAGTTAAATTTAACAGTCTTCATATTTCATTTGCAAGAACATTTTTAGTCATTTAATGCTTTAACAGCTTCTAAAAAAAACTAAATCAGATGATCATCTGTATTTTTTCTCATGTATATCAAAGTCACACATTTATTAAATCACAGTTAATTACATTTCTTTGGGAATTCATATTGACTTTCTAAGTCTGGAGTAGACTGTTTAAATAGCCCAGCTAGCTAAGGCGTTAACTCTTGCCCTTATTAAAATAAATACATATTCTGAAGGATAAGGGCAAAATGTGATTGACTTTGCTGTGCTTAAATATCTCAGAATGAAGTAGAGTGAAGCAAAGTTGAACAGGAAAACTACTGGACTAAACAAGGTTAAAGACTTCTCTCTGTTGTGCTTAAAAATAATTTACGAGACAACATGTACAGGTGTTCATCGAATTATGTTGGGATTACTCACCGATAAGGCTGTGTAAGTTGCAGATATCATTAACTCAAAAATGTGTTTAATACACTTAATCTACCAAACATTATAGCTCACTCAGCCTGGCATACCTCAGTTGTGCTCAGAACACTTGCGTTAGCCTGTAGTTGGGCAAAGTTATCTAATAGAAAGCCAGTTTTATAATAAAGTGCTGAATATATCATGTAATTCATTTACACTGAAAGTGAAAAATGGTTGTTGTGGGCATAGGATGGTTATAAGTGTATTGGTTACACTAATACAGTGCTAATTGTGGCGCTGCTGACTGGGAGCTGTGGCTCACTGCTGCCCAGCATCATGAAAGTATGATTCTGCTATTGCTAGCCCTGGAAAAGAGCAAATTTCAGAATTTGAAGTATGGTTTATACTGAATGCATATGGCTTTTGCACTATTGTAAAGTTGAAAAATCCTAAGTTGAGCCATCATTAAGTCAGGAACCATCTGCATGTGAAAGTGGTCTACTTTCTAATCATATGATTATAAACAAGTTTTCATTTATTTTCTCATTCTTTGATTAAACTGGTATTGGACCTTTCTGGCCACATCTGTGTCTTTTTCAGTCATGTTAGGTGGTAATTTCATTGATCTGTTGATATGCAGCAAGGTTTAAAAAAAATAACTGATGATTTCAGAATATCTTATATTTTAAACTTGATCATGAATATTCTCTAAAATTAGATTTTAAGTCTTTGTTAAAATATAAATGATTGTGATTCACATAGATAATGGAATTAGTTTTACAATACAGACCTCTGTAGGTGAAAATGTACTATCTCAACACATCCACTGTTTGCAGCCAGGCTTCCCCCATGTGCCTTTCACAGGAGAAATGGAAGCTGTGGTGGAAACACCCTCAGTTTCCTACCTACTTGTCCACAAGTTTATTCCTTTACCATCCTTACTATCTGTATTTTAAAAAAATTTCAGAAACTTTATTGAATTAAATTTATGTATCTTGCCCAGATTCATTATCCATTAAATCTACTGTTTTATGCCTTCCATATTCTTAACTTACCATGTTGAGAGGGCAGGGCATAGACCTTTCCAGCACATCCCCAGAGTTGTCCTCTAGAGGGTATCTATCTAGTAATTAATTCTTCTGATGTCTGGTTCTGCAAAGTTAGAAATTGCACAGTTGTCCCAGCATTCATAACATTCTTCTGTCCTGCCTTCCTGTCCCCTTACCATGAGGCCTGCACTGTGAGAGTGGGACACTGCAAAGCTCTTATGGACTATGGCTCCTGTTGAGGAACACTGCTGAAAGAGGGGGTTCATGACATTGTAGAGTGGGGCCCCCCATGTCAGTTTCATTAGGTTTTATGAAGGTTTGTAGTATGTGAAAATCTTCCTTGACAGTAGGTCTGTCTGTAGGTTGGAAATGGAGGCAACATTGCCCTCCTAGTCATCTGTACCTCTTAATTTTTTTGTGTGTGTCTGAAATATAGGAAACATAAAGTGCATAAAGCAGATGTACATTTCAACCTGCTGTAAAATAAACACCTATGCGATCATCGCATAGACGGGGAAGTGGCACACTACTGGCTCCCAGAAGCCCTGGAGTGTGTTACCATTTCTGTAAAGATTAGGGCAGATATTCCATGATATTGTCCTCAAATTCCTATGTTTTGGTTTAAACAAGCTAGGAGGCTGTAGTTTATTGAGAGTGTCTGAGATTCATTCTTTCACTGTTTTCACCAATGTTTGGATTTTTAGTTTCTCATGTTTAGTTTTCTGTATGGATTCTGAAGATTATTTTCTTTGTCAAAACAGGTAGGTGTAGAGTTATGTGTTTTTTAAAATTGTTACAATGTGATGTAACTAAATAAAACTTTTTTCATTTCTTGAAAACCTCATATTATTCTGAGATTTAGTTTCCTGATTTTAGTATCAGTAATTTGCCTTTCTTTTATACACATGATGTCTTTCTTTTCAACATTTCTTTTGAAAATCTGAGATCATCAGAAAAATACTTGCTTGGCTACATTAATCTTTTTAAGGATCTAATTTCTTTCCCCTTGAAATCATGTGTTTATATAAGAATTTAATCTTTTAGAGGCTCTGGACAGTCCTGTTGATGTACATGTTCATACTCATGGTCTTAGAGAATGTGACTTTTTTTTTTTAAAGACTTTATTCATGAGATAGAGGCAGGGACATAGGCAGAGGGAGAAGTAGGCTCCCATTGGGGAGCCCAGTGCAGAACTCGATCCCAAGACCCTGAGATGATGACTTGTGCTAAAGGTAGATGCTCAACCACTGAGCCACCCAGGTGCCCTGAGAATGTGACATTTTGTATTTGTGTCTTTTTCTCTTGCCTCTTTATCAAACTTTTTTTTTCACACTTTTTCTTGTTTTTCTGCTGTCTCCATCTACCTCTTTCTCTCTACCTTTCCCTTCTCTTTTAATCTTTCTTGAATGTGTTACAGAAACAACAAACCCCACAGAAACAAGTTTTTAAACTAATGGCACAAGTGCTCAGATTGTTTAAATACCATATAGCTGTGACCTGAGGGACACAAGAGAAAGGCAAACAGATTTAGTGAGTAAAGAGTTAGGAACATGATTTAGGATGGCCTGGGAAGTGCACATAGTATTATGTGACCACTGAGCATATCTTTTCCAATGACCGTATCTTTTTGAAAACAGAAAGATAAACCATAAACTTTTTCTGCTATTGGATTTATGACTTGGGAGTAAGCATATCTTTTCTTACCCATTCATATTGAATTCTGCCTTAAAAGACTCTATAGTAACACAAACAGCATAGCGTAATAGAACTTTAAGTCATTAATGATATTCATAGACTGATGTGTAAGCTTTTCCCATTTATCTCTGGATAAAGTAGTAGAAGTGATGATCTTTGACAATTTGTTTCAGTAGTCAGTTACTTTAATAAAGGAGGATAGCTGGAACAGTCAGCTAATCTAATCATTAAATGTTCTTTCAAGTTTACAGCATAAGTTAAGGTATGACTCATAAAGAAGTTTTTCTATAAAAGCAGTCTTTTTTTAAAATATTTTTTTTCTTTATTTATTTATGATAGTCACACACACACACACACACACACAGAGAGAGAGAGAGAGGCAGAGACACAGGCAGAGGGAGAAACAGGCTCCATGCACCGGGAGCCCGACGTGGGATTCGATCCCGGGTCTCCAGGGCCAAAGGCAGGTGCCAAACCACTGCGCCACCCAGGGATCCCCTATAAAAGCAGTCTTAAATAGAATTAAGTATTGTCTGGAATTACTATGCACCTAGAATTTTCTGTAGGATTGAAGGTGATAGCAGCTCTGAGCATTGATATCGATTTTGAAAATTAAACCAGTTGGTAGTCATTCCCTGGAGGACTTGGTTTCTGAGACCTTTATGTGTACTTGCACTATACTAAATAAAAATGCTTTCTAAATGGAGCCAGAATGTGATGAATTTTAAGCATTAATAAAAGCATTAAACATTTTAACTATTAAGTTTTTCTTTTCAGTTGCAAACAAGGATTAAATAATGATTGTTATAGAGGAGAATATGGTACACTCATTTCTAAGGCCTGGTTTGGAAAGTTAGTGCAGCTTTCCCCCAGAAACCTCTAAATTAGAGCCTGGTTTTCGACTAATGTTCACAACTTCAGGAGTTACCTGAGGTATCACTTTGGGGGTAAGGAATGCAGGTAGGCGTATGTGTGTCAGAGGAAGACACAGTTCCTCATACTTTTCCAGCTCTGTTCTTTTCTTTTTTATTTGCTTCTGTATAATAAGGTAAGATCTTCAAAAAAGATTTTACTTTTTGTAAAAGTGAAAACTTGACAAATCAGTGTAGTGGGCTTATAGCATCTATAATTTTCTGTCTAGAATGGTTTTTCTTCTGTCTTCTGGTTCTTTTTGCAAAGAACCCACCTTCATTTCACACTTTGTGCACATGCTTGAGTGCTGAGTGCAGCGGTTTGGTGGAAGCTGTCTGTTGTTGTGCCCCTTCTGTTTTCCCCTAGCATGGAACTCATCTTGGAGACATACTTAGTTCAAGTGATGGGCATGTGAACAACCAGGTCATCTGGTGTCCCATTTGGTACTTGTACACAGAAGTCCCAAGGAGGGACTGGCTTTTCTTTTTGGATTGCTACTTGTGTGTGGGCTGCCAACTGGCCTTCTTCCTGGCTTTGTGGGAGAGCTCCTGGGAAGAATGCGGCACACACAGGGAGCACAGCCAGGGGACAGGAGCCCTGACGTCACTGGAATCTGGTTCCCGCCAAGGTAGAGGCCTTCCACTCCCGGGCTACTCACTTGCATGGTGAGGACATGTGGTGGCTTTTCCTTTTTTTTTTTTCCTTTTTAAAGATTTTATTTATTCATGAGAGAGAGACAGAGGCAGAGGCACAGGGAGAGGGAGAAGCAGGCTCCTTGTGGGGAGCCTGATGTGAGATTTGATCACAGGACCCTGGGTTCACGACCTGAGCCAAAGGCAGACACTTAACCACTGAGCCACCCAGGTGCCCCTGTGGTGGTTTTTCCACATAGAATTAAGAAGTATGAATGATACCTTAAGGAAGATGACACATTAGGAACAATGCTGTTAGGCCACTGTTCTTAAAAGAATCACAGAGTCTAGGCTTTTAGTTTTTAATTTCAAAATTTATTAGTTTTTTGCTTGCTTGTGGTTGAGTTCATTTTGCACCTGGTCAAGAAAATATTAAAATAAAACATTTTGAATACCTTCTATAAAAATGTCTGTTCTCAGAATAGAATTACTACATGGTCTCAGTGCTGCTGACATTATACTCCAGGGGATTTGGGGACTCGCTCTTGGGAATACCGTGTAAATGCCAGAGCAGTTGTGCCAACTCCAGAGCAGTGCCTGCCCTCACTATTGAGCTTATTACAACCTTACTTTCAAAAGTTGATGAAATTCAAGACCGTATCTTTAGGCTTTGTGGAACTCTTTGGGGATGCTACTATTCAGAGCATTTTGGAAGTCACTGTAAAAGGGAATAATATTCAGTAATTAAGCCTTGGAGGTAGGAATTCATACTATAGCCATGGCCCTTAGGGTCTCAGGACAAATTGAGGAAAGTCCTCTTTGTTGAGCTCAGTGAATTTTGAGGCTTTCACCTTGCCCCTGGGGTTTTTGTCCTCATGTATAGCAACAGACACTTCCACAAAGAAATTTTAAAAGCAAAATACAGCAACACTTTGTCCATTTTACGTCTGGTTCTGCCATTCTGCCATGTGTTGTCTCTGCAAGCCACATTATGCTAGGGGCAAGAGGACAAGTGTTCTTTCCTTTTTCATGGCCTTCAGCATTCCTATACCGGAAGGAGCACTCTTTCTTTGATATTCAACCACTTTTGTTAGTTTGCTTCTTTAGTGTTAGGATGTAAACTTCAAGAGAGTTGGGGTCAAGTTAGTTTTGTTCACCGTTGTCTCTAGTCCCTGTGGAGTACCTGCCCCGGAGGTGCTCAGGATACAATTTGTGGAATGAATGAAGGAAGCTCTGGGTTATCTAAATTTCAGTGCTGGCTGGGGCTGATTCTTATTAGACCAATGCAGAAGACAACAGATATTTTAAAGCAAGTAGGCTTTACAGGAACACTATTATACAGATGTGTAGCTCAGGGTAGCCTGTTCAAACACTAGACCTGTAATGTTAATGAATTTTGCATATGCACATGTTGGAGCAAATTTGACTGCGTGTCAACCATTGCTGTTGAAACAAACTTTTCTTTCCAGTATGTATTAAAACATGTCAAGACTATATGACAAACTAATGCTGGGTTGATGGTCTCAAATTTTGTAACCCTGGCCCAGTTCTGTGGCTGCATTCCCAACCACCTGGCCTGCCTGACTCTGGAGCAGTGGGAGAGCAGCTCTTATCCTGTCAGAGTCTGCTACGTTAGCTGTCTGCCTGCCCCAGAGGAAGGGACTGTACTATTAGGAAATTGTGAGTCCACTGGGGATGAGGAGTGGTGTTGATTTGGGGAATTCTCATATAGAAAATGGTTCTGCTTATGTCTTACATGATGTGTTTAATATGGAAGAGCAACTTTATACATTTGAATAACGAGGCTTCTGGTTGGCATTTATAACACGTGCTGAAGAAACAAAATGGTGAGTTAACTGTCATATCTGTCATCTTTCCACTTTAGTTGAATTTAACGTGACACGTTAAGAAATTTGGTGATGATCAAAAGATAATCTTTTATTTTTTAAATTTAATATTTAAAAAATTATTCATTCATGAGAGAGAAGGAAAGGCAGAGATACAGGCAGAGGGAGGAGGAGGCTCCTCCTGGGGAGCCTGATGTGGGACTCTATTCTAGGACCCTGGGATCATGACCTGAGCCTAAGGCACACTGTCAGCTACTGAGCCACTCAGGTGCCCCCTCCCCCCTTTTTTAGAGATCTTATTGAGAGGGAAAGAGAATGCACAAGTGAGGGGAGGGGCAGAGGGAGAGAGAATTCAAGCAGACTCCATGCTGAGTGCAGAGCTTGGTGTGGGGCTCCATCTCATGACCCTGAGATCATGACCTGAGCCAAAATGAAGAGGCAGACATTTGACCTACTAAGCCACCCAGGAGCCCCAATCAAAAGATAATCTTAATCATATACCAAAGTTTTAGAAAAGATATATGATTGGTTATCTCTGATATTATAGTTGTTTCTGTATTAAAATTAAATAATTTTAAATTAATAATTTAAAAAACCTCAATTGAATTAATACTAATTTTCTAAACATTTATGGTAAGAGTATTCTGTAGCACCTCTGTTTCTTGTTCTTTGATTCTACTTTATGTTCCACCTACTGGTGGATTTTCTTGTTTGTATTTTAATTTCCTAATCTTGTCTTTTCCTTCCTTGGGTTAGTTTCTTAACGTCATGTCCTGCACATTTTCTGTTCATCCTTTGTCTGCTTTTGATTCACTCCAGTTAAATACAATTTGATTATTTCTTATTTCTTTAATTATTTATGAATGTCTATAAGCAGTTTCAAATAGGTTAAGAGCTAACTATGCTTCTTGATAAACTGCTCTGTGGCTGCCTACTTTTTAGAACTGTTGGCCAGAATTTTCCTTTGATTATGCAAAGTATATATTTATTGCATGTTTATTAGAGAAAAAATATGTAGAGCATTATAATTGTTTCTTGACCAGTATAGCTGGGTAGGTTTCTAATCTCAGTCAATTTCAAAATAACTAGTGAACTTTTCAGGGTGATTGTTTAAAATGCTGTACTGGTAATAGCTAACGAAAGTGAGCTGTATGTACAACCGGCATTTTTAAAAACCTGTCCTAAGTATTCCAGATCTATACCTTGGAACAGATGAATTTTTCAGTGGCAGTCCTCATTTTCTCTACAATGAGTTATGTCTTGGTACCACACTTTATTGCAAACCTCTCAGACCTAAAGGATTTAAGGTTTATTATTGCAATTTTAAAGCAGGAAGGAAAGGAAAGAAAAATAATTTTCCTGAGTGAAGGGACCTAGTTCTTGTAATAGCATTTGATCTGAGGACTATGCTATGATAAATAACTCTTACTGTAGAATCTGGATGAAATTAACCCCGGGAGAACCTTATATATCCCTGAGGAATTGGGTGGCTGATTATGACTTTGTGTAATTTGTTTTCACAGTGTAGTACACAAATGTGTGTGAGCTGAGTGTAATTGCAACCTTTTTTTTTTTTAACCTTTTCTAGGCTTTTTGAAGACTCCTTTTTTTTTTTTAAGATATTAAAAAAAGATTTATTCATGAGAGAGAGAGAGAGAGAGAGAGAGGCAGGCAGGGCTCCATTCAGGGAGCCTGATATGGGACTCGATCCTGAGACTCCAGGATCACGCCCTGGGCCAAAGGCAGGAGCTCAACCGCTGAGCCACCCAGGGGTCCCTGAAGACTCCTTTTGGGGAGGATTTTTCAAACACCCAGTTGAATCTTCTCTTATTTGAATAGAATTTTGGTAATTGTGTTTGAATACAAATATACAGCAGTAGAAAACTTATACAACACCAAATTCTTAATTATTCTTGAGTTAGTTACTGTATCTAAAAAAAAAAAAAGCCATTTTTTCATATTTTTTTCCGATAACGTTATAAGCTGCTTTAGAATATTAGGGTTTAAAAGTGTTTGTTTTTTTTTTTTAAGTATAACTTACCTTTTTTCTTCTTTGACTTCTGAAGGAAAGCTCAGGATTTAAAAATCCACTAAATTTTAGAAAATAAAAAGTTTGCATATATTTTGTAAGCTAACACTGCAGTATGAAATAGTATTGAAACATATAATTAAGGAAAACAATGTTTATTGAGAGTTTTATAAATATACAACCAACTTTCTTCCTGGAAGACATTTTTATGTACCATCTGAAAAGTACTTTTGGAGACTATTTTTTAATATTTTCTTTCGAAGTTTTCTGTGCTTATTTTAGTAGACTCCTAATAAATGCTTGGCTACTTTTAGGAAATAAACATTTGTAACTCACCATTTAAATTTTTTTTATTCAGTTAAATTATTTTAATTTTGAGATAATTATAGATTGATATGCTTTTGTAAGAAATAATACAGAGATCCTGTGCTTTTTTTTTTTTTTTCTTTTAGCCAAGCTTCTCCCAATGGAAACATCTTGACAACTATAGAGCAGTGTCATATCCAGGATACTGACACTGATACAGTCAAGATACAGAACATTTCCCTGAAAGGATTTTTCTTGTTACCCCTCTATACCCACATCTCTTTTCCTCCTGATGCCCACAGCACCACTCCTGGCAACCACTAATATGTTCTTCATTTCTATAATTATATCATTTCAAGAATTCAATAAAGGGAGTATTACACAGTGTAACCTTTGGGATTGTCTTTTTTTTTTCTCCACTCGACATAATTCTCTTTGAGTTTTATCCAGCTTAGTGTGTATACCAATAGCTAGTTTCTTTTTATTATTGAGTGTAATCCATGCTATTGATACACCAGTTTGTTTAATGATTCACCTATCAAGAATATCTTGGTTGTTGCCATGTTTTGGCTATTACTTGTAAAAATGCTATAAACATTTGTGTATAGGTTATTTTGCAAACTCATTTTTCTGTGATAAAAATGGGCTGTTGGGTATAAATGTTATTTGTATGTTAGTTGAATGTGTAATATTTGAGAAACTTTCTCTGAAGTGGCTGTACCATTTTGCATTGTCACATACATTGTATGAATGATCCAGGTTCTCTACATCCTCATCAGCATTTAATGTTGTCATTTTATTTAGCCATTTTGATATACTTCATTTGGGTTTTAATTAACGTTTCTCTAACATTGATCATGTTTTCATTTGCTTATCTGTGGTTTGGAGATCCTTTTTGGGGACATCTCTTTATGTGTCTTGCCATTTTCTAATTAGGTTGTTTTTTACTATTGAGTTTTGAGAGTTCTTAATATATTTTAGATACTAGTGCTTTTTCAGTCATGTAGTTTACAAATACTTTCTCTCACTTATAGATTCTTTTTATCCTTGTAACAGGTTTTTTTGTAGAGCAAATTCTTAATTTTGGTGAAGTTGAATTAATCAGTTTTCTTTTTATGGAAACAAAAGTCTAAGAACATGTTGCCTAGCTGTAGATCTGAAGATTTTCTCCTATAATTCTTTCTCCTAAAAGTTTTATAGTTTTGTTTCATGTTATAGTCTGTGATCAATTTAGAGTAATTTTTGTACATGGTTGAGGTTCATTTTTTTTACCCGTGGATGTCCAATCGCTTCACCATTTGTTGAAAGGCTTTTTTCCCCTTTCTGTTGAATTGCTTTGTACTTTTCAGAAATCATTTGGAGTTTGTGAGTCTGTTTTGGGTTTTCTATTTTGTTTCATTGATCTATGTATCTAACAGCCAATCTTTGCTTATTCTAGTTATATAATGTTTTAAAATCAAATACTGATTATTCCTTTTTCAGAATTGTTTCAGCTATTCTTGTTACTTAGTATTTTCATATAAACTTTAGAATACTCTTCTCTGTATCTGTAAAATACCTTTCGGGGATTTTGATAGGAATTGCATTAAATTCTTAGATCAGTTTTGGGATAAGTGATATCTGGAATGTCTTTCAATCCATGAACATGGTGTATCTCTCCATTACCTTTTCTTGGATTTCTTTTATCAGCATTTTTTTTTTTTTTTTTTTTTTTTTTTTTTTTAGTTTTTGGCATATAAGGCCTGTGAATTAAGTATTTAATTTTGGGACATTTGAAAATAGTATTTTTAATTTTTTGTCCATTACTAGCGTATAAAAGTTTTGTGTATTCTTATTTCCTGTGACCTTGCTGATAGAAGACCACAAAGCTGCATTGTAAATCTAAAGCCAGTGCAACTGAAGAAGGCAGAAAATGAACTGGAGTAACTTATATAGGAGTAGATTGCTAGAGAAAGGTGGTGATGGAAATGCCTCTTGATGTTAGAAACCTTTAAAGCTTTAAGTATGTCATTCATTTTCAATTGGGATATGTCACTTTTTATCTTATACTTTAAGACCTGAAGCCAGCATTCTCTCCAAGAAGCCCTGGTTTCTTTTAGAGGGATGGGATATTCAGAAACCAAGATATGGATGCTATGCAATAGGAGGCCATTGCTTTAGAATTCTTTTCATGGTCAAAGCTAGGAAATTGAGTTTGGTTTGTATTTTGAAGTTAGCAGATTTTTCCTCCCTTCTTTCGCTTTATATTTCTATCCCTTTTATTTTCCTGAAAATTCTGGTTTGCTTAACTTACAGTATACATTCATGTTTTAAAATGATACAATATTAAAACCACTAAAGTTCAAGATATTTTTGCCGTTTTTTTTTTTTAAAGGAGTACTTTCAGTATATACTACAAAGGATGTACACAGTAGTGAGTGTAAATGTTTCTTGAAACAACTCTCTGTAGATATTTTATCCATTTCTTGTAAATATTGTCTCATTTCCATTTATTTACCTCTGCATTTTTTCTTTGTATGTTTATGAATCTACATATACATAGATATTGATATATGTGTATATATAATATACAAATGTATACACACATATATACATTTTTAGGTTCAAAAGTCAAAATTAAGTAAAAAGTTATCTTTAGATAGTTCTCACTTCATCTCCAACCGTTTCACTCCTTCCTAGTATTCCTTTAATTTTTTTGTAAAAATAAGAATACATATTTTCTCATATTTTTTATCTTTCTCATACAAAAGAATATTCTATATTCTCTGTTCACCACTTTTTTTAAATTTCACAATAGATCTTGGATATTGCTCTGTAATAGTACATAGACATTGAGAGATCTTCCTCCTCCTCCTCCTTTTTAAAGATTTTATTTATTTGGCAGAGAACACAAGCAGGGGGAGTGGCAGGCAGAGGGAGAGGGAGAAGCAGGCTCCTCACTGAGCAGGGAGCCAGACATGGGACTCGGTCCCAGGACCCCAGGATCGTGACCTGAGCGAAAGGCAGATGCTTAACTGACTGAGCCATCCAGGCACGCTTTATACCTGCATAAGTACTGTGTAATTTTGCATATGTAATTTTATTAGATGTTTCAAAATTCCCCATTTACAGGAATTTTAGTTCAACAGTGTTGGTGATTTTTCAGTTTCTTTTCAACCTTGCCAAGAGAGTGGATTTTTGCCAGATAGGTGAAAAGTAGTGTCTCAGTGTAGTTTTAATTTACATTTCTCTTATGAGTATAGTGGAGCATCTTAAAATGTCTAAGTGCTTTCTCTTCTGTCAGCGGTTGGTTCCTGTCTTTTGCCTATTTTTCTTACCAGGGTTGTGGTACTTTCTGGATTTTCTTTTTAAAGTTTTTATTTATTTATTCATGAGAGATACACACAGAGAGAGGCAGAGACATAGAGGAGAAGCAGGCTCCATGCAGGGAGTCCCACGTGGGACTCCAGGATCATGCCCTGGGCCGAAGGGAGGCGCCAAACCGCTGAGCCACCTAGGGATCCCCACTTTCTGGATTTTTAAAGAGAAAGGAATATTATCTCCTCAGGAAATGAATTGTTATATCCTGGTTTGCCATTTGTCTTCTGGTTTGTTTTTTGGGTGGACACGTTATTTAAAATGGACCTTTTTTATAGCTGTAATTTCATGTGCTCTTGATCTTTATGTGTATGCTCTACATAGATGGGGTAAAGAAGTCAAGAATTACTTTGCATGTTTGCATTCTCTAGCTGCTCACCTTTGGGGCTGTATTTCAAACCAACTCTTGCTTACAGTGCATTATTCTGGGTCCTGTGTTGATGAATTTTTTCACCTTATACCACAGAATCACAGATGCCATGACTGGGTTTTCATCTATCCTAAACTTGTCATTTGTAGAACTGCATTCATGCCCCTGTTTTCTTTGTAATTACTTTCCGTAGTCTGTGTTCTTGGATCTCTTGTCTAGACTAGAGGTTTTCATTCTTTTCTTGGAAAGGGCCAAAAGTAAATATTTTAGACTCTGCAGGACATATTATCTTTGCCACAATGATTCACATTTGTTGTTGGAACATAAAATCAACATTATGTAAATGAATAGACATGGCTGTGTTCCAATAAAATATTATTTATGAAAACAGGCAAATTGGGGAGAGAGAGAGCGGGCAGATATGGGTCATGGGGCATAGTCTGCCAACCCCTGTTCTAGACCATTATATTTTAACAGCCCTCTGACTTGTTTACCTGCCTACTTCCTTGCTGTTCTTTGAGTGAATTTAATATCACTCCCATTAACTATAAAGTTGGGTAATTGAGTCATGTACCTCCTGGGAAATCATTACATTGTTTGGATGATGATGATTAGATTTTATTTACTTTACTTTTAATGTACACTATTATTACAGCATAAAAAGAGTAGATAGGAAAATGGTTTTTTCTTGGAAAATTAGAATAACTAGAACATGGTTAAATTTCTATTTATTGGATGCTGCTGCTAACAATATTCCCTTTGAGGATGAACATTGCAGAAAGACCATTAAACAGTGATACTATCACATCATCAGATCTGTTGTCACTAGCTAAGTGATAATTCTAAGAGAAAATGATCTGCAGCAGAAAGGAGTCCTGTCACATTTTTGCAAGTATGTTGTTATCCTCAACTAAAAGTAAACTTAATAATAAGGGCATCTGTGAGTAAAAAAAAAATATATATGAAATAGATAAAATATGTAAAATTTAGTTAAATATTTCGGAATCACTTCTATAAGGCTGATCATTTTTAGGTATTACTGAGAGAAGAAAGTGTTCCTAAGCTGCTTTCCTAAAAGAATGTTCTGTGTATCTGCTATTGACATCAAAGTTACTCGTCTTCCTGCTAGGCTACTGTTTAAACATTTAAAAATTTTGTAGGAAGCATTTCAGTTCCAAATTTTATCAGGGGGATTGCAAATCTGATATCTTTACTACCGTATTTCCACCCAGTTTTGATGGTATTGAAGAACAACAGGCAGCATAGGTTAGAGGGCATGGAGTTAAATTGATAATTTGAGATATAAAGTTGTCATGGAAAGGTTTGGATTATGGGATGGTGGAGCTAAAGGGCTAACCAGTGAGAGTAGTAGCAGACAACTACACTGAGAACTCTTGAGGACTTGTAGAGTCTGTTATTTGAATACAAAGCATGTGCCATTTGGGCCTTACCATACGTACCTTCCCTTTTATTCAAGGTTTCTTCTAGTGAAAGTGAAATGCAGCCTGATATGACCTGGCATCTCATTTATGTCTAAACACCTTATTTCAGATTTTTCTGGGTTGTTATGAGAATTGAGTGAGCAATTAACGTAAAGCACTTAGAACAGTGCTTGACACATGCAAGAGCTGAATAAAAGTTGGCTTTTACACTTAAATTTGATTGCTACTAAACAATATAAATGTTGCTCCCTGTTTCACATATAAGAGTCAAGAAGTCTGTTTAATATTGGGAAATTGTGTTGTCCAGATTGTTAAACCTCATTGCTCTCTCTGTGCTGCTTCCTGCTGCCTCTTTAATAAGGTAAATAAAGTTTTATTGAAACGCAGCGATGCTCAGTTGTTTATGTATTGTCTATGGCTGTTTTCATTCTACAATGGCAGAGTTGAATAGATGTGACAGAAATTTTATGATTTGCAAGACCCAAAAATATTTACTATCTGGATGTTACAGGAAGATCTTGCCAAACCTTGGCATATAGGGTCTTCTGGTCCAGTGGAAAAGGAAATCAAAGTTTCTCAATTATGGAACAGCTTTCTGAGACCAACATTTAGTCTTAATCTCTTTTACATCTCCTACTGAAGCCAATAATTTATTTTTTTAAAAGATTTTATTTATTCATGAGACACACACAGGCAGAGGGAGAAGCAGGCTCCATTCAGGAAATCCGATGTGGGACTTGATCCTGGGACTCTGGGATCACGCCCTGAGTCAAAGGCAGACATTCAAACACTGAGCCACCTGGCGTCCTGCAAATGATTTCATATGAGAGAATAGCATCAAGTATTTTTTCAGGTCTTCATTTATGTTGCTACCAAAGCTGATTGTGAAGAATTGTAAATTAATAAAACATTACAGATTATAGTAAACTCTGAATAACTTAGAAATTTGAAGTTGGTCTTCTCATAATAAATGAAAAATTAAACCCATGAAATCTGTGGTACATTTCTTTTCACTTAAAAATGAGTACCTATAGCCTTACTGGCTCAAGTACCAGCTCATCCATGGGACATAGCATGTTACTACTGAGTAAAAGGGACTTTTAAAACCAATCTGTTTTAAAATGTATCATTAATATTATTATTTGAATCACTCAGATTCAGAATCATCATAAACAAAATGAACATAGACTTAAGATAAAGTTTGAATTTAGACCTGATTTTAAATTGAATTATGGTATATGATCTTAGTATGATTCTGGTAGTGTAATAATGTTTCAGAAGTGAATCTGCTTTATACGTGGCTTTTCGGAGCAGTTTCCTTGCTGGCAGGGGGATATCAGACAAGCGATGTTTTCTAGATAGCAAGGCAGATGGCTCTTTTTTTCAGTACAAGGTGTGTGCTAACCAAGAGAGACAGCTACACGAATATTAGCCCCTGAGGGAATGAGAAAACAATTGCTATCAGTTGTTCTTTATAAGTCTGTGGCTTGACATGAGAATGATGTGAAAAAGTAGCCTTGTCTTTTAAGCAAAATACGCATTAAATGCACAAGTGCAGCCTATCATCTCAGTTCTCGCTAAAAAGGATGATGGTGTGGTTACTTAAACTGTTAGGTCTGACATTTCTGGGGTAATGTGGTGCAGACTACTTGGGCCTAATATACCGTTTCCCAGTTTGCATTAAAAATCTGTAAAGGTGACAGCAGTTGCACTGTAAAGCAAGTGCCATGTGCCAAACTTCCTGAATGTGGTTGAGACTAGTTTTGGGCTCTATAGCACGTGTTCTGCTTCTGAACTAGAACAGGGTAAATAGCTCCCTAACAAAGTTTAAAAATTGATTGAAGTTGGGCATTGATAAAAATCATGCCTAACTTCAGGAAATTATAGAGATTGTGCTGAGTGGCAAAAGTTTGTCTTTTGCAGACTTTTGAGCCAGTCAGACCAGTGTCCTTAACCTGCCCTTTTCCTCATCTCCACTAATTCTGTTTATTTTCACCTGAAACCTGTCACTCCCAATGTGTTACCCAGCAACAGGAGCTAGGAGGAGATGGTTGAGGGTATACCACAACCTGAAATGCATGTAATTTAAAGGAAAGCTTTTTAAATGGGAGGGCTGTGGGTGCCTGTGTTTCATGTATTATGTACTGTGCATGTGACTGCTGACAGAAGTACCTGTCAGAGTAGGAAGTTGTACTTTGTTCACATGTTTACATTAGAGGGAATGTGTGTCACACACTACCAGTCAAGCTGAGAATGGGATACATCTCATTTCAAAATTTCAATTGGAGAGGGAGAACTTGCCAGCATTTAGTGGGCATTGAGGAGACTAAGGACATGTTGCCTGTCCGCAGGAACATAAGATCTAAAAAGAATTCGTGCTCAAAGGACACAGCAGAGGCCTAGCATGTGGCTTTTGAAAAGATTCTAAAATATAAGAATTACTTTGAAGACAAAGTACCTCTTTCTGAAAATGATTACATGTAAGCAAATTTACTAGAAGTTTATAACTAGTGTAAATCTTGTGTCTTAAAAAATCATGGCCTCAAGTAAAAAGGAAACTAGAGAACCCTGAGGAACAAGATGAGATGATACCAGAAATGTTAAAACTGTTGGAAATAAAAGAATGCAAGGAAACCAAACTTGTAGTAAAATTTAAAATTTATATTAAAGACAATCAAGAGAAGACTTGACACTTGAGAAAAGTGGAAGAGTGATATGGATGAAAAACTTGAGAATACTTCCAGAATGGAGGGGGCGAAACTGACAAAGATGTTTGTGTGAAAAGTGGATATGGACAGCAGATAACAGTTCAAGAGGTGTTTAAGAGCAGGAAACCAAAGCAGTAATCAGGGAAATTGTGATTGAACTTTCCTGTGCCAGGGAAGAGTGTGAGTAAATATCAAAGGGGTCCCCTGAGAACCAGTCAGAAATAATGAGAAAAGGTTTCTACTTAGATCTATCCTGGAAAAATATTTGAATTGTATGGATAAAACAAGCCCGGGAGATAAAGCAGGTTACCTACAAAGGAACACAAATTAGGTTTGTCTCAGTATCTTGTCTATTAAATGTCAAAAATCTGACCTGGTGACCATATTCAGCTAAATTGTTCATATGGAATAAAATGGCTGTTTTGGGGTATAAAACAACAGTATTCATATTTCGTCCCTTAAAAATCTACTTCTATAAATATTTATCCACGGAGGAGGCCACTTTTGGATTTTAGCTTATTTCTCGACTTAGAAGGGAGAGTGTGAAGCCAGATAGCCTCCTGACCTTTTGGGAGGTGAGGATGCATATATGTTGCATGTCCTGTGATTGGCAGTTAGCAACACAGGCTCCCAGGGTAGGCCAGCTCAGCTGATCAGGAAGTTGGGTCATCCAAAGGATAATGAGCCCCAAATTATAATTAGAGAATTAAAAATCCACCAATCAAACATAAAACTAAAAATAATCCAACTATATCCTTTATAAAAGCTACATTTCAACTGAGATAACTCAGAAGAACTTGAAGGAAACTGGTAAATGCAAACAAAGAGAACATAGAAATTTTATTATTATTGCAAGACAAAGGATTAAAATGGGACAGAAGTAATCATGAAGATGAAAGGTATAAGCCACAGTAAAATTTTTATGGGGTAGTTTATATCATAGTAAACATTACTGGAAAACACAGGGAAAAGCAGAGTAATGAGACACACTACTATGTTTCTTTTGGACAGATTAGAGTATTCGTAACCTCTATCATTCTTATCTAACTTAATCATTAAGGTTGCTTTAAGAGATACACATTGAGAGTTTTACCCTGCAAATAGAAATGATGTCTTCTTTGGGCCCCAGGGAAATTTTTTTTCTAGATCATAAATCTAAACTTCCAGCAAACTGAGAATAGTACAAAATACATCTTTTAACCACAATGAAATTTCAAAAATGTACATGAAATTTAAAAACCCAGATTCTTGTGTGCCCCCATCTCCTAAATAACTTGATTGGATCAAAAAGGAAGGCATAACTAACAAAATGTCCAGAAGAAATCCCTAGAAAAAATTATGGAAAGTGCATATTAACATGGAGATGTGGGATGCCTGGGTGGCTCAGTGGTTGAGCATCTGCCTTTGGCTCAGGGTGTGATCCTGGGTCCAGGGATCCAGTCCCGCATCAGGCTCCCTGCAAGGAGCTTGCTTCTCTCTCTGCCTATGTCTCTGCCTCTCTCTTTTTCTCCTCTCATGAATAAATAAATCTTTAAACAAAACAAAACAAAAACATGGAGATGTGATGAAAGCAGAACACAGAGGGAAAGTAACACGTTTAAGTTTCTTAGCAAAAGTGAAGAAAAATCAAGCATTTCAGCTCCAGATGTTAAAGAAAAAATATGTAAAGTTATTAAACATAAAAATACTAGAAAACAATAATAGTACAATTGATAAATTTAAGTGTTATTTCTGGTTATAACAGATATGACTTTAGCATAATTGAGACAAAAAACAAAACCTGAAAAATTAGGAGTGAAAAGGCTAATTAGGAAAAAAATGTATTTTATGGACTGTACAATTGACCCTTCCTGTAGGGTAAGGGGGTGTCAGCCATATATAAGTTTTGACTCTCCAAAAACTTAGTAGCCTGTGGTTTACCAGAAGCCTTATTGATAACACATTTTGTATGTTATATATTCTTACAGTAAGCTAGAGAAAAGGAAATGTTAAAATCATAAAAGACATATACTACATATTAATAGAAAAGATTCCTCATATAAATGGGTCTGCCCATTTAAAACGTGTTCAAGAGTCAACATATATTCATAAATTTGAAACTCAAATGGATACTTTTCTAGGAAAATATAAGTTACTCAGATTAACTTGAGTGGAGAAAACTCATAAAGATTTGCAGTATTAATAATGCAAAGTGAGGATTAAAGAGCTAGCAATTCCTCTCAGCACACATACACTCAGTTTTGTTGCTAAATTCTGCCAAACAGATCATAACTATGGTACTTATTCTTCCTGAGTATAGAGAGATGAGAAACTTTTTCTTAACTTTTTACCACCCTGTTGGTTGTGTTTCAGGCATCCATTTTTCCTTGCCTTCTTCCTAAAAAGATTCCTGATTTTGTCAGGAATGCATTCCCTCCTTAGCTCTGGTGAGTGGTCAGAGCTAATTAGTCTAAGAGCCAATTAATGGGAAGGAAATTGTTCCAGTACCATTTGTTGAAAAAAACTACTCAATGGAAAAGAAATGGGCTTTTTAACAAGTGGGACAATTGTATACCCACATGCAAAAAGATGAGTCTGGGGCCCTGCTTCACACATACACTAAGATCAACTCAAAATGTATCACAGACCTAAATATAAGAGCTCAAAAGATAAAACTCTTAGAAGACATAGGGCCAGGCAAATACTTCCTTAGATGTCACATGAAAACCTCAAGAGATGAAGGAAGAATTTGACGAATTGAACTTTATTGAAGTGGAAACTTCTTTGCTTTGGAACACACCCAGTTGCCTCTACACCACTAGGAAGAGAGCCAACTGATGACAAATGTAGTACCTTGAGATGACAGAGCAGGGGGCAAGAACCCGAGTTTCTGAAATCTTTGGGCCTCCGAGCTAAAGAGCCTTAAAACTAGCTCCACCTCCATAGTGATAATTATGTGAGATGGTCAGTTTCCTTTTTTTGAAAGTTAGAGTTGGTATTTCTGTTTTGTGCAGTTGAATGGATCTTAAGGGATACATAGTGAAATAAAAAGGTAGCCCTAGAAGATAGCACATGATGTATGATAATACACATTGTAGGCTGTATTGGCAGAATTGCAGATTATAAAGATGACAGATTTTATTTCAAAATATAGAATTCTCTAAATTCTGACAGTCTAGAAATTTCCTTTTTTATTTTCCCAACTGCAGGATTTTGATAATGAAACTTAAACTTTAGAAATTAGAATCCAGCAGTTAATTTAAAAATATCAAGTGGAATTTTGTTTAGTAATAAGAACAGTATCATTGAAATATAAACAAATCAATGGCAGAAAACTATGGTTTTCTATGGTCTATAATCTAAATAGGTGTTAGAAAGTTTTTTGATAGGATTTAATAGCTATTTTTAAAAGGAAAACAGGGATAGAAGAATTTAAGGGTATGTTCCATCTTAATGTAGTCGAAGATGTGTCTCAAATTAACAGTCAACACTACTTATTACAGCGTAACTCTAGAAACATTTATTTATCCCAAATAAGGTTGTTGGGGCCACTGAGAAAATTTTTGGAAGTGCAACACAATGTTAATTTGATACTGAAAAATAAACAGCGAAGGGCAGAAAGGAAGCAAAATTATTGCAATTCAAAGATATTATATGGTTAGAAAAACAAAAAAGGTCAACTGTTGAACTATTAGAAGCAATTTGCTAGGGTGCTTGTTTACAAATGAAGTGTATGAAAGTGTTCATTGCTTTGAAAACGTCAGGTTCTTCCCCACCCCAGGCCCATTGCATATGGTATTCCCTTTGCTCATTACTCATTACCACACACACCTGGTCAACTCATTCAGCCTTCAGATCTCAAGTGACACTGCAGAGAGCTTTGACGTTTCAAAATTGGGTCCCTTGTGCTCACCAGTTCAGGTTCTGCTTTTCTTTCATATAGAACTTACCTATAATTTTACATTGTGTGGTTTTTTGTTACAGCTCGTCACTCCCTTCAGAGAATGGAGACTGTGTCTGTTTAGGTCACCATTTTATATCTAGCACCCACTAGATGCTATCTGCCACATAGTAGACATTAAACATATATTTATTGGTGAATGAATAAATGCATATAATTTAAAACAAGTTTTAGGAGTAGCATACATATGACATTTTATGATGCTGTATAGGCAGTTTCCTAACACAGCTCCTATCAGCAACCCTCAGCACTGTTGTAGAGATCAGTCTGGTCTCTCATTCTAATAAAGTAAATATGAAATTCATTTGCAAGTATACAGGCATACCTTGGAGATGTTGCAGGTTCAGTTCTAGACCACCACAGTAAAGCAAATACTGTAATAAAGCAAGTCAAATAGAGTTTTTGGTTTCCTAGTACATATAAATGTTATGTTTACCCTATACTATAGTTTATTAAGTGTACAATAGCATTATGTTTAAAAAATGTACATACTTTAAAAATATTGCTAAAAATGCTAACTATCATCTGAGCTTTCAGGGAGTCATAGTCTGTTTGCTGGTGGAGGGTCTTGCCTCCATGTTTATGGCTGCTGAGTGATCATGGTGGTGGTGCTGAAGGCTGTTGTGGCTGTGGCAAGTTCTTAAAATAAGAGCAGTGGTGTTTGCTGCACTGATAGGCTCTTTCTTTCATGAAGGATTGCTCTGTAGCGTTTGATGCTGTTTGATAACATTTCATCCACAGGAGAACTTCTTTCAGACGGGGCATCCTCTCAAACCTTGCTTCTGCTTTATCAGCTCAGTTTATGTGATTTGTCACAGCATCTTCAAGTGTGGATTCTGTCTCAAGAAGCCACTTTATTTGCTCATCCATAAGATGGAGATCCTTGTCCATTAATGTGTGAGATGGTAGCAGTTCAGTCCCACCTTCATGCTCCACTTCTGATCCTAGTTCTCTTGCCATTTTCATCACATCTGCAGTGACTTCCTCCACAGGGTCTTGAACGTGTTGAAGTCATCCATGAGGGTTGGAATCAACTTCTGTCAAAGTCCAGTCACTACTGATATTTTGACCTCTTCCTATGAATCATGGATGTTCTTAGTGGTATCTAGAATGATGAATGTTTTCTGGAAAGTTTTCAATGGAATTTTCCCAGAACCATCAGAGGACTCACTGTCTGTGGCAGCAATAGCCTCATGAAATGCAGTTATTAAGTAGTAAGACTTGAAGGTTGAAATGACTCCTTGATCCATGGGCTGCAGAATGGGTATTGTGTCAGGCATGAAAACATTTATCTTACTGCCCATCTCCATCAGAGCTCTTGTTTGACCAGGTGCAGTGTCAGTGAGTAGTAATATCTTGAAAGGAAGCTTTTTTTCTGGGCAGTAGGTCTCAATGGTGGGCTTAAAATGTTCAGTAAACCATATTGTGAGTAGATACATTGTCGTCCAGGCTTTGTTGTTGGATTTACAGGGCAGGGAGAGTAGATTTAGCATAATGCTTAAGGGCCCTAAGATTTTCAGAATGCTAAATGAGCATTGGTTTCAACTTCAATACAGTTACCAGCTGTATTAGTCCCTGACAAGAAAGTCAGCTTGTCCTTTGAAGCTTTGAAGCCAGGTGTTGACTTCTCTCTAGGTACGAAAATCCTGAAAGTCCTAGATGGCATCATCTTCTAATATTGGACTGTTTAATCTACACTGAAATCTGTTGTTGAGTGCAGCCACCTTCAGTAATGATTTCACCTAGATCTTCTGGATAATTGCCTACTATTTCTATATCAGCATTTACTACATCATTTTGTATTTTTATATTATGGAGAAGGTTTTTTCCCTTAAACTTCATGAATCAGCCTCTGCTAATGTCAGACTTTTACTCTGCAACTTTCTCACCTTTCTTAGCCTTCATTGAATTGGGGAGAGTTAGGGCTTGGCTCTGGAGTAGGCTTTGGCTTAAGGGAATGTTGTGGCTAGTTTGGTCTGTGTATCACCAATAAGGCTGTTTCACTTTTTTTTTTTTTTTAAGATCTTATTTATTTATGAGAAACAGAAAGAGAAAGAGGGGGGGGGCAGAGACAGGCAGAGGAAGAAGCAGGCTCCATGCAGGGAGACTAATGTGGGACCTGATCCCTGGACTTCGGGATCATGCCTGGGCCGAAGGCTGGTGCTAAACCGCTGAACCACCCAGGGATCCCCTTACTTTCTTATAATTCATGTATTCACTGGACTAGCACTTTTAATTCCTTGAAGAAGTTTTCCTTTGTATATTCTACTTGAATGTGTTGGGCAAGAGGCCTGGCTTTTGGCCTGTCTCACCTGTGACATGCCTTCATCACTGAGCTTAATCATTTGTAGCTTTTTTTTTTTTTTAAGATTTTTTTTTTCTTTCTTAAATTCAAGAGAGACTCAGAGAGAGAGAGAGAGAGAGAGAGAGAGAGAGAGAGAGAGAGAGAGAGGCAGAGACACAGGCAGAAGAAGAAGCAGGCTCCATGCAGGGAGCCTGGTGTGGGACTCGATCCCAGGACCCCAGGATCATGCCCTAAACCAAAGGCAGACACTCAACCGCTGAGCCACCCAGGCGTCCCTCATTTGTAGCTTTCAACTTAAAGTGAGATATGTGACTCTTACTTGAACACTTAAAGGATCTTGTAGAGTTAATTATTAACTGGCCTAATTTCAGTATTGTATCTGAGGGAATAAGGAGGCCCTGAGAGAGAGGAAGATATGGGGGAATGGCTGGTCACTGGAGCAATCAGAACACAACGTTTATTAAGTTCACTGTCTTACATTGATGTGATTTGTGATGCCCTCCCACATTACAATATTAACATCAAAGATCACTGACCACAGATCACCATAACAAATATAATAATAGTGAAAAAAGTTTGAAATATGGTGATAATTACCCAGATGTGGCTCAGAGACACAAAGTGAGCAAATGCTGTTGAAAAAATGGTGCTTAATGCAGGGTTGGCACCAACCTTCAAATTGTTAAAAAGAAAAAAAAAATACAGTACCTTCAAAGTGCAATCAAGCAAGGTATGCCTGTAAATATTTGTGAGTTGTGAAGAAAATTTTAGAAAATGAACAATGAGGACAGGCTTGCCTTTGCACATCATAAACTTATGATAAAATTGTAATTAAATCATTACAATACTGGTGCAGTAATAGGAAAATAAAATACAGTCTAGAAGTAAACCCAAGCATATATGGAAGTTGAGTATATGTCCAATATTTTTTATTTTAAATTGGTGGAAAAAAATAGGTGGTAACCAGCCTTTAAGATAGCCTCTGATGATCCTTGCCTCCTAGTGTTTTCACCCTTTTTAGTCCCTTCTCATAATTGGATAGAGCTGATCTATGTAACCTAAAGGATATTATGAAACTGATAGTCTTCATCTTCCCAAGTTGGGTTATAAAAGAAATTGCAATTTCTGTCTTGTGCTCCCTTGGATCATTTGGTCTAGGGGAAGCCACCTACAATATCATAAGGACACTCAAGTATCCCTGTGGGGGGGCTCTTCTGGGGAGGAACTGATTCCTTCAGCAGCCAACATCAACCTACGGCCATGAGAGTGTGCCATCTTAAAAGTAGCTCTCTCAATCCCAGTCAAACCTTCAGATGATTGCAATTGTGGGTGACATCTTACCTTGAACCTCATGAGGATCACCAAACCAGAACCATAGAACTCAGCTGTTCCCTAATTCCTGATCTACAGAAAGACTGTGAGGTAATGTTTATTGTTTCAAGCTACCAAGTTTTGGGGTAATTTGTTATACAGCACTTCCCAAATAAATGATGTTGGGATAGAAAAGGATTTCCTAATTATGAATATGAAATCTCCAATCCATAAAGTAAAATCCAGAACTACTTTATGACAAGGAAATGATATGAGTAAGGATGAAAGAAAAACCGCAAGTTAGGAAAACATGTGAGCAACCTGTATTATAAAAGCAATATCTCTTAAAGAACTCTTGAGGGGTGCTTGAGTGGCTCAGTCAATTAAGTGTCTGCCTTCAGCTCAGGTCATGATCCCAGGGTCCTGGGATTGAGGCCCACATTAGGCTTCCTGCTGAGCAGAGAGCCTGCTTCTCCCTCCCCTCTGCTTGTGCTCTCTCTCGGTCTCTTTTTCTACCTTAAATAAATAAATCTTAAAGCAAAACTCTTGAAAATCAGTAATACGGCTGTCTTTATAGATGGAATGGGTGAGGATGTGAACAGGCAATTCACAAAGTAGAAATACTGATGAAGGAATGAAAAGTAGTTATCAAAGAAATATAATTAAGAACAAGGTAAAATGTGATCTTTCATATCAGATTGGTAGAGGTTAAAAAGACTGATGAGGTTAAAAAGATTCCTGGATCTGCAGGAAGGTTAGAAAACAGGGGCAGGAATGTAGATTTGTCTGCTCTTTCTGGAGGGCAGTCACACAATACATCTCAAAGTACAGATAAAAAGTGTGACTTCGCTATTCTACTTGTATAAATGTATTCTATGCTACAGAAAGATGTATATATTGTTATGAACTCAACATGACTCTTTGGGCTGGTCAAATTTCTTCTTGTTTTTTTTTTTTTTTTTTCCCTGCCTCTGTTTCCTGCCTCTCTTGTTTCTATTTCCCTTTTCAGAAATTTCTGTTGGACCCTCCTGGATCTGTTCTCTACTTTTTAACGTTATGATTTTATTTTTTAAATCTTTATTTCTGCTCTGTATTTTTTTTAAATTTTTTAAAAAATTTATTTATGATAGTCACAGAGAGAGAGAGAGAGAGAGAGGCAGAGACATAGGCAGAGGGAGAAGCAGGCTCGATGTACCGGGAGAGCCCGACGTGGGATTCAATCCCAGGTCTCCAGGATTGCGCCCTGGGCCAAAGGCAGGCGCCAAACCGCTGCGCCACCCAGGGATCCCTATTTCTTCTCTGTATTAATAATTCCCTTAGCTTTTAATTTTTTGTTTTAATTTTAAAGCGATCTGTATACCCAACGTGGGGCTTGGATTCACAGCTCCAAGATCAACAGTCTCATGCTCTACCAACTGAGCTAGCAAGGTGCCCATAGTAATTTCCTTTACTTTCAATTCAGTGTTGTCTTCTCTCTCTTGTGCCATGTCTGTTCTAACATTTAACTCCACTTCAAAAGTTTTATTTTGTCAATTACTTTTAACTTTGGTTTGACAAAGCTCAGCAGAAACTTAGTGTGAAATCTAAGATTTTCTCCCACATTCATTGATGCCCCCTATAACGTTTGCATACACTAGAAAATGCCTTCAATATGTGTTTTACCAGAATTTTGATACTGGTCAGAAATTTTATACTGCCAACAAAGAAGATTCAACTTCTCAGATATTTAGTGGAACACGTTGTTATGATCCAGGAATTGCTATATAGAAAGTTTTAATTGAATATGTTACCTATAAGCACTAAATTCTTTTCAAATAATTCTTAACCTCAGTGATGAGCCTAAATTTACTCTGCTTGGCTCTCTACACATGGCATTTCAGGGTACAAGATGTAGCATTTCAATGTATAAGATATATGTAGTGAACATATGTGTTAGTATCTTCATTATTAACATCCTGCTTTTCTATTGCTTGGCTGTAATTTTTGTAAAGATAAATTATGTTGTTTGTGTATGTGTGTGCGTATGTGTGTGTATGTTTGCAGTATATGTTCAGAAGCCAAGCGCCTTATTTTGCTAGCTTTGCAGTATTTTAAATGGGTTCTCATTATTACTAATTATGTAAGAAAAAGCCCCAGTACTGTTCAGCATTTGACTTTTTTACACGTTTAAAATGTTGCTGGATTTTTGTGCTGTTTGCCAAACTTATACAATAAATAAATGAAGTATTGTGCTGATTTTCATGTGATTTTGTTATTTTAACAAAATGATCTATATATATTAGTATCTGATGCCCTGTGAGAAAATAATACATGCCATATTTTATTTTGGAAAAAAAATATGTTGTTCCTGATTCTTTTTCCAGGAGTTTGTTCTGTAATGAGTGCAGTAGCTCTTGAATCTTTTTGAGGATACCAAACAGAATTCTTTTTTAACTTCACTTTCCTTGATTGTGACTTTCTTCCAGGAAAAATTGTTGGTGTTTTGGGTTTTTTTGTTTCTGTTTTTTTTTTTTTTTTTTTTTAAATCTTCTTCCCTCTCATGTTAGATGATCTCCAAGGCTTGACTGCTGATTCTTGGCATAGTTATGAATGAGGACTAGGTTAACTAGTAGGTTTCCTCTTCAGGGATATAAGTCTGTTTTCCCAGGTATTTCTTTCCTTGTTTTGGGAGGGTTTACTACACCTTCCATGTAGAATGTGGAGTACATTTTTTTGTGTGTGTGTGCCTTCCCTGTTGGGTGCTGCCTGGATAGAAATGGGCAAGCAAGCTGGGTTAAGAACTTTATTTTGTTCTGGAGTGCTTCAATGCCTTGGAAGCAGCAACTGTGCCTGGGAATACTTTTCCTCCCCTCATCCCCATCCCTGTCTTTTGCAGAGCTTTGGAGTTGTTGTCTTCTTTTCAAACTGTGACATCTGGGAGCTTTCCCTAGATAAATGATCCACTTCGGGTTGTATGTGGGATGCTTGCTTGTCCATCTGTTTGAAACTCTACTTTTTAATCAAAATATCGAGCCAATGTTGCTTGTCTATATTTGTTGACTTTGAACTGAAGCTTCTCTTGGATACCTTGAGTACTGCTCTCCTTCTTCTGTTTGGGGCCAAAATTATCATTGCTTTAACCTTTAGAAATCCTTTCTATTTTTGATCCCGCATTTTTTATGATTTCTAGGCATCCATAAAATATTTGATCTGTTGGTATCATTTTTTTGTGTTCTAAGATTCTTCAATTTTTCTTAAATACAGAAGTCTCTTCTGTCAGTTCACAAGGCCTTTCGTGGGAGGACAAGTAGACATTTGGGCTCAGAATACCTGTTCTTAATTTGTGTGTGTTATCTTCATGAATTTTTCTGAGATTTTAAATTTTCTTCTTACTATATTAACTATTTGCTCCTGGGTAAAGAGTGTGCACATGTCCTTGTTTTACACATGACAAAATGCTGAAATCATGGTTAGGATTCAGATCCAGACTCCAAAAACCCATCCTTGTAACTCCTAACCCCTTCACTATCTTTCCCAGGTATTAGTTTAGTGCCTCTCTTTCCTGCTATTTGTTTACCTCAAAAGTTTTTTGTTACTTGCATTTCTGTTCACATCTCTAGGTAAGGAACTATGACTGAGTGTATTTCCTCAGCTCAAGGGAGAATTTCTCCTTCACTGTTGGCAAATGCAAGTTCAAATTCAGGAGCTTGACTTGAGATCACTTTTCAGAGGAAGGCAGGGGGCATGTGGCAGGGGATTCACTGAGCTGGCCTGCTGGGTGAAGGAAATTGATCCACTTAACTTTGTCCCTTTGTGAGCTTGACTGTCTTCTGTGTTAGGACCCCTTTGTCAGGCATCTATGCCCATGGTCACCCACCCCTTTCCTGGAGTGAATATCTGAGTCAGGCATTTAAAGTAGGGGGACCAACTCAGCTCTTCTACTTTCCAGTCAACTACTTGACTAATTACCTGTGGTCTGCTCCCTTTTCTAGCTCATACTGCACTGATAATAGCATGTTCTGAGGTTCTGCTAGGGAAACTTTTCAACTGTCACAGGTTCCTTGTGTTTCTTTAGATTTGTCATCATTGTATCCCGTCAGTTTTAGATTTTTTTCCAGAAATTCAGTCATCTGTTTCACATATGATAGTGTGATGGGTATTAGGAAATAATGATAAGCAAAAGAGAAACAGAGCCTATCATGTTGGAATGTATAGTCTCAGGGGGTAGAGGGCTTTAAATAATGGACTCACAAGTACACATTCTCTGAGGAGAAACCGGTTTGCACTGTGGGGCCATATGAAAGGGCAGACTTTCTGGGAGAGGGATTGCCCTGAAATTCTACGTGGACTAAGAAACAGCTGACCTGAGATAGGAAGAAAGAGAAGAACAAGTAGATGAGGGCACAGTATGTGAAAAGACCTTATAGAGGACGGGCAACATGGTCCACTGCTGTTATTCCTGAGTATTTTCCACCTGCTGTGGATTTATTTTTATTGTATATTTCTTCTATCATTTCTTAGAGTTCTGAAAAGAGAAAAAGATATAAACTCTTGAACTAGGAAGGCTCAAAGAGTTTGGAAAATTAGCAAAAAAAATTAAAAAGCATCAAACTTACAAATCATAATTTAGAAGGCAATAAATATACTAATACCAAAAACATTATCATTGGGAGGTGGATATGACCTTTTTTATATTTGTATATTACAAGTTTTCTATAAATGTAGATTGCTTTTATATTAAAAAGTTCTTAAACTGTTCATTTTCTGGTTTGGTTTATATGTTAAAAAATGCAGAGTGTTAATTAATAGGTGAAGGGGTGGGTATACATTACAATTTTATAAAGCTATTAATATGTACTTAATGGAAGAGGCATACTATTTGGTAGGAAAACCAACTAATACAATTTAAGAAAATTACTTTATACTTGAGTTCTTATTAGTGTCTCATAATTGTTTTAAAGCTGTTAAATGGTTCATAATCTTCAAATATTTTAAATATTTGTATCCTACAAATAGTATTTGAAGAGTTACAGGAAAACTGCATATTGGATACCTTGACATTGAAGTGTCTGCATAACAGCTTGTAGTTTCAGGCCTAGCATGTGTGTTTGAGGAGTTGGCATTCAATTTAGCCAACTTTGGTTTTGTTTTGGGGATTATATTCAGCTGCAAGTAACCTACACTCAAACAGTTGCTTAAATAACTTAAAGAGAGCAATGTTTACACTTAATTTTAACTTCTTAAAGTTTAGGATATGGATAGTAGTTTGTTTGTTTTTTTTTAACATGCCATAAAGGAGCCAGTCTTTGACTTCCTGATTTACCATCCTTTTATGGCTTCTGACTTTGTGATAACTGAGTGGCTGCTGCATCTCTAGAAATTAGTATTGTGGTCCTTTTTATCAGAAACAGTAGCATTCACAGAAACTGCACCAGTTAGACTTCTGTTTACATACCACTGGCCAGAAATGTGTCCAGAACCATCTATATTTAACTACAGGGATACCCGAGAAATGAAGCCTTTGTTTCTAAAAGAGCACATTGCTCTTAATGCAAAAACAGAGTTTAAATTAATAAGGAACAGGGTGGACATTGGTTGGGCAACTTGCTGTGTCAGCCACCGGAGTTACTTATAGATGGTAATGGAAGTCAAGGGTGTGATTAAGATTTGTTCAGAGGAGTATACAGGATAAGAAAATCAATGAAAGAACCCTGAGGAACTTCAGTGTTGAAGGAACAGAGGGATATATATTCTCAAAGGGCACTAAGGAATGACCATGAGGAACGGTGGGAGGGTGATTCCCTGCAGAGTGTGGTGATACAAAAGCCCAGGGAGATGCAAGAAGGCAGAATTTATATTACCCTATGTGCTGGAGTGTCATGTATGCCAGGCACCAAGGTATGAACTTGAGGTTTAGCAAAAGGAAGCCATTGATTATTTTCAGTGGTGGCCATAGGCTATGGAGTGAAAGAGGAAAGCAGTGACAGTAAATGAATCTTAAAGACAAACTGATTGTAAGCAAAGTAGAGGGGCAGGGAAAGTGAGAGGAATGATTAGAGTGGGGAGATGGATGGGGTGCTAGAAAGGTGATACTAGAGACTGGTTGAACAGTGAAGGTGTTTTTTGACAGAGGAGATTATAGAAAGAATGTATTCTCCAAGAGAGGTGAAAGGTGTTGAGAACTAGAGCCTGGGGGGGAAGGATAAGCTTGAAAGAAGGAAGATGTGTGGAGACAGAGGGACTTTTGTAGCTTGGCAACAGGGAACATGAGCAGTAACCTTTTATCTTTTGTCTTCCCTTGGGAAGTGTGAGAAAAGGCATTATCCTCTCTGTTAGGAGAGAGATTGCCAGGCCTGGAGTCTGGAGAGGATGGACAAAGATCACTGATAGCATTGTAAAGAATTTGGGAGAGTGAAACGTGGGGAATTGGGCTGCATTAAGAGCCTGATCCGAAAATTTAAAAAAAAAAGGGGGGGTTGGATCCCTGGGTGGTGCAGCGGTTTGGCGCCTGCCTTTGGCCCAGGGCATGATCCTGGAGACCTGGGATTGAATCCCACGTCGGGCTCCCGGTGCATGGAGCCTGCTTCTCCCTCTGCCTGTGTCTCTGCCTCTCTCTCTCTCTCTCTCTCTCTCTCTGACTATCATAAAAAAAAAAAAAACTGATTCGTGGTTTGGGAACCTGCATTGAATGATGTTGAGTCCTGCCATTCTGTTCAGTACCATTACCTTACATAGAAAGGATTGAAAGAATTTTAGTTGACGTTTTTGAGTGGTAATACACACCTAAGAGTACTTTAGAAGTATTGAACTATATATTTTTACAAAAATCAGTTAAGACCTGTTTAATAGTTTTGTGTCTAAAACAATATATGATAATGACTAACCTTTGTTGAGGACCTGCTCTGACACAAAAAGCTAAGCATATTCTCTGCATTATTTTTCAGTTTTTATGAGAGTACTAGGAGACAGACATTATTATTATTATGGTCTCTATTTTAAAGATGGCAGAACCTAAGCTTAAGTAATTTAAACATCCTGTTCTAGATCACACAGCTAGTTACTGGTAGCACCAGGATTTGAACTATCTCTTGAATCCAGAGAGTGGTGTTACGTACTTCTCTGTGGATTGAATCATATGAAATTGCCTGTCAGAAGGTATTCGCAATATATGGTTCATCCTAACATACTTAATAAAATATTTGCCAAGGTCAGTGGACTGTGTTGTGCCAGGACTTATCCTAGGTATTTTAATTGCAATAATCTGTTGAAACAGTTTTAAATATTTATAGTATTAATTATTCTGATTTTAAAAATTATCACATTCTTATTTTTGAGTAACACACTTAGTTTACTTTAAATTTGAGTATATTTTGATAATGACATTAACTTTTCCTGACTATACTAACAAATCAAAATGGGGCTGGGGAACTACTGGGAATATTGGCAAAAATAAAGAAGAAAGCAGGCATTACAAATCTACTCTCTCACAATATGAATAAAATATAAAAATGAACTAAACTGTGATAGTTGTTAGCCTGCTTGTTTAATCTTCATTTTAGTACCTATGTCTATCTAATCATTGTAAGCCAAACCGTAAGGTAAACATCAGCTTCTTTTAAGAACATTTTTTCTGATTCTAAAAGCAATTTATAATCATAGAAAAATTGAAAATTAAGTATATATAAAATCAAATATATACACATATTTATATTATTCACGTCTGATTCAGTGAATGGTAGTCACTTAAGAAATGTGGATTCATTTTTAATTCAGTAGTTTCTGGCTTATTATGTAGTCGTTGATTCATGATCAGCCTGATCCTCTTCCATTTCCTAAGCTTGTGTTGGGTGAAGGGCAGGAATTTCTCTCACTTCGTCTCTGACTTGTGAACACCCACAGGTATCATCAGTCAGTGGTATTAATTAAAAGTAAATCGCCCACTCTCTCACTTCACTAATCAAACATTAGTTCTGAATTTACATACTCTCACTTCAGTTAAAAACTCCCGTTAAAATCTGAACTAAGAGATAGGAATTTTTTTCTTATTAAAAAAAATCTTCATTAAAAGGATACGAAGTTATGTCTGTGGTAGTATTTGGTTATTTACAAAGCTTGTGGAAGATGCCTGGCCATCTTTTTTTGGCTTCCATATTGTCAGCTTGCATGCATATTTGAAACACTTGAAAAGTATTTAGTTAATTGTACAGTCTATGATGAGGACCTAATCTTAAACTGTATAGTCTTGGTAATTTGTTTTTTCTTAAGATTTTTTTTAATTATTTATTTGACAGCACAAGCAGAGGGAACAAGAGGGAGAGGTAGCTTCTCTGCTGAGCAGGGAGCCTGATGTGGGACTCTGTCCCAGAATCCTGAGATCATGACCTGAGACAAAGGCAGACGTCCAACCGACTGAGCCACCCAGGCACCCCTTGTCTTGGTATTTTCACATAATTTTTAGTGAGGTACAAGATTTCTTTTAAGAAGGGCACAGACAATTAATTATGTGACTGAGAAAAATAATTTCCCCCAAGTTAATTGCACAAATTACTGTAGCCCTAAAAGGTTAATGATTGTCAAACATCTTTGATGCATAGAACCTATTAAGTGCCAGTATTATTTGAATAAATAACTAGACTAGTCCTTCTTGGACAAATGGCCTTATCCAGAGGACAACAGTACACACTACCCTTTATTATGTTTTAAGGGAACATTTTTTAAATTCTTCAGTGAAAGGGCTTTAAGCTAGTCTTAAGAGCCACAGTAGAGTCTTATATTTCAAAATATGAGATAGTAAAACAGATCATATTCCAAAATGCAACTATGATTTATTATACATGTACTTTATAGAACTATTGAGTTATTACTTGAGGTTTATAAATAGAGTCAGGTTTTATTTTGTACAGACTTAGCTTAGGCCTTATATGATTAGAATTAATGCACAATTATCACTGTGCATATCTGAAATGAAACTTGCTTTATAGTTATTTATCAAAGAGAACTTTGATATTTTAATATCTAATATTAAATAACATTAGTATTAATATTTTTAAATGCTAAATTTTATTATCTTATTAAACTTTGTCTTTTAATCTTTTTATACTTTTTAGTGTTTTGTCGTCAGGACCAGGTTCCAAGAGTTAACTGGAATATACTTTCATTTTCAATAGCAATATATCCTGAAGAATTGTGTAAAGAATACTAATTTCTCTAGGAGATGGTTTCTCAGAAAGGTTTCTCAAAATTTGGGAAAGACTGCATGCTGTATGATTTTAGAAGTATCAATTTACATGAAAATATTGAAAGATCTGGGAAAAATTGAAGCAAACAAATCAATTTAGCTTTGTCTCATCTGGTGTTTCTTAAATATATTTGGTGACGGAAATTCTTGTTTCATATAAATCATATGAAAATCCTAAGCATTTGCTCTGACCTTGTGCTCTGTAACTATTTTGGGACATACTGTACAAACATTCAAATGTAGCAAATATGTTAGTCTGCTCTACTTATACATACACATGTAGATAAGTCCACCTGTATAAACAAATATTCACTTTTATAAAGGTATATACACACATAGATGTATGCACACATAGGCACATGTATTTGATCTATATGATACCTTCAAGGTATAGCAGATAGTAGAATCAGAAAATATTTAAGTGATGAGAAAATCTTACTAGTCCATGGCATATTCCCAACTGCCTTCTTCAAGATGCAGAAAACCATACCACCAGCTTCAACAAGGTGTGCAATTCACAAGTATGTAAATGGATATGATCTTTTTAGGGACCCTAGAAACATTAAAGAGAGACTACCAACAATTTCTGTACTGTTTCAGTATTAAGTGTGTCAAAAGTAAAGGCTCTGGATTTTGGGTCAGGACATTGAGGTTCAGGCCTACATTCTACCATTTACCACTGATGTGATTTTATTTAGGCAAGTTACAGATTTTGTCTGAGCTTGTTTTTTTCATCTATGAAGGAAGGTAATACTTATCTTGTAGGATTATTGGAAAATAATGTAATATGTAGAGGATATTAAAACTTATTTTAATTACTTGGAAATAATGCTATGAATGCTTATTGATCCCAATATGGGTTAAAACTCTATTAAAAAACAAATGTGATTAACCTAAATTTTTCATTGCATATATATGATGGATAAGAAAATCCATTTCATTTTGTTTCTGAAGACCTTTTTTAAAAAACGATTAATATAAAAATGCATTTTTCCTGTTAATGAAGAATAATGAATGGACTTTCCTCATTCTTGTTGAAAAACTTAAAACCTTCCTCCAAAGTGTCTGAAAACTAAAAACTCATGAAGAGTAGTATCTTTATGCTTTTAGCCTGAGATCCTTTGTACTTATTAGTCTCTCTTCCACACATGGTGATTTTCTGCTTCCACTTGCTTCTCTGACCACCTAAAAACTGTCCCTATGGTGTATCTTTATCCTCCTTCCCTGCTTTTTATATATTTATATGTAAGTATAAATATAAATATATAATATAGGTATATATAAAAGTGAAATGAAGATCACATTCTATGGATATCAGTAAGGTATTACAATATTTTGTAATTATGAATTTTAACAATTACATTGGAGCAAATTTGTGTTTGCTTGTATAGTTTTTCATACCCATTAATTTAGCACCTTAGAACTAATAAGCTTCTATAAAATTACTAGAATCCATATCAGAATATATGTATGCTCTCTTCCCTTTCTGCATGGAGATCTTTGTCCCTACATGAAGGAAGGTATGGTAAAAATGTTACATGTTTTCACTAGCCAGTAATATTAAAAAAAAAAAAAAGGAAAATATTTCTCCTGACACATTGAGTAGGTAACAATAAAAAATAATGGAGCTAATTATTTTAAAATTATATTGATAACATCAAAAATATTCTGTGGTAGAAATAAGACTCCTTTTATGCATTAGCATCCAGTCAAATTTTAATAATAACATTGTATAGTGTAAAGTCACTGATATCTGAAGATGTGGATCATTTGATTTTCTGTTGTATCTGTTAGAAATGAATCATGTTTTTCATGGTGATACTTTTAGTATACTATGCAGATTATAAGTTTGGGTATCAGGAATTTCTTAACACTTTAGATAAAAAAATTACTTTTTAAAGAGTTTGGATTAAGGTTTTGTAAGAACATGGTTTAGCTTTATATAGCTTTATGACATAGACTTTGCAATTTATTTATTTATTTACTTATTTAATTTTTAAATTTATATATATATATATATATATATATATATATATATATATAAGAGAGAGAGAGAGAGAGAGAGATCGAGAGAGAGAGAGAGAGTGAGTCAGAGACACAGGCAGAGGGAAAAGCAGGCTCCATGCCAGGAGCCCGATGCGGGACTCAATCCTGGGACTACAGGACCACACCCTGGCCCAAAGGCAGGCGCTAAACTGCTGAGCCACCCAGGGATCCCCGACTTTGCAATACTTTTAAAACATACCTTTTTAAAATACTTTGTTTGAAGCAGGGCACCTAGGTGGTTCAGTTGGTTAAGCGTCTGACTCTTGATTTCGGCTCAGGTCATGATCTTGGGGTTGTGAGATCGAGCCGCATGTTGGGCTCTGTGGTAGGCATGGAGACGGTTTCGGAGTCTCTCTCTCCCTTTGTCCATCCTCCACCCCACCCCTGCTCTCATGTACACTCTCTCAATAAAATGTCTGTCTTGTTCAGGGTCACAAGAGCCATCTAGATGGAGTGTCTAGTTTTTCTTAGGCCCTTCATTAAGTTCAAATTCTTTTGCATATTCTCTGTTGAGATAGTTTTCTCTTCCTCCACAACTGAACTCTTTTGAAAGTCTACAAGTTTCTTCCTTCAGGAACAATGTCCATTCACTCTTTCAAGGAAATGCTGCTTTCATAATGAAAATCAAACTCCGGCCTTCAGTTTGGTTTGTGATGGCAGGGAGTACACGTGGACTGGGTGGCTTAGAGTCAGTCCTACGGACTTCGTTTCTTCTAGGCTTTCTGTTAAACACAACTGCTGCCACTGTGCTTATCTTTGGAGAGAATGTATGCTGGTCACTTTCAACACTTGGGCCCAAAAGTAGACACCATATGTTGTAATTGAGATAAGGTTGTAGTGTTTAAAGACATTTTAAGGACATCTTTACTGAGTACTACAGAGTAATGAAGGGGTGAACACCCAGAGAGAACTCTGAATCATACATTTCGGCATTCTAACTGTAGGGCTTTGGCATATTCATCTTCAGTTAGTTCACACTACTGACTGGATATTTTTGCATTTAAGAAAAAGATTCCCCACTTTGAGCATATGTTTTCTCTGGGCTGACAAGTAACAAAGGATTGTCCCTCGTAGGCACATGGCTCCTTCCCCAGGCTGAACCAGCTATAGCTGGTGTGCACAGTGCCAGGGCATGATTTCAGCTGTCACTTGTGCTTGAAACTGGGCACTTTTGGGCAGGGCACACGCTTATGTTGAGGCCCTGCATTGCGATCACTTAGATTTTTCCAACTGTCTTTTTGCCTTCACAAGCACAGATCATCTTTAACCACATCCTCCACCAACCAAGATTGCTTTTAGAGGACCCTCATCTCCTCAAAGCAGGTGTGGGCTGATTGTCTTCTCCTACCTCCCCTCATGGCTTCACCCTCATGGTGTCTGTTTCACATCTGCAGTTCTCTCCTTTTTGGTGGTTGGCACTAGGAACAAGCTCATCTTTTTGCTCAGACTATATCCTAATGAAATTGGAATCTAACAATTACTACTTCATACAAGAGCTGCACATGCCAGTCATGGTGGAATTACTATCCTACACCAGGTCTCTGTAGTTTGAAGGCAAATGTTGTTTTTCACTTTTGTGTTTGCACACAAAAATATGTTTGCAAAAATATGTTTGTTTGGGCTGCTACAATAAAATACCATAGACTGGGTATCTTAAACAGCAACATTTAGTTCTCAAACTTCTGGAGGCTGGATCGAGGATCTAGGATCAAAGAACTGGAAGATTCAGTGTCTTATTAAGGTCCTCTTCCTGGTTTACAGACTGCCATCTTCTTGATGCATCCCCATATGAGGGGAGAGAGATCATGTCTTCTGTCTCCTCTTGAAGGGGCATTAATCACATTCATTAGAGCCTCACTCTCATGAGCTAATTACCTCCCAAAGGCCTCATCTCCAAATATCACCCTTGGGACTAGGGCTTCAGTATATGAATTTCAGGGAAGCAGAAACGTGTCCATAGCAAAAAGTATATTGGTTAATAAAATAATGCTTGATAAAGTTCATGCACTTTTACTGCATGCTGGAAACTAGTCTGAGAATTTTGCATACTGGAATTAACTGAATCCTTATAACAGTGCTGCATAGTAGCTAGACTCATCCTTATTTTACAGATAAGGAAACCATGTCACATAAGTACATAACTTGCCCAGGGTTGCCTGGCTATTAAGTGGGAGAGCCGTATTCAAACCCAAGCTGTTTGGCCCTGTAGCTCATGCTGTAAACCACTACGTTCTTACAAACATATATTGCCCTAATTTGATTCTGTACTTATATTTTGATAGAAGCAGCTTGGGAACCTGGAGACTTTGGCTTTGTGACTAGACTACATTTTTGACTCTGACAGTGTATGTAGCTTCTTTGATCCTCAGTTATTTCAGCTATAAAACAGGGAGATTGTACAATGTTGATTGTTAAATTCTCTTCTCAGTCTAAGTGCTTTGGTTATGTTCTCATATAGGCTCTAATGTTCGGAGGTTTCTACCAGCTACAGAGCCTCATCTCTCAGATGCTATGTGACTGAAGTAAGAAAGAAGAATGTTATTAAATCTTAATAAGTAAAGTTGAGTTTTTCTATTATTAAATGTGGACTTTATAATACCCACCACACAGTCAGGTAATAATAATTGAATGGTGGGTGTAGTTTGAAACATAATTGTTCCTTCCTAACTTTTTAAAATTTCAAAGAATTTTATGCGTGCTTTATGTTTGTATATGTATATATATCACATAAATATTATATAGTATTTTATGGAACATGAAATCTTACTTTATTTTTTTTTAAATTTATTTATTTATGATAGTCACAGAGAGAGAGAGAGAGAGGCAGAGACACAGGCAGAGGGAGAAGCAGGCTCCATGCACCGGGAGCCCAACGTGGGACTTGATCCCGGGTCTCCAGGATCGCGCCCTGAGCCAAAGGCAGGCGCCAAACCGCTGCGCTACCCAGGGATCCCGAAATCTTACTTTAAATAAGGGATTTCTATCCTACACATTTGACATATATTTATGGAATATCTACTATGTGTCAGGCACCATGCTTGATGCTGGGGTATAGAGAGGATAAAGAGAACATAACTTGCCCAAATAGAGTTTACGTTCCAATGGTAAAGGTAGCTGATCAACAAGTAAACAAATCACTGAATAGCATCAACAAAAGATGTGTGGTTTCCTGGGAAAGAAACAGCAGCATGCAGTGATAGAGAATCACCGCTGTGATAGAGATAGGGTCAACTTTAAATAGGGCAGTTTGGGAAGGCCTCACAGTGGAAGTGGCATTTTAACCAAACGCTGACAGAGGAACAGGAAGGATTCAGCTCTGGGAGGACTGTGGGCAGAGGAAAAGGAAGGGACTGGAGGGGGCAGTAGCATTCTTGTCCAGTTTGGAAGATTGAATAATGGCTCCCAAAGATACGTAGGCCAGATCCCTGAAACTTGTGAATGCTACTTTCCATAGTGAAATGAGCTGTATGTGCGTTTGAGGATGTTGAAATGGTGAGATTATCCCTGGTTACAAGTGTCCGTATAAGAGGGAGGCAGAGAGTTAGTTGATTTGAAAAGACAAGAAGGCCATGTGACAAACAGAAACAGAATTAGAGAAGATGCTACACTCTTCACTTAGAAGATGAGTGAAGGGGTGATGGACCACAGAATGCAAAGGATGCAGATCTGGATGCTGGGAAAGGCAAGGAGTTGAATTCTCCCCTTGAACTTCCAGAGGGAATACAACTCTGCCAACACTTGAACTTTTTACCAAACCCTTTATATTCATGTTTGGACTTCTGGCTTCCAGGACTGTTAAGAAAACAAATTTCTGTTTTAAGCCATAGATTTGTGGGTAATTTGTTATAGCAGCAATGGAAGACTAATGCAGATTTTGGTACTTGGAAGTGGGGTGCTGCTGTAACAAATACCTAAAAATGTAGAAGTGACCTTGGAAATGGTCATTGAGTAGAGGATTGAATTTTGAGATACATGTTTAGAAAAAACTTAGGCTGCCTTGAATGGACTGTTGGTAGAAATATGGAAGTTCAAGGCTTATGCTATAGAAGTTGGGGAAACCAGATTTTTATTATCTTGGCAGAAAGTTTAGTTGATTATGTTCTATGGTTTTATGGAAAAGTGGAATGTACCAGCAATGAACTTGAATAGCTGAGGACTTTTTTTTTCTTTAAGATTTTATATATTTGTTCATGAGAGACACAGAGAGGCAAAGACAGCAGGCTCCCTGCAGGGATCCTTATGTTGGACTTAATTTCAGGACCCCGGGATCATGACCTGAGCCAAAGGCAGATGCTCAACCACTGAGCCACCCAGGTGCCCTGAGCTGAGGACATTATTAAGCAAAGTGTTGAAGGTACTATTTGGTTTCTTCTTTTTATTTTTTATTTGCTCAAATATAATTAACATACACTGTTATATTAGTTTTGGATGTACAATATAGTGATTCAGCAATTCTAGGCATTTCTCAGTGCTCATCAAGATAAATATACTTTTAATCCCCATGATCTATTTCACCCTCCTGCCTACCTCCCCTCTGACAATCACCAGTTTGTTCTCTGTATTTAAAAGTCTGTTTTGTTTCTTAAATTCTACATGAGTAAAATACGGTATTTTGTCTTTCCTGATTTATTTTACTTAGCATTAGACCCTCTAGGTTCATCCATATTGTTGCTAATGGAAGATTTCATTCTCATATATGGTTGAGTAATATTCCATTGTATGCATATACACTAAATCTTCTTTATCCATTTACCTCTCAAACACTTAGGCTATTTCCATATATTCGCTATTGTAAATAATGCTGCAGTAAACGAGTGTATACATCTTTTTGAATTAGTGTTTTTGTTTCTTTGGGTAAATACCAAGTAGTGTGATTTCTGGATCATAAAGTAATTCTGTCTTTAATTTTTAAAAAAGATTTTATTTATTCATGAGAGACACAGAGAGAGGCAGAGATCATAGGCAGAGGGAGAAGCTTGCTCCCCATGGGGAGCCCGATGCGGGACTTGAACCCAGGGCCCCTGGATCACAACCTAAGCCAAAGCAGACTCTCAACCACTGAGCTACCCAGGTGCCCCTGTTTTTAATTTAAAAAAAAATTATGCAAGCAGAGAGGGGGTAAGCGGAGGGAGAGGGAGAAAGAATCCTCAGTCCCTACTGAGCACGGAGCCTGATATGGGACTTGATTCCAGGACTCTGAGATCATGACTGAAGCCAAAATCAAGAGCCAGATGCTTAACTGACTGAGCCACCCAGGCTCCACTATTTTTAATTTTTTGAGGAACCTCCATACTGTTTTCCACAGTGACTGCACAAATTCGCATTCACACCAATGGTGCAGGTGGTTTTCTTTTCTCCACAAACTCACCAATACTTGTTATTTCGTGTTTTTTATTTTAACCAAGCTGATAGTTATAAAGTTGTATTTCATTGTGGTTTTAAATTGAATTTCCCCTGAGGATTGATAATGCTGAGCATCTTTTCATTTGTCTGTTGGCTATCTGTCTGTCTTTGGAAAAATGTTTATTTAGGTCCTCTGCTCATTTTTAATTGTATTATTACTATCTTTTTGTGTTAGGTTGTGTAAATTCTGAATATATTATGGATATTAACCCTTCATTGAGTATGTCATTTGCAAACATCTTCTCCCACTCAGTAGGTTGTCTTTTTGTTTTGTTGATGGTTTCCTTCACTGTAAAAAAGCTTTTTATTTTGGTGTAGTCCCTATTTAATTTTGCTTCTGTTTCCCATACTCTAGGAGACATATCTAGAAAAATGTTTCAATAGCTGATGTCAAAGACATTACTATCTCTGTTTTTTCTAGGAATTTTATGGTTTCAGGTCTCATATTTAGGCTTTTAGTCCATTTTGAGTTTATTTTTATGTATGGTGTAAGAAAGCGGTCCAGTTTCATTCTTTCGCATGTGGCTGTCCAGTTTTCCCAACACCTTTTGTTGAAGAGACTACCTTTTCCCCATTGGATATTCTTGCCACCTTTGTTTTAGATTAATTGAACAAAAAGCACAAGTTTATTTCTGGACTCTGTTATGTTAGGTTGATTTATGTGTTTATTTTTGTTGCCAGTGCCATATTGTTTTGATTACTACAGCTTTATATAGTATATCTTGAAATCTGGGATTGTGATACCTCCAGTTTTGTTGTTCTTTCTCAAGATAACTTTGGCTATTCTGGGTCTTTTGTGATACCATACAAAGTTTAGGGTTATTCTACTGTTAAAAGTGTTCTTGGTATTTTGACAAAGATTGTATTAAATCTGTAGATTGCTTTGGGTAGTATGAACGTTTTAACATTATTTGTTCTCTCAGTCTATGAGCATGGAATATCTTTCTGTCTGTTTAGTTTCTTTCATCAGCTGGTTAAAGTTTTCAGTGTGTAGCTCTTTTGCCTTCTTGGTTAATTCTTAGGTATTTGATTCTTTTTCATGCAATTATAAATAGGACTGTCTTCGTAGTTTCTCTTTTTGCTACATTATTACTGTATAGAAATGCAAAAGATTTCTGCACGTTAATTATGTATCCTGGGACTTTACTAAATTCATTTATCAGTTATAGTAGTTTTTTTGGTGGAGTCTTTGGGTTTTCTACATAGAGTATCATGTTGTCTGCAAACAGCGAAAGCTTTACTTCTTTCTTACCAATTTGGATGCCTTTTGTTTCTTTCTGTTGTCTAATTGCTGTAGCTAGGACTTCAGTACTATGTTGAATAAAACTGGTGAGAGTGGACTTCTTGTCTTGTTCTTGACCTTAGGGGGAAAGCTCTCAGTTTTTCCCCATTGAGTATGATGTTTGTTATGGGTTTTTCATGTATATGGCCTTTATTACATTGAGATTTCCTCTAAGCTTACTTTGTTGAGGGCTTTTATCATGAATGGATGTACTTTGTTTAATGCTTTATCTGCATCTATTGAAATGATCATATGGTTTTTATCCTTTCTCTGATTTGTGAATATTGAACCACTCTTGTGTCTTGGGAATAAATCTCACTTGATCATGTGAATGATTTTTAATGTAGTTTTGGATTTGATTTGCTTATAATTTGTTGAGGAATTTTGTACCCATGTTCATCAGGGATATTGGCCTATAGCTCTCTGTTGCACGCTCTCTTTTTGTAGTGTCTTGCTTTGGTTTTGGTATTAGAGTAATGCTGGCCTTGTAAAATGAATTAGGAACTTTTCCTTTCTTTTCTCTTTTTTGGAACAGTTTGAGAAGACTAGGTATTAACTCTTGTTTGAATTCACCTGTGAAGCCATCTGATATTGCACTTTTATTTCTTCTTGCTATATATGGTACAGTGCAGGAAGAAATTCTACCTGTGGAGTATAGTTTCAGTGTATGCCTAAAAGTCCTGGTGTGCCATTTCTGACAGCCTATGGACCATAGGCTATGGACCTATGGACCATACTTTGAATATGAGGGTTGTAGAGAATCTTGTTTATTTATTTAGTGTTAAACATATGTCATGTGTACAAGAGATTGAATTTGCTCATCAGTTTTCAAAATGTTTACCACGGGGACGCCTGGGTGGCTAAGCAGTTGAGCATCTGCTTTTGGCTCAGGACGTGATCCCACGGTCCCAGGATTGAGTCCCATGTCGGGCTGCCTGTATGGAGCCTGCTTCTCCTTCTGCCTACATCTCTGCCCCCCTCTCTCTGTGTCTCTCATGAATAAATAAAATCTTTAAAAAACAAAACAAAATGTTTACCACTGATACTGACTTAACTGATCTAAGTAAAACTGTCTAAGATATGTGTATTCTCTTAGTATTTTAGAAACTCTATTTGCTGTGTCCCCTCTATTGGGTTAAACAGTGTTCTCCTGAGTTTATGTTTACCTGGAATCTATAAATGTGAGCATATTTGAAAATAGGGTCTTTGCAGATCTAATCAGGTTGAGTTGAGGTCATAGAAGACTATGTGGTCCCTAATCTAATGACTGGTGTCCTTACATGATGAGGGGAATTTGGACACCATGACACACAAGGGAGAATGCCATGTGAAGGCAGAAGCAGCAAAGTTATGATGCCCCCAGCTAAGGATTGTTGGCAGCCACCAGAATGTAGGAGAGATGCATGGAACAGATGATTCTTCTGAGATCCCAAGAAGAAACCAACCCTGCTGATACTTTGATCTTGGAACTCAGTTCTCCAGAACTGAGAGAGAATAAATTTGTTTTGTTTTAAGCCACCTAGTTTGTGGTATTTTGTTACAGCAGCCCTAGGAAATGAATACATCTTCTGACAAGTAAAAATTAGATAATGGACTCTAGCAAACAAACAAACAAAAGAAAATGTCACTTTTTCACAGGGTCAATGTTTCCTATGTACTTAAAAATTTGGAGTTCTGGAGGTTTAACTTAGCTACCATAGCTCCTTGATAATTCCTAACCTTTTGCTCTAGGTAAGATTTAGAGTGGAGTAAAACGATCTTGAACATGGAATCAACATTAATATCAAACTGAGAAGAGACAAGAAAGAACTAGAAGGACGGTTGCATAAAGTGGTGCCAGGTCTTCTGCAATTTGTTTCTTTACTTGTAATTTCTGCCCTTGACTGGCCAGGGAAATAATAGATAGACTCCACAGAAGTCAATTCTTAAAAATAATTTTTCTATCATTCTTTACCTTTGTCCTATCAACCCCACATGACCTTTTGTTCCCCTGTGCAGAACTTAGAAATGTACTTTGAATGTAAGCAGTTGCTTATAGCAATGCCAGATGTGAAAGGATGCCTTATTTTGTGGAATAGAGTTGTCTCTGGAAATTTTGCTTTGAAGTACTTTCAGAAGTTATTTTTTCCTTTTAGTTTTTCTATTGTAGAATAAAAGATTTTTCCCGCAAAAAAATAACTGAACCCAAAATGTGCTTTAAAAATTTATTTATTTTTAAAATATTTTATTTATTTATTTATTCATGAAAGACACAGAGAGAGGCAGAGACATAGGCAGAGGGAGAAGCAGGCTCTCGGTGGGGAGCCTGGTGCGGGACTGGATCGCAGGATCTTGGGATCAGGACCTGAGCCAAAGGCAGATGCTGACCACTGAGCCACCCAGGCATTTTGCCTCTTATTTTATAATGGCCTTCTCATTTTTATTTTATGCAGTTTATTTGTTGGATGTGTGTCCTGGTGATATGAATCTGGTGCCTCTCTTTTTCTACCTGAGGCTTTAGCATCCACTGCTGATTATTGCCCCAAATCATTATTTCCTTGGGGATTGAAAAACAGTCCATTTCTAGTTATATCATTCCTTATGCTTTTATTAAATAGACTTCTTTGTAGATCTTAACCTCACTAGCTATTTAGTTACCCTGAAATAGTTTATATTAGAATGATAGGATAAATGCTTGGTTTTTTTCTTTTATCAATTTTCAGAGTAATGAGCTGATGCCTGCTTGGCTGTCTACTGCTGCATAAAAATTTACCTCAAAACTCAAGGAGCATAAAACAACTATTCTATTATACATCATAATTTGATAGGTCAGATGTTTTTGGGAGGCTTGACTGGCTGTTATGTTCTATGTGGAAGAAAGTGTTTAACTGGTGGATGTGTAGATCTGGAGCGTCCAAGATGGTTGCCTCACATGTCCAGCATCTTGATGGATGAGAAGCATGGACTAACCTGATACTGTGGATCAGAGAGTCTGTACATATTCCCTTAGCCATGGCAGTTCTAGAACAGTTGGACTTTTCTCATGGCAGCTCAGAATTCCTGGAGAAGGAAAGAATTTTCAGCCATCTTTAATCTGCCATAATATCCTAGGAAATTCTACTGATGACCAGGGATTTAAAAAATTTTAAATTATTGATTCATGAATTTTTATATATTTGACATCTTTAATCTGTTTTATTTTATTTTATTTTTTTAATCTGTTTTATTCATTGATTTTATTGATACTCAAATTGTCACATTGTTGGCCAGTTGGGCCCTTTAAGTTGGATCTTGTGACCTTCTGATAGAACTTCATTATTTTTATGTGGTAAAATATATATATATATATAGGACAGCACTCATGGAAACTGATGGGTGTTTTATATATATAATATATAACATAAAATCTGTCATCTTAACTATTTTTAAATGTACGTTGTTGTGCAGCATCACCACTATTTCCAAACTACTTCATCACTCCAAACAAATTAGGCAATAACTTCCCATTACCTCCTCTACCAACCTCTAATTGAATTATTGTCTTTATGAATTTGCCTTTTCTAGATATTTTATATAAGCATAATCATACAGTATTTGTCCTTTTGTGTTTGGCTTATTTCAGTTAGCATAATATTTTCAAGGTTCATCCACTAGGTAGAATATATCAGAATTTCATTCCTTATTTTTGGCTGAAGATTCCATTGTATGTATATACTACGTTTTGTGTGTATCCATTCATCTTTTGAGGGACACTTGGGTTATTTATACCTTTTGACTATTTTGAAAGATGCTGTGATGAACATTAGCATGCCGATATGAGTCCTTGTTTTAAATTTTTTTGGATATGCATCTAGGAGTGAAATCACTCATTCATATGGTAATTTTATGTTGAATTTTATGAAGAACTGCCAAACTGTTTTCCAGAGAGACTTTGCTATTTTACATTTCTACTAACAGTGTATGGGGGTCTCAGTTTCTCTATATCCTTGCTGACCCTTGTTATTTTCCTTTTTTTTTTTAAACCCTAGCCATTAATGTAGATATGAAGTGATGAACAATGTGGTTTTGATCTGTAGTTCCTTAATGACCAATGATACTGAGTGTCTTATGTGCTTCTCAGCAATTTGCATATTTTCTTTGGAGAAATATCCAGGTCCTTTGCCCTTTTCAAAATTGGGTGGTTTTTTTGTTGTTGAGTTTCCGAGTTCTTTAGATATTTCTGTATTAAACCATAATTAGATATATTATTTGCAAATATCTTCTCGCATTTGGTAGTTTATCTTTTCACTTTCTTGATAATATACTTTGATGCACCAAAGTTTTAAATTTTGATCAATTGCAATTTATTTTTCTTTTCTCATGCTTTTATTGTCATATCTAAGAATCCACTGCCAAATCCAAGGTCATAAGGACTTACCCCTATGTTTTTTTCTAACAGTGTAATGATTTTAGCTTTTATATTTAGGTTGTTGGTTCATTTTGAGTTAATTTTTGTATGTTAGATGAGAGAATAGTCTAACCCCATTACTTTGCATACAGAAATCCAGTTGACCTAGCACTATTTGTGAAAGAAACATTTTTCCCCTTGTCAAAATTCATTTGGCCATAGATATATGGGTTTATTTCTAGAGTCCCAGTTCTATTCTGTCGGTCTATCTGTCTATCCTCATGCCAGTACTACACTGTTTTGCTTGCAGTGGGTTTTTAGTAACTTTTAAAATGAGAAGTATGTCCCCTCCAACTTTGCTTTTCTTTTTAAAGATTGTTTTGGCTATTTGGGGCCCTTTGCAATTCCTTATGAAAGTGGCTCTTGGTATTTGATAGAGATTGTATTGAATCTGTAGATCACTTTGGGTAGTACTGACATCTTAATAATATTAAAATTTTTGATCCATAAACATGAGATGTCTTTCCTATTATTTAGATCTTATTTAATTTCTTTCAGTAATGCAATATTTTGTAGTTTTCAGTATATAATTTTTTCACTTACTTGGTTAAAGTAATTCCTAGTATTCTTTTAGATGCTATTTATGAAACGTTTTCTTAATTCCCTTTTCAGATTATTTGTAACAGATGTATAGAAATGTAATTTTTTTCATGTTGACTTTGTACTCTGCAGCTTTGCCAAATTAATTTTTTAACTCTAATATCTTATGGATTTGGGGGATTTTTAATAAATAGAATCATATCTTCAAATAGATATCTACTTATTTTTTTCTAGTTTTGGATATCTTTTATTTTCTTGTCTAAGTGCTTTGGCTAGAAATTTCAGGACAGTGTTGAATAACTGGTGAAAGTGGGCATCCTTGTTTTATTACTGATCTTAAGGGGAAAGCTCTCAGTCTTTCACCCTTGAGAATGTGGTTAGCTGTGGGTGTTCTGTGAATGTGCTTTATCATTTTGTGGAACTTGCCTTCTATTCCTACTTCTTTTTTTTTTTTTTTTTTTTTAGTATTTTATCATGAAAGGATATTGGATTTTGCCTAATGCTTTTTCCTGTCAGTTGTGATCATCCCATGGTTTTATTCCTTTGTTCTATTAATGTGGTTACTACATTGATTGATTTTCTGATGTTGAAACACTCTTGCATTCATGGGTAACTCCAACTTGGTCATGGATTATAATTCTTAATATGCTCTTAGGTTTTGTTAGTATTTTGTTGAGTTTTTTTTTTTTTTTTGATTTGTTGCTTCCTAGAATAACAGGTGTTCTTAGTTTCACTTTGTGTGTTTCATGACCTAGTCCTGGAATCAGTCATTTCTGGGGAAAAAAAAAACAAAAAACAAAAAACCTTGTTCCTTTTACTGGAAATAGTGTTTAGAAGCCACAGTTTGGGTTATTGCTTTTTGGTGTTTGCAGTGTTGGAACTAGGAAATACATACAAAGACTCACATACCTATCTGAAACCATATACAAATGCATACATATATATTCATAGTAATATAATGATAAATACTATACATTTATTTTAAGTGAAAAACTGAGACTTCTAATTCAAATGAAAGATTAGTAAGGTTTCTTTGATTTTTGTGTTGTCGTCATTTGATTCATCCTATGATATAACAATAATAGTTTAAAAATAACAATACCAATATTTCTATTTACAAAAAGGCTTTAGAATTCCATTTAATATTTTTTGCAGTCCTTTCCCTCCCCCCTACCACCTTGGGTCATATCCCTGTGGAGAGAGGTGCAGTCAAAATTCAGTATTTTAAAGTAACTTGAAGTAATGATTTTCTGTGTGGTTCTACTATCAACATGATAAACAATTTAGTTCATTTTCTATTTCAGGAATTGCCTTTTCTTTGTTTTTATTTAATTTTTGAAAATGATGTACTATTACATGGTTTCAGTGTCTCCATTTTGAAACAAGACATATACAAAGAGATCAATCCATGTCCCCTTTCTATTTGTATTAATTTTAGTTTCTTCTTTATGCCATCAAGAAGACTGATTATAAACACTGTACTGCCTTTTACATTTTCACTTGACAATAAGCAAAACAGTATGTACAGTATATGGAGATTTCTCCATAGTGGTTTGTAGAGATTGTCCTTATGCTTTTTCTAGCTATACAGTACTAATAGATATTCTTTACACATGGTTTGACAAACTCTTCCTACAACTCACATAGTAGAGAGCCATGAATAGTCAAAACACAGAGAAAAAAATGATTGTACCTTACTAATTTTCGACTCTGGTTATAAAATTTAGTATTTGTAAGTGTATTTTTGGTAAAGGGATAGAAAATAGATCAGTGGAAGAGGACAGAGAGCCAGAAAAATACCCACATATATGTGGGAACTGCATGCATAATAGAGATGGCATCACAGTTTACTGGGATAAAGAGTGAACTGTTACGAATTATGACAACATACTTGGCCATTGTTATTAATAAAGATAAAAAATTAGATCCCTACCATACATTAGGGTCAAAAATATATATCACCTGGTAAAGCCATCAGTATGAAAAACTTCTAAAATATCTTTTTAAAGATTTTTATTTATTTATTTCAGAGAGAGAGAAACTGTGAGCACAGGGAGGGGCAAAGGCAGAGGGGGAGGCCAAGAATTCCAGGCTGACTCTGTGCCAAGAACAGAGCCTGTCATGGGGTCAAGATCATGATGTGAGCCGAGATCAAGAGTCGGACTCTTAACCAACTGAGCCATCCAAGTTCCTAGACTTCTAATAATTCTTGAAGTAAATACAAAAGGAATGTATTTTTCAGTATCTGGGTTGAGAAACTTTTCTCAAATAATAACTACAACTCATAAAATATACTAAAATAAAAACCTTATATATGACCAAAACACAGCATAAATATTTTTTTAAAGATTTTATTCATTTATTCATGAGAGACAGAGAGAGAGGAGAGAGAGAGGGAGGGAGAGACAAAGGCAGAGGGAGAAGTAGGCTCCGTGCAGGGAGTCTGATGTGGGAGTTGATCCCTCGACTCCAGGATCACGCCTTGGGCCAAAGGCAGACGCTAAACCACTGAGCCACCCAGGGATCCCCAGCATAAATATTTTAAAGGTAGACCACATAGTAGACTTGTAACAAGTGTAACTGCTAGATTTGTATTTAAAATGGATCATGGACCACTAATAAACCTATAAGAAAAAGACATGATTCAGAATCAAAATAGGAAGAGAGTAGGACTAGTCCATTTGCATAAAAAGAAATCTAAATATCAAACATATATATAAAGATAGGTTCAATCTTACTCATGAAGGGTGATATACAATTTGAAACAATGTCCATCAGGTAGTTAACTGTCAGGACCAGATGTTGAGAGAGAAGATAGGGCAAACAGGAACTCTGGTATATTCCTGTGACCGGTGTCTCCCCTAGAGAAACTTTTGCACTTGATTCATAGAAGTTTATTCAGAAATAATGCAGCACAGTTTTAAGAGTGAAAATGGATAAACATTGAAATTATGCATCAGAAAAACATAGATAAACTGTGGCTTACTTATACAATAGAATACTATATAGTAGAATGAATGGAATAGATTTGTAGCTAGTAGCATCATGGTTTAAGTTTCAAACTAGAGTTTAGGTGGAAAATATATGGATCCACAGAATCTTAGGCACATGGCTGGTAGAAAAAAGAAACCTCACAGAGCGTCTGGGTGGCTCAGTTGGTTAAACTTCTGACTTCTGCCCAGGTCATGATCTCAAGGTTCTGGGATTGAGCTCCACATCAGGCTCCCTGCTCAGGGAGGAGTCTGCTTCTTCCTCTCCATGCTTGTGCACTCTCTCTTTCAAATAAAATCTTTTAAAAAATTGATTTGGCTATGGTGAATATTTTGCATTTTTATATACATTTTAGATTTTTCCATTTTCTGTTAAAAAGGCTGCTGGAATTTTGATTAGGATTTCATTGAACCTATAAATATACTTGGGGAGAATTGCCATTTTAACAAAGTGATTCTTCTAATACATGAACGTTGAATGTCTTGCCATTTTGAAAAAGATCTTTAATTGTAATTTTCAGAGTGTTAGTCTTGTACTTTTGAAATTCATTCATACTTTATTCTTTTTAATGCTATAATGAATTAAATTATGCCCTTAAAATTTCATGTTTAGATTGTTTCTTGCTCACATATAGAAATACAATTGGTTTTGTATGTTGATTTGTATTATCTATCCTGCAACATTGATGTACTTATTTATTAGTTTTAGTAGGTGTTTTAGTTTTTTTTGGTGTGTATGTGTGGATTCCTAAGGATTTGTTGTGTATAGGATCATGCCATCTGCAAAAAGAAAGTTTTAATATTTCCCTTTACAAACTGGATTCCATTTATTTGTTTTGGGTGGATAGGGCTTCCAGTACAATGCTAAATAGAATTGATGAGAGCAGATATCCTTGCCTTGTTTGTTAGGACAAAAGAGTTCAGGTTTTCATTATATGTATGGTATTTTTTATAGGTTTTTTTGTACATACTCTTTATCAGGTTGAGGAAATTGCTTTCTACTTCAAGTTTAAGATTTTTTTCCATGAATGGGTGTTGGGTTTTTTTCAAAAGCACAATCTACAGTGTTCATGTGGTGTTTGCCCATTATTCTATTATGGTGTGTTATTTCAGTTGATTTTCAGCTTTTAAACCAAGCTGTATTCCTGGGAGATTTCCTGTTTTATCATGGGTTGTAATGGTTTTTATGTGTTGTTGGATTTGGTTTGCTAATATTCTGTTGATATTTTTTGCAACCATATTTGGGAGGGATATTGGTTTTTAGTGTGTGTTGTGTGTTTTTCTTTTGTCATGTCTTTTTCTTTGATGTCAGGGTGATACTGGCCTCATAGGATGAATTGGAAAGTGTTCCATTCTCTTTTGCTTTCCAGAAGAGTTTTTAAATAGAGTATTAGTATTATTTCTCCTTTAAACATTTCATAAAATTCACCAGTGAAGCTGTCTAGACCTAGACTTTTTTTGTGGGAAGACTTTATTTATTTTTTTAATTTTTTTTTAATTTATTTATGATAGCTACAGAGAGAGAGAGAGAGAGAGAGAGGCAGAGACACAGGCAGAAGGAGAAGCAGGCTCCATGCACCGGGAGCCCGACGTGGGATTCGATCCCGGGTCTCCAGGATCGCGCCCTGGGCCAAAGGCAGGCGCCAAACCGCTGCGCCACCCAGGGATCCCCTGTGGGAAGACTTTAAATTGCTATTCAACGTCTGTACTTGCTAAAGATCTGTGCAAATTTTTTATTTCTTCTTGAGTTTGGCAATTTGTTACTTTTCTAGGAATTTGTCCATTTCATCTCAGTAGTTGAATTCATTGGCACAAAGTTGTATATAGTATTTCCTCATAATACTTTTACTTTCTGAGGGTCAGAGGTAATCTCTCCTGATTTTGGTGGTCTGTGTTTTCTTGCTAAAGGTTTGTCTACTTAAGGATTTGACAGTTTTAGTATTTTTAAAGAAACTGCACTTGGTTCATTAGGTTTATTTTACAGAAAATCCATTAGTTTCCTCTACTATTTTTCTGTTTTATATTTCTTTAGGTTCCACTCTTATCTTTATTATTTCTTTATGATTACCGTCAATATGTTTCCCTTTCTTTTCCTACCTTTTAAGGTGAACATTTAGATGGTTTTAAAATCTTTCTTCTTTACTAACATATGAATTTTATGCTATAAATTTCCCTCTACATATTGCATTAGCTGTGTTCCGTACATTCTGACCCTTTCCCCACAAATACAATTATACTGTTTTTTATATTTACCAATGTAAAGTCCTTTCCTGGTGTTATTTCTTCATGTGGATTTGAGATATGATTTAGTTTCCTTTTATTTCAGATTGAAGGAATCCCTTTAATATTTCTTGTAGAGCAAGTCTGCTAGTACACATTCTCTCAGTTTTTATCTGTGAAATTAACTTTGGTTTTTAAAGGATAGTTTTGCTGAAGATACAATTTTTGGTTGATAGTCTTTTTCTTTCACCAATTTGAATATATCACTTTACCCTCTTCTAGTCTGCATGGTTTCTAATGAGAAGTAGGCTGTTAATTTTATGGAAGATCTCTTGTAGCAGATGAGTCTTTTTTTTTTTTTCTTCTGCTTTTAAGATTCTCTGTTTCAACAGTTTGACAGTAATGTAAGAGTTTATATAGGTGTAGGTCTTTTTGAGGTAACTTCTTTGGAGTTCATTGAGCTTCTGGGTGTGTAATTTAATGTTTTTAATCAAACAAGATTTTTTGGCCATCATTTCTGTTACAGTGTTTTTGAATCCTGATAGTTCCTTTTGATTTTGTTTTATTCGTTTTCATCTCTTTGCTTACATTTCTTCATGTTACACACTTTTTCCACTAGAGCCTTTAGAATATATTAATCATAGTTAATTTTCTCATCTGATAATTCTAAAATTTGCTGTATATGAATCTGGTTCTGATGCTTTGCTTTGTTCCTTCAGACTTTATTTTCTTTTTAGTGTCTTTATAGCTTTTGTTGAAAGTTGGGAGTGTTATCTGTGTAATATGATCTGTGGTAAGTAGGGGTTTAGTGTTGAGGTTTTATGTTTATCTGGCTTGGAGGTAGGTTTAGTGTTTGCTGTAACTACTATAAGTGTTAGAGGCTTTAGTTTCCTCTCATATCCTTATCCCCCTATTTTTTTTTTGTTTTTGTTTTTTTTTGGTGCACCTCTAGAAACTCCTTCCTAAATAGAGTGTGTATCTTGTAGTTTTTAAAGCTGTAATCCAGTTATTTTCCTGGAGCCCTGTAGGTATGGTGGTAAGGTATTGTGGGAAAGAACCATTCTGTAATCTTATGATCAAATCTAAGATTTTTATTTTTTGTTTATTTTTTAGGGAACTTTAAGTCTCTAGGATATGATCTTTGGAGACTTTTTTAGCATTGCTTTCTTCCCTTATGTGAGGCAGGGATTCTGGAAGGGACTGGGTTTTTAATTATTTTTCTTGCAGGTCAGTTTCTTCTGGAAAATTGTTTCCCTTGAGGGCAGGTCTTTGTTACAGGAGACAGAATGCTGTGGGAGTATTTCAAATGGTTACTTTCCTCTTGGGTGTATTTTAGAACTACTGTTTTTCTTCTCTCCTGCCAGATGAATATTGTATTTTTTTTCTTCAGTCTTCATTGGGAGAACCCTGTAGGGCTCAAGGAGGTAAAACTCTGGGATCCCTGGGTGGCGCAGCGGTTTAGCGCCTGCCTTTGGCCCAGGGCGCGATCCTGGGGACCCGGGATCGAATCCCATATCGGGCTCCCGGTACATGGAGCCTGCTTCTCCCTCTGCCTATGTTTCTGCCTCTTTCTCTCTCTCTCTCTGTGTGTGACTATCATAAATAAAAATAAATAAATAAATAAATAAATAAATAGAACATTAAAAAAAAAAAGGAGGTAAAACTCGTGAAAATGTAGGAACATCCTAAGAGTGGACCCCCTCTAATTCTACTCTATGCTTAGCCTTGAGCAATTAGTCAATCACCATTTGAGTTACTGGTTCAACTTAAGTCAGCTACTGGCTTTTAGTGGCTTTCCTCCTAGAAAACTGTGATTCTGTGCCTCTAGTTTTTGGCACAGCTGCTTGCCCTGTGAATTCAGTTATCTGATGTGTCTAATATTTGCTCATTTTTAGTTTTTTTTAGAATTTTCCTTGTTGAGAGAATGTAAGTGATGATGTTCAACTTCTTTATATGTTGGAGTGGAAATCTGCAACCCCAGTATCTCTTTAAATACACTTTTTGAAAAAAAAATAAAAAAAATAAATAAATACACTTTTTGCTCATTTTGCTCTCTTTTTCTGGGACTCCTGGTGTGCATATCTTTGTATAGTTGTTGATATCCTAGAGATCTGTTTTATTTTTCTTCAGTCTTGCTCTGTACTTCACACTGGATAATCTCAATTGAGATATCTTCAAATTTGTTGGTTAATTCAGCCGGTTCATCCATGCTATTGAGCCCCTGTAGTGAATACTTCCTTCAGTTGTTGTAGTTTTCAGCTGCTGAGTTTCTATATGGTTCCTTTTTATAACATCTGTCACTTTATTAATATTATTTTGTGAGACATTGTTTTCATACTTTCCTTTAATTCCTTAGACATAATTTCCTTTAGTTTTTTTGAAAATATTTATGATAGATTATTTATAGCCTTTGTTCAGGAAGTCCAAAGTCTGGGCTTTCTCAGGGACAGTTTATTGATAGCTCTTTTATTTATGTATGGGCCATATGGGGTGTACTTTCCTGCTTCACTGCACATCTTAAAAATTTTTGGTCAAACTGGAAATTTTAAATGATGTAATGTATAAACCTTGGAACTCAAAATTACCTCCCCAGGATATCTTCCTGTGTTACTGCTATTTGTGTAGTGACTTTTTTGAACTAATCCTCTAAAGTCTCTTTTCTTTGTTGTGTTTAGCTACAAAAGTCTCTGCTTAGTTTGATTAGTGTCAACTGAAGATTAGAGAGAGATTTCCTTAAATTCCATTTGCCATTAAATCTTTTAGCCCTTTGTGAGTGGTGCTGTGTGCTGAGTGGCTCTCAAAGTTTCAACACTCAGATACTTTTGTGTCTGCCTGTGTATACTTTCTGGTAGTATAGGACCTCAGGGTCATCCGGAAGGGAGAGACATGGGCCCTCTTCAGTTTTTTTCTGGGCATGAACATAGCCCTACATATGTGTATGGAGACCTGGGAATCCAAATCTTTTTGTGGCATCTTATTCCATAGATTTTCCCTTTAAATTTTTGGCAAGACTTGTGTTTGCCCAACTGGTAGGACAGACCTAGTAGTGGTGGTGGTAGTCAATTGCACCTAATTGTTTTTGACAGACACCCTGGGGATAGGGCTTTTCTTATTTAGTGAGCTCTGAGTGACATCGGATAATAATGGTTTGTGAATGGGCTTTTTCAGGGAGCTTAGATCAAATGGTGACTGTTCTGGAGATGGTGCTTTTGAGGAGATCTAAACCTGGAGGCTGCAGAGCTACAGGTGTTTGTCAGTTTACTGTGTTCAGGAGGCTGCTGGTTTGTGAGGTTGCTTGTTTTTAAGGCTACTGCAGAGCTCAGGAGAGGAGGATACAGCAGACAATACTAAAATGTCATCAACTCCCCTATTATAACCAAGACTCAGCAGTTTTTCTAGGATAATGCTAGATTTTCATTAAGCCTCTGGTTAATTTCCAGAATTTTGAGAAGTTGATTTTCGCAGTTGTGCCAGCATTTTCATTGTTTTTATAGATGAGAGCATTTACGCAGGTCCTCATTTCACTATTCTGGTAGTTCTTTGCCTCTGCTCCCAGTATGGATGAATTTAATAGCAGGTGAATGAAAATTGTAAATCCATGAAGATTATATATACCATTTACAAATTTTATAAACTTAGAAACAACTGTGTAAATACATTACATATACATAAAAACACATTTTCATTATGCAAAAATACTATAAAAAGTATAGGATTACAGATAGTGGTCATCTTAGATACGGGCAGACCTATAGATAGAATGAGGATACGTGAAATTATATTTATTATAATTAAAGTCCAGTTTTATTTTGGAGTAGTGAGTTTATTTTTTGCTACATTATTGAAAATATATACACAAGCAGGGCAGACCCGGTGGCTCAGTGGTTTAGCACCACCTTCAGTCCAGGGCCTGATCCTGGAGACCCCGGATCGAGTCCCACATCAGGCTCCTTGCATGGAGCCTGCTTCTCCCTCTGCCTGTGTCTCTGCCTCTGTCTCTACCTCTCTGTCTCTCATGAATAAATAAATAAAATCTTAAAAAAAAGACAAAGAATTTAAAAATATATATATATATATACACACACAGGCAGAAGATGTTTTATGGTTGTATTTGCTTTCACATTAACATGTGAGATGGAGAATTTGTTATGCAATGGAATTTTATAAAAAAGCTTTGACGTCAGCTTTAAAGCCATTTTAACGGCCAGAGAAATTATGTAGGGGGGCATATCTCTAACTAGTCTTACATGTGGGCCGCCTTAGCTGGCCTAACTCCTGTATCAGGACAAGACAGGTGATTATGAATGAGGTGATTGCCACTAGTGCCATTTTGAGATGATTAGTTCTCGAATACTTCCCCTCCCTATATCCCTGCTGCCATTTGCATTCTGATAGCCCTCAGTTTCTTGTTGTGCTCTGTTGGGTTTAGTAAACATATAGGAGCTGTCGGTGGAGTCTGATAAATATCCAGATAATGCCACCCTTTTGAATTTTGTACTTAAAGCATGGTGTTCACGACATAAAGTATGGTGTTGAAAAGTTTTTTGGAATTACCATGTGAAGATTTTGGGGGAATACCCAAAACTGCATTGAGTGAGTATGAGTTGAGTGTAATATCATGGAGGTAGGACCAGAATGGAAAGGTAACTAAGAAAATGGAAATTTAAACAATTATGGTTTTTTCATTTTAAAGAATGAGTGTTCTTTAAATTTTATTTTATTTTACTTCCAGTATAACTTACAGTGTTATATTGGTTTCAGGTGTACAATATAGTGATTCAGCAATGCCATATATTACTCTGGGCTCATCATGACAAATGTACTTCTTAATCCCTATTACCTCTTTCACCTATTTTCCCACCTCCCTCTCCTCTGATAACTATCAGTTCTCTATAATTAAGACTGTTTCTTGGTTTGTCTCTCTTCTTTTCCCTTTGCTCATTTTTTTTGTTGTTTCTTAAATTGCATGTATGAGTAAAATCATACAGTATTTGTATTTCTTTGGCTTATTTTGCTTGGCATTATACCTCCTACTTCCATGTATGTCATTGCAAATGGCAAGATTTCATTCTTTCTGTGGCTGAATAATACTCCATTTTGTGTGTGTGTGTGTGTGTGTGTGTGTGTGTATACCACAGATTATTTATCTTTTCATCAATTAATAGTCACTCGGACTACTTCCATAATAACTTGGCTATAGAAAATAATGCTACTGTAAACATAGGGATGCATGTATCCTTTTAAATTAGTGTTTCTGTATTTTTTGGGTAAATACCCAGTAATGTGATTATTGGATTGTATGGTAGTTCTGCTTTTAACTTTTTGAGGAACCTCCATGTAGTTTTCCACAGTGGGTTCACTAGTTTGCATTCCCACCAATAGTGCAAAGAAGGTTCCTTTTTCTCCACATCCTTGCCAATGCCTGTTGTCTCTTGTAGTTTTTATTTTAGCCATTCCGAGGTGGGAGGTGATACCTCATGGTAGTTTTGATTTGCATGATGATGATGCTAAACATCCTTTCATGTGTCTGTTGGCTGTCTGTACATCTTCTTTGGAGAAATATCTGTTCATGTCTTTTGTCCATTTTTTATCGGATTATTTGTTTTTTAGGTGCTGAGTTGTGGAAGTTCTTTATATATTTTGAATAGTAACCGTTTATCAGATATGCCATTTGCTAATATCTTCTCCCGTTTAGTAGGTTGCCTTTTAGTTTTGTTAACTGTTTTACTTGGCTGTACAGAAACTTTTTATTTTGATGTAGTCCCAGTAGTTTATTTTTGCTTTTGTTTCTCTTGCCTCAGGAGACAAATCTAGAAAAAAGTTGCTATAGCCAGTGTCAAAGAAATTACTGCCTGTGTTCTCTTTTAGGATTTTTATGGTGTCAGGTCTCACATTTAGGTCTTTAATCCATTATGAGCTTATTTTTGTGTACAATGTAAGAAAGCAATACAGTTTAATTCTTTTGCATGTTGATGTCCTGTTTTCCCAACACCATTTGTTGAAGAAACTATTTTTTCCATTAGATATTCTTTCCTGAATTTGTCGAAGCTTAAATTGACCATATAATTGTGGGTTTATTTCTGGGTTTTCTATTCTGTGTTCATTGATCTATGTGTCTGTTTTTGTGCCAGTACCATACTGTTTTGATTACAAAAAAAAAAAAAAAAAACTTATAGGCCAGGACCTCTGATGAACATAGATGCAAAAATCCTCAACAAATTATTAGCAAACCAAATCCAAAAATACATTAAAAAATTCATTCACTCTAATCAAGTGGGATTTATACCTGGGATGCGAGGATGGTTCAATATTCACAAGTCAATCAATGTGATTCATCACATCGATAAGAAAAAAGATAAAAACCATAAGCTTATTTCAGTAGATGCAGATAAAGCATTTAACAAAGTACAGCATTCATTCACGATAAAAGTCTCAACAAAGTAAGTTTAGAGGGTACATACCTCAATGTAATAAAGGCCATACATGAAAAATCCACAGCAAATATACTCAACGGAAAAACTGAGAGCTTCCCCTTAAGGTCAGGAACAAGGCAAGGATGTTTACTCTCAACTAGTTGTATTAAGCATAGCACTGGAAGTCCTAGCTACAGCAATCAGACAACAAAAAGAAACAAAAGACTTCCAAATTAGTAAGGAAGAAGTAAGCTTTTACTCTTTGCAAATGACATGATACTTTATACAGAAAACCCAAAAGACTACACTGTTGTGCTCAGGATTGCGAATCCGAGAAACCACCAAGGAGCCAACACCGATGCAAGTACATGAGGGTTTGTTAACAAGCTCGAGCTTGGGTCCAAGTATACCCGACACAGCGAAGCAGGGACTTGGACCCCGAAGTTAAGAGGCCTAGCAGTTTTATAGGGGCCAGTGGCCAATGAGATTGTAACACACACAGAAAGTTGCATAGTCATGTCAGTCCACACGCAGGTGGCCAATTGAATTACAATTTACCCTATAGTGACCGTTTGAACTAGCCTATCACTCTGGTCAGAATTGGCGTGCAGGTTTGGCGGGCAAAAGGCGGGGTTTACATTCTTTGGCGGTTAGGGGTTGCGCATTCCTGTATGAGCTGGTTTCCGGTAAGGGTGTGCTCAGTGGCTTGACTAGGTGTGGGACTGCCTTAAGCAATAAACTGGTCATGTGGGGGTTATACATGAGATGACGAGTGTAGCACAAAATGGAATTAGTTCTGCCCTGCTTGTCCAGGGGTAGGGGATTTTTGTTAAATTCCTTGGGTCCCACATCCACCAAAAAACACCATTGGAACTGATAAATGAATTTAGTGAAGTCACAGGATACATAATGTGCAGAAATCTTTTGCATTTCTATATACTTATAATGAAGTAGCAGAAAGAGAAATTAAGAAAACAGTCTTATTTATGGTTGCACCGAAATAAGGTACATAACCAAATAGATGTTGAAAGAGAAATAAACCTAACCAAAGAGGTGTTGAAAGACCTGTACTCTGAAAACTATAAAACATTGACGAAAGTAATTGAAGACAACACAAAGAAATGGAAAGACATTCCATGCTCATGGATTGTAAGAATATTGTTAAAATGTATATACTACCCAAAGTAATCTATGAATTTAATGCAATCCTTATTAAAATACCAACAGCATTTTTCACAAAACTAAAACAAAGATATTCTAAAATTTGTATGGAACCATAAAAGACCCTGGATAACCAAAGCAATTTTGAAAACTAAAAGCAGGGATGCCTGGGTGGCTCAGCGGTTGAGCCTCTGCCTTCAGTTCAGGGAGTGATCTTGGAGTCCTGGGATTGAGTCCCACATTACCCTGCATGGAGCCTGCTTCTCCCTCTGCCTGTGTCTCTACCTCTCTCTCTCTGTGTCTATCCTGAATAAATGAATGAAATCTTAAACAAACAAACCAAAGCTAGAGGTATCATAACTCTAGACTTATTTTATTTTTTTACAAAGGTGTAGTAAAGAATGAATGTATCTTAACAGAAGGGTCAACATGCAGCCTTGAAAATGGCAGTACCATCATTGGAGAATTTTTCATTTATTGAAAAACTTCTGTAGAGGCAGTATTGATAGGGTCAGACAGTATTCCCAAAACTTTTCCTATGTGGAATCCATAGAAAATGGTAATTTTATGATTTGTTGGGAAAGATAGCAAGGCCACTCATGGCCACAATAGCCCAAACCAGCTTCATTGGTTGTGAAGACTTGTTTGGTTTTTAGATTTACTTCTTATTTATTCTTTGGTCTGTTACATTACTTCTCTGAACCTTAGTTTCCCTGTTTACACAACAGGAATAATACTTATTTGTGATGATTTTATATCTACTAATATTTGACCATAAAAATTACCCTTTAGTTTCTTAAATACTTAAAATATAAAAGAACATTTGAATATTGGTCCACATGAAAGCAGATGCCATTTGTCCAAATGTATAGCCTTTCAATTTTTATCATTATTTATTTACATTTAAATGCCAGTGCATGGCATTTGCTAGGAGTTTTATTCATACTCGCATATATTTGTGTGGATATCTTTACTGCTTTTGTCACTTAGGAGATATGAGCAGCTGCTCATGTGTACCTTGTGCTAGCCATTGTAGAAAATCTAAAGCAGAAAACTTATGGAACTCAATCTGGCTTGTGAGGTATGGCTTTTATGCAAATCATGAATGATAAAATGGTGTCATTTACAGAAAATAATGGGCAGAAAATAAATGCAAAAAGACCTTAAAGAAGAGAAAGCTCCATGTGGCTTAGTGTCTGCTACTTAGTAGGATATGCAGGGGATATGTGTAAGATCTAATTGAGATTTTCAAGAAAGGTGTTAATGAGGTCTGAAGAATTGAATGATCAGACACACAGGATGGTGAAGTGTGGCTATTCAGAGAGTAATGGGAGAGGCACTTCAATAGGTTTTATTGGTGTCTTCCTAAGAAATTCACTTGGAAGCACAATATTCATTTATAAAGAGGTAAAGACTAAGTTTTAGAAAAGAAATTCTCCTAGATACTATTATAAAGTTTGAGTATTTCTATTATGATTTTATTACTTCCCATCTGTGGTAGATGTTTTATTGAAATTATTTGGATGTTATCATCAAGCTGTGACAATGATGCTTTAAAGGTCATACACAAAACACAATTAATTTTCCAAGTGAAATAAGAATATGCATTATGAAAAGCAAATAATTCAAAGTGGTTCCTCTTTTTTTCATAAGGGCCATTTTATGATGACATTTTGAGGTGTTTAAATCACAGTGTTGTTTTTCTTTTTGATTGCAATTTTCCCTTCCTATTTGTGTAGGTTAAAAATAGAAACCAGTGTGTTTAAAGTTTGAATCTATTAGTTAATATAAACTTATTCTGAAGCCAATGGTAGATTGTATTATAACTCTGTGTAGAAATTTAATAAAAGTATTTTAGCTTTTATGTAAATGTGATGGCTTCGGATTGATGGAAGATTTAATTATGCATACTTTGGTTTATTATAAATTACGTAAACCAACATTTCCGTACCTCTTTTTTTTTTTTTAAAGGTTTTTTATTTATTTATTTACGATAGTCACAGAGAGAGAGAGAGAGAGAGAGAGGCAGAGACACAGGCAGAGGGAGAAGCAGGCTCCATGCACCGGGAGCCCGATGTGGGATTCGATCCCGGGTCTCCAGGATCGCGCCCTGGGCCAAAGGCAGGCGCCAAACCGCTGCGCCACCCAGGGATCCCATTTCCGTACCTCTTTTTGTCATTAGTTTATTCATTAAGAGAATTCTGTTTCCTTTAGTTTAAAATTTTGTGATTTTATTTTACTCCCCCCCCATAAAAGTAATGAATGATTGTTTCTTTCAAATGTTTGGAAATTAATACTGGAAAATTTTTAGTTACTATTGTCCATCTCATTGTTTTAATACTGTGACTGTTTGACAATGTTTTGTTTTATTTGTGGTACAGAGTCATAAAATCACTGAAAAACAGATGTTTGGGTTCTAATTTAAGGAGTGCTTGGTTAGGTAATGACTTAGACAAAAATTCCTTTTGCACGTAGGAAGAAAATGACAGATGATACATAGCTGTACGAATGAAGAATAAAAAGAGCAAAAGAATAATTAGAAAGGGAGATCCAACAACATACCAGGTTTTTGGTGTAAAATAGCTCAGTGGTTACTATTTATTAAAACAGTCTGGTATTATTGATTGTTTCCATATGAATTGCTCACTTTTGTGCTGAGTGGGAGTTCTGCCCATCTCTCTGGGTAGTGGAGTGGCATATTCCACATTGCATTAAAGCAGTACGATACGTATCTGTGTGTATGTATCTGTGTCTACCTGTCGTTCTCAGGTAATTGAGAATTGATAGTGTTAATATTAATGCAGTTTGTCGACTTTTCTTTGTTTACTTAGATGATGTATTCATCTTCCTTTAGCTTGACATTAGTTTAGAGGAGCAAGAATACTTATTGGAAAAGTAGTTTGAGATGTTTAGAATTATTGTATACTTCTGGACTGGGTTTGAAAGCTTCTCTGGGCCGAGAGCCAGTTGATTCTTTTTAGTGTTTTTGTATGACTGAGGTCATTTACTTCCGAGATTGAACAACTGCAGCCTTGGTAAATGGTTAAGTTCTGTCCAGAGATACAGTATGGGATCCTTTTATAAATGCTGCTGTAATTGGTGTTTTAATAAATTTGTTTTGATTGGATAAGATTGTAAAAGCTATTTTGGAGTATTTCAAAGGAATGAAGTTTAAAATACGTAACTTTGTTAATTTGTAACGTACATAATATTGAGATTCCAATGTTTATATTAAGTAAATGAAAATATTCAAATGGACCATTTATGTAAGAGGAGCAGAAAGATTCTGAACATAACAGTTGGATTTAAAAATTGAACTAGTTGCCAGAGGGCTGGGTTCTGATCATGGCCTGCCTACAAGCAACATTTGTGACTTTGGCAAGTCTCAATTTTCCCATTGTTAAAGGAGCTCTATTCAGGAACTGGCTCTATTCAAGAACTGGCCTATTTCTCACTTGTGAAACCTTCCTTAGTTCTTGAATACTTTCTGAAAGGAGTAAGTGTGCATTTTGATAGCTCTAGAAAGTACCTTGCAAATTGAAATTTGAGGGCTGGGGTAGAATAACCGGGAATGAAACTTGGACATGCCCTGTCCGGAAATCCCCAAAGCCTTATTGCTTAACAAAGCAGCAAGACCACTTTGGAAACAAGTAGCCCCTGGGGTGAGCACTGATTTCAGTGTTTATCCTGAACATACGATGTCAAACCACCTTCACAGGTGTGGCTCTCCCAGTTCTCTACAATCCGTGCACCTCCTTAGTCTTGTACTCGACTACTGTACCTGGCTTTTGCCTTTGAAAGCTTCCGAATTTATCTCATATTGGAGTAATATGTAGCCAGAGAAGGATTTTGAAATGAAAGTGGCATCATTAGTTAAGCTCATAGAAAAGTTTAGCAGTATAGTGCAGGGTTGATAGAGCAGGGTCAGGACCCTTGAGAAAGTTATAGTTAGTACTCTGGATTTTATTTCATTTCTTTCTTCCTCAGTATAGGTTTGTTTAATTTTCTAAAAGAACTCTTAAATAAGTTAGCCAAAGTGGTTGATTCAGGTGATTTTTTTTGCCCCCATTTTAAAGCTGATACATTGAAATATGAACTTAGTTATCATCTCCCAGAGCAAACTTCTCTTGGCATAGAACTTGGATGTGTATGTTACACTGAAATTTTGGTCTTAAAAATGCACATATAGGTGTGTAAATGCATATGCACAACATATGTTAATATATATAAAATCTGTGGGAACAGTCTTCATATATCCCGGACCGTATAAATAACTTCAGGTTTGTACCTAAGTAGCAAATGTGTTTATTTCTTTCTGTGGAATTGCTAGTCCTGTCTGAGGGGAACTTGCTGGATTCTTTTCTTCCTCCCTTTGGTGTATTATTGTCAAGATAAGATACTTTAGGATCAGACAGATCTTATTTACATCTTGCCTCTCTTTCTTCACCTTTGGGCCAATTCAAGAATCCACCTGAGTTTTGGTTTCTCATTCCATGGATCATATTGCAGATTGAATGAAACAGCATATGGAAAGCATTTAGCTTTATCATGCACACAGGGGTGTGAAACTAGAATAGACCAGTCTCCCAGTTATTGGATGTGTTTCAGAAGAAGGAATATTTATGAGGAAATATTAATCTCTGATCATTAAAGACTTTGTGTATAAGACACATACAGTGTCCACAATAAGTGTAGATATACATAAATGAAGAGTTATATTTATGCATATACAAGCATTGATATACACAGAGAATGAATTTAGAAAGTTAGTTGATGAATTGGTGAAGAAGTTTCCAGTTTGTAGAATTAAATGAACAGTGCATTTACAATGTAAGGAGTCCACTTTTATACTAAAACAGAAAAGCAGAAAATAACTCTTCTAATTTTTACTTCTTTGTAGACAAGGTCCAGTACATTGCGAAGTGGTTGAAGCACTGACAATTGGTCATCCATGGAATCAAGAACCTTAGAGGAAAGGGCAGAGATTTTTTTTCCACCCAAAATTTCTCTGTCCCTCCATAATGGGTAGGGAAAAACAAATCTCCCAAAATACACAGTGAACTGAGACAAGGAATCCTGGTCTGCTCTAATGATGCTTGGGGTCAAAGAAGATTCTACAAGGCTTCTGTTCCCCTGAAGTTCACAGCTTACTCAGAATTCACTCGCTTTCTAGAACATTGTATTAAAAATTTGATAGATCCTAGCAGGGATTTTCAAACAAATAGTTATTACCAAACATTGGTTCTTTTAGTGACTGATAGGAAACAAAGCTTCTGTGAGGGCTCTTGCCCAGGGCCAGGCTTCACAGATTTTGCCTAATGTAACATATTTTTTTTTGTTCCCAGAGCATGGTTGCCTGATGTCAGCAATGTGCTTAAATACCTGCGATTAAAAATATGAATGGAAGAATAAATAAATAAAGGAAAAATAGACTGGCAGCATCTTTACATTCAGAAATAAGTTTATTTCATTGTGTGACCTTGGGTTACCAATCCTCTCATCTAATAAATTTATTTTCCAGAAATTAGCTTTATATGAGGGACAGACATTGCTTATCTGCATTATAAAATCCCAAGTTGGATGCTGTAATTTGAAAATAAAGATCTTTAACTTAGCAAACATTCCTTGCCTGCATATTATATGTTGGGCACTGTTCTAGGTGTTTGGTATACAAGGATAAGGAAGAATTGCTCCTTCTCTTCAGGAAGTTCCCACGTTTGTGGCAGAAACATATATGTAAACAAATCCTTTAATGAGTACTTATTGCATGAGTGCTGTGTGCCAGGTTTGGTACTCAGCTCTGGAGAGAGAGGCAGCTGTCCTGTTCGCAACAGGTGCCATGTGTGTTATGTGAGATAGTACGGCAGGAGCTGGAAAGCACTGACAGAAAGAATCTGGTAAAGACTAGTATATTGTTATGACCTGGAGAATGCCATATTTCATTTCTTAAAATTTTGTTTTATTTTTTGAGAGAGAGAGAGAGGGAGTACATGTGCAAGTGCAGTGGGAAGGGGAGAGGGAGAGAGTGAATCCCAAGCAGACTGCACAGTATGGAACCCAACCAATGTGGGAGTCAATCCTATGATCCTGAGATCATGACTGGAGCTGAAATCAAGATCAGATGCTCAACTGACTGCACCATCTAGTTTCCCCCATAGTTCAGTTCACTCTTTTGGTTCAAATAATTTATTTTATGACTAAAATGTTGCTTTTCCTCTATTTTATATTATTAACTTTCCTCTTTATAGTCTTTGATAATAAGCTGTGGCTTTATTTAAAAAATTTACATTCTGGCTATTTCTAGAGGAGTTATGAACAAATTCCATACAGTATCCCATTTGATAAATTCCTGAAAGAATAATATTTAATATATTTTAGTATCTCATTTATCTTGTTATTCAAGGAGGTTTTAGCCAGTTACTCTCTGCTTATTGTATGTTGAATTGATCATCCTTTTTTGAGCATGTTTCTATAAACTTATTGATTTGACCTGTACTTGAATTAACTGTTTACAGTTGATATATTGGACAATACCATAGATTACTCTGTTAATTATAAATTGTTTTATATTAATATAAATTTTTAAATTCTGCTTTTAGAACTTTGCTTTTGCATACTCAACTACATTCACTAATGTTTGATAATAATGCATTATATAATGGCAATGCCGTTTATTTACTGAAGGCTTTGCAATATTTATTTAGCAGTTTCCAGTTTTGCAATAATTAAGTGATGCTGATGTACAGTTCCCATTGCATTTTAAAGACCTAGCTAATTAATTAGCTTAAGTGGTTCTGTCAGCCCTATTGACAGTTGGAGGCACATAGTGCTGGCTTGTCAGGCTGCTAAAATGAAGCCTATAAGAATGGCATTACCTAGGGTTAGCTTCTCTCTCTCCCCACTCTTGAGATAGTTTGCTTCCTTTTTCATGACATAAAAACAAAACTGGGTAATGTAAACTGACCCATTGACTTCTGATTAATGTGGCTTTTTATTCAGTATGGATTAGTGTTTTTCCGCTCCCTTTTCCTTGCTCAGATTTCCCCAATCTTCATGATCTTTCATCCCACCTTTTCCTCACGATGGTCTCTTTTAAGATTTTATTATGTTTCTGTCAAGGTTACTTCAACAGTGCTTTTGTTGACTCTGACAACAGATGATGGTTTGTGCACACAGCTGCTTCTGGTCTATCATCTGGTTGCCTGCTCCATCAGGGAATCTGGTTCTGCCTCTTACCCTCTGTTGCTTCCAGACATCCCAAAAGGATAGGCTTTGAGGTGTGGCCACTTCTTGTTTACATCACACTTTATGTAAGTTATGGATTGGTTCTGGAAGGGTCATTGGTTCAGCTCTGGAATCCAGCCCTCAGGTAGGACAGAGGTCAAGGAAGTGGAAGTTGAGAAAGGAGAAGTCCAAGTAGGAAGAAGGCTGGACTGGACAGCAGCAGGGGAGAAGGGCACTGAGGATGGCTGCAGGTTAAAGCCTTGGTGAGTTCCATCCTCCTGAGAGGCCTAGAAGCATGTGTTGTCTGTAGGAAGGTCGGCTGGAGGGAAATGGAGCATGAGTTTTTTTGTTTTGTTTTTTTTTTAAAGATTTTATTTATTTATTAATGAGAGACATGGAGAGAGAAGAAAGAGGCAGAGATACAGGCAGAGGGAGAAGCAGGCTCCATACAGGGAGCCTGACGGTGGGACTCAATCCCGGGTTTCCAGGGTTATGTCCCGGGCTGAAGGTGGCGCTAAACCACGGAGCTACCAGGGCGGCCCTGGAGCTTGAGTTTTTGACATTGTTATATTTATGTTGGTGAGACATGGTCTGGGAATCCCCCAGCAGAGTTGAAGAAAATGAAGATGGGTATCTCATGGGATACGTGTTTGAGAGCCACAGCATAGAGATTGATGGGAGCAGCCACTATTGATTGAATGCCTCCTAGCTACTGTGAGAGGGTTTCTGTTTTATATACTTTATGTGCCTTAGTTTCCTCATCTCTAAAAGGGGTGCAATAGTAGGGTTCTTGTGAAAAGTAAATGAATTATTAATATGTGTAAAGTGCTTAACAGTATCTGGGACATAATATGTGTTGTCATTATCATCACAGTTTGATCCAACATCTCTTTGGAGAGAGGCATTATACACATTTTGCAGAAGAGGAAGCTCCAGCAATCTAACTACTCTGTCAAAAGTGACACAACTAGTAACTGGCAGGGTCAGAATTTAAACCATCCTTGTCTGTTTCCTTCCTTTGTGACAGTAAGGTCTTCAGCAGAGGCTGTGTGGTGTAGAGGGAAGCTGAAGGATGAAATGCCTGATGCAGATGTTGTTTTGAATGTTAAATGGACAGGGCCCTTACAAAACACTGGAAGAAGAGCTTTTTGATAACAAATATGATAATAGAAAATCTTACAGGAAGATGAGGATGAGGCTTGGGTTTTGAGAGCTGCTAGGGAGGTACAAGGGGAAAAGGGAGAAGACCAGTGTTAAGACACAGCGAAGTTAGAATGAGAGGATAAGACAAAGATCCTGTAGTTCCCACATTGAGGGACAAGAGAGCTTCAGAAATTATCTGTTGGTCAGTGTTGTCCTGTGCTGCATGGCGGTCTGACGAAAGGCAGTCTAAGTCACTCTTTGTTGTTAAAGATTAAATTTATTTCTGTTTGAAGCTAAAACAATGGGCTGTGTAAGTATGATTGTAAGAAGCAGAAACATATGATTCAATGATATAATTGGGAGCTAAAATTTGGATTTCCTCCCCTTTTGCAGTCCATACATTTTATTGATAGAGCATTCTGATTCGTCATTTGTCAGCTTCGAGATCCTCTCAGGTATCTCACACATCTGTGATGCTTCTCAGCAAATCTGAGATAGATACACTACCATTGAAATGATGAACAGTGTGCTAATGTTAACCTGGAAAAGCTCTCCTATAATGCAGTGATTTCTATTATTCATACTAATTCATCTTATTTTTCCTGGTGTGTGTGTATGTATGTGTGTGTCTGCTCTCTCCACAATTAAAGACTAAGCTGACTTGACTAGAACTTGAGAACAACATACAGTGAATTCTGGAGTTTAACTTGTTTAATGTCTGTGAGTGCTTGACAAGGCCTGGAATTTGGTTTGCTAGGTATGAACCTGTTGCTTGGATAATAGGTACTTAATAAATGTACTTTAAATGAGGAATGAAGGAACTCTCATATTGATAAAACCTACAAATAATTTATCTTGTAATGGTATACATAATTAGTGTGTTGTTTCAAAGTTAATCAAAAGCAGAAAACAGACTAGGTAAATTGCCATTAAATAAATTTTCTTTTATACAATCAGGTTTTCTGCAATTTAGATCATCTGTGTGCATGTGTAGGTGGTGGGTGGGAGGATTGTGGAGCTAAACTCAGGACCCTGGACAGATATTGTCCCTGTTTTTGCCCCCTCCCCCCATCCCCATTTGTGACCCAGCCTGGGATTTCTTGTTCCCAGATATTCACTCTTCATCAAGTACTAGAAGATGGTACACTATGAATACCCATAACTTAAGAACTCACTAAATTTATGATAGGATGTTCTCTACCCTCTTTAATAAGAATTACATTTCATCTTACTAAAATCAGAGAGCAGATATAAATTGAGACAGTCTAGGGGTGAAGTTTCCAACTAATTTGGAGTGATGAGATTCTTGGTGTCCATAATATTGATGTAGCAAATACTTAACTTGAGAACCTACTATATACAAGATATTTTGTGGGATGCAAAGATGCATAAGGCACAGTTCCTACCTGGGGCAATTTAAGTTTAAAACATTTTTATTTTTTGAGATATACTTCACATAGCATTAAATTCAACATTTTAAAGTGCACAGTTTAATGATTTTTTTAGCCTCACAAACTTATGCAAACATTCTCACCATCTAATTCAGAACACGTTCATCACTTCAGAAAGAAATCCTGTACTGATTAGAAATGACTCCCCATTCTTTTCCCCTTGCAGCCCCTGCCAACCACTGACCTTCTGTCTTTATGAATTTGTCTCTTATATGTTATTTCAGATAAACGGAATCATAAATATGTGATGTTTTGTGACTGGCTCCCCCCCACCCTTTCCTCTTAGGACAGTATTTCCAAAGTTCATCAGTGTCGTAGTGGGTATCAGTACTTCACCCCTTGTCAGTGCTGAATAATATTCCATTGTATGGATGATGTCACATTTAATTTATTCATCAGTTGATGGACATTTGAATTGTTTCTGCTTTTGGGCTATTATAAATATAATTAGTATTGCTGTGAATATTCATGTACAAATTTTTATGTAAAGATATTTTCATTTATCTTGGTTATATATCTAGCAGAATTGCCAGATCATATAGTAATCTACATTTAACTTTTTAAGGTTATGTAGACCTTGACTATTTAGAAAGTGCTTTATAGCCTTTGTATTTTTTTTCATCATAGTAACTGACTGAGAAAGCAAATTGAAGATCTGGAAGGTTAGATGGCCTAGAGGAAAACTTGCACATGCCACAGAAATATATTTAAAATGAGGTTCCAGAGCTGCAGAGCTGCAGCCTCAGTATATATTGGTCAGGAAAGGAAAATAAAATGTGTGATAATCCAGTAGTGGAAGACTGTATTGCAGGTGTGTCTCTGTGTATAGCATCTTTGTATAGGTAAGCAGGAACAGACTTAAAACCATAAAACAGGTGAGTGGAAAAACTGGAGTTGCAGAATGGATAGATACAGTGTAACATCATCTATATAAGTTAAGAAAATCAGGGCAGCCCTGGTGGCTCAGCGGTTTAGCGCCACCTGCAGCCCGGGGTGTGATCCTGGAGACCTGGGATCGAGTACCGCGTCAGGCTCCCTGCATGGAGCCTGCTTCTCCCTCTGCCTGTGACTCTGCCTCTTTTCTCTCTCTCTGAATAAATAAAAAAGTAAAATCTTAAAAAAAAATCATAAAATAATGCTGTATACTGCTGTGCATTTGAAATAGTACTAAAATGGCTATGAAGGGCATTCACCAAACTGTGTACTGGTTGCTTTGCATCCCTATTCCTGAACTTTAAAATCTTTGCCATTTCTCCTTACTGTATATTTAACGGGTTATTTGTTACAAGACGGTCAATTTCTTTAGAATAAAAAAACCCTTATTTTTCTTACTGCTTTGTCTGGTATAATATGCATAGCATGTAAGTAAGAAAACAGATTTTTGAATTGCTAAGCAAATGAATACTAGGCCACTTAAATTGTTTTGGGACAAGGTAGGGCAAGGATAAATAAATGAGCTGTTCTTTCCCTCTTAGTGTGCTGTCTCTTCCATACCTTCATATTCTGCTAGTGTTATCATAATATGAGGCTTGCAATTATAAGAGCAGTTCTTTGTGACATGACATGCTAATAAAGCAGATGGTGTGTGCAAATAAGCAGGATCAAAGATAACTTTGCTGCAAAAGTCATTGCTGTCTCCTTTAAAGTATGGAGTATTTTATGATAGTAGATTTTATCATTGTTGTCAAGCTACTGATTATGGATCCTATAAATCTTTATGGCTTTGTTGTATCAAGTGTCAAATTACACAGCTTAGGTAGTTGTAGAAAGAAAGATACCTCAGATCAGATTTGGAATACTACTAAAATTTTTACTTTCAGGAAGGTGTTGGTCTCCCTTCTTTATGTTTATATGGAAAAGAACTCTGTTTCCACATTGGGTCTCTCCCTCGTTTCTCTTCATTCTTCTCCTCATGGGAAAAAGAATGGCAAATTGTAAAGTTTGGAGCCTGAAAATAATATGGGTGAAAGTACTGTGTCTCTACATCACCTCTGTTCTGTTTCTCAGTAAGTGCTTCACAGGTAGACAGGCTCTCCTTCACTTCTTGCCTTTTGTCTTCAGGCAGTAACTTCCAGGGGAGACAGGGTCCTGGCAGCGCTAGCCTGATCTGTACTGTTGTGTGTTAGCCTTCCTGTGGGGGTGGTATATAAAAGTTAAGTCTTGCTCCATGAACCTGGCCACCCTCAGGAGGAAGGACATAGGGAGCCCACTTTGGCTTTTGGCCTAAGTTACATTCTCTAACAGAGTTTACTGGAACCTATTGGGGGTATTGCATACCACCAATTCTCTACTACAGCCCAGGATCTAATACCCCATCTGTTATGATCCCTGTCGGTTATTAGTTGGTTAGAACCAAGAGAGCCATGCATTTCCTGTGCACTCCTTGTTCTCGCTTGGTAGTGGGGAGATTCCCAATTTTTACCATTCCTGACAGTTTTTGAGACTTGTTTCTTTATAATTAAGTCTTGCAGAAAATTCAGTCAACATCTTGGCAGTATAGGAATTTACTCTGCTTTTTAGAAGAGATCTGACCTATTTGAACCCATAAAACAGTTACAATCCTAAGGGACTCCATCAGATCATATTTTTGGTAGCTGTTTTTATAGTGAAGTCTTTTATTTTCACTTACAAAAGTACCTCAGTAGTTTACCTTCCTTCAAATATCTACTCAGGGTAGGAGCATTTTACTTTAAAAAACAGATACTAGGGCAGCCCCAGTGGCGCAGCGGTTTAGCGCCGCCTGCAGCCCAGGGCCTGATCCTGGAGACCCTGGATCGAGTCCCATGTCGGGCTCTCTGCATGGAGCCTGCTTCTCCCTCTGCCTGTGTCTCTGCCTCTCTCTCTCTGTGTGTCTCTATGAATAAATAAATACAATCTTAAAAAAATAAAAATAAATAAAAAACAGATACTATATTTAATTGATATTTAATTGAATCCCAGTGTTAAAGAGATACAGTGTTATGTCTCAATAAAAAGGGCTGCTATTTAATTGTAAGATGTCTTTGGTTATAAGATGCATCCCATTTCACGGATATTAAAAGAAAAAAAGAACCGAAAGAACTGAGTTATAGATGAAGGATTCTTCAGTTGTGGAATAACGCAGTAGAGGCATGTTGCTGTGTTAGAAAAAAACAGGACAGTGAACTAGACACCTGGACATTGAGGCTCTCGCTGTGGCTGTAGGGTAGAATGTATACCATTTCCTTGTAAAATTGGGGAACTGATAGAGTTTGGAGCACCTCCTGGTCGTTGCCCATGTCTCCAGCATCTTTTCATGACACTTTCTCTTTTTTCTGCTTCATGTAGTCTGACCAGAGTTTGGAGCACGTCTTGGTCCTTGCCCACGTCTCCAGCATCTTTTCATGACACTTTCTCTTCTTCATGCAGTCTGACCTCCTTTTCCTTTCTCCAGCTGAGCAAGCTTATTTCAGCTCCTGCATCCTTTGCATATACTGTGTCCCAGGATCCACGCTCTTAACTACTGTAATGGTACCACATCTCTGTGGGAACTTGATGATAAAGTCAGCACTTAGGATTGGTGGCCATTCCCTCTTGTGCCTTCATCCTGAGCCCCTTTTTCTCACCCCTGAAGCTAGAGCACCTGTTCCCTTTAGTGTGAATCTCAGGCGAAACACCGATGAAGAGGCTTCTACTATCTCCCACCAGGGTAGCCTACAGGGAAGTTGCTGTGTTGGAATGCATGAAGCTTTCCAGGACACCATCAGCAGCTCTGTAGAATTATTTTGTGATCACAATTCTTTTTGTGATTCTTGTGTTCTTTTAAAACTCTAAACTTCTTTGGAGTTTCATTGTGGATTCATTTGATTTTTGAATGTTGGTCAGGAATCCTCATCACCCTTCATGGTGTTGATCACATGGGAATATATGTTCCTACTTCCAACAACTGATTTACACATACGCTTTAGGAACATAATCTGTCTTTAGGTTGATAACTACCTGTGTATGCATTAAGAATTGACGTTCCCAGTGTTGAAGAAATATGCTACACTATTAAAAGAGAATTAACAGCTTTCTCTAAAGAACAAAACTAAGCTCAGTGTGGCCTGGTATTAATCCCTGCCTAGAAGTTCCACAATCAAAAGGGCGAAATGTGGAAAAGCAAAGATAAATAAGTAAAATTGGAAAATATGCAAAGCTGTTCAAGATGTACCAGTGACTCAGAAGTAGATAATGAGAAATATATCCAGCCCCTCTGGTTGTGAATGTGCCACCAAAGCATTGGGTTTTTGAAGTATTTCACTAGCACTCAAACCTCTTTGTCAGTGGCACTCTGGAGTGCCTTCCATAGTTATTGCAGAGAAAAGAATGCCCTAGAGTAAAAACAAGATGCTACTTAATATTCAATTTGATGTCTTTTTAATTTAAAAATGTTAGTAATGGGATCCCTGGGTGGCGCAGCGGTTTGGCGCCTGCCTTTGGCCCAGGGCACGATCCTGGAGACCCGGGATCGAATCCCACGTCGGGCTCCCAGTGCATGGAGCCTGCTTCTCCTTCTGCCTATGTCTCTGCCTCTCTCTCTTTCTCTCTCTGTGACTATCATAAATAAATTAAAAAATTAAAAAAAAAGAAGCAAAAAAAATGTTAGTAATAATATTATAGCAGGATTAACAGTATTGTCATATTAGCATTAAAATTTTCCTGTTTTTTTTTGGGGGGGTTGGTGAATTTTAAAGTATTGTTTAATGTAAAAGATTTTAAGAGGTTAGGTGGAATAAAATTATTTTGCACAGTTTGATGGATTGGCAGCAGCAGGGAAGACTTTACAGCTCAGATGGTTTTGACACCCTTCTGATCTTCTTTTTGCATTTTTCCTTTCTCATTTTTCTTTCAGAGCAGTAATCAAATAATTTTACGGTATGTAGAAGAGATGCTCAAATAGATGTCAATGAACTCCTGTGCATTTTATATGTCTATGCATCTTTTTTATCATGGCTTTTAATAGCTTAAGAACTCTTTTAGGGAGGGATGCCTGGGTGGCTCAGCGGTTGAGCCTCTGCCTTCAGCTCAGAGCATGATCCTGGAGTCCTGGGATCAAGGCCCACATTGGGCTCCCTACATGGAGTCTGCTTCTCCCTCTGCCTTTGTCTCTGCTTCCCTCTCTCTGTGTCTGTCATGAATAAATAAATAAAATCTTTTAAAAAAGTATTTTAGGGAGCAGTAAGGGGAGGTTTTGCTTAATTTGAGGACATACATTGTCTTTTACAGAGCTTGGTATGTGGCTTAACAGCATAGCATGTAAGATTATAATAAGTTTTTGTTATAGAGAAACTAAATGTTTTCTCAATGTATTTCTTTTCTTTTTTTAAATATTTATTTTTATTTTTATTTTATGATAGACATAGAGAGAGAGAGAGAGAGGGGCAGAGACACAGGCAGAGGGAGAAGCAGGCTCCATGCTGGGAGCCTGACGCGGGACTCGATCCTGGGACTCCAGGATCGCGCCCTGGGCCAAAGGCAGGTGCGAAACTGCTGAGCCACGCAGGGATCCCTATTTGTTTAAGTATAAAGGGAATCTTTCTGGAAGAATTTACCACGTTTCAGAGCAATTATTTTTTAAAGCATAATGCTTAGATTGTTTTACTGCATTGTTGCTTAAGTGATAGTCCAAAGGAGAAACCGCAAAGTAGGGGCAAGATGGTGGAAGAAGTAGGGTCCCCAAGTCACCTGTTCCCACCAACTTACCTAGATAACTTTCATCCTGAACACCTATGAATTCGACCTGAGATTTAAAGAGAGAACAGCTGGAACACTACAGAGAGAAGAGTTTTCGCTTCTAACAAGGTAGGAAGGCGGGGGATGGGGGTGGGTGTGGGGGGGGAAGAATCAAGTTGGGGAGGGGCCCGGCGAGGAGCATGAGAAAATGCTCCATATCACTTGCCATCAGGGAAATACAAATCAAAACCACAATGAGATACCACCTCACACCAGTGAGAATGGTGAACATTAACAAGACAGGAAACAAATGTTGTAGAGGATGTGGAGAAAGGGGAACCCTCTTGCACTGTTGGTGGGAATGTGAACTAGTGCAGCCACTCTGGAAAACTGTGTGGAGGTTCCTCAAAGAGTTAAAAATAGAACTGCTCTAAGACCCAGCAATTGCACTACTGGGGATTTACCCCAAAGATGCAGATGCAGTGAAACGCCGGGACACCTGCACCCCAATGTTTACAGCAGCAATGTCCACAATAGCCACGCTGTGGAAGGAGCCTCGGTATCCATTGAAAGATGAATGGATAAAGAAGATGTGGTCTATGTATACAATGGAATATTAGCCATTAGAAACGACAAATACCCACCATTTGCTTCAACGTGGATGGAACTGGAGGGTATTATGCTGAGTGAAAGAAGTTAATCGGAGAAGGACAAACATTATATGGTCTCATTCATTTGGGGAATATAAAAAATAGTGAAAGGGAATAAAGGGCAAAGGAGAGAAAATGAGTGAGAAATACCAGAGAGGGTGACAGAACATAAGAGTCTCCTAACTCTGGGAAACGAACAAGGCATAGTGGAAGTGGAAGTGGGCGGAGGGTTGGGGTGACTGGGTGATGGGCCCTGAGGGGGGGGCACTTGACGTGATGAGCACTGGGTATTATACTATATGTTGGCAAATCGAACTCCGATAAATCATATACAAAAAAGGGGGGGCAAAGTAAAGCCTTTTAGCAATGATTTTTTTTTAAACAAAGTTTTCTTGTATTTAAACCTACCTCTGGTTATTTCAGTGTTGAATTTTGTTACTAAGTAATTGTCATGTTCACAATTACTCAGTTTTTTTTAAAACTGCATTTCATATTTTTACTAATTTTTGATAGAAAACATTTTGACCTAAATATTTTATGAAAATGTTAAAAATTTCATATTATTGATACTAGTTTAGATACATAAAGTTTAATTTTCAGCACTGACTACCATATATACAGTGGTTATATTATGTAATGAAACACATAGAGAAGAGACATTTTCTACATTGTAAAAGTGTGTGAAATTAAAGAACACCATTAGGCAGTGAGGTATCCTTTTGTTCTAAGGTAATTTTGTGGACTTGGCAATGGTTGTTATGCTACAAGACAGCTTTCCTTCTCTAATTTAGAGATGACATTTAGACTACTGTGAGTTTACAAGAACCTGTTCTTAACCTCAAATAATAGTGCTTCTCCAGGGGCTGTGTCTTTCCTTTTTGATTTCTGGGTACTTGAGATGCTTTTGGAAAGTGAGCAAAGTTCTTCTTTAGATGAGCTATCAATTCAGTCAACTTAAGATCCCTAGAGTGGCTGAGCCTCTCCTGTGGAATCTAAGTGCTACTTCCTTATTTTTCCACAGAGCTGCCCTAGTTTTTTTTTTTATGACTATCCTGAATAAAAGCCAGATAGCCTAGGTTTTAGTTTGGGTCCACACTGGATACTATATGAATGGCATTTAAGTTGAGACCTGGTAAGTTTTTAAGAAATTTTCATTGTGCTGAATGTATAAAAGAAGAGACTGATGTCAAAAAGAAATAACCTGACTTTGGGAAAGAATTCTTGAAGATGGAAAGCACTGTTGCCGAATGGGGGAATTAAGTAGACTGGATGGTGCTTGAGATCAAAGAGTAAATGGGAAAGCATGAGGCTTAACAACAGCAGTAACAAAAGGCATATAATGAAATAATTTTGATATACCTATAATGAGATTTCTGAATTTCAAAATAGGAATTTCCACAAGTACCTGATGAGAATAAAAAACAGCTTTCCTTCTAGGAGAAGCAGCTCAGGCCCTAGCATTTTATACCTAGCTAAACTATTGTTAGGTGGTTAACGGATCAATATTTGTACACACTGTTGTTCTAACTATGAATCCTTTCAGGAAAAAAATTAAGAGAATATTGTAGGCAGCAACAAAATCAAAGGTGAAAAGCCCATGCACTTTAATAGAAAAGAACTAATAACTTATATGCAGCCAATGGAACTTGAATCTAAATAATTGTTACTAGATTGTGAAGCTAAGTGATTTCCTTGAATGAAAAATCTGTAGAACATAGACAGTTTTTCTTAATAATACATTTATAAGTAAAAAAAAAATTCTTTCTGAATTCACTTGCATTTCTAATTAATTGAAAAAAAAAAAAAGAAAAATCTACTCTGGCAAAACCTGGGGACTGAGGATATTTAAGGTGTGGGAAATGGTACCTATGATACACTAGCCATTCCAGGGAAACATACCAGAAACAATCTGCTTTTCAAAAGTAATCATGAAAATAGGTAGCATTTATTAAATATTGCACGGTTCTGTGCTAAGTATTTTATTTTTATCTCAGTTTACCCTTCATATTATCAGAGATACTAATGGACAGGCCAATTTTATACATCCGCTTAAGTTATAACAAGCATTCTTTAATATTACAAATAGATTGATTTCGTTTTTTTTTTTTTTGTTGTTGTTGTTACTTCCCTTTTCTCCTCAATTGAAATGTCTAGGGAGTAATCATAATAAGGAATGAAAGGAAACTATTATGGATCCAGCATGTAAAGAGAAAAGAATAATTTGGTTGATGAAAGCTGTGATCCTTTTCCCAAGAAAATTTAAACACAAATGATTCCAATAATTTACATTTTTTATTATGGCCAATATAGTTGGCTTGGTTTATATCAGATGGTAGAGAAGAGTAAAATTTTTTTTTAATTTTTATTTATTTATGATAGTCACACAGAGAGAGAGAGAGAGAGGCAGAGACACAGGCAGAGGAAGAAGCAGGCTCCATGCACCGGGAGCCCAATGTGGGATTCGATCCTGGGTCTCCAGGATCGCGCCCTGGGCCCAAAGGCAGGCGCTAAACTGCTGCACCACCCAGGGATCCCGAGAAGAGTAAAATTTTTATTGAGGAACCAGGACCTGAGCTTTCTGTCTTTGAAAGAGGAGAATATGTAGTTAATTTTCATGATTCCTATCAAAAGAACAATGAACTTTTGAGCAGATTGGCTGCTTAGCAAAGGGAGTACAGAGCAGAGCTAATTGAATCTTCAACAGGGAGGATTTCTTGAGATAAGCAAATTTCTATGATTTTATAAGATAGATTTTTTGGGTGGTAGTGAGAACATAAAAACAATAATTTCAGGAATGAAAAGCCAATCAATAAAGGCCCTTAATTGTGTTTTAATCATGGAGTCAGTTGCTTTTATTTTTTGTTTTTATTTCCCATACAGAGAATTCTGAATATAAAAGAAGTATATTTATAAGAAGTATTATAGGACTCAGTAAATTAAACTAGGGTTAGTTTTGCTTTTGATGTCTAAATGGATTAGGAAAATTCCTTTTGGACAACCAGGAACCAGAAGATCAGATGCTGTATCAATTTATTTGCTCTGAAAACTATTATTCAACCTTGTAAAAGTAGTCTAATGTTATGTTCTTGGTAAATAATAGAGTAAAAAGTAAAACCATTATACATTTTGAATAATTGGTTCTTGGCAAATACATATTTTAGGAATATTATAGTTCATTTTGAAACAAATTGTAAAAAGATGAATTATTTTATTCTCAAATGTGTGCTAAGACAGCTTACTGTAGATGTTTGATGTCTTTATGGACTATCTTTAGACTTTACCTTTAGATAAATCTTTTCTCTGGAATTGTGTCCTTAAACATTTGAACCTAGCTATGCCACCCTTAAGTATAAGGGATTTATGAACTGAGACTTGTGTGGGATACTTCGGGAAATCTCTTCATGCTGATGCAAACAGGAGACTTTAGTATTATCAAGGAAAGAAAAAAAAATGAGATTTGTGAGGATATGTCTCAATTTTACTGCACCAAAATTTAATCATTGTCTGCTGATAGTCTGGCTAATATGCAGTTGTTTACTTTTCTATGTAACACATTTTATTTTTACAAAAAATAAAACCAAAAATATTTAAGATGGACAACAAAATGTTTTTAATTTTTTGAAAGTAGCCACGTCTGAATAAAGCCATTTCTAGCTAATTCAAGTGTTTATTTATTAATGTAGTTACCACATCTTCTTTATGGAAAAAGTATTCAAACCTTGAGGCCTTTTTTCCCCCCCATTATTGACTGTCATAAAATTGTCAGCTCTTTGCAAGTGATAGAAAAGGTGTAGGAACTAGTGAACTAAAAATTACCCCCCCCCACCCCCGTAAGCTGCTGTTCAACAGCTGAATGATCTCAGGGATGCAGGCCTGTGTTACCCTCCTGTGGCACTGATTTATACTTTACAGAGAGCAGATTTATGGCCCTTATCTGTTGAAGACTTTTATGAATGACTGGTATAAATCAAGAACTGAATGACTATTTTTCCCTTTGAGCATCAATCTATGTTTGGGAGATTGATTTCTGAGAAACTCTTTGGTAACCCATTTAAATTATCATCTGTATTTAAATTTAAATTTTCTGTATTTTGGCATAAACTGAATAACTAAAATATAGCTTAATACCCATGGGATGGATCTACTTTTCTTTTGTTAGATAGTTCTGGAATTCACCTGAATCCCTTCTGTAACTCAATAAATAGCTCAGCTAATGGAGTAGAAAACAAACTTATATAATGGGAATCCCATTGATGGGAATAACTAAAGCAACTGTAATCTACCTTTTAGGCAGGGGAGGGAAAATGAAATATGTGTTTAATTTTAAAGATACTTATGATAAAATATGACATTATAAGTATAAAAAGCCAGTCCTGTCTAGAACATTAGCAGATTACATTGGAAATCCTAGAAATGTATAAAAATACATCAGCCCAGGATCTTTTGCGCACAGTTCAAGACACTTTCTTTTTGGAAGACTTGTATTTCTAAAAACAGCATGGGAGAGGTAGGAGCCCACCTGGAATGGAAAGCTACACTCAAGTGGTTTAAAAAATAGTTTCACAGACAGTGCTTTTCTTCCTCTTACAAACATTTTTGCTCTATAAATGACAAATTACAGGTAGAGGGATTATAAAATGATGAAATTATGTTATTTTCTTCTCACATAAGTGGTCCTTCTTTTCCTCTTATTCTGTGGAGTTGTACATCTTACAGTGTGGAAGAAAAGGTTGGTCAGGAGATAAACAATTAATCCAGGCTAGATTTAAATGGAACCTCTAAAAGGACAGTGCTGGTCACATAGTGGTTGTGAATAAATATTTGCTCAAGGGCAGAAGTAACGAAGAAGGCAGCTTGCTGGGGGGTGGGATGGCAGACAGCACAGGAGGGCTTTACATGCAGCCATAGGTGAAAAGATGAAAAGAGGGTGGTCCCCTAGGTGAGTGGGATGATAGTGGATTCAGATTGTGTCTCTAGACAATCCTGGTCCCAGTCCCAACAGTGTCATTTATTAGCTGTGTGACTCCAGGCAGGTTACTTACCTTCTCTTTGCCTCATTTTCCTTGTCTCTCAGTGGTAGTAAGAGAACCTACCTCCAAAATTTGTTACGAGGATTAGCTGAGTTTAATAGGTAGATGTAAAGTCCTTAGGATAGTAGTTGGCATATGGCTTTCACCAGATGTCAGCAAGTATGACACTGGCTAGACAGCCACAGCCATTCTTAGCTGTCTCTAGTCACTGCCTTTGGTCATTTCTACATTTAAATATTTCTTAAAGATGGTTTCTCCATGTCGAAGGACACAGGTTTAGTTTAGAGATTCCTAATCTTAATTCATCTGCTTCTTTTAGTAAAATTTTCCTAAAGTCCTTCTTGCCGAGTATGCTAAGTTATTTTTCTAAAGCGCATATTTTACCCTACCACTCTCCTTAAATCCCTTCAGCGATTACCTGTCATCCTTAAGGAACTTGTAATTAATCTTCAGCATTAAAAGAATTTAGCCTTCTTCAGAATTTAGCCCATGCTTATCTTCCCAACCTCATCTCCCAATAGATATAGTATAAACATCGTTTCTATTTTGCTATAGCCTTCTGGAGGATGTGCAGGCAGCCCTTGCTTTGCATAACAACAATGGTACAGGCTAGACCATGCAAAGTGACCTTAATAACCAATGGGAATGATTATAGTAGTTCCAGACCTTTAAAATTTTTTGTTAGAATGTTAAAAACTCCTTTGCTGTTGTTATAAATGTGTAGGTAAATGTAAACATAGTAAAACTAATGTTGATTTAGTACACTGTAATGTAAAATAGTAGACAATGTCGGCAGTTGAAAATTTATCAGAAGTGGTGTGAACAACTTCTCCCGTCGTCTTCATCTTGTCATGTAACATAATATGGAGCAACTTTGCTATGCTTTAGTGAATTTTCATACACCTTTCTAGGTTTGGCTTGGTTTCCAGCATTTAATCCTTTTTGCTTTCATTGTTATGAAATACATACCTCCTTGGGTTCCTTTAATGTGAAAATTTTTTGGCTAGCATCACTTCCTCTGGATATCCTCAACCTTTTGCTCATTTATGTTGATAAATGAGTTGACTTGCCTAAGTCTCTGTGGCTGCACATCCAGTCTTTTAAACAGAGATGATGTCAACATTCCCATGGTTAGCTGTTGCTTCTCTAACCCCCATTTCTGCTTGATTCAAATTTCACTTCCAGTTTTACCACTCTGTTTCTTTGCTGCACTTTCATCTGTGTTTGGGTCAATAGTCTCTTTGGATTACCCATTTTTGAAAGATGTTGAATGGATTTATCACTGGGAGACAGGGAGGCAATGTGGCTACATGCTTTGCTTTCTGTGCATGAACTAACAGATTCATAATGACCATCACCCACAGGCTTTGCAAGAAGTGATGTGATTGGTCATGGATCATGATTACATATCTGTTACTTAGGTAGTGATTTATGGACTGAAAAGCTAGCGAAGTTAGTCTTTTTATGTAGTTGTTCATGGGTGGAGCAGAGATGTGATATGGAGGTGGATCAAAAGGGTTACTACTAAATCCTGGAAAGATGAAGGCTGAGAAAAAATATGATTAAAGAAAAAATAAGAGGCATTATTTAGTGTCTCTAAAATGCCAGGCCTTATGCATGACTTTTACTTATTAACTATGTAATTTTCATGAAAACCTTGCTAGTGGTTGTTACACTGTGACTCAGAAAAATTAAATTTTCTGAGTTTATAGAACTAGTAAGTGGTAAAGCTGAGATTTTCTTTTTAAACCCCGACCCCTTTTAAAGATTTTATTTATTTATTTTAGAGGAGAGAGAGAGAGCGCACAAGTATGAGCCAGGGGAGGGGCAGAGGGAGAGGGAGAATCCCAAGTGGACTCTGCGCTGAATGAGGAGCCCCATCCCATGCAGGGCTTGATCTCATGACCCTGAGATCATGACCTGAGCCAAAATCAAGAGTTGGATGCTAACCAATGTCCTCCACCACCACCCCAGAAGGCCCCCAGGTGCTCCCAGACTCATTTTAATATATCACATAGCTCTTAAGTAAAAGATACCAGACTAAAACATTATTAAAAGAGATATTTACAGAGTGTATCTTGTACTTTGATCTTGAACGACACCTGTTGTATGAATCTCAGAATGTACTTTTCTGTGGAAGTATGTTTGAAGATGTGATTTGGTACCTGGTCCATACTACAAAAGCCTATTTTATATGCCTATCTATGTATCTGTATCTCTATATCTCTTTATATATGTATTTCTGTACTATTTAAAATGCATATAATTTTTGTATAAAATACTACATTTTGAGTCTCATCATAGGAATCCTAGTAACTGCTTTTTAACTTGAGGGCAGCCCTTCCAATCAGCCATACTACAGATGAATAAGAGCTCTGATAACTTAGTAAATATTTACATCTGTGCAGGAATGGCAATCTATCTTCATTTCTACTTAATGGTTGATGCTCTACATTCCATTTTTCTGACCATTCATGTGTTCTTAATTATTTTTGTGTATTGAGACTGTCTTAATCAGTAAAGTTCTTTTGATATCAAGTAACAGAAACAAACTCTATTGAAAGAGACACCAATTCTAAGGCTGCGGTGGGTGTATCACAGAATTGCCAGGCTCCAGAAGGACCAGGGACTGTGGTTCTGTTAGATACTCAGGAGTTTCTCTCATTACCTAGCTCTCCTCTACCTCTTCTCTGTCACCTTTGCCTCTCTCGCTTTGAGGTCATTTGAAACAAACTTTTCTTTGCTTGTCTGCCTCATTCTTCTTTCCATTGACTGGCTTGCCCTAGACCTCTGAGCATATAGTCCTACATGACTGCCTCTTGGGTCATGGTTTTATATTTTGTCAGTTTCAGTGATGAGCGGATCCTAATCACTGTCTCTGAGACTTGATTCCAGAATCCAAAAGACAGAATGACTGCCATTAGGTAGGCCTACATCATTGGTTAGGCATCCCATCACAGATAGGCCTCCATCATTAGATAGGTCTCCTTCACCAGTACAGTTAGTTGTCTGTGACTTGGGAGTTGACTCTTGCCCTCCTCACCTGCCGCTGGGGTTCAGTTCTCTATTGGAACCAGAGCAGAGGGAGAATGGAAACCGTCTGCTCATGTCTGTTACCACTAGTTGTATTTAGCTTTTTTGCTTCTGGCTTTCTGTTTTACTACTTTAAGGAAAAATTATCACCACACATTCTGTGTTTTCAATTAAAATTCCACATCCAAAGAATTCCTAATAATAAGTGACTCCCAAAGAACTATGAAACAAAGAAGGACCAGGAGTAGACTCGCTCTGAAAACTCTGGAAGATCGTTCTAAACAAATGTATCCATTTTACTTAGCCAGGATCCTAATAGTGTGCTGATCCTTTAGGTGAGTAATCTGAAGACACAGACGTTGGTGTATCTGTGAGTGAGAAGATACCTTTTAGTCACATTCTGTGCTGCTTCATTGCAGTGAAAAATATCAAAGGTGAATGCCAAATCAATTTTTCAGTATTGTACTTGTAAAGGCAGTCCATGAAGTGGTGAATGGAAGAATCAAACTTTTATGGTAATCTTTTATTATAATCTATTTCCAGTTCAGTCAGAGAAGCAGCATGGCCCAGTGGACTAAGGGGAGGATAGGGAATTTGGAGCTCTGAGATATAATCTATTTTTGCAACTGACTAGTTTTGTGACCTTGGGAAAGCAAATTAACCTCAGTCTACTTCCTCATATGTAGAATAGGATCTACCTGATAGATATATAGGTACCTTCTGGTTTGCACCAGCTGAATAATAAGGAAGATTTTATACAAATCATGAGTGGCTTTTTTTTTTTTTAATACCAGAAGCCTGTGGTTTATTAAAAGATTCTCCCTGGAATTCCTTTAACACTCAACCTCTTCTCAATTGTTTAAACTGTAACTGATAAAAATTAAATTTATACATACCAGTTTAAAAAATACAGCCAATGGATAGAATGAGGGAAAAAAAAGTCTCATAGAATTATGTTAAGAGCTCAGTAAATTTATGTGAAATACTCCAAAAATAGTGTTTTGCAGGCTAAAGTAAATGAAGAATATGCCCAAACCTTAGATTTTAGGGTAAATTTTTTCTTTTTTAGTATGAAAATAACATTAGTGCCAGTTTTGCCATATATTTGCTATCTTTTTGACACTGGTATCATCATATTGGTCCTGGCATTTTGATGCTGGTGCTGAGTTGACATTCACACTGGCACTGTGTCATCTTGACCCAGTCAGAAATGACTGTAGGCCATTGCAGTTTCTACTGCTGCTGGAATTTTGATGTAGCAGTGTTGAAGGTTTGATTTGTACTCTGGAAATCTTATGCCTACTTGAGAATTATTTCTCCTTTGGTGAAATATCCTAAAAGCTAACATGTAAACAAGCTCAAAGGATTAAAATAGTAGGAAGCAATAGTAGTTTGTCATATATTTATGTTGAATTTGCATAACAGTCTTAGTTATTTAAAAGTATATTACTATAGGAAAGAAATATGTTTTGCTGGATTTCACAAAAAGAAACTCTTGAAGCTCAGAGATTAAATAGCTAGAGACACAGACTAAGTACCTGAATCTTCAAAGTAACCGGTTTTGTTGCCTTCCCAGTGTAGACTGCTCCCTGAATTGTCTTGGAGGCATATTGCTTGACTCGGTTGGAAATAGTCTAATAACTACATTTGAGTTGCTTTTGAAGAATTCGGTTTCCCTCCACAAATATGGTAACAAAATTTGCTTGCAATCCACAAATAAAGTTGTTTTTCTCCATCTAAAAGAGTCTCTCCCAAGCTAGTCTGAAGATGAACACTGCTGGACTACCTTTTCCACAAAGAATTTCATGACTGAACCTCATTAATAGATAAATTCATAGTAGGCTATTACTAACTTGCAAATATTCATTTACAGGAAAGAGTGACTAGAATTTTTAAGAGTTCTTTTATATTGGTATTTAAATTTCTACTCAAGCTAGTTTTCCATTCATTTTACAGGAAGTTTTTCTCAGAATTCCATCTTGATTATAAAACATATCCCTAGGGATTCCAGTGAGTGTAACTCATGTTGACCAGGTGATTCCAAATGTGATAGCCCAGTATTCAACAAATCCAAGTGAAACCAGAGGCCACGTGGAGGCCAGAGAATATGCCTGTTTGTGCCGATACTATCTGGTTAACTGCTTCAGTCCTCAGTTTCAGCTGGCCTGAAATGAATCTTAAAGCAGAGGTAAATTCTCTAGCCTTTTGGAGTACAGCAAATGTCAATCACCGGTTTACAATCACAATTCAAAAGGTGTGTGCAAACTGGTGTTTGGGTTAGTCATTTCAGTACTTGGGGAGATGGGTAGGTTGGATTACATTTGTGTTATTTCTCTGAGAAAGGTAAGGCAAGTTCTCAGATTATTGTAATCAGTTGATATATTCTTTTCTCCCTCTCTTTTCTCCACTTCTCCTCCTTCCTTCTCTGTTCCTCCTCCCTCTTCCTTATTCCTCTACCTCTCCTCCCTCCTTCTGTATCTATCTGTATCTCCAATTTCTTTCTCTCTCTCCTTCCCTTATTTCCTCTCCCTCTTTATATAGAAAAAAATTTCTAGCACAATGACTGAATGAATTGCAACACTAAAGACTGGCCAAGAAACTATTCCTCTTTATATGGCAGCCTCTGGTGTTGAAGATTGCATATGTCTTTATTTTAATCCTCACAACCCTGTAAGTATCATCTCCATTTCATATGTTAGGGCGGGTATAGCTCAAAGATGTCAAGAACTCATCCAAGGTCATTTTTCCAGTTAAATGACCAAGCTGGGATTCCAGCCCAGGTCAGCTGGACCAAACACAGATGGTGCTATCTCTGCTTCTCTATATCACTTCCCCGTGATATGTGGGTTGCTGCCATCAGCAACTGAAACCTGTTTGCTTTTGGAGTTCTGAATTGCATAAACAGAGCACATCCTGGTGGAGCCTTTCATTGCTTCCCTGTTGACTCCCAGCAAACTTAGACATAGATTGCAATAGACGCCTTTCAGAGCCATGCTTTTTTTCCTCCCTCCCTCCCTCCCTTTCTGACAAGAGGGAGAGAGAGAGAATCGTAAGCAACTCTATGCCCAGTGCAGAGCCCAACTCAGGGCTAAATCTCACAAACTTGAGATCATGACCTGATCCAAAATCAGGAATTGGATGCCCAACTGACTGAGCCACCCAGGCACCCCAGCAGTGTTTAAGTTTTCTTGTTTCACAGGTGGTTTTTCCAGAGGAAAGCTGATGGGCTAAAATTCTAGATCAATTTTAGAGGGACTTTTCTGATTGTCAGGACCCCATCTGGATCCCACTAATAAGACATGAAGTTACATCCCAAAGAGTCAGGTGCCAAATTTTATAATTCTTATTTTGATCAGCTAATTACCATCTATTCAGCTTCAAATGAATGAAAGATTTCTAACTTAGTTTATTTTTGTGATTCTTAACACTTTTACACAAGCCTCTTTGTATTATCAGTGTAAATCCTTTTCTCACTATTTATGTTATGAAAGATAACAACTGGGAGAAAAGCAAACTATACTTAAGCATAAAAACAGACTACATTAGAAAACCTCTTCAGTGTTATTTTCAAATGCACATATTTTGACATGTGACTTAGTAAGGGGGCTATTGCTCACAGAGGGACTAAAGGATGGACAGCTGCTATCTGCGCTGTTGGGCATGTCCCTCCCCCAGCCCCACCTTAGCCACTTTCTGACTTACTCCCCCACCCCCCATCATCTGTGGCTGCTCTCCAGGGACCTCCTCCTTTCTTAGGGATTTATGGTGACTACTCTCAAACATCTCTTTCTTGCCCTGCCCTCTGCCCTCTAATCACTTGTTAGCCACAAGATTGTGTAATGGAACCAATGATGAGTTTTCTCTCCACTAAAAGTATTTAAAAAGGCAGGACTGTTGCTGTCAACTAAATGTTAGATTTGGAAATTAGGTCTAAATATATTTAAGGTTGTAAATGAGCTTAGCATCATGTGGCTTACATGGTAAGTTATTCTAAAGAGTTTAGTTTCATAATGGTTTCAAATGTGTCATTTTGTTTGCCCTATAATATGGATTTTAATTGTAACACTAATGAGCACTGAGGACATATTTTACATTCAATCATAGAGAGTTATTTGATGAATTGAAATAAGGTATCATTTGATGGATTTAGTAGAAGTTTAGATCCAATTTGCATTTCAATGGTATTTTAGGCTGACTTTAGAAAACTTTTTAGATAGGATTTCTTGGTAAATTAAAAGGATTTAGGGAGATGATTATGAAATAATTGATTAAAAAGTGTGCAGTATTAGTTTTCATTGAACTTAAGCTTGTATGGGTTCAATTTAAAACCTAATTCAATACATTCTAGACTTTATATTTCCCTGAACCTCTTTTGGAGTATTAATTTTGTCATGCTTGTCATTCTAATCTAATGATGATTTAATGTTTGCAAACCTGAATAAATTTGTATGCAAGGAATTCTGTGTTTTTAACCAATGAAGATTGAAATTTGGCAACTGAGATGATAAAAAAGAAAAATTTTAAATAAAAAATGAAAATAATGATTAAACTTGAGAAAGTACTTTTATTAATGTTCTTGGCTGTGAACCATGTAATATTTTTCTCTTCTTTTTATCATGTAGCATTTAGAAGGTGATTGAACCTTAAAAGAAGTAATTAGTATTAAATTGTGAAAAATATTTAAATTAGAACAGAACCTTTGTGTTCACTTTCTCCCTCTTTCCCTAAAACCTATGATCTAGAGTCAGAAATAAAAGCAGAAAGATGCGAGCCTATTTTAAAAAACTCATGTATCTTCTCCAGGAAACTGTGTAGACCATAGAATGTTGTCTAATGAAACTACATCTTCATTTATTGAATAAAAATATAGAAAATTGGAATGTTTAATAGCCTCATCACACTGAAAACAAAACAAAACAAAAAACAAAAAAAACCCCCAAAACACCAAACACCCAAAACATTCTGAGTTTAGATATCCAGGGGTCAGCAGCCCCTCTTCATCAATCCAGGAGGGTGCTGTCTGGTTTAACATTGCTTTTCCAAAGATCTTACGACACTAAAAGACCATTAATACACTCCTTAACAATCAGTACAGGACATCTGATTGTAGTCCTTCACTTTTATTGCTTAGTGCCCTTTGAGGGTGAAGGAGATAATCCAATGCAAACAGTAGGTTTGAAAACCTAACAGTGATAAGTAATAATGATTCTTGAAAAAAAACTTCTAATGTTATTTCCCAGAATTGAGGGGTGGCTTTTGAGGTGGCATAAAAGATGAAAGTGATTATTTTCAAGGTCAAAATTTGACTTTTTAAATAGAATGACTTAACATAATAGCACAAATATTTTATAATATATGAAAAGCAAAATTTTTTCTTTAATGTGGAAATTTATGAAACTTGTAATGCCCAATTAGATATTAGCAGTTAAATTAGATTTGGTTAAGGAGAACAAACAATTATTCAGATGGCTTTGTAGAAGCTTTGGCTGAATAGAAGCTTCAGCTTTTATAGTATTGAAGCTTACTGGTGAAGAAACCATACAGTGACATTCCCGAAAGAAATAATGTTAAAAGAGTGAGAATTACCCTTACATATGTGAGAGACGAGACCGTCTCTTTTACATTATCTCATTTGACCATTTTAACCCCAAGATCTTGTTAGGGCAGACGTGGTTATTCTGCATTTTATAATGATGGAATGGACTTGGAACGATTAACTTAACCAAGGCTGTATGGTTTATATGGGCAACTGATCTTCCCTCCAGAGCTGCTGATATCCTCCTTCCCCCACAGTACTATTAAAACACTGCATTGTATGGTCTTTTGATAATCTTTTATCCATCATATTTAACACTAAGCCAGAACTTGGTACTGAGACCTATCTGGAGTTGTTAGTTCAAATTCCCAATGAATATGACTTCTTCAGAAAAATATGTAACAAGGATTCATTTTATAGTTATGTCATCTGTCTTCCAGCTAAATTCAACACCTTCATTAAAGGACAGAATGTGCCGTATATTCAAAATAATTTGTCTTTAAGGCATAGCATATTCTAGGTCCTACAATCTCTATATGAGAGGCTTCAAAAATGTTTGCATACTGCAGACAGCTGTTGAAACACTGCCAACCTCAGGAAATGTCCCATGTAAAAGCCTCTTGCCCATGTGTCAGTGTCACTGATGGCATGAATGCACAATGGGCAGAGTCTGGCTCTGGAGCAGGCTGTCTGGGTCCACTTCCTGGCTTGTCACTTAGTTGCCATGGGACCTCATCTTTGAGTCTTTATTTCTTTACTTAAATTTGTAATTTCTCCATAGACTGGTCTCCTCTCACTTCGAGGAATCCCTATATATTCCAATCCTGAAAGTTTATTCTTCACAAATTTCCTCATTGTCAGCACTGTTTATTTCTCCTTTCCATTAATTGTTATGCATTTTGAATGTATAGTGCATGGTAGTTTTTAGTTGAACCTCAGCTGGTTAGACACTATATAGTTAACTCATTTTAGAAAATAAGTAACTTTGTTTCCTAAGAGTGAACATTCCATCCAAAATATGTGCCACTTTCTTAAAAACTGATAAAGTGGACCTTTCCCAACCATGATTACACATGAGGAGCATGCAAACACCAGATCTAGCTGTTCCATTGGAGACCACTATTGTATTCCTTACAAACTTGTGGAAAAATAGTCAAGAATAATATGAAATTGTTTGGGGGTGTGGTTAACCTTTCCTAAGACTGACTTAGTGGACAGTGATCAGTTATATGTGAAGATAAATAAGCTAAATACCAAATTCCACGTATGAATAACTCATACCCAATCTGTTTACAAACCCTGTGAGTCATTGTTGCCAAGGAGTATCCTCTGTCAGCTTGGTTAATACTCAATAGTGGGGTTAAAATTTTTTTTTTTAAATTTGTTTCTTAACGTTCCTGGTACACTTTTGGACTAGTTATAGTTTGCTTTATAGAACAGAAAAGAAACATTTTCATACATTATTTAGTTTTATTATAATGACTCAAAGCCATCCTCTTTCTGAGAGGAAGGCTGTCAGATGGCCAACACAATTCTAACTACATACAGGAAGACCTCCTTTCTTACCAGAGGGCCCTTTTGTTGTGCCAGAAGCTTCCAAAGTAGATCAGAATGAGATATTAATGAACTTCCAAACTAATCTTATTGGTCTATTTTTTTTTAGTTACAACTTTCTTGAGGTGTAATTAACATACAATAAACTGAAAATGTTTTAAATATACATGTTGGTAAGTTTTGATGCGGTTATATTAGGAATCCTCACCACAGTGAAGATAGTAAACATATATATACCTCCCCCATATTTCATTGAGCAGAGTTGTAGTTCAGATTCTTTGCATATGGCCCCATTGTTAGACAATCATTGGTCTACTTTTTGTTACTACAGATTAGTTTGCATTTTCTAGAGTTTTATATGAAGATAGGGCACCTGGGCAGCTTGTTCAGTTAGGCTTCTGATTCTTGATTTTTGGCTTAGGTCATGATCTCAGGGTTGTCACATCAAGTCGCATACCCTGCTCCTTGCTGGACGTGGAGCCTGCTTAAGATTCTCTCTCTCACTCCTTCTCTCCCCACCTCAAAAAAAAAAAAAAAAAAGAGGGGCAAACAGCATATCTTTCTATCTAGTGTAGTTATTTTGAGATTCATTCATGTTATTACATGTATTAGTTGTTCATTTTTATTGTTGTGTAATTATACCATTGTGTAAAGATGCCATAGTTTATTCATTTATCTCTTGATATTTGGACAGTTTCCAGGTTTGAGCTATTACAAATAAAGGTGGTGTGAACATTTGAGTGAAAGTGTTTATCTGGACATGTATTTCCTTTTCTCTTGAGCAAAACAGTGTTGCAGTGGTGGGGTCATATGATAGGCATGTGTTTTAAGAAACTGTTTCCAAAGTGGTCACACCATGTTCTCTGGGACAGCTCTAGTTTCTCCACATTCATGCCAACACTTGCCGTAGTCAGGCTTTTTAATTTTAGTAATTATAAAGAAGTGTGTAGAAGTATCTCATTAATGGTTTTAGTTTTCACTTCCCTAATGACTAATGATTTTGAGTATCTTTTGATGTACTTATTTTCCATCCATTTATCTTCTTTGATGAGGCGTCTTTTCAAATATGTTGTCTGTTTTGAAATGAGTTGTTTTCTTTGTTGAATTTTGAGAGTTCTTTATTTCTTTGGAAAGTAAGTTTACTAGGTACATACTTTTCACAGGTGTTCTCCCAGTCTGTAACTCATTTTCTCACACTCTTCACAGTGTCCTTTGAGGAATAGAAGTTTTTAATTTTGATGAAATCCAGTTTTCCAATTTTTCTTTTGTATATTGTGCTCTCAGTGTCATATCAGAGAAATCTTTGTCTAACTTAATCTCATATTTTCTCCTAATTTTTTTCCTGAAAAGTTTTATAGTTTTAGACTTTACATCTAGGCCTATAGTTCATTTTGAATGAAGTTTTGTATATAGTGTGAGGTATGGATCCTTTTTTTCCTACTTTTTTATTGAATTGTTCCAATATCAATTGTCCACATATGTGTAGGTCTAATTTTGGACTCCTGGTTTTGTTCCATTGGTCTGTCTCCTTACACCAGTCCTGCGATAATGGCACAGTACCTTTGTAATAATTCTTGAAAGGCAGGTAGCAGAAGCCCTCCAACTTTTTTTTTTTCTAGAGGTGTTTTGGCTATTTCATATGAATTTGAGAACCAATTTATCATTTTCTACCAGAATGTCTGCTGGGATTTTGATTGAGATTACACTGAATGTATAGGTCAGTTTGGAGGAGAGTTGACATCTTAACAATATTAAGTCGTTCAAACCATGAACAGAGACTCTGGGTGTTTGAAATTTAAAACCATTCTCTAGGTTTAAAATACAAGCCATTTGGGTTTACTGATGAGGAAAGAAAGCACAAGGGATGCTCAGGGTGCCTCTCAGATAAGCACAACACTGGCGATTGGTCTTTTTGCTTAATTCACCTGATCAGTTCTTCACATAATTCTCATTTAATATGAGGTGGCTAAATATTAGATGCCTTATGCAAAATAGGAGCCTTGAGTCCTCCGCAAGCATCTTTGTCCCACAGGTGCTGGTTGACTGTAAATATATATTCTCTAGTCTGCTGACACCACACCAGATGGAGGGCATTTTGTGTGAGATTAGGATCGATTTAAACCACAGATCCAAGAATATACAAATCTTCCCCTAATCACCTACCCTTCCTTGGGAGTTTTCTGCAGGAAAGATACAATAACACATGCAACAAAGATTAAACCATTATTAATAAGCAACATAATTCCAGTTGTGAAGGAAAGAGGTCAGGATACCACAGATATTTAGATAGCCATGTTGTTTTATAGAATATAGCCTTTCCTGTTGGGGCTGTACATTTTTCTGAAGGAGTGTCAATTATAGTAATGAGGTTAAACTTTGACTTATATGAAGACAGCAAATGGAATGGTGACCAAGTCATTGCAAATTAACTACCAATTCCTCAAGGACAAGTGGGAACATATTTGTCATTGACAGCAGGCCTATTCTATTCTCTAGTGTGGAGAATCGGTCTTTTTGAACGAGGGTGATGGTGTGGTTGAGGGCATGAAGTCAGGCTGCCTGGGTTCAGATAGCCACTCTGCCTTTGCAAATGTGCAGACTTAGTTGCTCTGAGCCTCTTGTCTTTAAGGATACAGAAAATTGTCAAGGAGAAATTAAAAGCAAATAGTTGGGCTCAGTGTACTTGGTACGGTTTGTGTTTTTGGCATAGTATATTTTTTCTACTTTTTATCTTTCATATTGTGTGTTCTTGTTAACCACTGCCTACCTGTGAAAATGGGGACTGTATGGTCTGTTAACTGCTCTTGCTTTGCTTTCTGTCAACTAATGGTTCTGCTCGTTGGCCTCCCTGCTCACATCCCTTCTGACTTTCTAATCTTCTCTCTCACCCCAGCTGACTTTCTTCTCCACTCCAGAGGAGTTTGTTCCAAGAAGCCTGCCCTCATGAACTACAACTGACTCACACTAGAGGAGGGATGGGCAACATGTTTACTTACAAAGCAGTACAAACAACCTATCCATATCCAGGCTCTAAGAACCAAAGCCAAATGCTCTGCTCTATCCTGAAGTTAAAAAGAAAAGTTTTAGGGTTCTGTCCTTAACATGTAATTTAGAGAGTTCAAAATATTTTATGTCTTAAATAGTGATGCAGGGAGTATTTAATAAGCATTCACAAAAAAATTTAACCATGTGGTAGATAGTATTCTGCCAATTAATTAATTTTATTTAGCTGCAGAATGAACTATGTCAGTATGAGAGCTAACAGTGCTTATTTCTGACCATTTTAGAATTGGAATAGGAAAAAGACTCAACAGAAGATAATAGTTGCTTGAAAACTGCTTATGTCAAATATATTAAAATTTGAAATAGTTGAAGGCTAAAATCCAAATTCAGGAGTAATTAACCAAAATAGTTGACAGATGTCAGCTATGCTAATAAAATTTGTATACCCTGAATATTTTCCAGCTTGTAATTAACTGTGCAGATGATGTGATCTGATTTTTGTCACTAACTGCTTATTAATGAAGGGGTTGATGACTAGTTACAAAATTCATAGTGCTAGCTGAATACCAAGTTTAAATATTTCTCATACAGCTGGCATACATAGGAGCTACAGAAGCCTTGATACTGGTTTGATTTGTACTTACTTTCTTTATCTGTGATTGCCAAGGGGGAAACTGAATTTGTTAAATTCAGCCCCTATTGACCTTGAAGGTAGTAAATCTATTTTTATTTGATGGTCAGCAAGAATAATGGCTTTTAGTTTTAGATTCTTTGTTATAAATTTATGTCATCAGGCTAGTGATATCACCATTTGAAGTTCCGTAATAAAGTGCAAAAAGCTAATTTTGAGTTCAGTGAAAGCTAAGTGGGATGTGATCTGCCCATAGGACTTGAAGACTTGGATGCAGAATATCATCAGCAGAAATGGTGTGATAATAAAAGAGCATTATTCATTATCATATAATGTGGCATTTAATATAAAAGAGAAATACTATTCAGACGGCTGATGAACTTCTAAGCATAAACAAGAGGTTGTATCAGGTGTTTCTGACTTCAGTGCCTGTGCTCACTAGTGATCACAAGCCCTTGCTCCTGGATGCCATTCATCTCTTCTGTCAAGCAATCCTTATCAAGAGCTCATGGTATGTTAGGCACTAAAGTCAGTGCTGGGCGGTATTGAGCCCAGTTTTTCAGCATCTCTAAGTAGCTTACACTGTAGAGGGAGGTAGACAAATAGTCATACCAACAATTCTAACTGTGGCTGATGTTCTGAAAGGCAGGAACGTTTTATTGGCATTGATGTTGGAGTTCAAGAAAGACTTTCTTGAGGATTTGCTACTTAAATTCCAATGTGAAGTTGACTAGGTGAGAAGGGTGGGAAAGGGTATTCAGGTAGAGAGAGCAGGTAGTGCAGAGTCCCTGTGGTGGGAGAGAACACCTAGCACACTTTGAGGCACTTGGAGAAGGAACAGGGAGGGCAGTGGGTCAGATAACAGATGGTTCTGGAGAGTTAGTTAAGAGTAAGAGCATGCAGGGTCCAGAAAACCAATTTCAGGAGATGTGTCTTTGTGCTACCAAAGCAAAGGAAACTCTTGGAGGGGTATTTCAGTTTTGATAAAACAAATCTTTATGGTTACCACTGGAACATGGATTGAAAAGAGACCAAGTGCATGTGGGATAGGGCAGTTAGGGAGCAGTTATAGTTGTTTGCCACTAAGTGTGGAAGCCTGACAAGAAGCAGAAAGATTCCAGAAATACCACTGTGCTGCCTTCCCACCTGTGCCAACCCTCTCTTTAACAGACTATTGCTCTCTCACTTCTTCAGGAATCTTTACCCCATTGCTGTTCTCCTGTTTGCTTATCCTCCTGTTAAGGACAAGTTTGTTTGTTCCTTTCTCTTTTATGATGAATATTTTCAGAATTCAGTTCTTTGCTTTCTTCCTTGGGTGGTCTTTCCAGTAGAGTGGTCTTCTAGTATTTGTGCTTTTCTGCCAGATTAAACTGTATTTGAACCCAATCTCTTAGAAATAACTGTTTGACATCTCCACTTGGTTGTCTCCCAGACATCTTCAACTTCACATGTCCTTAATGTCACTTTGATTTTACTTTCTCCAAACTGGTTTCTCTACCTCCTTCTCTTCCCCTTTTCTTTCTTGCTCATTTTTGTATCTCTGAGTTTAGGATAATATTTGTTTAATGAGTGGGTGATTCAAGACATAGTACTAGGTAGTTTTTTCTTTTTAAGCTTTTATTTATTTATTCATGAGAGAGGCATAGACACAGGCAGAGGGAGAAGCAGGCTTCCCGCAAGGAACCCGATGTGGGACTCGATCCAGGATCCCGGGATCATGCCCTGAGCACGCTTAACTGCTGAGACACCAAGACATCCCAGTAGTAGGTAGTTCTAAGAAGAGGGAAGATTCTTAACTTACACCATCTGGGAACAAGAAAACTCCATTGCTTTTATAAGAAAACTATAGTTTATCAAAATTCTTTTAAAAATGGGTCACCAGCCCATTTTTAACTGGACATAGTCTTTTATTTTTCTCAGCTGGTTAGTTCTCTTTAGAGCATCCCACATTCATGCTTCCCTCCCTAGCTGTGTGTATATTTATACACACACACACACACACACACACACTCCACAGCCAAATGTTAGATTCCTATCAGTGATTACTATTTCATTTTCCATAGGCCAAAATGCAGCTTGGTTGGAGGGAGTTACCTTTTCTAGAAAGCAGTGGTCCTCATTTGCCCATGTTACTCAGCTGCAGAGGCTGGAACTTGTTATTGCGGGTGATGATGGAAGTCCTTCATCTTCTCTGATATCACCTCCGGAGATTGGGGGAGCACTGCCTCCATTCACTTAGGCTGGGATGGCAGTGTAGACAACCCAGTTGGATTTTGCTTACAGGAAGGAGTTTGTGTTTTTCCAGTAGTGTTTGGAGTAGAGCAGTCATTGTCTAAAATTTTATATCTGTTATGTTGTGCCTGTCCTAGTCCTTTGGTGAGAAAGGGCAGGTTTTGCTTGGAGATTTTTTTTTTTGGTCTGCGTTCATTGGTTTTTCTAAGTTGCCATCTCCTCCAGCATGGGATGAACCTAAAAGAAAAACCAAGGAATGTACTGTCATGTCGTTCTTTGGATCCTGAGGTCCAGTCTGACTTCTTTTCTTTGCCTTTCAGATTACTTTTAATGATTGTCTTAAATATAATATTCAGAGTTTTTAAGCTGTATTTGCAGAAAGAATGGAGAGACATAATTCTTCTTGGTTTGGATCTGGAAGTCAGGAAGCTCTGTTTAATGATTTTGTCTTTTATTTCTGTTATCTTTTAAAGATTTTATTTATTCTCGAGAGAGACACAGAGAGAGCGAGGCAGAGAGACACAGGCAGAGGGAGAAGCAGGCTCCATGCATGGAGGCCGATGTGGGACTCGATCTCGGGACTCTGGGATCACGCCCTGAGAGTCAAAGGCAGATGCTCAACTGCTGAGCCACCCAGGCGTCCCTATTTTATTTTATTTATTTAATTAATGTATTATTTATTTATTTATGAATAGAGAGATATGAGAGAGAGAGAGAGAGAGAGAGAGAGAGAGAGAGAGAAGCAGAGACATAGGCAGAGCTTCTCCCAGGAGCCTGATGTGGGACCCGATCCTGGATCGCAGGATCACGACCTGAGCCGAAGGCAGACGCTCAACCGTTCAGCCATCCAGGAGCCCTGATTTTATGTCTTTTAATAAAGTTTGGACATTAAATCAGAATAAACTCTTCTTCTAGGAGAATGTAACGTTTATCCAGTTTAACTTATACTTCTTTTATGTATCTTTGTGTATATTGCAGAAAATCTTAAGAGTTTGTAAAAATTTCCACCAGCCCTTCACATACAGCAGAATTAATATTACTTGATTAGTGCTTTATGTGACTTATATTTAAAGTAGGATCTTCAAAAGAATTATGACTAAGAGCAACCAGCATACTTTTAGAAACTTTCTCAAGTATATTGGATTTATCAAGTCTCTGCTTTTGATTTTCTTGAGTAGATTCCTTACAATGTATTGTAAAATAGCATTTGTAGAACAAGTTAGTAATTTGAAGCAATACTTGTTTTCAAACAAGATTAAACTGTTTTGGAATTCAATCCCTAAGAAATAACTAATATCAAATCAGTGGCAATACACAGAGTCAAGTTAATATCCCAGGGTATTGTTTTAGCTACAAGTGTTTGCAGATGTTAAACTGTAGTGTTAAGTGGGTTTGCTTTTCAGATTATTGCTTTACCATGAATTTATTCTGTTCAAAATCTTTTTCAGCCTTTGTAGTTACATAGGTAATCTTTTTAGACACCATGTAATCAATAGAACAGATTTCTAGAAAAAAGTTGAAAAAAAGGCAGATGAATTCCGTGAAGGGAAAGTTAGTGAACCAGTTTGATATATGAATGAATCTGGGTTTGCAGTGGGTTTTTTGGTCACACTTCCTGCTTTTTTTTTGTGCAAGTGGCGACTATAGAGCTCTGAACTTTGAAATCTTATTAAAATCTTTGAGAATTCAGATAGGATAAATCTCATTTAAAAAGTGTTCTCTGCTCAGCAGATTTATAATTCAGTATTTATATCTGTTTTAATATACTAAATATTATACATTAAACTACATTAGAGGAGACATTTTTGTGTTTAATATTTTCTTCATTTAATTACCAAAGGAAAAAAAATTATAACAATTGAAGCAATTAACATGTTATAAAGGAAAAGTGAATTATTTTTCCCCAACCTCCTCTCCTCCATTCTTTTTTCCCTTCCCCAGCAAATGTTAAAATTGTAGAGCTTGTCTTTCCATACCTTTCTCTATGCCCAAAGAAGTATAAACACACATTTACACATACTTATATACGATTCACATTTATTGGACTCCACTAACAATAATTATATGCTTCATAATGGGGTCATTCTCCATGTATATGAGTCTTCACATCTCCTTTTATCTTCTCTCATTCTTCCAGGATAATAGACATAATTCAAAGTTATTTAAAATTAACTATAGTACAGATCATCTAAAGTATGCATGTGTCCCATTTATTCAGTCATTCTTGATGGACATTTGGGTAGTTTATTGTGGGATTTTGTATTGTTGCTATATAAACAGTTGTTCGTGATTACAAACAGGAGATGAACATTTTTACTTAAGCATCTTTAGTTTTATACAGCAGTAGTTTTATTCCCAAAGGGTGGATTTCTGATAATGAGACTTACAGGTCAAAGGATATATATACTTTGTATAAATATTGTATTTTTTTCCAATTTTTTTAAAAAAAATATTTATTCATTAGAGACAGAGAATGAGACAGAGACAGGCAGAGAATGTCTCTGAGACACAGGCAGAGAGAGAAGCAGGCTCCTCGCAGGGAGCCCAATGCGGGGCTCAATCCCGGGACCCTGGGATGATGCCCTGAGCCACCCAGGCATCCCCATTTTTTCCAAATGTTTACTGCAATTTGTGGTTCTAATAGTGTCATATGAGATTGTACATTTTCTGACATCCTTAACAGCACTAGATGTTCTCACTTTTTTTTTAAAATTTTTATTTATTTATGATAGTCACACACACACACACACACACACACACACACACAGAGAGAGAGAGAGAGAGAGAGAGAGAGGGGCAGAGACATAGGCAGAGGGAGAAGCAGGCTCCATGCACCGGGAGCCCGACATGGGACTCGATCCTGGGTCTCCAGGATCGTGCCCTGGGCCAAAGGCAGACGCCAAACCGCTGCGCCACCCAGGGATCCCTGTTCTCACTCTTTTAAATCGTTACTAATTTCATGAGAAAAAAACAGTAAATGCTGTAAGTGGCACTTTATGATTTTTGGTAGAGTTTAACATCTTTTGATATTTATTGGCCACTTAAGTTTGATCTTCTGTTAATTTCTTCTTTATGTTATTGGCCTGTTTTTCTTTCCAGTTGTCTTTTATCAGTTTGTGGGAGTGCTTTCTAAATCTGGGGTATTAACTCTTTGATGATCATTGATTTTAGAAGTAGTTTTTTTTTTTAACTGGTCTATACATATTTGGAGTGGTTTGTGGTATTTTTTGTTAATAAATAAAGTAGTAATAAATGCTATCACTATTATGTGTCTTTATATCTTTATGGGTTTCTTATCATCCTAATATTTACAGACATTCTCCTAAATTCTTTTAATGTGAACGCCACTGTCTTATTTTTTATATAGAGATCTTTAATTCACCTGGAATTTACTTTTATAATTGTGGAATATAGAGGCCAAACTTTACCTTTTTCCTAGCCATTTATTATAGTAATACCATTTAGTAAATAAACCATCCCTTCTGAATTTAAATGCCATCAGTATTCTTTTAAAATATTTAAATGATTACATTTCTTCTCCAGCTTAACCCATTTTCAGTAAGGTAATGATTTTTTAAAAGCAGGATTTAGTAAATTGAAAAGGTTATTTCTCTGCTCTCAAATGTCAAATGCTACCTGATACTCTTTATTGTTGCTGACAAAATTGCAAGTACAAGAAGGATTATTGCTATGAACAAATCCACTAATCAGGATGTAACTTAACAATTTTAAGACCCTGGGTAAAAAAAAAAATGGGAAAAATTGTGATATTCATTCAGTGCTTCTACAAAAGCAGTACCATGTAAGCACTATGAAGAAAGTTATTTATTAAATATCAGAAAGAAATTTTTTTTCACCTCAAACATAATAGAGAAATTAAGTTCATAGAGGCCTGTCTTTTCCTTGATGGCATAAGCTACACAGGGATGGCTTTCCAAATAACCAGTTATGGTCCAAGTACCTTGCAACTGTACCTATGCAGAGATCTGTAGGCAACTATTTCACAGTTTTATTTTGGATTCATCCTTCAAGTTTGCTCTGTACATGGGACCAAATCCAGACATCTTATTTTCATACTTTTTGGAAATAAGTCCTTGGGCTTGGCAATAGAATATCATGCTTTACAAAATCTTCTTGCTGGAGAATGCTAATTGGGTTTATTTACTCTCCTACAAGTGATGTAGCTGAGGCCCATGTGTGCAAGAGCAACTGGCTTGGGGAGTCCCAAATAGACCAGGTTTGGCCACTCACTGCTGACAGAATCCAAAGGCAGAGAGATGAGTGATGAGTGATGGATGAAATAAGAATTTATTTAATTGATGCCAACACTAGAAGACCATGGACTACTGTCTTAGAGACTGCAGAGTGCTGAAAATACTTCTAGGTTTACATAAGGAAAATGTGGGATAAAGGTTGATGAGTACAAGCAGGTGAGCAGAAAAGGTCAGGTAGATGATTGTCTCAGCGTCAGTCACACTGGGTCTTGCTGGCGCCAGGGCAGTCCTTGTTGCTTGAGGGGCAGTTTTGGTTTCCTTATGGGATGCTTTGCCTGCCAGATCTTTTGCCTGAGTTAGAGATAAGCTGGAAAGAACTTAATCAGTTAGAAAGTACAGACTGAGGTCAGAATGAAGGTGGTTGAAATCCTCTTTCAGTGAAGAAGAGACAAAGGTGACTCCTGCATCTCTAATACGGAGGTAACTGGGAGAATACTGTCAATTACAGATTTGAGAATATTTGACTGTATAGTGCAACATAGTTATGATCATCTTTATAATTAGAAATAGGATTTTGTAGTACAAAGAGTCCTTACTGCTGAACTATCTGACAGTAAGTGCATAAGCAAATAGAATATGCTGTGTTTTAGGTTGGAATAGTATGTAGCTATTAGATAATGTGTTTCTGATAAATACTTATTATAGGTAAGTATTCTCACATTATTATATTTCGTGACAAAACCAAATCTACAGTGGATATCCAGCATTAAAACTCAAAAGATACCAAGCAGCAAAGGGACTTGTGTGACTCATGTGGTTTTTCATTTGTCTTTTACTGAGCATCAGCTGTGCTGGAAGCATTTTGTGAGGCTGTGGCAAACAGTGATGAAGAGCACAGTCTTTCCAGGATCTTCTAGCTAATGAACGAGTACGTTGTATCATCACAATACTGTGCTTTAACAATTATGTGAGTGCTCTGGTTGCTATGAGAGTGTAGTGGAGGCACACACAAATCAGACTGGGTGTGTGGGGTCTGTAGGACTCCCTGGAGGTGGTGACATTAGAGCTGAATTCAAAAGGAAGGAAAGAATTAGCCAGGCAAAAAGAGGATGATTGGAGAGAGAGAAGCTTTCAGATAGGAGTATTAGTACATGGGGACACTGAAGAACTAGTTGACTGTAATGTTAGGATAAATTCCAAGTTGTTCTGTATAATTCTATCAAGTGCATGTATTTGCATGTACACATGTTTCTCATTATGAGAGATGATGTGTAGAGAGTCCTAGTAGTAAGGTCTTAAAAATCCTCTAACTCCAAACTAAGAACATTAGATTTTATCCTGATGCAGGATATTAAGCAGGAGGGCGATCTTTTCAGATCTGCTGTTTAAAAAGCTTTCTCTGGAGATCTAGTGAAGGATGGATGAGATGTTGTTAAGTCCAGTGTCATGAAAACTGCTAAGGCAGAGGCATAATAATCCCAGTGAGAACTGTAAAGTGTATTTAGAGATTTCAGGAAGTACCATTGCTAGGACTTGGGATAAGGAAGGAAGGAAAGGAAGCTAGGATGATACCTAGATTTCTGGTTTAGAGTAAGTGGATATATGGGGATTTGATCCATGAAAACTAGGGGAGGAATGAATTTGGGAATGGGAAGATATTGAGTTCAGTTTTGGACTAAAACATCCTGAGGCCTTTGGGGAGAAATGATAATGGGCAGCCGAATAGATGTGACCTAGACACATGAGAGAATTGAAGATTTAGATCTTAGCATGTAGGTGGAGAGAGGTTTTAATCCTGCCAGTATATGGGGTTACAGACGTGGAATAACAGCATGAAAAGAGAAGAGGGCCGAAGATGAAGACAGGGACCCCAGCATTTAAGATGTGGGAGAGCACCCTGAGAGGGTGACTGAAGTAGGAAGGAAATAGGAAGAGAACAGCCAGAAGAGAAAGACTCTGAAAGGAAGCAGTTGTCACCGCAGTCAGATGGCACAGAGATTTCATGTCAGCTCAGTTGGTAAGGGCATCTGTTGGATTTGGCAACACAAGAGGTTGTCAGTGGTGTAGGCCAGAGCAGGTTCCTGAAGTGGCACTGAGAAATGGCAGTTTATAGGGATTGCACAGAGAATGATAAGCAAAGTAGTGACAAGCGTAGTATTAATCTGTTTCGGTAGGTTGACAAGAGTAGACAATACAGCAGCTGGAAGGAGATGATGCAAGGCTGAGGGAGGTGTGTATGTCAGATGAACAAAACTTGGGCAGTGCCCTAAATCTAGGGATTAGAGTAAAAATAAAGGTGATGAGGTAGGTAGGTGATTGATGTGAAGTTCCTAAAGAGATGAGGGAGTATGGAGCTCTGTAAAAATGGGGAGCCCTTTCCCACAGAATCTGCAGGTGAGAGGGAAGAAAAGGATGGGATATAAGGTACAGGCAAGTTTGGGTCGGAGGCAGAGCAGGCAATGGTAAGAACAAGGATAGCTGCATTTTCCTTTGTGAATTGAGTGCCTTCTGAGGAAGGTGAGAGAGGAGATGGAGAGCAAGGGGACTCAGGACAGGTGGAGGGGAGCTGCGTTGGCACCCATGCCTCTGTGCAGGGCCGCCGCCACCCTGGGTCCTACCAGTCATGCAGCCACGTGGAATTTGAATAAAGTGTATGTAATCCAACTTCCACAGTCTTTCATTATGTGTAAAATGTTTCGATACTGAGAATTTATATTTAACATAGGACTGAACAATTTACTGAAATTTAGGCTAAAGTAAATATTTGATGAACAGTACATGTATAGTTAAATAGTTCCATCAGCCTCTAGGAGTCCTGCTCTACTTCAAAATGTTAACATTTTTTTTTTCTTTCAACTAACTGACCATTTGAAAGCCACCTGTATTCAGTCAAACCAGTATAGTAAGGGAGAGACTTGCTGAAGCACATAAAGGTGTTGCTCTGGGCAGCTGCCAAGAAAATAGACTTCAAATGGGAGTGTTAGCATAGTATACAGGTTTCTTTGCTTATGAGCTCTGACTGTAATACTGATTTTTTTTTTTTGTATATAGAAAAAATAATTTGCTCAAAACTCATTAGAATGAATAAAATGCGTATCTTAGTACCAGGAAGAGAGGATTAAATTTTTTATTGAGTTAAATTGTGTAAGTTTATCAAAGGTTATGGCTGACTTAGGTGATTAAGAATAATCAAGTTATGGGCATTTTTTTTTGTTATGGGCATTTTTGTGTCTTCTCTGTTCAACATTTTTGAGGCCCTTGCCACGTCACCCTTTTTTTTTTTTTTCAGAATGGTAGCATTTCATCTAAACTTTTCAGAATGAGAGTACTTTTTTTTTTAAGGATTCTGGGATGATACAGATATCTGAGATTCTTAGATGCTGGCCATATGTTGCTTTTACTAAGGGTCTGGTTTCTTTCTTTTGCTTTCTAGAAGCAGGTGATTGATACTGGAAATTGACAGGTTTGAAGTGATGTACCTACACACTAATAGCATGGATTTATTCATTTTGAATCCTCGGGATATTCTTGCCTGTAAGCATCTTTGGAATAAAGTTAATCTTGTGGTTGCTGTATGGAAAATAAAAGGCAAGAAAGTTATTTTGAAAGTACATTAACTAAAAACCTTTACTACTAACATGTTACATTAAGAAAACTCTTAATTTTGTGTTTACTTGCTTCATGACTAATATAATACAGTCTTGCAAACATTTAAAAAAATGAAAAGCTTTTTCCAGTGTGCTATGTTATATTATAAGAAAAATTTCCTACAGTGATGTCCTGTATATGGTGACATTTAGAATTCAAAGAGATATACGTAGTTATGTGACTTTGGGAATTTCTCTTCCTTCCACCTCCACCCTATTAGTAACCTCATTGTTTATTCTTTCTAAAAGTCTTATAAGATTTTTTAATAATCAGATCCTTCTTGCTGCTGAGATAGCCCTCCCCCCCTTTTTGTTTTCTGATTCCCCCCCCCCCCACTTCAGAGCATATTCCATTGGGAAGTCCCTAATGATGTCAGTTAACCTTCCACCTTAATCAACCATCAGAAAATCACATGTGACCACCTTTTTTTTTTTTTTTTGTAATTTTTAATGCTAGCATTGCTGCCTTACCTCCATTCTGACACCATGATAGAACTGACCCTGCAGCCACAGTCCCACTGTCCTCATCCTGCCATGGATGTCTGGAACCATAGCAGAACTTAGACCCCCATGTCCCTAATATGACATCCCTATACCGGTGCCTGAGTAGGGCAAATGCCTTGATACTGCAGCAGACGCCTTTCCCAGTGCTTATGACAAGTGCTCTGAAACTTGACTTTGGCTGTGGTCCCTACAACCAGAGGTCCTGATTGGGTAACTGTGGTAGGCTGAAAAGTGACCCCCTCCCACTCCCGAATATTCAGCATCACATCCCCAGATTTGTGAATATTCCCATATTTGGAAAGGAATCTTTGCAGATGTGATTAAATCCAGGATCTGCAGATGAGGAAATTATCTTGGATTATCTGGGTGGGCTCTGAATGTCACTACAAATGTCATTAGAGACACACAGAGAAGACAGACTGAAGAGGAGGAAGCATTATGACCATGAAGGCAGAGACTGGAGTGATGTGGCCACATGTAAAGGAATGCTGGCAAGCGACAGAAGCTGGAAGAGGCAAGGAACAAACTTTTTCTTAGAGCCCCCATAGTGGGGCAGCCTTGCCATCACCTTGGCTTCAGAATTCTGGCCTCCAGAAACCTAAAAGAGTAAATTTCTGTTGTCTTAAGCACCCAGTTTGTATTTTGTTATGGCAGCCACAGGAAACTGATCTGGTGGCTTCGGATGGAGGAATGTGCATTTTTGACAAGCACCTGGGTTATTCTGATGCAGGTGCTCACCTTACTACACTGGACATATGTTCGGGTAGAAGGAGGGGCTACCTGTTTGCACTCTTTGACATGCAGCCAGTGTGAGATGACACCTAGCATCTCAAGTTGACACTTGGGCAGCATTTTTTATTGGACTGAGAGACAGTAGTGTTCTTTAGTTCTCCTGGAACTGTAATTCAGGTTTGTTTGGATTAACTATTGACCTGGGTTAGTCTAGGTCTATAAAGTAATCTTGTTCATTACTCCATTTTGTTACAAAGCATGGCTGTATGGTGGGAGAGGAGAAAAGTAGGGAAATTTTAGAAAGTATAGGTTATGTGTTGTTTTTTTTTTAATATGGAGAACTTTGTCGTCTTCATTAAAATGCTAAGTTTTTCATTATAATTTATTTACTATTCATGGTAAATAACAACTGTTTTTGTCTTTCTTACATAAACCTGGACACAAGATTGATTGGTTGGCAGTTTATTTATACATGTCTTATTCTACAACATTTTTGAGGCTCTATGCAGTGCCACATAATACATAATACATAAATACAATATAGAGAAAAGGAAATCAAGTTCCAAGACAAAATCGATATAGTCAGATCACAAAAACTAACTCAGTTTCTGGAGTTTCATCTTTATCATTCATTTCAATATTACATGTTTTTCTTTGAAGTTATCCCTTTAAAAATGAACTTTAATTTTTGTTAATAAAAGCATTTAAATTTTTTCAGGTCTCCCCAGATTTACTTGTACTCGTGTGTATGTGTATGCATGTGCATTAAATTCCATGAAGTGTTATTACAGATGTAGGTTCGTATTTCCACAGTCAAGATCCAAAATAGCTCTGTTCCTATAAGGATCCCTCCTGTGGTGTTTTCATAGCCACCCCCTCCCCACCCCAGTCCCTAATCTGTGGCAATGACAAGTTTGTTTTCCATTCCTCTAATTTGTCATTTCAAAAATGTCATAGTATGTAACTTTTTAGGATTTGCTTTTTCACTCAGCATAATTTCTTTGGTCATCATGTAACTTGTTCTATTTATCAGTAGTTCCATTCCTTCTTACTGCTGAAGAGGATTCCACGATCTCCATCTACCACAGTTTGTGCAACCAGTTTGTGCAACTGTTTGCCTATCGAGGGACATCTGGTTTATTTCCAATAGTTTATTTCCAGTCAATAGTTTTTGACAATGGCCAGTAGAGCTGCTGTGAACATTATGTGTAGGTTTCTCTGGGATAAATGTCCAGCTGTGCAGTTGCTGGGTTGTAGAATAATTGCATGTTCAGTTTTTTTTAAAATTTTTATTTATTTATGATAGTCACAGAGAGAGAAAGAGAGAGAGAGGCAGAGACATAGGCAGAGGGAGAAGCAGGCTCCATGCACCGGGAGCCCGATGTGGGAGTCGATCCCGGGTCTCCAGGATCGCGCCCTGGGCCAAAGACAGGCGCCAAACCGCTGCGCCACCCAGGGATCCCCGCATGTTCAGTTTTATAAGAAAATGTCAAACTATTTTTCAGAGTGGCTATATAATTTTAATATTCTACCAACAGTGTATATGAATGATACAGTTTCTCTGCATGCTTGCCAGTATTGGGTATTATCATCATTTTCGAGTTTAGACGTTCTGGTATGTATATAATGATAGCTTGTTGTAGTTTAACATTGCCCTAATGGCTGTTGATTTGAACATCTTTTGATGTCTGTTCGTATTGTTTGCCTATTGTATAGTTGGATTTTTTTGTTGTTGTTTTGAGAGTTCTCTATATATTTAGACACTTGTTCTTTGTTGGATATGTAGTTTGAAAACATATTCTCAAAGTCTGGGGATTTTTTCATCCTCCTAACAAGATCTTCAGAAAGCCAAGGTTTTCAATTCTGATGAAGTCCAGTTTATCAATTTTTCTTTTATGGTTTGTGCTTCTAAGAGTCAAGTCTAAAAACTTGTTGCCTACCATTAATTAGTTCCTGAAGATTTTCTCCAATGAAAAAAACTTTTTTTTTCAGAGTTTTAAGCTTTATGTTTAAATCTGTGATCTACTTTGAGATAATTCTTGCATAAGATTGGAGATTTAGGTTGAGGTCCTCCCCTCTCCCACCCCGTCCGCCCATGTATATCCAAGTGCTCCAGCTCCATGTGTTGAAAAGGCTATCACTTCATTGAATTGTTTTAACATGTTTGAAAAACAAAGTCGAGCATATTTGTATGTGCGTTTTTCATGGTTCTCTGTTCTGTTCCATCCATCTGTATATCTGTCTGCCAGTACCACATAATCCTGATTAATATAGACTGTAGGCCCTAATATTGGGCAGAGTGATTCTTTTCACTTTGTTCTTCTCTGTCAAAATTATTATAACTATTCTAGGTTTTTTACCTTTACATAGGAATTTTTGAGAAATCTTGTCTATGTCTACAGTGTGTATATTTGTACTTTGATTTTGAGAGAAATCATGCTAAACTAATAGATCAGTAAGTGGGGGAAGGATTGACATTCTTTAAGGGAAGTTTGCTAGTCATAAATTCTTTTAGTTTTTCTTTGTCTCAGAATGTTTTTATTCCCTCTTCATTCTTCAAGGAAGATTTTATTGATATAGAAGTTATGGTTGACAGTTCTGTTCTTTCAGCACTTGAAGAATATGTCACTTCCTTCTGGCCTCCACAGTTTTTGCTTGAGAAATCTGTCATTTGAATTGTTATTCCTCTATAAGTAAGATGTTAATCTCGCACTGATTTCAGGGTTTTTTTTTTTCTTTAATTTTCATTAATTTGCTTTGGTGTGGATTTTTTTGGGGTTTATTATGTTTAGGATTTATTAATTTTCTTGAATCTGTAGATTTATGTCTATTGCTGAATTTGGGAAATACTATTTCCTCAAAATATTCTTTCAGCCCACTAGCTTCTTCTCTCTGGGACTCCAATGATACAAATTTTGGAACTTTTGTTACTGTGCTGGAAGTCCAGAGGCTATGTATTTTCTCTGTGTAGTTCTGATCAGTAAGTTCTGTGGTTCAGTCTTCAATCCTCTTATCTATATTTTCCCAGTTGAATGGTTCCAGGAAGTTTCTTCTTTAATTTCTCTTACTGTATTTTTCAATTCTATAACTTTTATTTGGTTTCTTTTTTATGACTTCTATTTTTTTTTTGGAGATTATCTTTTCCTTTTTTTCAAGAGAATTTGTAATTGCTTGGTGATGTGTCTTTATGATGGCTACTCTTGAATTCTTGTCAGGCACTGTGGAAAACAGTATGGAGGTTCCTCAAAAAATGAAAAATTGAAGCACCATATGATCCAATAATCCCACTATAGTATGTTTACCCCACCACCAAATGAAAAGACTAATTCAGAAAGATAAATGCATCCTATGATTATTGCAGCATTACTTAAAAAAGCCAAGATATGGGAGTAACCCAAGTGTCTAGCAATAGACAAAGGCATAAAGGAAGATATGCTGCACATACACACACACACACACGATGGAATATTACTTGGCCACAAAAAGGATGAGTTCTTGTTTGTGACAACATGGATGGACCTACAGGATATTATGCTAAGTGACATAGACTGAGAATGTCATACAATTTTACTTGTATGTGGAATCTAATAAATAAACAAAAAGCAAGAATTAGACCTATAAATATGGAAAACAAAGTGGTGGGTGCCAGGAGGAAGACGGATGGGAGAATGAATAAAATAGGTGAAGAGGAGTGGACGGTATATGCTTCCAGTATGGAATGAGTAAGTCATGGTAATAAAAGGCACAACATAGGGAATATAGTCAGTGTATTTTAATAGTGTTGTATAGCAATGCTTGTAGGGAGCACAGCAGAATGTATGGAAAAGTTGAATCACTATTCAAGTTGTACACCTGAAACTAATGTAATTTCGTATCAACCATATTAAAAAAAATTAAAAATAAATAGAATTTTTATCAGAAAATTCTAACGTGTGTTAGAGTGTTGGCATTGGTTGATAATATTTTCTCATTTAGTTTGTGATTTTCCTGGTTTTGGGTATGATTTATGATTTTTAATTTTATCTTGGATATTTTGGCTGTCAAGTGTTAGTTCCTTCTTATACCTTTTATTTTAACTGATAGTTACCATGTTTAGGTTCAGCACTTGGGTTGTGGTCTACTTTTGTTGGTGGTTCCAATGACACCTTAATTTTTAGAGCCTTTGTTGTGCTGAAATGCCTTTTTTTTTTTTTTTTTTGAATCTGGTGCCTCTGGGCCTTTCACTGATTCCTGTTGCTGCCTCCTAAAAGTGCAGAAGGTGCTTTTCTGTTCTGGGCTGCTTGAAGACTGAGTGGAAGAAGGGGCACTCAGACCTGGCAGGGAAGAGGAATGCTGTTTCCAGCCACTTATTATCAGTGAGGTTCTTAACCCCTTTTCTGACAGTGCTGTGCTTACATGGTGTCATTGCTGGGATTCCTGTTAATCAAGGGGAGAAATGTGCTTACCTAGCTGCCTCCTTTGCTAGTTTAGAAGAGGAGAAACACCAGGCATGGTTTGCTTTCTTCTTTTAAGTCGAGGTTCATAAAACACCTACCATTTTGTTATGCCTCCAGTCTTGGCATCCCTGACCAATTCACTTCTTCTTTCTGCCTTTCAAAAGTATTGCATGATGAGGATATAACTCTCTTAATTGATTCCTGTGCCCTTTCTCAATCTCTTCCCATATGGACCATTTACATTTCCTCTTCCCTCCATTCATCCTCCCAATTTTATAACTTTTGGTTGAATCAGAACATGGTGCTTATGTTTTATGACTGTTCATTGTTTCTAGCTGGTGCATACTGTATCCCATGAGGAAATTTCTTTTCTTCACAAGTTTCTGTTCTGCTTGGTTTACTTTGTACCTGTTATTAGCTTATCACTAAAGTGCATGAAGTTGAGCTTTAATATGGCCAAACATACCAGTTGACTTATCATTTCCCATTTTTTTCTTTTTAAAATCATTTCTTCTTTTCTTTCCCTTGGAGATGTTCCTCTGTGATCTGGGTTTTAATCTGAGCTGGTTGCTCCATGGGCCTTCTCTAGAGCTCCTATCATGGGATGCACATCACCACCATTCTGCCTCCTTCCCTTGCCAGCCTCCTTTGCTGTCTCTCTGTTGCTTATTTCAATCCTTATTTGTTGGTGCATACCCTCTGGGAGTTTCCTGAGAATGCATCTGTGAGAAGGAAGCTGTTATGCACTTCAGATCTTTGAAAATGCCTTTATTTTACTCGCACACTTGTCTAGGTATGAAATTCTTGGCTGAAAATCATTTTCCTTCAGAAATTTCAGTCTTGCCTGTTGCCGTACAGCCCCAGTGATTCTCCTGTGAAATAAAATGTATTCTAATTCTTGTATTTGTTTTTAAATTCTTGTATTTGATGTATAAAAATATGACTATTTTAGATAGTTCTCTTTGATGTTTTAAAACTTTGCATTAGTAGGCCTTGATGTGGCATTGTGGCACTGGACTGGATCTTTGCCCCGGGAAAATCTCATTGTCTTTCCCCTTGTGTTTCCCTTCTTGCTTTATGGGATTTTTGTCTCTTTTGTATATTGTTTCATCCTGAGTGCCTAGGACACTGTCTTTACAAAGTAGGCACTCTGTGCAATGAATATTTGTTAAATGAGTGAATAAGTGAACTACTGTTGGGGAGTATGTTTCCTGGATTTATCTTCTAATTGTCTTTCCTCTTCTATTGTAGAGCTCTCTTACTTTTTGTTTTGTACACAGAGAGATTCCTTCACTGGATCTTACCACTTCCCTGGTGTTTTGTCTGCTAGTATAGTATTATTTCTATGATATTATTTTCTCCCCACTTCTTTCCCTCATAATAAATATATATGTATATATTTACATATACATATATATGTTTTTATAAAGCATCTTTATGGTCAGAGTCCTGGAAAGAAACAGAATAATCTAACAGGTATATAGTCTATCTGGAATTGGCTTTTACATATATAAATGTGAGGTAGAGGTTAAGATTTATTTTTTCCAGGGGCACCTGAATGTCTCAGTTGGTTAAGCTCAGGACTCTTGATCTCAGCCCAGGTCTCGTTCTCAGTGTCAGGAGTTCAAGCCCTACACTGGGTTCCATGCTGGGCATGGAGCCTACTTTAAAAAAAAAAAAGATTTATTTTTTACATATATGTGTCTGGGCACAACATCATGATTAATATGATCATCCTTTCTCTTAGGCATTACATTGTCACATTTGTCATAAATTAAGAGACTTTGTTTATGTAGGACTCTATTTGTTTAATAAAGTAGAGATTATTGTTATCTTTTATCTCTTGTGCCATTACTACACTATGTTTTAAAATTCAATTTAGTTAGCATATAGTCTATTATTAGTTTCAGTGGTAAAATTCAGTGATTCATCAGTTGCATATAACACTCAGTGCTCATTACATCATGTGCCCTTATTAGTGCCCATCTTCCAGGTACCCCATCCACCTATCTCCCCTCCAGTAACCCTCAGTTTGTGACATGTAGTTAAGAGTCACTTATGGTTTGCTTCCATCTCTGTTTTTATCTTATTTTTTTCCCCTTCCCCTATGTTCATCTGTTTTCTTTCTTAAATTCCACATATGAGTAAAATCATATGGTATTTGTCTTTCTCTGACTTACTTAGCATAATACCCTCTAGTTCCATCCATGTCTTTGCAAGTGGCAAGATTTCATTCTTTTTGATGGCTGAGTAATATTCCTCTGTGTGTGTGTGTGTGTGTGTGTGTGTGTGTGTGTGTATGTGTGTATGAGAGAGGGAGGGAGGGAGGGAGGGAGGGACCTTTATCCATTCATCTATGAGGGACATTTATGCTCTTTATATAATTTTGTTATTATGGATGTTGCTGCTATATAAATATTGGGGTGCATCTGCCCCTTCAAATCATTATTTTTGTATCCTTTAGATAAATGCCTAGTAGTGCAATCGCTGGGTTGTAGGGTAGTTCTATTTTTAACTTTTTGAGGAACTGCCATACTGTTCTCCAGAGTGGCTGCACCAATTTGCGTTCCCACCAACAGTGTAAGAGGATTCCCCTTTCTGTGCATCTTTGCCAACATCTGTTGTTTTCTGACTTGTTAATTTAGCCATTATGACCAGTATGAGGTGGTATCTCATTGTGGTTTTGATGTGCATTTTTCCCTGATGCTGAGTCATGTTGAACATTTTTCATGTGTCTATAAGCCATTTGTATGTCTGTTGTGGAAAAATGTGTGTTCGTGTCTTCTCATTTCTTGACTGGATTATTGGTTTTTTTGGGTGTTGAGTTTGATAAGTTTTATAGATTTGGATACTAGCCCTTTATCCAATATGTCATTTGTGAATATTTTCTCCCATTCAGTAGGTTGCCTTTTAGATTACCACACTATTTTAATGACTCTAGTTTTATAAATAGCCTTTTATGTTTGGTAGTGAAAGTCTCTAAATTTGTTCTTCTTCAACACTGTCTTATTATTGACCTTTTTTGTATTTCCTTGTAACTTTGTAAAATCAAAGTCAAATCACAGACACACACCAACACGTAAAAGTACTCTGCTAAGATTTTGAATGGGATTGCATTAAATCTAAAGGTCAGCTTGAGGACAGTTGACATCATTACAGTTCTGTATCTTTTAATGCATGACTTTAGTATATTCTATTTAAAATTTTGCATTTTTAAAGACCAAAGTGCAAAGGCTTTTGTCTATTTATTCCTTGGAGTATCTTGGCTACTTAGTAGGAATTTGGTATTATATTTGTAGTAGATTCTTACACCCCTTTTTGCATAAGGTATACTTTGAGTTTTGAAGTTTTTATATACTTTATCACTTTGAAATGTGGTTCCAAATGGTTTGAAACTCATTAATCCTCCCTGTGTTTTGCTTTGTTTTATTTATTTTTATTTTTATTTTTTTAAAGATTTTATTTATTTATTCATGATAGATAGAGAGGGGCAGAGACACAGGCAGAGAGAGAAGCAGGCTCCATGCTGGAGCCTGATGTGGGACTGGATCCTGAGACTCCAGGATCACGCCCCAGGCCAAAGGCAGGTGCCAAACCACTGAGCCACCCAGGGATCCCCTGCTTTGTTTTAAACTTTATCTAAAGTTGACAGATATTCAGGATAGGGCTGGATGTAGCTGCTCCCCAGTGCCATCAAGAACTCAGGCTCTTAATGTCTTTCTGCTTCTCCTTCCTCACTATGTTGATGTTTGTCCCTATGCTTGCTACCTCATAGTTGAGGCAACACTTGCCTATTCCAGGCAGGAAGTAGGAAGAAGGGCCAAGAGATGAAGGGAGATGACTGCAGAATGTATTTATTTTTTTCTCTGTTCTAAAACTAAGAAAGCAGGTGCTTTCCCAAGCCCCCACCCCACAGATCACTGCTTCCAGAACTGAGAACTGCTATTGGCCAGAACTCAGTCCCACAGACCGTCTGGACCTGTCACTAATCAATGACAGTGAGGTCACCATAGTGACCACCTTGTTTAAACCAGTTGTAACTCCTATCCTTGGCCTGGGTAAGGGCCTCTTCTCCCTCTCTACTGCTATTTGATCCGATTGGGGTTCTTTTAGCAGAAGAGGAGAGAGAAATATTGTGTAGGTAGAAGAAGGTGTCAGTCACATTTATTGAGGTTTCTCAATAAATAATATGTTAGTTTTTGGAAATTTGCCTGTTTCTAGATAGCAAAGAAAGTGATTTTAATTTTGAGTATTTTTGCTTTTTGCCCAGCATTTTAAAATTAAGTAATTTTGGGATAAGTGTTTATTTTGACTTTCTTTCTTTCTTTCTTTCTTTCTTTCTTTCTTTCTTTCTTTCTTTCTTTCTTTCTTTCTATGTTTTAAGATCTGGTGATATTTTAGGATGGTAAATGGCATTCCTTTTTCCACAAACTATTGCTTCCTGGAGTGTTTAGGCATAATGGCATTTATCTGTATAATTGGAAAATGCTTTCTAAATTTCCATCAGCCAAATGGTAAATGGGGATAATAACTGTAGTGCATGTGGGTCACATACTGTAACCTGCTTGCTGTATTATATTTTGGTATGATTAAGTTATGCCTTACATAAGAATAGTCTGGAAAAGATGGAATTGGTGAATTGAATTACTTTATCTGAGAAGGCTTAGTTACTGAATTATTAAATTTCAGAAACTCTGCTTTAGAATCTGAATCAGTAAATATCTTTACCATAGGTGTTTATGTCATTGAAAAATGGAAATTGCTTCTGTAGATTTGTTGTTATTTGATGACAGTTCAGATTTTATAAATGATTTTTTTCAGTCTTTGGAAGGAATTTGAAAATGTGCTTTTAGAGAAGAGCAGGAGGTCTGGTAGTTTATAATATGTTACTAGGTCATATCACTTGATGTATACAAAATCTCATTCACTCGGTTTCCAAATTTAGTGATTTGAATCTTGCCATTCCCCCTCTCTTATGTCTATCTTTATTTTATAGATTATATTATTTAGCCTAATGTGCCAATTTGAAAATAATTAGGAATACAGCTGACTCTTGAACTCTTGGTTAGGGGCACCAACCCTTGAACAATCAAAAATATGCATATAACTATACTTACTATAGCTTACTGTTGACTGGAAGTCTTATCAATAACAGGAACAATTGGTTAACACCTATTTTGTATGTTATATGTATTATATATTGTATTCTTATACTAAAGTAAGCTAAACAAAAGAAAGCACTATTAAAATCATAAAAAGGGCAGCATGGGTGGCTCAGCAGTTTAGTGCCGCCTTCAGGCCAGGGTGTGATCCTGGAGACCTGGGATCCAGTCCCACCTCAGGTTCCTTGCATGGAAGCCTGCTTCTCCCTCTGTCTGTGTCTCTGCCTCTCTCTCTGTGCCTCTCATGAATAAATAAAATCTTTAAAAAAATCATAAAGAAGGGAAAATGCACTTACAGTACTGTATTGTATTTATTGGAAAAAAAAAACCGGATTTAAGTGAACCCTGTAGTTCAAACCGGTGTTGTTCAAGGGTCAACTATGTTTGTGATGTTAAGTAGCTTCATTTAGTCATTGTGAATCAATCAGTTAAAAGAAGTAATTTAAGGGCCCAAATAGTGGAATTATTATAAATTGGAGAAGGAATGAATTTTATTTTTATTTTTATTTATTTATTTTTTAATAAATTTTTATTTGTTTATGATAGTCACGCAGAGAGAGAGGCAGAGACACAGGCAGAGGGAGAAGCAGGCTCCATGCACCGGGAGCCCGACGTGGGATTCGATCCCGGGTCTCCAGGATCACGCCCTGGGCCAAAGGCAGGCGCCAAACCACTGCGCCACCCAGGGATCCCTGAATTTTCTTTTAAAGATTTTATTTATATTGGGATCCCTGAGTGGCTCAACAGTTTAGCGCCTGCCTTCGGCCCGGGGCGTGATCCTGGAGTCCAAGGATCGAGTCCCACGTCAGGCTCCCTGCATGGAGCCTGCTTCTCCCTCTGCCTGTGTCTCTGCCCCTCTCTCTCTCTCTCTCTCTTTCTCTCTCTCTCTCTCTCTCTCTCTCTCTGTGTCTCTCATGAATAAATAAATAAAATCTTTTTTAAAATTATTATTTTATTTATTCATGAGAGACAGAGGGAGAGGCAGAGACATATATAGGAAGAGGGAGAAGCAGGCTCCCTGCAAGTAGCCCGATGCAGGACTCGATCTCAGGACCCTAGGATCACGACCTGAGCCAAAGGCAGACGCTCAACCACTGAGCCATCCAGGTACCTCAAGAATGAATGAATCTTAAAATTATTTACCTTACTTATAGAAACCAGTTCTGGTTATCTGCATTTTCTCATTGCTTTGTTCCCTGTCATGTGGCATTTTTATCATTCATTCAGAGAGAGGTGAGGGAGAGGCAGAGGGGCAGGAATGGTTCTCAAGCAGGCTCCATGCCCAGTGCAGAGCCCAACTTGGAGCTCAGTCTCACGACCCTGAGATCATGGCCTGAGCTGAAATCAGGAGTTGGATGCTTAACTGACTGAGCCACTCAGGTACCTCTGGCATTTTTAAACTAAGAAATCTTATACTGGATTCTCAACTGAAGAGCAGCCTTTTTATTTTTGATAGGGAAATATCTCCTTTTACATTATAAATAATACATAAACATTCAAGAACAAATCACAGCTGATTTGAAACATATCTTAAGTGGAAATTTCATAGGATATTATATACATACATAGGATTTAATTGGATTGTGCAGATGTTAATAATTTTGATGGCTTGTAAAGTGTTCAGTTTAACTGTCATGTATGATGGTTCGTGTGTTGTACAAATGAATTTGGAGAGCAAACTAGTTAAGAAATGTTCAAACTTGGGCAGCCCTGGTGGCTTAGAGGTTTAGCACTGCTGTCAGCCCGGGGTGTGATCCTGGAGGCCCGGGATTGAGTCCCACATTGGGCTCCCTGCATGGAGCTTGCTTCTCCCTCTGCCTGTGTCTCTGCCTTTTTCTGTGTGTCTCTCATGAATAAATAAATAAAATATTAAAAAAAAAAGAAAAGAAATGTTCAAACTCTGTGACCGAGAGGTTGCCTAAAGTAGACTTCCTATTGATGAATCTTGGCTCTTGGCTTCTCTCTAGCTTTTTTTTTTTTATTATTATTATTCTTGTCCAGTTTTAGAGTACTGTTTTCCAGTCATTGTGACAATTCTTTGAGCATCATGGTCTTATTCCAATGAATTCCTTGCCTACTAGGTATATCTAAAGTTGAACTCTGTTATTTAAAACCATCACCCTGAGTAGTATAATAAGCATGTGAAGTTTCAGCCACCATCCACATCTCCCTGAGAAGTCTTGTGTTTTCACTAGCCAGAATGTGTGCAAGAGTCCGAGTTGGGGAAAATAACTTGAAGAAGAAAAAAAAAACCCTAAAGGGCCAGAGAGAACAGAGTACCAGCTGCTATGGAGTAGCATGAGGGTTGAATTCAAGTTTTAAGATGTGGATTAGAATCCTCCTGGCACTTAGCAGTTGTTTGACTTAGGTCATCACTGAATTATTCTGAGGTTTATTTTATTTCAATTTTAATTTACTTTAATTTTATTTTACATTATTTTATTTATTTATTTGATAGAAAAGAAGAGACAGCGTGTGCACAAGCAGGGGAGTGGCAGGCAGAAGGAGAGGGAGAAGCAGGCTGTTTGCTGAGCAGGGCTTGATCCTAGGATCCTGGGACCATGACTTGAGCTGAAGGTAGACATTTAACCCACTGAGCCACCCAGGCACCCTATGAGGTTTCTTTTTTGCCTCAAAGTTTTCTCTATCCTTCTTCTATCCCATCTTCTCAATTGTTGGCTCACTTTATATTTGACAGAGAAACAGAAGCCATCAGATTAAAAACCCCCTCAAAATCTTACTTCCAGAAATGACTAAGCTACATACATCTTCAACATTTCCTCCTTTTGTTAAATATTTAGGGTCCGTTATCTCCGCTGGAATTTGGAATTCCATCCTGTTCTATCCTCCTAAGAAATGTGCAGTATCAATTTATTTTTTATCTTTTTCCTTTCCTAAAATTCAAATTGTTCCTTTTAAAACAGTTTTACAAGCATTCGAACATCCTCAAGACTCTTCTGTATTAAAAAAGAACCATGCCCTCCTCCAACTCTATGTCTGCCTAGCTATTGACTTCTGTCTCTCTCTTCCCACGTACAACAAACATTGGGAAAGAGTTGTATGTATTTGCTGTCTCAGCTCATATTTTTCTAACTTGATTTCTACTTCCATCATTCTACCAAAATTGCTCTGGTTAAGATGATCAGTGGCCTCAGGGAAACCGGGCTGAAAGAATGTTCTTCAGTACACATCTTGCTTGAATTCCCAGTAGCATTTTTCACTAATAGTCTCTGAGTCCTTTTGAAATAGTTATAATAAGCCTTTTATCTTGGTTTTCTTCCTGCTTTCCAACTCTCCATATTTTGGGGGGGCTGAGTATCATTATATACTAGCCATTTGGTCTTGGAGTTCCCCAAAGCTAGTCCTACTACTGTTCCCAGTCAGTATTAAGCTTTTAGATGAGTGTGGTTTGGATTGTCCTCTTCGTGTATATATATTGATGACTCAGAAATTTGTCTGAGCTCTCATATTCTCTATCCAACCATCAACTCAATATTTTCACCTGGGTATTTCTAGGGTACTGCAAACTCAACATGTACTAGGCCAACCTCTTCTACTTGGTCAAGCACTACATAACTTAGTAGTCATCCTTGATGCCTTATCCACATTATCCCTAGATTTTATGGTTTTTCTTCCCAGATGTCTTTCCCACCTATCCTGTCCTCTTTTTCCGCTGCTGCCACTCTAACCCAAACTAACACCATCTCTTTCTTGGAAAACTGCAGTGGTTTTCTAGTGGATTTGGTCTCATCCTTTCTGGTCCTCTTACTGTCTGTTTGCCACTCATTGCCACTGGGATTTCTGAAACATAAAAATAATACCACGCTACCCCACTTCCTTGTTCTTGAGTGCCTTCCCATTGCTGTTAGGATAAAGACCAAAATCCTTAACATGGACTCTGTGGTCTGGATTTTACCTCCCTGCACTATCCCTTCTTTTCCTTTGATGTGTGATTGAGTGCCTTGCTCCCTTCTGCTAGGGGGATTTACACTTCTTCTTTACCCTCACCTAACTTTCCTCCTTCAAATGTTAGCACAGATGTCATTTCCACAGGGAAGTTTTCCCTGACTCCTGCAGAGACTGGATGAGGACTTGTAGGCTTTCCTTGTCCTTCATGGTAACTTTGCACACATATAGCTTTACATTTAATTTCGTGATAATTTGATGAATGTCTCTTTCCCCATGATACCAAGAACTGTGTCCTTTTTTTACCCCCCTTTTAACCTTCATGCTGCAAAATACTTAGTATTGTATGGTTGGGACATAGTTCTGAATGAGTGAATAAACGAGGAATGAATGAATGAATAAACGAAGAATGAATGAATGAATGAATGAATGAATGAATGGCATCAGATAGATTGGGGTTTGAGTTCTGGCTCTTACACTTACTTGTTATGTGACCTTGAGCAAGCTTCTACAGAGGTCAGTTTCTCTGAAAACTTTTCTTCTTCATCTGTTGAATGGGGATATTAGAAGTGCATGGAGGCAGGGCTCAGTGGATTAAGTGTCTGACTCTTGATTTCAGCTCAAGTTATGATCCCAGGATCATAAGATGGAGCCCTGTTTTTAGCTCTGTGCTTAGCTTCGAGTCGGCTTGAGGATTCTCTCTCCTCCTCCCTCTGTTCCTCCCCCTTCCCTCTCTAAAAAGAAAATAAATGAGGATAATATTTGTACATAATATATAAATATAAATGAAAATTGCATAGCTGAGTCCAGCCCGTAGTAAGTGCCAGTAAATCATTAGACAATCATGATTATTACTACAGGAGTCTTTATAACCTCTGGTTTTCTAAAGTGAGTGAGTTTTCTGTGCATATTTAAACTATTTTACCTTCAAGGAAAAAATGATGGGCTTAGGCCTTGTGAGCCCTCATCTCTGCTTGTCTCTCCTGTAATGCCAGTCTTCCCATATGTTTTTCCATGTTAGTGTCTGATTTTAACACATTTCTTCCATAACTGGCTATATGAGGAGGATCTAATACAATGCTGACCTCAGCACCTGGACTGGCTTCTTTGACACATTCCAGGCATGTGGGCCCCATCTTTCTCCTTTAATCTCACTCCAGGCACCTGTAAGCTCAGAGCCATGTCCTCCATCTCAGAGTGCCAAGTGGATATAATATGTTCTTAATTTTAAGCTCTCCTTTTTCCACAGCTGTAACCTAAAAACAATCATCCTCATTTAGGGTGTTTTAACTATGTCTTAACCAGTCACTTAAATATTTTGTGTAGCTTTGCACAGTGGCAGTATCGTAGCCAATGAAGTTTATCTGAGACACAATTATTGCTAATTAAATATTTTGTGTACTTATTTCTGAATACTGTTACACTAACACATCTTTCTCTGACTAAAATATACAAATACACATTTCAAGTCTATAAAATCATTTTTTTAAAGATTTTATTTATTTATTCATGAGAGACACAGAGAGAGGCAGAGACATGGGCAGAGGGATAAGCAAGCTCCATGCAGGAAGCCCTATATAGGACTCGATCCTGGGACTCTGGGATCACTCCCTGAGCCAAAGGCAGATGCTCAACCGCTGAGCCACCCAGGCATCTCTAAAATAATTTTTTGGGACAGAGGAGCTTTTGCTTTCCATTGTTAGTAAGATAGTAAAGTTAAAACTTGACATGACTTTTCATTCTCTTTTATGTATTTTTATTTATTTATTTTAAGAGAGTACAATGAAGGAGTGGAGGTGGCAGAGGGGCAGAGGAGAAAGAATCTTAAGCAGGTTCCATGCCCAAATGCAGAGCCTGGTGTGGGACTTGATCTGAGAACCCCAAGATGATGACCTGAGCCAAAATCAGGAGTCAGACACCTAACCCACTGAGCCACCCAGGCATGCCTAGAAAAGCTATGCTTTTAAAGCCAACATTTATAATATACAATAAATATTTGCTTAATACGATTCATAGTATGTTTTTAACATTCTATAAAGTATCTTGGTCGAAATACATTTCAGTTTTATGTGACTTATTTCCCAGTTCCATGTTTTTATAGCAAATTTTTACAGAATATATCATGACTTTATATTGTATGTTAAATTAGCTCTTATCTGGAGGAAAATGTGATTTTTTTCCTTTAGAATTTTCCATCAAACACTATTGAGTGTTTTAAAAAATAATATATCCTCTGTGACTTAGGCTAACATTTTGCTAGCTGGTAGTATGCTTGAGGAAGACCTATGAAAAGGGAGTGCACACACTCTTAGAAGCATTAAGAGTCAGAAATCTGAGTGTGGTGGAGCTAATTTTATAAAAGAGGCTGCTGCTGTAGAACTTCCCAGGCAAATTGGAGTTTAGTCTCCACTCAGTGATCCCTGGAATTCTGAGAACATCGCTTCTCAGCCTTTTGGCTAAGATCAAGTGTGGAATTCTGAGGACAGATACTCAGAACTTTTTGATTGATGATATGGGCTGGCTTCTGTGGTGAAGCAGAGGCTCTCATGTCTAGTTTGTCACCTTTGATGACCAGTGGCATTCTCTAGAGGTTGTCATAATTCTTTCCAGTATTTTAATAACCCATACAAATCCAACTAGGAATAAAATTATTTAAACCAAAAATGAAAAATTTTGGAGAAATGGGTATAGAAAACAGTGAAAACCTCAGCATAATTTGAGATTTCAGCAGTTGAATACTGAAGTTGAAGAGAGGTATTTCTGGTAGAGATACTCTCTTGTCCCTAACCATTGGTTTTTCTTATTATTTAATACCTATAAAAGCTTTTCTTTCTTCTTTGCATGGCTTTACATCCCTCTAATTGCTGAATTTTGTGTAATGTTGAGTTATTGGTGGGATCAAGCTCTTTATGTACTGTAAACATACTCTTCCTGATTAATTACTTTTTGGAGAGCGGGAAGTTCCATAAAGGAAGGTAGATCTGTATTCTCTTAGTGCTTATCTGACCATTCAGGCAGACTTGGAAGGTCTGGAAAGAGTGTCTATTGAACCAGTTTAGGGCATTATATTGATGTTTAGTAGAGGTTTTACAGCTTATGAATACAGCATTTCAGGGAGTCAACACTGAGTTATTCATTGGTCTAAAATCCTAACCAGCTGTAGGGGTTTAGAAGAGGATTTACTAACCACACCTGAGACGTGCTCATGTGACCAAATCCTTTGTGAATAAAAGGTGCTATACTAATTTTCCATTACTCTGTTTCTCTGGACTGAGAGTAAAGCACAGACATGATCCCTTTGAATGCTACTTCAGGAGGTGGTGGTTTTTCTCTCCTCAAATGGACAACTCTAAGAACATGAGGTTTTGTTACTAGCTCTGCCTTGGCTTCTACTCTTATCATTGGAAGCACTGGGACATTAAACTCATGGGAAACTTTACTTTGTTTAGTTCATGGGATAGGAAGAGCCTTAGTGCCATTAAGCAAATTTTTAGCTTTACATGGTAGTTCTGGGAGCTGTGTTCTACAGGATATGGATGCAAATGTTGACCTTACAATGAGGCCCTGGACGTACTTCCCAAAATACTGATAGAAAGCACAACACCGAATCACTCTTTGTGATACTGGAGAAATGCTGGGTGCTTACCTGGAGAACATTATTCTGTCGCAGGGGTTCTGATCTAGTTTATGTCCTAACAAGTATCTGATTGGGTTGTGTCTTACCATTTGGGTTCTTTAGCTTGGGCTGTGAGCTCCGTCTTACAGTTTTTTTGTCAGGTTTTCTCATCTTCATCCACTCTTATCTCAGAATGAATGAGTATATCTTTTTTGAGCCATGTTCCATATCCACAGTTCATATGAAATTGCTTGTCATTCTCACTTATCACTTAAAATAATAACTGACTCCTTTCTATTGTGGCATTTGCTAATAATGGCAGAGCTATCCAAATGATTATGATAATCTGTCAAGAGAATTGCACAAAGTATCCTCCCACTCCTTTCTCCAAAGCCAAGTTGAACAACATAAAGGAAATTATCATACCTAAGGATTTTGACTAATCTACTATGTGTTAGATTTATATCAAATGACTGGAAGTGTTGAGTTTTTGAAATTGGAAATATTTATACACCATCCATGGTAAACATCTAGTTCTTTTTTATTATCTTTTTTTCTAGTTCTTTTGATAAATAGGCTGTAAAAATCTCTTTTTACACACACACACACACACACACACACATCATGTGTGCATTTGAAAAAATACATATAGTTAGTAAATAAGACTTTAAGGAAAGATACCAGAATGTTAATAAATGTGATTATACCCGGGTGGTAGAATTTGGAGTACTTTCTACTTTGTTCTGTACTTCTTGGGGAACGTGTTGTTTTTATGATCAATAAAAATATTTTTTCTTTAATAAGAACTGTTTATAATAGAAAAAATGCTTTTAAAATTTGCTATTAAAGACAGTAAAATTTGTATATGGATCAACATTTAAATTGGAGTTAAATACCACTTACATTTCTCAAGAAGAGGAAAATATTTTTATTCCTGTAATTAAGAGACCTACTGATGGTGTTTAAAAATTGTTCACTGTACTTTTGATATATGTAAAAACTGTACCTGGTCAAATAGCTATCTAATAGGTTTTTGGGAAAAAGAGCTAGATATTCCTTCACCTGAGTGAATTTGCTTTCAGCTAATTTTCATAGTAAATTCTTTTAAATTTGGTATTTATTACTGAAATAGAATAGAAATCATAGCCTATCTTTGTAAGGTTTTTTAAGCACAAAGTTTGTTGAAACCTTTAAGAATTTGTCTTATAACCAATTTTTTCATTAATGATTTCTTTCTACATTTTTTGAACTTATAATTTGAGCTAGGATTAAAAATGAACATAATTTTATGCTGTGTTTTAAATTGGACAGTATATAATTAAAACTTTTTCTCTAGGGACACCTGAGTGGCTCAGTGTTTGAGCGTCTGCCTTCGGCTCAGAGCATGATCCTGGAGTCCCCAGATCAAGTCCCGCATCGGGCTCCCTGCAAGGATCCTGCTTCTCCCTCTGTCTATTTCTCTGCCTCTCTGTGTGTGTGTGTGTGTCTTTCATGAATAAATAAATAAAATCTTTTTTCAAAAAAATATCCTTTTCTCTAAATGAAAATTTCTTTCTTTCCCAAAGAATAAGACCTTATCTATTAGCTTATGCACTGGAACATTGCTTGGAGAAATCTGAAAATGCATCACAAAGTTATCAGATCTTGCTTTTATATAGTTTTAAGCTTTCTAGAGTTTCTAATTGTCATACATAGGTGATGTAATTATTACTGTTATTGTATTTCTTTAATGAGGATTTAAGCAGTTCCCTGCCTCAGACATTTATAATGTAATCTAAGAAATGAATATGTATCTTAGTATTTTTTTTAAGATTTTATTTATTTATTCATAGAGATGAAGAGAGAGAGAGAGGCAGAGACACAGGCAGAGGGAGAAGCAGGCTCCATGCAGGGAGCCGGACATGGGACTTGATCCTGGGTCTCCAGGATCACGCCCTGGACTGCAGGCGGCGCTAAACCGCTGCGCCACTGGGGCTGCCCATGTATCTTAGTATTTTTGAATGGAAGAAATAAAGTACAGAGAAATCATTAGTTTGTTCAAATTGGGAAAAAGTTCAGGTATATATATATATATATATATATATATATATATATACACACACACACATATATCTACATACATATATATCTACATACATTATATATATATATATATATATATATATATATATATATGTTGAACATTCCTTTATTCCTACTTTCATGTAAGACATTCTTGTCCAAGACAAGCATATTTTCTTTTACTAGTGTAACACAGTAAATACTGTGCCCCATACATGTCTTCTGAAAAGATATAAATAGAAGTTGGTTGATATCATTTTGGGGGATAACTCTACACAATTGGGGCTTTTCTCTGGTAACATGAAGTTACAGAATAACTTATTAACAATACAGTTGTTAGGTTTAAGGAATTTTTTTTTTGTGATAATGTACAGGCTGGTTTTAAATTAGGAATTTTGCATCAGTTAAGTGATTTCATCAGATATTCTTTAGTAGAATAGAACTGAAGATGTGCAGTGAGTAGCATTAGGTTACATATTTCAGTATTTTTGAGTATTTATGGAGAGTTTGTCTATTTCATTGTGATTTAGTTTTCTAGTCAGGGCTTATTTCTAGCCTGGTTTTCCAAAGGAAGTTTTTTTTTTGTGTGTGTGTGTGAGTGAATGCCATGCTTTTCCTTATCCATTGACCTTTCTGAAGATTTTATATTCTCCATTTAATGCTTAATTATTTAAGGATTCTCTGAGCAGTTTGCTTGAAGTCTGTTTTTCCCTCTTAACCATTGACAGCAAAACACATCTGCCTGAGTGAGGCCCCTTTGATCTTCAGAGAGCTTTATCTAAAGGGAGATTAAAAAGAAGTCTGTCAGGCATTTTCCCAAAGAAATTGAAAATGCTTCCTGAGATTTCAGATCAGGTGAAGCTGCTTCTCTGAATTAAGACGTGGGAAAATAACTATGTTGATCAGTGGTTTAATCATAGGTTAAAGATTTCAGAAATTTGGTTTACTTGGTATGAGGGAATATTTTTTGTTTCACAGATTTCAAGCAAAAATATTAATGACCAGAAGCAACTTCTGTCCATTATTTTTACCATTATTTTAATATTACTAGTGTCTCTGGAGAAGAAATGAATGAAGTTCTGTTTGTTCTCTGTCTTGTTGGAGCCTAGCTAGCATCACGGAAGGAATTTTTAACTGTTCTTTTCTGAATCTAGAGTTTAAATGATTTCTGAGATGTATATGCCAACCCCCTCCCTCCTTTTATACACACACACATACACACACACACACACACACTCAAACACACACGTACACACACATGCAGTGCTTATTTTGAGCCAGGCTCTGGATTTGTACTCTTTACTAGGAACAAACCTAACAGCTGTAGGATCTGATATGCTGTGGGCTTCAGAGAAAGTCGATGTACTATCCTTATCTAGGATAGTATATGTATATGTATATATAGCGACATACAACTATTTAAAGATCTCTCGAAGGGCTTCACTTTCATTAAAAAACACAAAATCTCTACTCAAACTAAATTGAATTCCTGATTTACTATTAATTTCAATCTTTTAAAAAATTAGAGCTTAAGAACAGCTAATGAAATTAATTTATAACCTATAATATGTCTGTAAAAAGTCTGCTTTGAACCGCTGAGTCAGTCAGTGAGAAAACCTTGAGGAGAAAGAAAAACCTGAAGGCGGTACAATGGAAACTCTTCATTGAGGTTTGGAGATGTGGAAGGAGAAGAGGCAACAAGAAAGTCTAACGCATGGTTACAGTTTGATCTCTGAAATGAATGGTTGAAAGGGCACAGAAAATAAGGAGCTGGTCGGAGAATCAAGCTTTCCAAATTTCTTTTCAGAAATTCCAAGATTTTTATGAAATTTTGAGAAGGTAGCTTAGCCTTATGTTTTTCCATTTTAAGCTACTTGGAAGAAAATATATAAATGCAAATTTCTGCTATAATCATTTATTTACCTCGTATTATGTGCTTAAAGAGTTGGTGGATCCAGAAGCTGTTTAATATACAGAGCATTGCCTATAAAGTATTCCTTTATCACATAAATAGTTTGTTGTATTCGATAAGAAACTACCTTTCTTTCTTCCTCCTCATTTTTACCCCCTGAGTAATCTCTGAATTGACCAAAAAGACCCTGTCAACATTTGGCAATTATTCTATCTACTTGAGGACTATTGGAATATGGGACTTGAGTTGCTATGAGTTGATAACATTTTGATGTCCTTCATTTCATTAATTAGTTTAGGAAAACCATTTGGATTTCATATACAAGTGCTTGCTAATTACTTGAGTCATGAGAAGACTGAGAGAGGTCCAAGTGTCCTATTAATTCCTTTGAGTCTGAAAATTTTCTCATAATTGGTTTGGCAAGAAGAATAAGTGAGATTAGTTGCTAATGAGGAGATAAATATGTAATTTTAGCATGATGTAAAGCTGTGATTGTCAGTAAGTGGTATTAGGAACTTAGATTATTTTTATTAGACCTTGTTTCTTTCTGCAAAATCATTATCATCTCCTGATATTGTAAATTGGGTTATTTCACAACGTTATTTTCAATATGTGTTAATCCTCAAACTACAGGTACTTAAAACCTTGTTAATTAAGGAGTCATTAATAAAGTTAGCAATATGAGCAGTCAGTTTGTGTTCAACTAATTCATATGAAATTCAATTTGGCATATGTATGTTATGTTTTCAGTTTGACTAAAATATTTAAAGGAAGTGAGGAAAAAATGCTGTTTACACAGACAAGATCAGTGTGTGTTCAAGTAGACTGATAATGTAAAGACAGATAAAATACTTTTAGTAGGCGAGAACAAAATAAGCTTTGTATAGTGTAACTTTTTATAGTCCATTTTGACTTTTTGTTCTTAGTGCACAACTGGCCTGGTTCACCTTCATTCACCAAACCGCACTGGTAACGTGCAGTTTCTCTGCAACAAATATTGAAGTATGTTGCATTTGGTTTGTGGAAAAGGCTTATTTTCCTCTTAAAAAAACCAAACTCTAAATCCTTAATAACCACAGTCACCGTTACTTGAAGCATGTACTGTATTCCTGAGTCAGTTTCTCACTTTTGTAATCTTCATGTCCTGAATTTTTGCTTCTGCAAAAGAAGTGGTATCATTACATTGTACGCAAGTGCTTCCTCATCCTCTGTCTCAGGCTTCTGCCCCACTGTGTTTTGGGTTAGTAAATCTATAGTTCTGTCCAGTACTTTTGGTTGGCAAAAAGAATTATAAATATTATTTTGGGTCTTGTGTTTTGAGATACCCTCAGAACTCCATGGTTAGCCAAATTTTTTTTTTAAATTATTTTGAAGCACCTCTTGCTGCAGGTAGAGGGGTTATAAAGAACAGTTCAGTTTCTACATGTTACACATTTGGCACAAATTTCATTTGGGCATCTGGCATGTGCCTGTTGTGTTGCTAGACAGTGTAAAGGAAATGAAAATGTTTAGTGATTTTTCTTCTGAGGAGATGTGCTATCTAGTTAGAGTGATGAGGCTGATAACTTAGGGAATGATACAAGACAAAGGTAATATGTATGTTTTAAAAGAACAAATATCTATTATTATTTGTTAAATCTTCACAAAATATATTGTAACTGAGTTATTAATTCTGTACTTAAAAATGGTTATTTTCCCATGATGAAGCCTTGAAATAAATGGGATACTACTCTGAAATTTTTCAAAGATTTATTTTTTTATTTTAGAGTGGGAGAGAGAGTCTTAGACTCCATGCTGAGTATGGAGCTGGATGCAGGCTCACTCTTGAAAACCTGAGATTATGATCTGAGCTAAAACCAAGAGTCAGATGTTCAACTGACTGCACCGCTCAGGTGCTCCTACCCTTTGAATTTTAAAGAAAGTGAATCTCTATTTCATTAAAGTTTATGGAGCACCAGAAACCTTTCAGAATTTAAAACTTCAGCCTGAATTACTCAATGTCTATTTGAAGAAACTGAGGCAAGTCACTTGTTCAAGTTACATACTGGATAACAGTAGTGCCAGCATTGGAACTCAGGGCGACAGCTGCACACATTGTGGTTGATGGCAGTGCTACGGAAGATATATCTGTGAGCATGACTGACGGAAGAAAATGAAAGAAAGGCCCTTCCTTTCCTTCCCTCCTTCTCTTCTTCCTCTCTTTTCTCTTGCTACTCTCCTTTCTCCATCATCATCAGTGTCATTACTCCTTATATTTGCATGGCTCCTTTTGGCTTACAAAATATTTTCATATATACCAATATGCTGGAACATCACAGCAACTGTGAACTAGGTCAAGATTGACTCTGATCCAAGATGAAAAGAACACACCTGCAAATCAGGGAAATAATTTGCTAAAGTAAGTGAAGCAAAATCTCAAACTGAGGTTTCATTCTCTGGGTCTTTCACCCCATCTCTCAGAAAGCTGTTGCTACCCCAAATCCTTCCCCAAATCAGGAGAATCAATTAGAAGAACATGCAGAAGATGAGTGAAGTTGTGTGAATGCTTTTTGTAACTGAGTGGCTTGTACCTCTTAAAATGCTTTACAGTTTTACTTCATCACTACCTCTTGTAGACACGTGTTGGGGGCGTTACTAGTAGCTGCACAGTGTAAACAAAACTTTAGGCTGTTTTGAAGAATATTTGTGGAGTTTTAAACCCTGGAGGGCTCACCCATCTCTAGTTGGGACTCCTGCACTAAGTGGGATGTTGGCAATCCTAAAACGACCTCCAGAAAAGCCTTCTGAATTATACTCTACATTTCTATACACTTACTACTACATTTTCCCTGCAGCTTCAGCTACTGATATATCTTGAATTACTACTTAAACACATTTTTTTTTTCTTACCTTTATTCCACTTCCAGCTTCTTCCTCAACGTAGAGCCCTATCTCCCAAAATAAGGTGTTCGTGTATATGACACAGTGTTCAGGGAGTGTGGTAGAAATTAGGCAATCATTTTTAGACTATTGTCTTGCCTCTATTTTGCTTAGGCCATTTTTCCAAATTCTTACATATTCCTAGCTACCTTAGCAAAGAAGGAGTGCGGAAGGGATTTGGGCTTTCAGGATAGAATAGTTTGGGCTATAAGATGCCCTCCACTGTTTGCTAGCTCTGGGGCCTAAGGCAAAGGCCTTGACCTCTTTGGGCCTTAATTTTTCCTCCTATAACATGAGGTCAATGCCTGCTGTGTGGGATTGTGTGAGGGTCGTCTGCCTGTCCACTTGACTTTTCCACAAGATATTTTAGGCACTTCATGCTCATCATACCCAGTACTAACTTCAGTCTCTCCCTGCCTCCCTGACGCCAACCTGATCTGATCTCCTTTCAGAAGGGGTTCTCTAATTTGTTTGATGGCACCATCCGCCATCTAGATACATGTTTCTCTCTTTTTCATAATTTAGATCTAATATGGAACTAGTTTGCCACGTTTACCTCCAGTACTTCTCTCTAACCTACTTTTCTCCACCTGTAATGACATCATATTAGTTCACCCAACTGCTGTCTCTCAGTTGGGTCATTGCAATGACCTGATACTTATGTCCTTGCTTTCACTCTGGTACTCTGCAGTCCATCCTGTATGCAGCAACCAAGACAATATTTTTAAAACAAACTTAATTTTGCCATTCGCTAGCTTAAGACTCTTGAGTTCCTTTCCACTGTCCCTTCTAGCACATGGCCTATAGGGAGGTCCAGCATGACCTGGAACCGACACTGTCCCTCTTGCTCTTGAGCTGTCAGCTGCCTTCTCTTGTGTTTCAGGTGTGGTTTGTTTACTTGCTTTGCCAGGAATTACTGCTCCGTGCTCCCTGCCAGCCTTCCCAAGCCTGTGGCATTACCTGCTCCACTTACTCTCTCTGGAAAACTGCTCATTCTAAAGTCCTCTGGGAAGACTTTCTCACTGCTGTGTCTCCTTGTGGATCTCTCAGGCCATACCTGCTTTTATATTGCAGCCTGTTCAGAGCAGTGTGTCCTCCCCTTTTAGCACTTGTGTCTTACTCACTGTCTGGCCACTTGGTTTAGCAGTAGGCAGCATGGTAGATGCTTGGCATGTTTGTTTTCTTCTCCCTGTACTTATTTTTCAACTGTGAAAGTTATTAATATTTTGTTGGAAAGTAGTTATTTCTCTCTGTTTGATTTTTAAAAGATTTAGGTAGTACTTGTTATGTTATCCAGTCCCCCCCCCCCAGTAAAAGTCTTATGGGGGATTTGAACAAAAAGTTAGAAATTTATTTGTCAAGTCCAGCTTGTATGGTGTATATGCATTTTAAAGAGTGGCTATATTATACCTGCACGTGATAGTCTTTGTGTAAAATGTGTGGTTTCATACTGGATTTGTGGTGCTAAAAAAAATTACCTTAGTTCTTCTGTAGTTTCCTGTGGCACCGTAAGGTACTAATCATTGTTCTATATGATTTCTGCCCAAAGACATTAATTAACTCAACATTTTGAATTTCCCTTTAAAATTCCACCATAATTTAGTATCTTTAATTTAGTTTTAGAGCCTGTTTATATATCTGATCAGTTTCCACCTTTATGGCTTTCTTTAATGTCATTGACCTGTACATTACAGGATTCCATGATCCAAAGCACTATGTCATTTCCATGTAGACAGTCTCCTTTAGTTACTGTTACCTGTGAACATCCAACACTATATGGCTGTATTTTCAAATAGTGGTCATAGTGATTTCAATATTAATATATTTTTAAAGCAGATCTAATTTTTTTCTAAATTATCATCTTGTTACTGTTGTTGAAATCTATATTCCACTTTTCTGCCAAATGATATAGGTTAGTAAAATCCTCCAAGATTTTATTACCAAAAGCTTGGGATCATATAGGAATTTACCATTATTTTATTTCAGTATATATATGATTTTTCTTACTGTGCCATTACCTTTCATTTTGTAAGTGGTGGATTTTTTTTCTGTATTGAAATCTAGCATTTTTGTATAGCTAAATTTGTCAATCCCTTTGTAGTAAGCTTTTCAAACCTCTAGTTCTTTCTTTCCAGCCATTTTTTGCAACTACAGTTTAGTTTGGATGACCTCACCCAAGCTCTGACTATGTTTGGTTGAATTTAAAGGCAGAATCCCAGGCCCCTTCCAGTGAATGGAATTCAGACCTAGTCCAACTGCGGGGCATTCTCTTTGTTCCAGGAACTGTTAATGAGTTGGATGTAGAACTAGGACTTAAGGCAGTGGTTGGAGGAAGAGCAGCTCCACTATAGATGAGGAGGCCTACAGATGAAGGACTGAGATTATTACATAGGCGTGACGGAAGCCTTACTGTGGAGGAACTGGCACATGCTGATGAGGGCAGATGCAGAGCAGAAAAGTGGAACCAGAACTTTGGTCAAGATGAACCTTTGAAACATAACCTACCTTTGTACTTTACAATTAAGCCGTTTGTGATAGATTTCTTGTTTGCAACAGGTGACATCCTAATGATTCATTTTTGCTTCATGGTTTTTATCTAATGTGTACAGTGAGAAGTTGGATAAAAATGTATCTGTATTTTCTTTGCAAAGGAGTGTATCCTTTTCCATCAATTTATAACATACTTCTTATGAAACATTACCCTTGTGGATTATCTGTTTTGTTCCACTGATTTGTCTTTAAATCCCTGTATCAGTAAAAAAAAAAAAAATTAAAGCATTATCTTCTTGTATTACATTTTAATGTTTTTAGGGCAAGTCTCCCTTGTTATTTTCCCAAAATTTCTTGGTCATTACCTTCCATTTACTCTAGAATTAGCTTCAGAATTATTTTGTGTTTTATAAAATAACTTATGCTGTCTAAATGTGGTATCTGTCCTCATGGGGGCGGGAGGGGGATGTGAAGATGTAGCCAATGGCACAGAACTAAAAGAATTCACTTGAGGCAGAACAAAGGCAGAAGTTTATTGAGTATATCCCAATGGAGCAGTGGGCAGGACAGCAAAGCAGAGGCCTTCAGCATGGAGGCAGTGGGTGGGGGCTGCTTTTAAAGGGGAGGGTGAGGAGGTATGGTGTCATATGACATTTGCCCTTTTTGGTAACTGTGCTGGGTTGTAAGTTAGGGCCTATGGATCTTTAGAGGTGGGTCATCTAATGGGTCTGTGTGCAGCCAGGGGTCTCTGTAGACCTTTTCTAGATTGCATTGCACAAGCCTGTTTGCCTAAAAGTGGCCTCACAATAACTCCTTGGAGTTTTGGTTAAAATCCCTTTTATTTTATAAACTTGCCTTATAAATTAATTTGGAAGTTTTGATATCTTTATGTTATTAGGTTTTACTGTGTACCCCAGAACGTGGCAAATATCTGTGTATCAAATATTTTTATTTCCTTGAGTTTTTGAGGTAAATTCTCCACATTTCTTGTTACTGTGCTATTAGGCAATTATTATTATTATTATTATTATTATTATTATTATTGCTGTTGTCCATGACGTCTTCACTCATTTCCTTTTTTTTTTTAATTTGGAGGAAATATTTAAACACACACAAATATAATTATGGGAAAAAGAACCCAGGATTGTTATATTTACATTTTCTCTTTAAATAAAATTCAAATAAAGTTGAATATCCAGTTACTGTGGAATTTTACATCTGTATTTTTGTCTGTTTTTGTGTGGGGATCTCTTCTACTTGATCAGTGTTGCTAGAAATGTATCAATTTTATTTTATTATTTTTTAAAGATTTTATTTATTGATTGATGAGAAATAGAGAGAGAGGCAGAGACACAGGCAGAGGGAGAAGCAGGCTCCATGCAGGGAGCCCGATGTGGGACTCGATCCTGGGTCTCCAGGATCAGGCCCTCGGCCAAAGGCAAACACTCAACCACTGAGCCACCCAGGCATCCCTATCAATTTTATTAAGCTTTTCAAGCAATCAAAAGTTTTGTTGAACTTCTGTTGAATCTTTGTCAGTTAATTTATTTCTGTTCTTTTATTTTCTTTATTCTGCCTGACTTAGGTTTATTTTGTTGTTCCTTTCCTAATTCTTAAATTAGATGCTTTAGTTCAGTGCTTTCAGCTTTTTTTTTTTTTTAATAATTTAAGCATTTAAATTTATAGATTTTCTGTCACTATTCTTGATTCTTGGGAGTTCTAATAGGTGTTATTTTCTTCATGTGTAAGTACTTTACCAATTATTTTTTGTTTAATCAATGAATTATATATATATATATACACACGTAAATATATATATAATGAATATATATATACACCCCCATATATATATATATATATATGTGTGTGTGTGTGTGTGTGTGTGTATTTTTTAAGATTTTATTTATTTATGAAAGAGAGAGAAAGGCAGAGACTTAGGTAGAGGGGGAAGCAGGCTCTCTGCAGGAGTCCTGATGTGGAACTTGATTCCAGGACCCCAGGGAGCATGACCTGGGCCAAAGGCAGATGCTTAACCACTGAGCCACCCAGGTGCCCCTAGGTATATGTTAAGTGAAAACTTCCTTATTGTTTTTTGAAATACTGATTTCTAATTTGCATTATAGTCATAGAATTTGAGGTATATTAAGCTGATTGTTTAAAATTTCTTAAGACTTACTTTATGGCCCAGTATGTGGTCACTTTTTGTAAATGTTTCACATTTGCATAAGAGTATTCTCCAACTGTTGGATACAGGTTCTAAAAATATCTATTAATCAGCTTAATTATATTGTACAAATCTTCAATATCTTTAATGATTGTTTTTAGTCTGATTATCTGGCAATTACTGAGAGAAATATGTTAAAATATTCCTCTAAATGATGTATCTGTAAATTTCTCCAAGTTGTTTCTTTTTTTTTCTTTATAAGTTTTGAGACTGTGTTAATAGGCAGGCAGAATGATGTCTTCCTCCTATCTCCCACCAAAAAAAAAAATGTTCATATCCTCATTTCCAGAACCGGTGAATATGTTAACTTAAATGGCAAAGGGGAATTAAGGTGACAGAAGGAGTGAAGGTAGCTAATCATGTGATTTTAATTTGTGGAGATGATCCCCGTTTTTCTAGGTAGGCCCAGTATAATCACCTTGGTCTTGAATGTGGAATACTGAGGCAGAAGAGGTTAGAGTGGTGTGAGAAATACTCCACCAACTATTGCTGAAGGGACCATGAGTCAAATTATAGAGGCAGCTTCTAGAAACTTGAAAAAGGCAAGGAATTGAATTCTTACCTAAGGCCTGCAGAAGGGGTATAGCTCTGCCCATGTCAGCCCAGTGAGACTTGCATCAGATTTCTGGTTAGTCTTTCCCTGCTCTCTCCTTTTTCCTTTTTTCCACTTCTGTCTTTCAATATGCTTATGTTTTGTGGCTCTTGTAGTCATCATGTCTGTAGATTATGAATTGTTACTTAGTTTGACAATACTTTTTAATTAGAGAACTCAATAATATACTTAGGAGTATTACATATATTTGGGATTATTTTTTACCATTGTTTTTCTCCATTTTATTTTGTCCCCCTTTGGCTTTTAAAATTTTTTCTCCTTTTCCTTTCTCCTCCACTATTTTTTTTTCATTTAATAGATATTTCTGTTATTTTTGTAGTTGCTCTGAATGGTTTAACATGCATACTTGAAGTCTAAAGACTTCTCCTTAACACTCTAAGGCCCACTATATGATTTTAATTCTTGTCACTTTTCTTCCACATTCTTATTTTCTAGTATATTTAGTTCTCTCTCTCTGTTTTATTTTTTTTTGTAAACACAAAAGCAGTATCATTATTATTGTTGTTTTGTATGGTCATATTTGTCTGGAATTAACTGTGTTTGCTATTTTCTTAACCCAGCTTTTTGTCTTGCATTTCAGAGCATCCTTCTGGGTTTTTGTTTTTGTTTTTGACTAACAGGTCCTTTCTTTCTGTGTCATACTCTTTTTTTCTTTGAGTTCCTACTACTGCCGTTTAGAAGTTCTCTGTGATTTGGATCCTTTTCCTAAGACTGTCTTTTGTAGTTTCATGATAATGTGTCTAGGTGTAAATTCTTTATAATTATCTTGATTGTATTGGGATTCGTTGTACTTCCCATGTCTGAGGATTTAGGTCTGTCATCAACTCTGGAAGATTTGCTGTTGCTATTTCTCCCCTCTATAATTTTCTTCTGGAGTGCTCTTACATGTGTTTTAGTTCTGGTTGTCTTATGCTGCATTCTAGGTAACTTACTATTTACCATCTCCTGGCTCAGAAATTCTCGCCTGGAAGCCGTCTCTAATTTGCTGTTTAGGTGATTCTATTTTATTATTTTTAGAAAGTATATTTTTTGTAAAATATGCTTGGTCATATTTTCATTATCTCTTGGTCCTTTCTTGTGGCTTTAATTGTCTGTTATTTTAAAAAACATACTGAATATAGTACCTCATGTTCTGTATCTAAACATTATGTATGTCTTAAGTTTTTTTTTATGAGTCTGATTATTATGTTTCCTTTCTGTTGACCCTCCCTGTGATGCTTTCTTTCCTTGTAATTTTTATTGTGAAGATTTTAATTATAAAAATTCTGTGAGGGCTATGTCAAGGGAGCTTTTCTCTAGAGATGATTATGTTTTCTCTGTTATATGTTTGAAATGGCTACCAGAGTGGGACTACATCAAGTTAATTTTTCTATTTAGAGTGTTTTGGGTCACATAGATAGGATAAAGTTAAATACCAATCATTTGTGAAGGTCAGTTTGTGATTAAAATTCACATATTTTTCCCCCACCTTGTCTAGAACCAAGACCAAAAAGGACAAGTGCCCTTTTTTATCTGCTTTGTGATTTATTTTATTTAATTTTATTATTAGTATTAGTGCTAGTTTATCTTTTCACAGAAAGTTAGGGACCTTTAGTAGCTCTGAATTGATTATAATTTCCCACTTTAGGGATGCCTGGGTGGCTCAGTGGTGGAGCTTCTGCCTTCTGCTCAGGCCAGGATCCCAGGGTCTGGGGATCGAGTCCTACATTGGGCTCCCTGCATGGACCATGCTTCTTTCTCCCTCTGCCTTTGTCTCTGCCTCTCTCTTTATGTGTGTTTCTCATGAATAAATAAATAAAATCTTAAGGAGTTCCCACTTTATATAGACCCATGGTCTTGTCTTCTGTTTTTTGAGTGGTTGTTAAAAACAGGATCTCTACATTCTGGGGTTGTGCCAGCTGAAGCCATGTGGCTTTGTGCTCCATGTGTTGTTTTTCTTTTTTCTTTTTTTTTTTTTTTTAAGATTTATTTATTTCAGAGAGACAGCATGTGCATGTGTGTGGAGGGAGAGGCAGAGGGAGAGAATCTTTAATGAAGCAGACTCCCCACTGAGTAAAGAGCTGGACAGGAGGCTTGGTCCCATGACCCTGAGATAAAGACCTGAGGTGAAATCAGGAGTCAGCTACTTAACTAATGGAGCCACCCGGGCGCCCCTGTGCTCCAACTTTATGTTCTATGGTTGTTTGCCCTATCCTTTGAAAAGGGGTTCCTTTCTTTTTTGCAAGCTTAGCTATGTACCTAAAAGGAGTTTCAAATATTTGACTTTGTGTATTTTATTGCAAAGGAGGCTTTTGGAGGATCTAGATTAGTTTGTTGATTTATTTTGTTTTTTATTATGTACATATTTTTATAAGGTGAACATTTATGAACAGTATCCACTACTTTATGAATGTATAGTTTAAAAAATATATACATAGTATACTATGTTCTTAAATGCTGTTTTATTTGCCATATTTTTTAGATTTACCCATGTAAATACATGTGGATATAACATATAACTTTTAACTGCTATATGAAATTGTCTTATGAATAAATAATAGCATGTCATTCATTCTTTATCCATAAACATTTAGATTTTCTTTATCACTTTTTTTGCTATTAATAACAAAAATGTTCTTATTTGTGCGTGTTTTGGAAAATTTCTCTGAGGTGTACAATTCAGAATGGAATTGAAATCAGTTAAGGCCTGCCATTCTCTCGTTTGACTAGTCTGGTCTCTTCATCTGTTATGGGGAAAAAAATGAAGATTACTACAGATTAAAACTCACTTCAGAGTGAGCTCATAACCAAATGCAATATATCACTCTTGGTTGGATCCTAATTCAAACCAGCTGTAGTTTTTTTTTTCTTTTTTTTTAAGACATTTGTAGAAATTTGAATATGGACTGAGGGTATGATGAAAGTAATGAATTATTGTTAATTTTGTTATCTGTGACAGTAGGGATGATATAGAAAAATATTCTTATTTTTAGAAGATGCATGCTGTGAGTATGCATGAGGCTCTATCGTGATGTCTGGCATTCACTTGGAAGTAATCCAACAAAATATTAATAAGACAAATATAGCAAAATGTTCATTTCAAACTGGTTGTTAGGTATATAGGTAACTCTTAGACTATTTTTTATACTTTCTTTATATTTAAAACTTGCACCATAGATTAAAAAGACTAAAAAACAAATTATTTGCTCTTCATTCTGTAATAGACACTGTAGTTTGAGGGCCAGATGTCCCTGTGCAGGTTCTTGTAAATAAAGTTTTATTGGAACACAGTCGTACTTATTTACATATTTTTGTGTGGCTGCTTTTGTGCTACATTGGCAAAGGTGAATAGCTGTGATTGAGGCCATTTGGCCTGCTCAGCCTCAAATGCTTACTTCCTGGTCATTTAAAGAAAACATTTGCTCTGTATACTTACCCTGATTTATTTTGCTTTGTAGTCTGTAACTCTCCACCCTTCTTCTCTCTCCCCTTAATATGTACTTGTTTATTTGTTGTTTGGCTCTGGTTAAAGAATACAAACTAAACAGACTTTGTGTTTTCAGTGAAATGATACCAAGTATATATTAAGAACACAATAAATATTTGCTGAATAATAAATGAGTTAGCAACATGTGAGAATCCAGTTTATCTATATCCTTGTTAGTACCTAATATGAGATTCATAAATTTTGCTGATAAAGTGGGTAAAATGGTGTTTCATTATTGTTTTCATTTGCATGTCTTTGGTTAGTAAGGTGAGATTATGCATGTTTTTCTGTGTTTTCTGTTTATTGATTACACGTATTTTTATCTTGTGTGAATTGCTTGTTAATCTACTTTACCTGTTTTTCTGTTTGGCTGCCTTCAGTAATGCTTTGAATACTGAGTTGAAACTGCTCTCCTCCAGAGGGGATTTGCATTTGTTTTTGCCAGTTGCTCAGGGCCACAACTACCTGAAGGCTACATTTAAAAGCTGTTTGCTTGAGGCTGTCTTTGGAGTTCCTGATAATGTAGCTGGAACCTGGGCTGCAGACTTGTGTGAGCCCCCTGGTGGTTATAAATTCTCAGGGACACACTTTCCTTTCTATTTCAGTAAATCAGACTTGTTTGCTTTTCTCTTCCACACAGGGGTTTATTTCTCACTCACCTTTACACGCATAGTCAAAGGACTTGGGGATTCCAACTTAATTCAGATGTCTCTTTTGAGCTTCCCTCTCTATAGAGACCATAGACTTGATTTCTGATGCTTCAGGCAATCATCAAACCAGAGCTTCAGGCCCCTGGAATTCAGAGATGGTCCAGCTTCCACTACCCCCCCCCCCGCCATTGATTTATTATACTCTTACCTAATCAGAAATACATTTTAGAATACCTTTCTTTGAAATATTTCATCCAACATTGTTAATTGTTTTCAGTAGGTATGTAGTTTAGGGGGTCTGATCTGTCATCTGTCTGTAAAATTAAACCACTGTAATGTACATTTTATTGCTGGAGATTTGCAGTATGTTTGGTAGAACCTGTCTGTTCATTTTACTGTTCCATATGTGTTTTGAAATTCTTTTACATGCTTTAATTGTTTATCCTTTCTTATACTACAAGTTCTTCCTTCCAAATTTGTGGGGTTTTATTTTTTGTCACACAAAATTAAAAATGTTGGTGTTGGGGCACCTGAGTGGCTCAGTGGTTGAGTCTGCCTTTGGCTCAGGTCATGATCCAGGCATTCTGGGATTGAGTCCTGCATCAGGCTCCCAGTAGGGAGCCTGCTTCTCCCTCTTCCTGTATCTCTGCCTCTATCTGTGTGTCTCTCGTGAATGAATGAATAAAATCTTTAAAAAGTAAAACTAAAAATTTTGATGTCATTAAATTCACTAAAATTTTCTCTCATGTTTTATGTTTTGTGTCTTTTAAAGAAAGAATCCTCACACGAGGTTGTGAAATACTTTCCTATACCTTCTATTAATATTTATAAAGTTTTGCTTTGAATTTATCCACCTTCAATTTGTCTAGAATATTTTTTGTTGAGTGCTATGGGGGAGGGCTTTAACCATTCATTTTCCTAAAAGGATAGCTGATTTGATGAACTGATCCTTTTTCAGTATATCAGTTCGGTCCTGACAGAAAACAGATTGTGCTAGCCAACAGGGATAATTTGAGAAGAGTTTAATAAAGAGACTTTCACAGATGCGTGGCAGTTTAGGGAAATGGAAAAGAACTCTGTCATACTCTGAAGCAGTTAACAACTGCTTTTTACACCAAGAGTCCCTAAGGAATAAGGGCAAGGAAGAGGAAAATAGATGTTGGGAGGGCTGAGTTGGAAAGGCCATCTGATAGAAGCTGTGCTATTTTGTCCAGGGATGTTGTGAGCCTAGTGGCAACTGATAGGGGATAATTTCTGGGGATCAGAGAGGGGCCAGAAGAAGTCCCTTAACCTAGAGGATCCACCTATGTGTATCCAACAGGCCAGCCTCCCGGGGTACAGAGCAGGGAGCAGAAGAGCGTAGAGAGGTATGTGACGATATTCAATCTGTCCATTGATTGGAAATTTTACCTTCTTTACTTCTGGAACTTCATGAGCTATACCAGGATAATATGGCGGTTACTGTGAGCAGGTGTATTGGGCTTGAATGCAGATTTTGCAGAACACTAGTTGTGGGACCCTAGACAAGTTACTTAGCCTCTCTGTGTCTTAGTTTTCTCAATTGTAAGGTGGGGTAATGAAAACACCTAGTTTAATGGATTGTTGTAGGAATTAAATGAGCTTATCTATGTAATAAACTTAGGCTGTTTCTGACACACAAGGGGCAAGTAAAGGTTAGCTATGATGAAGACCATGGCAACAACGATGATGTTGATGGTTTTGAGGCTTGTTAATTCTTTCTGTATTAATATCACACCATTAAGACAGTGCTGTGTTGCCTTTGTATTCTTTTGTGTAGTTCACACTTTTTCATTGTTCTTTTTAACATTTTCTTACATATTGTTTATTTTATGTTAAGTTTTGGGATTAGCTTGTCAAGTTCCTGAAAAAGCATGTTTGAATTTTGATAGGAATAGGGATTACATTTATCAATCTTAAAATGTTAAAAACAGACACCTTTAAAATATTGAGCCTCACCATTTTTGAACACAGTGTATCTTTTCATTTTCTGGGCTGCTTTTATGTTCTTCAGTAAAGTTTTATAGTTGTCTTCATAAAGATCTTGAACATTTCTTTTAGTTTTATACCCACTTTAGCATTTATTTTGCTTTTTTTTCTATTAGATTCTTAAATTGGCCATTTTGGAGGTATAAGAAAGCTATTGATTTTTGTGGTCCACTTGCCAAAATTTCTTATTTTTTTCTGCTTTGGTTACTTCTGATCATGTAGGTGAATATTCATATTGTTTGTGAATTATGGTAATCTTGTCTTTTCCCATGTTTATAGCTCTAAATTTTATTTTATTGCAGTACCCAATGAATACATTGTAGGTTTGTAGTAAGTAGAGCATATCTCCTTGTTTTATTCTTCCTTTTAATGAATGCTTCTAATATTTTACCAATAAATGTAAATTTTTCTCTGGATTTCTGGTATATGCCCTTTTTTTTTTTTTAAATTTTTTATTTATTTATGATAGTCACAGAGAGAGAGAGAAGCAGAGACACAGGCAGAGGGAGAAGCAGGCTCCATGCACCGGGAGCCCGATGTGGGATTCGATCCCGGGTCTCCAGGATCGCGCCCTGGGCCAAAGGCAGGCACCAAACCGCTGCGCCACCCAGGGATCCCTGGTATATGCCCTTTATTTGGTTTTGCTAATGAGCATTGTTAGGAATTAGAGTCGAATGTTATCAGATATCCCAGGCTCTACTTGATAATCTTAGGATTTTTTTCTCCTTTAATACATTAATGCAGTAAAAACCATTGGCACTTTTAAAAATTTTCCCTTTTTAATTGTTGAACTTTAAGTATGTGCCTTGGATAAAACCCCATGTGGTCACAACACATGGCTGGCTTTCATATTTTCACAACACTTGGCTTTTATTCATTCTTTCATTCCCTCCCTCCCTCCCTTCCTTTTATATTTTATTTTATTTATTTTATTATTTATTTATTTGTTTTTTATTTATGAGAGACCCACACATAGAGAGGGGCAGAGACACAGGCTGAAAGAGAAGCAGGCCCCATGCAGGGAGCCTGATGCAGGACTGGATTCTGGGACTCCAGGATTATACCTTGGGCATGAAGGCAGGTGCTCAACTACTGAGTGAGCCAGCCACTCAGGCATCCCTGGCTTTTATGCTTTAAAATCATACATTGTTTAAAAATGTTACATTCGTGTTCATAAATACTATTTCCATCTAAGTTTCTGTTCTCATCCTGCTTGAGTCCAGTTATGTTGACCTCTTAAAAAAGGATAGCTTTAAAAAAAAATCATTTTCTTTGTCCTAAGGTAGTTTTAAATTTATTTATTTATTTATTTATGATAGTCACAGAGAGAGAGAGAGAGAGAGGCAGAGACACAGGCAGAGGGAGAAGCAGGCTCCATGCACCGGGAGCCTGACGTGGGATTCGATCCCGGGTCTCCAGGATCGCGCCCTGGGCCAAAGGCAGGCACCAAACCACTGTGCCACCCAGGGATCCCCTAAGGTAGTTTTATATAACATATGAATTATCTATTCCCTGAAGATTTAGAAAACTACCAAAACCCATCTGAACTTAGTGCTTTTTCTTTTTTAGTGTTCAGTCATTACCTTTCATTTAGTTTAGTTTAGTAGGATTATTTGGTCTGTTCATGTTTTTATTTTATGAAATTTTTAGTATATTTTCCTAAAATTTTATCCATTCTGCCTAGATTTTAAAATTATATATAATAGAAAGATAACCTTTTTCAAATTTGAAGTTATGTTCTCTTTTCCATTTCTTGTAGTTTATTTGAAACTTTCTCATTTTTCTTAGACTTGCAAAACTGCCAGTTTTCTTGATCATTTCAAAGCACCTGGGTTTCAGATGTCCTGATATTTTTGTTTCCTGATTCATTTTTCTTTTGTCTTTAATGATTTATTCTACTTTCCTCTTTGGATTTGTGAGGTTTTTTTTCTCATTTTCTGAGTTAAAACTGTTTACTTCTTTTCATTGTCTTACATTTTCTAGTAAATGCATCCTATGCTTTTTTTTTTTTGACCTTGCTCAAGCTGTTACCCAGTCTTTATTCTGTAAGGGCTCATTACTATTTATGGGCAAAGGAAATGCAAAGTTTTCTTTCTTTCTTCCTTTATCCCCAGACACGTATATGAGTAAGGTTTTACAGGTAAATAGATAGCATTTATCTTTTTGTAACTATGTTTTAACTAACCCATTGCATTCATTTAAAGATGTTTTAATAAGATTTCTATTTTTTTTGAATTTGTGAATATATTATTTTGTCCTAATACTTAATTTTTCTGAACATTCTGTGTTTGTTAAGCAAGTACGCTATTCTCTGCCTTTCTTAACTGTCTTATCCTCTATCAAGTTTTTACCTTACATGCATATTAAAACTATTGTATTAAGTGCAAAAAGGTTGTATTTGCATTGCAAATGTTGTATGAGCTATCTTTTTATGGTCTATAATATTTTCTTGTAAAGGGCTGAATAATAAATATTTTAGGGTTTGTGAGCCAGATGTTTTCTGTCACAACTACTGAACCTCTGCCATTGTGTGTGAAAGCAGACTTAGACAACAGGTAGAATGGGGCTGTATTCCAGTAAAACTGTGTAAGAACATGTGGAGGCCAGGATTGGCCCTTTCTCTCAGTTTATCAATTCCTGGTCTAGCATAAGGATTATGAGAATCTGAAATTTAGATATTATCTATATGTAATATCATTCTTGTCTGTTAATCTTTTTGGTAGTAATTGAAAACTCTCACAACTTTACCTGTTGTTTTTGGTATTTCTTGTATTTTCTTTCGAATCAGTTGGAAAGTCCTTATTTTTCTAAAACATTGTATTTAATGTTAATGCTTGTATTCTCCACAAGGACAATATTATGCAAATTGGTTTGGGTGCCCAGGGAGGCAAAAAAACAAAAACAAAAACAACAAAAACCCACAAAAAACCTTGGAAATTATAATGCCTTGTGACTCTCCAAAGCTAAGTCTTACTCAACAAAAATCTTACTCCTTAGCATTTAATTTCAAGGGCAGGATATTGATTAGGAAGGTCTCCTTCAGGGCACGTAATGAGAAACGGTAAAGTATTCAGAATTTGTAATGTTTCCTGAATGTAATGTCCTTTAAAATTTTTTATCTGTTTCTGAGGTTATACGTTTTGCTTACTCATACTGTTGCATATTGTGCTTTCTCTAATTGTTTTTCATTAGAGGGAGATGAAAGTGTCTTCCCTGCCCTCTTCAAAGATACTCTCTCAGCTCCTTTAGCTCTTTTCCAAATTCATCTATTTTTATATGTCTTTCTCTATTTTATTGCTGTTTGCATTCTGATATCTTTAAATGATTAACTACTTCCCATCTTCTCAATTTTATGCTCTTTTGATTATAAATCTGGCTTTATTTCTTTTTTCTTTTCCTATCTTTTTCTGAAATGTATTATTCTTACTATCATTATTTTCTAAAGATTTTGCAATCGCTTCTGTAACTGCTTTGACAAGTGATTTTCATTTTTGAGAATTAAAATTTCTTTTCCCTTATTTAGCTATTTTGTGAATTTCAGTTTTAAATATCTTCAGAAATCTTGATCTGTATAATTTGTTCTTTTGAATTGAGAATTAGTTTATGACATATATAATCATGTTTTGTAAGCATTATGATTGTGAAATGATTTTTGAAGCCTGTTAGAGTGGTCATCAGTTAGGATGCTTTCAGCTACAGATAGTGGAAAACCAACTGAAAATGGCTTAAGCAGAAAAGAAGTTTATTAACAACAAAACAAGCCTAAGTAGAGTAATTTTAGGGACTGTTAATGGAGCGGCCTCAATAACATCATCAAAAACCTACATTTCCCCCATTTTTTCATCCTCACCTTCTTATTAGCCTGCCAGCTTGGGCTTGTTCTTCTATTCTGGCTTTCTTCAGGATTTCAGGACAGCTTGCACAGAAAATGACCAGAGGCTAAACAGGAGTCCCCATTTAAGGGTTTGTGTGAGTAAGGCCTTTTCAGGAGCTTCCTGTAAATCCACAGCTCTTTCAGTCACCACGACTGTATCACAGACCCATTACTAAACCAGTCACTGTGAAGGAGACCACTGTGAGTAGCAAGTGCAGTAACAATTTGCTGCCATAGAGTAAGTTGTGGCTGGCAGATTTGACAGTAGCGTTTCCTGAAGAACACAGGCCTTGGGCAGAGTGATCAAAATCAAGGTTCTGAGAGTACGTTAAAAGCCCAGGTGTAGCAGAGGACGCAGGGATGGCAGTTGGGCAGGAAGCCAGTTTTATTGTCCACACAGTGGAATACTTTATCAGCTATGTCACTGAATAATCTACGCACTTAATTTGGAATATTTATTCCTTAAGGTGCAGTTTAACAAACATCATTTTGGCTATAAATAGAGTTTGCCATGGAAAGTTTGGTATGATTTTTGTCTTTAATAAATAATTGCTGCCCCACTGAAAATTGATTATAAAATTCTCTATTACTATTAGAATATTAGATACATATTTTTGCTATTTTCCTTATAGTTCAGAATCTTAGGATTTTGGGAAGACGTGTGTGTGTGTGTGTGTGTGTGTGTGTGTGTGTGCGTGTGTGTTTAATGAAAGGTAGGTATCTTAAAGATAGATTGAGGTATAACTCAAGATGGGATTAACTATCTAGTTTGTTTTTATTAAAATCTTTTGCCTGCATATTTGTAATCCAGGGAAAGTTTCTAATGTGAAAAGTAATATAAATTTATTTTAAGGCAACATATAAAAATAATTGGTCTAACAGCATTGTGTGAATACAGATGAGGTGGTCCTATTAAAATTGTTCACAAAGTATATATGGTAATGCAGCAGGATTCATGCCAACTAATTACTAGTTCAAGTTTGTTGTAAAATCCCGAATTAATGGGAATTGTAGTGTCACTAAATGAGTCCTGTCATGAAGAAATGATATTCCCAGTGACATAAAATAGTCAAAGGCTAATACATTTGGATAACTAATTCTCAGGATGAACTTTTTTTTTTTTACCTGCTTTGCGCTTACTGGTCATTTGTTTATTTTCTTTTTTGTTGAGAGAATACACAGAAATATATTATCACTTGCTTTCAGGCTGGAATTATTTCTCTTTAGACGTACATACTAATTAAATGAAAAGTCTGTCTTGGGACGTCTGGGTGGCTCAGCTGTTGAGCATCTGCCTTTGGCTCAGGGTGTGATCCTGGGGTTAAGTCTCTCACCGGGCTCTCTGCATGGAGCCTGCTTCTCCCTTTGCCTGTGTCTCTGCCTCTCTCTCTGTGTCTCTCATGAATGGATAAATAAAATCTTAAAAAAAAAAAGAAAAGTCTGTCTTAAGTAAAATTACTGCTACTCATATAGTGTATCTTGTAACTGTTTAACCTTATAACTGTTAGGTTCCTTACTTTGTGTCCAGGTAATTTAATAAAAATGATGGATTATTCTCTTCATAGAAAATAGGCATATTTTAAGTTAATAGTCCTTATCACTGATACCAATTAGCAGAAGAGAAATGAATTTCCAGGATTTATATTTCTTAACAGCTCTTTCAGGATTGTTTTGTTACTCTTAGGGAGAGGGTATGAAATTTGGCCTAGGGATCACATCTGACATAGAACAAATTTATTCATTAATTCAACAAATATTTATTGAGGACCTATGATTGCCAGCCATTCATGAGTTCTATACATCATTTTAAAGATTGCCATTCCTTTTCTTCTAATACTTTTTTTGAGACTTTATTTTGTGTTAAAGATTTACCATATAGAATGGCATGGCTTCCACCACCTCCATTTAATTTTCTATCAGGAGTGGAATTCAGGGTGAACACAGGAAAACAGAACTAAATGCCTAGATACTCAGCTGCTTGAAATGACTTGTGAATAGAAAACACTGCCTGAGCCCACACACCTGACTTGGGTGGTCTGTCAGCCCCTCATCCTCCTTTCTCAGGAAGTCCCAATCCCAAGTGTGGGCAGGGATTTAGGCCTAATGAAGCATATTCCCTTTCCTGAGGCATTCCTCGAACTCTCAAGACTAGGAGGGTAGTTGATTCTCCCTGCCCAGCATTCCTACAGGCAAATTTGCTTCTCTTTGACATTTATTCTGTGCGGCATTCATCTCAGGGCCCCAAAGTGCAGTGGGAAATAGCCACCAACTGATTGATCCCCTTCCTCACACCTTTGCACCGTGCACATTTGCTTTATCCCTCAATGTTTCCCCATGTTATAGATAATAGAAGAAAAGGACAAGGATCTTGTTTGGATTGCCTAGTGGAAGTCTGAGCTTTTGATGGAAGTATGAAGCCTTTAAGTGAACAGGATTTCTAAGCCTCCCTGTTTGTTAAGGGGCTCTCTTGGCTCCCATTCAGATGTTTCCCATGTTGAAAATGTACAGTAAGACCACAGCTAGAAAGAACAGCCTATCTTCCTAGTATGGTGTCTCCACAGGGAGAACTGCAAATAGATCCCTGTTTGGTTACTGGGAAGACTAGAATTTCTGAGGAGCCATCTTAAACCTAGAGTGCAAGTTCCCTCTGGGCGTTGGAATTACCTGGGGAACTTTTACTCAGACTGCCTCCCATCAAAGCCTGTGGAGGTGGAACCCAGGCATCAGTATTTTGTAAAGTGTCTAGATGATTTTAGTATGCAGCCCAGGGTAAGAACAATCAGTTGAGAGCTTTGAACAATGCAGTTGTTGCTGTTTATTGGTAGATGTCATAGAAGTATGTTGTTGAATTGCCTATAAAATGAATTAAAGATTAAAGCATTTCTCCCCCCATTCATAACCCTTGTGATAGCAATGTTAACTTTAATGGAATTACATAATTTTGCCTGATGAGATTTACTTAGAAAAAGAAATAAACATAGCTCTCTCTTCTGAAGTCTTTTGCAGCTACTAATTAAGGCAGTACACACATTCTTAGCTGAGGTAGAACTTTAGATATTGTATCTTTGCTCCACTGAATGTAACATGAGTGTTATGGTTTTTTAAATGAATCAGAGCAATAAATCCAACATTGTTTGCAAGCCAAATGCTTTTTATTATATGCTAACAATTGTATAATCAAAGTAAAAAGTAGCCACTTAAAGATTCCTTGTTCTTGAACAGAATTTAAGAATTAGAAAAAGTAATTAGTGCAAATAACAGTATCTTATTGACCACTATTTAGTTGATGCAGTGAATACAGGTGCTCTTATGAAACTGGCATTTAGAATCCTCTTTATGGAACACATTACATTTTATTCAGTTTAATGGACTTCCTGTTGCTTTATGGATACACTGCAAGGTGTTCATTTCATTTGCAAAGCCAGATGTGATTTGGGCATTTGTCAGGATAAAACTTAAATTTCCTCAAATGCATGACTTTTAGGGACATGAGAAAAACAATAACCACGTATTTAAATCCTGAGCTTTCCAAAAGTCTTCTTTGCTCATCTCAAACTTTTTCCTCTGCTAAAATTGTTTGTTGTGTGTGTGTGTGGGGGGGGGGGCAGATTTGAGTAATGTCTCTAATTAAAAAGCTGGTGGCTGACAGATGTGTCTGTGAAATTGGGGTGACCTTACCAAAGGCATGTGTGGACAGCCAATGTGGCAATAAGTACTTCTTCATTGGTGCTCCTCCTCCTCCTCAACACAGTGGACTTGCTCCGGGATCACACAGTTCACATTTAACAAGCGCCCTGTTGCTTCCTGGTTGACTGATGTTTTGTTTGTTATATAACATCTTGACATCCTATTAAGACTGTAATTATGAAACAAAGTCCCAACTCATTGACAATAATGGCAAACAAAAAGATGCAGCTGTTTAGCTTGCTCTTCTTGATTGAACACAGGACTTAATTTAGTGTTTAGTTGACTAATGATTAAAATTTTTGTATTTAAAGATGAGCTGAGAAAATACTGGGAATTTGATATTCAAATAATAGTAGTTTATATGTGTACTGTTTTCTAAGATATTATAATGTGTCTACTTTTCATCTATCCATCCTTGCCATTACTTGGGAGCTAAAACTCAGATTTAATCTTTAAGACCAGAGTTAAGTCTGTTGAGTTATTGTATTCAGATTTTAATGATGCTTATGGATTTTGTTCTCAAAAAAGAATGAAAAGTATTACTTTTTGTATAGTATGCTGTTCTCACTACAGAGTATTGTTTTATTTGTAATTTGTACATCTTTACGAGGAAATACACTGATAAAATAGTCATAATTAAGCAAGAAATTTGATTTTCTTGGACTATTCTTTTATTTAGATAACTAAAGAAAAGGAGAATTATAGAAGGAATTTTATGAATCCTATCTTCATGAGTCAGGGCTTTTGCAGTGCTAAGGCTTTTCAGTTTCAATTTCTCTTTTGCAAGGTTAAAAGAATCATTCTTGTGTTAGCTCACCAATACTGCATTTCATCATCCTTTCTCACTTATGACATAGCCTCTGTGACTTACAGAACATTGGATTTGCTATAGTAGATCAGTCTGAATTTGTCTCTACAAGGAATGACCAGACTGAATAGGCACCAAAGTTCCATTACAAATCCTTCATCCAGCCTTCCAGTTTGAATTGGAAATATCAATTCAGGCAGCTCACAAGTCATCAAATGTTTCAACGGGTTGTTATAGCCAGAGCAGGCAAAAGAATAAGTTCTGGTATAGACTGTTCATTGGGAGAGTTTTGTGTTAAACTGGTTTTGTGTTATATTTAGGTGAGTTTTGAAAAGTTAGATTTTTTTTTTTTTTTAGTAAACTTTCATCCAGTTTATTTAGAAGTCAAATATGTTCCAAGAACCTAGGAGAAATCAAATTCCTCTTCCTCCTCCCCCAGACAGTTAACATCATTATTTAAAGTCTCCTTTTGATTGCATAGTGATGACTTATATTTTTTAACCTTGAAATCAGTATTTTTTTACCTTATAAATAATTTTAAAAGTTTTGTTATATGTTATTCTATTACAGTTAGGATTAAAAATAGGAATTTGGAAGGGAGTGATGAATAGTGCTAGGTGGAGCAGTGAGATATGAGAGGGGCATCATACCTGGAAGAGAAGAAGGGATTATACTAGTCTGGGGACATTTATGATGATGGTAAAGAGCTCTGAGTCAGTAATAACTTCTGTAGGTATCAACATTATGTTATAGTAAGAAAATTAGTCTTAGAAATTATGAATTTTTCAAAAGAGGTTATGTTTTATATACTCTGTCAGAGAAATCAGGGATTATACTGGCAAAATCACCGAAGTTACTAGAACTTCAACCTAATCTTTAAAATAAGAGCAAACATTTGTAAAGTGTAACTCTGAATTAGCTCATTCACTGATGATGCTGCATAATTCAGAGATTACTACATATACTTTATTGGTAAACATTTATCGTGTACAAGAAGTGATATGTGGGCCTCTCTACTTCTTGGTCCCTTGGTTTCATATCTGTCTCTCTGCACCCTGACTTTGACTTCAAGGATGTTATCTTTTATAGGCTAATGTTTAGCACTGTCCTCCTCTCCTCTAGGACCTGAAACCCACTGTGACTCAAACACATTTATGGGAAAAGAGAATAATTTTTTTAAAGATTTCATTTATTTGAGAGAGAAATAATGAGAGAGAACAGGAGGGAGGGGCAGAGGGAGAAACAGACTCCTCACTGAGCAGAGCCCCATGTGGGACTTGATCCTAGAACCTTGAGATCATGACCAGAGCCGAAGGCAGATGCTTAAACAACTGAGCCACCCAGGTGCCCCAGGAAAAGAGAGAATAGTACTAGTACATTTGGGGAAACATCCCAAGGGCCAGTGGGACAAGAACACTTATCGTCTTAGGAGGAAAATTTGGGAACTGCTCCAGGGGTACTTTTTGGGAATAATTTATTCCCTGTTGGACTATATATATTTTATTCTTTGTTAACTATAGGAATTAACCTACTCCCTGTGGTGAGAGAGCCTTACCAACTCTGGTGCTGTGAGTGAGAACTCACACTGCCTGTTAGAAGTTGGACTGCTACCTATAGATCTCCTCTTCTCCCTATTCATAAATGGTATCTTTCAATGAAGAACTTATTCTGTCTATATTTGAGAACTCTTCAGATGAGGAAAAGGAGCTTCCCCAGATTTTAAATTTGTAGTAAAGGTATTTAAAAACCTTCTGTTTGTCTGCAGTGCTCCAAGGCATTCCCTGTCTTGGTTAACAAGGGATGTCACTATCCATCTCTCAAGCTTGAAGCTTTAGCACAATCTCTGTGCTTTTGTTAGTATCCACAGTCTGCTGATGAGGCCATATTATGATTCAGAACTGTTCTCTCAGTGAGACCACCCTCTTGTTTATAGTTGCCTTAGTTCAAGCCCACAGCTGGAGCATGTAACAGTTCTTACTGGTTTTTCTGTGTTTGGGCTCTCCACAAGATAGACAAAATTATTCTCTTTAAAAACAGTGGTAGTGATGTCATACTTCCTACAAGATCTCCATTTACTTTGGCTGCATCACTGGTCAGCATGGCTTCTTCCACTGCCCTGCACAGGCCCCACTTTGTGCCCCATCATAGCTGTGTGCCATTGAACTTGCTGTTCTCAGAGTTTGGAGGCTCTTAAAATGAGGAAGCCATGGAAATGATACACCAGCTCTCTCCTGAGTTCATGTCTTGTTCTGTTATAGATCTGTTTACCTATACTTCTCAAAGTTTCAATTCAAAAATTCCAGAGAAAATGTGTATATAATTAGAACATATTTATCAAATGACCTGTCACTATAAAATCAAAGAGAGTCTTACTTATGAAATAACGTTATTCATTAGCTTTTTTTCAAGGAAGAGAAATGATATAGTGCTTAAGAGCTTGGACTCTGGGAGGCACATGGCTTGGTCTTGAACTCCTGCTTTCTATTGAGTCTAAACCTCTCTACCAGCCTTGCCCCTTATCACTAAAGTGGCTGTAACACGGGACCTGTCTCAGAGGGTTGCTGGAGGAGTGAAGAGGTTAGCATATCTGAAGCTCTGAGGATAGAGTCTAGTGGTGTCATGTACTCTGTGTGTTAGTCTTTGTTACCATCCTCACTAACATTAGTTCTGGCCTCTCAATTGTGTGTGTATACAGTTATATATGATACTATATATTATATATTTTTAAAAGTTTCTATAGCTTGTCTGTATTATCAAGGTCTGTCTTAACTTTGTATCATCAGCATCATAGAAGGTGGTTATTTATACCTACTTTATCTTTTTTGTTTTGCTTCCTATTTGTAAAGTATAGGGAAAATCATATTTTGCTTTAGCAAATAAGTTGTTTAGAACAGTTGTGTGGGGGATCCCTGGGTGGCTCAGTGGTTTAGTGCCTGCCTTCGATCCAGGGCATGATCCTTGAGTCCTGGGATCGAGTCCCACATCGGGCTCCCTGCATGGAGCCTGCTTCTGCCTCTGCCTTTGTCTCTGCTTCTCTCTCTCTCTCTCTCTCTCTCTCTCTCTCATGAATAAATAAATAAATAAAATCTTTAAAAAATAGAACAGTTGTTTGGTGAAGGTGAAAATTTAAAACAGGCTTCAGGTCAAGTGTAATGCATTGGCTTATGCTTAATAAATTTTAGAATAATGAATTTTTACATGTTGAATTTCCCTGTTTTATGAAGAATGTCTAGATTCTGAATATTTTGCTTCTCAATTCAGTTTCATTTGTTACATTCAGAAAGCATAAAAAATGGGTCATTGGTTAATTCATTTAGTGTAGTGAAGGTATACAAATTCAAGCTAAATTTGCCTAATTTCTTATACAGGCTAGAAGATAAAAATCCTTTTACCTCCCACAGTTAGCTTAGTCGTGCGTGATCAGACTCCGTTTTAGAGGTCACCTGATTTAATTGTGATTGTGAAGCAGCCAAACAATCTGAGTCTCCACATTCCTCTTTCTGTCCCTGTGCATTATCAGCACAGAATGATTAAATAATTATTGTTATTGATCATGTCATTTTTCCAATGAAAAATGTTCACAACAAATACAAGAGTTAAAACCCTTCTAAATAGGAAAGTTTATTAACGGACAAGACTGAGCTTATTCCTAAGGCTTCATTTGAATCTGTAGCTTAATTAAGAGGAGAGGCCCCCCAAAATTTTCCAGCAAGGATATTACCTCTACATTAGCAAGATGGCTACTCTTGTCTTTTTAAGATTATTTTGCCCCAAATGTAGTATTCCATAGTGCTGAAATTGTGAAATAGAAAAGTACACAAGGGGTCTGGTGCCTTTGTGGGAATAAGTACAGTATTCATGAGGAATGTCTAGCTACCTGCTCTTTTTGATGTTTTATTTATTTATTTTTTTGATAGATGATGTTTATCACTCTTGTAGCTCTCTGCTGCAGACATCAATGCTCCTTTATTATGAACGTGCTGTGGCTTTCCAGTCATTGCTGTTGCAGAGCGAGTCTCTGAAGCCGCAGGAGTGAGATGGTTTGCAAATTACAATATTATACCACATATGATCTTGTCTCAACCTGTAGCACACATATCCTCACAGAAATAACATTTAATTATGGCACTATCCTTCCTGGTATCAGACATAGTATGGCGCCTGTAAAGATTATATTGTTTGTAGTAAGATGGGGTAAAAAGTGGTTTAAAGATGAAGGAATAAAATCACATACCTTGATAAACCCCTTAGATGCCGTTTAGGCTATGGAGAGCTTTGATTTTGTTTCCTCTCTTTACTCCCACAAATAAAAATGCAAACAGTAATTTGACAAACACTGTCAAACACTGTAACCCCATCTAATCCCCTCACTGCACATCTTAATCCCTGATGGACTTCTCTCCGATATGTGGGTTGTGAGGTTAGGTGGTTTCTGGATGTGACACTTTTCCCAGAGTCTCCCAGTGACAGATGCAGTGACCTTATCATGCAGACAGCTCTATCCAGTTTGACAGTCCAGCCATCTGGCTTATATCGATCATAATTGATTTAAAGAAAACAGCCCTCAAAAATTGGTCATTTAAAACCCTAAGGCTAAGTTGGCCTACATTTAATTCGAAGTTTTAAACCTTCATTCTTGAAACTTGCTTTGAATTGATTTGTAAAATTAATCCTAGTTTCTGTCTGTGTGAGTTTTTGGGATTGAAAAAACTTGTGGCTTGCCTTGAAAAATGTCAGCTTCTATGAGGAATATTTTATACTCTAACGACTGTATGTGAATATGTACTCATAGTTTGAATTTATATCTCTTGTTAGAATTTGCAGGAGTTGAAAACTTAGGTGTACTGGCTATTAGTCTTGGCCTCCTTATTTCTCGGCTTGCTAGATTTGAGTGCATCTCTTAGAGTCTCTAGATTCTGTATTGGGGTGATGATGGTAGGTGTTGCATCGCGTGGCTGTGAGAATTAAGTGAAGTAATACACATCAAGTACTTAACGTGAGGCCTGGCACATTGTGTAGGAGAAACAGATTGATTATACTACTGGCTACTGTTTGATTATCAGCTGAATCTTCCTCTCGCCCTCCTAATACCTCCTCTCACCTAGTTTTCCTCCACTTTCACTGACACTGTGGCTCCTTTACCTCCTTCACCTGTTCAGTGTTGTAATGTCTTGGAATTTGATGCATGGGCTTTATCTTATTTGACTTGATGCTCTATGTGGATAATCTCATGCATAGCCAGGATTTCTGCTCTCATTTGTATGCTGATGGCTTCTGCATGGTAATCTCCAACCCAGATCTCCCTTTTGGGCTTCAGAAAGGCACTTTTCCTACTCCATGGCAGATTAGGAGACCAGGTGCCATACAGATGTTAAAGCTCAATTTGGGAGTGAATACTATTGATTTGGAGCCAGCTTTTGTTAATTGATAAGAACATGTGGAAATTCAACATTTAATTAAAATGTAGGTATTTTATGCTGTTTTTATAAATCTGATATTGGCATGTCACACTATAATACAAATAAACATTCAGTCAAGTGTTCCCTTTCTGCAACTCCTGGTTATGATGATGCCTCCAGAATTATTTGTTTTGGAAAATCTAGTTTTCTGAGATTATACTCAGCACTAAATGGTTTCTTTAAGATGGACATCTTTCCAGATTTATTTTATGCTATGATTTAATTTGATGAGTGGCAGTCATATATACAGTACTAACTTATCTAAGTGCCTTATTAGGCTACCTGCTCTTTTTTACATTTTTTTAAATTTCTTATTTATTTATTTATTTATTTATTTATTTATTTATTTATTTATTTATTTATTTATTTATTTATTTATTTATTTATGACAGTCACACAGAGAGTGAGAGAGAGAGAGGCAGAGACACAGGCAGAGGGATAAGCAGGCTCCATGCACCGGAAGCCCCATGTGGGATTCGATCCCGGGTCTCCAGGATCGCGCCCTGGGCCAAAGACAGGCGCTAAACCGCTGCGCCACCCAGGGATCCCTCTTTTTTACATTTAAAAAATTTTTTTGATAGATGGTACTTATTTCAAACATCTCTGCTGCAAACATCACTTATTTAAAACATCTCTGCTGCAAACATCACTGCTTCTTTATTATGAGAGTACTGTGGCTTTCCAGTCATTTTAATAAGGTACCAACTTGCTTTGTTAAAATGGGGTTTATTAACCAATCATTCCTTAATGCATTAACTATTTTTTTGGTTTGCTAGTTTTGTTTTCATTTTTTTTAATTGTGAGGTTTATACTACATGAAGAAGAGTATGTAAAATGTGTGTTATGGTTTAAAGAATAATATTGAATGAACAGCTAAGTATTCAGCTTCCAAATTAATAAAACATTATCATTATCTTTGTGCACCTCTTTTGTTATTTCCCTCTCCCTCACCCTCAGAGGTAAACCCCATAATGTTTCCTTGGTCTTCCTTACAGATTAACCATGAGGTTGCTATTTGAGAAGGACAGTGTTGCCACTGTAGGCTCTCATAATTAGAACTGAACCTTTGGGTCATGGCTGGGCTTCATTACCCCCTGGGGGTTTACAGAGCTCCTTCTGGGATGGTGGGTGAGGTCACAAAAGAGTCCTGGGGAGCACAGGGCTTACGGTAGTCAAAACAGGGCTGTTGTGTGGGTCACATGTTAGATGCCTGGCAGAAATATGGAAAGGAGATGAACACTTCTCCGTTTTCTGTTTCTGCATTCTGTGTACCAACCCCAGCTTTCCACGGTAGACCACAGTAGCCATTGGAGTGTAAAGGCATGCCCTCCATGGATAAGGGCATCAAAATGGAATTGGGAGTTGGTGGTGGGGTAAAGTAGACACTCCCATCAGTTTGTGGTTAGGAAAAGCCAAGTACATATCAGAATCTGGGTCAGCCTCACCTGAGCATTTTGTGTTCAGGTAGAAAAGACAGTTAAAAGAAGGGTTGTTTGGGGGAGTTGGTTTGTGGTAACAGTCCTCACATGTCTATCTCTTGAGTCACATTGCTGAAATTTGGATCACTTCCCTCTTTAATTGTATAGTTTGGATCCTAGGATCATTCTTCACTGTGTTCTGAGGATACCATTTGCTTCTTACCTGTGCTGGATCTCATGTTTCCTGTATCCCACATTTCCCTCTTTCTTAGATTACTTTTTTGTTTTGGTGAAGCACAATCTACAGTATTTTGAGTGAAGGCTGCATGGGAAATGAATTTTTTTGGGATCTTATATATCTGAAAATTTCTTATTCTACCCTCATTTTTAGAATGATAGGTTGGAGAATTCTTGGTTGGAAATCACTTTTGTCAGTAATTTGAAGGTACCATGCCATTGTCTTGCTTCCAGTATTGTTAAGTTCAAAACTATTCTGCATCCTAATTCTTTGATGTGATTTGTAATTTTTCTTTGCTACTTATAAGGATTTCTCTTATCCCCAATGTTTTGAAGTTTCCCATTGATAGCCTTTGTGGGGATCAGTCTTCTTCCATTGTGCTGGGTGCTCAATGGGTCCTTTGTAATCCAGAAGCTGATTTTTTTCAGTTCTGAGTTTTCCAGAATAATTTAAGATATTGTCCCCTCTATTTTTTTTCTATCCTTTTGGGATTCCTATCATTTGGAGGTTGTACCTCCTGGACTGGCCCTCTATTTCTCTTCTTTTCTTTTGCATTTCTTTGATGTTTTGCTCTACTTAATGGGAGATTTCTTTAATTTCATCCTCCAATTCTGTTTTTTCCCCCTATCATTTTGTTCATTTTGTTAATTTTCAGGAGTTATTTTTTTTGTTCTTTTCCTTTTCATAGCAACCTGCTCTTAATAGATGCAATATTTTTACTGTATCTCTGAAAATTGTAATGAGTCTTTTTTTAGGTTTGCTTCTCTCTATTGTCTTTGTTTTCCCTGTGTTGCTTTTATTTGCCTTATGATTGTTTCAATTTCTAACTTCTCTTTTGAAGCCTTTCCATTAATTAATCCTAGATATGTGCTTATGGTACAAGCCAGCAGGCTAAGATACAGTACTGATTGAATGTGCCGAGCCTGTGAGTGGGACATATTAACTGTGAGAGTCATTGTGGGGTAATCTGCTTGAGCTCTTTTTTGGGTCACCTTTCATGGTTAGTATCTTTAGAGAACTCCTCCTGGATTGATGAGATTCCCTAGAGAAGATTTCTTTAATTCATTACTTGGCTTTTAGTTGTTGGTTTTCTTCCTTTTCCTCTTCTCTCATTTGCTGTCCAATTTGCTATAGGCTAGAGAATTGGGGAAAATCTTGATTAGGATTGTTTGAAATTAGAACAATTAGATTCTGAGTGACAGCATAAGGGACTGGTCTGTGCATAAAATGCTTTAAATGTGTGGATTTTTTGGCATCTGTTTCCATGACCCAGAAACATGTTTTTATTTATTTTGTATTCTTGAGTGTATTCTGGAAACCTAATGTATTCATGTAATAGAATTCTAAATAGATGAAGTATTAATGCAGATTGTTCTGGAGCAATTTGTTTTTTTCATAGCATTTCAGTTGATCCAGTACTTATCTAGTTGATTATAAAATGATTTATTCATTAATTTGTTCTCTGATCTTACCAGTTACTGAAGTAAACAGTACTGGTCCATAATTATCATAATCTTCCTTTTAATTTTTTTGAAGTAGAGCAGTAATTTTAACTTTTCATATTATTGTAGAAAGTGCACCAGCTCTCAAAAGCAATGGGATACTGAGAAATATTTCTTACTTTTGATGTTCTCCAAGGTTCATATCATGAGTTCCTGTTGATTTACAAACATTTGGAAATTTAAAGTATTCTGCATCCATTTTAGCTTTTTCCTATTCTTGCTTGTTGTTTTGACTTCCCATATCAGAGGTGTTTGTTCTTTATTACTTTGTTTTTTATTATAGTTGAAATTCTAGTGATAGACAAATCTTTAACAAAAATTCCATTTATACATAAACTCATTGTCACTTGGTTACTATGATTAAACATATGAATGTTATAATTAGGGTTTATTTGGTCATTACCATTAAACCTATGAGATGAAAATTCAGTGTACACAAGGCTCATTAATTGACGATTGCTTCTTCAGAGAGTTTAAACATTCATTGTTTTAATTAAAATTTTTTATAAAATGTTTTCATAAGATGATTTTTTATTAACAGCACCTCTAATATACTTAAAGCATGATCACATAAACAAAATGTGGATTCACATACACTTTTAAAACTACACATTTTAGATAAGCTAGCCACTTCTATTTCCTTGACAAATGAAAGGGACTTTTGTTAGATTCAGCATCAACTTCGGATTTTCTGAATGACCTTGAGGAAATTGTTTACTTGTTCTATATAACACACTTTTCCTGGCTATAAAACTAGGATGGAGGTGTTAATCCTGATCCTACCAAATCTTTGTAGTATTGTAGTGATTAATGAACTCATGTTTGTAAACTATTTTGTTCTTTGTGAAATTGGAATGCCCTAAATAGATGCTATTGTCATTATATTATGTATCATGTTCAGCACAGTGGACTAGATAATCCATTGTATCATCTTATGTTTTAGTTGTCTTTTAATTAAAATTACATGGAGATACTGATATGTTTTCTACAATCTTGTCCTTCCCTACAAATAGCAAGTGAATATTAACATGAAATATTTAAATTAGGGATCCCTGGGTGGCGCAGCGGTTTGGCGCCTGCCTTTGGCCCAGGGCGCGATCCTGGAGACCTGGGATCAAATCCCACGTTGGGCTCCCGGTGCATGGAGCCTGCTTCTCCCTCTGCCTGTGTCTCAGCCTCTCTCTCTCTCTGTGTGTGACTATCATTAAAAAAAAAAAAAAAAGAAAGAAAGAAAGAAATATTTAAATTATACATAATTACAAGGTTCTTAAGAATTTATCAGCTTTAGGGAAAGAGAAGGAGTAAAAAATATTAAGACTCCGGAATTTCAGCAATCATATTTGTAAGGATTGGATTATCTGTTTTATGGTATTCATAATAGTTCATAGTATTAATTTTTAGCTAGTGATGATTGAGTCTTGTCAAAAATAGTATACAATGTTGAACAATCCACAAGTGAAATTGAGAAAAACAAGTACATTTAAAATAGCATTGAAAAAAGTGAAATCTTAATAAAAACGGAGTGCAAGATTGGTACACTGAAAATTACAAAACATTGTTAAAAGAAATTAAGATCTAAATAAGTGAAAGACAAGAAATATTTATAGATTGGAAAACTTAATATTATTAAAATGGCATTATTCCCCAGATTGATGTACAGATTAAACCAATTCATATAAAAATCCCTGAGTCTTTGTGTTGTTACAGAATTCAACCCAGCTGATCCTTTTTTTAAAAAAAATTTTTTTAAATTTTTATTTATTTATGATAGTCACACAGAAAGAGGCAGAGACACAGGCAGAGGGAGAAGCAGGCTCCATGCACCAAGAGCCTGACGTGGGACCCGATCCCGGGTCTCCAGGATCATGCCCTGGGCCAAAGGAAGGCGCCAAACCGCTGTACCACCCAGGGATCCCCAACCCAGCTGATCCTAAAATCACATAGACATACAAGGGACCCAGAATAATGAAACAATATTGAAAAAATCAAAGCTTGAGGATTCATACTTCTCACTTTCAAACATTCCAAAGCTACAGTCATCAAGACAGTATGGTACTGGCATAAGGGGAGGCGTCTAGATCAAGGCAATATAATTGAAAATCCAGAAATAAACCTCTACATTTGTAGTCACTTGATTTTGAACCAAAGTGTCGGGACAATTAAATGGAGAAAAGAGTAGTCTTTGTAGTTGATTGTGCTGGGACAAATGGATATGCATGAAAAGAGAATATTTGGACCCCTACCTCACACCTACACAAAAATTAAAGTTTTTTTTATAGCTGAATCTATAAAATTTTTAGAATGAAACATGGGAGTCAATTTTTAGACCTTGGGTTAGATAATAGTTTCTTAAGTATTAGGCTAAAAGCACAATTCATTCATTCACTGAATATTTATTGAGTACCTCTTATGTACTTTGCTTAATAGTGTAAATAAAAATAAGTAAGTTGCAGGTGGTACACAACTCTAGATTTTTGAGGGCTTTTAAAAAATATGGTAAGTCTCTTTGACTATTAGAGTAATTTTTCTTAAAATATACAGATTGTATGTGCTTGAAAGTAAATAGAAATTTTCCTTTTTTTCTGAACTTCTTATGGATTGGTTTTTTTTTTACTTTTTTAAAATTTTTATTTATTTATTTATTTTATTTATGATAGTCACAGAGAGAGAGAGAGAGAGAGAGAGAGAGAGAGGCAGAGACACAGGCAGAGGGAGAAGCAGGCTCCATGCACCGGGAGCCCGACGTGGGATTCGATCCCGGGTCTCCAGGATCTCGCCCTGGGCCAAAGGCAGGCGCTAAACCGCTGCGCCACCCAGGGATCCCTTATGGATTGTTTTTAAGTATAACCTATTATCTGTCTTACCTTACTTAACTAGACCTTTTTTTTTTTTTTTTACTGATTGCTCTAGGGTTTGCAATACACATACTTATTGTCTGTCTTTATCCCTTCATGTGAAAGATAATCACTAAAGTAGGTTATTTTCATTTCCCCCTTCTTGCCCTTTGTGCTGTTACCGTCTCTTATGTTTTGTATATGTTACAAGCCCTACAACAGCTTGTTTTTGCTTTAACTCTCAATTCTTTTAAAGAAATTAAAAAATATGAAAAAATTTGTTTTATATTCATCTGTATTTACCACTTAAGATGCTTTTTATTCCTTTTGGTAGGTATAGGTTAGCACCTTGTAGCATTGTTCTTTTGCCTGTTTTTCTGGCAGTTCGGGTCTTTTGAAAACAAATTCTCTAAGCATTTCTTTAGTTGAAAACCAATTTTAGTTCTATTTTTTAAAATTTATTCATGAAAGAGAGAGACACACAGAGAGACAGAGAGAGAGAGGCAGAGACACAGGCAGAGGGAGAAACAGGCTCCATGCAGGGAACCCGACGTGGGACTCAATCCCAGGTCTCCAGGATCACACCCTGGGCTGAAGGCGGTGCTAAACAACTGAGCCACCCAGGGGCTGCCCTTTAGTTTTATTTTTAAGTGACATTTTCAGTGGATATAGAATTCCAAGGTGATGGTTTTTTTTTTCTTTTTCCTAAGTTAAGGAAGTTCTTCCATTGTCTTCTGACTTGTATTGTTTCTGATGAAAAGTCAATAATAACTGTTAGTATTCCCTGTGTATAATTTATCTGGTTTTTCCCTTCTCAGCACTGTGTAAACATTTCTGCTTGTCACTCATCTTTAAGGAATTTCATCATGATGTGTCTTGGTCTTTTGGGGTTTATCAATGTTTGCGATATATGGGCTTATATTTTAAACTCATTTGCTAAAATTTAAATGTTATATCTTCATATCATTTTCCCTCTTTCAGAGCTCCCATGACAACTATAGTCTATTTCTCTGTGTATAGTATGTCTGATTTCTGTTTACCCAGATTAGTTCTTTCAGACTTCTTTTCATGCTTCAATCTGTACACTTTTATTGCCTTGTCTTCAAACTTACTGATCTTTTCTTCTCTGTTTATGTACTTTTGAGCACATCCAGTGACTTTTTCATTTCATTTTCAACTCTGTATGTTTTCCCCCTATATTTTCATCTATATTCATTATGTTCTTTGTTCCTTTAAATCCTCAAATATATTTATGCATTTATTTGAAGTCCTTATCTATTAATTCCATCATCTCTGTCATTGCTGTATCTGTTTATATTGTCTGATTTTTCTCCTGATTAAAAGTTGCATTTCCTTTCAAAAAAGTAGGTCTTTTTATTTTGTCAGATTACATTACATGTCTTTAACCTTTATCTTGTCTTTTGTGTCCTGTTGGTGGACAGACTTTACTTATTGTTTACTTGGGTGAGTCTTTATGGTGGGATTTGTTTAGCTTAATTATTTTATTTTTTCAGTAGGCTTCCTTCCCAGCATGGAGCCCAGTGCAGGGCTTGAACTCATGATTCTGAGATCAAGACCTGATGAAGAGTCTGATGTTTAACTGAGCCACACAGGCAACCCTGTTTAGCTTAATTCTAATTCTTAATCCACCCCTTCTAAGGTCCCTGGTAAGTGACACGGGTGTTGAGGGAGGTTCCTGTGGGGCTCTGATGTCTTCACGCTGGGCGCACTCCAGTTGCCCTTCTTGGAATCTCACCCTACACATGTACAGGTTAGTATTCAGACAGAGAGTTAAAGGGACTCATTTATAGATTTCTGGACTTTTTTCTCTATAGAACTCCTCCTCAATAGTTTTCTCCCCCACCAACTCCACTCATCACTGTCCTCAGCTGATGAGACCATGGTGCTCTGCTTGGGTTACCATTCCCGTGCCATGCTTCAGTAAATGGCTCTAGGCAGAAACCCAAGAAGAGTATAGGGCTCACCTCATTTGTTTTCTTTTCTCATGCTTCATAGACTAGAGACAGAAAACAGTTGGTCCTTATATTTTGTTCCATTTTCTACTTCTTTACTCCAGGAAGGCTGGTATAGTGCTAGTTACTCTACACTATCTGAGAATCTCTTATTTATTATTATTATTCTTTAACTTCTTAATTTTTTGTTTCCTTAATTAATGCAGAAACTTTTCCATGTTTTTGCTGTACCACTGCATCTAGAACAAAACCCAACACATGGTAATTGCTTAATAAATATTTGTCGAATGCATTATTAAACTGATGATCTCCTTTTCTCCTTTATTTTGACATTCTTCAGTACTGAGTTCCTCCAATTAGCATTTAAGTATGCTAATCTCTCCTTGTCTTAAATAGCTGGGGCTGGACCTGCTATCACTTAATTCTCAAACTACTCCATTCATGCTTTCACCTAGTAGTTCCCCCTCAATAGTGTTCACCAGGGTTACTCACAGGTCTCAATTGCTTCAATCAGTGGACTTTTCAAGCACTAATCTCACTTGATTTCTGGTGGCATTTGACTCTCAGAGTTTCTTTTCCCTTGACTGTCTTGAGGTAATAAATTTGTACCTTTCTTCTTTCCCTTCTGGCTTTCTCTTGTCCAGTTTTCTTTGCTTTTCCCAGGTAATAAATGCTGGTGACTATTGGAGTATCTTTCATGGCCTTTGACTTATCTAATTCAACACACTCTCGCTTAGCCATATGTCAGTAACTTCAGTTATCACCCACATGCTGCTGTTTTCCAAATATATTTTTTTGCCCAGTCACACTTTCCTCTGAGCTTCAGATTCAGGTAGACAACTGGGTGTGCACTTCCGTGTCCATCAGGCTTTCAAGCTCAGTATCCCATAAACTGAGCTAATCATTATTCTTGCCTTTTTGACAGTATCATTTTTGAGATTGTACCTTCCATAACTAATTCCAAGAATCTTTTCCTAATTCTCCGAAGCGTTCGGTACTTTTCTCTCTTAACATTTAAAGCCCTTGTATGAAAATTGCCATGTAGCCTTGCTCCAAAGTTGGTTGTTTCCCTAATTAGATCATAAGATCCTTGATGGCAGAAACTGCTTCTGTTGGTAGGTGCTCAGTAAGTATTTGTTGGATAAACAAATGAAGGAATGAATAAGATTCATTTGGAAGTTAATTATTTTATTGAATATGGCATGTAGTTTATTCTTCTCTCTCTCTTTTTAAAGATTTTATTTATTCATGAGACAGAGAGAGAGAGAAAGAGGCAGAGACACAGGCAAAGGAAGAAGCAGGCTCCATGCAGGGAGCCTGACATGTGACTTGATCCAGGAACTCTAGGATCATACCTTGAGCTGAACCACCAAGCCACCCAGGCATCCCTATTTTTCTGCTCTTGAACAGTAAACACAACTAAAATGTTTTAGTAGCTAGAATGTTCTAGTAATAGCTGTGGCAGTGATGGTGGTCTTATCAGGCAGGGAGCAGTGATGAATTCAACATTATGTGGCAGCCTGTGGAATGAGGGGTGTGTGTGTGCACAGGCCTGTTAGATATGTACACATACACTCACACACATACAAAATCCACCCCAAAGGAACAGTCAGAATATTGAGTAATATTAGTCTGTGTTAGACAGTGGGATTGGGCCCAGTGACATGCCCTCTCCCCCTCCCAGTACCAGTGTTGTGACAGATATTGGGGGTGAAGTGGGGAGGCGTGGATCCTTGGACTTCCTATTGTGCTGTATTTCCAGTATTAATGATGTGAGCTCTCAGGCAAACCCTGGAGCCAGAATTGCTTGGGTTTTAATTCCAGCTCTACTAAGATGTGACCTTTAGCATATTTTGTTACCTTTTGGACTTAGTTTCTTCACATGTGAAACGGGGATGAAGATCATACTCAGAGAGGAGTTGTTTGTAAAGCACTTAAAGCTGCCTGGCACATAGTAATTGCTGTTGAAGGGTTTGTTAAATAAATTCTTAAGGGGATCCCTGGGTGGCTCAGTGGTTTGGCGCCTGCCTTTGGCCCAGGGCGTGATCCTAGAGTCCCGGGATTGGGTCCCACATTGGGTTCCCTGCATGGAGCCTGCTTCTCCGTCCTCCTGTGTCTCTGCCTCTCTCTCTCTCTCTCTCTCTCTCTGTCTATCATAAATAAATCTTTAAAAAAAATAAATTCTTAAGACCACATTATTGGAGGCCATTCTGTCACCTCCATTTTGCAGATCCAAATCTGAAATCCAAACAGCTGAAGTGTGACTGAGGGTTCCTCATGGAGTAGAGCTGATCTGTCTCCAAGTCACTTCCCTTAACTACAACCTCCTCTTTGCTTACCATGACAGTCTCCACTTGATGTCACAAGGCAGGCTCATGCAAACAGGTGTTCTCTACCGCTGGCCCTGTCGAGGATTTATACAAGAAAAGGAAAACGATAGGCGCAGAGGAGTCCATGAAATACACATAGAAAATGAGTGTTGAGAGTCTAAATTTTAGAGAATAGAGTGAGTTAGATCAGTGGTTCTTAGGCTGCATGAGAGGATCCGGACCTCTGTGGGAGGGAGCCAGTAGTTTTCAGAGCTCCACTTGGGACTCTGAGGTATAGCTGTGGCTGAGAAGAACCACTGATGTAGAGCTCACCAAGGCTTCAGTTACAGTCTTGTTCCTCTAGGTTCTCTAAGAGACAACCTCATCAAAAGTAGACCTCTCAATATTTTCCTAGTGCTGGGATCTGGGGATTCTTCTTTTTTTTTTTTTCCTGCAGCTTAATTCACCCTTGCAAACCACTATGCGCTGCTAGTCACCATGGCAAGGGAAGAGCAGAGCCCAAAGTGGTAACAAAGCCAGTGTCTGGCTCAGTCCGTTAAACATCTGACTTTACTCAGGTTCCAGATCCTGGGGTCCTGGGATCTGTTAGGTTTTTTAGAAACTAAATGGAAATGAGACCGCCAAGGCAAGCGAGGGTCCAAGAACAGATTTTATTGCAGGCACCCTCGGGCGAGGTTCCACGACTCACGGAGGGAAAGAGTGAGTCGGGGAAGTCGTGCCAAGACAAGATGGCAGGGGGTTTACATAACGTTGTAAGGCAGAACGGTTTCCTATTGGTTGGCTCATATGCAAAGGAAGGATTGCAATCCAACCAGTCAGAGTGACCCTCACTATGCAAAGGAAGGATTGCAATTCGGTCAGTCAAAGGTGACTTCCTCCTCTGGGGTTTGAAGGGCTTTGGGTCCGGTTGGGGAAGTCCAAAGGAGAGGTCTAAGGGTTTGCGTCAAGCTGTCAGCAGGTCATTGGTCCATTGACGTCCCAGGTGGAGGTGGTGGCAGGAACCTCAGCCATTTTGGGGTATCCGCCATCTTGAGGAGTTTCTCTTCCTGCCTGGCCCCAACAGGATCGAGCCCCACATCTCAGAGAGTCTGATTCTCCCTCTCCGTGTGCTCTTTCTTTTTGCACGCTCTCTCTCAAATAAGTAAATCTTAAAAAAAAAAAAAAAAGCCCATATTTTAGTTTAAGATTTCATAGGGAAGCAGTGGCTGAATACTCAATTTGTAATTGATATGCACAGAAAATTCTGTTGCCAGAACAGGTGTTATAATGTCTTGGCTGCTCAAAGTTTTCCTTTTGCTGGCCATGGCAGTGATTGATTATGTCATGTGACAGTATTTCAGGTGGCTGCTGATGCTTAGGTTTTTACCTTTTTTTTTTTCAAGAACTATTTATTTATTTTAGAGAGAGTGTGTGTGCAAGAAAGAAGAGGAACAGAGAGATGAGAGAGAATCCAAAGCCGACTCCACACTGAGTGCAGAGCCCAACAGGGGGCCAGATCCCAGGACCCTGACATCACGACCTGAGCTGAAACCAAGAATCAGCCACTTAACCGACTCAGCCACCTAGGTGCCCCTCAGATTTTTGCTTTTAAGAAAAGATGAATTAGCCTGGCAGGTGGAAGATTAAATGAAGAATTGAAGGATAATGAGAGGCTAGCTTTGGGGAAGGAATGTCTTTATCCTTCTTTTCAGGTATTCCAGTGTATGTTTTTCTCCACAATGAGAATAGTTTCCTGATACATGATGATAATCATGATAATCACCTTTAACAGTGCACAGAAAAAAAAAAAAAACAGTGCACAGAGTAAGTGTCACTGGTATTAAAAGGGAGAAGTGTAACATTTTGCATTTACTTCTAGGCATATTTCCTGTGGTAAGCATGTGCACCATGGTAAATGTACCACTTTTTTCATTCATTTAGTACATATTTATTTAGCATGTACTATGTGCCAGTTAAATTTTCAATTCTTGGGAGACTGGTGAACTAAATGGACAAAAACTACCCTTTTTTAAAAAAGATTTCATTTATTTATTCATGAGAAACGGAGAGAGAGAGGCAGAGACAGACAGAGGGAGAAGCAGGCTCCTCACAGGAAACCCAATGCTGGACTCAATCCCCGGACCCTGGGACCATGCCTTGAGCTGAAGGCAGACGCTCAACCACTGAGCAACACAAGTGTCCCAAACTCCTACCCTTTCTGAACGTTTACTTAATAGCAACATTTAGAGGGGATAAAGACTAAATAATAAACATAATGAATAAATTATTTTTAAAAGATTTTATTTATTCATGAGCGACACAGAGACGTAGGCAGAGGGAGAAGCAGGCTCCCTGCAGGGAGCCTTATACAGGACTTGATCCTAGGACCCTGAGATCATGACTTCAGCCAAAGGCAGGTCCTCAACCACTGAGCCCCGATTAATAAATTACGTAGTATGGCATAAGGTGAGGAGTGCTATGGGGAAAGAAAAGAGAAGGGGGTAAGTGGTGGGGTGAGTGGCCTCCAGTTTTCAGTGCTTCACGAGGATGGTGACAATTGAGCAAAGAATTGAGAGGACTGAGGGGGTATGCAGCGCAGTTTTTCAGGAAAGAGTGTTCTGAGTGCAAAGGATGGCAAAGGAACGTTCAGCAGGTTCCCAGGAGTTAGTAGTAGTCCATAGGCTTCAGACAGCTGTGATCCATAGAGGAAAAGCCTGGAGAGAGAACAGGAGCTTTGGCCATGAGTGCCTATGTGAGGATTTTGGTTTTTCCTTTGCATAAGATAGGAAGCCATCAGGAACGCTTGGGTGGCTCAACGATTGAACATCTGCCTTTGGCTCAGGGCATGATCCCCAGTGGGTCAGTAATTGAGTCCAGCATTGGACTCCCTGCGAGGAGCCTGCCTCTCCCTCTATGTCTCTGCTCTCTCTCTGTGTCTCTCATGAATGAATAAATAAAGATATTTTTTAAAAAAGGGAAGCCATCAGAACAAGAAGTAACAGGACCAACAGGAAAGGGCCACTGAGGCCCTAAGCTGGGACCCAGGACCAGTGCAGTTATCCAGGCAGAAGAGGGACGGGTCCAGGGTGACAAGGACATCTCTGAGGGTAGAGCCAACAGGCTTCTGTGATGGACTTGTGATCTGAGAGAAGTGGGAAGTAACCCCAGGCCATGCTCATTTCTACTGAAGTTCACATAGGCTGCATCTGTTAATTTAATACGCTGATTGCAAATTTTATTTCTTTTTCTTGTTGGGCATTTATAATATAATTTAGTATATTCTGAAAACTATACTAAGATGATTCTTCTCATTTGCCGAGTGATATGTTTACCTATTTGTATTTTGAGATTTCACATTTGATTTCAAGGATATAAATTTTAAATAAAAGTGTAGTTCAAAAGTAATTTCAGTTCCTCAAAATTAAATTATTTAAAATTCAATAATTATTTGGGTCATTTTACTTCACTTAGTGCTTTACATTAAAATTTTCCTGTTTAATGAATACTTAACTCAAAAGTAAAATTTGCTAATCAAATTGTCAGACTCTGTTAAATGGCTTGTTGAAATGTTTATTTAGCAGTTATTCCTGATTTTTTAACATTATGGAATGCCCTCTAATCCATTTTTTTTTCTTGGTAATTGTGATATGTGGCAGTAGTTAACAGTTATTAAAAAAAAATTCTTTATTACAAAACTGGGCAAAACCAACCATAATTTCACTATTCTGAGACAACTCTTAATAGTATTATTTCCTTTCAATCTTTATTTCTCTGCTTATTTGTATGAATAAGTGACATTTGGAGTAAATATAATTCTGTGATCTCCTCCCACCCCTGCTTAACATCAAAATAAAATCTATTCTTCCTGCTTTGATAGAAATGGATCTTGTCATTCTAAGAGCTGAGTGATTATAATGAAATTTAATGTTCAACTATTCTTAGAAATTTTGGTTATCTTCATCTCTAAAAAATTATAAATAGGATTGCCATTAAAATAATGGTGCATAAAAATCTTTCTTGTATTTTGGATTAGTTTCTTAGAGTACATTCCTAGAAGTTGAGTAGTTTGGAGAGTAGAAACATTTTTGATGATCTTTATGCATATTACAGTGTTGCTTTCCAAATATTATATGAATAAAAAAATAATAGTTATGATGACTGAGCTCTCAGTTGTGCCAGGCAATACTCAGTACTTCTGATGTTTCCTTTCACTAAATCTCACTAAATCCAAGAATCCCGTGTGTGTGTGTGTGTGTGTGTGTGTGGGTGTGCTTTTTTCCTGCTTTACTGCTAGAGAAACTGAGCCCAGAAGGATGATAAATGCAGAGCCCAGGATTCATGGTTCCTGTGGTCTGTCTCCTCCAGAGCCCCTGCTTCTCCATTTGCTAAGCTGTGTGGCTTTCCCGGGCATGATAGCAGCATATCCATTCAATCCTAGGTAGCTACTCTTGTAAAATTCCCATTTAAAAATCTAATTTTCTACATATATTTTTGTTTGGGTTTACTTGTCTTTGAATATTAATGAAAAGTTACTTACATACATATTAGCCCTTTGTATTTCTTGTTTTGTACATTGTCTTTTCATGATCTCAACTTGTTATTAACTTGCTATGACTCTTTTTACATTGAGGAAATCATATTGTATCATATTTATTACAGATATTTTGTTTCCAGGTTTGTGGTTTGCTTTTCATTTTAAGCTAGTTTGATTGCAAATTTTGAGTTTGGTAGAAAATATGGTCAAAGTAGATTAATTGGTTTCCTTTATTATTTCTTCTGTTGCTTTGAAACGTAGAAACATCATCCAGAAAGTTGATAGTTATATCTGCATTTTCCCTTAATTATGAGATTTTGTTTAGAATTGTGTTAAACTTATAAATCAATTTGGGAATAACTGACATTTAAAAAACAGTCTTCCCATGCATAGCAAATCTCTTTATTCAAATCTCTGTCATTTTTAGTGTCTTTTAATGAAGACTTAAGAGTCATGTAGCTAAAAGGTAAAATTATAGCAAACAATATAAAGAAAATATTAGTATTTTAGAAATGAAAAGGAAAGAGCTGGACAAGAGAGTTTATCTGTTTCAGAGCACGTCTACAGACTCATTTTCTAATGGAGTTTGTATGTTTTTACTCTAATTTCCAAGAATATTTTTTTTCTGCAAGAGATTTACAATAGACATTTTTGCATCTCATAAATTAAATATGGTGCATAATTTTCAATTGTGTCTTGGGTTAGGTTTTATATGTTAATTTGTATATTCTGTTAATGAAATAAGAGAAAATATATAGTTAAAACTTACATTTATAGGAAATTTACATATCCATCAGATTAGCTTTAGCTTCTTTCACTAAGAAGTACATGTGGTTTAAACAAGGTAGAGGTTTATTTCTCTCTTAAATTTTGAGAGATTGGTGGTCCAGGGCTGATACGGTGAGTCCACCATCACTAGGATTCAGGCTCTGAGTGATTCACTGCTTTATCTTCCACAATGTGTCTCTTCTTGGTCCTAGATGGGTGCTGTTGTCCAAGTGTCATATGTCTCCGCGTGCAGGAAGGAGGGGAACAGAACACAGGATGAGTAGCATATGCTCAGCTTTCTTTGAAGGTTTCTGAAAGCTTCTTCACAGTCCTTACACTGCATTTTGTTGGCCAGAACTTTAGGCCCATGGGACAAGATGCAGTGTCTTGTGCCCAGATGAAAATCAGGAGTTATATTACTAAGGAGAAATGGGAGAATGAATATTGGGCTAATTAAGTAGATGTCTCTGCTCCAGGTCATTTTTATTTATCTAGGTCTATATCTGTCTCTCTCTAACATTTATTTTATGTACAATTAAAGGAAAGGCAACATTTCTAATATTAATTTAAAAAATAATTCTTGGGATCCCTGGGTGGCGCAGCGGTTTGGCGCCTGCCTTTGGCCCAGGGCGCGATCCTGGAGACCCGGGATCGAATCCCACATCGGGCTCCTGGTGCATGGAGCCTGCTTCTCCCTCTGCCTATGTCTCTGCCTCTCTCTCTCTCTCTCTCTCTCTGTGACTATCATAAATAAATAAAATAAATAAAAAAATTAAAAAAAAATTTAAAAATAAAAATAAAAATAAAAAATAATTCTTTATGCTGTTTTCACCCCTGGATACAAATTTTTATGATACAAAGTTTTATGATGAAGCATTATTGGACTTGGAAGGTACCTTTGATACTATTTAACCCTGATGTCACCCAGTATATTCTGTGGGCAAGGAAGGTGGGTGAGACAAAGGGAAGGCTGGACTTGTTTGGGAAGAGTTCAGACCTGGAATTGTGAATTCTCATTCTGCTTTGTTGTGAAAGTGAGCATGTCTTGGACTGAGTGCTGACTCTTACCTCTTGGGACCATCCTGAGAAATAGTCCCACAGGAGGAAAGACTTACATATTTTAGGAAAAGAACATTCTTCTCTATTCTGTCTAAATTGACTTTAGAAAGAGATAATTTCTGACTGGCAAGATTCTGGAGGGCAAATAGTGCATCCTTATGAATTGCTTGACACAAATCCATGTACATAAGGCCCTTAATGTTTCTAATGGCAGTGATATGATAATGGCAGGACTGAAACTATGTTTAATTTATAGTTTCGACTCTACTTGTAACTTCATGAATGATTTCATTTAAGAATACATAGTATACAGTTAAATGCTAGATAATTTATGCTCAGAGTTGTGTTTTTGATAAAATTGTGTCCTCTGAGGACGCCTGGGTGGCTCAGCTATTGGGTGTCTGCCTTCGGCTCAGGTCATGATCCTGGGATCCGGGATCAAGTTCCACATCAGGCTCCTTGCAGGGAGCCTGCTTCTCCCTCTGCCTATGTTTCTGCCTCTCTCTGTGTGTCTCTCATGAATAAGATAAAATCTTAAAAAAAAAATTGTGTTCTCTATAACTTAAAACTGAAACAACAGGTAACTTTCTTGTTTTTATATTTGAGTGTCATTTCAGAATTGTGTAAAAGTTTGGCCAAAAAACCACATTGATATAAATTTTGCTTTGCACATTTTGCACTGTTTTTCAACTCGCTTGATTTTACAAATCACTTGATTTTCCGAATTACAGGTTAGAATTGACACTAGAACAATATTGGTTTGAATGGCGTGGGTCCACTTATATTTGAATTTTTTTGATAGAGTACAATACTATAAATATATTTTCTCATCTTTATGATTTCCTTAGAAACATTTTTTCTCTAGCTTTATTGTGAGAATAAAATTTATAAAACATATAACATACAAAATATGCATTAACCAACTGTTTATGTTATCAGTAAGTCTTCTGGTTAATGGTAGGCTATTAGTAGTTAAGTTTTGGGGGAAGAGAAAAGGTATACATGGATTTTTGATTACCTGAGGGTTGGCCACCCAACTCCTGCCTTCAAGGATCAACTGTACTTGATATTACAAATGCATCTGTATTACAGCCTCAAAGATGTAAATCACCTTATTTTGACAAATTTTTGAAAATTGAAACAAAGCTAATGAAAAATAGTGTTCACCATGTTCATGTAGTATAATTAGAAGGGCTTTCTGCACATGTAATTATTTCATTATTAATTGTTATAATTCATTAGATGAGAACTAAAGTATTAAGTCATTAATGCAAAAACTTGAAAAAAGAAAATTTTAGAACTCCTTTGTTCTTTTAACTTGAAGATATTTTCTTGTTTTGGTCTACTTTCAAAATAGGCACAAACATTTATGTATATGCCTATATAATGTATATTATATAATATGCAGATTGTACATATTATATATTTTTACATATGCATTATGTAATATATACATATTATATACTATACATATTATACATTTATACTATGTTTAAACATACATGCATCTACATATAGTATATTACAGATGCATGTAGACACAACCCTTGAATGGAAGCTACCTATGTCAAACCACATCCTGCTTGATGACATGTATTTTATATTCTCTTAACTCAAAACTTCTATATTTTGAATTTAGTTTCCATAGGCTAATCATTGAAAGTACAATAAGCAATTTTTAAAAAGATTTTTAAAAATTAATATATTCGGGATCCCTGAGTGGCGCAGCAGTTTGGCGCCCGCCTTTGGCCCAGGGCACGATCCTGGAGACCCGGGATCGAGTCCCACATCGGGCTCCCGGTGCATGGAGCCTGCTTCTCCCTCTGCCTATGTCTCTGCCTCTCTCTCTCTTTCTCTCTCTGTGACTATCATAAATAAATAAAAATTAAAAACATTAATATATTCATGAGAGACACAGAGAAGCAGAGACACAGACAGAGGGAGAAGCAGGCTCCATGCAAGGAGCCCGATGTGGAACTCAAACCTAGGAATCTGGGATCATGCTCTGAGCCAAAGGCAGGCGCTCAACTGCTGAGCCACTCAGGTGTCCCAACAATAAGCAATTTTTAAGTGTCTAACTTTAAAAGGCTGTTTTATACTTTAAGAAATAAGGAAATAGTTGTCAAACCATCTATGAAAATACTCCTGATTTCTAAATGAAATATTTTTAGAGCTTCCATGACCTCCTAAGGAAGTCATTTTCTAGTTTACTACTAACAATACTTTTGCAAAGTGTTCTAAAAATATATTAATTAGTGTATAATAGCCTTTCGAATGAGTTATTACGGGTTTGTATAAATGATGATTTGAAAAAGTTCATGAAGTCTCGTGTGAAGAACTATGGTTATTGCCTGACAATTAACAATTTGAAATATATCTAGTTTTATACATTTGTACTTTAAAAGAAATTGATACAAAATCAGTCAAAGAAAAATACTTTTTTAAGGATTCATTAACTGTAATGGACTTCATTACCCATAATTTGGGGACACAAGAAAGCATTCACCGTAAGAGCTGTGATATGCCATGTTGGGTCACATCAGCCTGCTGGTAGCTCTCTGATGTTGACTATCAGAGGCTTTTTGGTTGGGGAGGTTGGTGGGGAATGCTTGCCTTTGCCATGTCCTCTCAGAGCATTGGGGTTACAAGGCAGCAGCCCTGATTATCTTTTGTGACCTGTATTGTATACATCATTTCTAAGTGAGTGAAAAGTCTTAGTGAGCCTACTTAAATTTTTAGTCTGAATCATTTCTAGAAGGAGCTTACTCCTAAACCCCTGAATGAACAGCAGCAACTGCTCTGGCAGTCAGGAAACTAGATCTTTGGTTTGTAATAGGAGTGCCCCGTGCCTCAGTCATGTTCATCATTACATAAAATTTTGGTTATGCCCATTTTACTCTTGTACTTGTAGAGCACTAATGTTTTTAATCTATCTCTATATGGGCCTCATATCCTCTTAATTATGTTAGCTTATTTTTGATGTCCTCCATCTCCTCTTGAGTTGAACCTGTGTGGATTCTATACAGCATCAGAGGTAGAAAGGCACCATGGTTCTTTAGAAGAGGAAGTCAAGTAATGTTCTGTGTTTCAAATACTCTTCCTGATGATACTCATCACTTTTGCATGCTTTCAGCAGGAACTTACTGAGTCTGTTTCAGTAGGAAATAGCCCCGACCACTTAGGGGGGGCCTGTCATCTCTGGAGTATGTTGAGTTATTATCTTGAGTGTGTTACCTGCAAGTTGTTGGTGTTGACACCCACCACTCTCCTGACAAGGCTCTCAGCTTTTTTATGTTACATGGTCGATTAGCTTTGAATTTTACCACCACCAAATGCTTTCTTTTTCCTAGCACATCTGGAGAATTCCTTGTGCGTTTCTTCTCCTAGGTCATCATTAAATAAGACCATTTTTCTAGCACCTGACACTACAGCTGAAATTGCTCTTTCCAGGAAACAGACTCCCTGTTATTATGCTACCTTGAGCCAGGGACTAAATGTTTTTTCTTAGTCTAAAGGTAATTCATTTTGTTGGTTCATTTTTGTGCCCTTTCTCGTTTTAGTGGAAAAACCTACCAAAGTGTTTAAAGAACCAAATTAAGTTATAGTTTTAGGCCATTTCTTATCAAAACATCATTTATCTTTCAAAGTATTTTAGTGAGCTATGATACGTGTGTTTATATTTATAGTATTATTTTTGCCTAGAAGATAGGCTCGGTTCTACCCAGTAGTCTTATGAGGCAGGAAAATACATTTCTTTTTTTTTTCTTTTTTCTTTTTCTTTTTTTTTTTTTTTTTTTTTGTATTTTAGGAGACTAAGACTGTCAACTATCCAGAATATATAGGAAGAGGAAAAGATTAGGGTAGGGAGGTAGGAGATATGAAATGTAAGTGCCTTGGAAAGAGTCTAAAAATCTGCCAATATTCTGAAGAGGGGAAAGGCTTCTTCCTGTCTCCCAGGTCTGAATCCAGAGGCCAAGAATAGGACAAAGTAAGTGAAAGAGTACTTAAGGTGCTAACTTAAATGGAAAATACATTTCTTTTGGGTGAGTAATTAATTTTATACTCTCCTTTCTGTAGTGCATATTAGAAATTCTTAAAAATGTGAGCCTTCTATGTAGTAATTACATATCTTGGAATTTATTGTAGGAAATACTAACAATCATAGGCAATATCTCTCTGTTGTGTGCCATGTTTTGGGCACTGTTGTAAACATTTTACATATTTTAACTTCTCTAACTCACCATATTCTTGTGAGGGTAGTACTGTGTTTACTTTTTTTTTTTTTGGCTAAGTGACTTTTGTAGTATCACAGAGCTAGTGTGTGATAAAGCCAGAATTTTATTTTGCCTCTGTTATATCCAGAGATGTGTGTAAAAAATAAATAAAAGATTAAAAATTTTGAATCTTCTTATATTTCCATGCATAGAAATTTCTGTTAAATAAGGGAATCATATAATTCTGTGAGGATATTAAAAAATCAAGTTGTAGAAGATACTTTCCATAATGCTAAATCTGAAATAAGTATAATACTATTTTAATAGAAAGAGTATTAATGCACATATATTGGAATATAAGTATTGTATGAATTAGGAAAACACCTGACAGAATAATGTCCTGATTACCCTGGATGTTGGGATTATTAGTGATTTTATTTGTGTGTGTGTTTTTCTATTTACTAAACTTTTTTCCATTGAGCGTATGATTCTGGGTTTGGGGAAAAAAGTTATTTAAAATTATTTTAATTAGATTAAAAGTTTTACTTATAGTTATGTTCTTGTCATTGTGCTAGTTAAGTAAGTAAAGATACTAGATATCAAGTTATCAGAATCTTTTCTGGAGCCTTTCTTGTGGATGTTAGATTTATTTCCTATTTGTCTTTTAGCATAGTTGTCTTGTAAATGGCATGGCTTCAGGATTTTGACCAAGAAATTCATAGTTTCCTTCTGTGTTCCTCTACAACATCTGGATAAATACTGTCTGATTCCACTGATTTTCTGTATACAGTTTGTCAAGAGTTAAGAACTCTCATGCGCTGTTTAGATAGCCATTGGATGGTATTGCATTAGTATGGTAATCATAATAACAAAGCTCTTTGTAAAACTTTCTGTATGTTATTTGACATGTTTGAATGTACCTCTCACCCTGTCAAAGAAAATGGATTGGATCTTAAGGGGATGGTTTGTTTGATTTTGGGTTTCAGTGTGAGTTTCTCACCTTATTTCAAAAGCAGTTGAAGCAAATAGCCCAGGATGTACTATAGTTCTGATACATTTGATTCCCTTAGTTTACAATTCACTTTGGCTATGAAACTTGCCCCAAGGTTTCCAATAAAAACTGAAACATTAAGCCTACTCTTTGTTGTTACTCCTGTTCAACTGGGCATGTTGAATGTTTATCTGACCAATTTACCAACATTTAAAGAACCATTTAGGTTTGGATATCATGTCAGTAATAGCCTTCTGGCCTGTGTGCTTTCTTATTTGACCTTGTGCTGCCCTAGTTGTTAGCAGATTCGTTTCCTGTTGCTACCATAATAAATTAGCACAGACAGCAGCTCAAACAACACTTATTTATTATTTTACAGTTCTGTAGTTCAGAAGTCTAGGTCAATATGGCCCAAATCAAGGTGTCAACAGAGCTAAGTCCTTTTTTGAAAGCTCTGAAGATGAATCTGCTTCCAAGCTCATTTAATTCACATTGTCTGACTTCAGTTCCTTGAGGTTGTAGGCCTAAAACCATTTCCTTGCTGGCTTTCAGTGGGGGCTGATCTCTGCTCCTAGAGGCTGCCCACATTCGTTCTCATGGAAACAAGAGAAACATGGGAAACCATTTGGCTCTCTCCAGAAACAGCAGCTCACATCCCATTCAAGGGAATCTTCTATTTCCCTTCCGTTGCATCTCTGTTCTTTAAGGTTAGATTAGGCTCACCCATAATCCAGGATAATCTCCCCATTATTCCACAAAATCCTTTTTGGCTTGTAAAGTAATATATTAACAGGTTTCAGGGGTTAGGGCATGACTGCCTTTGGGTGCTGCTCTTTTAACACAGTGAGCCTATTTGTTCTCTTATAAACCTGTTCTCACATAACCATTGTGTTAGTCACAGTAACAGGCCCCAGAAATTAAGAGAATCAGTCCTGATGCAGGAGTTGGTAAAAACTTGTAGAGGATTTATGATAAACACTTATGTTGGTATTTTATGATTCTTTTATTTATTTATTTATTTATTTATTTATTTATTTATTTATTTATTTATTTATTTATTTTTAAAGTCTATTTTTTTTTATTTTTATTTACTTATGATAGTCACACACACAGAGAGAGAGAGAGAGAGAGAGAGAGAGGCAGAGACACAGGCAGAGGGAGAAGCAGGCTCCATGCGCTGAGAGCCCGATGTGGGATTCGATCCGGGGTCTCCAGGATCGCGCCCTGGGCCAAAGGCAGGCGCCAAACCGCTGCGCCACCCAGGGATCCCGGTATTTTATGATTCTTAAAGTAACACTGGTAGAGATGGAAAATAAGGCTTTATACAGAAGGAAGCACTGAAGTGGGTCCTTTCAGGGTATTTTGGGTTTTAATATTTTAAGGATTGAGGAGTTAATAGAAGGCAGGAAGCACTTGATCACCTGAACGAATACAGTGGAGGATTGGGCATGGTGTGTTGGTGTGGCAGTGAAGGGGTTACATTGACTTAATTAAGAGATACCAGGAAGTAATATGTATTCATGGTAGAAGGGTTGGTCAGGAAATGGAATTTAGGTATAATTTCCAAAATGGGAGACCACTTAGTTGTGGAGTAAGAAAGTAGTATGAGGAAATTAGTGAAAAATTAGTGTTGGAGTGATATGCAGGATGGATTGAAGGTGAAGGAAGGTGGAGTTAGGACTGTTGGTCAGGTGCTGCAGTTACCTGAGCACAGAGTCCCCAGTCTGGACCATTATCATCAAGCCCTTCTTACTTTGGTCATTTTAAATATCGGTGTCATGAGACTTATGATTTTAAGGCAGAGGATACTTCATTAATTCCTTCTTTGATGGTACTTTTGGTATTACTGTATATAGTAAATCACTCTCTCTCTTTGTTAAGGCTGTGATGTTGGTAAGAGTGATGAACTTTTCTCCTGTGTCAGACTTATAATGCTTCATACACTGTTCTAATAGTTGTCTTCAGAACACATTCAGGATAGAAGAATTGCTTTTTCTATTTGAATATGAAGAGCTGAAATTGAGAAATCTGAAGTTATTTTATGAAGATCATTCAGCTTGTCAGTGTCATAAGTAGAAGCAAAATTCTGTGCTTATTTATTTATTTGTGATAGTCACACAGAGAGAGAGAGGCAGAGACACAGGCAAAGGGAGAAGCAGGCTCAAGGCACCGGGAGCCTGATGTGGGATTCGATCCTGGGTCTCCAGGATCGCGCCCTGGGCCAAAGGCAAGCGCCAAACCGCTGCGCAACCCAGGGATCCCAATTCTGTGCTTTAATTGTGATCCAATGCCATCTCCCTGCAGCTCTCCTTAGAGATAATTTGAGTGAGTCTTCAGATGCACTGCTTAAACTAAGCTGAATAATCTTCCTGCTAAATAAATAATGTATATATTTACTAGTTTTTAAAGACATAACTTATATGTGAGGCATACAATAAATACTTTGGGGTCCTTGGATGCAGGGACTTGAGTATCTTGCTGTCCCAGTACTTATTATGCAGTTTAAGAAGGAGCCATGAATGCTTATTAAATCATGATTGATGATTGAGATCACCTGGGCTAACCTTTGGAGGTCTTCTGATTCTCTTCTAAACTGCCAGAGGCCTAAGGGCCAGTCGACAACCTGGGGTAACCGCACTCTGGATCACTGATGTTTGTTTGGGGTCCCAGCTCAAAGGCTCACAATGCCCTTTGTAAAACATGGTCTTGTTTTAAAATATTTTTTTAAATCCTTTTTGGGGAGATTGAGATTCACAAGCATTCATAAATGTTCATATCAGAAAGTGTAAATAGGGGACGCCTGGATGGCTTGGCAGTTGAACATCTGCCTTCGGCTCAGGGCGTGATCCTGGGATCTGGGATTGAGTCCCACATTGGGCTCCTTTCAGGGAGCCTGCTTCTCCCTCTGCCTCTCTCTCTGCCTCTCTCTCTCTCTCTGTCTCTCATGAATAAAGAAATAAAATCTTTAAGAAAAAAAATGTAAATAGCCTTTTCTAAGGAGATCTGATTAATTTGTTAAATTCAGACTAGCATTTTAGACATGATTTCACTAAAGGTTACAGGCACTCTTTGGCTCTAAAATTTCATTTCAAAGTAAGAGGTCCCTAAAGGCTAGTTTGACTTATTTAATTATACGATACAGAACTGGGGTATTAGTTTTATAAAAACCCTCTTCAAGGCAAATTTGTAATTTAATACAAAGTGGTAAATTGGTATACCTTTAACATTTGTATCATGAGACAAATGATGTAGATCAGGATTAAGTGAAGGGAAAAATTTTTTATGGTATTACATTTAAGTTAAAAATGACAATATTTGTATAGTTTTGAGAAAATTTGAAAATGTGAAATCTCCTAAGAAACTGTGTAAGCAGTTGACCTGAATGGCATAATTTTAACTAGCCAGAAAATGCTGCAAAAGCATTTGTAAATCATAAATGAAATCTGGTGTTTTCTTCTCAGTTAACAGTTTATGTGTTTCTATATATAGTGAAGTGTCTAGGACTGGATCCTGGAGGATGTAGTCTGTGCTGTGACATGCCTTCTAACTTGGTGGGGGAGGATACACAGAGACCTAGGAAAGAGATTTCTGAGGTGGCTTACTCTGGGCCCAGAGTACTCAGCAGAAAGTACTCGGTGCAAAGAAGTATTGGATTAGTGAATGCAGGTGGCCCTTTTTTATAATCTTGTCTGCCTGATGAATAACTACCCATCTTTTGATATTATTAAAGATGTATAAGAATCCTGGAGAGAGTCATTTTTGATCATTCACCATGTTTATCCCTGATAATATGCAGATATCACAGCATTGACAATAACCCAGTGGATATAGTGCACCAGAATGAAAAATGCAAAATGGGCAGGCCTTGGGTGCCTAGCCTCCCAGAGCAGGAGAAAAATACTTGTTAAGAAAGATACTTGTTAAGTATCAGAAATCAGAATTATCAAATATTAAGTAAGCTGTGTTGGTTGTTAACAACCAGTCAGACTTTTGATTTGCAACAATGTGAAAACTACTTTTTCTTTTCATCAAGCTTGAAGATAAAGGAAAATTAGAAACCTTTAGCCCAGACAGGAGTTAGTTCTGCTCCAGTAATTATAATGTATTTCTCCCCCACCCCCACCCTTCTCTTCTCTCATCATGTTTTTTGCTTTAGCAGGTGCCTAATAAATGTTCAAGAATACTGTGGGGAGAACATTCTAGTTCAAAGGAAACTTTCTTTATTGTATTTGCTGTTATCATAAATTACTGTATTTCTAATACTTTCTTTTACTTTGCATCCCCTTGCAAAACTCTACTTCCATTTCATCAGGTTTGTCCGATGGTAGGCTTGTGAGTTTTTGGAATAAAGCTCATTCACTTGCACAGCTGAGAATTAGACCATTGTTTTGTGTTCCCCTCTATAGGAAACATGTCCTCCTCCCTTTTACCAGTTGATGGCCTCCAAATTTTGTCACCTGTAATTCACTTATCTACACAAGATCAATTTATTCATTTGTTCAATAGGTATTTATTGAACAACTAGTAGGAACCAGGAATGATTTTAGGTATGGGGATAAAGCTGTTTTATCATTCAGACATGGTACCTGCCCTTACAGATAGAACAGTCCAATAGAGAAGGCAGATGATTGGATTAATAATTAGAGTGTAATGTGATAGAAGTGTCATAGGGGACAGATAGAGGACTGAGGAGGTTTAGGAAAAGAGATAATGGAAAACCTTTGATATCAGACAGCTCTTTGAAACATGTAACCTATCAGTCAGTTAAAAAACAACCAAAACCCAAAATACCCTTAAAGTTTCCAAATTGCAATCTGTTATGAGTATATGTTGCCAAAATAATTGAATAGACATTTGACTTAATAAAAAAGGTGAAAAGCAAATACTAATTTTCTTTATATATTTAAAGGAAGAAATACTATCTGGTGGATAATCAGAAAGATGCTTGCATTTGGATACTGAAAAAGCATACTTTATAGCAGTGTTTCTCAAACTGTGATGAAGGACTGTTTTTTCCTGTTTTATCTTTATTTTTTTATTTTTAAAGCAAGCTCTGTGCTCAGTGTGGGGCTTGAACTTACGACCCTGAGATCAAGGGTTGCATGCTCTATCAATGGAGCCAGCCAGGTGCCCCTGACTTTTCTGTCTTAAAAGTTCTGCTCCATTGCGGACTGATTAATGGTGTTTCAGCACATGATTAGTATGTAGCTCACACCATGTGGAACTCAAACTGACATACTCTGATCAGATTCACTGAAATGTCACAGCAAAGTCAAATTGCCACAAAGTTTCTAAGTGTTATTCTTACTTTTGTTCTGACAGTGTGCAGACTGGCACCAGTGCTAGGTCACATTTTTGAGCAGCAGTTCTGCAGTGTAACTGGATGATTAATTTCATCTATATTCTAACAAATAATTTAAGTCTCTTGGCTCTAATGTTGTCATCACTAGCAGTCTTACGGTTATGCATTTGGTTTTCTACTCATTTTCATGACAAACATTTTACCGTGATTGTGGGTCTAGGCCCTGCTTTAAGCTGAGAACTAGGTACATCTGTCTCCTCCAGGTCTGCCTTCTCATCCTGGCCTGTGATTCCATCACAGGGATTGAAATCCTGCAGTGCCGGACCTGAGCCTGTATGGTCAGTGCATCAGCCTTGTTGGTAACATTTATTGACTCATTCATTCAATAAACATTGCCTGAGAAGATGATTTTTGAGCAAAAACCTATAAGAAGGAAGGGCAAAAACTAAGTGGAGATGTGAGGGAAGGACTTTCTAGAAAGAAGGAACAGCAAAAACCATAGCTCTGAGATATGAGGGGTGAGGTCAGGGTACTACAGTGTGTAGGGCCTTCTGGAGCATTTTATTTATTTTTATTTTTTAATTTTTTAAAAGATTTTATTTATTTATTTATGAGAGACACACACACAGAGGCAGAGACACAGGCAGAGAGAGAAGCAGGCTCCATGCGGGGAGCCCAATGTGGGACTCAATCCTGGGTCTCCAGGATCAGGCCCTGGGCTGAAAGTTCCGCTAAACTGATGAGCCACCTGGGCTGCCCATTCTGGAGCATTTTAAAGACACTGGCCTTTATTTGGAAGAAGTGGGCAAACTATTGGTGAACTCTGAGTAGAGGAGAAATTGCAAGATCTTACTTAAATTTTAACAGTTATACTGGTTGCCATGTTGAGAGCAGAGTGAAAGGACAAGGATGGAAAGAGGAAGGTCAATCAGGTGATTTCAATGATGTACAAGAAAGATAGGGAGATTGTTGGACCATGTGCAGTGAGCAGTAGAAATGGTGGGAGAAGATTTTGGATCTATATTAAAGGCTGTGTCAACAAGATCTGACAAATTAGATACAGAGTGTGTGCACGTATACACATGCCCATATACAGATGTGCCTGTAAAAGAAAAAAAAAAAAGGCCAAGGATGACCTCAGCATTTTTGACCTGAGAAATTATGTTTCTGGGATCCCTGGGTGGTGCAGCGGTTTGGCGCCTGCCTTTGGCCCAGGGCGCGATCCTGGAGACCCGGGATCGAATCCCACATCAGGCTCCCGGTGCATGGAGCCTGGTTCTCCCTCTGCCTGTGTCTCTGCCTCTCTCTCTCTCTCTCTCTCTCTCTCTCTCTCTCTGTGACTATCATAAATAAATAAAAAAAAAGAGAGAAATTATGTTTCTGTCCACTGACATGGGGAAACTGAGAGCAATAAGTTAAAGGGTGACATATTTGCTGTGAGACATCCCTTAGTTATCCAGGCATTTGGATGTACAAATCTGAGTTATGTTCTGGAGAGGTCCACGTTAGGGAAGAGAATGGGAGATCATCAAATAACAAAAGGCTTTAAGGCCACCAGGAGTGGACATAGTACAAAGGGAGTGCATGAAGGTAGACCAGAGAGGAGGTCTTTTTTTTTTTAAGATTTTATTTATTTATTCATGAGAGACAGAGAGAGAGGCAGGCAGAGACATAGGCAGAGGGAGAAGCAGGCTCCATGCAGGGAGCTCGAAGTGGGATTCGATCCAGGGACCATGGGATCACGCCCTGAGCCGAAGGCAGATGCTCAACCGCTGAGCCACCCAGGCGTCCCGAGAGGAGGTCTTTTGAATTGAACACTGGATTCTCCAATATTTAGAGATTTGGGTGATAAAAAGGAAACAAGGAGATTGGACAGAGCAACCAGAGTGGCAGGAGGAATACGAAGGATGGTGTCCTGGGAGCCAGGGAAGAAAGGTCAGTTGTGCCAACTGCTTCTGAGTCTAATGAGGGGACAGTGATACTCAAATATTGAGCTTGGCCTTATTGTTGTAGGCCCAGGAGGAAAAGTCCAGCAGAGAGGGAGAAGTCAACAATAGGGAGGAAGGGAGGAAGGGAGGGAGGGAGGGAGGGAGGGAGAGAGAGAGAGAGAGAGAGAGAGAAGAATTGCTGGAATTATGTTTTGTTTTGTTTTTTAAAGATTTTTATTTATTTATTCATGGGAGACACAGAGGCAGAGACACAGGCAGAGGGAGAAGCAGGATCCCTGTGGGGAGCCTGACATGGGACTCGATCCTGGGACCCTAGGATCACGCCCTGGGCTGAAGGCAGACGCTCAACCACAGAGACACCTGGGTGCCCCTGGAATTATGTTTTTGATCTCAGATGCAGGTGTTGGCCTTGGATGGGAGCATGGCCAGTTTGAAGCAACAGGAGGAAGGGCAGATACACAGGTATGGACACAGGCAGATGGGTAGTAGAGGTCATGCATACTTATGCAGGCTTCTCCTGATGGCATATTTTCTCACAGAAACAGGAACAAGCCACCAATAAGGTCTGAGGAGAAGGGTCTATGATTTTCATCTAGGGGAGTGAGAAGGGACATAGAGCAGAGGGTGGGATTCCCAGGCAGCATGGGGGCCCAAGTGAAGTTTGTGGTCATGAATTTAAAGGGAGCCCAGTTAGTATGATTGTGTGTCTTTCTCCAAATACAGTCAGTTTCCTGGGAGCAGAAGTGGCGTTGACACATATAAGGGAGCAGATTATTCTTGTAACCTAGAGTCGACATCTCCCCATGGATTCAAGCCACCAGGAGTGGGTTCTGGGCACATTGGGTCATTTTCTTCTGTCTCTGCCTTCTTTCATCTAGTAAATTTGTATTGGGCAGATTGCTCATCTGTGCTCAGGAAAAAACCTCTTCACTCTAAGTTTGTTTAGCCCCCATGTCCTTTTCTTATCTTCTGAAAGGTTGATGGTGTACTGCATTCACTGCGTTGGTAGTCTGTAAGTGTGGCTGTTTGCTGAGTAGAATTAACTCAGTAGTGTCCTGTGGCATCAGCAAGCTGGAGAATGCTTTTGTAGCTGCTATATGTACAGTATCCTTCTGATTGCAAAGGTCTTTATTCTTGTATCAGGCCAAGATTAATTCCTGTCACCTCTCTTTTCTCTTCAGGTCACACATGTCTGTAAAGGGATGGCTTCTGGAATAGGTAGTATCAACATGGAAGCCACATGGAGAGTTGGTCTTCCAGTGGCTTCCCCTATATGCCCTGTTATTTCCTATTTCAGTTGCTTTGTGGATGACTTCTTCTCCCTGGAATCCCCTAACTCACTATTCTCTGGTCAAAAAAAGCCTATCACATTTAATGCAATAATTTTTTCCTATGTAATTTTGTTCACTTAAGTAAAATTCAAATTTTACCAAGGACTTAAAATGGGGTTGGTATAGAGATTAATGAGACAGTAATATACCCTTGCTAACAAATAATTCACATTACGGCTTTATAGAATTTCTTATTTTTACCATCCAATTTTACATTATAGGACTTCTCACAGGCTTTTGTTATGATTCCTATTTCACTATAAACTGGCAATATTTTTCATCTGTTGGAGAAAATTTGTAAAGTCAGTGTTTGCACCTATGATTTTGCAACTTCCATTTAATAATGGTTGTTTTTAGACTGAAATTTTATCAGCCTTTTTTTTTATACCCTGTATTTTCCCCATATTCAGTAATGTGAGTATACGTATTCTGTATATATTTGGATTTTTTCCCACTGTCTGCAGATAGTTATTTGGTGGAATTTTTATTTTTAGTTGCTATACTTTCCTCCATCACTTTGCTCAAGAATGCTGGATGAAATGGTTGCTTTCATTTCTCTTTTTCACCGTCGTGATTGTTTCTTGCAGTCCCATTTATTGTTGTCAGGTTTTCCTTCATGCCATCAATCTGTCTCATTTGTGTACTGGATCCTTCTTTTTCTTTTTTTCACGGCTGCATAGAACCATAGATGGTCTTTTATTTGCTTGATTTTCATTCTTGATGCACGTACAAACCACTAGACTATGCATTTTTGAATCCTATGTATGTCTTCCAGATTTAGCTTTATATTATTATGAAGATATTTGTCATTTGGGCAGGTCTGAAAGTCTTTATTTTTGAGACTTTGCTTACCTTTTTTTAATGTTCACGTGGCAGGTTGCCAGTTAAATTGCTATAAATCTATCTTCAGTTCTAGGATTCTATAATTACATAAATTCTATTCTTAATGGTACACCTCTGGTCTGGTGGTCTGGTCTTGATGTTGCTAGTAGTCACCAACTCAGTTATTTTGCTCTTTATAGTGACTCTATGTCTTTAGATGCTTATATTTCTCTCTCACAAAAGTTTGTTATGTATACATTTATGTTAATGTGTCACTTTATCAAATATTTATGAAATGCCCACAATGTGTTAGGCACATAAGTAATGGTAGTACCATGATGAATATGATGCCCCTGTAAGAATTACATTCAGTTGTGGGAGACATATAGCACACGGTAAATTCATTATAGAGCTACAGATAGTGTGTGAAGACAGAGCTGAAGACATGGGATGTGGTGAGGGTAGGCCTCTTGAGAGAGGTGCTGTTCAAGTTGAGACCTAATTAATGTCATGCAATAAAGGACATTTTAGGGAAGGCAGCAGCAGGTGCAGAGGCCCTGGAGCAGAACTAGCATGGAGTGAATGAGGGGCTGGACGGTGGTCAAGCTGGGGCAAGTAGAAGAAAGTGAAGGTGCAGATACAGTAGGGGCCAACCAAGGGCCTAATGGAGCATAGTAAAGAGTTTGGATTTTATTTAAAGTGGAGGATTGGTCCTTAAAGTAGAGGATTTTTAGTAGAGAAGGGTTGTGAGCTTATTTGCTAAACAAACAAAAAACCAAAACACACAAAAACAAGATTAGTCCCTTTCATAACCACAGTAGAAACCTCTGAATCAGGAAATGAGTGTTAATATGGCACCATGTGTTCTGTCCATAGACTGTGTTCTCATTTCAGTTTCCATCCCAACTCCTCCACCGACCCCCTCACCCCAATTCCCCGTCTCCTTTCTGCTCCTCTGTCCACATGCTGTGTCTTGTTGGTCTGTCTCTCACTCCTCACCAGTTTCTTTTTTTTTTTTTTTTTCCTCACCAGTTTCTTAGTCTTCTCTGTCTCCACAGTGCTCAAGTTTGGACCTTTTAATCTCCAACACGTTCCTCAACCTGAGTCTGCCTTGTGTTCCCTTAGAGCCAGACTCAGGCTGGAATTTCGACAGAAATAGCACAGATTGATAGTGTTCATAGCACTTCTCACCTGGAGGCACCTGACGTCGACCTGTTCTGCCCATGGCAGCATTAGCCATGAGCACCTGGTCACAAGGTCTCCTTTTATGACTGATGAATATTTGAGAGGAGACACCCCAAGACGGCTCCTATCTTCTCCGCCCATCAAATCTGCCCACCAACAGGAGTGTCCACTGATGACCCTTGCATCGATCAGCCGCTGCTGTGGGGGTTGCCACGTTGGGATTTTTTAACTCCATCATTCCTTCCACATTTATTAGCAGGCATTCTGCTGTAAGGAAGAACTTTCCTTTTCTCCACTATTTACTTATGTATTTATTTGTATCTGTTACCACCATTATTTACTTTGATGCTCAAACTACCCAAGATTCAGTCCATGGGAGCCCATTCAAGTGGGGTCCTGTGACTTTTTGACATGCCCCCATCATTCTGAGGACTTCCTTATTTCCTGGAACAAATCCATTTTCCAGGCTCATTTTGTATTAATGCTGGAATCAACTATTCATTCAAGAAGCCTTGGTTCTGTTTTCATGGAAGATGGAATTTAGAAACCAAGACCTAGGCATTGGTGTCCTCATTGACTATAGGAGTTTAGATTTCTAGGAAGTTATGGCTGCAAATAATTTTAGGATTCATCATTGTCAAGATGGCACTTCAGGTGACAGGTTACTTTTGTGACTTTCACAAACCATGTTCAGCCATTTGTGTGTGAGTGAGGCAGGAGTAGATATTTGGGTTTAATTGGTATTGGGTTTTTCAGGTGTCTGTGATAGAGGGAGAGGGGACAAGGGAGTTAGAGGCGCTTGCAAGGGCATGACTGTCATGTAAGGGCATGACTGCCATAGAATGTAAACTGGGCAGAAGTTGAGAGACAGAACATGGGCAGAGGAATGACCAGTAAAGATGTTTTCTGGTGGTCAGTGGATCAGAGGTCTTAATGGAAGCCAGTTCTTCTTTGTAGATGCATTAGCAGGACTGCCTGTTACATGCAGCTCCGGTTGTATAATGCAGTGATCTTGCTAATTGAACAGATGAGCCAGGAATATAGCAGAGTTTAATTAAACTAGCATTTAATGATGGAAGGAGGTGACCAAATTGGGTGGGAGGAGAAGTTCTTCAGAAATGATAACAGCAGAGAACTAAGAGTCTAGCATGATGATCTTTTTTGTGCATATTGCATGGTGGCAGAAATGGTGAAAGGGGTAAAAAAGTAGTGCCTCAGTGCTAAAATTTTCACCAGTGAAGGGAAAAGGGTGTCCACAGGGTAAGTAGCTGGTTTTAGCAAGAACCAGCTAGAGTGGAGTGGTCTGGTAAGCAGGGTAATACAAATATGTTGCCTTACGTGATGAAGGGACTTTGCAGATGTGATTACAGTAAGGTTCTTGAGATAGGAAGATGATTCTGGGACGTCTGGGTGGGCCAAATACCATCACAAAAGTGCCTCTAAGAAGGCAGCAGAGAGTTAGAGGATACAATGTGATGGTGGCAGTGGAGCCAAAGGGACTGAAGAAGCCCCTGGCTTTGAAGGTGGAGGAAGGGGCCCCGAAGCAGGGAATACAAGAGGCCTCTAGGAAAGGCAGGGAAATGGAAACTGTCCTGCTGGCAGATTTATTTTAGCCTGGTGAAGCCCATTTTGGATTTATGACCTCCACGATTGTGAGGTAATAAATTTGTATTGTTTGAAGCCACTTAGTTTGTGGTGATATGTTATAGCAGCAATAGGAAAAGAATCCAAATGGTTTAAGGCTAATTCTTCAAATTTGCAGAAAGTTTTGGGTGAGGAGAAAGATCTGGAGCCAGCTGTGGCATGCCATCTTCAAGGCAGTGGCATATGGGGTATGGGAGATAGAACAGCTGGCACCTACAAAGGGCTTCAGGGGTCAGTCTGATTTCAGTTACAGAAAAAAGGTCTGGGACTATTCAGAGAAGACCAGAAGTGTGCATGCAGGGACATGGCCAGTGGTTCATGCCCTAAGGTGTGGTGAGTGGCAGAGTATGGAAGTCCTAAGAGGTGGAATTTGAATCTGCTCACCGCATGGAGTAAATTCTGTGGGATTAAGAATCTGCATAATGTTTGGTAACCTTAAGTGTTGTGGCTGAAGATTACAAGAGAACAGACAAACATAGTATTTAAAGTATAATGGGATTGCTCCCAGGTATGGTGGGTTATCAGTTCTCCTTTTGACCCCTCTGTTGGGACTGGTCTGTTCAGCGGCTTGTGGTGGCTGTGTTGTGGGTGGCCACTGTGTCATGGTCTAGGGCCAGCAGAATGCCTTCCTCCTTACAAGGGCTTCCTTCCATCTAACTTGGGGTCTTCCCCTTACAGACCTGGAGGGCACATTAGCAGCTAGAGAGAGCCATGCAGATAGTTTTCCTGAGCCACAGTGAAATAGCCTTCACTCACCTCTCTCCTGCCCAGCCATTCAGGAACTCGTTACACCTAAAATACAGAATAAAATTCACCTCTGCAACAATGATCATCATTTTTCCCCATGAATTTAAGAGAAACATGTGCCTTGTAGAGATAATAATAACATATAAAGACGAAAACAAATTATTCACTGACATAGTTTTACATAGTTGAAATCATGTTATACATACAATTCTGTGTCCTGCTTTTTTAAACATAATATGCCTCATAGCTATCCCCCCTTCTTTTAACATTCCTTATAAGCAACCGTTTAATGTAAAAAACTAGTGTTCCATCATATGAATAAGTCATAATTCAAACACTGTGTAGTTTCAGATTTCTAAGTTTTTACTTAAGTGATGAACACCTGTGAGGATAAAATTCTATACCTAAGTCTGTTCCTTGGATAGAGCTCTAAGAATGTAATAACCATATCCAAAAGTAAGAACTTGTAAGGATTCTTGAAAAGCATTGTTAAATTGTATTTCCCAAACGTAGCACCAATTTATATTTGCACTAATGACATGGATGCAAGTGCCCATTATATCAGCTCAAAATGGCAATGACTTTATTTATATACGTTTTAGAATGATGACACATGAGAGTCTTAGAAAATACCCATTTCAACTTGCCTCAGAGCAGGAGTTCGATATTTCTCATGCAAGAACTGTTTTTGTGGTATCTCTTACAGATGTTCATTACCCTACTGCTTAAACACTAAGAATGAAAGCTCCTGGATTTATATTTTTCTTGGTGGCTAATCCTTATTAAAATTTTAGGCCTTTCCAAGCTACTGAAAGAAAAGTGTTTTTTTTTTTATCATACTATTAATCTGTGTGATAACTTATAGAGGACATCTACTGAAACTGGTTCTTGGAATGATTATTAGCGATGAGAGAAATAAGTATAACAAGTTGGAAAGAAGAAGGAGGGACTAGAATTTGAAAGATTGACTTATGTTTCATAGAGGAGAAGTACATGGACACAATGAACGATAGAGGGAAAAGCATATTCCTCTTTCTTGTGATATTACTGACACAGTCATACTTTCAAGTAGCTACGCTTATAAGGAAAATCCTCTATTTTAAGATTATCTTGAAATATGAAGGTACCAAATGTGCATGACTGAGAAATAAAAATGTAAGCCACAGTAGCTCGATCTACACCTGGAATGCCAGCCTTCATTTAGTTCATGAGGAATAATACTAGTGGGTCTATGAAATTACTTCTATGAACAGATTTATCTGATAAAAACTTTCCTGAAAGAATTGCTTGCCTGTTGTTTCTCTGTATGTAAAAACATAGACAACTATCCAGAAGGTCAGATCTAAATATTATTAGAATTCATTTCTCCATGAAATATCCTTATTGTACCGTTGATCATCCCTGTTGAATTTTCATTGGTTTGGAAATGATATGGCTGGTGTTTAGAATTATGCTGTTAGAATGTTCTTCTAAAATAGCTCTGCTTCATGTACCAGTGAATGAATCATTCATTTAAGAGTCTAACAAGATCTGACTAATGTGAACTCTAGTCTACATATTGGATATGTTCCTGACTGTCAGGCCAAAGGACTGACCCTTGGACTATGTGGGGCTTTTAGTTGGTGTTAAATGTGGATCTTTTTGATAAGTCTACATTTTCACTTGAATAATTCAGGGGCACATTTTGGATTGATCTTAATCTCAGCCCTATTTTAATGCTTAATAAAAGCCCTTTACTTACCCTGAGTTTCGTGTTGAAGTGTTCATGATTATCTGACTTCAGTTATTTATGGGTTGGGAGAAATGTGGCAGAAATTTGGTCTTTATTTGAATAATGGATATTTGGAATGCCAAATTGAGGATAAATTTAACTTTTACTTTCTTAAAATTAAAAAACTGAATTTAAACTATTCTGCAATTTGAGCAGTTGTCTTTCAGATATTTTCATAAAGACCCAATTTTCCTAGCCATACTCTTAGTCTAGCCAGAAGGAATATAGGTTGGTTAGAAAGTAGTTATTTTATAAAGAATGAATTTGTGTCAGTTAACACACCCCGGATGTCAAAATATAAGTGGTCTTTAGGTATTCATTATTTGGTATCATCCATACTATTTTCTTCCCCATTAGTGTAGATAATTCACTTAAACCCATTACTTATTTTTGTTGCTTCCACCTGGGTACTGACATTTATAGAAGTGATACATTGGAGAGTTTATTTTTGAAAAAGAAGTGATTTTGGTTTACTATATATGATGCTTATCTGAGCAGTGTAAAATGTTACACATTAATAGTTTAAATATACAAGGAGTTCATAGGAAACATTTTACAGTTCAGGTAAAATAAGCTGTCCAGAAATTAAGTAGGTTTTTGTTTTAAATGTGATTCATTTATTTGTACTAAAGTAGCACATTCAGTGACACCCCATTTATCTGGTCATTTTCCAGAATAAGATGGAATTTTCCAAGTAACTGATCATAAATTAGTTTTCCAGGTAACTGAATCTTACACCTTCAAGGACTAAAATCTTTTAAATCTAACCATTATTGATGGAAATCTTTATAAAATATATTATACAGTTTATACCTTCTTACTTTTATACGTTTTCTTAATCAGAGGATACTCAGTGTAACTTAATTTTTTTTTTTCTGATGACTCAGGACTATTTTTAACATGAAGTCGTTGAGCGTTATGCCTGCTTTTAAGTTTTTTTCTTCTTGGTTGGATTATTAATCTGCTGTTTCTCTGGCTGTTGTATCTACCTCTGGTAACTCGTATTGCATCCTCTCTGGCTTTGCTTTTTGTTCTCCATGGCTTGTGAAACTGAAGTTGTTAGGAATTACTGTTTATAGTAAATAAGAATCCAGGAGCAGTAGAGTGAGGGCCCAAGGTCGCAAGTGAGGTGCTTGAGTACTGTTCTTCTCCACCAGCTGTGTCTGGTATTCACATTTCCCCAGATCACTTCTGGATAAAGCTTTGTTCTGAAAGGTTGGCTGCTGAGAGGTCACTGACTCATGGTATGTTAGGTCTTACCTGGTACCTTCGCCTTCCCTCACAGGTGAGTAAACTGAGCCTTAAGAGAGCATTCTGGGAATCGCCCCAGTTTATACAAATTAAGTCTTGATGATACCTAGGATTTAGGACTTGGTGTCCTGTCTCCCAGTCCATGCTTTTCTACTGTAAGTACAATGTTAATTCCAGATAATGATTATGAGCATTGTCATCAGTCTTGGTAGGTTAAAAAAAAAAAAAGTCTATGTTCTTTCTCCTTGGGCCTCTCATTACTCGCCCACTTACCTAGCCTGTAAACCAGAGAATCATCCAAAGTTCTCCACACTCTCCATTCTAGGAGTTGCTAATTGCCTGGTTTACAGCCTCAATATCTCTAGAAACTTCCCTCCTCTCCATCTCTGTTACATGGCCCTGGTTTAATCCTGAAGGATGTGGAGTCTACTAAGTAAATGGAGAAGTTGAATAAGAAGACCCATTGATGAGGAATTAAGGAAACAAAATTACTGTGACTTTTGAAAAGGAGACGTTAAAGGATAGCTCTTATGTGACTTCAGTATATAAATTGTATTACTCTGAGGGTGATGTCAAAATAAATTTTGCATATTCTCCAGACAGTAAAGGATTATATTATAAGCAGTGCTTTAAATATTTTTGTTTTTATCAATTTAATAAATGTACTCAATAAATAAAGCCAATTAGCACTGTAAGTTTATAATGAAAAATAGTACCAGGTATTCTGCTTATCCTGAAATGTGGAAATTCATGTCCTGGGAAATTCTTATTTTTGTATTAGTTCATTGATAGTTTCCTTCTCCTTTTCTTGGTCTTTTATCTCTTTTTAGGGCTCTTGCTAGAGTTTCCTGTTGGGCTTGCTGGGTGGATCCCCCTATTTTAATTTATTTTTCTCTCCCATTGTTCATCTTTTTAGCTTCCTCCAGTGTTTCACATTTTTTTCTAAGTTATTTGATGATATTAATTTTTTCGTTCTTCATTGCTGTTGCTTGCATCAATTTTAAAAATTGAGGTAAAATTGATATGTAACGTTATATAAGTTTCAAGTGTACAACCTTAAAAATCAAGATCTGTATGCACTACAAAGTCATCACCATCAAAAGTCTGGTTTCCATTCATCACACACAGTTGGCTCCCTTCACCCATTTCCCTCTCCCCCATCCCCTTTACTCTCTAGTAACAGTCTAATCTATGAGTTTTTGTATTGCCTTGTTTCTTTGTTGTTCAGATGCTATATGAGTGAAATTGTATGGTATTTTCTTTTTCTGACTTATTTCTTTTAGCTTAATACCTTTAAATTTTTTTTTTTTAATTTTTTATTTATTTATGATAGTCACAGAGAGAGAGAGAGGCAGAGACACAGGCAGAGGGAGAAGCAGGCTCCATACACCGGGAGCCCGACGTGGGATTCGATCCCGGGTCTCCAGGATCGCGCCCTGGGCCAAAGGCAGGCGCCAAACCGCTGCGCCACTCAGGGATCCCGAGCTTAATACCTTTAAGGTCTATCCATGTGGCAAGATTTTATTCTTCTTTATGGTTATTGTGCGTGTATGCATCTTCTTTATCCACTCATATATTGATGGGCGCTTAGGTTGTTTCCATGTTTTTGGCTCTTGTAAATAATACAGTGAACATAGGAGTGCACATATCTCTAACTTCATGTTTTCATATTCTTTGCATAAAATATCCAGAGGTGGAAGAATTAGTACATGTAGTAGATCTATTTTTAATATTTTGAGGAATCTCCATACTTTTTTCCATGGTGGCTGCATCAATTTACATTCCCACCAACAGTGTATGATTATTCCCTTTTCTCCACATCCTCTCTAATACTTATTTCTTATCTTTTTAATAGTAGCCATTCTAACAGGTGTGAAGTGATATCTCATTGTGGTTTTGATTTGCATTTCCCTAATAGTGATGTTGAACATCTTTTCATGTGCCTGTTAGCCATCTGTATGTCTTCTTTTGAAAAAATGTTCAGATCCCCTGCCCATTTTTAAATCAGGTTCTTTGTTTTTTTATTGTCAAATTGTATGAGTTCTTTATATATTTTGCATGTTAACCTCTTAATCAAGTAGATGACTTGCAAATATCTTCTCCCATTTAGTAGGTTGACTTTTTGTTTTGATGATGGTTTGCTTCACTGTGAAGAAGCTTTTTGGTTTAATATAGCTCCATTTGTTTATTTTTGTGTAAGGTGTAAGATAGTGGCAAGGTTTTCTTCTGCATGTGATTGGTCAGTTTTTCCAGCACCATTTATTTAAGAGAGTGTCCTTTGTCCATTGTATATTCTTGGCTCCTTTGTCATAAATTAATTATTTGTATATTTGTGGGTTTACTTCTGGACTCTCAAATCTGTTCTACTGATCTGTGTGTCTGTTTTTATGCCAGTATCATACTGTTTTTATTTTTGTAGCTTTGTAGCATAGTTTGAAATCAGGGAGATGATACTCCTGGCTTTGTTCTTCTTTCTCCAGATTGCTTTGGGCATTTGGGATGTTTTATCATTCTATACAAATTTTAGAATTATTGTGGTTCTGTGAAAAAAATGCCATTAGAATTTTGAGAGGGATTACATTGAATGTATAGATTGCTTTGGCCAGTAGGGACATTTTAACAATGTTTTTCATGAGCATTGAATGTCTCCATTTATTTGTGTCGTCTTCAATTTATTTCATCACTGCCTTAGAGTTTTCAGTCTCTTTCATCTCCTTGAATAACTTTATTCCTAGGTATATTACCTTTTTGGATGCAGTTGAAAATAGGATTTTTTTCTTAATTTTTCTTTGTTATTAGTGTATAGAAACACCACAGATTTTTGTATATTGATTCTGTATTCTGCAACTTTACTGAATGTGTTTATTTGTTCTAATAGTTTTTGGCAGATTCCTTAGGATATTATAAATGTAGTATGTCATCTATAAATAGTGGCAATTTTATTTCTTCTTTTCTGATTTTAGATGCCCTTTATTTTTCTTGTCTTACTGCTATGGCTAGGACTGCCAATACTGTGTTGAATAAAAGTGGTGAAAGTGGGCATTCTCCTCTAGTTCCTAATCTTAGAGGAAAAGATTTTTCAGTTTTTCATTACTGAGTACAGTGTTAGCTGTGGGTTTGTCATATATGGCCTTTATTAGGTTGAAATATGTTCCCTCTATACTCACTTTATTGAGAGTTCTTATCATATACAGATGTTGAATTATTTTGCACCCCATTATTTATATTTGTTTCTTTTGGTCTCTGTCCTTTATGTTGGAGACTTCTGTCCAATGTCTGTTGGTCATAAACCACTTGCACATAGATGGATGTGAAGTGCTTTCCCCCCCGCCCCTCAAAGTGATCCATCTTATTTCATTGGAGTTCTCCACCTGTCAGTGTATTTAGTTCTCATGTATTAAATTTTCCTTATTTAATAGCAAAATTAAAAAGGTATTTAAATTAAACATAAGAAAGATTTAAATTCTAGGGATATTAGATATTAAATTAATATAGAAGGCTTAAAAACTTCTGAAAACTTTTTGTTTTGATTTTTAAATCCTAATGTTATCTGCAGTGTATTTGGTTTGGTAGATTTTGTTGGGAGAATCAAGAGAGAGTTCCTGCCTTGTTTTAGATGGGAGCAGTTATTTTTGGGTGCTTTTTACAATTCTCCTTCCCCAAAGCTTACCATAATTCAGAGGTTAATTAGGTTTAGACTGACAAATTACAATATACACTTTTTCTTTTGGTGGAATTGCTAGCCACTTGTGGTTGAGAAGTTCTCTCTCTTTTTTTTTTTTTTTGAGAACTTCTCTTAAGTGATACTTCATTACCATGACTCGTAATTAGGATAAGATAATGGGTCATTTTCTTCATTTTGAATACTTAGTTGTTTGGAAATTATTTCATATAAGAATAATTTAAATTTTTAAACTGGTGTAAAAAACAGATATCAGAAAGAAAGTTCAGTGTTTTTATAGAAGGAGTAGTGATATTTTCTCAAAATGATTTCACCAATAGATGTTAAGTGTCTTGTAATATGAGAAAAATGTATAGTTTAAATTAATAAAATTCACCAATTTATTTCAGGACTATCGAAGCTAATAAAATGAAAAGCTTGGACATTAATTTTCATTAGTATGATTGTTTTATTAAAACAAACTGGTAGGCTATAAAGAATCCTTTGTTTATCTGTTGGTTTAATTTAAAAGCAAAATGTATATAATTCTAATTATATACAGCGTTGAATGTTTCGTTTATAAGTTTATGACTCATTCTTTTTTTTTAAAGATTTTATTTATTTATTCATGAGAGACAGAGAGAGAGAGAAAGAGGCAGAGACACAAGCAGAGGGAGAAGCAGGCCCCATGCAAGGAGCCCGACGTGGGACTCTATCCCGGGTCTGTGCGTCTCCAGGATCACGCCCTGGGCTGAAGGCGGCAGTAAACCACTGAGCCCAGGGCTGCCCTATGACTCTCATTCTTAATTTTAACATTTCATCGCCTTGTATTCTGTGAATACTGTGTGGAAAGAAAGCTGAACTAAGAAACAAGAAGACTTTTCCAGGTTGAGTTATACTACTTATTTAGCTTTGTAATATTCCCTTATTATATGACAAAATATTTCTGTATAGGAATTTCTTTTTGAAGTAATACATGTGGGCAGCCTGGGTGGCTTAGCAGTTTAGCACTGCCTTCAGCCCAGGGCATGATCTTGGAAACTCAGGATTGAGTCCCACGTCAGGCTCCCTGCATGGAGCCTGCTTCTCCCTCTGCCTGTGTCTCTGCCTCTCTGTCTCTCTCTGTGTGACTATCATGAATAAATAAATAAAATCTTAAAAAAAATAAAATAAAAATAAAAAAATAAAAAAAAATAAAGAACCAAAGAGTTTTGGAAAAAGAAAGAAACCTCAAACACATTAATACTGCTGGTACAATTTTATGGTTGTAGGCCCCAAGATGCAGAAGGGGTCTCCTTGAACATGCTTTTGTTGCATCCTTTTCTGTTTTTCAGTCTCCCAAACTGGCATCATCTCCCTTCTGCTTTTTCAACCTAGTCACCAACTGTTCTGGCTCAGTTCGTAAGAAATGGCTTCTGGTTTTGTTATGTGTATGTTGAAAACTCCATGTCACTATTAGGGGTACAAGAAGATCCACAGGAAAGGTTTTCAGTAGTTCCCTCCTCTTTGTTTATGTCACCTAGTTCCCAGGTGGTTAAACTTTTCTTTCCACATGCTCAGGCTTTTTAGGGAGCCAGTAGCTAGGGCATCCTCTTACTTGTACTTACCAAGACATTGGAACATGGCTATAAAGACCATCCAGTTGGTTCTTCATTTTTAGAAATCCCTTCAAAGATGTGGTGTATGCCTCATTTAAAACATTATGTGTATGTTATGTGTATGTTAATATCAAATTTGATGGAAAAGTGAAAGAGAGGCTATGGTCTTTGCCCTTGCCACCTGCAGTGCCCAGGAGGGGACTTCTTGCAGGAGCTTTAAGCCAGACAGGCTGAGTTTCTGCTGGCATTAGAGTATCTGTGGGTAGAGGTCCTTATTGTCTGGAGACTGGACTGAAGCTTAGCAGAGACTGATTATTTGCCTGGCCCCCTACCCTGAATTGCAGACTCATCTAGAGCAGGACCACATCTCATTGGTCTTTGAACCTCTGGTTACTGGCATAATTCATGGAATGTATGGGTGCTCAATAACAAGTATAGACTGATTCAATGAGGCAGTTATCACCATGGTGATCATCCACACTGAGGTGAGTCATGGGCATGAGTGAGGTTACAAAAATTATTGGTTATATTGCTGCGGCTAGTTCATCAGCTCAGTGCATGCAGTATCCAAACTGATGAATGGAGAGTGTCCATTCTAGGATGAAAAACTGCTGCTGGAGCTTGGCTCTGCATCAGGGTAGACAGGGTGGTTTAGAGAGCACAAGCCTTATCTCATGGGGGCAGTTTCTGCTCAGCCACAGCCCGTAGACATGACAGAGCTCCCAGTTTTTCAAACTCCAAATGGTAATATTAAATACCCTGATTTTTAAATTTAAATTTGTAGTGCTTTGAGGAAACAGTGAAATATGGATTTGGGTCAGATTTGGTGAATAGGCCTTTATTACATTGTGGTTTTTAGTTAACCAAACAGGTTGAGGGCTGGGCTGCTGGGAACTTTCATATGAAGGGCAGTGGATGAAAAGGAATCCTTTAACAAGCTTGACAAAGAGCAAGTAAACAGCTCAACAGGAGCAGTGAACTTGAATCTAAGAAAGGGAAGACTTCCAAGGACTCTGGGGGAGGTGGATGGAGATCTGCTGTGATGTGTTTGTATAGTGTGGAGACATCACATACCTAGAGAACACAGTGAGTCAGTTGTGAATTCAGAGAGAATTCATGTTTGCGTTATGCAGCTGGATCTGGTCTGCTCTAAGTGCCCAAGTCCAGACTGTGACTTGGGCATCATTGGAATCAAAGTTGTTTTTTAAGTTATTTCCTTAAAGCTTTACAAAAAGAGTCCCAAGTTCATATAAATTAATTTGACATTTTGAAAACCATCATTCATGTATCTGTGATATAATACTTTAAAGGAGTATTTAAAATATTTCAAAGAATTTACATGAAACTGTCAAACCACTCTTTTTATGTCTTCACCATGAAAGGATGGGCCTTCATCTTGTGTATCTGGAGGGAATTATGACAGTAGATCTATTCCAGGAGGTTTTATTTTATTGGAGGGAAGCCCAGTAAAGTCCCAGTATTAATTTTCTGTCATGTTATCTACCAAAGAACAGATTTCCAAAGTCTCTCAAACATTTGTCGTAATTATTTCTATTTGCTAAACTTGATCAGTGTTTTTCAAGTGACATATGCACTTTAAGTCAAACTGAACAAAGTATCTCCTTGAGTATAACAAAGTATATTCTGTCTAATGTATTGGACTAATAGAATATATTTTCATTTTTATTTGCTGATATAAAAAAGTTTATAATTGTAAATTTAATCAGTGCTTTGTGCAAGTTAGAAATCATCTAGTCGGACAAACAAAACCCATTTACTGAGGTCCTTCCATGTACTTCCATATGCTCAAAGCTATTCAGATTGATGTGCTGTTATCATTGTGCTGCAGTGGGTATTAATGGGTATAATCTGTGCCACACACTGATCATTCTGTGGGCTTCCATGCCTCCCTGTCATGTGTCTGCCTTGGCTTAGGAATGTCCCACCCACTCTGATTCTCTTTCTTCTGACTGCCTCCTTATGTTTCAGGGACAGTTGAAAATGAAAATGTCAGTCATGCTAGAGCTATCCTTAGCATCCCCTCACTGTTATTCCCACAATGATTTGTATGTGCCATAGATACAGCACTTGTCAAATTATATATATCTTAAGGATTGATTTATTTGAGAGAGAGGGAGAGTGAGCACATATAGAGGAGAGGGAGAGAATCTTAAGCAGAGTAGACTCCCTACTGAGCATGGAGCCCAACATGGGGCTCAGTCTCACAATCCTAAAATCATGACCTGAGCTAAAACTGAGTCAGGCACTCCCTGCACTCCCCAGGTGCCCTCAAACAATATTTTTGGTATTTAATTTATTTTTTGGCAAGGCTACATGCTTCTGAGGTGTGTGTGTGTGTGTGTCGTTAATTTCTGCATCCAGGCATATATCTGACATAGAGGAGCTTTTCAACAAATGATTGTTGACATAGATTGAATCTGTTCAGTAGGACAGATATACTCTAGTGCGTGACTCAGGAAAATAAACTATTAACCCAGCGTGTTATTAGGCATTTAGCTTAACAGTCTGATGAACTTAATGTATTTATATTTATATATTTTTATTATTTCATTCAAACAAAGGAACAAAAAATCTTTAAGGGAAGAAGGGCTAATAGATGTATACTTAAGCCTTCATAAACTAAAAATCCAATACTATCTTATACTTCAAGATATTTCATATTGATTTAAAAATCTAACTGTTGGATAAGTAGTGATGCCAAACTCAGTTTCATTCAGAATGAGTTTTTTAAGTAATTTATGATAAATTTCTATTATGTCAAGGCCTGGTATATTACATAGTTGAGATATTCCATGAGTAAAAAGCATTGTCCGGAAATCTACTGATTGTAAAAGTCTCACATAAAGCAGAACATTATTTTACTCCCAAGAAGGTTGGAAGGATGGTCCAGTGTATCAAAAATATCCTATTCAGCCTCTGCCTTGTAGAGACCATGAGCATGCCCCTGCTTTTTGCAGGCCTGTGTATCCAGCATGGTCCTTGCTCCCATGCTTCAGGGCATAGTATTGGGTCTGTACAAGATCAGGACCCAGTGTGTAAGGGCTGTGATGCGGAAGCATGTTGATATGCCCAGTTCATGCCATCATGCCTGTCATATAATAGGTTAACATTTCACAAGTGCCCATGCTATATTGCTTGAATAAAATAGCATTAATATTGTAGTCAATAAACATATTAAAGGAAAAATATTTAAAATATTAAGATAGAAGATATTTTACTCTATAAGAACGCCTTGCAGTAGCTATTGGCGATCTGATACTGTCCCTCTTTAAACCTCTCTTAGAAGTGATGTGGTAGGCTTAGTTTTTTTTATTATTACTTAAGCGTAATGGACATACAGTGTTCCATCAGTTTCAAGTGTACAGCAGTTGATTTGATAGATAGTTCTATACATTGCTCAATGCTTACCACGATAAGTGTACAGTCTGTCACCATACAATATTATTACAATACTGTTGTCTATATTCTGTATGCTGTATTTTTCATCCTTGTAACTTAGTTTATAAGTGGAGGTTTGTGCCTCTGAATACCCTTCACCCATCTTGCTCATCAACTTTTCTCCTGGTAATCACCAGTTTGTTCTCTATAATTTGGAGGTGGTTTTATTATGTGTTTACTAGAAGTACCTTAAGAGAAAGAGCCCCAAAAGGGGCCTTTTCATTTTATTTTTTTAAAGATTTTATTTATTTATTCATGAGAGACACAGAGAGAGAGGCAGAGACACAGGCAGAGGAAGAAGCAGGCTCCATGTAGGGAGCCCAATGTGGGACTCGATCCCAGGATCATGCCGAGCCAAAGGTAGACACTAAACCACTGAGCCACCCAGAGATCCCAAAAGGGGCCTTTTTAAAGAGCAAATGGAGAAATGAGAAAAAAAACATCAAAGAGGAAAACACTGAGAAGGAAAGTAAAAAAGGATTTACCCTTGCATCAGAAGCTTCCCTGAAAAGGGGACCAGAAATAAGGGGATGGGCAGCCTTACTGAGAGCATCCTCTATCCTCTCAGTGCTCCTCCCTCTCCCTGGTGCTAGGAGCCTCCTTTGGGAGATTAGCCTTTATGTGAATTTGCATTTCTTGTTGCTGCTGTCATCCTCACATCTGGGACAAGCCTAGGAGTCATTCCTATTTGTGTTTAAAAGTTTCCTGCCAACACATGTTGAGCTATGTCTCCAAGCTAACTGAGGTTATTCCTCATTTTTATTTTATTTTTAAAAATTGATAAACTAATGTTTCTAGAAAAAAATGAGATATCAGCATAGAGGAGTTATCATCAAGATGGCACTTGTGAGAGGATTTGGCTTTTTGAAGAAATAGGCCCCATTCTCCTTGGTCTTCCTGTTCTACTCAGTGTGTTTAATTTCTTTTTTATGAATACAGTCATTATCTGTTGTGATTGTGAGTAAAGCCACAAGGCCAGACTCCTACCCTGCTGGGTTGCTACTCTTACTAATAAGGTGGAGCTCTCCAGACTGTAAGGAGCCCATGCAGGATGGGCTAGGCAGATCCTGTGGGGGATGACTCCTTTTCTCATGGTCTGCACTTGACTGGCAGTATCCTTTCAGGAGCCACTCCTAATAGTAGGGAATCAAGAGGGGATACAACTGCACAAAGGCAAGTCTGAAGACCTAGAAGATGGCCATTTGTTTATTTTTAGAAAAGCTTTGGAATGGCATTCAGTATGTTTCTGAGACTGTGCTGTGCATGCTTACAGATATGGGCAAGAATTAGAAGAACTTCATTCTTATAATGCATTTTAAATTCTATTGATGTTTATTGGTTTGAATTTCATTTTTGGTGTATTCTGTGCAAAAAGATAATATTTTCAGAGCTTTAATGAATGTTAGCTTCTAAATTACTTCAAAATATTCATTGATTAGTTATCTGATAGTATAAACACCAAGAGCAACCTGAGTTATATAGTTTTTGTTTTTATCATTAAGAAGGACTTTTGTTATTGAGAAATGATCACTTCTTTATGCATAGATGGTTACCACTAGCTGTCTCTGCTTTCAACTTGTTTAATTCCTTCCTCAACTGTAACAATTGTATAGTTTTTGTATTTGAATTATTTTGCTCATAAATTATGTTATCTTGGCTAAAGGTTTTTTTCTCTTTTAGTAAATGCTTTTGACTATCTGGCCTTTATAGCATCAATTTCATTTTTAAATGCCTACAGAGACATGCTTGACTGCTTATAAATTTTCTAGTATAGTTCTGTAAAAATTCTTCACTTTCCAAGGACCATATGTATCTGTCTTGGTTTCCAACAGTTTATAACTGCCAGAATAATTTAAAAGACTTTTCTTTTTTTCTTTTGCAACTTAATTTAGAGCAGACCGCATTTTGTCAGCCAAGACAGTGTAGGAAGTAGCAGGGATCAAGCAGCCTTAGACTTCCAGCACCCTTACAGGCAGAGCAAGGCACCCAGGAAGTGTTGCCCTAGGATTCTGAGTTTATAAAATTTCAGTTTATTTCATGCTTAGGCTACATATCCATTGTGATCGGGCAAGGGGATTTCTGCTCAGTGCAGTTGTAGGCTGTTGGAGGAGCCACTGTATCACATGTTGCTGATACATGTCAGGAGGAAGTGCAGCAAAGCAAGTATGTGGCTCACAGGCTCCTAAGCTTCTGCCTGGAAGTGAGTCCTGTGACTTCTGCTTGCATTTCATTGGCTGAAGGAAGGTGCCTTACCTGACTGAGCAGGCAGGACATGCAGTCCCACCATGGGCCCAGAACATTCTGTGGGCAACAGGATTGAAACCACACATTGACAGACATCTTCCAACCAAGGCTAACTTTAGGGGGGAATTTTAACTGATTGGTAATAACTTTTTGCTAGAGACATTACCACATTGTGCAGAATGAGAACAGTCGCTGGTGTCAAAACTATTAGGGATGGGGAAAAAAATAAATAGGAAAGCAGAGAATTGATGAAGGGGTTTGGAAAATTGTAGCAGTGCACCAAATAAGCAATTTGGCAGAGTGCCAAATGGACTACTATTAACAATCAATTTTAGGCCGACATAACTGAAAATTTGGGAAAAGAAATGTGAAGTTGATTCTAGCAAGGTGCAGTTTGGGCTTCCTTGTAGCTGTTCAACTGCTGGAACTCTTACTCTTCATCCTTCAAGGCTGGCTGGCTGGCTTTATTTATTTATTTGTTTATTTATTTATTTTCAAGATTTTATTTATTCATGAGAGACAGAGAGAGGGGCAGAGGCATAGGCAGAGGGAGAAGGCGGCTCCATGCAGGGGGCTGGATGGGACTCGATCCTGGGTCTCCAGGATCACACCCCGGGCCTAAGGTGGCACTAAACTGCTGAGCCACCCGGGCTGCCCTCAAGGCTTAATTTAATTACTAGTTTTTTGAGTGTATTTTTCCCCACTCACATATGAACTTGTCAAGGAAGGACGAGGGGCCATTTTTGTGTCCTGTGTGCCTAGCATATGCTCACAGGCAATATGTGATTATTCAGTGAATGAATTAGAACCATCTGGCAGCCCTCTCCTGCAGTGCCCAGGGGCCTGCAACACCTTTAGATGCTCAGCATCTCATGAGCTGGCACAGGGGATTGTTGCTGGTGGGAGCAGCTGAAGCAAGATGGCATTTCTGAGAACTCCTGCCTCTGCTCTGCTCATTTTGGTGAGACCTGTGCAAGTGGGTGGGCTAATAAATAGTGTTGGAGAGCTGAGAAGCAGAGGACAAAGTAAATTTGTACCGAATACGTGTGTGTTCTGTTTTTGTCTCATTCTTTTGAACATAGATTGTATTAGAATGAGTACAAATTAGTATGACCTAGTTATTTAAAGAATTTAACAACTCTTCATAAAGTCTTCACATAATTAGATAAGCACTTTGACTTTGAATCTTTGCAATGTAGAGCATTGGTTCACCAGAGTGAGAGTGTGTGTCAGCGTTGTCTGGAAGATTTGCCAAAACCCAGATTGAGGGGTCTTTCTTCTAGAGCTTGTTTCAGTAGGTCTGGTGTGGGACTGAGAATCTGCATATCTAACAGGTTTCCAGGAGATGTGAGACTGCCGCCCTGGGACCACACTTTGACCAGCAGTGATGTCCAAGAAGGGCACTGGAAATGGGGTAGAAATATATGGATTTAAAGCTCTGTGATGCTATGTAATAAACATTTGACTTTATGTAAGTTACTAAACTCCCCCCATCCTCTGTTTCCTTCTTGTGGAAAATGAAGGTCATAACTGATTGAGCTCACATAGCATCAGATAAGATTGTATAATAGAGCCATTAAAAAAAAGAGTTATGCTCTGTAAAAACATTCTCTTAAAATATCTTATATATTATGAACCATGAATGCTTAATGTGTATTCAGATGTATACAGGGCACTGTGCACAGGAATGGAGGGCAGGACATGGAAAGAAAACAAGCAGCCCAAATGTGGCTTATGTCTAGTGCCAAATGTATGAAGGGGACATTTAGAATTCAGGGCAGGACAGGTTGCAGTGGGCTGTCTCTCCTTCTCTGTACCATATAAAGACCATCATTTCACAAGAAGACCCTGCGGAGTATAACTGTTTTATTGCGGAGGTAGTATCCTGAAACATAGAAATCTGTAATGTTAGTGCATTTGAGTAAAGTTATCCTTTCATGGACTCAAGAGGTTACCTGCCTCTTAACATTTGGTAAAATTAAAAGTATAAAATTACTCATTTTACAGCATTTAAAACTCATCATGTCAGTAAGTTAAAATTATAAATACCAGAAAGATACAAAAAATCATTTTCTTAGACTGTTTAGGCTGCTTTAAACTACCATAGATCAGGTAGTTTACAAACACCAGACATGTTTTTCGTCAGGCACTGGCAGATTTGGTGTCTATTAAGGGTCCCCTTTCTGGTTCATGGACAGTCTTTTTTTTTTTTTTTTTTTACTGTGATCTGACATGTGAAAGGGGCAAAGGAGTTCTCTGACATCTTTTTTATAAGGGCACTAAACCTCCACCCTCATGACCTAATCACTCTCTGAAGCCCCTGTCTCCTAATACTATCACATTGGGAGTTAGTTTACAAATGGATTTGGGGGATGAGCACTTTTGATTGAACCAAATGAACTTGGTGAGGAAAATCTCTGAGAATCTCACCTTTAAAATGTATAGTATATATAGTTAATACATAGTTGACCAGCACTGCCATTTTTCTTTTAAGGTGTGTGACCTTGTCCATTCTTAGAGTTTTAGATATTTTTATTATGGTTTAATCATAAGGTTTTAAAGTTATACTTAATAGTAGGTTTAGAATTAATATTGAATGCAATTATTAACATTTTTATTATACTTCTAGTGATTTAGTAATCCAAAATTTAAGATTAAATAAAAATTATAATTTATCAGTTATAATTTTTATTGATTTGAATAGAAAATATAGAATAATTTTGTAGGTCAGAATAATTTATCTGGTAAACAAATTAATTTTTGACAATAAAATTTGATTTTAAACGGGCAAAAAGTGTATCTGGATAATAGATTGAGCTCTAGATGATGAAGTATAATTATATATACTAGCTACCATTATGAGTAATATAACCCATTTATATAAAAACTTTACTGCAATTTCAATAGTTTTTTATGTATTTTTCAGCCAATGAATACTAAAAGGCAAGTTATTACCATATGAGTTCTGTTTAGATTTTTGACATTAAAAAAGAGATCCTCATTCCTGTAAAAGATAGAGAATCCCTGGCCCAGGTCATAATATTATATGCAATATTACCCAGTCCCTTCATATTGACTGGCTCATAGATCATCTCATAACAAGTGTCTTAAATATTTCTTACCTGACTGGCTAGAATCATATAGAGCTTCTAAAAAGTAAGCCAGGATAGAAGAATAAGAACATAAACTAGTTTGAAGATATGAGCATATCAACACTCTCAAGGCACAGATACACCTTAGTCTTAGAAGATGGCTTTTTGCTTCCCTACTTTGTTCTCGAGCTGGCTACCTCCTTCTCAAAACCTTCTCTGATCATGTTGACTCACATGTCCTTGTTGGAAAATTTTAAAAAGCACAACCAAATTTGCCCTCCAAGGTTTTTCCTTTTATTCTTTTATATATATTTTAGAGATTTTACTTATTCATTTGAGACCTAGAGTGCCCATGCACAAGCAGGGAGGAGAGTCCACTGGAAAGGGAGAAGCAGAAATCCCACTGAGCAGGGAGCCTGCCCAGGACCTTTAGATCATGACCTGAGCCAAAGATAGACGCTTAACCAACTAAGCCACCCAGGCACTCCTCTTTTTATTCTTTTAAAGATAACTTATTTCTGAAGTACTACTGAAATAATAAATCAAAAAATTTTCCCCAAATTCTTGAAAATTTTCGTGTGGGACAGTTATCAACCCTGCACTATGTATTATCAATTTTCCACAAATAACTGAATTAACATTGAAACAGATCAATTGAATAAAGATCTGGGTATATATGAAGATCTGATGTATGATCACGCTGGCAAAAATCGTTTCACAGAAGTTAGTTTATTTAATAAATATCATTGATATAACTGACCATACTTTGGAGGAAAATAATTTTAGGCCCGTATCCTGTGTAGAAAAATTAATTTCAGATAAGTTATTCTAAACATTCCAAATATATAAGTCATAGAGGCAGGATTCAAGTTCACTTCTGACTCACTTCAAAGCCATATGCTACAGGGATACATGGATGGCTCAGCAGTTGAGCATCTACCTTTGACTCAGGTCACGATCCCGGGGTCCTGGGATCGAGTCTCACTTTGGGCTCCCTGCAGGGAGCCTGCTTCTCCCTCTGCCTGTCTCTGCCTCTCTCTCTGTGTCTCTCATGAATAAATAAATAAAATCTTAAAAAAAAGCCACATGCTACATATTGTTAGTTGTCATTCTATTTCCTAAAGCAGAAATAAATAACATTTGATTGTTGCTCAACATTTGATTGTTTCCATTTCGTCATTATAAATAATGCTATGATGAACATCCTCATATATAAATTGGTAAACGGAGGCATGATTATTTGGTTAAATTCTTAGAAGTGAAATAGCTGGGTCAAAAGGATACTCACATTTTGAAAGCTTTGGGAAATGAATTTTATTTTTGAAGAATTTTTATTTGAGGGAGAGAACCAGCAGGGAGGAAGGGCAAAGGATGTGGGAGAAGCAGAGCCCCTGCTGAGCAGGGAGCCCTACCCAGGGCTCAATCCCAAGACCCCAAGATCATGACCTGAACTGAAGGCAGACGCTCCACTGACTGAGCCACCCAGGCGCCCCTGGAAATGAATTTTTATTTTATTTTATTTTATTTTATTTTATTTTATTTTATTTTATTTTATTTTATTTTATTTTATTTATTTTATTTATTTTATTTTATTTTATTTTATTTTATTTTATTTTATTTTATTATTTTATTTTATTATTTTATTCATTCATTCATTCATTCATTCATGAGAGACACAGAGAGGCAGAGACACAGGCAGAGGGAGAAGCAGGCTCCATGCAGGCAGCCTGATGTGGGACTCAATCGCGGGTCTCCAGGATCACACCCTGGGCCAAAGGCAGGCGCCAAACCACTGAGCCACCCATGGTTGCCCTGGAAATGAATTTTTTTAAATTGCTTTTCAGAAACGTTTTGTGGATTGAATGATTTTATTTTATTGGTGTACTCATTGTCTTACTATTTTTCTCTTCAAGATAGATTATCATTTGTTAGAAGTATTGTGCCCTTATTTTCGTTTTATTTTGGCCAGTTTCTTCTTTTTTTTTTTTAAAGATTTTATTTATTCATAGAGACACAGAGAGAGGGAGAGAGGGGCAGAGGCACAGGCAGAGGGAGAAGCAGGCTCCACGCAGGGAGCCCGATTTGGGACTCGATCCAGGGTCCCCAGGATCAAACCCTGGGCTGCAGTCGGCGCTAAACCGCTGTGCCACCGGGGCTGCCCTTTTGGCCAGTTTCTAATGAACTTTGGACTTCCTGTGAAATGTGTAGTTGATATTTTGTATCCCTTTTATCATCTGTTACAAATTAACATATTAATAAGCTCATGAAGAAAATAGCACTTCTCTGAGCCCACGTGTCTCCTCTAGCATTATTTAGAGAGCTCTGTTAGGATGCTGTCACAAAAGACAGCAGTGGTAGGATTCTGCTTTCCATAGTGTCTTTGTGGCAAAGGTACCACCACCAAAAGCCCTGCACCTTCACAGTTTCTGAATCCCATCTCTTGGCAAAGCTTGTGGCCCCTTGATTTCTATTGTTCTCCATTATCTACTCGGTGGAAGTACATTATACTTCCAAGTTGTATAAAAACATGTACTGTCTTAAGACTTATTCCTATGTGTTGTTACCTTTCATGCACACAGTTCAGAATCTAGAATTTACCATGTTGATTCAGAAAGCCATGAAATGTGATTTCTACAAATTCTGGTCTTCCGTGAGGGTACATTCTTTTTGTGGAAGCCACCACAGTGTTGATACAGCGTTCTTTATTTTTCTTCCACATACTTTTTTTGTACCTTCATCTGCAACCAACAAGATACAGAGTTGAAATAATGACCTCTCATGAATTATTTGATGTACATAGAATTCCTTGTGAGTTGCCATTTTACTTAAAGTTTTAAAATAATATATTGTGCTAAATATTATCCCTAGTGCCGAAGGAAAATAATAAGGTTCTTTTCAGGGCAGGGAGTTTTATGTCCTACAGTATTCTGTATGAAAAAGGGTGGAGGCGCATCATCAATCACAGTGTACTCCAGACTAAATTTAGAGTGTCTGCATCCTGTGAACAGTTACCTGGTCTGCGCAGTGGGGGTTTTGGTTTTTACTTTTTAGCACAAACTTAGCCTACTGTACTACAAGGTGAAAAGTACAGGCATTGTTCAAGTTGGCTATAAACAATAACCCTTTTTGAAGTCTTTTTGTAAACAGTTTTATTAATGCACATGAAGGCATTGCTTTTTACTATTGTCCTTCTTCTCATTGCAGACCAATTAATATGCAAACAGAGATTATAACCATGACTTACTTTTCTTTGCATAAGCCAGTTAAATTTAGCCAGAATGGAAAAAATTCTATTTTGGTGCATATAACACTAAAAACAATGCAGCTTCATTTGTAGTCTCCTGAAATCCACATCTAAAAATAAATATTTAAGTATATAAAATGTTTGTTAAAAGTCAGCACAGTTACTACATTGATAATATTTGTAATGTCAATGTGAATTTTTAGCTTTACATATAAATATATACACATGCGTATGTATTTCAATATATTTATATACATATGTATCTCAGTATGTATTGAGATAACAGAAGACCAATGATTTTTTAGAAAGGCTGCAAATTTTAGGTATCTAAATGATACCTAAGGTGATGTTTTAGGTGATGATTAAACAACCCCACAATATATCAGTGCCTGGAATTTTTTAAACTTTATATTTTACTTCTTTGCTTTTTCGTTTCTAATATACTCTGCAGATGAATTAGTATACTCAAAATCAATGTACTACAACAAAGGGAAAATTATGGATATTGCACATGTTACCAAGAATTAGGTTAGAGTAGTCCTGAGGACCACTTGGTTAGAGCACATAGGTCATGTCCCCTCCATCCATAGAACCTCTCCTTAGTTATTGCTGGATACTTACTATCATACCTTCCTTGATTTTATTGCAATAGAGTTAATTAGAATATCTCTTTGCCTATCTGTATGCCTATCTATATGACTAATAGTTGAGTTTTCTTACATCCTTACACTTGATAAGTGGCCATGAAATGTGAATTTTTAGAACCCATGGAACAAGTCAGGGATTCTCTTGTACTAATTATATTCAATTGACAGATATGTTCAGGAACTTTCCATAGTCATTAAAATGTAAAGTACAATTTTAAATGCTTTGTGTAGATGTTAATATTATTACTATGGCAAGTGATGGTTTAAGAAAGAAAAGATTTCTTGTAAGAACTCTTGTCATAGGGATGCCTGGGTGGCTCAGTGGTTGGGCGTCTGCCTTCAGCTCAGGGCGTGATCCTGAGTCCAGGGATTGAGTCCCACATCGGGCTCCTCACCGGGAGCCTGCATCTCCCTCTGTGTCTCTGCCTTTCTCTCTGTGTCTCTCATGAGTAAATAAAATTGAAAAAAAAAAAAGAACTCTTGTCATATTTCTTTCTATTTTCATGTTTTGATATTTCTAGGAAATGTTTAAAAGATATGCTTTTTATAATTTTTTTGGCAGTGTTGCTCAAAAGCCTAGTTGAAATGAACATATTGGTTCATTTTAAATCTTCATTTACCATTTATGATTGTTAAAAGAAATAGAGGTTAAATTATACAAGTGTTGGATAAACTCAACCAGCTTTTAATTATTTTAGCATGGTAGGAGAAAGAACAACCCACTTAATGGCCTTACCTACTGTTCAATCATGCAAACTAAATTTTCTTTTCCATTTAAAAAAAACTTTTTTCCTTTTTGTTCTTTTGTGTTTTATATATTGTAGCAGTTTGCCAGGAGTAGATGTTTTTTTAGAGTTACAACCTGGGCAAAAAAAAACAAAAAAAAAAACAAAACAAAAGAAAACACATCTGTGTTGATGATGCAGTATTTATTAATATAGGTCATATTACTTTACTATATCAGCACCTGATGTGTACATGAATTATTTAAAATGAGCATCTGTGTACTATTTTATGATATTTGAAATAAAATGAATTTTTAATATTCATACATAATACAATCTGCCAAGATTATCCTGGTAAAAGTGCTCAAATCCAAATGGGAAGTCAGCTGCATTGTTTCTCCCTCACTTTATAGGTCACCCAAGCCTAAAGTTGGACACAACCTTCAGTGAAGTTTTCTTGCTTCAAAATGGGATAATTATGTATATATTTATACACCATTATGCTAATAATTTTTAAGTCAGTTGAACTTCCAGCTTGCTTGCATGCCTTTGCTGTCCTTTTTTTCTGGAATTAATGCTATCCAAAAATAAACTCAGAAACATCGATTTCGCTGACCTCACTGTTCCCCTAAATTTAGAAGTTTTATATAACAAACATCTTTAAAAGTTTTCATATAGAAAATTTTTCTCAATGGAATTATTTAGACCTAGAAATTGTGAATCTTATTACTAAGCTTTAAAAAACTCTTAAGCTAGAAAAATTGAGCATTGGTTTCATTCAGATTTCAGTTTGATACAACTCCTAAGGGTAAGATCAGGTTTTCTGGTTGAAATAAATCACAACTGCGGCCTCAGGAGCTATCTGTTGGGTGAATGCCCGTGGGGCCACTCCACTTTCCAAAGCCTGCTGGGTTTCTACCTGACTCTTCTGCACTCACCTCTTAGCTAACACAGTCTGAAATGAAGGCAGAATTTGCTGGTATGTTAGTACATGATACATATTTTTCTCTTTATGAGCAATTATGTTCATTTTGCTGGATCACATTTCAGAGAGCTCCTTTCTGTTTGAGTGGATTCTGAGTAATGTTTCTGAGCTGGACTGGCCACAGAGTAGGATCTTAACCTTATTCATGGCTCTGAATTGTGTGAAGCTGTTTATCTTAGCTGTCACGCAGTTCGCTAATTAGGTCAGTCTAGGGGTGAAGGGAAATGAAAGACTGAAATAATGATTGCTTTCTGAGAACAAAGCCCAGTCATTTTGTTCTGTCTCATAAACCCAGAAAAGGAAGGTGTAGACCTTGCTGTAGCATTCATCATCTTCCTTCCTGTATCTGAAGATCGTGCAAGAAGTATTTAAGTACCTTAAGAGTGATAAGGTACATATTTAGATTATCATTATTTTTTAAATGGTTTTTATCCTCAAACTAAAACCTGCTAATTGTAGAACCTTTGGAAGATACAGAGAAATATAAAAGAGGACAATTTAAAAGTACCCATGATCCTACCATCTAGAAGTATAATTATTTAATGGATTTCCTTCTGGCCTTTTCTATTCATATGTTGTATTTCACAAAATTTAATTATTGCTTTCTATTGTGTAACTATAGCTAATATTTTGAGTGCTTATTTCATAGGAAGCAGTGAGTGAGCTAAGACCTTTACATGTGGTATCTATTTCATGTTCACTGCAGTCTATGAGACCATTGTGTTCTAGTGATGAATCTGAGACTTAAGTTAGAAACTTGTGACTTCTGGTCTGGACAAGAGAGTACAGATCTGTTTCACCTTCCTCCTTCCTACTAAGTACAACTATAAACCCTAGAAATAATGGAGGCAAAAAAGGAGGACTGAAAGGTGTTAAGCAGGTGAAGGGTTTTGTGATCTTTGCACTGGAGGAACCACAGAGTAGCAGAGCCAATCACATTCCCTTAGCCAGGAAGAACCAGCCATACCTGGCATTTCTTGATCCCTGAATTACCAACAGAAGGCAGCTCAGGTGGGGGCACCCTCTCCCCCCTTCTTTAGGTCAGACTGGAACATGCCTGACATCAGCAGCAAGAGAGATTAATAGGGGATCCCTGGATGGCTCAGCGTTTAGTGCCTGCCTTCGGCCCAGGGCCTGATCCTGGAGTCCCAGGATCGAGTCCTACGTCGGGCTCCTTGCATGGAGCCTGCTTCTCCCTGTGTCTTTGCCTGCCTCTCTCTCTCTCTCTCTCTCTCCCTCTCCCTCTCTCTCTCTCTCTCTCTCTCTGTGTGTGTGTGTGTCTCTAATGAATAAATAAAATTTAAAAAAAAAAAGAGAGAGAGATTAGTAGGAGCCCCTCCAGTGTTCATCAGCTAGGGCATGTGATCTCCTTCCCTGCTGGGCCTGAGATATCTCTTCTCACTGAGAGAAAACTGGGCATCAGGCAGTTCTGCTGTAGGATAGTACCACAACAAATCGCCCAGTTGAGTAGCCTCTTTGTCCACATGGACTTGGGACTCCTTTCTCCTGCCTCGACACACTAGGTGGCCAGGAGGCACAGATAAGGGGGGATCCTGTCATAGTAAGCAACCCCCATGCCCACCCTCTGCTCGACACAGCCAAGGCCAGCCAGGCAACCAGAAGCGGCGTCTCTGGTAGAGACACTGTTCAAATGTTGGAGGCCCAGCACCGCAAAAGACCCTGAGAGCCCCCCGAGAGTGACCAGACAGTGGAGATCCGAAAGGACGTGAATGAGAAGAGGAGCCCAATTCCTGTACATATATTTAAGTGATAAACATGATCAAAAGCTTGAGAGACACACTTTACGATTGCTTGTATAATAAAGCTCGTCCTTCACGTGTCACCATTTGGGGCTTTTGCAACGGAAGTCTTTTAGTGATTGATGACAAATGGGTCTGGGCAGCATCCCGTTCATCTTTTTTTCTCCCCTAAGTCCAGTATCCGTTGATTTGATTGTGATTAGAGAACCTTGGACATTTTGCTGCTAAAGAATCCTTCCCCACTCCCTTCCTGACCCTACTTGCACTGCTGTGGATTTTTTTAAGGGAAATAAAAACAAAAAATAAACTCCTTCCCCCGGCCCTCCAAACATATACTCTGTGAGATAACTGTGCCTGCAACAAAGTGTTAATCCTGGGATCGTATTTTTATATCATATTCACATATTTGTTTTTTTAATTGGTGTTAGATGACATGATTAATAAAAAAGGCAAGATATTTCCAGGAAAAAAAAAAGTCTATGGGGCTGATCACCAACCTCCTTTTCACTGAGAGATATGGGGCAACCAGGCTTGGGGAAATTCCTTCTACCCTTCTCAGCACCAGGAGGACCAATGGGAGTCTCACTGGCATCACATAAATAAAGCAGACCAAAAGAACAGTGTAAGGGCTATGAAAATTAGGCTGTTTTTGGAACTATAGCCCATAAAAGTAGACCTGAACCTCACCAAGGAGATAGAAGTGCCTAACAACCCAATCACCAACAGGACTTAATTGGCATTTCTAAAACATACCATTCAACAATGACAATATATAGACTTATCAAGAGTTCATAGGACACTTGCTAAGGTGGAGCTTGTCCTGGGCCATAGAGCAGACTTCGGCATGTTCAAAACATGAACATTCCAATTGAATTCCTTCAGAGTGTGTTTCTGACCACAGTGGAGTCAAACGAGGAATCAGCAACAGAAGGACAGCAGGAAAACCTCCAAACAGGTTAAAATTTACACTTGTAAATAATATATGGGTCAAAGAGATCTTAAAGGAAATAAAAAAATACTAGAACCAAATGGAAATGAAAACACAACATATTAAAGTATATGGGATGCAGCTAACATAGTTTCGAGAGGGAAATTTATAGTACTAAATTTTATATAAAAATTGATGAAAGGTCTCCAATCAGTAATCTAAATTCCTACCTCAAGAAATTTGGAAAAGAAGACCAAAAAAAGAACAAAGAAACCAAATCAAAGTGTAAGCAGAAGGAAGGAAATAATAAAAAGCAAAAGCCAGTGAAATTGAAAATAGGAAAAGAAAAATGAAAATCCAAGAAGCAAAAAAAAACAAAAAAACAAAAAAAAAATAACGGTAAGCCTCTAGCATGATGAAAGATAGAGACAGCACACAAATCACTTAATATCAGGAATGAAATGGGATAACACTACAGATCCTGAAGCCATTAAAAGAATAATAAGGGACAGCATTTTCTCATGTAACTGCGGACTAAGGAGAAACAGACAATTTGTCTACAACTATAAACCACCGGAATTCAAACAAGATAGAATAGATCATCTGAAGTGTTTTCTAACCATTGAGGAAACGGATGAGAGGAAGTGGTTGTGATTACAGAAGAACAATGCCAGGGACCCTTGTCATGATAGACACATGAGCTACACATGTGCAGAAATTGTATAGTGTCACACACATACACTCAGAAGTACATGTTAAACTGGGAAATCCGAGTAAAAGCAATGGATTATATCCATGTAAGTCCTGGTCCCAATATCCTACTGTAGTTGTGCAAAAAGTCACTATTGCAGGAAACTGAGTAAAGGTACTCAGGATCTCTTTTATTTCTCACAACTGCATGCAAATCTCCAATTACTGCTACAAAATTTCCAATTAAAAAAAATCTAACTTGTTTCCTTTAGGAGTTGAATCCTGACAGTGATTCCAGAGCCTGCGTTCTCAGTGGCATATCTGTGTATTGCCATGTTACTCTGAGACGTTGCATTGCTAATAGCTTGGTGCAGTCACGTGTGAATCCTTCTATGTGTAGCTTTAAAAGTGTATTTTGTGTATATATATGTGTGTACATATGTATCTTTATCTTTACCAGCAATGATCAATATTAGGTAATACATATATATATATATATATATATATGTTTTCCTATTTCTCTCACATAGTTTGAAAGTTCCACTAAATACTGGCAGTTGTAGTCACTGAAGACTCTTTAGGTTACAAGGGGCAAAAACTGGACATAGCTTAGTAAGAAGAACCATTGAAACTGCCAGAATGGCTGCTAGATTAGACCATTTTGACTTAAAGAAATAGTAATTTCATATGGTTCAAAGAAATTGCCGCATAAAGGATTTCTTGGAAGGATCTTAGTGTAGGTCATAGGATCAAAGGAATTGCAGAGAGGACAAGAGAGCCCTGGGGTGACTGGGACCAGGGACATGTACTCTTTATTTCCATTTCTTCCTAAATTTCGAGTTCTGCTGATGAGCATTCTCTATACTGCCTACCATATGGTGGCCTTCAGCATCTTAGCCTAACAGTCTTTCAGTGAGAAGGAAAGAAACTATTTGAGATTTGTTTGAAAAAAGTTTGGGGTAGGGACACCTGGGTGGCTCAGCAGTTGAGCATCTGCCTTCGGCTCAGGGCATGACCCTGGAGTCATGGGATTGATCAAGACTCACATCGGGCTCCTTGCGAGGAGCCTGCTTCTCCCTCTATCTGTGTCTCTGCCTCTCTTTCTCTCTGTCATGAATAAATAAATAAAATCTTTTTTTTTTTTTTTTAAAAAAAGTTTGGGGTAGATTGAAGTTAGCTTGGTTTGGGTCACATGCCTGACCATTTTCCAATCATCAGGCAAAGGGTGATGGTTGGTGCAGCACGAGCTGTGTGGATAGGGAGCCAGAGATTGCTCCTATATGAAGAGGGAGGGGAGGAGAGCATATGAAGGCTGACCCAGACATGGCCAACAGGGTGACCACTGGGAGCCAGGAGCTACCACTGCAGCCTGTGTTTGTTGTTATCAGGGCAGAACATCTAAATGATAGTTAAATCATGAATGTAAAAATGACTCAAGACTAGACCTAATTGTTACAGCTTTTGAGTTCAGGAGAATTTTTCTCTTCTGTTAATGACAAGCCTATCAAAATTAGGAGACTATCAGAATGTTTTCAAAGGTAGCATTTGAACAAGGCATAATATTTATAAACCTTTAATATACATTTTTACTAGGCAAATAAATTTCTGCTACAAATTAACATAGTCCCCCCCCTTTTTTTTCTTTAAAGATTTATGTATTTCAGAGAGAGAATGTGAGTGTGTGAAGGAGGGACAGAGGGAGAGAATCCTCAAACAGATTCCCCATGAAGCACAAAGCCCCACCTCAGGGCTCTGTCCCATGGCCCCAAGATCATGACCTGAGCCGAAACCAAGGATCAGATGCTTAACCCACTGAGCCACCCAGGTGCCCCTCACATAGTCGCTTTTTTCTACACAGTTGAGGTCTCATAGCAGAGACTATTTGAATTCAGACCTGTGAGTAATGGGTATGAGAAGCTGTGGCTGAATGCTTTAAAGCTTCCTGTTACATATAGGATGTGTGTTTTGAGAACTTAAGAATGCAAATAGAAGACACAAATATCCTCTCCAACTGAAGATATTATCCTTGAAGCTTTTAGTTTATGGCTCAAATGCTGAACCTAGCTATGATATCTAAGTGATTATTACTACGAAATAAGATGGGCACTTGGGAATAAAACCTGAATGGTGTAGGATACTGATTCTTGCAAGAACGTGGTGATTCATTAGTTTGCCCCTGTGTGCTCTGACTTCAGAGCTCATCAGCATAGGAGGCCCCATTTGAGCAGTGCAGTTGTAGCCTTTGTAAAATGGTAGTGACTGTGATTGCCCACCCCGGTGTCCAGCATGGCTTACATGAAGACCCATGGGAACCTTGCTTGGGTCCATCTCCAGAAAATAGTACTTTGTCTACCACTGAAATTTTATGTTACTTTTGTTAGGAAATGAAAAAACACATGCTGTAAGGTTTTCTTTAGTGCCAGCACATCTAGGAGCCCCACTCAGTGCCTAGATGTACTAATCAGCATACTCAGATGTAGCTGTTCATTTGTACTCTTCTCTGATTCATCCAGAGTATCTTGCAGTAACTTCTGCTTTATGTCTGCAGCCCCATTTCAGAGCAATGTCTGTTCACATTGCTTGCATACCTGTTTACAGTTTCTAAACTGTTTTTGTAGTCATAAATATTTGAGCTTCAAGGTAATCCTGTAAAGTATAGACAAAGATGACACCATGCTTTTTCCTTTAAAAACCCGTCTAAACAGAAACAAGCACAGGTGAGCCTAGTATCATCAACATAGACTGTAGACTTCATAAGGGCAGGGATCTGTTCTGTTCACCATGCTAGCCCTGACTCTCAGTATAGTGCTTGACATTCAATCAGTGTTTCAAGATGATTGATGTTGAATAAACCTAAAAAGTACTAAGTTCTTCAGAACTTGGAAGAACACAGAAAAACTTGTGTTGGCAGAAAAGAGAAATACACAGCCCCAGGAGACCAGAATGTAGCTCAAAACAACCTGTCACAAGCACAGTTCTTTGAAGTCTGGTGTTTAATCTTAAAAACTCATACAAATTTTGAATTCTACTTCATATTAGAAATGTTTATTTAATTGTAAAATTATTTTAAATGTTATTTACCCTAAAATAATATGTTTCTGGGAGATGTGCTGTATGTATCCTGAATACCCCCTAACTAACCTATGTTTGGGTATTTGTTTAGCTTCTGAAAAATACAGATGTCCAATTAATTACATCCTTTCTGAGGACTCTCAATATGATGATGAGCCACATTTATGCCTTCCACCTTTTCCTTACCCCTGAATTCATCATCTTCATTCATGGCAACTCTTTCCAGTTTTTTGGGTCAAAAACTGTTGCATCATTCTTGATTTATTTCTTTCTCATATCCAGTTTATTTGGAAATACTGTTGTTTCTGCCTTAAGAATATATCCTGAATGTGATCACTTGTAACCACCCCTTCTGCTACCAGACTGGCATCATTATCTCTGTTAAATTAATTTGGCAAGGAGGTCCTTACACTGACACAGCCTTAATGCAGTAGCAGCCTGTGTAAGTATACTGAAATTGAAGCCTGTAAATGCCTTGAGGTTACAAAATCAAAACACTAAAGAAGTAAACAGCCAACTAGCCTTTTGGCCTTTTCTTTGCTTCTGCACTTTCTGTCTTTCCCCTGGCGCCAGGGGCAGAGGGCTCCTGACCACTCACCATTTGGTGCTGCTCCAGTCAAGGTTTGCTGAAATAAACTCTTAAAATGTTTCATATGCCTCAGTATATCTTTTGCCATCTTTCACCTGGTGTGTATGTCTCCCCTGGCCCAGCCCCCTCTTCACGTGGTAGCATGAACACATGTGTCAGGCCATGGCAGTGCTCTACATGGCATGCCATTTGTGGCCTTCACTGGAACCTCACCTCCTTCATCTTGGCCCAGACACTCTGGCCTCCAGTGTGCCCGGCTTGCTGCTGCTTCAGGGCTTTGCATGTGCTATTCCCTCGGCCAGACCTGCTCTTTGACTAAAGATCCAGATGGCTAGCTCTTGGACCTCATTTGGATCTTTACTCAAAAGTCATGCTTGTATTATTAGGTAGGTCTTCTTCATTCATCCTAAATCTTCACACCTACCACCAAACACACTCCCCTTTCCTGGAACTTTATTATTTTTTCCTTGACAACTTACTGTATCTGATATACCATCTGCTTTGTGTCTTGAAGGCATTTATTATCTCCCCCCCGCCCCCTCTTTCTCTTAAAAAATATAGATCATGAACTTGAGGAGAGTGGCATAGGATGGCATGGAATATATATCAGGCATGCCAGGAAATCTTTGTTTTCCTGATCTGTGTCCAGAGTTTTATTAGAATACTATTTTTTAACTGTCCCTCACTCTCTTCTCTGATTCAGAACTCTAGTGCTTACTCCCAAAGTCTAAGGCTTACTTCTTTTCTTTAGGATGTTTGGGCAACATTGTGCTAACTTACTGGAGTCACCCACCTAATTGTCCGTGACTGTTGCTTTCTTCAGGCATCAGGGACAGAACTTCTCATGGAGGAAAGCAAAGACACCATCTCCTTCCTGGCTGTTTATTCCCACATATCCCAGTGCCTTTCCCCTTACTGGAAGCTGTAAGTATGATTTTAGAACTTGAGAGTCCTTGAGACTATAAACATCCCTGTGACCACTGGGTCTCCCCTGAGCAAGTGACTCCTGAGGAGACTTGCTTCTCAGGGTTGTGGCACATCTGTTTTCCTTCAGTGCTAGTTGCTGGCCAGGCACAGTGCCTGGTACATAGGAAGTGCTCAGTAAACCATTTTTGAATCAAGACTGGACCCCTAAATTTGAATTTGATTACTTAGTGTTTCCCTCTGTGACCGCCTCATGGATTTTCCACCTTTACATATGGAAGCTGCAGGAGACTTTGTCAGAGGCCACGTTACAATGAGCCTGTGTTTCCTTCCAGGATATGCTGTCTCTAACAAGTAAGCTAAGTAAGTTTTTCGAATATGTATTTAAACAAGACTCATTCTAGGGCTGACCTTGCATTTGGAAAATGTTTTTACAAGGAACCTGTAAGTTATGAATATTTCACTTTCTTTTCATGGTTTTCTTTTTAAATTCACATTTGCTTCCATTTTCTTGTTAAAATGTATTGAGAAAGATTAATTTAACAAAAATGCCAGTGGAGAAAATACAGAGAAAATATGCAACCATAATATATATTTTAGGTCTGTGTTATTCAACAACCTACAGCTATTTTTACATAGTTGATCTAGGACAGAATGCAATGCTGTAATGCCACAATATGCTGCCTCAGAGCCAGCATTCACCTGGGTATTATAATGTGGATGTTTGGGAACTCACATGGTGCCCTAGTGAAAAATGATTTCGTGTGCAAGGCAGATCCTATCTCTGAGGACTTCAGACCATATTGTACAGTTTCCAAAAATAACTTGCCATTATCAGCTTTGACCCCTAGCTTTGGAATTGCATTTTCTGTTTATTCATGTAGGATATGATCATCATAGAAAATATGGCCTATTCCAGTGTAGGTTTTAGAGGCAAAAAGTGGTACACAGGCTTTTAGTTCCAACCAAGTAAAGTAGCATGGACCCTGACGCTCTCATCCCAGGTTAACTTTTGAGAAAGTATAAAATCTCTAGTGCTAAGAACAACAAAAACATGAGGACCCCTTGTGGAGATTGAAGTCTGCTTGAATTTTTTTGTCTCTGGGAAATGGGGAGGCAGCCAGGAGTGTCATGAGAGTCTAGAAGAAAGCTTTTTCTTTTTCTCTCTCTCTTTTTTTTTATTGTGGTAAAATATACATAACATAAAATTTACCATTTTAACCATTTTTCAGTGTACAATTCAGTGGCATTATGTTTGTTTATACTAAGCTCTGCTTTTGACTTTCCTAATACATTGGCTTTTATTGGCAGCCAAATTGTCATACACACATGAGGGCATAATTATCTTCAGCTGTACAAGTCCTTAGGCTTTAGGTATGAAGACCTCTGCTGAAGTGTGTTTGGAGGAAGTATTTAAATATGCAAGGTGGTAAACAAGCGAGCATCTCCAACAGACATGGGAAGTAAGGAAGATCAGGTCCCCTAGGAATGTTTATTGATGCTGTCAAATGACAGAATAATCCAATTTAGTTTGAAGTTTGATGTCTTTTATTCAAGGGAAGACAGTCAATGGATTGTTTACTAGGATCTTTACAGGCAGTTGAATGCAGTTCCTTAGGGATTTGGAGCAGTTTGGTAGAGTGTTGGAAGCAGCAGAGCTGAGACAGGGTCTGACAGGTTAGGACTAAGATGAGCTAGCTAAAGTGTTGCTGGATGATTGTGATTGGTATGTGTTAGGTTTCTCTGATAGGTGTTTCCCACAGCACAGGCTGGCTTAGGATTTGATTTGTGCTGTGGATAGGGTCCATGGGAATGGCCTCCATTTTGTGGGTCCTGATATGGGAATTAGCTTTATCAGTACCTTTAAAAATGTCAAGGACCAAAGAGAAGAGACCACAGGCCAAGTAACCTGGAACTGAGATTCCAGACATTATCTGCAGTATTGAGTGGAGGGGAAACCAAAGAGACTTGTCTGTGGGGTCACTATGCTCACAAAACACAGAGGTACGGCTTTTATACTAGCAGGAAGATACTTGCTTTGTCTAATCCAAAATAGGGAAGGGGTGGGTTGGGGAGGAGAAGACAAAGGACTACACTAAATGGGAAATATGAAAAGAGTGGCCAGCATCTAATGTGATAGTAATTACGATGTATGGTACCGGGTTATCTTTTATAAAGAGGAGTTCTCAGACCCAAGGGGGAAAAAAGATGCAGAAATGAGTTATCTCCAAGAAACATACTTCAAAAGAAAGGCAGAGGAAGGCTGAGAATAAAAGGATAGAGAAGAGATCTACATCAACAGGAACCCAGGGAAAGTAGGGGTAACTTAACTTATAAGAGAGAACGAGTGATGTTCTAGACTGATTAAAGGAGCATTAGAACACAGTGTACTCATTGGAAATATGGACTGCTAATGATTCAGCTTGAGAATATACCAAGCAACAACAGAACTGCAGAGAGGGAGAGAGAAAATCAACAGTTGTGTTGGGAGAGTTTCAACACTCCACTCTCAGAAGCCTAAACCCTGCTGTGAAAAAGGAGCAGACACGGAGAAGAGCTGGATGCAACAATTAGTGAGCACTTGCTATTAAAAATATCCCTAAAACTGGACAGTCAACGGAGTGTGCATTTGGGGGCTTGTAGGGAATGGTTACAGAGAGCAAGCCATTGTCATGCCATCCAGGAAGCCCGTGAACAGGAGTGATAAACTTCAGGGTCCATCAGTATGGCACCACATGACAAGGAATTACCAGCATGACAGCCTGCCTCCTGTAAAATCCCTGTGGTTATAAATTAAATATCGTATTTCTAAATAATCCTAGGGTTAGAAAGGAAATAAAAAAAATGGAATTGTGATCTTTTGAGAACTAAAATGTCCCAACTGTGAGATGGAGTCCATGTGGTGCTTAAACAGGTTTTAAAGTCTTACATTTGTTGGCAAACAAGAAAGGTTAGTTAAAAAATAAGTGAGCCAGGCAGTCCTCTTGAGAGTTGGTAAAAAAACAAAAACAAAAAAACAACAAAACAAAATCTAATAACAAGAGAGAAGGAAATAAAGTTAAGTACTAAAAGCAATAAAGTACAGAATAATAACATTAAATGATACAGAAGTTTAAGAAAATCAAGAGCTGGTTCTTTGAAAGCTGAATAAGATCTCTGACAGACTGAATCAGAAGAAAAAAATGGACAAAAAATTATGATATAGCCATAGACCAAAGACATTTTAAAATGATAAAAAATATTGGAACAAATATTACATACTAATAAATTTTGGGAAAAAACGAAATAAAATATATTTTCAGAAAAAAATATAAAATGTCAAAATTGCCATGAGAAAAAATCGGTAACACGATTAGATCAACATATGGTCAGACAAGTACATAGACATGTAGTCAAAGACTTTTTTCCCCAAAATATCCAGAAGGATTTTATAGGTGTTTTCTGGCAAACTTTTAGGAAACAATCACTTACCATCTTTTACAAGTATTTCCAGAAAGTAGAAGGTATAAGAAACAATGTCCAGCTCCTGAAGCCACTATCAGAAAATTGATAAATGCAGTCCTGCCCATTAGGAGAACTAAGGAAAAAGTATGGTTATCTCAAACAGTGTAGCAAAAGCACTTCATAAAGTGATTTTAAAAATACACATAGGTAATATATTAGGAAGGGAAGGGGTCTTTTTTAAAGGTTTCATGCCAAAACCTATATCACAGATTAACTTAATGGAGAATTTTGAACGATCCCCTCTAATCTGGGAATAAATATACTGTTGTCCATCACAGTTTAATGCAGGAAACAACAAACCTTCTTGGTTTCCAGACAGAAAGAGATGTAGTGGGTTAGGTACTTAAGTTGTTGGAAGGGCTTGGAGGAGTGGGTTTGGGGGCCGATCTCAAGGTCACCCCACAGTAGTTGGGGTCCGGAAGACAGGAAGTTGCTGCTGCTGCTGCTGCCATTTTCATTACCATTCACTTTTTACCCCTGCAAGCAGATAACTAGACACCCAAATGCAGACTCTGGCCTGACAAGCACATCTTCCCATCCTTGCTTTCTAGCATCCACTGGAGCGGGGGCATCCTCTGCTTTGCCTCCCTCCTCCAAAATCTTTTGGAGAGTGCCTCTCAAGTGACAAGATTCCAAGTTGCATCCACAACCTTATCTGCAAGGAAACGTGAGAAATAGATCCAGATGTAGCTTCTGGATTTCAGACCCATCTAGATAGAGGTAGAATGGAATGGAGTTTGAAAGATTCAGTCAGAAGTATCTGCCACATTATCTCACCATCTCTGCTGCTGCTTGGCCAAGCATTGATGTCCTGAGGAATGCTATCCAGGAAGAAAAGGAAAGAAAAGCTTAGTATTGGGAGGAATAGAAGGATAATATTTATGGATAATAAGGTCATCGTGATTAATAGAATGTAAGAAACTGATTTTTAGAACTAATAGGTATGGTGACATTGGGTATATATGCTCAATCTATAAGAATCAATGTAGTTTCTCTTCAGTAGTAGTATTCAACTAAAACTGTAATAAAACAACATATTAGCAACAAACTATATAGTATCTACAAATTAATCAAGAATGCATATCTCTTCAGAGAAAATTTTAATTTTAATAACAGACAAGATTATGTAATAGACTTTTTATTCTCTTGCATGTAGTATTAGGAAGAAATCAGTTATTCCTAAATTAATCTTTAAATTCAATTAAATCTCTTCCAAAATTTGTTTTTGAAGAATTTGATAAACTTCAACAAAAGCATAAAGTTATAGGGAAAAAATTGACAAATTTGATTAAGTTTTGATATCTATGTCATGAAGGCATTGGTAGACAGATGGCCAGGTAGCAGAGCAGGAGATGATATATGCAATGTCCTAAACCTGTAAGAGAATAATAGCAAGTTGATGTCTAGAACTGCAAGAAACTCCTTCAAAATGGTATGAAGGAGTTAGCAATCCTAGTAGAAAAAGAAGGAAGGCATGTGAGCTTATATTTCACCAAAGAGTAAACCAGAAGGCTGCCAGCATATGAAGTCATCAAACTCATTAGTAACCAGAGTGATAAGAATGGAGGCAACAGTGTGATAATCACTATTAAACTAGTAATAATTAGAAAGCTGAAAAATGAATATAGGAATTCTCATGCAGTGTTAGTGGGAATGTAGACTTCTGTGGCTATAATGGAGAACAACAGCCTGGAAGTTCTTAATCAAACTAGGAACACAGAGTGGTTCAATTTATTCTCCTGGGTATATGTCCTAAGGATGTTGTCAGTAATTGAATAACATAGGTGGACGAGGTGTTTGTGGCAATGTTTGTTTCTAGAGGCAGGAAGTTTGAGTGCTAATCTAGGAGAGCAGCTGGGTAGATTGTGGTGGTTATGCACAGGGAACAATCAGAAGCAACTGTGGCTACTGTACACTGAGCAAGGTGTGAGGTGTCACAAAACACAGCAATGTTGGAAAAGGAAGCTGCTGAATGGGATGAGTAGCATAGTACCATCATTCATTTGAATTAAAAGTACATGCACACAGAACAATATGCAGTTTTTGTTTTTCTTTTTTTAAAGACTATTTATTTGCCAGAGAGCGAACACAAGCAAGGGTAAAAGCAGAGGGAGAGGGAGAAGCAGGCTCCTTGCTAAGCAGGGAGCCCGATGTAGGACTCGATCCCAGGACCCTGAGATCACGACCTGAGCCGAAGGCAGACACTTTACTGCCTGAGCTACCCAGGTGCCCCGAATATATGGTTTTTAAGAGCACATTCAAATAAAATGATACCCACAAAATACAGGAGATTGTTTTAGGGTTTTTAAAAACCTTTACAATGAACATCCTTACATTTATTTATTGGGTCACATTTTGGGTCATCTGCTTAGAGAGGGAAAGCAGTGTCCTTTGGTTTGCTGGCTCTGGCCTCAGGCAAAATGTTGATCCCTCTGTGCCTGACTTGCCCATGGGTCCTGAGGATTAGATGGCTTGAATTTACAACAGAATCTGAAGAGTGTGTGGTATATCATAAATTGGCAGTGAGTGACAGATGTCACTATAGCGTTGTTCCTGGAAAGAAAACTTGGGATTGACTGATATGAAGGGTTTTTTTTAAATTTTCTAAGATTTATTTACCATTTTGAGGGGGGGAGGGGAGAGAGAGATAATCCTAAACAGACTCCCTATTGAGCATGGAGCCCGACATGGGGCTCAATCCCACGACCCCAAGACCATGACCTGAGCCAAAACCAAGAGTTGGACACCCAACCAAGGTGCCCCTGGTGCATACCTTTTTTTTTTTTTAAAGGTGTATCATTGGTTTGCTCATTCAATAAGTACTGAATGCCCATTATATGTCTTGGCATTTAGACAAAGTAGGCGAAAACCCTTGCCCTGGTGGAGCTAAGCTATCACAGTAAACAACAACAACAAAAGTAATGAAATGTGTAAGGTGATAGTACATGTCATAGATAACAATAAAGCTGTGGTTAGTTTTCATGGTACTTTGATTCAAATTTGCCCAGTATCTGGGTCGTTCACTTACCTTTTCATTCTACATGATCTCAAGTGAGTGATCCTTAAGAGATTGGTTGTTTGAACCAGAGTCACTAATAACATAAGGAGCAGTTCATTTATTGTATCAATCTTTGTTAGGTACATGAGACAACTCTGATATGTCCTCCCTAACTTCCCTCCAGATGAAAATGTCATCCCTCTCTTTGCTTCCATGACTCTAACACCTCTGTCAGAATAGTAATCACCACTATTTTTTCTATTATGTTGTACATAAATTTTTTCTCTCACTAGATTTCAGATTCTTCTGATCAGGGACTGTGGGTGGTTCGTCTGTCAATCCCTAAAATGGTCAACATTCAAGAAGTTTTTGTCTAGTTGAATTTTGACCTTCTGGTATCCTTTGGATTTCTTTCTGATAAGTGTTTCATGACCCCCAAGTGTATTCAGTACCACATTCCTAAAGACCTCAGAAATTATTTGTACCAGCAGTCTATAGCAAGAGCAGACCATTGGCAGACAGAACTTTATAGTTAATGACTCTACCTTTGGTGACTTTACCTTTATCAGATTTCCTAATATAAAGTGATTTTTTTTTTCTATGTTGACCTCATTTGGATTATCTGTGATGGGTATTGTTGGTCACCAGATCCCTTCAGACACCATTCAGATTCCAATGAGTTTGGTTCTGACTTGGGAGCATATATCCATTTTACGTTGTAAATAAATAGAAAATATTTTCTCAAAGGAATTAGACAAATTGTTTATCTTTTTTTCATTATACAAATAAACATTTATTTTTAGTTGAGCTGTTCTAATTTATTACTGAGTATTTAGCATGGCATGTTTTTTCTGCATATTGCTATCAGCGGTTCTTTGGACCTTAATTTTCTCATTTGAAAAATTAATAAGTTTGTATTTTTATATTTATTTACTCATTTAAAACTTATATCTTGCTCAGTTTTAAAATGCACTTAAAACTGGGAAATGATACAAATAGTACAAAGAAAATACATCAGTTAGAAGTGATAAAAACAAGAAAAACAAAAGTAGGCCCACATACTAGAACTGGATGTGAGACCGTAGAAAGATGCAGAGTCTAGGTCCTTTGCCTTGAAGGCGCCTGATTTTAGTGGTGATGCTACACAGCAGCCCATAGGACAAGGGAATCCCAGCTGGTGCTATGCTTCCCAAGACTCATCAGGTAAAGCAGATTCTTTGTTGCAGAGAAGCACAGCTGTTCATGATGCCAGGACCAGAGGATATTGTTCTTGAGAAGTTTGATGTGGTGGCCACGGTGGTTTAATGAGCAGTGTCCTGGTTATAAAGCCTTATGAAGAGTCCCAGAGGGTTACCTGTCCACGTAGGTGGTGGACAGGTAACCCTCTGGTGGCCCTGACACAGAAGCCAGGACCAGAAGTAAAGGTGCTAATCTCAATGATGGCTCGGCAATCCTGGGCTGGGTGGGCTTTATGTCTGTGCACTCAGCAGTCATTGGCTTCTGATTTGCACTTACTGAAGGAAATTTTCACTTTGTCCTTCTGCATTACAAATTTGTTACTTTTGGAGGAAGATTTTGACCTTAAACTTGTTGGGTCTGTTCTCTGTGATATGCAGTTAACACTTACTCTTTTCCTGTGTCCCTTGGTGTGCCTTATGTGTCAGAAACCACCATCTTTCTTTGCTGTGGCTCAGAGTGTCTTTCACAGGCCTTCAGACCAACATTTTCTGCTTCTCGCTCTCTTTTCCTCACAATCCTAAATCCTGTACAACAGCTCCATTGTTTGACAGAGGAGAGACAGAAACCATTGGTGCTTCATTTTCTGTGTAACACCAGCACCCAATTGGATTGGGACACGCCTTAGGGTGCTGCTTCTCTGCCCTTTCACCAAACTGCTGTCTTCCTCTTACGATGATGAGGATTCCCATTTAATCTATTGCTTCTGTGAGAATCTCTCAAATTCTGGATTATCTGGGGTACTTCTTGTTTTCTAATGATCGTTTTGTTTATAAAACATGATCATGAACTTCTGTCGCAGTCAACAGATGGCAGTGGCCTGCTCATTTTCCCTAGCATGGTGTGCTGAGGCAGGCAAGAGTAGCTGTGATTTCCTGCACCGATGGGTCCCCAAAGGCGTTGCAAGCTTTGTGACACAAAGTACTTTATTTTAACACAAATTAATATTCTTTATTTTGTTCAGTGATTTTTGTCAATACATAAATGTCTAGAATTCATTTTGCTTGCTTTTCATGCATGCTTCTTTAATCTATGGTGATTTATGTGTTTACCATCTGTAGTAAAAATTTCCCTGTCAGAACATGTACTGAGATATTTGTACTTACAGGACATAAATTTGTTTTTTGTTTTCCCAGGGAGCTGATATTTTATATTTTTCTCAAATATATTTAATGAAATTAAGATCTTCCTATCGGAATGTTTGTTTTAAATATTTCAGCTAAGTGTCCTGTTATTTGATTTAGAGTTGGATTATTGAAGCTGATTTTTACTTAAATGCAATAGCTGGAATACCTTTCTCTGTATATTTCAACTTATTCTGGATGTTTTATATTATCAACCTGCAAAATCTTGTTTGTGATGTTACTGGCAGTTTTCCAAGCTATCTTTATTGGTAACCAGCTTTTTGTTTAGGAATTTGTTATAAAGGAAATCCCAAATACACATCTTTTCAAAATTAGTAGCTCATCTAAAACCCTTTTTAAAATAATCAGCTCTGAGAAATGTGAGCTCACCAAATATAGCATTCTTGGTGATCAAAGAATAGGATCAAATTTTTAACTTGGACAAGGAGTTCTGGTGTGAGTTATGAAGAGATGTAAAGTAATCTGTTGTCTTAATATTGAGCTAAATCTGCTGTCTATTTTTTAAGCTAATTGGTAAACCTTTAAAAACGCTGCCTAGCCCTTAAAAAGCCCTCAGTCATTCTTTTCTTACTCACTTATTCCTTCCTCTTACCTAAATTACTCACTATCCTGTTAGAAAATCTTCAAAATCTCCTTGTTGAACAAGCCAGGTGCCATGGTGATTTCGGCTTGTCTGTTCTGTTCTTGGGCTCAGGGAGACCCCTGGAAGCCTCTGTTCAGACAGACAGGAGGGGAGAGGGGAAAGAAGGAAGGAAGGAAACCTGAATTTGTAATGAGGCCACACCTAAACACTGTGTTTTTATCTTTTTTTTTTTTCTGATAGCCTCATCAATTCTCAGTGCATTTATTGATTACATATTAAAGAAAGAGCTCTATTTTAGGTGTCATTCTTTGCAGAGTTGGTGTTTTCACTTTGGTTCTGAAGATCGAGCAGGAGTCCTAATAGTTGACTTTGATGACTTGGATAGACTGGCCGCCCAGCTCTCCTTGCAGAGCAGACCAGACTGGTTAGTCCTAGATTCGATCTGGTATGTGAATTGACATTTCTGCTGTTGTTCACTGATGCCAGAGCCTGGGTTCAAGGTAGCCAGTGGGGCTAATGTTCTTGTTGCTGAGGTTGTATAAACTTGAGAAGCATCTGCAGCCTTCTTCCCACACCCCTAACTCTGGTGAGTGCTGTGTGCAGTGTGCCTGTCACTTGCAAAGTGAGACCTCTGCTCCCACTTCATGCCCCACCCCTCCACACATGGGCATTCCATGAAGCTCAAACAGGGTAGAGAGTAATGGGTGCAGCATGGCACTGCCTGGCTTCATGAAACTCAGAAGGAAAACATTTCATTTAAAGGTATGAAGCATACCAACTTATAAACCAAATAAAGGAATAAAAAAGTGATAAGAGGTGGAAGCTGGAAAGAAAATCTACTGGAATGAGGACTGTAGAGTTCTAGGATTAAGAAAAGAAATAACGGACAGGCTCACAAATTAAGAGTGTAAAAGGCACTTCCTGTGAATCACAAATGTCTGAGCATGAGCTGTCCTGTTGGAGCCACTGGTGTCTCCAAGTACAGGGGAGTAATTCTCTCAGTTTCTTCTTCTACCTGCTTCAAGTTGTTGAGTTACTACTGCTTTATCCTCATGAGGAGCCAAAGAAACCTTTTTTTGTGTCTCAGAAGAAAGGTCCCAAGTTTGAACTGACATCTGTGTGTGTTTGGGCCACTGTAGGAGAATAGCACAGACTGGGGCAGGGGGCAGCTCAGGCAACAGAAATGGATTTCTCACGGTTCTGGAGGCTAGAAGTCTAGGATCGTGGTGCTGGTCCACTTGGTTTCTGGTGAGAGCTCTCTTCCTGGCTTGCAGAGGGCCACTTCCCTGCAGTGTGGCACATGGTGGGGAAAGGAAGAGGATACAGGATACTCTGGTGTCTCTTCTTAAAAGGGCATTGATCCCATCATGAGGACTCCACTCTCATGATTCAGCCTAATCCCCATTATCTCCCCAAAACCTCAGCTCCAGATTCCATCTCCTGGGGGTTAGGGCTTCAGCATGTGGATTTTGGGAAGACAGAAAGGTTCAATCCAGAACATCTCATTTTTTTTTAATTTAAGCAAAAAGAATACATTTATACATTTTCTGGAGGAGAAAAACCCCACATGGCTATAAATAGTGGCTTCAGCTGGCTTTTGATTTTTCAAGATCAAGTGAAATAAATCTAGAGGTAAACAATAGAATTCCATTAAGTAGGAGCTTCAAAGGGACCATCTTAGTAAAGGCAGTAAATCTGTTTGGAGAAAGTTTTGGGCATCAACTTATTAATAGCATTCAAGCCCATCAGGTTTTCTTTGTTCTTTTAAAGTTATGGGAATGAATTAAAACCAAGCTTCCCAGTCTATCATGTATCATTGAAACCCAAAACACAATAGCATTTGTCTTGTTACAAACCAAGAGGCTGTAAATCTATTATTTATTTTTTATTAAAGGTGCAAGCTCCCCAGTGAGGCCCATGAATGGCCAAGAGAAATAGGAGATGAAGCCTTTCATCTCTGCCCAGTCTTTCCCCATGTGACCCAGGTCAGCAGTGATTCAGTGTTCCTGCTACTCTTATGACTGTGTTTGTGTACATGGACTATGTTCAGAGGTAAAGAGAAAAGAAAGGGAAAAATGAGGAAAATGACAAGTCTGACTTTATGTTTTAGAGCAGAGTTAAAATTGTAATTAGAGAAAGCTACATGATCATTTCTAGCTCTAAACAAAATTTTCCATCAAACCAGTTGTGCCTTGGATCTCTTATGGATCATTATACATAATGTAGAATGATAATGCTGTGCTATTCCAACATCTCTTTTATGGCCATCCCCCTCAAGCAGGGCCCCAGAAGGCACCATTGTTTACAGGGTGACAGTGCCTGGCCCAGGTGAGGGCTCCTGGAAGGACACCAGACACCTCAGTCTGACTCTGGACCAGGAAGGCCTGTGGAGCAAGATCGGCCGCACCTGCCTCCTTAGGGAAAGCCAGTCTCAGTTTGCAGCCAATGGCAGTGGTGATAACTGCCGATCCCTGACACTATCCCATGGGATCTGCTAGGGAACTGGTCCAGTTCATGGATGCCATTCCCTCTCTGGTCCAGCAAATAACTTCATTATTGAGTATTCTAGTCAGGCTGTAGTAAAGATGCCAGTCAGTATCTTTAACTTGCTAGAAATAAACCAAACCAAAAACAAGTGGTAATTAAGTTTCCATTTTCTCTAGTGTAGGAGACATGACGTATTTATACCTGTGGCACTTAGACATGGTCCTGTGTGTGGCTATGTGTTGCCTGTTAAGCCTATGTGCAGAAACTAAAAGGTGTATTTCTTTATTGTCCTAGAAACTAGAGTTTCCATTTTGTTCTTGATGCTTCCTTGATTCAGGTGGAAGGTAGGTACCTGTGAATCATACAGAGGTCATCAGCCCTTTGCTGGGCTGCCTAGAGCAGCTCATGGAGAGTTGTGGTTTGATTGCCCTGCTGGCTGGCAAGAATCTGGGAAGGCACCCTCTTGGCATGCCTCCAATTGCACTTTTGCCATCATGGGCGGGCTCTCATCATCTTTCCTCTGTGTGTGCCTTTGTGGCTGCCTACTGACGTGACTCCTATGTTAGGTCCACCTTGCAGAGATTGGGCTGCACATGAATCCCCCCAGAGCCTGGCCACACCAAAGAGATTCCCCTGCCCCTGAGCCCATTCTAAATTAAACCTGTGCTCCTCCATCTGGATCCCAGACTCACTGCAATACCACCACTGCTCTCCGTGTGTTTCTACCACCACTGCTCTCCATGTGTTTCCTTTCCTGAGGCTTCTCTACAAGTCGTCTCCTTCCAGTAACAATAGCGATAGCTAGTAACAGTACTCCAAGGTCGGTCCTATTATTGACACCATCATACAGACAAAGAGAAGGAGGTGCCCAACCCAGCATCCCAGGGACAGCAGGTTGTAGCAGCAGACCAGGGGGTCTGGCTCTCTGGTGATGTGGCTGTGGGAGCTCTTAGGGCAGTGCTATCATTCAGCCACCTTGGACTTGTCATGCTTCTGGGGGTCTGTGTGTCCCAGGAATGGGCTCTTTCATGCCTTCCTGGCTCCAGTGCAACCTTCTATGCTATTTTTCGTAGAACTTTCCCTCCTTCCGTAGAAACCCCATGGAACTCTTTCATGTTTCTGCTATTTATGGAGCCCTGTCTGTCAGGAGCTGTGCTTAGTGCTTGTTATGTCTGTTAAGTTCAATTGAAGTGAAATAAACTGAACTTTATTCTTCAGCACTCCCGTGAGGAAAGCATTCTCTTTTACAAAAGAGGGAACTGGCTGGCAATAATGTTTTGTTTGGTTATGTCATTCCTCAACCATGGTAGAAGCTTCTTGAAGGCAGAGTCAGAATTTCCTCATTTCCTATATTCTCAGGCAATCCTGCCTAAGCCCACAGACCACAGAGACAGGCAACCAAGTATGAAGGAAACCTGAGGCTGTCAGGACTGATGAGAGGTGGCCACTACCTTATAATGCTGAGAGGTGCTGAGGATCTCTCCCTGCCCCCCTTCCCTTGTATGAATGCACTTCAGATATTTTCCCTGTAGTTGGAATTACTTTTCTCATCAAAAGGGGGCTTCATTATTAAAAATAGACCTGCCCTACGACCCAGCAATTGCACTGTTAGGGATTTACCCCAAAGATTCAGATGCAATGAAACGCCGGGACACCTGCACCCTGATGTTTCTAGCAGCCATGTCTACAATAGCCAAACTGTGGAAGGAGCCTCGGTGCCCATCGAAAGATGAATGGATAAAGAAGATGTGGTTTATGTGTACAATGGAATATTACTCAGCCATTAGAAATGACAAATACCCACCATTTGCTTCAACATGGATGGAACTGGAGGGTATTATGCTGAGTGAAGTAAGTCAATCGGAGAAGGACAAACTGTGTGTTCTCATTCATTTGGGGAATATGAATAATAGTGAAAGGGAATATAAGGGAAGGGAGAAGAAATGTGTGGGAAATATCAGAAAGGGAGACAGAGCATAAAGACTCCTAACTCTGGGAAATGAACTAGGGGTGGTGGAGGGGGAGGAGGGCGGGGGGTGGGGGTGAATGGGTGATGGGCACTGAGGGGGACACTTGATGGGATGAGCACTGGGTGTTATTCTGTATGTTGGTAAACTGAACACCAATAAAAATTAATTTATTAAAAAAAGGGGGGGCTTCATTGAAAGTAATGGACTTGAGTGCCAGTGTCTTCTCTCGACTCAGCTCTGTGGCCTGTGGCTTTGCTCCATGGGATCTCTGGGTGCCACAGGGGAAAACTCAGCATACAGGGGAGGGCTGTGGAGGGCAGTAAAAGAACAGCACAGGTGATGGGCACATGTCTAGGAACTCACAAGCCCAACAGCAGACTGTGTCCTGAGGTCCTCCCTTCTGTGACTCAGGCTTTGGCTTCAAGGAGGGTGGCGGGGGACAGGGGGAATAAAAGCATTTTGATAAAGAAGCCAAATTGGAGACCCTGGATAGATTGGTGTAAACATATTTCAAGCCTCTGGTTGTTTCTTACATTTAGGCCCTGGCGGTAGCCAAGCGGGCCATATATCAGCAGGACCTTGCTTACAGCTCTCAGACTAATGAGGATTATCATTTATGCTTGAGAGTATGTAAATTTGGCAGTTCTTGCTCTAAAATAACATTTTCCATCTTTCTGGGAGTAAACTGCTTTCTTAGTAAACAAATTTCCAGTTTATTATGTTACCATTTAGAAACTTTCTTATTCTGGTGCCAAATTGCTCTTAAAGGTGACTGATTCATAAAGAATATTTTATTTACCTTGAAATCAGATTCTGTTTAGAACAATATTAAAACACAGGAGAGTCAGCAGTCCATCACTAGAGATCTGTGAGGAGCTAAAACTTTGGAATCCACAACTGTATTTATGTCTTTGAGAGGTTGTTTCTCTCCAGTTCATAGCACTTATATCTGTATCATTCACTGAGCAGCTATTCTGTGCAAGACCCTATACTTGAGGGTCTCCTTAAGATTCAGAAATGAGTAGCAGATTAGTCTCTGGCCTTTGAGCCTCTAAACTTTGAAAAGGAGAATAAAACAAGTACTAAATAAGTGGCAAAGAGTCCCACGTGCCCTCTGAGAGGTTGGCACACAGAGAAAGGCTCAGGAGAAGACTGTGTCCGCCTGCACATTACGAGGAAGGTGGTGCAGAGAAGGCAGGGTATGTGACAGCAGATCAATTCAGGGTGGGTGGGAGATGGTGGGCATTTGCAGCTGAGGGAATATACCAGCAGGGGAAAGCCTGGGGGCCTGTGGAGCAGTAAGAGGTTAAGTCTTGTTGGAATTGAAGATTACATGCCCATGGTCTATGGCTGGAAGCTTCATGTGGGGTCAGATACCCTGCTCCTCACAATCTTGGAGGCATCCATGCTCATCTAAGATGTTTGGTGATGGAGAAGTTTTTAAAGTTTGTGCAACTGGGAACGTAAGTTGACTTGAATAATTTTTTCAAGTATGTTTCTACAAACCTCATTTGGGGTATTTTGAGTCAGAAGGGTTCTGTGCTTAATTTAGTTTGGGAAATAAGTTTTTGTTATAAGATTTCTTGGAGCCTTTAATAGGCCTTGTGACTTTTTGAAGGGGGATATATTATGTGCTATTTCAAACATATTTGACCATGGAACCTGAGTGGGATACCGTAATGGATTCTTTTGACCTCCTCTTTCTTTCTGAGGTACTGTCTGCACAGCACTCCCTGCCTGATTTAAATTATAGCCCCAGCCCTGCCTGGCCCCTTACTCTGGGCTCAGTTCTGATTTAGTTGCCTCTCCATGTCTGGACTTGGATGAAATGTCACACCCCCAATGTTCCCAGAGTGGCTCCCAAGGGGCTGGGTGTCCAGGGAGTGTTACCTCTTCAAGAGATGAATTTCCATCAGTGGGAATTGGGAGTCAGGCTGGTGGATTTCCCATCTTTTCTTCTTCTGTGGACCCCTCCAAAGTGTGCTTGCTTCTATAAACTTTCCAGAGATGCCCCATGTACCTGGATGTGTTTAACAGGTGAACTGGTACACTTTTGAGTCTGTGCCATCGCCACACCTAGGATGACCGATTACCTCACATCTCTCTTTATCTTGAGTCTATGTTCTTAAACATGCTCTACCTCGCTTACACTTCCCAAATTAAGTGTTGGCATGTAGTCCTTGCCTCAGGCTCTCCGTTCTGGAGGACTTGGACAAAGGCAAAATCCCTTTTTCATTGACCATTTGAGGCTGATGTCTCCCAGGGCTCACCTGGGCAGCAGTGGTCTGATGGGCTAGATGTGGCACTGAGCAGTGAGGATGACCAGCTTCCCAGTAGTCCAGATGAACAATAGGGAGAACAGGGAGGACATGAAATGCCAAGTAGGTAGTTGATGAAGTGAATCAGAACTGGGAATAGAGGAACTGGAGGTCAAGATCTGGGGGGAGGTCTCTTACAGATGGCTAAAAGGATGCAGGGGGTGGGGGGAATGTAGACATGTGCAATAGGGACATTTAGGCCTGGGAGGAGAGGAGGAGCAGCTCTGGATAGAACGAGGGCCAACAACAGAAGCAGGAGTGGCACCCTGAGCATTTGGAGGAGCAAGTGTTGTAAGGAAGAGGGTGGCCTTAAGCACAGGTCACTGTCCAGTTCTGGGTGGGACAGTAGGCACTGCTCTGGTGGTGCTAAGATTTGAGGCTTGGTAGTGGGAGGGGAGTAGCTAGAAGGTACATCCAGGGGTAAGGAAAGGGTCAAGTAAATGAGAGGGTTAAAACCTAAAGGCAGAGCAGGTTATAGCCACTTTCACCTCCAAAGCTGTGCTGTAATTTTTGTCAGTGGGGAAATAAATCATTTCTTCTACCTTCCAAGACTAGTGGCAGAGGGATTACAAGGCAGACTCACATTTCAGGGCCTCTGCCATTCTTGTGTTGCCCAAGGAGACAGACTTTATGGTCTTCGTTGAGTAGGCACATGAGGCTCCAGAGTGGATGGAGGTGGGGAGGGAAGAAGCTGAATTGGTGTGTTTTCCAAAGTGAGGGGACTGACTTCGGGAGTGGCCTGGCCTGGGAGAGCAGAGAAGTGTGTGATTGTTAGGGAGAGAGGGCAGAACCACTGCTCAGTTGTTCTAACTTTCTGTGTGTCTACGCACAGATGAGTGTCCTTGGCAGGGGGGAGCAAAGAGGAGGAATTTAAATAATGCCAAAAAAGGGGGCTAAGTTCTACTGGGACATCATGAACCCCCACCCTGGGGCTACCGGCAGTAAGCTGAGCAAGTGTGAACAGCTGATGTGACCCTGAGAATGCATCTCTGGTGATTAGCAGCAAAATTGAGGAGGGCTCTGGACTTCTCACAGTATGCCCGAAAGGACAAGAGAAGCAATTTTATTTCTCTGTCCAAGGAGAGAGTAACCTTAACTGTCATGTGGATGTCATGGGGGATTTCTTAATGTTTGTGCAGACAAGGGGAAAGGACTCCGTGGAGACAGAGATGGTGCCACTTCTGCAGAGGTGACATGCTGGAGGAGCGTGAGAGAGCCAATGTGATAAGGACTCCATGAGAGATTTCTTTTGAAAGCAGTGAGGGTCCAAATAGAGATAGCTAGCACCACGGTGAAGCAGTCAGCATAATTGCTGGCTGGAGGAGGGGAAGAGAGGGCAGTGGGCACAGTCCAGAGGTTTCACTATTGACATTGGTGGGCATGGGCCAAGGGTAGGTTGGGGAAGGATGCTTGGGCTTATGTGAAATTTTGTTGAAAAGGCTGGTTTTGGGTCCAGACACAACATCTGAGTCCTAATAACACAGCAGGAAGAACTGAGGATGAGGCAGTCAGGCTGACACCAAAGATAGGAGTGTGGGAGTGGTGAAAGAAGGTAAGGTGGCAGAGATCAGTGCTCAGAGGGTCACAGGGTTTGAGACTTTCAGCGTTTGCTGCTGACATTACTCAGGGGTCTCCAGAGAGATAGAACTAACAGCATGTATCTATCTGAAATAGAGAGAAAGGGGGAGATTGATTTAAATATTTGCTCACATGATTATGGAGGCTGAGAAGTGCCAGGAAAGCTGGTGTAGTTACTTTGAAAGGGCTGATGAGGTAGATTCTAGCCCGAATCCACAGACCACAGAACCAGAACCACCAAGGACAGGAGAATAGCAGTGTCCCAGTCCATTGGTCAGACAGAGGCAAAGCAATCCAACTTTCCTGTCTTTTTGTTCTATTCAAGCCCTCAGTTTATTGCATGATCTCCACCCATGAAGAGAAGGGCCATCTGCTTTACTCACTCTGTCCATTCAAATGCTAATCTCTTCCCAAAACACCCTCACAGGCACATCCAGAAATAATGTTCAACCAGCTATCTGGACATTCTTTGGCCCAGTCCAGTTGATACATAAAATTAACCATCACAGTGCTCCATGACCTTTCTTGGATTGTTACCTAGCCTTCCAAGTATGTTCATCACATCTCCTTTTCCAAGTTGTAAGCTCCTCCAGGGCAGGGACCCTGTCTTCTCCTTTGTGTTCTCTGTAGCTGACATAATACTTTCCATGTACTAAGTGTTCAATAAAAATGTGTTGGATGGTTCATTGATCCAATAAACTTATGTCTGTGCCAATACAGAATTGCTGTTGAAAAGCTATGGGTAAATCAATTCTTTGTAAATTGAATCTTATTTCAAATGTACCAGGGATGTTCAGCACTTAAAGGGACCCCAGGTGAATCTTTTGGGAATCCAAGAGCTGTTTATTGTTTTTCACATCTTACGGAGAAGGAAGCTGAGTTACAGAGAAATTAAGTAACTTGTCACAATCTTGTCAAATATAAGGCTTCTTGAAGTCTTCCTGTTACTTTACATATAGAGTGACTTGGTGAAGAGCTCAGCTATAGGATGTATAATGTCAGATCAATAACATCATACTTTTAGCAGTATTTATTTCAGTCTGTAGATACTTAGTAGATTTGTGTAAATCAAGCTATATTTCAGTAATATACTAATGACCACAGTCTGTACTGAACAGTTTTGCAGGTTATAGCAGGTTAGGAAATAAAAAACAAAAACAAAACAACGTACAAAGAGAAAAAGCTTCTGGGTAAGAAAATTACTTCTAAAAGAGCCTGGCTCAAAGCATTAGTTTTTCTTCTGTGATTTGTGTGAGGATTATGAATGTGCTGGATGGGTGCCGGGTCTTGGGGTCCTGAGGGTGTGCTCCCAGATTCATTGTGGAGGTGATGGAAATCTCTTCAGTCACTGGCTTCATGTTAAGTTTAAGAAGGGTGTTTAAAAAAATTAATGAAACCTTTTGGATACCTCTCTGATTGAATTATTCATTTTAAATTGATCGGGTTTTATCAACATCTGTATTGAGTTGATTTAGTTTCTTCTTGCTGCATTCTAGAATTAAGTATTACATGTGAGAAACCTGAAGAAAAAATTAGAGCTACTTTGAATTAACTGTTTTTGGATGAACCAAATAAAAGATATAAGAGAGTCAAATTGTACACTTGATTTGTTTTCCTTTCTCTTCATAGTTGTTTTCACATGGCTTCTGCTTGTCAAAAATGATTTTGAAGTTGTCATTTACTACAAGAGACACTTCCTTTTCATTTGGGATTTTAGTTTCTTGACATGAAACATTGAATCAGATGTGAGGGCAGGAGTTAATTTGTATTGATATTAGTTCACAGCTGTTGTGCAGACAATAACCCATTCAGTTCTTGCCACTCTGTGAGGGTAGATGTTATAATACCCTTTTATAGATGTGCAAACTGAAACCCAGAGGGATAACAAAACTTGATCTCATGGGTGTGTGGGTCCTTTGCCAGAAGTCATCCTGTTCATCAGCACTGTCTCCATTGTCTGAATGTCTTCCTTCAGTTTTTACATTTAGTATTAGTGTTGGCTGCTGTGACTACTGTTTTTTGTTTTTTGTTTTTGTTTTTGTTTTTGTGGTACAGGGCACCTGGGTAGCTCAGTCACTTAATTGTCTGGCTCTTGATTTTGACTCAGGTCATTATCATGGGGTTGTGAGGTCGAGCCTCGTGTAGGGCTCCATGCTAAGCCAGGAGTCTGCTTTGGTATTCACTCCCTACCTGTCTCATTTCTTTTCCCCTGTTCTTGCTTAAATCAATCAATCAATCAATCAATCAATCAATCTTTGAAGACATTGTGATATTACTTACATAATAATATCTTATAATTCTAAAATAGTCCCAAAATAACACTATTTGAGGGATTATCCAAACTTTCAGTATTTGTGCTCATTATAGTCTCTACTTAACCAGAATTTTGTGTTTATTGAGCTAGTTGTACAGTGCTAAATGCTAGAATATATGCAGAAGTGGTAATGAGTGGAAAGTTGGCTTTGATGTCAGTATCAATATAAATGTTAGGGATAGAGGGTGAACTGTGGGTGGGTTTATAAAATTAAAAACTGAAATTGAAGTGGATCACCTGTAGCAGGTGGCTTCAGACTGCTCCCAGACCTTTGAGGGTGCCTGTCCAGTTTCTTTACCTGCTCAGGCACTTGTAGGTATAAGTTGGACTTCAGTGGATTTGAAGTAGTAACATACATAGTCTTTCATAAATTCTAGTTGTTAAGTAAAGAAATAGATTTAGAATTTTTACCTCCTTTCCTGTTTCCACATCCTTTGCCATTCTTTCAACTGAAGTATGAATGGATGATGGTGCAGACAGTATACAAGAGGCCAGATTATGAATAAACTGGAAAATCAAACTCTGTGGAACATTGTTTTAAAATTTCACAGCAAACTTAATTAGGTAAATGATATCAAAGAGTGAATTAACAATGTAAAATATGCTGTTTAGCTTCTAAACAATACTTAGTACAATTTACAATACTTAGTAAATTTGAAATCACTAAGTCGGCAATTTCTTGCTTTATACAACAGGGTTCTATTAATTACAATCAAAAGTCAAGGGGATCCCTGGGTGGCTCAGCGGTTTGGCGCCTGCCTTCGGCCCCGGGCATGATCCTGGAGTCCCGGTATCGAGTCCCACATCAGGCTCCCTGCATGGAGCCTGCTTCTCCCTCTGCCTGTATCTCTGCATCTCTCTCTCTCTCTCTCTCTCTGTGTGTGTCTCTCATGAATAAATAGAATCTTAAAAAAAAAAAAAGTCAACATATTTTAGGGAAGATTGCTAGTTTCAACTGTGTGTCATATCCTTTGGCTCCTTTCAGGGGTCCCCAACCTTAGCTGCACGTTGAAATTACAAGGGAGACCATGCCAGTGCCTCACTCCAGACATTTAGATTTAATTGGCCTGGGGCATAGCCAGGGTAGCAGCATTTTTAAAAAACTCCCTTGGAGGTTCTAATGTGCATCAGAGTTAAGAACCACTGTTTATATTATAATCATTCTTTAATTATATTTGGTTATGTCTTTATAGATGGAGCTCTGCATTTTAGCATTTGGACTTTAGAGTTGTAGTCTTCTGAGGCAGGCAGCTCAGATCAACTTACAGGCAATTTAAAGCACTGACCTTTATCTCCCAAGTTTTTATGTTTAGATGGCAGTTACTGTAAGGATTACCCTTTTCCTTTTGCAGCATCATAATACTGAGTGCCAGGACCCAAGTTTTTGAAACCTCCCAGTAGACCCTTTTTAAACTGTTCTGAGCCTGCAGGGTATGGCAGGACCTAGCTGTTAATTCAGTACTTTCATCTGATTGACGTGGGGAGGATCACTGGCCACCTAAGGGAGGCCTTCGAATTATTAATTCCTTTCTGGATGTCCTTTGTGTGTCTGCCCAGAGGCCTTGGCATTGGGTACATTGTGAAAGTCATAAAATTAAAGAAATATCTTGTACTGGCTGCTCACACTGACATTCAGAAAAACAATCACAGTAATGGCTGGGGCTTTCTCTTTTGAAAGAACATGCACCAAAGGCCTTTGGTGGATTTCTTGATAGAATTTGTAGTGGGCCTGCTGTGTACTGATTGGTGGGAAAGGTGGGAAATGGTCATGTTGGGGTCACTGGTACTGGAGCTGTCCAACATTTTTGAACTCATTTGGATGCGTGTGTGCTTGTGTGTGTGAACATGGATGGACTAGGATGCACATATGCTATTGTTGTATTTCAAACACAAGGCTAATTTTTTAAATGCTTGCAAAATTTGTCCAAAGAGAGGAAATTGGTGATTCTCAAATTTTTGTTGGTGTATCAGGATCATATATAGTAAGCCTAGGATGGGGTCTCAAGTTTTAGAGGGAAAGATCTAAATACATTTCCCTCCAAAGCTACTTTTCTTGGATACCCTGATACAGATTACAAACAAGGCTATTGATGGTTCCGTACAAAAACAAATGAATATATTTTTTACCGTTTGTGGAAATCATAGTTTTGAAACCGAGAAGGCCTACGTATCACTATCTGCTCTATTTTTGGAAGTAATGGAGGAAGTATTTCAACCTGATTACTGCCTGTGGAGTGAGGAATTTCTTAGTATTTGACTGACCGCCTGCTGGCACTTTATTTCCTTAGAGCTCCTCAAGTCATTATAAGAATCACCCAACGGTTTGAAATGAAAATGATGTCTTACTATAAAATGTCAGCTATCTATGGTAAAAAGATTACACGCCATTTAAAAATATAATTGCCATTTCCCGCTCCCCCTTACATCCAAACATTTCAGAATAACAGAATCCTTGCAGAATGAGAAGGAGCACTCAAGGTTCAAGCCTTGCAAATTTGAGAAACTGCCTCTATTTTAAGCCTTTTAATAGTCCAGATAATTATAACTCCACCTACTGCCCTTTTCTTTCTGTCTACCGCCTGGTCATTCTTGCGACATTTTAATGATGCAGTTTGTGTATTGCTTATTGCTGCTGATGAGTTCTGCCCGGTGCAGGTTATTTATTTATTTTTCCCTGAGCTGGATTTTTCCTCTGTTTACTTATCTTGGTGTTCTGTTTCCTCTCTGAACTGCCACCAGACTTTCCTTTACATGCCATTGTGTAATGCACAGCAGGCAGAAGGAGCTTGGGGACTCCTGCTGTGGGAGCCCTGTTTGGGTAAATGTCACATCTTTCTTTAGACAAAGAGAAACTTGGCCAAATCACAAATCCAGAAACAGCTTAGACTGCCACATCTTAAACATTTTATCTGACAATTTGAAAGTCCATGTTTGCTGTACCATTTTGAAGCACTAACTAGTTTGGTGTAGAGTTTTTGTTCATGGCTTGTTAATGTCCTTGGGGTGAAGGTGGAAAGGAGCCAGTTGGGGATGAGTAATCTGGAGTCCATGCCCTCCTGCCCCACTTTCCTTCTCAGGCTTACAGGGAGTTGAGACATGGACCTAGGAGAAAAGAGCTCCTCTATAAAAATATTGTTGATGCCCATGCAAAGTAGTGTTGCCACTGGAACTTAATGGGGGTACAGTAGAGAGCTTGCTTCCATTGACCTGGGGGGGGGGAGTATTTGAGTTGAGTTAGTACCTGTGACAACAAGCTAGGGTTTAGGTACTATTTAAAGAGTTTACTCATCTTAGGCTTATTTGTTGACCTTAAGAATATTCTCAGGCAGAAATGCTGCTTCTCTCAGCATGCAGGGCTTCCAGCAGGGGCCCTGGCCAGTGGCTGCCAACCCTTGCCTCCCTTTCTAGTGTGGAGGAATTGGGGTCAGTGTAGACCACATTGCCTGGACCATCCCTTCCCACCTTTCCTCAAATTTTGCTTTAGTTGGAGACCTTGGCGGCTCTGAAAGTATTTAACTCATCTTGGTATAATTCTGCTTGTTTGGAACATGATTACTGTGAAGAAAACTTTCAAGACACCTTTCCATGATGTTTTCCATCCTGTCCCCAGATTGTCCAAGAACCTGATCCATAAGAGGGTAACCCTAGCTATTGGGGAGCCTGTTAGCTTTCAAGATTGTACATGCAAACTTACAGCAACTGTCCTTCCCTGTTTCTCATCATCTCTCCTGTGTCCCTCTAGCCCTTCCTCTTGCTCACTGGCCACAGCTGATACCTACACACAGAAGTTTGGCTCTTTTCAAGAGCATATGTGGCAGGGGGCAGGAGGATGAACTCTGCAGACAGGTCCCCTGGGCACTAGTCCCAGCTCTGACACTTCCCAGCTGTGCAACTTCCTTGACTCTTTTGTGCCTTAGTTTCCTCATCTGTAAGAGAGTAAAAGTAATAGTAATTACATGCTTAACACAAATAACTATTATTATTTCCTAAATAACTATTTTAACAGCTTTATTGAGTTGGAATTTATATGCATAAAGTCCATCCTTTAAAGTGTCAACTCAAGATTCTTAACATTTTAGAACATTCCTGAATTATCCCTTTACCTACTAGCAGTCTCTTGCCATCCCCACCCCCTCCTGGCTCTGCTTTCCTGTCTGCCAGGTAACCACCAATCTACTTTGTATGGATTTGCCTGTTCTGGACATCCATATCAATGCAGTCATAGAACATATGGTCCTTTGTGACTGGCTGCTTATATTCCACATATTTCCAAGACTCATCCATGCTGCAGCATGGGTCATGTATTTAATTCCTTTTTATTGTTGAATAATATTCCCTTGCGTAGATATTTACTGTATATTGTCTATCCAGCCATCACTTGACAGACATTTGAGTTGCTTCTGCTTTTTGGCTCTTAGGAATAATGCTGCTGTGAACATTGACATACAGATTTTTGTGTGGACATAACCCACATATTTCGTTTTTCTTGGATTTATACCCAGGGATGGAATTATTGGGTCATATGGTAACTCTTGTTTTAACATTTTGAGGAACTGGCAGACTATTTCCACCTTATATTATCACCAGCAGTGTATGAGAATTTCAATTCCTAGTGTCTTTTTGATGATAACCCTTTGTGTGAATGATTTGGGATGGGTTATCCCCTTATAATTTTGATTTTTCTGATGACTGATGTTGAACATTCTTCATGTGCTTATTAGCCTAGATACACTATTGACTATATGAAAAACTACTTACTGGTTTAGAGATAATAGAGATATAAGAAATATTAGTCTCTGCTTTTATAAAGTTTGCAACCATGACAAGAGTGAAGATAGTTTCTGAGTAAAGCATAGAGTTCTACCTGCATTTCATTAATAGTAAGAAAATATTAGCTCTAAATAAAGCTAAGTCATCATTAGTATCTAGAGTTTAATCACTTCCTAATAGGTTTATGTGTAGAGAGATCATTTTGTTTGGTTTCATCTCTACTTTTGTGTTTTAATTTTTACAAATTAAATTGGTAACGTAGAAAATGCCTTTGTTGCCACACAGTGAGGTCCAATTTGTTCTCAGCAAATCTTAGAATATTGAAGTCAGATGTGGTCATTTTTTTCCCTTTTTTAAAGGTGGTCCTTCCCCCCACCTCCCCATCTTGACTGTATTATGTAGACTATTCAGCTGGTCACTTAACAGTGGTTTTTCTGTAGTATTAGTGAGTTTATGTAGGAAATTTTATATGTTCATTTTTATATCTCAATTTACCCTGTCCATTGAATGTTACCTGCATGAAATCTATGGCTAGGGCACTGATTACCTTTGATGGTTTTTCTAATAGTGCTTATCTGCCCATAGGTTGATCTTGGTAAGAGGCATATTTGGTGCATTTTCTGTGGTTTTTGAAACAGAAACATGAATCACTCTTTCTGATATAAAACTCACCAACACTAATGTTAGTATTTTGTCATGCAATTCTATTTCTGTTTATTTTTTTCTATTCACTTTTAGTTTACATTCTGAACCAGAAGGCCAATGAGCAGAGTGCATAATCATGGAATTAATTAAGCAAGAAAGGTTTGACCTTGATACTACCAATTACTATCTCTGTGGTCTTGAACAAGTTACCTAATCTCTTTCTCAGTTTTTCATTTGTATAATGGGCATAAAAATATGACCTCTATCTGATGCAGTTGTTGTGGGCAATACCTAAGATTTTGCTTATTAAAATATTTCTTCCTTGGTATACAGTAAGTGCTCAATAATTGTTAGTAACACTAGGTGTACACATAGGAACTAGAATCTTATGGGTGCCTCCATCTTATTGGTAGATCAGATGCACATAAAGAGTTAAATGGTACTAGGAGGGTTCGAAGCTCAGTAACAGATAGGAAGGTCTTTAGCATGATCATGCAGGACCTAGCGTTTTAAAGTGCCGTTGACCACCAGTGTGGTCAGTAGTTACTGCCTTAAAGCAGTGCAAGGCAGGGACTGGGGAAGGTGTGTCTCCATTCTTAAATGGTAGATAGATGTATGCCTTAAGAACTTTTAACTGAGGTAAAGTTTATAAGTAGTGAAATTCACAGATGTGAAGTGTACAATTCAATGAATTTTGACAAGTATCTAGACTCATGCAGCTACCACCTCAGTCTGGATGGAGAACGTTTCTGTCACTCCAGCAGATTTCCTCATGCATGCCTGTTCCAATCAATCTCTGTCCCTGTAGGCAACCATTTTTCTGATTTCCTTTCACATAGATTAATTTTGCCTGTGCTTGAATTTCATATAAAGGGAGTCATGTAATATGGGCAGTTTTATGCTTGGCTTCTTTCACCCAGCATGATATGATGTCTGAAATTCCTCCATGGTGTTTAGTTTATCAGTTTGTTCTTTTTAATTGATGTATGTCTCTGTTGTTTTCAGCTTAGGGTATTATTAATAATGCTACCATGACTATTTACGTAAACTTACTATGTGGATGTGTGCTTTCTTCAAGAATTGTCTCTGGAAGCATTATCTAGGCTTGGCACTTCTGGGTCATTGGGTAGATATTTGTTTAATTTTATAAGGAATTGACTAACCTTTTCCCCAAGTAGAGGAGAGCTGCTATGGCAACATACATTTGCCTACATTTAGTGTTGTCTTTTTCAATTGAGCCATATAGTCTGTGGTGGCAAATGATGTTAAACACTTCCTGTGGGCTAGTTAGCTCTTTGTATATTTTCCTTTGTGAAGTCCACACCCCAGCTCCTTTTACTTATGTGTTTTTTTGCATCTTAATCATTGAGTTGTGGGTATTTTTATATAATTTGGATACAAGTTTTTTCTAGATATATGTAACCAGAATAATATTTTCCACATTGTGGCTTTCATATTCAGTCCTTAACAATACACTTTTACAGTGTATTTGTTTTAATTAAACTTTTTTTTAGATATTTGTACATTAATACAGTTATTAAAACTAATATAGAGAGATCCTGTGTACCCCTGTGCGCTTTACTCAGTTTTTCCCCATAGAAATATCTTGAACAGCTGTTGGCAACCAGGCAACTGACATCAGTGCAGTCAACATAGAGAATCCCTTGTGTTGCCCATCCACCCTCATTTCTGGCCCTTGCAACCACTAGTCTGTTCTCCATTCCTATGATTTTGTTATCTCAGCAATGTTATATGAGAGGAATCCTATTGTATGTGACCTTTGGGATTAGATTTTTTTTTCACTCAGCAGAATTCTGTGGAGATTCATTAGATTGTTGCGTGTATTAATAGTTTATTCTTTTGTGTTACCTAGTGGGATACTGTGGTTTGGATGTGCTGTAGTTTGTGCAACTATTAACCTTTCAAAGGGCATTTGAGTTCTAGTCAGTTTTTGCCTTTTTTGACTAAAGCTGCTATTAACATCTTGTACAGGTTTTTATGTAAATAGAAGTCTTTATTTCTGTGGGATAAATGCCCAAGAGTGCAATTGCTGGGTCTGTATGGTAGATACATGTTTAGTTTTATCAGAAACTGCCAAATTGTTTTCCAGAATGATTATATTGCTTCATGCATCCACAGACAGTGTATGGGTAATCCAGTTTTATTTTTGTTTTTACACTCAGCATTTGGTGTTGCCACTGTTTTTAAATTTAGCCATTCTGATAGGCATATACTGATAACTTATGGTTTTAATTTGATTTTCTCTAATGATTAATGATGTTGAACATCTGTTCACGTGTATATTTGACTTCCATAGGTCCTCTTCAGTGAAATGTCTATCTTTTGGCCATTTTCTATTTCGATTATTTGTTTTGTACTGTTGACTTTTGAAGGTTATTTATATATTTTAGATAATAGTCCTTTTTTAGATATGTAGTTTGGACATATTTTCTCCTAATCTGTGCTTGTCTTTTTATCCTTTACAATGACTTTGGCAAAGCAAAAGTTTTAAATTTTGGTAAGATTCAATTTGTTGTTTTTAATACATTGTACTTTTAGTGTCAGGTCTGAGACTCTTTGCCTAGCTGCAGATTTTAAAGATTTTCTCCAATATTTTTTCTAACAATTTTCTGGTTTTACACCTAAACCCACAACCCATTTGAGTTAATTTTTACATGAAGTAAGAAGTTTAGAGTTTCATTTTTTTTAGTCTTCTGGATATTTGGTTGCTCTGGCACCATTTGTTTTAAAAACTATCTTTCCTCTATTTTTAAAATTTGTTTATTTGAGAGAGAAAGCACAAGCAGGAGGGGCAGAGGGAGAGACAGAGAGGGAGAGAGAGAATTAAGCAGATTCTGCCCTGAGCACAGAGCCAGATGCAGGGCTTTATCTTATGAACCCAAGATCACAACCTGAGCCAAAACCCAGAGTCAGACACTTAACTAACTATGCCACCCACACATCCCTGTCTTTCCTCTAATGAATTTGTTTTTCACCTTCGTCGAAAATCAGTTGGCTGTACTTGTGTTGGGCTTTTGCTAGGTTCTCTATTCATTTCTTTGATTTGAAGTGTCTGTCTCTCTGCCAATATCATACTCTTTCTTTTCTTTCCCTCCCTCCTTCCCTTCCTCTCTTCCTTTATCTCTCTCTCTCTCTTTCTCTCTCTCTCTTTTCATTCTAACTTGATTGCAGCGTGCTTCACTCTTCAGGTGAAAACTTCCAGTATAACCACTAACTTAGGTCAGGCTATTTGTGACAATTGATTTCATATTTAAAGTCACTTGAGGGATCCCTGGGTGGCGCAGCGGTTTAGCGCCTGCCTTTGGCCCAGGGCGCGATCCTGGAGACCCGGGATCGAATCCCACGTCGGGCTCCCGGTGCATGGAGCCTGCTTCTCCCTCTGCCTATGTCTCTGCCTCTCTTTCTCTCTCTCTGTGACTATCATAAATAAATAAAAATTTAAAAAAAATAAAAAATAAATAAAAATAAAAATAAAAATAAAATAAAATAAATAAAGTCACTTGAAATTTTTACCAAAATCAAATAGAATTGGAAGGCTGTTAAAGGGAAAACATCAGAAGTGCCCTGTTCCACTCCTCCCTAAATTATTTTTAGTTGAATGCTAGTTCTTGATTTATCAAATTTTATCATATTCCCCCTATTTTTTGGCTTTTTGTTATGAAGGTGAGGATTTCACATCCTTATATGATACAACTTCTTTGCTTTCCCCTGTTTTCCAAATATAATTGTTTCAAAATTTTTAAAGCAATGTAAAATGTTTGAATAATTTTCTGTCCAATATTTTGTAATTACAGTTATTGTTTAAAATATTTTGCTTTCTGGAGTTAATATTTACTTCATTCCTCCCCCCCTTATCTATTTGTCTATGTTCCTGTTACTGATTATCTTCAAACTTTCCAACTTCAAAGATTATAATTTTTCTATCTATCCCAAAGCATCAGGTTTTCTTTGTTCCTAAAGATGTTGCTCTGGAAGTCATCCATCCACATGTTCCTGCCTTACCTAAGTGTGCTCTAGGTATTCCATACAAATGTGTTCTTGGCCCTTTTCTTTGCTCTTCTCCAACATGTATCTCGTTTCCTAATTCCAACTCTTTCTCATCTTAATATGTACTATAATTTTAGTACAGTACATCTTTAAGTAGTTTCTTGAGAAAGTATGCATGAGAAATATTTTTGAGGCCCTGAAAGTGTTAATATGTACTAATATGAAAATATATATATCTTTTCATGCTTAATTGATAATTTGACTGAATGTAGAATCCTGGGTTGCAAATATTTATTCAAAATTTGAAGCTGTTGCTCCATTGACTTCACATTTTGTGTTGTTGAGAAGTCAGAGGACATTCATATTTCTAATCTTTTGAGATGAACTACTTATTTATGACTTGAAGATTTTAGCTGCTTCTCGTTATCCCCAATGCTCTGAAATCTCATAGCAGTGTAACCTGATATGGGGATTTTTTTTTTTAGCTTATTATGCTGTATATTCAGTATTCTCTTTAATTTGAATGTTTGTCTTTCAGTTAAGGGAATATTTTGTGTATCCAAATTTGATAATTTCCTCTTTATTTTACTCTGTTTTCTTTTTCTGCAACTCTGTTACACAGTGGTTAGAATTTCTGGACTGATTGATATTCAGATTTCTTCTTATCTCCTAGTAATACCATACAGTCTTGACATCTTTGCTATGTTGAGTCTTCTAATCTATGAACATGATATATCTCTAAACATTTGCTTAGCTCTTCTTTGATTTCTGGGATCAGAATTTTATAATGTTCAGCATTATAACATGGTATGTTTTATAAAGTTTATACCTAAGAATTTCATTTTATTTGGAGTAATTGTAAATAGTATTTTGTGTTTAATTTTGGTTTCTACTTATGCATCGGTAGTTTATAGAAGTGTGATTGATTTGTGTGTTGATCTTATATCCTGTACCTTTGTTGAATTTACTTTTTAATTCTAGAAGGGGTGTGTGTGTGTGTGTGTGTGTGTGTGTGTGTGTGCGCGCCTGTGTCTGTGTAGGTTCTTTGGGATTTTCTACAGTCATCTACAAATAGGAACAATTTCATTTTTCCCTTCCAATATGTATACCTTTAATGTATTTATTTTCTTCCTTATTTCAGTGGCTAGACCTTGCATAGGACTGATGAGAGCAGACATTCTTGACTGGGTACCAAGTTTAGGAGAATCTATATTCCTAGTTTGGTGAGAGTGTTTTTTTTTTTTCTTTTTAACTTTATGAATGGGTGTTGGATTTTGTCAAAGGCTTTTTCTGTCACAACCAATAGATTACAGATTTTTTTTAGCTCATTAATATGGTAAATTATGCTGATTGATTTTTCAAATTTTGAACCAGCCTTGCATACCTGGAATACATTCTACTCAATCTTGGTATATAATTCTTTTAATACATTACTGTATTTGACTTGCTAATATTTTGTTGAAGAGTTTTGTGTCTTAAGTTCAGTAGAGATATTGGTGTATAATTGACTTCTTTGTATTATCTTTGCCAAGATTTTATATCAGAGTAACACTAGGCTCAAAATACGAGTTGGGAAACATTTCTTTCTCTTCTGGTTTTTGGACAAGATTATGTAAAGTTAATGTTAATTCTCTAAATGTTTGATAGAATTCTTTAGTGAAACCATCTGGGTCTGGAGATTTTTCTTTCAGAAGCTTTTTAATTACAAATTCAATTTCTTTAATTGGTTACAGGACTGTTCAGGCAGTGGATTTCATTTTGGCTGAATTTTTGTAGTTTATAGTTTCTCAGGAATTAGTTCACATCTTCCAAATTCTCAAATTAATGAGTTTACTCACTGTATTCCTTTTTTAGTGACTGCAAGATCTGTAGTGATATCACCGATTTCATTGCTGGTATTGATGATTTGTGTCTTTTAAAAATTTCTTTCAATATTGATAGAGCTTTACACTTTTTTTTTCCTTGAAAAACCAGGTTTTTGATCTGATTTTCTGTTTTGCTTCTCTTTTTTTTCTTTTTCTTTTATTTTTAAAGAGAGAGCACAAGTGAAGGTGGGGAGAGGGAGAGAGAGAATCTTAAGCTCAATGCTCGGTGTGAAGCCTGATACACGGTTCAGTCCTGTGACCCTGAGATCATGACCTGAGTCAAAAACAAGAGTGGGATGCTTAACCGACTAAACTACCCAAGTACCCCTAAAAATTGAGCTTTTAAGTAAAAATTAGACTTGTAGGAATGTTGTATATGCTACCCTGAGCTGGACAGTTTCCATTATAATTTAGGGATTTTTCTGATGAGTTACAGAGCTGTATTAATGTGTGATATTTTTTATATTACATAACGAAATATGTCAACATTTGGAAGAGCTACATAACTCAGTAAACCAACAAAGTTATACAGACATAAGAGATCTCCTCAAAGTGTGAGATAGGCCTAAAGATTCTAATGTAGGAGAGCACCAGATTTTCACTGATAAGAGTTACAGATCCTACATGGCAACTAACCTTTCTACTCCTTCAGTTTTGGTGCAGTATCAAGAATATTCACAATACTCCTCCCTTTTCCAGCTACATGTCTGTGGGAGGTGGGATTTTTTTCATGTCCTTCAATTAAAACAACGTATTGCAAGAGATTAAAGACAAGAGCACAAATGAGAATCTAATCATCTTTTATTAAGCCAGACATTGAAAAAATTTAAAAAAAATAACCAACAATGCCATTCTTTTCAATAATTGTTTTGGAGGGAAGTTATTTTTTCAAAGCTGTGTTATTACAACATTGTGATAACTTTGTTGCTATTTTTAAATGAATTAATAAATATTTGAAAAGTTCTCAGTTTTACTTTCTTATATATATAGAAAAATATAACTCACATAAAAATTTTGGGGTTAATAATTTTTTTAAGTTGTAAAGGGGTCCTGGGATCAGAAACTCTGAGCTCCGATGCTGCAAAAGAAGTTGGTTCTATTATTTTGTTGATTGGGAAACCCAAGTGTAGGACGCAGGGTTACCAAGTTCAGGAGCTAGAGAAATAGAGCTGAGATGTGTACCTGGGTGGTAGGCTCCAGGATCCTCTCTGTAGCTGCCACCATACACGAGTATTTCTCTTTGAGGAGGCTTTATGTTGTGTAACTTTGCTAAAATCAATAGGCCTTATCTATTGGTACTTTGATATCCTTAAAAAGTTCCTTTCCCATATAATTTTCTTGGTCTAAAGTTAAATCTTCACTGTTTAGATATCTTTTGAGTCCCACTTTTGATGTCAATACACATGTGGCATAAATTCACTGTAAATATCTAAGCAGGGCAATGTATATCACCTCTGAATTTCTTTTCTTGGGCTTTTCAGCCTTTTTATTTAATCTGAGTTGGACTTTTAGGATTATTTGAAAGAAATACTGTACCATGTTCGAGGAAAATGTTGGTTATTTCTGATAGCTCTTCTCTCATTTTGGTTGGTCATACTTTTTCACTACAAACCATAGAAATGACAATTTAGTGCAATTGTACTTTGAAATAAAATATTGGAAAGCTGGAAGCTTATTTCAGTTTGGAGAAATAGGAAAATTGCTTGTATCCCACTGCCTCTTATTATTATTAATTTATATGCTGAAATATATTAGCACAGTGCAGGATCAAACGAGTACATAAACACAACCATTTATGTTCCTACCATAAGCTTCACTGTATATTAATCTCACTGAAAGCTTGAATGGTTTCTTAGGGGAAAATATTGGAAGGGTAGGTTTACCCCATGAGTTCCCTTAAATATGCTGTTAATTCGCATTGATTTTAGAGAGAACAGAGATAACCCGTTTGACGTCCCCCGGACTGAATGCATCATCATGCTGTTTGCAGTACTGTTTAATGGAAACCTGAGGGCTCCTCCTGCTCTCTGGTTCTCACATGCACAGATCCAGATGCCAAGAGAAGACTACAGACACACTACTCAGAGAAAAGCCCACACTTCCTAGTCAAACTTTTGAGTCCTAAATGATGACTTTATAGTGAGACCTGGGAATCTGTACTGTGACCTTTGTCCTGCTTTTTCCTTTCTGACTTTGATGCCCTCCAGAAGACAGTGGGACAGAGCCCCAGCAGAGGAGTGAGGTGTATTTGCTTATGTGGTATGGTATGCTCAGGGATCCTGGCCCCTGTCTCCCCTAGGTCAGTCTTAGACCAAGCTTAGCAGTCACTGCCACCCCACACCAGGCCATCCCTCACCCTCAGAGGCCTCCCCAGGGCTGCAAGAATGTTCCTGCAGCACTGCTCACCTTTCACAACCAGGCACAAACACATACACAGGCTTGGACAAGGTTACTTCCTAATTGAGGTGGAGGAGTGCAATAATCTAAAAATATTCTCATTTGTCATTAAGGATGGGACAGTTCTCTAACAGGCCTTCCAATGCCCATGAAAGCCTCTGTGCAGCTGAAGCAGCACTGACAGATATACCCGAGCCCTTACATTTCTCTGAGGTCTTGGAGTCTCATCCTCTGTGAAGCTTGAGTCAGGCTCCTCCAGGCTCTTTGGGCACTGGCGCCCCTTCAGCTGCTTCCTCTGCTGACTTGTAGACACTTCAGCCATGAGAGGTCCATGGCTGTGAACTCATCAAGGGCCCTCTCAGGCAATGGCTCCATGCTTCTGCCCTCTTGCCTCCTGATACTGCTCTTGGCTTGTTGGCCAGCATCTCACTTCCTGGACTTTCGCTCCTTAGGGTGGGGACCAGCTGTGTCCCAGTACTGAGAAACCAGGAGACACTCAGTGAATGCTTGAGAAGAGAGAAGGGCCTTTGTAACCACAGAGCAGCAGCAACCATGTGCTTCGAAGCCTGTGCCTCTTCTGTGCTGTGCTCTGTGGACATTGGGAGGGTGGTAAGGGTCTCCTGTCTCTGAAGTGCAGAATGGCAACTTGGCTTCCAGTGAAACTTGCAGTCCCACCCCATCAGACGTGCTCTAGAGTATAAATGTGGAAAACACGCTATGTTTGTAGTCATCATGTTAGGTTTTTATTAGTTTTAAAAATACATACATATATATATACACACACACACACACACACACACACACACACACATATATATTCAGTTACAACTACCTTTTGCTCTGAAATTTCTCGTACTCATTTATTTTATAAGGCAATAGTAGAAATATATAAAGTGACATACAGAGAGGTTGGCTGATAGTTTTTAGACCCACAGAATATAATGATACACCCTACTCTATTTGAAAGTCTTTCACTGGTAAGTGTTTATAAATATTTCTGATAAGCTAGGAGAATGAAGCCTGAGAATTAGCTCTGATGATAGAGCTGCCTCCTTCTCCTTCATTTCACCTGTAGCTACCAAGGGCTTCTGTAGGTGGTCCCAGAAGGCACAGCTTGAATAAGCTTGTCCTAAAGCATGTGGAGGACTCGGTCTAAAGGGAATTATATTAAAGGATCATCTCACATCATTGAAGGGCAACCTTTCCATATTTGCATATTTAATTCTAGTAGAGCATACCTGGTCATATTTACATTTTTACCTCAGAAATACACTTGAAATGTACAATTGTTGCCTTTAAAAAGATTAATATTACTATTACGAAAAAGCACAACACACTGTGAGATTGAACTACCAGCTTCAGTAGGTGTACATAATGACCTGCCAGCAACTGGGATTTGAATGACTATATTTACCAGTAAAGGATCTTCTACCTGTATTTTTCAGAATAGGTGTTCACAAATGATACATTATGCCCTGTGCTTTTGTTTCTCACTGGGATTTGAAAAATAAAACTTTCTGTTAGTTGTAAATTCATAAGCTTGGGGCATGAAAATGTTTGAATTTGATATAAAAGAAGTTTTGAAAGGAAGATTAGTGGTTTAAACCAAAAGATTAGCCGCCTTGGGAAATTCAGCTGTCGAAAAAGCCGAGTTCAGTAATAAAAGGTCCTGCTCCAGCTGATTGCTCCACTCACGCTGTGATTTCTAATCTTTCCCGCCGGACCCTTGCCTGATTGACTCTGCTGATTACCAATGCCTAATAGCACTCATCCTCACTTTACCAGAATGTGTGGGGTTCAGCTGCCTTAGAACCCCTTTGCCTGTGGTGCATGTGGCTCCTCTGCTATGTGGAAGTTATTATTTCTCGTATTCATTTTCACTTTAAGTGGAGGAGAAATGTGAGGTCCCAGAACTGATCACTATTATGCTGGCTTACGTCTCTTGTTGGCAGAGTGACAGCAGATCTTGAAGTTGGACTTGGCAAGTAGTAGTTGATTTCTATCTGTTCTCCCATGAGAGAGTTTCTGACGGTAGATCCATGGTTTTCCATTGTGGAGCAGATAATTAAAGCCCATGGCAAGCTCCCCCTTCTTCATGGTAGGAAAACCTGGAACCATAGGACGTGATTCTGTTTCAGAGCTTCTTATCTCCTGCCTTCCCACGGAAGTAAATGATCTTTTCTGTGGCACATGGGTTGTGGTCCCTTTGTAGATGAGCAGAAGATTATCTCCACATTCAACAGGTAAAGTTAAATCCATTTACATTATGTCAGAACCTTAACAGTACATTTAGGGAAGTGACTTCTACATCATAAAATGGTGATGTTATCTTGAGAGAACATTACATCCATTCATCTCCTTTGAATGGCTCTTAAATCTGTGTTATCCAGACTGATGAGACTCTCTTGTTCATAAATGATTTATTTTCTATTTAAAAATATGTGAAAATGGAAATATCAGGGTTTTTCATGGTAGTGCATTCTAGGGTCTTACAGTGTTCATTGTAAGGACACAGAAGCATACTTAATATCTACTCATTTTTCCCAAGGAAAGGTAAAACTATTAGTCACTACTTAGGAAAACAGACAAACACACGCACACACACACACCCCTACTTCAGTGAGCACCAGGTAGACCATTAACTCTTCCCCAGGTCAGAGTTCAATGATCTTATTCCAGAGGTAACTCCATCATTTTTGTTTTTATGGATCTTTGCAGACTGTTCTCTGTTTCATTTAAGGTATATAAAGATCACATACTTTTGTATGGGTCTGTGTAGACCTAAATAACAACCCTTCTATGTCTTTTTATGTCACCAAAGCTTTTGTGCTCTGTAACCTTTATGCTCTCTTAATTTCATCACCTGTATGTATTTCAGTGGTAAATAGTGCTAGGCTCAGAGAGATAACCCTGTTGTTCTGCACACTGGCTAATCTTTATTACAGTACTCGTATAATGATTGTAGCTTACACACTTAAGATCCTAGAACACTGACACATATTTGCCTCCCTTCCCTCTATCATAAATGGTAGTGTCTGTGCTAACCACACTTTTGTGATCATTTGGATCACAAGATATTTCCTTGCCAACTACTCTTTATGAAGATTTCTTTTCCTGCTAGATCAGAGTATGCAGCATAATTTGTAGAGTATAGATAGGCATGTTTAGTAAAGTATGAATTCTAGGAAAAACTGAATTATAGTATCATTTACAGTTAAAACAGTTGTATAATACATTAAATTGATGATGCTCTGTCAAGTATATAACCAGATTCACATTTTTGAATGTCTATTTTGAAGCTTTTTTATTTCAAAAGATGTATTTTTTATGCCTTATTGTAGGATGTTAGAGCCATATGAAGCGACCATTCTCTCTCCATTGTTAAGGATAGTGCAAACGGCTGGGCATGAATACAGCTCAGTCAACCCCAGGGGTCAAAGCTACAGTCCTCACAGTTCAGCCTTATGAGGCCATGAGAGTGGCCAGTTTCAACTGATGCATGTAGCAAAGAGGGACATTGGACACTCTGTCACTGCTGGCAGTCAGCCTACTGATGCTCTCTCGCAGCACCGTCAGAGCAGGTGGTGTGCAGCAGCACCCTGGCTTGCTGGGAGGATCCACTGCCCTCCTGGTCTTTCAGTCACAGTCCCTGACACTTCGCCATCTCTGTACCTGCATCAGAACTAGACAGTAGACCTCTTACAGGACACCAACTGTGACTTATTCCCAGCACTAATAACAGAATCAGTGTGTGTGTATTGAACAGAAGATCCTGCAAGTCAGAAAGCTAAGAATCATTCCTGACATCTCTCTCCCTCAGTCCCATATTCAGTCCATCACTCATTTTTTTTTTTGCCACCTAAATATTATTTGAAAGCCACCCATTTCTCTCCATCTTTAGCCACCCATTTCTCTCCATCTTTATCCACCACCACAACCACTGCTATTGTCTTGGCCCAAACCACAGTCACCTTTGAGAGTATTTGCCTGGATCACCACAGTAGCCCTAACTGGTCTGATTACTGCTCTGGCTCCTCTTAATTCCTTTTCCGTAGTGCAGCCAGATGAGCTTTTGACAGCCTAGTCCCTTCACAGGCTGTCTGCTGTCCTTCTATGATAATAGCTCATCACCATTATCATCATAACACTGGCACTACTCTGACCAAGGCCAATGAGTAGGGTGGCTGTATAATTTATCATTCGTACAGGCCGCTTTTGAATGTGGAGTGGTGTCATTGAAAATCACACAGGAATGACATGGAAACAAGGATGTTTGTTTGCCTTGCCTACAACCCCATGTAAGGCCTAGACCTTGTTCACTCTGCCTCCATTCACTCTGTCTTCTCTGTGCCTTGAATTGCTTTTCAGTCTTTTGTACTTCTCGGGTTACTTACCATGTTCACTACCACCACAGGGCCTTTGCACATGGTATACTTGAGTTTTTGGCCCCTACTGATGTTTTAGCTTCTGCATGACATCTTAGTAGGATAAATATTTTTATATAGGCTCTTATCCCAAATGAAATTTAACATTTAATTATTTGAATGAATACTAGTAAGAGATTGGTAATATTATCAGTATAATAGTAATAAAATGCAGTGATGAGAACAATAGCAAAATAAACTCTATACAGTTGGCCCTTGAACAACATGGGTTTGAACTAGGTAGATCCACTTATATGTGGGTTTTTGTATCACAAATAAGTGTATTTTCTCTTCCATATGATTGTCTTAACATCTCTTTTCTCTAGCTTATTTTGTAAGACTACAGTATATAATTGTAAGACTACAGTATATAATACATATAACATACAAAATGTGTTAATTGACTTTATAATTATTGGTAAGGTTTCCAGTCAGTAGTAAGCTATTAGTAGTTAAGTATCGGGGGAGTCAAAAGTTCTATTTGGATTTTGACTGTGTGAGGGATTTGTGCCATTAACCTCTGTGTTCAAGGGTCAACGATTTAAATTCTATATATTGTGGCATCTGCATTGCTCAGTAGGTTGAGCATCTGACTCTTGATTTCAGTTTGGATCATGATCTCGGGGTCATATGATCGAGCTCAGCATTGGGGTCCATATTCAGCATGGAGTCTCCCTCTGTGCCTTCTCCCAAAGCACATGCACATGTGCTCTCTCTCAAATCTTAAGAAAAAAATAAATTCTATATATTAAGTACAAAGGAAACCAGCTATATGCACTACAGTGTAATGTAAAAATACAGTCTCAATTTTAGCACTGTTAATATGCTCTTTGATGCTTAATTTGTTAAAAATACAGTAATTTAAGAGCCAGTTTAGGAATTCCACAAATTTATCCAAAATTTGAAGTTAAGATATGGGTTCTTGAGAAGATTTCCTTAATGATAAACTCATGACGTTTAGAATCGTAATATATAGAAATGAGGGATTCTGGAGCAGATATCTGAGTTTTATTTTGAAATTCTTAAATGTTTTTTAGATTATCTGAGTTTTAAATGATGATTTCACCACTCACTATCTGGGTGGCCTTGAGCAAGTTACTTAGTTCTGTGGGGTCTCCCTGTACACATCTGTAAAAGGAATATAATAATGGCATCTGTCTCATAGGGTGTTTGTGAAAATTAAATAAGGTAGTGCATACAAAGCACTTAGTTTCTAGCGCATAGTAAATACTCAGTGAATACTAGCAACTGCTGTTATCTATGCTGTTATTCTGTTTATTCAGCAAATATTAATTCAGTGTCTACTTTGCCTATGGCATTGTTCTAGGTGCTAGGATTCAGAAGTGGTCAAGAATAAGGCATAGAGTGCATTGATGTAATCCACAATCACTATAATTTCGAGATCTTATAAGTGCCATGACTGAAACAAATGTCATGGTTTAAAAAAAAAATGTCATGGTTTGTTGGGGCATGTTGGTGGGGAGAGATTTTTGTCAGATGAAAGGATGAGAACGAGTCAGCTCACACAGAACTGAGGGTGCATGGGGGCTGGGAAGGAGCACACAGGAAGGCTCCATGTAGGAAAGGGCTCAGCCCTTTGAAATCATCAAACTTAGAGTGTGACCAGAGTGTTTATGTAGGAGTAGAGAGGGTTCAGGGGCCTGAGAGAGGAGTAGATGAGGCAGTTGTGCCAGGGGATCGTATTTGAAAAGTGGGAAGTCGTAACTCTGTTTATTATAGTGCAGAGTCATGTAGAAAATTAGTAATGGTGCCCAAACTACAAGCTAAGTGCCCCAGGTTCATGTTTATATATTTTTAACTATTGTAAGTTATGTACAGAAATTGTAACATAACATAACAGGAAGTGTATGTACAGAAATTGCACAAATCTTACATAGAATAATTTCTGTGAATTTTTACTAAGTGCCCCATATAATCACATCAAAAAATAGGTCTTAGCCTGCTCACCATAAGCCACCTTGTTACACCCTTACACTGTTCCTATCCCCCAGAGGTAACATTTATCCTGACTTCTAACACCACAGATAGGTTTTGCCTGGATTTTAACTTTGATGAACTTTTGGATGGAAGCATATGCTATAAACGTCTTTCTGTCTGGCTTCTTTCATTCCACATATGTCTGATATTTATCTTTGAGGACGTGTGTGGCAATAGTTGTTACATTCCCATTGCTGTGTAGGATTTTGTTGTTTAAATACACATAGGTTTCCAGTTTTATAGCCCACCAGAAAGCCCTAAAGAGACAGGATATGTGTGTGTGAGAGAGAGTGAGATGGAAGCTAGCTGGTGATTCCTGTCATTTATGTATGCATGTTAGTCTTGCTTATCCTAATTACTTTTTTTTAACCAGATGAAGATTATATGAAGAAATTTCCTTTAGAGCCTACATATAGACTGTTGGCTATTACTTTGAAAATATAATGCCTAGTTAAAACCAGGGCTTGCATAACCAGAAATTGCCCAGTATGCCCCTTTATTAAACAGGTATTAATCATAAATAGAAATAACTTGGATAAACTTGTCAAATGTTTTCAAATGGTGCTGACTATTGAGCTCTTGGCTTTCTGAAATAACATCTAGGGTATTACATGCTCCTAAGGGGTCAAGGATTATGGCTACTTAATTGGGTTAAGTAGCCATCATTTATGCTTTTTAAAATTAGATCTGTTTAAATGAGTGATTGACTAATTGGATGAATGGTGTTTTCATGTGCACTTCATTCACTTTTCTTTCTTTCTTTCTTTTTTTAATATTTCAGATGATGTTGTGCCATATTTTAAAACGGAGCCAGGCTTACCCCAGATTCACCTGGAAGGCAACCGCCTTGTTCTTACTTGCCTTGCAGAAGGGAGTTGGCCTTTGGAGTTTAAGTGGATGCACAATGACAGTGAGCTCACCACCTATACCAGCGAATATAAGTAATTGATTGCTTGAAAATAAGATTCTACTTCAGGTTGATGTGTTTAGAATATTTGCCTTATTGGCCACAATAGCACAAAGGGTGAAAACATTTGATTGAATTTCTAATGCATTTGGATTAAAAGAATAGAATTAATTACAATGTGATTTAATATTCTGATCTACATTGTATTTACACCTAGGAAGTCTATCATTAAATTTGTAAAAGGAAGCCCGTTAGTGAAATTACTAGACTAAAAAAAGCTATAGTTACAGAGGAATGCAAATAATAGCTTTAGCATGATAAATTTGCTGTCTTATGGCAACAGCCCTGCCCACCAGTATTGTTCGTATTTAACAAGCATGAATGTTTAAACAGGGATCTTTAAATCAGTAGCTTTTGGAGCTCTGAGCAGTCAACAGAAAATTTACCTGGCTAACTTTTAGAGTCAGGGATGGGAGAAGATGGAGCTGGGAGGAGGGGAGAAAGAGGAGAGCCTCTCATTACAGCCCCCCAAAAAGCTGTATACCAACTCCTGCATGTGCTAGGTGTGGGGTGCAGGAGTAAGCATGGTGCTGGGGGCAGAGAACAAGCTCTGAGGTGAGGGGAGGCCGAGGTGAGGTCACACCTGAGGTGTGGCTTCTCCCAGGACCAGAAGCACCAGCTTGCAAACCTCCCTGTCTCCCTGCAGTGCTCAGATCTTTCTGGTTTGAATCTATTAGCTTCCATTTCTGTATGAGGATTATTATAACAGATGCTGTAGGTCTAAGTAGGACAGAGAATTAGTGACTGCTTAAAAAGTCCAAGAGGTCCCCAAGTCAGCAATGTCATGCTTTAACTGAATTGAAATAAGAGAATTGGCTGGCAGTCAATTTAAATAGAGTAATGGGCTGGCTTCTCAACATGGGGCATTAGCCCATCACTCACCTTGAAAGTCAGAAGTTAGGAGCGTCTCGCTGGCTTTTAGAAGAGCACATGACTCTTAATCTCAGGGTTGTCAGTTCAAGCCCTATGTCAGATGTAGAGATTACTTAAATAAATAAACCATAATTTTTTTTAAGTCAGAGGTTATATGAATGGTCCATGAACGACATCCAGCCTGTCCAGAATGTGGTATGTGTGCATAGATTTAAAAAATAAGTTGAAAATAGATACAGATACATACACAGAATATATTTAATTGCTTGCTAGCATGTAACAATTGTAAGATTCCATATTAATCTGGTCCCTCTTGACTAGTCAGAAATAAATTCCATATAAATCTGGTCCCTCTTGACTAGCCATGGCAATGCTGCCCCACAGAGAAGCAGGCACTGGCCTGTGCTACTGTTTAGGAAGGGCACAGCCTCTTTGTTTCTTAGCACTCTGGTCCCCATACCACATAAAGACACAGTTGCTATGCTCAGGTCCCTTATCCATCTGCTCTTTGTAGACACTAGAATTTGTGACCTCCTTTTTGATTATTAGGCCTATACTGTAAGAGTGTCTGCTGTTGTGGAAGTAATTTATCATAATAGTTAAGAGCATATTGACATCAATAGACCCAGGTTTGAATCCAGCTGACTACCAATTAGTGTCAGTAATGTGATCTCAGGCAAGCCACCAATATCTGTAAAATGGGCATGATCATACCTCATTTGTGGTGTTGTAAGCATTAAAAGGCTCTACTGATAAAACAGTATATTTCCTGACCCACGCAATCTAATAAATCCTAGTGGACATTATATATTATTATAATGAGGTGTTAGAGGACTTGGTTTTGTAGGAGGGGCCTAAGAAAGAAAAAAACAAAAAGCAAGTTTAGAAATGAGAACACATGTGAGTAATGGGCTCTAACAGCAGGTGCCTTGAATTTAGATATTTCTGTTTAACTTCTGTGTTTGACTTTGGACAAGCGACCTAACCAGTTTGATCTTGCTTTTCTCATTGTAAAATGGTTGTAATAAAACCCACCTCAAAGGATTCTCATAAAAATGAAATGACATAATGTTTTGTATGTCCCAGGATGAAAGGAATGAGGTTTCAGAAGGCTCCAGGTTGTTCTTCCCTATAAAAAGTAGTGAAGTGAGTGATCCACAACAATGGTCTTCAAAGTGGGGAACATGGGCATGGATAATGAAAAAGGATTTGTTTTCTAGATGTTCAGTTTCCAAATATGTGTTTTCTGAGATTGAGCTAAGAACAATGTCTCTGTGTAGGCACCTATGGTTCTCTTTTCCCACCCTCCTTCTATTCTTTTTCCTAGTTCACAGAAGGAAGGCTCACTCTCCCTGTCTTTGTCTTCCTATGGAACTGCATCTCAAGGTTGCAGGACAAGTCCATAGTTCAGGATATTTGGATTGAACAAAATGTTAGGCTCTTTTAAACAACCCCAGAAGAACTGTTTGCCTTTCACATAGTCCATTTAGGGGAAAGGAAGACAATGGAAATGGGATATTTTGACCAATTTTGCATTTTTAAAAATTCGGATATGTTGCATAGGTGGGCAACAAGAGCTATACCAATTTTTTGTTAACAACCCCACCTTTCCCATTATCCAACTGTTATTAAAGAATATGTTGTGCCTTAAGGAACATGTAATAAGAACAAAGCAAAGAGCATGTGCAAGATAGATCCATGGCAGGCAGAGGCACCTTGTTTTATTTAGGTGGCAAACTCACAGTGGCGCCCTGGGGGTTTTCCATTTACACAGAGTAGATGTAGAATATTCAGGATTTGTTAGAAAAAAATGAAGTTGAGAAATATTCTTTTATGAAGCCCGGTCTGTCTGTATTTCACCCTCTGAAATGAGAAGAGCCTGGTAAGGCTCTTAGTTGCAGATCTTAGGGAGGAGGAGGTAAAAAGTGCTGTTTACTTCCAGCAGATTAGTGTTCTATCTTGATGTAGAAGGAACATGCAGGAGAGTAAAGTTAGGGCTTCATATTTTCTCCAACATTTATTCAAAAGTAACTTTCATCAATTTTTGCAGAAAAGATTATTTGATAGTCTAAATCATATCCATTTTATTACTTTCCTGTGTTTTGCTTGCTGCTATGCTTCAGCCTCTTCTCCCCTTGTTTATTTACTTCTTCCATGTACTCATTAGATTTAAATGAATATTTAAATGATCACAAAAATGTGGTCAATACCTTCCTTTGTTGTTAATTTCTATCCATTTCTGTTTATTCTAATGGTAAATAATTCCCATTCAATGAAATGTAATTGAAAAGAAACAGCCACTTTCCTGTCATTAAGAGTCACATTTTCTTTCTAAATTTTTAAATAATTATATTACAAAATTAACACATTTATGTTGCTTTGATTGTGTAATAATTGCAATGAACATATAATACAGAATTTTTTTAAGCACCTAGAATCTTTTGATCAAAGGACATCCTTTTTAAGTTGCCAATTATATGTGTATTTTTACTTCAGAGAAGTATGATGGATAATCAATAAGTATCTTCCAGGCAAAGAAATATGTTACATTAGAATAAAATTCTATGGGGTAAATAGATTTACGGCTCAAGTTCAAAGAGTAAAAAGGAACAATATGAAGAATTAAAGATTTCATTAATAAAAAATGAATAATGTGGATTTCAAACCGTTATTTAGATTCTGTTAGATACATGTAAAACAAGTGTAACAGTTTTATATTAAAATGCTAAATCAGGGACGCCTTGGGTAGCTCAGTGGTTGAGCGTCTGCCTTTGGCTCAGGGTGTGATCCCAGGATCTGGGATCAAGTCCCACATCGGGCTCCCTGCATGGAGCCTGCTTCTCCCTCTGCCTGTGTCTCTACTTCTCTCTGTGTCTCTCATGAATAAATAAAATCTTAAAATAAAAATAAAAATAAAAAATTAAATGCTAAATCAGGGGTGCCCTGGTGGCTCAGTGGCTGACTCTTGGTTTTGGCTCAGGTCATGACCTTGGGGTCCTGGAATCCAGTCCCATTTGGGGCTCCATGTCCAGTGGGAAGTCTGCTTGTAGATTGTTTCCTCTCTCCCCCTTGCCCAGCTCTCTTTCTTAAATAAATAAATAAATGAACAAATCTTAAAAAAAAATGCTATAGCAGACACTGTGCCATTATTACATATGCAACTATTTAGATTTATGATAAAACCATTTTGGTGCCCACTTTAAAATATGGAAGGAGATGGAGCTTTTTATGCATTGCTCTTTGCACTAGCAGATTTACCTGTTAATTTAGCACACTCTGGATAATTCGCAGGAAGACAAAGCATTGTGGGTCATTGAAGTAAGATTGCAGGGGTGTTTCATATAGGGACCATTAAAATGAGATAGATGCTTCATTCTCATTTCACTAGAAACTTAGAAGAAATGGGTTATTCTAAAGCAAGAATGGTTTGGGTAGATGTGATAAATTATATACTTTTCACTGAGGGCTTCAGACACTGAGATGGGTTATCAGGGATCCATTGTATTTTGTCATCATTTTTTTTAGATATAAAACCTGTCCAAAAATCTCATGCTATTTTTTCAAATTACTCTTTCATCTACTTCCTTCCAATAAGCACCTTCAGCTATCATATGTTAACCTTCATGAGACCATTCTCAGTCTCAAATTGAAAAACATGGCTACTTTATGAAAATGGTAGCTGTTTTCTCTCTGAAATTGAGTCTCTCTTCTTCCACCCCCACTTTGGTATCAGTAGAAAATACTAATCCTATAAAGGGCACATAATATAACCTCAGCTTTTCCAGCTTTGATCAAAAATAGCATTTCCTTTGCTGCATATGTTGCAAACTGCACAATGAATACCAGCGATTTTCAGATGTTTTTCATATTGATGCTAGTATTCACATTTAGGCACAGGTGACTGTATTGGCAAAATTGTAGTAGTTCAACAATTAAACCAAGCTTATATAGCTGTTGTGGGGAGATTTGTCTCTTTTTTTTTTTAACCCCCCAGAAAATGTTCCTCAATTATTTTCTACTTTGAAATAAATATATATGTATGTATATGTGTGTGTGTGTGTGTGTATATATATGTATATATATATATATATATATATATGAATAGATATGTATGCTCATAATTTCTTAGTGGTAGGCATGATATTCATTTTTCTAATGGGAAAAATAATTGGATACTGTGAACTGCTAAAAATCTTACCATCTCCTTATATGGCCTATCTCTGTGGTTCAATTTATGTGACAGTATTAACAATAGAAGTTTGAAAGATGATTATTCTTTTTTTTATTTCAATAAGAAAATAGAAATGGTTAATTATGAAGTAATTTTTCTTATGTTTTATAAAAAGATGAGAAAATTCATAATATTAATGAAAATGATCAAATACTTGGGAATAACCTCTATAAGAACCTACATGAAGTAGAAAACCTCACTAAGAGATATAAAAGAGAATCCTAGATAGGAAATCTAAACCACAATACCAGGCAAAGTATATGAAACAGTTGTGTTCAAGATACTGGATATTAGCCAACCAAAGGTGGTGATGCCAGAGAAACAGAAAATCAGTGGGCCCTCTGATTTCCACAGCTTTAATGCTGTGCAAGAATTTCTAGGTGATGGCCCAGACACGGGGGTGCACAAGTGTCTGGAGGACTCCTGAGTTGAAGAGATTGGAGAATCCAGAGAGATCAAGGCAGAATACCAGAGAGAGAGAGAGAACTAGAGATCTGCAGAGGTTCTATGTTGAGTATTAGGCAGGATATTCATCAGCACATTCACATGAGGAGATTCCCCAAGCCCAGGAGAGGACTGCCCAGAAGTGATGGTAGTACTTACCATGCTCACCACATTGGGGAGTGGGAGTGGGCTGTTCTCACAGGCATATCAAAAAACCTCATAATTTATGGGGTTATTGGATAGAGGATACATAATTATCTTGGATTTGTAGTGGGAATTATTAACCCTTGACCAAATACAACTGTGATCATGCCTAAGATTTTATAAATAAGACCAGAAAGGGTCAGACGACTTTCAAGTATTTTTGAAGCCTCAGAGATCAAAACTCAAGAGTATTTATAGAAATACAACAATATCCATCACCAAACAGGATAAAATCTATAATGTCTAGAATGGAATCAAAGATTATCAGGCACATAAAGAGGAAGAAAAGTATGACTCATAAGGACAAGAAAAACAGTCTATTAATCTATCAAGCCAAAGCTGACACAGATGTTAAAAGTAGAGGAAGACAACGAAACATCATAAATATATTCCAAGTGATCAAAGCCAAATACATACATGAAAGATATTAAAAGACAGAAATCAAACTTGTGAGGATGAAACCTATAATGTCTGAGATGAAAAACACATTGGATGGGATATCAGTTAGACATTGCAAAAGAAAATGTTAGTAAACTTAAAGTTATAGCAATAGAACTATCCACAATGAAAGGCAGATAGAGAAAAAAAAAAAAAAGGAATCAAACACAATGAAATGAGCATTAACATGTTAGAGGACAGCTTCAGCCAGCCTAATGTATGTGTGATTGGAATTCCAAAGAAGGCAGGGGCAGAAAAATATTTGAAAGAATAATATTGAAAATGTTCTATATTTGATGAAAACTACAAACCCACCAGTGCAGGAAGCTCTGCAGATCCCAAGAGCAGATTTACTGGCCAGTGCAATGAGGAAAACAAATACAAGAGAAATAAAAGGCATCTTGATTTTAAGAGAAGACATAAAAATATCTTTTTTTGAAGGTGACATGATCATCTACGTAGAAAATGTGACATTATCTATTAAAAAGCTGCTAAAACTAATATATGGACTTAGCAGTGTATCCTTAGAAGGATACAAGATCAGTATTTAAAAATCTTAAGACCCAGAGACAAAGCATGTAATTATGCTTCTTGGCTAAACAATGGGAAAAACTCCTCTACTTGTGTTTTGTTTTTAATCTGGTCTCCCCCTACTCATCAGGAGGAAAGGTCTATTTAATTGAGAACTGTTTTTGTTAGATGACATGTAACCAATTGGTTTCTTATCATCCCATTAAACTAAGTGTGATTCCTGCCTGGGTCTTCCCACAAGGGGCTTAGTTCCCCAAGTTGTTTGGCTTCAGTTTTCCTGACTTGTTTTATAGTCACTCTTCTGCTGGTTAACTCTTCATTGATTCTGTCCTCTTTGAACTGCCCAGCAGTTGTACTTTGGTTCAGATGAACTAGTATTGCACATTTTGGCTAAAATAAGTAGAATCCCTTATAGTCCCACACTGCTTAAGGCTCTGGGTCCTTTAATCTTTTTCTTAACATGTTTCTGTCTGGACTTTTCAGTATTTTACTTTTGAAAAAAGTTATAGATTGATCCCACTTTTGACTATTATTTTTAATTTCATGTACTTATAAAAATAGGAAACTTACTTATAAAAGGAAACATAAAAATAAAATTGAAAGCCTAATTATTTCTCCTCACATCTCCAAAAGAAGAATCAAATTAGTTCCAAGAGTATAAATGGCTTACCAGGTTTTGTTTTGTTTTGTTTTTTTCCTTAACCATTTTTTTTCACTGTGAATATAAGATTGGGCTTTGGGCCAAGATATGAAAATTTATAATAGAACTTAGTTGTTTGTTTTCATGCAAAATAGATATTTTTATACCAGCATAAAAGGTTTGAAGATACGGGGAATAGTCTTACCTGGAATGGCATATAATGGATGTGGACCCCCCATTCAAAGAAAAAGAAAAAGCTTTAGATCTAATTTTAATGAGCATGAAAATTCTCTCTTGTGAATTATATTGCCTGACCTGAGAGGAAGAATTGAAGATGTGCCTTCATTATTCAGAACCAGAGTAGGTCTTTGTAGACCTGTGTCCTCAGTCATACTATATTATTGTTGCTAGAAGAACTGCTCCATAGTAGCTTGTCTGCAAGCAAGCAGTATAGTGTCAGATATTTTCTAAAATTTTAGTGTTTTATGTTCAGTAAAAGTCATAACAGGTTAATTTATCCCAGTTTTGGAGGGACTGTTAATCACCTAATGATTCTTACTGGTTTACCAGGAAGCCATGATTTTTTAAAGAGAGAGGATTCAAAGAGGCATTATTTAAGTTTTTCCTGTGATCATGGTAAGTGCCTAGTAACTTCAGAAGTTTCAACTGAAATTACTTTGGCTTTGTCCTGTAGTGTAGATATTTGGGGACTTCTAGGACAAGCCACAGAAACAAACTCTTATTGAAATGGAACAGGAAGTTATTGCATGGACTTTGGGTTGCTGTTAGAATCAATCACCAGGCAGGCTGGGCACTGGGAAGGGAGTGAGATGAGGCAGCTAGAGCCACATCAGCCCAAGAGCCAGTCCTGCAAGAGTCCTGCACTAGTTCACCTGGAGCCTGGATGCTGCTGTTTGAGCCACTGCCCTGACTGGCAGTAGATACCACAGTGCTCCCCTGGTTACAGGCTCCGCTGTACCGTGGCACCACTTCTGTCTCCTTTAAGTCCTATTCCTGTGCATCACCAGCCTCAGTTTTAAAAATCCAGACTACATGTGGCCAGTGGTCATGTATTGTCTCATCCTGTGTCCAGGAGTCTGCCTCCACTGAGACTCACCAAGTAAAAAAATCTCAGAACACAGAAAAATAGTTGTAGACCTCAGACAGACAAAAAAATGTCAAATGTTCACTTCAGGCAAGGCTAGTCAAGCAGTTGTTTATGGACTGAAATGGAGCTAGAGTTGCTTGCTATGGAAACTCTGGGGTGGTTCTTGTGGCTCATCTGAGAGGCAATTCAGAACTGAGGTATTGTCCTACTTAGCAGAAATGGACATTAAAACTCTTGGTTTTGCTGTGATTTTGTGTTTGATTTTCTTTAATTTGCTGTTCCTGATAATGAACTAGCCCTGGAAAATGTTCTGTTTGTCTAGTAGAATTCTGCTTTTATACAGTGAATAAAAACATTCCCTGCTGTGTTTATTTGAAATAGGAGCAGGCATTTTCTATATTTTAGTGGCATATGGTACTAAGATTTTATCATACTTTCTTATAAAGAGCCAGGAAACTTTTTCTGCTTAAAAATGTGTGTTTATAAACAATAGGCTTGCAGTGAATATTCCCATCTGTTAGGTGAACATAATTTGTGTAGGAATTCCTGTAATAGGTGGAGTACTTTGCAACTTTTCTGTATATTTTTTCCCTGGTGAGACATTAGACTAAAGAGATGGTACAAAACAGCATATGCCTAATATTCAATTTTGTATCTGCTCCTCCCTGTGGTTTGAAAACACTGCTATTTTTGTGCATTAGTACATAAGATTACTATAGAAATTCATAAGAATTTAAAATCTATTTAGGATACTACAAAAAAAGGGAAATGGAATGGATAACAATTATATAAATATGGAAATGTTGCAATGATGAAACTGTTCATGTAGTTTCTCAAATATGTACTCCCATAACTTGTGTAATTTCATCTTCAAAAAGTTTTGTTGACTATAACTTAATCTCAAAACTCCTCCTTATTATGATCATAGTATGTGACAGAGCTGCTCATCCTTCTAGTCTTGATTTGTAATTTAAATAAATGGCATTGACTCTTTGTGTTCAATTTGATACTATTCTTATTATCCACACTAATTAATTTTTTGTTTGAGATGAGCCATTCCTCAGAATAAAATTTTGAAGATTAAAACTCAGCAATATTTTTTCATAAAGGATTTTATTAATCTTGTCATGGGAATATCAAGATGGTTATCAGAGGGAAAACATACTTTGATTAATATTTGCTTAGTGCTAAATTACCTATATTGTCCAAATGTTTTATTCACTAAAAATTATGCCTTTAAGTTCCTTTTTCAGGTTAATTGGACATACTTGAAGATGAGCAATCAGTTGAATATAAGCAATTTCAAGCTATGCTTAGGAACTGAGCCAATAAAGCATACCATACATACCTAATTTTTAGAAGTTTCTCTGATTATCCTTTGTGAGAAGTATATTTAAGTTGAAGATAACTATTAACATCTTTGTAATAAAGGATAGCATCACTGAGTTTTCTCTTTTTCAGGAAATAGGCTACCATTAGATTGGATGTTAGCTTCCCTTTTCTTTCTTGTGGTAGGCAACTTCCTATTTGTGAAAAGTATCCAGGATGCAGCCTTATTCTTGTGTGTTTGTGAACGTGGCCTAGAAACCAATTAATGTATTTTCTTAGGTATTGTAAAAGACTTGGGCTCTGGGGCTATAAAACTCACTTCAAGTGGTCCTTGGTTATAAATTGTACTTGCTTATGGATATCAAAATATCCTAAGTTATAAAACTAACAGTAAACCTGTAAAACAGAGCTTTTATGGAAACTGTATCCTCTACTTTTTTCCTTCTATAAAATGTTACTGAAGTTTTTAGAAAGGCATTGATCTGAAGGATGTGATTACTTAAAGTCACAGCAATAGAAAATACCTATGAAATCACCTTTCAGTTACCCAAAACATTTTTAAAGTTAATGTCAGGGCCATATGTGGAAAAGTGAGGGAAGTGTATGAATTGTGTTGGAGGTCTACAGCAGTAAGTGCAGAGGGGAGCTGTGTCATGATGCTCCTGCTCTCTTTGCTTTGATGACACCTGTATCTCATCCTGTAAACATTGTTTGAATTTTTAGGTAGAGTGACACAACACATTATGATGTAAAGGTTGTTGCCAGTTCTAGAAATAACTTACATTCTGAGAGAAAGAATTATACACACTTGTAGCTGAAAGGTCTAGTTTAAGTTTAGCTATAGATAATGACCTATAGCTATTTAATATTTGTTTTTATTCATCTCGTTGTGAGTGTTATCCACTACATGCATGGCAGTGTACTGGTTGCCAGAGGCATAGTGATGAACAAGGCAGGTCTAGAACCTAGCTTCATGTACTCTTGACAGCCTAGTTGGGGAGACAGACAGCTATTATGTAATCTCCCAGATAAATTGCAGTTGAGGTGTGTTGATTACAGAGAAGGACTGGATAAACATTAGTTTACCAAAAATAAAATATTTGTTGAGCACTTGTGATGCTAGAACTTCTCTGGATATAGAACCATTAATATTTCTTTTTGGTATTTGGCAGGTATATTATCCCGTCTTTACAGAGGCTTGATGCTGGGTTTTACCGCTGTGTGGTGCGGAACAGGATGGGAGCTCTCTTGCAGAGAAGATCAGAAGTTCAAGTCGCATGTATGTGTGCATTGGAAAAGTCTCCATATGATGAATAACAGAAACAAAATGTCTGTGGACAATGTTGATCAAAATCACTTTTAACCATTGTAGGAATTGAGATTCTGTCTTGGATTCTATTGGGAATAGAATAATTGCTAAAGTTGTTGGGAGATAAACAGCCAGTAAGGCTGTTCCGATGGTGACCAGGCTAATGAGGTAAATGCCACTCCTGGCCACTCAGTAAGGAACTTTGTCAGGCCCTGTGCAGGAGAGAAAACAAAAAAATTAACTAGATGCCTTCTGCTTTATGATCAGCTGCTCTTAGCATTTATGATACTCAGGTTCATGTGTTTTTCAAATAAAAAATTAAACCCAGTTAGATTAAGTTTTATCAGTTCATAACCAGTTCTTTCCAGGAAATTGTTTAGAAATCCTTTAGCCACACAATTAAAAAAGTACATAATAACATCCCAGACAGTATTACTGTTACTGACTTGATGAATTCTCTGTGGGGCAGACCCATTTTGGAGTAAAAGTAACTGGAGGAGACACCAGAATGCAAGGACTTTGCATTTGATGTCATGTTCAGGAGGAATTGGAGAGATGAGCTGACTGATGCAAAGTACTTACTTAGTACTTTTGTAGTCCAAAATCTGTGAAGAGTCGGGTCCATCTAAAATGGTCTATCTGCTTTATTACATTTTGAATTTACTACTAAAATGTCTCCTCATTTAAAAGAAAGCAGAAAGTGTAATGAAGCTTTAAGTTACGTCAAGGGCGGCCCGGGTAGCTCAGCAGTTTAGCGCCGCCTTCAGCCCAGGGTGTGATCCTGGAGACCCGGGATCGAGTCCCATGTCAGGCTCCCTGCATGGAGCCTGCTTCTCCCTCTGCCTGCGTCTCTGCCTCTCTCTCTCTGTGTGTGTGTCTCTCATGAATAAATAAATAAAATCTTTAAAAAAAAAAAGTTATGACAGATTTGAGAGAACTCTAGAGAGCTCCTAAATTGGCCTGCCAACCAACGATGACAATATTTTCTTATTTGTTTTTTGACCACAGGTAAGGCCTATAGTTTTCAGCCTTATTATAGCGAATAAAATAATTGCTCGTTACTCTCCTATTCTGTAATTACTAATGACCAAGTGAGGTGCTAATGCTGTACATGTTTAGTTATGTTTTTAATTAGGAAGGCTTAACTTTTCTAAAGTGTGAAGTCACTCAGCTAAATCTTTCTGCAGAATAATTTAGAACTTCTACTCAATTGAATAATTGAAAACATAATAAATGCAAAGTTCAGATCAATACCCCAAACATATTTGAATAGGTTAGCAGTTTGGAATTTATTATAATGTATTAAATTCTATTATGTAATATTAAATTTTGGGCTTCTTTTGGTTAATTATTTATACTCTTGTTTCTATCATTTATCTCTGGCTCTTAGATTTTCTCTTATCTCTCTTTTCTCCTTTTTGATAATAAGTTTTACTTTGAAAATAAACGTGACTGTTTTCCTAATGTTTCATTAGTTTCATCTCTTTCCTAGAATATTAAATCTGCTTATTACATAGGAAATAATTTCCTTTGAATAAAAAATCCATGGATAATAGAGATTTTCTGTGGACTGTCCAAATTTATATGCTTCGAGACAAGGACATAGTATGTATGCTGTATGTGTGTATACACATATATCTGTATCTAAGCATAACAAAGACAGTTTTTGAAAGGCTCGAATGTTACAAATCAATTTACAATTGGCTTCTTATACCTACATTCTAATGACTGGGTTTTTTCCTGGGAACCCTCATTTTTTAAGAATGCTGTTAACCAGTACCACAGGAACTGGAACAAAGACTGCTTGCCCCAAATTTAAAAAAAAATTGAACAGGGGGACCATGGCTGCCTGAGTGGAACTAGCTTGAGACCCTGGGGAGTGGGGTGATAGCCAACAGTGCTTCACAGTCTTTGTGGTGGATCCCTTTCCACTGTTTATTCCAATATTAAGATCAGTTGCAAACGTTTCATTGTATTGTTGCAGCGACACAAAGACCATGAAGTTCTGCTGATTAATGCATTTCGTGGGCACTTTGGAGGCACATGGCTCTGTCTCATGCTTCACTTCACCAGTTGATCTGCATTCATCAGCATTACCACTCAGTCTCTCATCTTATTGCTTAATTATAGCAATATCAGTGACTTTGCTGTAATATATAGTTATTTACATCTTTGACCCTTCCCCCCAAAAAAAAAAGTTTTCTAGAACTTAAAAAGTCTGATTTTTCTCTGCAGATATGGGAAATTTCATGGATACAGACCAGAGGAAAACAGTGTCTCAAGGACATGCAGCGGTGCTCAACTTACTGCCCATCACCAGCTGCCCGAGGCCACAAGTGACTTGGTTCAGAGAAGGGCACAAGATCATTCCCAGCCACAGAATGTAAGTTGCCCCAAACTATAAAATATAACTCATTACACTTGTTGGCATCATTTACATATTATTTAATGAACTTCACTGTATCAGTTAAGCCTTGAAAAGAATAATGTACTCTGGTAGTCCTTCCCCAGTCTTTACTAAGCAGCTGTTTGGAAGACTTGGCTTGGAAATGTTGAAGCAGTTTACAGAAATCATCATGTAAAGTTACTCTTGGGTGGGTTGTGTGCCCTGAATAAAGCACCCTTACTCAGTTATTATGGTCCGTTTTTTTCCCTTTCTTGCATGTACTTTTTGAGATGTCATTATCATCTCTGAGTTGTGTTTAGCTCCAAGTACTAATTTAATGAGTGCTAGTATTTACGTATAGAGCTGTGGGTTTTTTTCCTTCTTTTTACTGAGCCATGTTTGATACGACTTTCTCTGATGATAAAACAGTAATTACTGCTTATTTCTCTTTATCCTTTTATCCTACCGTGACAGTTTTATTTCCCTTCATCTAATTAGTGGTTCGTCCATCTATTGTGGAAGAGTTGCTTTGTGATTAGTTAAGCATTATTTCAAGGTGTTCCTGCCTATCCTGCATTCAAGATATTTATTTTTTTTTTATTATTTATGATAGTCACAGAGAGGGAGAGAGAGAGACAGAGACACAGGCAGAGGGAGAAGCAGGCTCCATGCACCGGGAGCCCGATGTGGGATTCGATCCTGGATCTCCAGGATTGCACCCTGGGCCAAAGGCAGGCGCCAAACCGCTGCAACCACCCAGGGATCCCTCAAGATATTTATCTAATGCCAAACAAATTTTCTTCATTTAGAGCTTGAGGTGATTAAAAAGAACATTTGGTATATATTTCATAACTGGGCATTTTATAACACAATTTAAGGATAATATACTAAATATAAACATTTCAGGGATGAACATTTCTAAAAGAATCATGAAATGCTTATAAGCTTGGGCTAAAAGTCAAATACGCCATCAGATGGTTGCACTCATACAAAAATTCATGAGGAGAAAATGCTTTTGTTTTGTTCTGTTTTTCCAAAAAGGATATATATAAGATGATTATGGGATAGGTTTTCAGTGTAACTCTGAAAGTCACTGTGACCTGTAAACTTCTTTCTCCCATACCTGCCCATCCGTGGGATCCCTTCTCGAAGCCAGGTGTCATGGCTCTTCTGCCTGGGCATCTGAACCTGCCTGACCCCAGACCATTCTTGAGCTTATTTAACAAATGTTTCTATTCTTATTATTGAAAACAGGAAAAATATCGAAGTGTAGACAGGCCATATTTAAACATTTTAGTAAAATACTAATTACCTTAGAAAATGGGATAACTGCTTTCCCTATTATTTTGTTAAGAGTTGCTTGTCCACATTTGTATTGTTTCCAGTGATAACAGATGCTTCTTGAGGTCAGTGAGACAAAGAACAGGGATCATTTTTTAAATCCTTTAGAAGACTGTTAGGCTGAACAAAAGATAGCAGAGGAAGACTCTTGTGAAATATTTTGGAAGGTTCTAGTGTTGAGCATGGTGTGCCTCAGCCAATTTGGGATGAATGCTGGGGAAGAGTGGTTGCTAGGAGGGTGGGTAGATTGAACTAAGCTTCCTCTCCAACATTGGAGCTTCTAATTAATGTCAATGGGAGCACAGTCCACAATGGAAGGATTAGTTTAACTCAGGAGCAAGCCGCTGTATAGCAGTTCACTTGTTGACTTGTGGCCTCATAATCATAAGACAACATTTATTCAAGAAGTATGAAAGGAGATAGAATGAAATAACCACTCTTAATTTTTTAAGCTTTTCTTTTTTTACTTTCAGATTCTTTCTAAAGACTGTTTAATTCCTGATGAGCTACTAATGTAAAGATGCTAAGTAGGCTTTAACTTAGTGTCCTATCAAACAAATGGTATGTGAAGCTATTGATAAAATCTCCAATCTCAGAATAATATGCCTGTAATCCTTTATTTTAGGAGAGATTGGTTATGGATATTTCCACGTTCGTAAGGCCTTTTGTTTCATATTTTCTACCTCATCATCACCTCTATATTTATTAAGTACCTGCTATGCGAGATGTCATAAATCAATTTGTGTATGGTTTTCTCATAAATTTATTCAAAGATACATTGCTTTACACTTCTGACAAAGTTCAGCTTTGGACAGCAGTTGGAAGGGGATTTCTGCATGACCCCTGCCTAGATGGTTGGCAGACAAAAGTCAGATGGCATTAGATTTGTTGTGCACCACCAGTGTTGTCATTTAAACACTGAAACATTTGGCTCAAAGTGTTTCATACTGAAACAGGTCAAGCTTCTGTACCTGCTGTAAGCTTGTCAGTTCCCTAACACAGCTAGGGAGATGGCCCTTTGCCATGGGGAGGAGGAGCCTCATCTTACCAGCCCCACCTCCTTAATATATATTTTTTAAATTTTATTTATTTATTTGAGAGTGAGCACATGGGGTGCGGTGTGGAGCAGAAGAAGAGGGACAGGCAAACTCCACATTGAGCACTGAGACCTACTTGGGCTTGATCCCAGGACCCTGAGATCTGACCTGAGCTGAAACCAAGAGTCAGACACTTAACAACTCAGCCCCCAGGCACTCTCCCAACTCCTCCCCCACCCTCAAACCATGACCTTCGGAATGTGAGCTTTTGGCTTACAATTAAGTGATTTTTTTTTTCATTTTCAAGGGAAACAATGATTTTAATGTTTCCTAACTTGAAAAGTCAGTTGAATAGCCTATTCATAATTTTAGCAGCAGCTGTTATTTATGAGTACCTTCTTTAAACACATCTTCCCTGATTCTCACAATTGCCTTCCGAAGGAGTATAGTTAGTTGTGCTTCTAGAGATCAGACTGAAGATTAGAGATGTTAACAGGCTCACCCAAAGACACACAGCTGACCAATGGCAGAGCTGAGGTTCCACCCCAGGCCTGTCTGGCTCTAAGTCTCAGCTGTCTTCCGCACTAAGCTAATTCTTCTTTTCACTTTATTTTGCTGAGCCTTCTTCTTTTGATTTGTTTTTCCAAATACTGCTTTTATTCCTATTTCTCCCTTTTAAGAACACCAGCCTTCGGGATCCCTGGGTGGCGCAGCGGTTTGGCGCCTGCCTTTGGCCCAGGGCGCGATCCTGGAGACCCGGGATCGAATCCCACGTCGGGCTCCCGGTGCATGGAGCCTGCTTCTCCCTCTGCCTGTGTCTCTGCCTCTCTCTCTCTATGACTATCATAAATAAAATAAAATAAAAAGATACATAAAGTCCTTTAAAAAAAAAAAAAAAAAGAACACCAGCCTTCAATTTGAAATAGTACAGGTTGCCGTGAGCCACAGGCACACACAGAAACGTGCCCACATAGCGTTGAGCATGCCTGCAAGTGTATTATTTATCCATTGCATTGTGTCTATAAGTCTCTAACTTGAGAAATTTTTCACAAAAGAGAAGGCAAACATGGTTTTCCAATTAAGGCATGGGCTTTATGACATTCAGAGACCTAGTGGGGGATGGGGTGGAAATGATGTCTCTACAGCACAGGGTGGGGGCAGCAGGAGAAAGAGGGCAGCTGCCATGTGCAGAACCCAGCACCTCACCACTGCAGCCTCTTGATTCTTGAGCTACATACTTGTTAAATAAGGAGGCTTAAATTGTGTAGCAAAAGGAGCAGCAGAAATCCATCATTATCCCAGAAAAGTAGCTGAAATGAATGTGCCAGTGGTGGACGTGAGCTACCGCACATTCACATCAGGATGAGGCTAAATGTAAAACTCACAAAGTTCTGATTGATGGGATGCCTGGGTGGCTCAGTGGTTGAGCATCTGCCTTCAACTCAGAGCGCGAGTTTGGAGTCCCGGGATCGAGTCCCACATTGGGCTCCCTGCATGGAGCCTGCTTCTCCCTCTGCCTATGTCTCTGCCTCTCTCTGTGTCTCTCATGAATAAATAAATAAAATCTTTTTTAAAAAAAGTTCCAATTGATGTTTGGGCTTTACTTACCTCCCATTCATTCACTGAGGACTTATTGAGGGTATTTACATACCAGGTACTATTCCAGGCACCAGATATGCAGCAGGAAACAAAGTTCTTGTCCTCAGGGAGCCTATCTCCAAGTGGAAGAAAACCGATGACATGTCAGCTGGTAATAGTGAAGAGAGAATAAAGCAGGGACAGAGTGGGGAATGCAGTTGCTATTTTAGATGTGGAATCAGAGAAGTCCTCTTCCATAATCACCTCTTTGGGTAGAGACCTGAACCAATCTGGGGAGGAGGCGTGGGAGTAAATCAGTGAGAAGAGCACCTGGGATAGGAGACTGGCCAGTGTGTTGGAGGAGCAGACAGGGTAGAGTGAGGGAGAGGGCTGGAGATGAGGTCACTGAGGTAGCTGGGCTGGTTCCTAGACTTAGGTTACTTAGCCAGAATGACAACTTTGGCATTTACTCTGAGGATCTGAGCAGAGCAGCAGTACGATCTCCCTTGTGATTTTTCTGTTAGGAATTCTGTGATGAATGGACTACGGGGCAGCAGAATCAGGAACCATTTGCCACAGTAGTTCAGCTGACTCAGACTGAGCAGTTTGGTTGGGGGAGAGGTAGTGAAAAGTTATCAGATACAGATGTATTTTGAATGTAGAATCAATAGGATTTTCTGCTGGATTAGATGTGGGGTAGGGGAGGAGAGAAGCCATGGAAAACTCCAAGAATTTTGGCCTGAGTAACTGATAACATGGGCTTAACCATCTCCTGAATGGGAGAGATGATTTGATACAGGCAAAGCAAGTTTTGTCTGTATTGGGGGAGGAGGGTGTCTAAAATTTGTTTTGTACATGTTTGAGATACATAGTAAATGGTCAAGAAGATCTGGTCATAAGATAGTTGTTTGTATCAGACTGAAGGTCAGGCAAAGAGGTCTAAGCTAAACTTGCGGGTTAGCGTGTTCATGATTTTTAAAACTCTTTAATGCTCTGTGTGAAATACGTAAGTCAGTTAGCAAAGCCCAGATAGCTCCATCTTATCATTTTGAGATGCTCTTGGTTGCAGGTCACAGAGGATGGCACTGGCTGAGCTAAAAGCCCATGCACTAGAGTACTTACAGAATTCTAGAACCAAGCGAGTAGAAGGGAAGGGAGGAGGAGACAATAGGGATGGAGACAGGGTAGGGGCTACTGGGGCTGTGCTCTGAGGCTGAGGAGCAGAGTGGTCAGCACTTGAATGGCTTCCCAGGGATGTCAGGTCCTATGTCCTGGAGCTTGTGACTATGTCAGGTAACCTGGTGGAGCAGGGAGAAGGCTACAGAAGAGGAGGGGACTTGGAAGCTGGGAAGGTGGGACAGAGGAGGAAGGGCGAAGTCTCACATGACTGGCGCTGTTGCGTTAAATGCCAGTGCCTCCTGACTGGCCCATGCCAGCTGCTGGCAGCGCTCATTCATCTTGCCTTCAGACATGACGGGGTGAGAATCAAGACCTTAAGCAGCATGTTAGGTCATGTCCTCTAGTAGTTTTAGCCTCCCCTCGGTGTCCACCATTGAAAACATCCTTGTTCTGAGAACTGTGTCTTACGTAGCAAGTTATGCACTCCTGGAATGGCTGAATGTATGAAGAAATGTGTAGAAAAGTCATGTAATGTTTGTAAACTTACCAAAAAGGGGGGAGAAAAGCATAACAAACCTCAAGAAAAAATGCTATTGATGAAAGAGAAATGTGTCTTGGGAAAGGCAGACAATACTTTGAAAGAAATGAGAATAAGTTATACTCAGAATTTTGAATAGGTGATTATAGGTTTTATTTATCTAAGAAGATGAAAAAATGCATGTTTATTTTTCTGATTTACTGAATCCAAACAGTTAGTTTGCTATCTTTGCATATCAAAGATGAGTATAGCCTTGTCTTATAAATATAGTCTAATTTGATAATAAAATTGTTCTATGTTATTTTGTTTTTGATATATGTTCTTTGTTTCCTTTTATTTCTCAAAATGTGAAATGTGAATGTTGAAGTTGTGCAATATTTCTCTCACCTCCAGGAGGTAATTTATGTCGGCAGTTATCAGATTAGGACGCAAAAACTTGTTTTGTACAGTGCCATTCTTTTCCTTAATTGCAGGTTCTCGTGCTCAGATTGCATGCTGTAGCCTACCTGACAAGAATGTGGAAGCACAGTGTACTTGCATGTGTTTTCTGGGGAATGCAAAGTTTATAGATTAAATATTTCAACCTCCAGTCAGCTTTTGCAGGATGACTTGCCAGGAAAGATGTGAATTGTGAAGTATGGGCAGTAAACAGCATCCCAGGCAATGTGCAAACAGCCTGACTCGTAATTGTCCATGCTTAAATACTTGAATGTCCATTAACTTATTACCATTTCATTTCAATCGCTTCAAGAAAGATTTGTTTAAATTAGCACTTGTAGTGGAAGTCACAACTTAATGCTTGGATGAAGTAGATCTGGTTGTAATAATATTTTTATAGTTAACTGGGCTTTCAAAATAATATGCTTTTAAAAATTTTATATTATATTTTATAGGCATTTTGTGAATGTTTATAGAGTATGTCTATATGTGTGAATTGAGCCATATTTGGTACAACTGAAAAAGACTAGGAGATGTGGGCTCTGGACCTGCTTCCACCATTAATTCTGACCTTGGGCAAATTACTTACTCTGCTTTGCTTCCATTTTCTCATGTCAAAATGGGGAAGGTGTGCTAAATGACCACTGAAGTCCTTTCTGGTGTTCACGTTCAGCAGTGCTCACAGAAGGGCAGGCCAGTTCTGCCTCTCCCTCTCTGTCTTCCTTCATGCATTCAGTAGATATTTACTGAGTGCTACTTTTGTGCCAGGCACTGTTCTAGCTGTCAGGGGCAGAAAGGAAAATGAGCATTGAAGGGCCTGCCATCAATGAACTATGACCTTGCATAGAAATAGGTTAATAAATGGGGTACTTTCAGGGGAGGAGGAGCACCATGAGGGATGGGGACAAGAGAGCTAAGCAGGAGAGGGAGAGAGTTGTCCTAAACTCTACATTGGGTGGCCAAGGACAGCTGCTCTGCACAGGCAACATTTTAATAACCACATTATTGAGGTATAATTTATGTACAATACGATGAACAGATCTTCACACAAACTGATGAATTTTAACAAATATGTGACAAATGTCAACTCCTGCCCAGTCAAGTAGTACTCCTGTGCCCTCTGCCAGCCCTGCCCACTAATCTCATTTTTATTACCATAGTATTGTTTGTCTATTATAGAATTTCTTATGCATAAGATAATAGAATATGAAATCTTTTGTGTCTGGATTCAAGATAATTTCTGTGATATTCTCAAGGTGATATTTAGTAACAATAATTATTAATATTTCTGAATGTTAGCATTGTTTTAAGTATTTTCCCTGGAATGATTCCTGAGATCCTCCCAGCACCCCAATGGGTCCTCCCGTTACTATCCCTGCATTACTGATGGAGCCTAAGGGGGAGAATTGCCAGCAGCCGGTCAGTGTCATGCCCCACACTTGCTCTGCTGTGCTGACTGCTTTCTCAGCTTCTATCTGGAGGATGAGTATTTTTGACAGAGAGGACAAATACTTGTAAACCCACGAAAGGGCTTGTTGTATTTGCTCAGCTGAAGGGGCTCTCCTGTGGTCAGGGTGTGGAAAAGAGGCAGAGAGAGTGGTAAAGGAAGAGGGACATGGGACCTGGAGGCATCAGAGTCTTCAAAGGAATCTGGATTTATTCCATATCCAGTAGGGAGTCCTTGCAGGAGTTTGTGGGTTTTTTGGAAAATGTTTTGAGGTTGTGGTAAAATACATGTCACATAAAATTTACTATTAGCCATGTTTCAGTGTACAGTTCCGTGGTGTTAAATACATTCCCACTGCTGTGCAGCCATCCCCACCATCCATGTCCAGAACTCTTTTTGGTCCCACACTGAGGCTCTGTCCCTGCTAAATAGTAACTCCCCATTGGACCCTCCACACCCCAGCACTCACCCCTCTGCTTTCTCTCCCTCATACAGGTCCTCATGTAAGTGGAATCATGCAGTATTTGTCCTTTTTCTCCATTTTTAAATAAACTTCGTATTTTGAGTTAATCGTGAATTCAAATGGAGTTGTAAGAAATAATACTGGGAAGGCCCATATACCCTTTAACCTGTTCCCACAGTTGGTGAGATCTTGCCACACTGTGGAACCATGTCAGGACCAGGATAGTGATATCAGTAGGTCAAAACACTACACATCCCCATCACCATGGGTCCCTCCTGTGTCCCATGTGTAGCCACGCCCCCTTCCTCTGGCCTTCACACCTGCCCTACTCCCTGAAAATCACAGGTCTGGTCTCCATTTCTATAGCTTCATCACTTAGAGAATGCTATGTAAATGGGATCATGCAGTGTTTTAAGGGTCGACTTGTTTCACTTGTCCTCATTCTCTGGTTGCTTCCCATCATGGTCCGTATCCTTGCCTGACTGCTTCACCTTCTGTAGTGTTCCATGGTATGGACGAACCACAGCCTGTGAAGCTGCTAGTGAAGGACATGTGGGTTGTATCCAGGGTTCCAGTATTAAGAATAAAGCTCTGTAAACATTTGTGTACAGGTTTTTGTGTAAATAGAAGTCTGTTTTTCTGGGATAAATGCCCAGGAATTCAGTGGCTAGTTTTTGTAAGGAAACACTCAGCTGTTTTCCAGAGTGGTTGTACCATGATATTTCCCCCTGGCAGTGTCTGAGCAATTCCATTTCTCAGCATCCTCTCTAGCACTTACTGTTCTCACTGTGTTTTATTTTACTCATCCTGATAGGTGAGTAATGATAACTCATGGTGTTTTTAATTTGCATTTCCCTAATGGCTAATGATGTCGAATACCTTTTAGTGTGTTGATTTTAAAAAGAACCAAATAGGAAAAAACTAAACTTCTTGAAGTGATAAATATAATTATTTATTAACAAAGTCAGTTGAATCCATGAAAGAGCAGACAATATGCAGCTAAAATGAAAAATACTGTCCTGGTGGGTATGAGGAAAAAAAACTCAGAATAAAACACAGAGATAAAAAAGATGGCAAATGCAGAAGACAGGCTAAGAGATAAAGAGGATAGAAAAATTACTTGAGCTCTTAGAAGAGTCTGGAAGGAAAGAATGGAGAGAATGAGTGGAGATAACTTTCAGAGATAATTGTCATAGTATTTCCTAAAATGATGGATCTTCAGAGTCAAAAGGCAGATTAAGCTACAAGTAGAATAAATGAAAATATATCCAAATCTAGACATATTATAGTGTCACTGTCGAACTTCAAAGACAAAGACGAAACTGTAACAGCAACCGTACATGTTATTCAGGTTGCCTCAAAGGCACAGCAATTAGATCTCAGCGGACAGCGATTGTGGAGAAGATAATGGACTAATAGCTTCAAAATCATGGAATCCCATATCCAGCTAAACTCGTGCCCCAAACTGAGGGAGATGTGAGGATATTTTCAGACAAGATTGGGAACCTATGTTTCTGAGAGCTCTACTGAGAGACCTACCAACAGTGGGCTTGCAGAAAAAGGACTCTGAATGTAGAAAGGACTTAAAATCTTAGGAATGTTGATCTTTGTTTTTTTTTTTTCCTAACTAGGAAATGTTTAGTAATTGCAGTTTTACTATGTTTAAATAATTAAGCGGAGATAGTTCTTTGGACATATTTTTTTTTACTGGGAATGGCTGCAGAGATTCAGCGAGTGTCCACAGTGGGTACCTGAGATCAAGGAGGGTGGTTTTTCTCTTAAGGTGGGAAATACCAGAAAATATTCATATGTTAATGAAAGTTCTCCATGAGAAAAGGAGAAATTGAAGAGTCAGGGGAGGATGAGTATAGCTAGAGGAACAAAATCCAGAGAATATGAGAGGTCAGGTAGCCTGGGCACCCACAGAAATAGCGTGAGAGAGAGTGCACTGGCATGGTGGGGTCCACAGGCTTACACCCATATGCAGTTGGCCCTTCAGCAGGGAACCTTCAAGAAAAGCAAGGGGAGCTTCCGTTGTAATAACCGATGCCTAATGGGCATGTGGTTGCATGTTATTTGGCAGATGCTCTTGTGGGAAATTGAGTGCTTATAGATTTTTCTTTCTTCTATGAATAGCGGGAGGAGGTATAAGTTTATTTTATTTTATTTCTTTTTTTTTGAGATATAAGTTTAGAGTGGAGTATGGCACCAGAAGGGACAGGAAGGTATTGGATCATCCAGGGAGTCAAAGCAAATGGAGAAACACACTAGGTTCGTGGGACCATTTGAGTGCATGTGCATAGTTGGAGTTTGTGGTAATGGAATTCTCAGGAAGGCTTACAAGTACTGCTGCAGTTGTAGGAAAGGCAGCTAGTTGGATTCAGAGAAGGTGAAGTTTTCCGGTCACATGGGAGTGGAAAAACAAGAATGTCAATGGTGTTTGCAAGAGGGTGATGGCTCTCAGTTGTCTCCGAATTGTCTGTGGGATGGTCCTATATGGCAGAGTCAGACTATAGGAATCTGTGAAGTAGAGGAATGATTGAGTGGAGAAGTGAGCGAAAGTGACTACACTAGGCCCCCAGGTTCTCTCTTCCTCACCTTGGCCACTCCTTCCATCCCCAGAGGCCAAGTGCCTCCTCCCATTGGAAGGGAGAGAGTAGGTGATACAATGCAGAATGGTGACCTGAGTTAAATTTTTGTAGGGTGAACTTTGACCTTAGGGAATCTGAGAATGGGTATATGGGAGGGAGAGAGATCAGGCCAGCAGTTATGTTTGCCACATCACCGCAGCTGGACTGTCCAGTGACACATAGCTTCAGGCAGCCTCTCTGAAGTCCTCCTGTGAGTTGAGCGCAGCTACAACTGAGGCCAGTGGGGTCCCACCCTCCTTTGACTGTGCTCTCTCTTCTCATGCTTACCAGCAACCTCACCCACCTGGAGCAGCCCCACATAGAAGCTGCTGCAGAGGCTCTGTTCCCCATGAAATGGAACTTTCATGGGGTTTGCCAAGCCTGAGAGGGTGACCCTGAGTGTGGGACTGAGATGTCACATGAGAAAGTTTCAGCAGAGGTGAGAAGGTGAGTCACCAAGGTCAAAGCAGGAGAGTGCTCAACCACCTGAGATGGCAGCAGGAGGAGGAGTCCTAGTGATGTAGTTTTGAGTAGCATTGGTGGTGTTGTTGGGTTCAGATCTGAAAGCCAAGAAAGAATTCTTGAGATGCCTTTGGTGCAAAAAAGTGATTTTATTAAAGCATGGGGACAGCCCCCATGGGCTTTTAACCAAGAACTGCCCTTGGGTTATAATAAGGAATGGCTAATTATATATTCGAGAGTTGGGGGAGGTAAGGAAAAAAAGGAGGTGTCCAAAGGGACTTTGATATGCCAAAGAAGACTCTTGGGCTTACCGGAGGCCTTTATATTGTCAAGCTAAGGTTTTTCCCTCTAGCAAAGCATTAACTTGAAGACAGCTGGGAATTTCCTGGAGGATTATTAGGGTCCCATTGTCTGAGCTGATATTATTGCAGGCAAATCAGTGTCTGTAGACAGAAATGGGAAGCATGACTTTGCTTCAGTGAATGGCCTACAGAATTCTAAGTTTTCACCATCCAGTGCTTCAAACCAGACCCCGCTGTGTACAATGGGAGGAGAGCCAAGATGGCTATGAGAATTTCATGTTTCCTTTCAGATTGCTAGGCAGTTTTGACACTATTGGATGAAAGGTCACTCTTTAAAGACCATTTGATCAGGTGATGGGGTGTAGCTGGTGGTAGTCCACACTGACAATGAGGCTGGCACTACCACATGATGCAGATGGACATGATAAAGGTTGTTAGAGGATCTTCTGTGTAGTAAGTTTTATTTGACTTGTGTGGGCAACTTCTGTACCTACTGCTTTGGGATAAGGCTATATCCCAGCCAGGGAACCATTCCTGAGCAAAGTGAATAGCCAAAGGGCAGGGGTGGGGAACTTAGTATTACTTGGTTCCATTTGAGTTGGCAGTGTAGTGTTTAATGACAAGACTTTAATATTTTATGTACCAATTTTTCATTTGAAAATAAAATACCACTTCATTTTACATGAGCAGATCTAGTGACAATAATGCATTTCTTTACAAATATTAGCCTATTATACATCTCAAGTCAGTTGCACATAATTGCATTTCACCAACTCTACATAATACTTTAATTAAAACTAGGATAATTAAAATACAGTTTTAATGAACAATAAATTCTAAAGTTGCCAAGCCTGGAATGTGTTACCTGAGTCATACTTTGCTCTCTTTTTAGCACTTAAATCGGTATCCACATTACATTTTGCAATGGCCACAATCTGAGCAAGAAGTATTCTTTAAATGCCTATAATATTTCTTTGTAGCTGTAATGTATCTGTCTGTCCCCCTTGGGTATTATTGGTTGTTTGCTACTAGTTATAAAACCTAGAAGCAAGGGAAAGTTTTCCTTTGTGTTTTTCCCTGAGTTTTAGTGAGATATAATTAACATATATAACATTGTATTAGTTTTTGGTGAACGTTATGAATATATGATCAAAATAAATCTAGTTAACATCCATCACCACACAGTTACAACTTTTTTCTTATGTTGCCCCTAAGATCCACTCTCTTAGCAACTTTCAAATAGACAATACAGGATTTTTCTTTTCTGAGAGAGAAAGAGAGCATGAGTGGTGTTGAGGGGAAGAGGGAGAGACAGAATCTCAAGCAGACTCCGTGCTAGGCATGGAAGTAGGGCTCAGTCTCACAACCCTGAGATAATGACCTGAGCCAAAATCAAGAGTCAGATGCTCAACCAACTGAACCATCCAGGCACCCTATAATACAGCATTCTTAACTATAGTTACCATGTACATTACATACTCAGAACTTATTTATCTTCCAACTGAATGTTTATACCTTTTGAACCCCTTCAGTCTTTTTCCCCCTGCCCCCACCTTTGGCAACCACTGATCTGTTTTCTTTCTATGAATTCAGATTTTTTTAGTTTCTATGTATAAGTGAGAGCATACTGTATTTGTCTTTTTCTGTCTCATTTATTTCAAGTAGCATACTGTATTCTGGGTTCATCCATGTTGTCACAAATGGCAGGATTTCTTCCTTCATTAAAGGTGAATGATATTCCACCGTATATGTAGTGTGAGTGTGTGTGTGTGTAAGTATATACTGCATCTTCATTCATTCATCTGTTGATGGACACTTTAGGCTGTTTCCATGTCTTGGCTATTGTGAATGCTGCTACAGTGAACAGAGAGTGCAGACATCTCTTTGAGACAGTGATTTCATTTCTTCAAATATATACCCTGGAGTGGAATTGCTGGATTGTACTCTAGTTCTACTTTTTATTTTTGGAAAACCTCCAAACTGCCTTCTATAGAGGCTACACCACTTTACATTCCCACCAGCAGTGCAGGAGGGTTCCTTTTCTCCACCTCCTCTCCAACACCTGTTACTGCTTGTCTTTTTGATAATACCCACCCTAACAGGTGTGAGGTGAGGTCTCATTGTGATTTTGATTTGCATTTCCCTGATAATCAGTGATATTGAGCACCTTTTCATGTACCTTTTGACTATTTGAATATCTTCTTTGGTAAAATGTGTACTCAGCTCCTTGGCCTATTTTTTAATTGGATTGTTTCTTTGATTTTGAAGGCTTGGCAACTTAGCACAGTGGTTGGTCATCCTAAATAGTGAATGTTTATTAGATGAATGGATAAGTATATTCTGAATGAATAAGTAAATAGTATTTATTACTCATTCTGGGGAGATGGTGCAGGACAGTGAGCATTAAATTAAGACTCAGAAGACTAGGGTCCCAGTCTGAGTTCCATCACTTAGGAGCTGTGTGACCTCGGGCAAGTCCTTTACCTTTGTTGTATTACCAACAAAGGTAATACAGTGGGACATCTCAAGTGGAGACAGTAGTAGCTACCCTATCAAGCTCTTGGAATTCCTACAAGGAACATGTATTTGTTGGGTAAAATTATAGATGTAAATGTAATGTAGTGCTATTTTTTTTTTATCATTTCAACCTCTGCTATTTATACTCTCCATACACATTAACATGCATTAGTATTGAAAGTCAACTATTTATCAGCTCATCTGGAACTGTGGAGTTTTAGGTAGTTTTCATAATGAATCTTTAGTCCTCAGACAAGTGGCACTTGGTATACAGAATACAATAAGTTCGCTTCCTCAGTTCTCCCCAGTTATAATGTACTCGGGAAATTTCAGCCAGTCTTAATATTGGCTGGGTAACTAGGGAAGCAGTGCTGCCTGTGCATCTAATGTATAGTTCATTACATAGTCAAATGTAAGTGACTTTTACCTGCTTCTCTTTTGGATTATTAGTATCACTGCTACTTACTGTCTCCAAATACCGGCCACTTATTCATTCACTTGTCTATTTCTTTAACAAGTAACCAATTGCCCTGGCATCATCCATGAAAGTTACTCCTGAAGCACCAAATTCCCTAGGAAGGAAATATGCTTTGGACTCTGCCCAAGGGGATACTGTTGTAGTTAATAAGTCAAGAAAACTTTGTAATACTGTTTCATTTCTAATCCAGACATAGGACATGGTCCCTAAGGGCAGCTTCTGGTGATACTCCAGGATGCATATCATCTTGTTTATCCATGGAGAGCCAAGAGTCAGAGTGCAGTTCAGTTTATATGGGCACGTTGGGGGTTCTGTGTCATGGCAAGCCAGGTCTCATCTGGTCTTGCCCCAGAGTCCTTAGGCAGAAATCTTGGCTACCAAAGTGAAGTTGTCTCACACAACAGAGGAAGGAAGGGATGTGATTAGAGCTCAGGGAAAGTCACATGCTATGTGTCCTCTTCTAGGGTGTATGCACTTCAGGGCTAGGACTTTGAAGAGGCTGTGACATGCAGAAATTGAGGCAGTTGGGGGCCCAGGGGAAGAGGAAAATGAGACAGATGAGTGATGGGCCAGGTCAGCTTGGCCAGAAGTGTGGTTACAGTTGGCAGCCTGTGTCCATAGTTGAGAAGGGAAGCATTTCCAGGGATAGGGGCAGGTACGGTATACCCTACAGAGTCCTTGAGATCACGTTTCCAAAGGCAATAGAGGAGCATGAACTGTGAGGTGAAGACCCCACATAAATGGAGATTGGCTGAAGAACAGAATAGGCTTTAGAAAGCACATGGGCTGACTGAGAACCAGCTGTATTCTTTAAGCATTTTCTAGTTCTGGGCAGGCCCAGCTTAATTGAGGGATTCAGCTCTGTCACATATGACATGGGGTAAAAGCAGTCCTGTGAATTTGCAGTGTGAAAACACATTGCCCGTTTGTTGGCCAGGCTCCAATGAGCCAGGGAAGGTGCTGGCTGGCTTTAGGATGAAGTTCCTAATGGTAGGCTAAGTGATGTGCAGCCAATGCAGGTGCTATGGAGGGTCATGCGTTTCCTCATCTTTCTGCAAGACTGCTCTAAACCTTCATGGCATTCAAGTAAAGGAAGCAGAGGAAGTCTTATCACACCAATTTTGTGGATGACTGCACAGGGGAAGAAAGTGGCTATGTGATTTAAGGTCAAATATGATGTTAGTGATAGAGCCAGGGATGGTTCAGCACCTGAATGATGCCTTTCTGGTTATTTTTGAATGTTTATGATAGCTGATCTCAGCTTGCCTGTACTGGATTTGATATGGCAAAAGGGGTCCTGTGCTGGGCATTTGGCACCCCTGCTTCGGCTCCATGATGGCATGTGACATCTGGTGCCCCATGACAAGCCTGCAGCTTCTGTAGGCTACTTTTTTTTTTCTCTGTAAAATACAGGTGATAATAAACTGGCCTGCTTACCTCATAGCACTTTTATTTTTGTTTGTGGTAATCAAATATGGTAACAGAAGAGCCTATGATGAGTTACAAAGTATCCTGTCTATGTGATGTGGACTCATCTTCTCATGAGGGCTCATTCCTTGCTGTAATCAGATCTGACCAAAGCCTAGTTAAGATCAAATTGCTCAAGCATTTGCATCCAGAGGACAGTCCCTAATGTCAAAGCTGTCATTCATCCACTCGGTCTGTCCACTAGTCAGCAGGCATGAGGCTCTGGGGATAAAGAGATCAATAACACAATCCTGGTTCTGAAAGGCTCACAATCTAGTGAGGGGATTGTAGCTATTTCTTCGGAGTTCATCCTGCGTAGGCTTTTTGTTGTTTTAAATAATAGCTTTATTGAGCTGTAATTCATCTATCATAAATTCTTTTTAAAGAATACACCTTTTAAAGTGTATAATTCAGTGGTCTTTAGTAAATTCAGAGTTGTGTGATCATCTCCACTCTCTAACAGAGCATTTTCACCACCTCAGAAGAGAACCCCAGGTGCCTTAGCAGCTACTCCTCTTCCCCGTCCCCCAGGCGCTGACAGTGGTCAGTCTACTTTCCATCCCTGTGCATTTGTCTGTTCTGGACATTTCATATAAAAGGAATTATACACTATGTGGTCTTCTGATACTTCGTGGTCTTTATTCAATTAATTTTTTTACCTCTTTTATTGATCATCATTAAACATTTTAGTGGATCTTTTTTTGGTACCTTTCCTGAGCTAAATTCTACCAGAGTAAAGAAAAGATGTCCTTCATTTCTTTAACAAACATTTGTCTGATGTTTCCTTTGTGTTGGGCACTCTGGCAGGTATTCCTATGATATTACACAGGTCCCTGTTCTCACAGGATTTACAGTAGTAAGGGGAAGCAGACCAAAAAAATGGGCTAGTGAACAAACACATAAAGAGAATCGAGTGATGAGAAACGTCTATTCCAGGATATAATATTTAGAACAAAATAAAAAGAAAGAGAAGAAGCCAACAATATGAAGAAATGGGGTTGGACATTTTGGGTACAGCATTGCCAAGAAACTGAAATGGGAGAGAGCCTAGTGATATGTAAGACCTGAAAGGAAGCTGGCATGGTCACAGTGCTATGGGAGGGGGAAGTAGTTCCAGAGGAGGTCAGTGAGTCCTGGTCATGTGTGCATGGCCAGGGGTTGGGGTTTTATTCCAAGTGTAGCAGTAAGATATGGAGGATGTGATTTGATTGGCTTTCAGAAAATTTGGCTGCTTTGTGAAAAATGGATAGTAAGGGGCAAGAGTAGAACCACAATACTTAGGAAGCTCTTGCAAACATCCTGGCAAGAGGAGCTTACATAGCCTGAATTAAGATGGGAAAGAGGAAATAGGGGAAAATGGACAAATTAAAGTAATAAGTTAAAGCAGAATTGGGACACCTGGGTGGCTCAGTGGTTGAACGTCTACATTCGGCTCAGGTCATAATCCTGGGGTCCTGCATCAAGCTTCCTGCGGGGAGCCTGCTTCTCCCTCCATGTCTCTGCCTTTCTCTCTGTGTCTCTCATGAATAGATAAATAAAATCTTTGAAAAATAAAAAAATAAATCAAATGCAATGGTATGAATAAATAATAACAAAATAAGGATAACTAAAAAGTAGAAACAATAGGACTTACAGATGGAGATGGAGTGGGTATATAGTGGAGTCAAGCTTCTTGTTTCTGATTTGATTCCTAGGGTATATGTGTACTGAAACAATGACGACTGGGTAAGGCTGGGTTTGGGACATGTTTAATGTGAGATGTTTATGAAATCTGGATGGAGACATCATCTTGTGTCTAGAGCTCCAGTGCAGATCTGGACTGGGGATGTGAAATTGGGAGCCATCCATATACAGGTAGTGTGTACATGTGGTATGTAAAACCACAGGAGTGGGTGAGCCTTTCAAGGGAGAGAGATATTAGACAGCAAAGAAGAGAAGCAGCTGAGGAACTCCAACTTTAGTGAAGGATCAAGGAATAAGATGCCCATGAGAAGAAAGAGACAGTTGGAAAGGGAGGGGCAGCCAGGATTAGTCAATGTTGTGGAATCTCCAAGAAGAGAACTTTCTACCTGGTTTCAGCCTACACGTGGTCTTGAAGTCTAGTAGAAACAAAGGAAGAGGAAGAAGAGATCAGCAAAGCACAGGAAAGAAAGGTAGAAGGGAACAGCTGGGGGAAAGCCCTTTGTTCTATAGCTTTCACCACTTTCTTGGTAAAACCTGCACATAGTGGATGCAGCTGTGTTGCCTGGCTGGGAATCAGTCCAGTTTCCCTCTCTGTCATAAACACAGATTAGGAGGCCCTCTGGAAAAAATGTGTGTGGACAGATTAGAAAGTTTGGGATCAAACAACCATCACAGCACTAGTACACACTTCACCCAGAATGATTTTTCTTCGTGTTTTTGTGCTTGGTTTTTATCACCACTGACGGAATTGCACTGTTTTACCTTGGAAGGTTATAAATGGGGAGGAATCCTTAGAACTCATTCATCTTTGAGAGCATGAGCCTTTTCCTCTTCAGTCTGGCTGTGTTCATGATTAGACAGGGTAAATTATTATATCCAAGAGAAAAATGTTGTCCTTCAGTCATACTGCAGTGTGCAGACTTTACCTTCATAATCAGAGTCTGTAGTTCCCTGCATGAAGCAGTTCTGGGAGTTTACTATGGTGAGCAGTTTCCAGTGTTGAAAAATTACCCACATGAAGTGTACCGGTGCTCACAGTCATTTTCACACGTACCTTTCGTTCAGTAAAGTCATTGCTAAACCATTATTGCCTACTCTGAAGATCCAGATTACCATTTACTTACCTATACTTTGTTGAGCTTAGTATTCTATCAGAAACCTGTGTCATGCCAAATTCTTTGAAACACTAATTTACTGTCAATAATCTTAGTAGCCTTTTCTTATTCTCAAACTTGATGTGGACAAAGAAGTCATAATACAGCTTGAAGCCACTATCTATGGATTAATATTCTTGAACTACATTTAGTTAAAAATTAAGAATTCTGTCTATGGAAATGAATGTGCAACAGTACCTGTATTAATTAAAGTTGGAGAGAGGGGGGACTTGACAGCCTGCCACTGGCTTATCTCTGGTCCTTGGTTGTGAGTGCGATGTCTGGCTCTTCAATGCCTGGCTTTCATCTTAACAAACTCCATATGAATTTAAATACATTGTAAATGCCCCAGATAAAATTTAGTAATTTATTTGATCTGATGACATAAGGAATTGTGGCAATCAGGGAATTTTTGAAAAGCATCTAATGATTAAAATAGAAAAATACTATTGGTAAATATTTACTGGAAAATGCCCTGGTCTTAGCATTTTCTATGATCTTACTACTCTTCTTAGTACCTTTAAGGAGGATAATACATATAGCTCACAAAGAAGCAACACAGAGTGATGACTGAGAGTTTGAAATCAGCCTGCCTGTGTTCAAGCCCTGATTCTGCCATTTCATATTTGTGTGACCTTGGGTGAGTTACTCAACCTCTCTGTTATCTATGATGCTGGTATCATAATAATATTTGTTTCTTCGGAGGGTGGGCATCACCTGTGAAATTAGAAGGCTTGGACCAGCACCAGGGTCACAGATGGCTATCATAACTGTTTGAGGACCCGTTAACTATCATTATTATTTTTATGAATTTGAATGTTTCAAATAAAGGAAGAGGAATGGTTGTATCATTCTCTCAGTGTTAGTTCTTGTCAAGTAAATCCTCCAAAGCAGAATTTCACTTTGTATTTCTGATTACTTTCATCCTATCTGGAGGCATGAAAGTTATTTCCTTAATCCTTTATGTGAATAGAAATCCAAATTCTCAATAGCCATGGCTAAGATGAAGGTAATGAAGCAGTAGTAAAATAGGTCTTATGGAGTGAGCTGTAATTAAGTTGTGCAGATTTTAAAGATATGATCAGGATATGTCCCAGTGCTCATCGAGGACGGACCCATCCTCTTTGGTAACGGAATAGGAAGCAGAGGAATGTTTTTTGGTAGGAGATCTGGAGTAGAGTCATTTCCTCCTATTCCTTTCTAAGCTTTGTGCTTCAAGCCCAAAAGGAACAAGCTATTTGTCTATTTTGTTAAAGACTTTTTATTTATTGATTCATGAGAGAGACGGAGAGAGAGAGAGAGAGAGAGAGGCAGAGACACAGGCAGAGGGAGAAGCAGGCTCCATGCAGGGAGCCCGACGTGGGATTCGATCCCGGGACTCCAGTATCATGCCCTGGGGGCGCTGAACTGCTGAGCCACACGGGCTGCCCTATTTGTCTATTTCAATACTCTGTTGAACAAGATGGAGAAGGTACTAAGAGTCAGACAGTCTTTCCTGAGTCCCAAAGCCCTACCAAGGGTGTCAGAAACTCACAGGTCTCCAGGTCAGGAGAGTGGCTCATTTATTGAGAGCACAGGTGTTTAGGTTTCTGTGTCCTTGAAATGTGTGTCATGGGTGTTATGTAATATTTGCATACATACACACATGCACATCTGTACATACTTGTATACATGTGTACACACAGGCATACACATGTAAATCTATAGATATATATGTGAGTGCATGTATACACACATGTCTACAAACATTTATACATGCATGTGTATGTAAATAATGTATATGTGAGCATGCACACATCCATGTGTGCATACATGTCTATACACAAGTACATAAACAAATAACACAAACATGTATGTACATATACATATGTATACATGCATAGATATGTATTTGTATATGCACATAATGTCAGCTAATACACATTTGATTTCATTTTGGACTTTGAAAGAATACATAGATTATTTTGTCTTAAATTAGTTAATGTACTCAGACTAAAAATTTTATTTATTATATTAAAGAGAGAGTACAAGCAGAGGGAGCAGCAGAAGGAGAAGCAGGCTCCCCATGAGTAGGGAGCCCAAAGTGAGGCTCAATCTCAGGACTCTGGAATCATGACCTGAGCTGAAGGTAGATGCTTCACCAACAAGCCACCCAAGAACCCCAAATGTTTCCTTTATTTTCTTTTATTTATTTTATTTTAAGATTTTATTTATTTATTCATGAGAGAGAGAGAGAGGGAGGGGGGCAGAGACACGGGCAGAGAGAGAAGCAGGCTCCATGCAGGGAACATGACATGGGACTCTATCCAGTGTCTCCAGGATCATGCCCTGGGCTGAAGGCGGCACTAAACTGCTGAGCCACCCAGGCTGCCCTTTTTCCATATTTTAAAATCTATTACAGTGGTAAAAGGTTTTGACTCTTATCCATATATAAAGTGAGTAAAGTTATGATACTGATTTTTAGAGTCAGATTTATAATACTAATAAAACATTCTGGATCAGAGAAAGGAACCATCCATGTTTCTGTCTTCCAAGTGGGGTAATTTTAGAGGGATATTAGAAAAACCAAAGCTTGTTTCATGCATCCTGTTTCTTCTTTAAATTCTTAAGTAGGTAAACCGTTTAGAGAAGTTGAATTTATGTCTGAGACACATCTTGATTTGGGTCTACCTGTCATGGTTTTGTTTGTTTACTTTCTGTGAAGTTGTTCTCTGAGAGCTTCGTGCTGGAATTGAGAGATTTGTACAAGAAAACATTGCATCAGGTGAGGAAACAGATACTGTTTATACTATGTGGCTAGCAAGGGAACGTGTGTGACATGTAGGTGACCAGCTCATTCCTATTCGCTTTCCCAGGACCACCTCAGCTTAGCTCTCACATTTGCTAACGTCCTTGGCAAACCAGGTGATTGGCCACACTGCTTGTTGTCGATGGCTCCTGTGGGTATAAAAGTTACCGTGTTAAACCCAGTTACACATTTTACCTACTAGTGTCGAAGGCTCTGCATCTGTAAGGAAGCATGAAAAGCAGAGAAATAAATCTAACATTAGCTAACTATCCTGTAAGTGCTAAGCAAGGCAGAAATATTTTGTGGACAGAATTTTATTTATTTTCAAAGTATTTATTTTGCTGACTAATAAATCATTGTCACTCTAGAAAACTTGATATGCTTCCATAGTATGCTAGGTGTTGTAGATTTGAGAAAAATCAGCTATAAGATTTTCACTGACTTTGGTATCTCATCTTGGTCTCCCAGAGTAGCCGGTGACTAGGTCACGCCTCTTACAACCTTTCTAGAGAATTTTCCATCTGAACAACACTCACACTTGTTGAAACACACCTGTTGAAATGAGCTCAGTGAACGTTTGCCTCATGTTCACAGGGAGACATTTTTCTTCCTTCTTGGTGGAATGCCTGACAAAAACACACAAGTCTTGAAGGAGATGTAAAATATGAGGCAAGTCAGAGGGGTTCCACCAAGCTGTGTCACTGGGATACTCTTAGTCACAGCAATTGTTATAATGAGAAATGCCAGGCTATTAATTGCCCCCACAGTTCAGGGCAACTCCAGCTAAAATGCAATTGTGCTGTGAAAAAGTGTAATGAGAAAACCTAATATGTATATTCTGTTGTCATATGTGCGCTTTATTGTGGTCATCTTAAAGCCTTTGCTGTTGTGTTTATAAATTTGGAAAACAAATGGTATGATTCATCTTTTGGTATGCTTATATTTCTTTCTAGGGAAACTTCGTTGTTTTTTTGTTTTTTTTTCTGGTTTAAAATCTGCATGAGCTCTAACAACTTGCATCTTGCTGTGACTCTCAGACAAAGGAATACTGCCTCCGAGAAATCCAAATTGTACTTTCCTATCCTCATGCCTGAAAAATAATGATGACTTTAAAGAACAGTCTACCATTTTCAGGAAGGATATGGATCAGATTAACACCAGAATGATTAAGACATTTATAAGTTCATTGGATTCTTTTGCCTGACTCAGAAATACTTGAGTTCACATGAAAGTAGAGAAATAAATTGATGATATAAGTCTCTATGAAAGAGTGGACTTTCACTCTATTGTTTTCCCCAAACCTATAAAAAATTTGTGGACAGGCCCTTCATCTGTGAAGTAGGTTTCAGACCTGAATTCCCTTGCCTTCTTGGCACATGCCCCCATGCAGGAAGACCCACTATGCATCCCAAAGAGCCTCCAGTCTCCTCTCTACCTTGGAACGATGCCTCAACCCCTTTTCCACCACACTTCACAACTAATAGCCTGACCTATGGAAAGCCTCAAGCAAATTCTGCAAGCTTTCTTTAACATACGGGATAATTTCTATGAATTAATATATCAGTTAATACAAATGAATACCACTGGTTTTATTCCTGTTTCCACTACTACCTTAAGTCAAGCTAGGTTGGAATTCTTTGAGGGCAGGGATGTATTTTGTTCACGTTTGCATCTCCTGCATACACACACGGGTGGGCAAGAAGGAGTGATTGGTTTAATGAATGCTTGAGTGAAGGAATGAGCTTTATCTTGAGCCTGATACCGTGTGAGTTCATCTTTTTCATTTCCCTTCTTCCCTTCTTTGCCTCACTTACCTTTGGGAGAGAGCGCATCCTACAGCCAAAGGCAGCAGCAAGAAGTGGTGCTTTGAGGCTGTTCTGGGATATGGAGCAGGACCTCTGAAAAAAGCAGCCCTTAGTCTGACACTGATGCTGCCTTCCCAGTGCTACTCTGCTCAGAGTTGGAGAGAAAAGGGATGAACAGTTTATTTGTATTTGAAATATTGACTGTTGTTTGCCTTGGTTTTCCTCCCTCTGTTAACAGATTTAGATGGATTTTTAGTGATAGAGGCAGACTAAAGGAGCTGGGAAATCTAGAACACTTTAGGCCATGTTCCTTGGAGTCTTCTGGTGCTTCACCTTCAGAATCCCAGTCAGCCAGAAAGTTCTCTTCCTCCCCTGCCACCACCTTTGGTTAGGCCATCAGCTCTTCTGCTTTGACTCCTGCAAAAACTCTTAAACTGATCTCCAGATCCCCAATTTTGTCCTTTGTTCCCCACCCCCGCCAGTCCAGCCTCTACCCTGGAGGCTGAGCAGACCTTCCTGCAAGTTACACATGACCCCCTGCTTTATAGAGCCTTAGTGGTTTCCTATGGCTTCAGGATGAAGTCTGAGCTGTGGTCTTCTGGCTTCTGCTTCCCTCTGGCCTGCTCACCCTAGTGCCACAGCTATACCCACACTCTATGCTGCCCCACCTGCTCCAGGCTCTCTCCAAATGCTCTTCCCTGCGTATAATGCCATCCCCTGACTGCGGCTTAGTTTGGCATCAGACTGCATCTTCCATATCGCTTCCTCAGCCTTGCTGCTCCCTGAGACCAGGTGCAGAGGATTTTTGTAGTCCCGTGTCACCTGTTCTTCCTTCCCTCCATTGTTGGGCCTATCAATCATGTGATGGAGTGGTCTGCACTCTGACTGACTTTCTTGAAGCTGATGACCATGCTTTAGTTGCCCATGTTTCCTCATACCTTAAAATAGTTCCTGATACATAGGAGTTATTGGTATTTATTTGAAAGAATTGTTTGATACATACCTTTTCTTTTCAGAATATGTGTCTGTTAAGTACATATGTGGAAATTAAGAAATGAAAGAGTGAGAACACATGTTAACAATGTCAGTGGAGACTTTCCTGACTTTCGCCTTCTCTAACTCAGGTCTTGCAGAATGGAAATGAGGGATAAATGCCTCACACTTCCACTTATCTGTATCCACTGAGTTACTAGCGAGGTTTGCTGGTGCAGTCATGTGACACTCTTCATGCTCTTTTTAAGCTTGGAATTGAACTGCATTTTTAATTTACTTTTCTCTTTAAGGACTTGTGCTTTGTTAGTTTGGGTGCTCTTATAGTCTGGGAAATTGTATGGTAGGGATTTGTTTTTCGATTAAGTGCTCCCAGAAGAAAAATAAATGATAAAAGAAATAAAAATCCCAATGAATGATGACATATGCAATTTCTTATGCCTATCTATGTACCCTGCCAGGTTATTCTGACCTAACTGTAGGTAAATTCTCATTTGAGAAATATATATCCATGAAGGTTATATAGTTGTTCAAATGTAATTTTATTATAACTACATTATTATCAAAAATGCATCTTTGGGACTCTAGCTTCTCTTTATTCCATTATTAAAATGATAATGCATTTATTTTTTTATATGAGTAGTTTGTAGAACAACATTTTGGCCTAGAATGATTTTTTTAAAGCTATTTTTGAAAAATTGGGGCTAAATGGAAAACCATAAGTAGCTGACTCATGAGGACTGGTAGTTCTGGTTACCACTGATAGTGTTACAGGAACATGCCCTGCAGTAACTTTGGCAGTTTCACATAAGTGAAAGAACTTGCGGGTTTAATGTTCCAACAAACCATAATTCATTATTACACTCTTCCTCGCTTTTTTTCACTTAAGATGTAAAGGCACATTGCATTCAGATTTTAACAACCAACACAGGTAAAGTGTCACCTCTCTGCTTTATTTTATATAAACTAATTTATTTTAGAAAAGCATTTCTGTGGAATTAATACAATGTGGTAGTATTAAGAAAAAAATTAAACATGTTTACTACTATAACTCTCATATCTGCCTTTGTTTCTTTTTCAACCTTTCTGTATTTCTACAAGTATCAAAACACTGTTACCTTAAACTCATTAATTTGTTATCTTCTTCTGCAACCCAGCTATACTGCTAATGTCCCTGGTTCAACTAATGGCACCAATGGCTTCCCAGTCACATAGGTTCTGTGCTTGACAATTCCTGCTTCAATTTTTCCCCTGCATTACGTTAACTGTCATTCCTTCAGATTCTCCTACTGGGTAGGACAGGGGGAGGAAAGGGTACTTTAGTTATGAAATACACATGGATACAGAAAAATGCAGGAAACATAAGTGTAGAGAACAAGACATGATTATGCAAACGCCTATGTGACCACCTCTCATTTCAACACTAAATGTGACCCATCTTCTCCAGAAGACTTGACTTTTATGGGCCTACTTTCTTGTTACTCTTTAGAAGTTTACTACTTATACCTCTTTTAAAACAATTGGCATCAAATAAAATGTATTCTTTCAAATCTTGCTTCTTAAATTCAACATTCTGTGTCTGAGATTTGTCCATGTTGTCGTTTGTAACGTGTTTTGTTTATGTTCACTGGTGTATCACTTTCCATTGTATAAATGTCATAATTTATCTTTCTATTGTGAATGATTGTTAATCTTGTTTGTATTTATGGTTATAATGAATGGCCCTGCTGTAAATACTCTGGCACATGCTTCCTGATGCATGGGAATGCATGGGAATGACTGGGTTATTGGGTTTTCCTATCTTCACCTGCACTGGGTGTTACAAACAGTTTTCAAAGTGGTTGAACCAATTTACATTCCCACCATCATCACAGGAGTTAAAAGCTCCAACTCTTAGCATGTGGAATTGTCAAATTTTTAAATATTTGCCAATCCAATGGGTGTACAGTCACACTTCACAATGGTTTTCATTTGTCATTTTCCTGATTATTTAATGAGGTTAAGTATGTTTTTATATGTTCATTTGTGAGTTGTATTTCCTCTTTTGTGAAGTGCTTGTTAAATCTTCAGATTTTTTGCTCATTCTCTGCATTAGGTTACCTATCTTTTTCTCATTGATTTGTAAGAGTTCTTTATAGACATTGGGCACAAGTCCATATCTCTCTGGCTTGCCTTTTCACTCCTCTTTGAGTGTCTGTTGATGAGAAGAACTTACTTTCACTATAGTTGTATTCATCAGTCTTGTCCTTTATGGTTAATGCCTTTTTAGTTTTTTTTTTTTTTTAAGATTTTATTTGTTTATTCATGAGAGACACAGAGAGAGAGGCAGAGACACGGGCAGAGGGAGAAGTAGGCTCCATGCAGGGAGCCTGACATGGGACTCTATCCCAGTCTCCAGGATCAGGCCCTGGGCTGAAGGCGGTGCTAAACCGCTGAGCCACCCGGGCTTCCCTTTTTAGTTCTTTTTAAGATATCTTTCCCTGTCCTGTGGCATGATGATTTTCTCTTAAATTGTTTTCTGAAAGCCTTAGGATTTCACTTTTCACAGTTGAGTCCATAATTTATATAATGTTGATTTTTGTCATGAAGGAAAACCCTATCTGTTCTTTTCTTTCTTTTCTGTTCCTTTTTTTCCACACCCACCATCATTTTATGTTCTTATTCTTTTTTGACTGGCTATTACTTTATTACCATCCTCTTCCAGTTCATGGTCCATTTACTTCCGTAGGTAGATTTTCCTAAATATTACTCTGGTAATTGTATAGTGAATTAAAATATTCCCACAGTGTTACTTATTCATTCATGATTAAATTTTTTCTATTTTTCTGGTATTTAGAACTACTCAAAAGTCTGTTCTTATTTGTAGCTTCACCAAGAGATAACATCTCATCAGGGAAGATTAGCTGGCTCTTAGAGCGATTATCACCATGTCCAGAATCAGTCCTCAGCTCTGCACATTCCAAAGTGTTGTTGTTTTTTTTTTTTTTAACTTTTTGTCTGAATTCTTGGAATTGATCCTACTCAGAGGAGGGAGAGTAATGTAAGAGCCAAACACCCATTTACAATGAAGAATAGCACATTCCAACAACCATTATATTCATATCTGTTCTCCAGGCCACTCTCTCAGTATCACAGTATCTAGGAAGCCAAGTTGATATTACAAAATTGCTTTCTGTGCAGACAAAAGGAGCTAGGACATTTTAACAAATATTTATTTTGAACCACAGCGAGGCTAGACACTTTGTTCTATCTTTTCAGCAGTCTACCTGGGCTTTTTGTATGCATCCAAATCAATCTCTTTTTCTCTCTTGGATTTGGCCAGAGAAGCACAGCCAAATCTTTGTTCTTTGAACCTCTCTTTTTTCAGGCTGCATGATGACCCGCCCTACTCCCTGACCCTCACTAATTATACTCTTCCATCAGGAAGAACAGAGTACAACTGAATCAACTTCTACCACCTTAGTTCTGAAAGTAGCATTTTCTTCTGAGATATTATGCCTCATAGTTTTTCAGCTCCTGCCACGGGCCCTCTGGCTCCCTCTCTCCACCCAGGGACACATGGATATCTATCTATTTCATTCGAGCCTGTCCCAGCTTATCTCTTTTAAGTCCTACTACAAAAAATATTGTGCTTTAGGCAGAACAGGCCACTTGATATTTTTGAAACACATCTTTTTTCTCACTTCTTTACCTTTGGTTAATTATGTCATTTCTTTGTCTCAGTTACCTGTCTCTGGGTTCATTAAATCTATAACTTCTAAAGAATCCTATTTGATGACATGTAATGAATCTTGCCAGTTCATTCCTCCTTCTCCAGGAAATGCCTTATAATCCCATTTCCTACTGAAGGGCAGAACCTGGTGGGCCAGGTTTGGTTCAGGTTTGAACCACCTTCCTCTGAAGTAGCAATTAATCATTGTCTGGTCATTGACGAATCATAATATTTAAAGAAAGCTGTGCTAAGAAATCCTGACACCATGAAGCCCATAGAATTGTTTCTTGGAAAAACCAAAGCCACATATCATTTGGAGTTATGGGGTTATAGAGGAGCCACAATACATACAGGAAGCAGTTCTGCAAAGGATGATATTGATATAGGAGAGCTTGGTTCTTGTCTCACGGAGTTGAAGAATGAATCTTGTAGACAACAGAAAGTGAGCAAAGTGATAGAAGTTTATTAAGCAGAGATACAGAGAAAGCTCTCACAAGTCAGAGGGGTCCCTATAGTGTTACCACTGAGGGCTTTTAGTGGCAGTATTGAGAACCTAGCCAGGGAGCCCACAACCTTGAGACTCTTGTGCAGTATTGGTTTGAGCAGGGACTATTGAGATAACACCTTAATGATATCTTTGTGGTCTGGTGAATTTCTGTGATTTCTTTGTGGCCATTAAAGGGAGATACTCCCTAACATTTTGGAACTAGGGAGCCAGGTTTATTATTTTTCTCTGTTTTTACTCTCTTATCTCTGTTTTCTTGGGTTGGGCAGGAGCCTGACTCTGGGCCTTTCCCTTATCTTTCCCTGCCTAGCCCCATCTGCCCCTAACTCATTCCTACATCAATATGGGGCAAGGTACTACCAGGAAAAGGGAAATGAGAGGTGTGAGGCCCAGAGAGAGAGAGAAACAAAATGCTGCCTTCGTCCCATATGGCTCAGCACATTGTGTCCCTATGCCCATCCTCTTGAATGTGGCTGTGCTCCATTTCCAGGAGATCTGTGTCTTCATGTTATGGACAAGGGACAGAAGGCACATCTTTCTCCCAATCTCTTCCTACCTGAGTCTTTTCTACCCAGAAATAACATGTTTTTCCTTAATTTTAAAAATTAAGATATAAAATCCACCCTCTTTAGGGTACAGTTCAGTGAATCTTGACAAACACATAAAGTTCTTAGTCCGCCACCCCAGTAAAGGTATAAAATACTTCCCTCACACCAAAAATTCTCTTGTGCTTTGAACTCTTCTCTCACTAGCTCTTGGTAATCACTAATCTGTTTTTTATCCTCATATACTTTTGAGTTTTTCTGAACATCTTAAAAACAGAGTCTTATAGCATATAGTCTGTTGAATCTGGATTCTCTCACTTATCAATACATTTTCCATTCATCTGTATTGTGTCTATCAGTACAGTCATACCTTGTTTTGGTGTGCTTTGCTTTATTGCACTTTGTAGATATTTGGGGTTTTTACAATTGAAGGTTTATGGCAGTCTTGCATTGAGCAAGTTTGTTGGCGCCATTTTTCTAATAGCGTTTAGTATTTCTCACAACATTTTATACTTTTTCATTATTATTATATTTGTTATGATGACCTATGATCAGTGATCTTTGATGTTACTATTATAATTTTTTTTGGAGTGCCATGAGCTGTGCCCATATAAGATGGCAAACTTAATAAATGTTGAGTGTGCTTTGACTACCAACTGGCTATTCCCTCCATCTCTCTTCTGCCCTTGGGCCTTTCTATTCCCTGAGACTGCAGATGTGGTGAAAATAGCAAGAGAACTAAAATTAGAAGTGGAGCCCTGAAGATGTTACTAAATTGTTGCAATTTCAGGAACTAATGGATGAGAGGTTGCTTCTTATGAATGAGCAAAGAAAGTGATTTCTTGAGATGGCATCTACTCCTAGGGAAAATGCTATGAAGATTGTTGAAATGACAGCAAAGGATTTAGGATATTATATAAGCCTAGTCGATAAAGCAGTGACAAGTTTTAAGAGGATTGACTCCAAGTTTGAAACTTCTTTTGAGGGTGAAATACTGTCAGACAGCATCACATGCTACAGAGAAATCCTTCATGAAAAGAATTAATTAATTCATGTGGTAAACCTCAGTATTGTTTTAAGAACTTGCCACAGTCACCCAAACCTGTAGCCACTGCCAACAACAGAAGACATCAACATTAAGGCAACATCTTCTATCAGCAAAAAGATTACAACTCAGATGGTGGTTAGTGCTTTTTTGCAGTAAAGTATTTTTTAATCAAGGTATGTAAGACAAAATTCTATTGCACATTTAATCAACTACAGTATAGGGTAAACATAACTTTTCGTTTCCCATTTGCACTGGGAAAACCAAAAAATTAATTGGCTTACTCTATTGCAATATTAACTTTATTGAGTGGTCTGGAACTGAACCTACAGTATTTCTAGGGTATGCCTGTAATTTCTGCCTTGTTATTCCTTAGTATTTTACTCTGTGTATGTATCTAAATGTGTTATTTGCCTCACCAGTTGAAATATTTGGGATATTTCCAGTTTGGGCAATTACAATAAAGCTACTATAAACATTCATAAATAGACTTTTGTATAAACAGTTTTTTAAAAATATTTTATTTATTTATTTATTTATTTATTTATTTATTTATTTATTTATTTATTTATTTATGAGAGACAGAGAGAGAGAGAGAGAGAGGAGAGAGAGAGAGAGAGGGCAGAGACACAGGCAGAGGGAGAAGCAGGCTCCATGCGGGGAGCCTGACATGAGACTCGATCCTGGGTCTCCAGGATTGCCCCCTGGGCTGAAGGCAGCAGTAAACCACTGGGCCACCTGGGCTTCCCATGTGCAAACAGTTTTTATTTCACAGAGTTAAGTTCCTGGACCCCCTGGTGGGTCTCAAGGTAATTGTGTAAACTTATAAGAAATTTCAAAGTTTTCAGTGGCAGAAACCTAGCGTTCTATACCTAGCCAAATTATCATTTGCCTGCAAGGGAGAGGGGTGTTAATAGCATTTTAAGACCTGCAATGTGCCCTTATTAGCTATTGTAGCTTAATAAACCACCCTGAAGTTTTAGTAGCTTAAAACAAAACAAAACAAAATTTATTTTTTACACAAATCTGCAATTTGAGTAGGAGTGGAAAGGCTTATCTTTGCTCCACATGCTGAGATAGCTCAGCTAATGGCAGCTGACTTCTCCAAGATAACTCCTCTTGTGCCAGCAAGTTGGTATGGACTCTGCATGGGTAGTTCATGCAGGGTTGAGGACCAAAGGCTTCAATTCGTTTCCACATAGACCTCTTCATCTGGCCTAGGCTCTTTCAGAGCATGATAGCTAGATTCCAAAGGCAAGCACCCAAGAGGAAGAGCTATAAACCGTATTGCCTTTTATGACTGCCTTTGCAAGTCACATAGTGTTATATTCACCAATATGCTATTGGTTGAGATAGTCATACAGGCCTGCCCAGGTTCAAGAGAAAAGACTTCATTGTTTATGAGGGAGTAGCAAGGATCTGGACGAGCATGTCATGTGGGAAATATTGTTGAGACCCATTTGGGAATTAAAATATGCCAGATAATGCCTCAAGAAGTTTACCATCCGGGGACACCTGGGCGGCTCAGTGGTTGAGCAAATGCCTTAGCTCAGGGCTTGATCCTCATCCGGGAATTGAGTCCTGCATCAGGCTCTCTGTGAGGAGCCTGCCTCTTCCTATGTCCGTGTCTCTGCCTTTCTCTCATGCATAAATAAATAAAATCTTAAAAAAAAGTTTACCATCTGCCAAACCTCTTTGAAAGAATTTAAAAAGGATATAAGAAAAAAATAAATCAGGAAAAAAAGTAGAATATAAGGAATGATAATGAAAAACAAAATGGTAAAATGTTTTGGTTAGTCTAATTGAATGTTGATCTTTTTAACTTAAAAATTTGGAACTAAAATCTCATAATAAAATGGAAATGTAGGAGCAGAGGAAGTAAAGGTTTGTCAAAATTCTCTTTCTGTTTAATGAAATGACATAAATACTTATTGACTCTGGACTTACAGAATCCCTTTTTAAAAAAAATTAAGTTTTTTGAGGTATATTTGACATATGACATTATAGGATTCTTTATTAGAATATTTAGAACATGAGCAGGCTCTATAGTATCTCTTCACCTCCTTTTCACTCATCAACTCATGACATTCTACTTCTGCTCCCACTAAAATGGAATCATTTTTCTGTTCTTACCCCACTTAAACTTAGCTGACTTACTTGACCATTTGGTTCATTTCCTCCTTCTTGACACATTCTTTTTCTGACCTCCATAAAACCACAGTCCTATTTGCTTTTCCTGTCTATTGGATTCTTTTGCCAGGTCACTTTCCTCTAAATATTGGATTTTTTTAGTAGTTGGTCCTAGGACTTCTTTACCTCCCACCTTATTTTCTTTTCTTAGGTAATCTCACATAAGTCCATAGTTCACCTACCAACTGTAGTATTTGCAGATGACTTGCAAACTTATTTATCCATCCCAAGCTACTCCTTTGACCTTCAAACCTCTATATTCAATACCTTCTTTGTGGCATTTTCCTAGATCTTTTTCAAAGGCACATTGAAAAAACAAATGAAAAAAAAAAAGGAAAAAGAAAAAGAAAAAAAAGCACATTGACCCTGCTCTCCCTCTGTCCTGCTTTACTTCACAAAGATCCTGCCTCTCCTCTAGTAATCCTTTCTTCAAGTAGATAACCACCCAACAATTGTTCAAGGCAGAACCAGGGAATTATCCTTGATACTTCTTTTTCTCCACTACTATATCTGGCCAATCACCAGGTTCTTTTTATTGTACCACTTAATATCCCACAAACTCACTCACATCTCTGTGTCCACCTCTGTCACCATCTCTGGCCAAACTGTTTTATCTCTCATAAATTTCTGCCTGACTGTTATAATTTGTTTCCCTGTTTTTGCTTTTGTTTTTTAATCCTTTCTTCATGTTTTGAACAGAATAATTTGTTAATGTGAATATGGTACCAGTCCCTTGCTTAAAATCTGTTGGTATCTTGTCTGAGTAACCAAATCCCTAATGTAACCTACAAGGCCTGTCTAATAGGGTTCCTTACTTCTTTACGTGGCCTGATTTCTTTGCTTCATCTCTGTCTCTTCAGAGACAGCCAAGCCACTTTGTATAATGGTCAGATTTATAGTGTTTAGGGTCAGACTGCCTGAATTTGAATCTTAGGTTTTTTGTTGTTGTTGTTGTTTTGTTTTTTTCTTACTCTGGCTATGATCTTGGACAAATTCTTGATCTTCTATGTATCAGGGTTCTCTTCTTTGAAATGGAATTATTAGTGTCTACTTTGTAGGAGTGTGTGTGAATTAAATATGATGAAATGTGTAAAGTAGTAGCATAGTGCCTGACATTTAGTAAGCCTCCAGTAGATGTTAGCTTATTTCCTTGAATGAACCATGTTCTTCATGACTCAGGAATTCATATGTGTTCTTCTCTCTGCCCAGAATACTCCCATTATTTCACCTGGTTAATATGGACTTATCCTTCTGCTCCAGGAGGACCTTTTTGCCCAGGACAGAGCCAATTCATGTCTTTTTAGAGTATTCCCTTTACTGCAGGTTTATGCAGTAAGTTATATGGTCACTCTTCCATACTCAGTTCAAAAGTGACTTTTTCTAGGGAGCTTTCCCAGTTCCAGCAAGTCAGGTGCCCTATTATTTGTTCTCATAACACACATCCCTGCATCTTTCTTTGCAGTAGTTATTAACAGGTCTTGGTGTAACTCATTACTTGAAGTTTGTTTCTCCCATTAGGATGTAAGCTGTCTGAGGATGAGGACTGGACTGTGTGGCATCATCACTGATTCTGCAGCATTGATCTTGTTTGCAGTTAGTGCTCCCTAAGTATTCTCAGAAGAAAGAAGAAACACTAAGCCAGGAATCTGATGTGGCCTTTGTTCTATTTCTCCCATTAAATGGCAAGTCACGTCCCCTCTCTGGGCGTTGGTCTTTACCTGAAAAATGACAGAATTGGACTTAATGTTCTCTAAAGCTCCTTTGACTCTACATTACAAATATAGGCACATCAAAGAAATCTCTAACCTGTTTTCTAATATTTAGAATCATGAATTCTAAGAAATACATGGAATCAATTTAGTTCCCCCATAAAACAGACTAATATCCATGTATTACCTAGTGAATGTAGCCCTGGTTGTTATCCCTTTTCTTATTATGGACTTTTAATATGTACACTATGATATTAATCTCTTTTTTTCTCAATATATAGGAGAAGAATATATAGTCTGTATAATTATATGATCATTGCCATACCTGGTAACAAGTTGAAAACTGAGCTAATATGGTAAAAAAATCCAAGTTAAAATTATTTAAAATAAGTTTGTCTTTCTCTAGGTAGGTAGCCAGTAAAAGATACTTTTTGTTGTTGCTGCTGCTGTTGTCATTCAGAAAAATAATCCTTGAGGAGAGAGTGTCCTGAAAAATCGAAAGCATTTTTATTGAGTTTTGTAATGAAATTAAGTAGAAAGTAAGAGCAGGAAATGAAATCTATAACACTAGTGGGAAATCTTGAAACCATTTTTATAAGGTTTTTTTTTTTCTAATTTAATTGGGTTTCACAACATGTCTGTGAGGTTAGGAAGGTTTTTGTTTGTTTGCTTGCTTGTTGTTTATATTTAATAATTTGAGGAAATCTGTTAAAACTGACTGTTCCCTTTCCAACTGATAAATGCATACTTAACAGTTCCTTATAGCTAAAAGCAGGAAGACTTGGAAACTGAGAAATGGCTACTCTGAAGTCACTTTGGGCTTCTGGGAGGGCTTAACAGTGCTTTGGGTTATAAAATCTCCTGAGGTCTTTAAGAAATTTTCTTGGTAACTCTGAGGAATGGTGGGTCATGGTGCAGTGACTGTGCAAATTGAAGGACTGTAGGATTGAGGGGCAAGAATTATAAACAGGAGGCCTATGACTTCCAGTGAGAATGGAAATATCCCCTCAAATGGCTTCCACACCAATCCTGTTTCCATAGTGCTGGATGATCTTGAATGTGTACCATGCATTATTCTACAATGGCAAGCTATTCATGTACTCCACCCTACCCTAAACACCTTGAAGTACCTTCCTGTTTCTTGGCCTTATTGGATGTAGGCCAATATGAAAAACTAAACTTATCTAAATTTACCCTTCTGCTGAGAATTCTTAAGACAAAAACTGAGGCATCATCAAGAGAGAGAGGACATATGGATAAGAAAAAGATGAACTGGAAAGCAGTGCTTAGAAAGGTCCAGAAGTAATCTCATCCATGGACTCTAGAATTGGCTCCATGAAGGAGATGATATGAAGGAGTGAGAGAACTTGAGAGAGTTCTGAGTGTGCAGGGACACACTCGGGCCCCAACAGACCCTAGCTGAGTACCTACCTTGGACTACCTGCAATAAGTTGGTCATAAAAGCTCTAATTTTCAAAACTATTTAATTTTTTTCTTTTTTTTTAATAAATTAATTTTTATTGGTGTTCAATTTACCAACATACAGAATAACACCCAGTGCTCATCCCGTCAAGTGTCCCCCTCAGTGCCCGTCACGCATTCACCCCCACCCCCCGCCCTCCTCCCCCTCCACCACCCCTAGTTCATTTCCCAGAGTTAGAAGTCTTTATGTTCTGTCTCCCTTTCTGATATTTCTCACACATTTCTTCTCCCTTCCCTTATATTCCCTTTCGCTATTATTCATATTCCCCAAATGAATGAGAACATACACTGTTTGTCCTTCTCCGGTTACTGTGGCCAAGTTCAAAAAGGGTGTTGCCTGAGTTTTCCTCTAGGATTTTGATGGAATCTTGTCTCACATTTAGATCTTTCATCCATTTTGAGTTTATCTTTGTGTATGGTGCAAGAGAGTGGTCTAGTTTCATTCTTCTGCATGTGGATGTCCAGTTTTCCCAGCACCATTTATTGAAGAGACTGTCTTTCTTCCAGTGGATCGTCTTTCCTCCTTTATCGAATATTAGTTGACCATAAAGTTCAGGGTCCACTTCTGGGTTCTCTGTTTTGTTCCATTGATCTATGTGTCTGTTTTTGTGCCAGTACCACACTGTCTTGATGACCACAGCTTTGTAGTACAACCTGAAATCTGGCATTGTGATGCCCCCAGATATGGTTTTCTTTTTTAAAATTCCCCTGGCTGTTCGGGGTCTTTTCTGATTCCACACAAATCTTAAAATAATTTGTTCTAAGTCTCTGAAGAAAGTCCATGGTATTTTGATAGGGATTGCATTATACGTGTAAATTGCCTGGGTAACATTGACATTTTCACAATATTAATTCTGCCAATCCATGAGCATGGAATATTTTTCCATCTCTTTGTGTCTTCCTCAATTTCTTTCAGAAGTGTTCTATAGTTTTTAGGGTACATTTTGAGAACCATTTGAATGGTAAATGGTTCTCCAACCTTTTATTTTCAGGTTGTAGGTGTCCTTCTGTCTAAAATGAGTCTCTTGTAGACAGCAAATAGATGGGTCCTGCTTTTTTATCCAGTCTGAAACCCTGCGCCTTTTGATGGGGTCATTAAGCCTGTTCCCGTTTAGAGTTACTACTGAAAGATATGAATTTAGTGTCATCATGATATCTATTTAGTCCTTGTTTTTGTGGATTGTTCCACTGAACTTCTTCTTAAAGGGGAATTTTAAGAGTCCCCCTGAAAATTTCTTGCAGAGCTGGTTTGGAGGTCACATATTCTTTCAGTTCCTGCCTGTCTTGGAAGCTCTTTATCTCTCCTTCCATTTTGAATGAGAGCCTTGCTGGATAAAGTATTCTTGGTTGCATGTTCTTCTCATTTAGGACCCTGAATACATCCTGCCAGCCCTTTCTGGCCTGCCAAGTCTCTGTGGAGAGGTCTGCTGTTACCCTAATATTCCTCCCCATGAAAGTCAGGGACTTCTTGTCTCTTGCTGCTTTAAGGATCTTCTCTTTATCTTTGGAATTTGCAAGCTTCACTATTAAATGTCAAGGTGTTGAACGGTTTTTATTGATTTTAGGGGGGATCTCTCTATTTCCTGGATCTGAATGCCCGTTTCCCTTCCCAGATTGGGAAAGTTTTCAGCTAGGATTTGTTCAAATACATATTCTGGCCCTCTTTCCCTTTCGGCGCCCTCGGGAACCCCAATTAAACGTAGGTTTTTCTTCCTCAGGCTATCATTTATTTCCCTTAATCTGTCTTCATGGTCCCTTAATTGTTTGTCTCTTTTTTCCTCAGTTTCCCTCTTTGCCATTAACTTGTCTTCTATGTCACTCACTCGTTCTTCCACCTCGTTAACCCTCGTCGTTAGGACTTCTAGTTTGGATTGCATCTCATTCAATTGATTTTTAATTTCTGCCTGATTGGATCTAAATTCTGCAGTCATGAAGTCTCGTGAGGCCTTTATGCTTTTTTCTAGAGCCACCAGTAGCTGTACAATAGTGCTTTTGAATTGGCTTTCTGACATTGAATTGTAATCCAGATTTTGTAACTCTGTGGGAGAGAGGGCTGTTTCTGATTCTTTCTTTTGAGGTGAGGTTTTCCTTCTAGTCATTTTGCTCAGTGCAGAGTGGCCAAAAACAAGTTGTATTGGAACACGGGGGAGTATCACTGGTCCGTCCAGCTGGTCTTCTGGGGGAGGGGCCTGCTGTGCTGATTCTCAGGTGTTAGCACTTGGGGGAGCTGCTCTGCCCCTTCCTGGTGCAGGGCTCAGTGGGGGTTGTTTACCCCGTGAGGCCCCAGGAGGAACAGCCGCAGTGGCTATGGCAACTCTGGAAACCTGGATTCAGCCCCCGCAGGAACTACGGGGCTCTCCGTCCGCAGGGCCTGGAGGCTCCGGGGCGAGGCCGCTGATCTGCTCAGCTCGGGGCGGGAGCGTCCTTGCTGTCCTGGGCCCTCCTGGCCTCTGCCTGTCCCGGGGGAGGCCGGATCCTGGGCTGTGTCCCGGCGCCCTGTGCTCCGGGGCCTGCGCTGTTGGTTTCGCGCTCCCGCCCCGCAGCCCCCTCCGCGGAGCCGCCGCCCGAGCCCCTCCGAGCTGCTCCGGTGCACGCTGCAGCCCTTAGGGAGGTCGGAGCACTCTCCTGCGCGCGCAGGTGTCTTTTAGTGTCTCCGGGAGCCCGAGGGCATCCCCGCCCTCCTGGGTCCTGCTCCAACTCCCTGCGAGCCCCTTTCCGCCCGGGAAGGTTGGTGCAGCTCCTGCTTCTCCGGGACGGGGCCTTCCTGTCCTGGGGACACTCGCCCCGGCCTCAGCCCGGCTCCTCGCGGAGCCCCTCCCCCTCGGAGGCCTTTTGTTCCTTTATTTCTTTTTCCCCGTCTTCCTACCTTGATAGAAGCGCGAACTCTTCTCACTGTAGCGTTCCAGCTGGTCTCTCTTTACATCTCAGGCCGAATTCGTAGATTTTCAGGATGATTTGAAGGTTATCTAGGTAATTTGGTGGGGACAGGTGACTTGGGGACCCTACTCTTCCCTAATTTTTTTCTAGGTACATCTTTCAATATACTTTTTAGGGTTTCTAAGTGATTTCCTTTTCCTTTTTTCCTATAATTTTTAGAGGATAAACTTTTTCTTTTACTTCTTTTGGCTATGGTATAGCTCAAGCTGGTAGTAAATAAATTCCTACAGTAGTAAGATACCTTTTTGTAGCATTTGACCAGTTTGAAAGGCAGTGGTTCCTAAATTTCAGTGATACACCAAGCTTTTCAGAAAATGAGTTCCAAAGGGAATTGGTTTTTATCTGCAATACTTTCATCCTACAGACAGGATATTGACTACATTTGATAGAATGGAAGTGTGAAACTAGAATGAAGCATTGCAATAATAAGTCCTCTGGGACCTCTTCATGATCAATCGTATCATTCATTGGATGGAAATATCTGAGAGCTGGACAGTGTCAATAGAGAAGAAAGATAAAATGAAAGCATTAGCCTTCTGGAAGAGTCTTCTCCCCTGAGTCATATGGTTTTTGTTAACGGATTCTTCTTTTCAGTATCCTGTCCTTTCTCCTTGTTTACTAGTTCCTGTGATAATCTTAAAGCTCCTAATAACTTATAATCAATATTTTAAAATGTCAAAATATTGGCAGACCTCAGTCCTGCTGGCATGTTGCCATGTGAATTGATCCACAACCATTGTGAGATGCCTTGGAATAGTCATCGTCATTTATTTCTGTCTTATGTTATTTTGAATGTTATGCTTTCCTAAAGCATTAGGCAGTTTTGTCTTACTGTGAGAAGATAAAAGGTCCATCATCAACATGAACTTCTCTTCATGACTGTATTCCCTGCTGTGTTGTGTATTTGGTTGCTGGCATGGTCACTTCATTATATGGCTAACAATAGTTTTCACCTATGTGTAGGAAAATGTCTCAAATATTGATTTCATTTGAGAATTATAAAATTCAGTACTAAGTACCTCTTGAATATTGATGTTATTGATAAAATGATTATAAATCATTCTTAGAAATAAGAACAAAGTTCTTACCTCATTAAAGCTCATATATAATTTTGTAGAGAATAAGGGATTATTTCAAGAGTTTTAATAGGTGATAACAGAAAGATTTCTTTGTTCATAGAGTTTTTAAAGACTGTTCAGAGCAAAAAGAGAATGAGGAAATATCTATGGACAGCACAGACTAATCATATGTGGATTGAAGGACTATCAATGTGCCTGTGGAAATTGTGAGTCAAGAGATAGATCATAAAAAATAAGAGAGAGACAGCATCAGACATTGACTAGAAGATGAAGGGATAGTGGGAAATAAAGTCAGATCACATGAGGTTTTGAGATGGAGGCAGGTAAGGAAGAAGAAGGTAGAGTGGACTGGACAGAGTGGAGAAGCTAAGGTATACTCAGTCATAAAAAAAAACAATTAAAAATGGGTAAAATATTTGAATAGACACTTATCCGAAAAAGATGCACAAATGGCCAAAACTGCCTTAGCTCTAAGCCCAGTGTATGAGGCTATGGGAAGTCTAGAGAGGGCTACAGGGTTAGAGGGTCAACAGGGGAGAATCAGATTCCAAGTGGAGCAAGATGAAGAAGCAGATGTTCAGAGGAGAGGTGGACTGACCAGACAGAGGCTTTGGCTTAGCTTCAACTGTGAGTCCTATAGGTGAGTTGAGAGTGGTTAAGGCATATGGGACCAGTGAGGGACATACATAGTAAAGCAGGAGAGGTACAGAGATGTCTAGGAAACGAGAGATTCTGGGATTTTACCCATCAACAGGAATAAAGGCTGTGATGTGCTTGCTGTTAAATGTTGAATAACTGTCTTTTAGCAAGGAAAAGTCCTAATTGGTAGCGTTTTCCAGTTTCCATGGTGTAAACACTCCCACCAATGCAGATTTCAACTACCAACATGGCGTCATTTCATATGGATTTAGATAGAAAAGCATAAAATTGGCACATGTTAGCCAACAGAAGCTGGCTTCAGCCACACTGGATAAAGGGCATACTTGGATTAACACTTTTGTGAAATGCCAGATAATTGGCCAAAAATGTGAATGGTAGAGCATAGGGAGCATTTGGAATCCCTTTTAACTTCTATGGATATAGGTACAGTGACCTCAGGCCCCTGAGCTTGGGACGTACAAAAAACAGTCCTGGGATGGATTGGGTCCCACAGGCCACAGTTTGCGAGTTATTGCTATAAATTTTTTCATGCCTATGAAATATCTCCATTTGGAAATCTAATAGATACATCAAATTCAAATCTGCTAAGGGATTAACATCCAGAATATATGTATTTTTTAAAACTCCTACAACTCAGTCATAAAAAAAACCCAACCCAATTAAAAAATAGGTAAAATATTTGAATAGATACTTACCCAAAGAAGATGCACAAATGACCAAAGGCTTATTAAAAGATGCTCAGCATCATTAGTCATCTGGGAAATGCAAATCAAAACCACAAAGAGATACCCACTTAACACCTATTAGGACAGCTATTACTTTAAAAAAAATCAGGAAATAACAAATTTTGGTGACGATGTGGAGAAATTGGAGCCTTTGTGTATTGCTGATGAGAATGTAAAATAGTGAAGGTAGTGTGGAAAAGTTTGGTGGTTCCTCACAATATTAAATAAAATTACTACATGGTCCAGCAGTTTTACTCCTAGATATGTACCCCAAAGAATTGATAGCAGAGACTTAAACAGATATTTGCAGACTTATTCATAGCTGTGTTATTCCTAATAGCTAAAGTAGAAACAACTCAAGTGTCCATCAGTGGCTGAATAATGAAGAAAATGTGATCTATACATTGGGGAATTATTCAACCATAAAAGGGAATGAACTGTTGAAAAATGCTACAACATGGGTGAACCTTGACAGCATGGTAAGTGAAAAAAGACAAGCACAAAAAGACAAGTATACTTCCAATTATAGCAGTTATCTAGAACAGGCAAATTCATGGAGACAAAGTAGAATGTAAGTTACCAGGGCTGAGAGAGGAGAGGATTGGGAGGCTTGTTCAATGGGCACAGAGTTTCCATTAGGGATGTTGAAAAATATGTAGAAATAGTGATGGTTGTACAACTTTGTGAATATACTCAGTGCTATTAAATAACACTAAAATGGTTAAAATGACAAATTTTATGTTTATTTTACTACAAGCTTAAAGCAATTGAGCAGAGGAAAAATAATCTTTTCAGCATATGGTGCTGGAGAAACTGGGCATCAGCAGGCAAAAATCATGAACCTCAATCTAAAACTCATACCTTATGCAAAATAAAACAAAAAAAATCAACTAAGAGTGCGCTTTAGATGTAAGTATAACATGTAAGCCTGTGAAAAGTCTTTACCAAAAGCATAGGAGAAGATCTTCAGGACCTAGGAGTTAGTGAAGATTTTTTAGACATGGCACCAAAAACATGATTCGTAAATGAGAAAAGTAAATAAATTGGGGTTCATCAAAACTGAAAACTTTTGCTGTGTAACAGATGCTGTGAAGAGGTTGAAGCAAGAAACCGTAGACTGGGAGGAAGTATGGGCAAGCCACACATCTTTTGAAGGATTTATAATCATTTTATCAGTAATATCAATACACTTATTGTATGACCCAGTGATCACACTTCTGGCACTTAGTCCAGAGAAGTGAAGAACTAGGACCATACAAAAACATGCACACCAACGTTAATAGCATCATTATTAGTAATAGCCAGTGACAATCACTGAATGAGCTAAGAAGAACTCTAAAAAGCCTTATATCAGTTAAAGCAATTGTTTGGTTAATAGAATTTTAAAGGATCTACATGTCAGATCACCAGATGAAAATTTTGATGCTAAAAATAGACATCAAAATTTACAAAAAGTGTCTTACCTTTCCTTACAACTCTGGGAGATGATAGGCAGCATAGATATGATTATACTCACTTTACAGATGAGATCATTGAGTCACCAGGAAACAAGGATCTTACCCCAAGTTTTACTAAACAACAGAGCTAAAACACAAACCTTGTCTTATGATTCGAATACTTTTTCAGCAATGCCACAGCTGTTGCTCATTGATGAAAGTGGCAGTTTTTGTGATTCCGTAAATTAACATTTCCAGAGGGGAAAAGCTGCTTCATAATGAAGCTGTCATAAATCATGCACAGTGTCCTGAGATTTAGAACAGAGCTGATGGCAGTCCTCCCACCGAGGCACATGTATGCGCTGGACTGTCTAGGGTCAGCATTCATTTGTCTGCTGCAGTGAAAGCTCTGACCCTCCACACACAGGGATGTCTGCCTTCAGCATCGCTGACCTCCCCTTCCTGTGTTCTCTCTTTTCTTTGTTGAGAATTCTTTTCCCACATCAGCTCCACAATGCCACCCATTACACTCAGCCTCTCTCCTCTCTCAAAACAGAAGGATCTGAAATAAGACATCTGGATTTATAAATTAAATACCAGATATTACTGGGAGTGATTTTCAGGCAAGGTATTACCTGGTAAGACATTGACATTGAGTGAATTGATTGAATGAATGTAGATTTCAGACTTCTTATGAATTATGTTTATTGTATTTGCCTGTTTCTTCCAGTAGAAGTAAGCCACGTCCGTGTAAGGCTTTTTATTTTATTCTCTAATGCTTTCCCAATATCTATAACAGGACCCAACACATTCTCTGTGCTTGTTTAATAAATGAATGATTGTATATGCCTTTTATCTTTAAGAGATATATGCCTTTAAGCTCTGTTAAAAAACTGGAAGAAGTAGAAAGATTTCTATGGAGAGCAGGTAGGTCTTGGCATGCCCTAGGAGAGCACTCATCACAGATTATTACCATTATTTTTTGTGTAATCTTTTAAGATTTAGTTAGCTTCATGAGGACAAGAAACTCATCTGTGCCTGGCATATAACAGGCATTCAGAAATTATTTATTGACTTCAGGTTCTGCCAAGGTGGAGTTGCCCCAGTGCTCCCATATCCACCTCTTATGACTAAAATTCCCTGGATACAGCACAGCAGACAAACATAGGATGTCTTGTAAAAGACAGAAAGAAGAGGCATGCCTGGGTACTTTGGCATTTAAGGCTCAAGGTGTTGGCAAGTTTCCCCAGTTTCTTACTACTACCCATGTATCCTGAACAAAGAGCCGCAGATGCTCTGATCTGAACCAGCAACACACTCATGAAAGTTCCAAGAAAAGCCTATTGCTTCTAGCCTAAGGTCTAGGAAAGGGGTGGCCTACCAAAAGAGTTTTCTCTTGATAAGATCTGTGCTACTCTAGCTAAGGAATGGGAAAAAAGCTCCCCTCCTTCCCCCACTGCCTCATCATGTGAAAGTCAGTGTTCTGCCCCTATTCCACTCTATCAAAACAGGTACTCTGACCTGCCCATTGAGTGGTGTTGGCAGGACTGAGCATGGAACTGATCCTCCATCTTCTGCCCAGTGAAAATAGTTCATGCTCTGATTCCCTCACCAAGATATTGTCATTGGGCTCTACAATAGCTGAGCATCACCCCAACACAACAGCAAAGAGACCAAAGGAGCTGATGAGAGGTGAGCTAATTATCATTAGGCCTTATACCCCACACTTGTTTCAGCTGGGCCCAGTGGAGCAGGAACTTTAGCTCCACTGTACAGCAACAAAGCAGTCAGCCTTTTTCTCCCTCTTCCTGGTGGTTGTGGGGCTCATAGCAGAGCTGATCTTTAATCTCTCTCAGAGGCAATGAGGTAGTTGGAGTCTCTACCCCCCTTTTCCTAGGGTAATATTGGCGGAGCCTGGTACAAAGCTATACATACACACCCATATGGCCCTTATACTACATAATAACCAAGGGTGTGCCTGCAAAAAGGAGATTACACAGATTACAAGTCTTATTATATATTATTCAAAATGTTTAGGCTATAAACGAAGATGATTTATCATACCAAGAACCAGGAAAATCACAATTTTTACAAGAAAAGCCAGTAAACACACTAATACAGAAAGAAATCAGATGTTGGCATTACTTGGAAAAGATTTTATTTCTATTTTATTTTATATTTTAGAAAAGGGGGTGGGGAGGGGGACAGGGAGAGAGAGAATCTTAAGCAGGCTCCATACCCAGCATGAAACCTAACACAGGGCTTGATTTCACAACCATGAGATCATGACTTGAGCTAAAATCAAGATTCAGATGTTTAAACACCTGAGCCACAGAGGCCCCCCTATCTGGAAAAGATTTTAAAGCAGCTAATCATAAAAGTACTCCCAAAAATAATTATTAATTTTCTTCATAGAAAAGAAAAAATAGAAAAGCTCAGCAAAGAAGTATAACAAAAAAGAACCAAATGGAAATTAAAGAACTGAGAAATACAGTAACCAAAAAAACCCTCACTCATTGGACTCAGTAGCAGAGGAGAGGTGATAGAGGGTTGAATCAGTGAACTTGAGGATGGAGCAAGAATCTACTCAATCTGAGCAACAGAGAAAAGATACACTGGGGGTGGGGTGGGGAGGAAGAGATCCATAAGTTCTGTGGGACAATAACAAGAACTAACATTCATATCATCAAGACCCACCATGGGAGAGGAAAAGGAGGGTTGAGCTGAATAATATTTGAAGACCTAACTTCTGAGAACATCCTAAATTGGGCAAAAAACATAAACCTATAAATTTAAGAAGTTGAGCAACCCCAAATCAGATAAATGCAAAGAAATTCACACCAAGAGATATTATAATTAAACTTCTGACTACCAAAGAAAAGGGAGAAGTCTTGGAGTCAGAGTGAAATGGCATATTCCTTTTAGGGGAACACAAGTTCTAATGACAACAGTCATCTGAAAACGTGAGTGTTAGAAGAAAGTGGCAGAACATGTTTCAGATACTGAAAGAGAAGAACTGTCAATAGCAAATTTTATATTTTGTGACAATATCTTTGAGGAATGAAAGGGAAATCAAGACATTACTCAGGTGATGAAAAACTAAGGGAATTTGTTGTTAGCAAACTTATCCTTAAGAAATAGCTAGAGGAAATTTTCTAACCAGAAAAAAATATGATAAAAGGAGAAAACGTGGAACTTCAGAAAGGAAAGAAGAACATTGCATAAAAATAGAGGTAGATGTATCAGACTATTCTATTTTCCTTGAATTTCTTAAATCGTTATTTGATGATTGAAGCAAAACTTATAACAACATCTGATATGGTGCCTAGTAAATGTAGAGGAAATATTAATTATCTTAAAAAAGTAGAGGAAGTAAAGAGATCTTAGTGAAAGTAAGATTTTTAAACTTCACTTGGAGTGATGTTATATATGTATATTGTAATACCTACATCAGCCACTAGGAAAACTATACAAAGCAAGGTACTGAAAAACACTAGAAAGAAATCACTATGTATTCCAAAGAATGTTTACATAACCTACAGGGAGATAAGAAAAGAGAAATAGAGTAGCAATCAGATTAAATAGAAAACAAATAATAAAATAGCAAATTTAAACCCTAACATAGCAATAATTATAGTAAATGTAAATGATATAAACATGCTGATGAAAATCAGCTGTGATGGAGAACAAAATAACCAACCAACAGAACTTAATTAACATATATAAAACACCCAACAAAAAACAAAGTAATTGGAGTTTTTAAGTATACATGGGACATTCACAAGGATAAACATTATCCTGGGCCATAAAACAAACCTCAACAAATGAAAAGGATTGAAATCATACAGAAATATTCTTTGACCATAGTGGAATCAAAAGTCAATAACAGACAACAGGAAAATCCCCCAAACCTGGGGAAATTAACACACTTCTAAAATTGTCTTTGAATCAAAAAGAAAACAAAGGAACTTTTTTTAAAAAATGCAGAATAGTGAATGATAATAAAATACAAAATGTCAGAATTTTTGTGATGCTGCTAAAACAAGGCTGAGAGGAAAATTTATATAGCCTGAAGTGCGTACATTACAAAAAGGAAGAGTCTCGGGATCCCTGGGTGGCGCAGGGGTTTGGCGCCTGTCTTTGGCCCAGGGCGCGATCCTGGAGATCCGGGATCGAATCCTGCGTCGGGCTCCCGGTGCATGGAGCCTGCTTCTCCCTCTGCCTGTGTCTCTGCCTCTCTCTCTCTCTCTGTGTGACTATCATAAATAAATTAATTAATTAAAAAAAAAAGCAAAAAGGAAGAGTCTCAATAAACCAGATAAAGGCAGTTAAATAAACCTCAAGGAAATGGAGGGGAATGATAAAGGTCATGGCAGAAACCAATGAAACTGAAAACAAAAATGGTGGAAAATTGATATTAAAGGAAGCTGGTTCCAGTTGCACTGCTAGGTATTTACCCAAACGATATGAAAATACAGATTCAAAGGGATACCTCCACCCTGATTTTTGATGCAGCATTACCAACAATCACCAAACTATGGAAAGAGTCCAAGCGTCCATCAACTGGTGAATAAAAATGTGTATATATACAATGGAATGTATATTACTCAGCCATCAAAAAGAATGAAATCTGGGGGATCCCTGGGTCGCTTAGCGGTTTGGTGCCTGCCTTTGGCCCAGGGCGTGATCCTGGAGTCCCAGGATCAAGTCCCACATCGGGCTCCAGAGGGAGCCTGCTTCTCCCTCTGCCTATGTCTCTGCCTCTCTCTCTCTCTCTCTCTCTCTCTTTCTCTCTCTCTCTCTCTCTGTCTCTCATGAATAAATAAAATCTTAAAAAAAAAGGAAATCTTGCCTTTTGCAACAATTTGGATGGAGCTAGTGTGTATTTAAGTAAAATACGCCAGAGAAAGACAAATGTTTTCACTTGCATGTGGAATTTAAAAAACAAAACAGATGAACATAAGGGAAGGGGAAAGAAAGAATGGAAAGCAAGGCATAAGAGGTTCTTAACAATAAAGAACAAAATGAGGGTTGATGGAGGGAAGTGGGTGGGTGATGGGCTAGATGGGTAATGAGTATTAGGGCACTTGTGATGAACACTGGGTGTTGTATGTAAATAATGAATCACTGAATTCTATTCCTGAAACAGATATTACATTATATGTTAACTAACTAGAATTTGTATAAAAATCTGAAAAAGACCAAAAAAAAAAAGCTCATTCTTTGAAGAGATCAGTACAGTGGACAAACCCATAGCAAGACTGATAATGAAGAAAGAAAATATACCAAATTACCAATATGAGAAATGAAAAGGGAATCAGAATAGTCCCTGCAAAAAATGAGAGGAATAATATGAAGAACTCTGCACATATACATTTGATCACCTAGGTGACACAGACTACTCCTCAAAAAGGAAAAACCACAGAAACTCAACCAAGATGAAATGGAGAATCTGTATAGTCTCATAACCAATAAAGAAATTGAATTTGCTATGAAAAACTGCCTGAAAGGGGGATTTCCCTGCAGTTTCCAGTGTCATCACGTTTGAAGTGAGTTGCCAGAGAAGATAACCCAATTTTATGAACCTTTTAAAGAATGACAATTTCACATCCAAAGAAATGGAGAAGAGAAAATACTTTCCAATTTATGAGAATAATATGACCTTGATACCCAAACCAGATAAAGGCAGTTTTAAAAAAAAAAGTAAAATCTGTAGACCAATATTTCCCACACCCTTACTCATAAAAATCTTTAAGAAATACTATTAAATCAGTTTCAGAAACGTAGAAGACAAATTACATATCCTAAGTAGGATTTACTTCAGTTATCTGTCAAAGGCTGATTCAACATTGAAAGTCAATTCATGTAACCCATTATGTCAACAGTCTAAAAGAGAAAACACATGATTGAATCAATTTATGCAGGAAAAAGACTTTTGACAAATTTCAGCATTTTTTCCTGGTGATGACTCCCAGCAAACTAGGAATGAAGGGGGAACTTCCTTAAATTGATAAAAAAGCATCAAGAAATAAAAGAAAAAATCTGAAACCTACTATCATCACTCACATACCTTGCTGGCAGAAAGGTAAAATGGTACAGCAACTAATGGGAATAAATTGGCTGTTTTTAAATAAACCTAAAAACGCAATTACAACCCATCAAATGCACTCTTGGATTGTTCTATAAGATTTAAAGATTTGATTCATGGCTAGAAACAATGTGCTGACCCTGGGACAGGTAGAAAGACAGAGTCATTAGTTACAACTCCACAGGAGAAGGCCAGGACCCAGGAAAGCCATGCAGGGAATTGCAAGCTGGAGCTGTGGAGGGCAGATACTATGTCAAGCAAGGTGGGGTTATCCAGGTTTCCTGGGCACCTTGGGATTGGCTAATTTGCATAATTCAGTGGCCTGCCAGATCTGGAGTCTGTCCCTATTTGCTGGTGCCTGGCCCCAGAGCAATGAGGGCTAGTGCAGAGTGGTCCTAACACATGAGAGCCCCATCAGGGACGTGTTTGGGTATGGTCTCACCCACTGCTCTAGAAAAACTGACTGGCCTCTAGTTGGGGCCTCAGAACTGAAGCATGACAGCATTTAAAACAAACACAACTTCGTATGGGCATTTTTTTCCCAGAAAATGGAAAAATCATGTTCACATAAAAATCAGTACATGAATATTCATAGCATTTTCTATTCATAATCACCAAAAATTGAAAAAATCCAATGTCCCTTGACTGGTAATGTTAATTAAGCTGCAGGTTACAATGTAGTGATAGAAAGGAATGAACAACTTGGGTGAATCTTCCAGGAATTAAGGTGATGAAAAAATTCAACCCCAGAGGCCATATCCTGTATAATTCTGTTTATATGACGTTATTGAAATGATGAAGTTAAAGGGATGGAAGACAGATTAGAGGTTGCCAGGGGTCAGTGAGGTGGGGAGAGGTGCCAGTAACTGTGAAGGCCATCAAAGGGCATCCTTGGGGTGCTGGGGATGCTCTGCATCTGCAGTGTGCCAACTCTTCCTTACCACTGAAGTGGAATCTGCTTTTATCTTAAAAAGGTTAAGTTTTTTTTTAAAGTGTTTATTGAATAGATGAAGGAATGCTCCTGGGATGTAGCCTCAAGGTAGGCATTGAACTTAACTTGTATGAAGTCACTTGTGAAGAAGCAGGAAGGGAGGTATAGGAAGGACTTTTGCCTTTCTAGAAGGTACAGGAAGGACTTTGGCCTTTCTAGATAACTGTCTCTCCCTGAAAAAGACAGAAGGGACATGGGGTTCTACTTTCTATGGCTTCTCAGGATGCATGGAAAAAAGGAAAATCGTAATTAAATTTTCTAGTTTCAAATTGCTTTGGAAACACAATGGGAATCACTTCCTTTTTTTCTGTGAACTGGGCTCAGCACATTGATAATCGGAGTATAGAGCCCACAGTAGCCCAGAGTGAGGGAATGAGAGTGGAGCCATGCCACGTTCATCAAAGAGGTTAGATTGTTAGATTTTACTCCAAAGGTTAGAATATTTCCAAAAGGAAACTACTCTGGAAACTATTTTTAACGACATTCAGGGCAGCTGGAGCATTAAGAGCTTTAGGACAATCAGTGCTCAGTGTGGTAATGATGCGGCCACTTCCTAACTCCTTTCTGAGTGCTGTGTACACCACGTTAATTGTATTATTGCTATTTATAGCAACTGAGGCTGTCTGAGTGTTTCTTTGGAGTGTTCCAAGCCTTTATAAAATCTCAGAGAACAGTGCAGTGTGCAGGAGGCGGTCGGTCCAGGCTGGTGGTTTGCAGTTATACCGCTCGGTTCTCAGGTCCAGGTCACACAGCCAAGAAGCGCTAGAGCTAGAAGGAGAACCCAGGTCAGATCCAAGCCTTTCTAAAATCGTGGAGAGCAGTCAGGAAGTGCTGCCCATCCAGCACCTGCAGTTGTCTATACTGAAGGGTGTCATGAGAAATGATGCAGGGACTCGATAGACAGCATTTCCTGACTATTCTTTAAATGCTGGGACTGCCGCTGTTCTCATCTGATGAGAAGCAGGAGAGGGACCAGTGGTGCAAGGGAAATAGGAGACAAGTTGCATCTCCACTTCTGACTCACCCTGTGACTTCTACAAAGTCCCGTCCTCCCCAGGCCATAGTTTCCTCATTTAATATCTTCCTGTTTTGGAGCAGACAGTGTGCAGAGTACCTTCCAGCTTTCATGAGTGTGGCTTCTGAGCTGAAGTTGTAGGAGGTGAGACGATAGAGTAGCGTTGTGGTTGGGAGCACGGGCTCCGAGTCTTCCAGGTCTAGGTGTGAGTCCTGCCTCTGTTGATCGGTGTGTGCCAGGCTTGGCAGCCGGTCAGCTTTCCCAGTGGGCCCGTGGTTCTGTCCTACTGTACCTGCTCTCCCCTGTGCCAAGTCCTGGTTGCCCTGCAACGGGTCAGCACAGCTGGCCGAGGCCAATTGGCACCCCTGCCCTCTGCCAGCCTTGTGTTTCTGTCAACACGCCACCTGTTCTTTCATACATCATCCTTGTTTTTTGTTTTTTATTTTTTTATTTTATAAATTTATTTTTATTGGTGTTCAATTTGCCAACATACAGAATAACACCCAGTGCTCATCCCATCAAGTGCCCCCTCAGTGCCCGTCACCTAGTCACCCCCACCTCCCGCCCACCTCCCCTTCCACCACCCCTAGTTCATTTCCCAGAGTTAGGAGTCTCTCATGTTCTGTCTCCCTTCCTGATATTTCCCACTCATTTTTTCTCCTTTCCCCTTTATTCCCTTTCACTATTTTTTATATTCCCCAAATGAATGAGACCATCTAATGTTTGTCCTTCTCCGATTGACTTATTTCACTGAGCATAATACCCTCCAGTTCCATCCATGTTGAAGCAAATGGTGGGTATTTGCCATTTCTAATGGCTGAGTAATATTCCATTTTATACATAGACCACAGCTTCTTTATCCATTCATCTTTCGATGGACACCGAGGCTCCTTCCACAGTTTGGCTATTGTGGACATCATGCATCATCTTTGGATGATTTCCAGCTACATGGACTGAGGCGGGTAGTTGGGATAGAGACCATTTGCCTGCAAACCTGAAACTTCTACTGTCTGGTTATTTATAGAAAATGTTGGCCAAGCCTTCCTCTAGAAAAATTACACTAATTCTGTGCCTTGGTTTCCTAGCTTCCCTTCATTGATAGAAGGGACAGGATTGTTGACCGACATCAAGGAACCTCTAGTCCTCAGCTCCTTTCCCCTAGGCATTTATCCTATGAGAAAATGAACTGTTTTCAAAAGTCTCTTAAACTTCTTTGTTACTATTACCGCTTGCGAGTCAGTGCAGTCCCACTCTTCAACTGTTCATGAAACTTTGCACAAATTACTTCTCCAGGCCTTAGCTTTCTTATCTGTTTCACACATTTAATAATAACCAGGATTAAATTAGTGATAAATTTGAAGCTTTTGCTCAGTTCTTTTCATAGAGTTAGTAAATAATAGGAAATATTATTTTTATTTTTGATGGGTCCATGAATAATTTTAAAGTACTTTGAGTCTCTCTATACAAGCACATATTTGCCAAATTGAATATCTTTTGCAAAAATCATGTTTTATTTAGAAATGTTTTGACAGCCAGAACCCATGTTTCTATTGCAAACAAAAATATTTTCAGTTTAAAAATACTTGTTTTGATCATCTTTGTGGGGATGAATGTTTTTTATTTGAGCTGTTAAGCTACAAAATATATTTCCTAAATGTTCTTACAAATATATCTGTCCATTTTTTAGAATATTGCCTTGAAGAAGTACCCAGTGACAATTACACTCTTAGGAGAGGTTTACAGTTTATAACCCAGAGCAGATCTAACCTTTGAACAAATAGGAGATGTCAGCTGGGATAGACAGCTTGGTGGCTGTCAATGAAGCGATCCACATTGCTCCTCATGGCTCTCACATTATGTCCAGCACTAGTTGGATGAGCCTCCACGTGGTGATTACCATGAATCTACTGTGAACTGACATGTTATACTCCTGTCTCAAGCACCAGACAATGTTGACTTTTTTTTTTTTGCTATAACAATAATTTTTTTTCCTTTGAGGGCCAGGAGTAAATAGAATTTTCTTTGTGTTTGCCAAAATTGTAATAATTCACTTGAGGCTTGTTGTTAATTTTCAGTGATAGTAGCAAGGGTTTATCCTTTTACAATTCTCATATTGCTTCTCTTTCACATTTTACATGTAGTAAATGAAAAAGTAAGCCTATTGGATAGCCTATTTCTTTTGCTGGCATTTAGGATAAAGAGAAACCCAATAAATCATGCATTGAACATCCCTACCAATATTGAATTATGAGATCATGGTATAACTTTTACAGATAAATCACCAAGCCAGTGTCACACAGTCAATCTTGTTTGGAAAGTAGGAAAGCATTTCTTCTTTATAAGATTCCACATTAGTTTTAACCCCTATAACATTATACCAATATTTTTTCAACTTGATTATACTCTCTGCTGCAAGGTCAAGATAAACTTTACATTAATAAAAGCCATATGACTTTTGAGTTCCAAGAAAATTTAATTTAAAAGTAGTACTTTGCATTTATATAACACCTTTCATAATGTGTGGTCTCAAAACACTTTAGAAATAAAATACACTAATATGTTAGCCTGGATTTACAAGCAATTCACTGGGCTAATGCTTCCTTACAAGACTGTGACCCACCAGAAATACTCAAATATAATGTGTTTGTCCTTGTCAGATAATTTTCTTCTTCAAGGAAAATCATTTGGAAGAAAATTTCTTCAACTTAAGATAAAAAAAAAATGCTCGTCTCTCATTATTTTTATTATTTAGCAGCAGGAAGCTCACCAATTTATTTCAGACAATTACAACAGTGTTTCATATGTAGAATTACCTTTGAACATGAATAAATTCAAATGTATATGAAAACCAATTAAAAATTTCTGAATTTCAGACTTGTGAAGGAAAGAAATGGCTCAAATTTTTAAGTTTTATGGTTATCATAAAGCAGAGTAACAATGCCATAGAATAAGAATGGCTAATGTCTAATGATGTCAGGCTATTCCCTGAAGTGCGAGGTGAATCACAGACTGAAATTTGGACTAAAATGGGCAACTTCCCTGTTTTAGCTATAGAAATCTACAAACAACAGTTCCATGGAACAACCGCATGTTGGAAATGGTTCAGAAAAAGCATACCCTCTTCTCAGGAACCTACATAAGGAGGCAGTGGATTCACAATAAAAAGTAGAAGACAAATGTTCTCTGGTGGTATGATATTTTAGAAAGAAATAAAAAGATTATTATCTGACATGATCCATGGGAACCAATCTTATTGATTTTCCCACTGTGACATCTGCTCTCTGGAAAGATACATAAGATGCTGCTAGCGGGGTTGCCCATGAGGGGAGTGTGGGGCTTGAGGACACCAATGGCAGGAAGGTGCTTTATTGCAACTTTTGCGAATGTTTTTGGCTTCTGTATTGTTAGCACATAGTAACTATTAAAAAAAAATGAGTAAATGATAATAGTGTGTGGGTGGGGTGGAGGTGAGTGCTCCAGACAGAGACAGTTTTTCAAGGACTTTGGCATTGAAGGGAAGCAGAGAATAAGGAGATACTGGAGAGTTCCCCACTCTTCCAGGCTGGAAGGATGCATGAGGGTGACAGAGATGGGAAAACATGACAGATGGGAAGAGGAAACGGGAAAGGAGGAGTATAGCTTTAGCAAGAAGATTAACCTTGAGAAGGAGAGAGGGGCTGGATGAATAAGTGATTGTGTGGGTGCTTTGGGGAGGAGAGGGTGAGGAGTAGGAGGTATGTAAGGAGATGGGTGGCACCCTCTGAGCACATTCTCCTAAAGTAGAACATATTCAACAATTGTAGAGTAATATGTTCATTTGATGATGGTTAAGTTTCATGAAAAGATAAGCAGCAACAACAGGGCCGGAGGCCTATGAAAGAATCCTAGGGCTGCCCCTTTCATAGGTGTGCCTCCCTCTGTCTTCTCCCACTGGACCTTATCCACAGGCTTATTCCCTGGAGATTGGAACCCAGCTTTGCTCTCGTGCCAAGCACTGGGCCAGGTCTGGGGACCCAGCAATACGCAAATGACATATGATCCCTGCTCTTGAGTTGCTTATAGCAGAGTGGAAAAGACAACCATTAGGCAGCTAACCACAAAATAATGATGCCACTGCATTGTGATAAACACTGAGGGAAAAGTACAGGGGACCCTGAGATAATATAACGTTTAATCTATAGCATCTTGTAGGCTATGAAAAATCAGGTGGGAACGTTGTACTTAACGGTGTCCGTAAAGAAACAGGGAGGCCAGGGGCAGAACAGGGTTTGGGAAGGATGGGAGAAGTCAATAGCAATTGTGTGAGAAATACAATATGGAGGTGACAAAAGCAATGGTTGTTTGGGGCTGGAGAACATGAAGATGCCAAGACAGACGAGGCATGATGATAGAGGGTGTTGGATGCTGTTGGAATTGGATGTATTAGTAAGGGTTTTCCAGAGAAACCACCAATAAGATACATAGAGATATTTAAGAGATTTATTAGGAGGGATTGGTTCCCACAGTTTTGGAGGGTGAGTAGTGCCATGATGTCCCATCTGCAAACTGGTGACCCAGGAAAGCAGTAAGTTCCTATTGTGGTTCTGAAAGCCAGAGAGCCAGGAGTATGGATGTCTGAGGGCATGAGAAGACAGGTGTCCTTGTTCAAGATAAAAGAGTGCATTCACCCTGACTCCAGCAGATTGGAAGATGCCCACCCACACTGGAGAAGGCAGATCTTCTTCATCCAGGCTACCGATTCAAGTGCTAATCTCTTCCAGAAACACCCTGACAGATATCCAGAAATGTTTGACAGTTGTCTGGGCATCTCTTAGCCCCATCAGGTTGACAGGTAAAATTAATTCATGCGTGTGAATTAACTAGATGGGAGAGTCCTTTCATGAGGTGCACATATATTAAATCACTGTGACATATACTTTAAATACCTTACAGTTTCCTATGTCAATTATACCTCAGTAAAACTGAAAAACATTTGAAAGAAGTAAATCTCAGTTTATCTACGTATTCATGTCTACAACATGTTCAGGATATGTTATATGCCAGACAGCAGCTAGGCAGCAAGGATGCTTGAAGAAGTTGACGGACAAGCTCCTTGTCTGTCAGATTCACCAGGACCTTGCTCCTTCATTCCCCTCCTCCTACCTTTCCTTCCTGTTTTTCCTCCTTTCTTTCATTTATTCATAATCAATATTTATTCACTTCCTAGAACGTGCCAGGCACTCAGAGTATAGCTATGAGCAAGATGCATATAATTCCTACTCTAATTTTATTTATGGTTGAGTGAGGGAGCCAAATAAGCAATTGTATAAATAAATTTTATTGTAATTTTAATTCCTATTCAGAGACTCCAAATAATTTCTGACTCCTTTTTCTTTTTCTTAAATAATTCTTTCTGGGGGCATCTAGTTTGAGTGACCAACTCTTAGCTTACTTAGGGTTGTGAGCTCAAGGCCTTATAGACAATTTAGAAAATATAGGAATATATCAAGAAAACATAATCTAAGATCACCCCAAATAACTGCTGTTAACATTTTGTTATATTTTCTTCCCCTTTTTTGTTTCTGTTTGTGTGTGCATGTGCATGCATCTGGGGCCATATTGTATATTGTTTTGCTATTTCCTTTAAATGATCACTAAGGGAACTTTCCAGAACGCTTGGTGAGATGTGGAGGAGCGGCGGCTGCCTGAGCTGCGCCCAGCAACGCGCTCCTTTCCGCTCCCCACACCGGCTTCGGCCCTCTCACCGGCTGTAGAAAATGGTGAAAGAAACCACTTACTGTGATGTTTTGGGGGTCAAACCCAAGGCCACCCAGGAGGAATTGAAAAAGGCTTACAGAAAACTGGCCTTGAAGTACCACCCTGATAAGAATCCAAATGAAGGAGAGAAGTTTAAACAGATTTCTCAAGCTTATGAAGTGCTCTCTGATGCAAAGAAAAGGGAATTATATGACAAAGGAGGAGAACAGGCAATTAAAGAAGGTGGAGCTGGTGGGGTTTTGGCTCCCCCATGGACCTCTTTGATATGTTTTTTGGAGGAGGAGGCAGGATGCAGAGAGAAAGGAGAGGTAAAAATGTTGTACATCAGCTCTCAGTAACCTTAGAAGATTTATATAATGGCACAACAAGAAAACTAGCTCTGCAAAAGAATGTGATTTGCGATAAATGTGAAGGCTGAGGTGGTAAGAAAGGAGCAGTCGAATGTTGTCCCAATTGCCGAGGTACTGGAATGCAAATAAGAATTCATCAGATAGGACCTGGAATGGTTCAGCAAATTCAATCTGTGTGCATGGAGTGCCAGGGCCATGGGGAACGGATCAGTCCTAAGATAGATGTAAAAGCTGCAATGGAAGGAAGATAGTTCGAGAGAAGAAGATTCTAGAAGTGCATATTGACAAAGGCATGAAAGATGGCCAGAAGATAACATTCCATGGTGAGGGAGACCAAGAACCAGGACTGGAACCAGGAGATATTATCATTGTTTTAGATCAGAAGGACCATGCTGTTTTTACTCGACGAGGAGAAGATCTTTTCATATGTTTGGATATACAGCTGGTTGAAGCCCTGTGTGGCTTTCAAAAGCCAATATCTACTCTTGACAACTGAACCATCATCATCACCTCTCATCCAGGTCAGATTGTCAAGCGTGGGGATATCAAGTGTGTGCTAAATGAAGGCATGCCAGTTTATTGAGACCATATGAGAAGGGTCGCCTAATCATCGAATTTAAGGTAAACTTCCCCGAGAACGACTTTCTCTCTCCTGATAAACTTTCTTTGCTGGAAAAACTCCTACCTGAGAGGAAAGAAGTAGAAGAGACTGATGAAATGGACCAGGTAGAACTGGTGGACTTTGATCCCAATCAGGAGAGACAGCGCCATTACAATGGGGAAGCATATGAGGATGATGAACATCATCCTAGGGGTGGTGGTCAGTGTCAGACCTCTTAATGGGGCCAGTGAATACACTGCTGCTGGCATTTTATATGCAGTAGTGGATGAGTGAAGGACTATAATCATAGCTCACTACTTGTTATTGTTTTTGTTTTAATATTCAACTATAGTAGTGTTTTAAAAGTTAAGTGAAGAATAAACTGAAATATAAAAGCTCAAAAAAATAAATGATCACTAAATAGTGAGAATTTTTCATACTATTAAATAGTCTTTAAAAACATTTTAGGTTTGCTGAATGATTTTTTAGTTATGTACCATAAATTATTTAACTATTCTCTATTTGGTCACATTCCAGTTATATCCTGTTGATTTTTGTTGTGTATTTTGGTTTTTTGTTTTGTTTTGTTTTACCTGATGTGATGATGGAACTGATGTGATGATGAAAGTGTAAATTTTTGTCACATTTCTGATTATTAAATAATCTAGGATTGGAATTAGTGACTAAAAGGATGTAGATATTGTGGGCACTTTCAATTAGATGGAACCAATGGGTGGCCAGTTGTGGCAATGGGATAGCAGCTGACTTCTAGCAGACTTTGCAAGGATGCATGGAAGGAGGACTGACAGGTAGTGAAATTTGAAATGACAGCTACAGACCTGGAGATCACTGATTATCATCGGCATTTACGCTAGTCTGGAAAGCATGTGCATAATTTGATGGGAATAGTTGCAAAGGGAAAAGTAGGAAATTGGGAAAGTGAATGGTTCAATAGATGCTTTTAAAACACTCTCAGGAAAATACTCAGATCTTGTTGGGATTGATGTCCCAGGAAACTTAAAAAATACAGATATTTTTAGACCCTCTCTCTTGAGATTCTGATTCTAGAGGTTGGGCTCGGGAATCTACATTTTTACAAGTGTCCTTGGTAATTCATACCATCAGGCAAGTTTGTGAAACAGTGCACTAGAACAGCAGGATTCTTCATAATAACATGCATCCTTGCTGCAAATCATTACTTTTACAAAATGAAAAGTTAATAGACATATGTACAAGCACACCCCCTACAATAATAGGCTTTTCAGTGCTCTACTGTCTCTTCATCATCTTATTTTTTTTTTCAACACAGCGAGTCTTCATCATCTTATTAACCAAAATCTGAAACTGTTTTAGTATGCAAATACTTTGTCTAAGAAAGCAAGCACACGGTGACTCTTTGGGCACTGTACATGTTAGAGGCAGAGTCACTATAATATGCGACTTTCCTGTAGAACTCACACTTTCCTGGTTGCTAAAAATATTTATGGCATGTAATCTTAGAGTTGTTGAAAGACAGCTCTCTTCTAAGGCACAGTGATGTATAGCTGCTTCACACCCCAAATTAAATAAGTATTACCCTAGAAGAACTTGGTTACTACACACTTGTGGGAAGACAGGAAATTGATTCTGTCTTTTAATAGGTTTTAATTATTCCTTTTCATGATTAGTAAAATTATACAAAACACATACTTACATAAATGCTGAAGAGTATGAGTCAGCAGAAAAAAACCTCCAATAACACTTTTTTCTATAGGCAGTTACAAATATTTTGTCTTATGTTTACTTTCTTTTATGTATGTTTTTATTATTGAGATCCTATTTGATAAACTATTTTGTAAATATTTTCAAAGTAAGATTATATCCTGAGTATTTTCATTTATCAAGAACTTCATAAAAAATAATTTTAACAGTGAATAATAAGTTTGCTGTACTTAGATGCGAGATGCCATACTTAGATGTGAGTACCTCACAAAATCAGAAATACAAAACATGGAGAAATGTATTGCCAATGCATTAAGTGTTTCAGCTAAATATATTTAGTTGAGCTTTATGTCATGTATACATTTTCCCATTGCCTTTGTAAAATGTGTTTATTAATTCAAATAATATAAATGGCTGGATGTAAACAGAGAAGACAATATGAGCCAGTGGCCAGTGTGTGCAGTGGGTGACACTGAGGATGATTGGCGCTAACACTCAGAAGACACCACTGAAATTGCCTTTGCTTGGTTCTGTACTGACAGCCCAGATACCAAAGCTAATGGACAGTGTCTGCTTTTTACATTATTTTGGCTTTTGCAGCATTTGGAACTGCTATGACTTTCAGCTTTCTGACACATCTCTTTTGCCTTCCTCAATATTATTTTTGTGTGTGTCTTCCTTGAACTTTTTCTCTTAATTACTATTTTTGCCTTGTCATTAAAATGTTGGTGTTCCTGTGCATTCTTTATTTGACCCTCTTTTTTTCCCCCCCATTCTGAGCAATCTCCCTGGGTTCCTTCTTGTTCTCATGTCTTTAGTGGCCTCCTAGAGATGATGTCCTCAACTTACATGTTATACTCTTCTCTCTGCCTTGGTACTCGCAGATAGAACCTGCAATTCATTGTGCTTGTTCAAATCCATGCTCCTCTCTGTGATCTTAACCAGCCTTCTTGCCTCAGACTCCTTGGGTCACACACACTCTTACTTCTGCAGATTGTAGGACACGTGTTGCTGTGCCTGCCTCCTTTGGGGTGTGGAGTGCACTGGTAGTGAATGATTGGTGGTTGATCAAAGGACTGACCAGGGGTGATGAAAATTCCTCCCTCACCAATTGCTAATTCTCATTTTCTGCCCCAGGACTGCTCTAAATATGTAGTCCAACTTTCTTTTTCTCCAGAGTATACCTTTCTTTCTTCCTTTGCAACACCGTCTGTTTTTAAGTTTATTTAGAAATTCTTTCTAGTCCTTCCTAGCTGCTAACATATTAAATAACATTAAGAAAATTAAAGAATTAAATAACATTTGATTATTTTATAACTTATCTAATTATTATACTAGTTTATTAAATTTAAATACTAAAATATAATTATAAAAATTGATCCACTAACGGAGGAGCATCTCATTGTTTCTAACACCCTAGGGTGTCAACACCAGCAGACAGGAGACTTCTAATACTTACAGTTGCAATCCCTAAAAGAAAACATAAGTAATGTGGCAAGTGTATATAGAACTGTGGTGCTGAGGGAAGCTGTAGTTTAGAAGTCCTTTGAAAACCTTCAAAGGGATATACCCATTGCAATGTGAAAGAAATCTTTTATTTTCTTGATTTGCTTCCTCTAGCTGTCTTTGACCAACTCTTATAATAAAGCGAGGTAGAATGAATGAAGGGAATGTCAACCATTCCTTGTTATGTTTTTTTTTTTTCTGTTACTTTTGGAAAATAATAATGATTTTGTACAAGGTGGTTTTCAAATTATGTGACTGCTAATTATAAGAAAAGCCACGTTACTGAAATATGTGTAGCGCTAATTACTCATCCCTTTCTCTCCTGCTGTAATTCACAGTGTATCTCTAGGATGTCAGTTGCTGATTTGGAACTTCTGCCTCTGCTTTTTCTCAGCAATTAGGTTTTGTCTTCAACTAATGGAATTGAGCGATACTTGGCTAATGATGTGGAGAACTTCTGCTCCACTTTGCTGCCTTAAACGTTGACATGAAACCTTTAAAAAGTCTCCTGGAGTGCCTGCGTGGCTCAGTTGGTTAAGCATTCAACTCATGATTTTGGTTAGGTCATGATCTCAGGCTTCTCAGATTGAGCCCCGTATCAGGCTCCAGTTCTTTCACCATCTCCGCCATTCTTTCATATCTTCTGCCCTAAGCTAAACTTTATATGAAGCACTTTTTTTTTTAACTTCTAAACTTGGTGTAGAGTTAATAATTTATTCATATTCATTTCTTCTTCCTGTTTCACTCCTGTGTAGGCTTTTCTGTTGTTATTGTTCCTCTGGCATTTCTATGTGCTAATGATCCTTGAATGTTATTTTGCTGATCATTAATCTGTGGAAGAGAAAGAAAAACTGTTAAGAGAATCTTCCCAATTCATGTCTCTGGAGAGATGGAGTGGACACGCTTGCTTCTATTCCTCCTTCAAAGGACAGCTGAAATCCCTGTCTGTTCTATATGAAAACCACAAGAAGACTCTGAATGGCGTGGAGAAGGAGGTGGACCGCCTGGGAACCTTGAGACTCAATGAGTGACACAGTGGTGGATTCCCTGAGATTAATGTTTTCCTCATATTTATTAGCTTGGGGGCCAGAGAAGCCAAAGTGCACATATATAAATAAAAGCTTCCAAGAAACCCTACCCTTTCTAGCCAAAAGACCATAAAAAGAGAACAGCCTGTCAAGACAAAAAACTTTTAGACAATCGCCACCTCACTGCAGTAAACACCACAGAAAACTCTGTGGGAAAACCCACAGACCCCACAAGCAAAGACCCAGTGGGGAGCCTAGACTTCCAGTCTTGCCAGGCTGTCATGAGGTTCTCCATCCCCCACCCTTGACTGTAGTGGTGAAAAAGAAGTTGAGTGTGTAGCCAAGACTTAGATCCCTCTGGGTAGTAATGAGTTCCCTCCCTGGTTCCAGAGGAGATCCCTCCCTGGTTCCAGAGGGGATCAGTCCAGGGGAACCTGGACTTCTCAGACCTGGTGCTACCAACATACCCTTCTCTTCTCACTGAGTAATGTCTACTAGACTTTCACTTCCACCATTGATAATAAGGAACCCCTTGTCTTTGGAGGCAAGATCTGGAACAATGGCAGACCTCTCTCCACCTCCCCAGAGATGTATCAATGGAAACCTAGTCTGGAGCCTGAGTCCCCACCCCCAACCCAGCACTAATGAGCCTTCTACCCATACCTGGTAGTAATGAGGGGAAGGGATACCCTTCCTCCACCAAAGCAGTTCAAAAGAGACTGGCTAAGAGAAGATTTAGGTAACATCCAGAATTTCATAGCATGCTATTCAAAATGCCCATGTTTTGGGCAGCCCCGGTGGCGCAGCGGTTTAGCGCTGCCTGCAGCCCAGGGCATGATCTTGGAGACCCTGGATGGAGTCCCATGTCAGGCTCTCTGCATGGAGCCTGCTTCTCCCTCTGCCTGTGTCTCTGCCTCTCTCTCTCTCTCTCTCTCTCTGTCTCTATGAATAAATAAATAAAAATCTTTTTTAAAAATGCCCATGTTTTAATTGAAAAATCATTCACCATAACAAAAACCAGGAATGTCTCAACTTGGATGACAAAAGATAATCAACAGACACCAACATGACACAGGTTTTAGAAATATCTGACCAGCATTTTAAAGCAACCATCATAAAAGTGTTTCAATGAGCAATTTCAAGCATGCTGGAAATAAAGAGGGAGAGGGGGTATTGTCACATGAAAGAAATGGAAAGTCTCAGCAAAGAAATAGATAAAGCAGTACAAAACAAACATTTTAGAACTTAAAAATACACAACTTAAAACACCTTTAAGTGGATATACTTAACAGCAGAAAGGAGAGGACAAAGAAAAGAATCCATGAATTTTAAGATAGAAATAGAAATTAGTTAATTTGAACAACATAGAAAATAAGACTGAATCAAAAATACAAAACTAGAGCCTCAGAGACTTCTGGGACTGTGGCAAAAAGAACCTAATGTTTGGGGGATCCCTGGGTGGCTCAGCAGTTGAGCATCTGCCTTTGGCCCAGGGCATAGTCCTGGAGTCCTGGGATCAAGTCCCACATCAGGCTCCCTGCATGGAGCCTGATTCTCTCTCTGCCGGTGTCTCTGCCTTTCTCTCTCTCTCTGTGTGTCTCTCATGAATAAATAAAATCTTTTAAAAAAAGAATCTAATGTTTGTGTCATCCGAATCACAGAAGGAAAGGAGAAGGAGTGGGGATAAAAAAGTATTAGAATAAACAATGGTTGAAAAATGTCAAATTTGACTCAACATGCAAACCTACAATTTAAGAATCTGAGTGAATTGCAAGTACCATAAATCTAAAGAAATGCACACCAAGAAACATAATAGTTAAACTTCTGAAACTAAAGACAACGGTTTGAAAGCAGCCAAACAGAATAACACCTTACCTATAGGGGAAAAAAATTCTAATGTCACCAGATTTCTTATTAGAAACTATGGAGAGCATAAGAAGGTAGCAGAACATTTTTCAAGTACTGGAAGAAAAGACCTGTCAACCACTAATTCTGTATCTGGTAAAGCTATTGGGAATGAAGGAAAAATTAAGCCACTTTTAGATGGATGAAAAATCAGAGTATTGTTATAATAATTACCCTTAAAGAATAGTTAAAGGAAGCACTCTAAAAAACAGAAATGGTAAAGGGAAAAAAAAGGTGGAGGGAATCTTAGAATATCAGGAAGAAAAAAACAGAACAAAATGGATGAATAAGATAGACTTACTTTTTCCATATGAATGTTCTTTTTTCTTTTGAGTATAGTTGACACACAATGTTACATTATTTTCAGATGTACAGTATAGTAATTCAACAAGTTTATACAATTCAACATGTTCACCACAAGTGTAGCTACCATCTGTCCCCATACATAACTATTACAGTATCATTGGCTATATATTCCCCATGTTGTTTCTTATTCATTCCATAACTGGAAGCCTTTCAACCATTTTTCCCACCCTCTACCCCTTCTCCTCTGGCAACCATCACTTTGTTCTCTATATTAACAGGGCTGATTCTGCCTTTTGTTTGTTCATTTTTTAAAGATTCCTCATGGTATTTGTCTTTCTCAGCTTCATTTATCTTCCTTAGCATATACCCTCCAGGTCCATCCATGTTATATCAGTTGGCAAGATTTCATCCTTTTTTATGCCTGTGTAATATTCCACTGTGTGTGTATGTGTGTGCACACACATGCGCACGTGTGTGTAGCACCTTCCTTATCCATTTGTTTATCAATGGACACTTAAGGTTGCCTCCATATCTTGGCTATTGTAAATAATGCTGCAATAAACATATGAGTACATATTTTTTTCCAAATTAGTGTTTTAAATCTTCTTTGGGTGAATACCCATAGTGGAATTATTAGATCATATGGTATTTCTATTTTTAATTTTTTGAAGAATCTCCATACTGATTTTCAGAGTGGCTGTATCAACTTGCATTCCCATCAACACCATATGAGTGTTCCTTTTTCTATACATCTTGGCCAGCACCTGTTGTTTCTTGTCTTTTTTATGTTAGCCATCTAACAGATAAAAGGTGATATCTCACCGTGGTTTTAATTTGCGTTTCCCTGATGATTAGTGATATTGAGCATCTTTTTATGTGTCTGTGGCCATCTGTGTGTTTTCCTCGGATAAGTGTCTTAGGTCCTCTGCCCATTTTTTAAAAGTATTTTTTGCTTTTTGGTGTTGTGTAAGTCCATAATATATATAGTTGGATTTAAACCCCAGAGTGGATTTATCATTTGCAAATATCCCATTTAGTAAATTGCCTTTTGCTTTGTTGCTGATTTCCTTTGCTGTACAAAAGCTATTTATTTTTATTTAGTCCCAATAGTTTATTTTTGCTTTTGTTTTCCTTTCCTTAGAAGACATATTTGGAAAAATGTTGCTATGGCTTATAACAGAGAAATTACTGTCTATGTTCTCTTCTAGGATTTTTTTTTTATGGTTTCAGGTCTCACATATAGTTCTTTAATTGACTTTGAGTTTATTTTTGTGTAAAGTGTTGAAAAGTGGCACAGTTTCATTTTTATATGTAACTGTCCAGTTTTTCCATCCCCATTTATTGAAGAGACTGTCTTTCCCCCATTGTATATTCTTACCTCCTTTTCATAGATTAATTGACCATGTAGTCATGAATTTATTTCTGGGTACTCTGTTCTGTTCCACTGATTTATGTTTCTATTTTTGCGCTAGGACCATACTGTTTTGATTATTATAGCTTTGTAGTATATCTTGAAATCTGGGATTATGATACCTCCAGATTTTTTGTTCTTTCTCAAGATTGCTTTGGCTATTCAAGGTCTTTTGTGGTTCCCTACAAACTTTAGTATTATTTGTTTTGGTTTTGTAAAAAAATGCTTTTGCTTTTGGTATTTTGATTGGGATTACAATTGAATCTGTTGATTGCTTTGGATAATATGAACATTTTAAGAGTATTAATTCTTCCACTCCATGAACATGGAATATCTTTTCATTTGTTTGTGTCATTTTCTGTTTCTTTCATCATTGTTTTATAGTTTTCAAAGTACAGGTCTTTTACCTCATTGCTTAGAAGTTTATTCCTGGGTCTTTTATTCTTTTTGGTGCAATTGTAAATGCTATTTTCTTAATTACTCTTCTTTTTTTTTAGTTTCTTTAAAATTCAAAATAGCCAACCTATAGTACATACTTTGTTTCCAGTAATTCATCAGCTGCATATAATACCCAGTGCTCATCACATCACCTGCCCTCCTTAATTAACGCCCATCACGCAGTTACCTCATCCCCCTTTCTGCCTTCTCTCTACTAACCCTCAGTTTGTTTCCTATAGTTAAGAGTCTCGTATGGTTTTTCTTCTTCTCTGATGACTTCCTATTAAGTTTTTCCTCTCTTTCTTATGACCCTCTGTGCTGCTTTCTATATTTTACATATGAGAGAAACCATATAAGTATCTTTCTCTGATTGACTTATTTCGCTCAGCATAATACATTCCAGTTCTAACCATGTCACTGTAAATGGGAAGTATTTATCCTTTCTGATGACTGAGTAATATTTTATTGTATGTATATACCACATCTTTATTTCTCTTTCTGCTACTTTGTTATTAACATATAGAAATGCTCCTGATTTCTGGATATTAATTTTGTGTCCTGCTACTTTACTGGACTCCTTTTACTTTTAGTTTTTTTGCGGAGTTTTTAGGAGTTTCTATGTATAACATCATGTCATCTGCATCAAGTGACATTTTAACTTCTTCTTTATCAACATAGATGCATGCCCCTTTTTCCTTTTCTTGTGTAATTGCTCTGGCCAGGACTTCCAGTACTGTGATGACTAAGAGTGGACTTCCTTATCTTATTCCTGATCTTAGAGGAAAAGCTGTCAGGTTTGTTTTTTTGTTTTGTTTTGTTTTTACCATGGGGTATCTGTTAGCAGTGGGTTTTCCACATATGGCCTTTATTATGTTGAGATATGTTCTCTCTAACTCTACTTTGTTGAGAGTTTTTTTTTCATGAGTGAATGTTGAATTTTGTCAAATACTTTTCTGCACTTATTGAGATAATTATATGATTTTTATCCTTCAATTTGTTGATGTGGTGTATCACATTATTTACAAATATTGGACCATCCTTGCATCCCTAGAATAAATCCCACATGATCACAGTGAATGATCTTTTTAATGTTTTGTATGTAATTTGCTAATACCTTGTTGAGGTTTTCTTCATCTGTGTTCATCAGAGATATTGGCCAGTAGGTTTCTATTTTGTGGTGTTTCTGTCAAGTTTTGGTATCAAGGTAATTCTGGCCTCATAGAATATTATTTGGAAGCTTTCCTTCCTCTCACATTTTTTTTGAATAGTTTAAGGATAATTGTGAATTTTCTAAATTATGTTTGATGGTTGAAGCAAAAAGTACAACACTGCAAAATGCTTATAGGGAATGTAGAGGAAATATTTATGATGATCTTATACATGGGGTAGGATAAGGAATCTAAAGCGAGGTAAGCTTTCTGTATTTCACTCAAACTGGTAAAATGTTGACACTAGCACACCATGGTAAGTTATGTGAATAAAATGTAATACTTAGAACAATCACTAAAACACTATGCAAAGAAATACACTCAAAAACCCCAGATACATCAAAAATAGAATTCCAAAAATATTCAAGTAACATTCAAAGGGGCCAAAAAAGAAATCAGAGAAATTTTTTAAAGAAAACATAGAGAAAATAAGCAACAGACAAAAAATAAATGATAGACCTAAACCCCAAAATATCCATAATTGCAGTAAGTATAAATGGTAAAGATATACCAGTGAAAAGACAGAGATTTGTGGGTAATTTAAAAAAAAAAAAAAAAAAAAACATGACCCAACTATGTGCTGTCTACAGTAACCTAAATTCAAAATAATTGTTTTAGGTACATTGAAAGTAAAAGTACTTTAAAAAGCCATGAAAATATAAATCAAAAGAAGTCAGGACTGGCTGGATTAATATTAGCTAAAATAGAGTTTAGAGCAAAGAAGGGATATAATGAAAAAGGGCCTGTCTAGCAGGAAGACATGGCAATTCCAAATATGTGTAACAATTTAGTTGCAAAATATGTAAAACAACTCTAATGGAAGTGAAAGGAGAAATCAGAGTCCACACTTATATTTGGAGACTTAAACAGCCCTCTCTCAATATTGGATAGAACAACTAGTAAGGAAATCAGTAAGGATTTGAATAACTCAGCCACACTATCAACCAACAGAATCTAATTGATATTTATAGGACACTTCATTCAGCAACATCTAAGTATACGTTCTTTTCAGTTCTCATTAAAGATATACCAAAACAGTCATTGTCTTGCACCAAAAAGAAACCTTAACGTATTTAAAATAATTGAAATCATAGAGTATGTTCTCTCACCACAACTGAATCAAATTAGACATTAATAACAGAAAGGTAGCAAGAAAATATCCAGACACTTGGAAACAACACATTTCAAAATATCCATGGGTCAAAGACACAAAATAAATACTTTAAAGGAAAATTAAAACTCAACATAACTAATGGGACACACCTAAAGCAGATGAAGAGGGAAACTTATGGTGCTAAACTCTTATATCAGAAAGTAATAAAAGTTTAGAATCCATCAAAGCTCCAACATTAAGATGCTAGAAAAACAAGAGCAAAGTAAACCCAATACAAGCAGAAAGAAGGAAAAGAACAAAGATGAACAAGGAGAAAGAGAAAATCAATGTAAAAAAAAAAAAAAGCTAGGTAAAAAAAAATCAAAATAGACAAACTTCTAATTAAACTGACACAGAAAAGAGAGAGGACACAACATATATCTGGGCTGAAACAAGTGATGGCATGTCAGATACTGCAGGTATCAAATGGAAAATAATGGAACACAATGGATAACCCTACATGCAAAGTCTGACAATTTAGATGAAGTAAGTCAATTCCCCAAAAAACACAAACTGCCACAACTCACTCAACATGAACTAGACAACTCGAGAAGCCCTACAAATAGTAAGGAAATTCATTTCAAAATTTTAAACCTTCCTAAAAAGAAATCTCCAGGCCCAGATAGTTTCACTGAAGAATGATACCAAACTTAAAAATAAAAACAAAAACAAACCAACACCCACCCCCCCGCAATTTTGCCCAATCTCTTCAGAGAATACAAGAGAGTGAAATGCTTCTTAATTAATTTTATGAATCAGCAGTATTATTTTGATACCCAAACCAGAAAAACCACACCCAAATGCACACATAGAACATGACAGGCCAGTATTCCTCATAAGTACAAACATGGAAGGCCTTAACAAATTGTTACCAAATAGAATTCAGCAATATATTTAAAAGAATTATACATAGTGATCACATGGGATTTATGCCAGTTATGCAAGGCTGGTTCAGTATTCAAAAATAAATCATTGCAATCAAGCATATTAACAGCCTAAAGCAGAAAAGTCATTTGATCAGATCAATTGATGTAGAAAAGTTGTTAGGCAAAATCCACACCCATTCCTAAAAAAAACTGTTGATAAATTAGAAATAGAGCTTTCCCAATTTGATGACTAGTGTGTACAAAAACTATGGCTCACATCATATTCAGTGGTGCCACACTGAGTGTACTCCCCCCAGGTGTGGTTATAAGGCAAGGGTGTCCATTCCCCCCACACCCCTTCAACACAGCACTGGGATTTGTAGCCAGCACCAAATGGGGCTGGGGAGGAACTAAAGGTACACAGATAGGAAAAGAAGAAAAATAATTTTGTATTTGCTGTTGACATGATGATCTACCTAGAAGATTTCAAGGAATCTATTTAAAAAAAAAAAAAAAACCTAGAATAATCTCTACAAAAAAAAAAAATTCCAAGGTCATAAGATACAAAATTAGTATACAAAAATCAACATTTTTATATAGTATGATAAACATATGAAAATTGAAATACAAATATATTTAGAGTTGCTTTAAAAAGGTATAATTTGGTATACAGCTAAGAAAATATGTTTAGGGCCTGATGTTGAAAACTCTAAAGTACTAATGAGAAAAATAATCTGAATATATGGGAAAATGTGCCATGTTCATGGATGGACAGAAGTCAGTTTTTCCCCAAACTGATGTATATGTAGGTTTAATACAATTTCTATTAAAATTGTAGATATAGAAAAGATGGTTATAAAATTTATGTGGGAAAGCAAAGGGGCTGAATCAATGTTGAAAAGAAGGACAAAGTGGGAAAAATCGGTCTACTCAATTTGAATTCTTACTGCATAGCTACAGTAAGAGAAACTCTGTGGTACTGGCATAGGGATAGGCACACAGATCAATGGGACAGAACAGAGAGCCCAGAAATAGAGCCACACAAGTATAGCCAACCAATTTTTTACAAAGATATAAAGGAATTTAACAAAGGAAGAATAATGGTCTTTTCAGCAAGCATTGCTAGAATGATTGAACATCCCTAGGCAAAAAAGTAAACCTTGACCTAAACCCTATTCCTCTTATAAAAATTAACTCAAAATATATTGGATTTAAATGGTAAATGTAAAATGATTAAACTTTCAGAAGATAGAAGAGAAAATCTCTGGGGTCAGGATTTGGTGAAGAGTGCTTAGGCATGCCACCAAAGGCACAGTCCATAAGAGAAAAAAACAATAAATTGGAATTCTTCAAATTTTAAAACTTTAGCTCTGCTAAAAAGCCTGTCAGGGAATGAAAAGACAAGCTACAGACTGCAATAAAATATTTGCCAGCCACATATTTGAGAAAGCACTCATGTCCAGGATACAGAGAGAACTCTCAAAACTGTGGTAAAAAACCCAATTCTGAAATGGGCAAAACACTGAGGAGACATTGCATGAAAGAGGACACATAGATGGCAAACAAGCACATGAAAACTAGTCAACACTCCTGGCAATCAGAGAAATACAAATTAAAACCACGATGAGATATCCCTACGTTGCTATTAGAACCGCTGAAATAAAAAGTACTGACAAATAGCAAATGCCTCCAAGGATCTGGAACACCTGGGTCAATCAGACATTGCTGGTGATAAGGTAAAATGGCCTCACTGGAAGATAGTCGGATAGTTTCTACAAACAGCAGAGCATACACTGATTGTAAGATAGCAATTCATCCCAGAGACATGAAAACCTACATCTGCACAAAATAGGCACCCACCTGTTCACAGAAGCCTTGTTCATAGTTGCCAAAAACTGGAAATAATCTGTATGTTCTTGAGTGGACAATGAGTAAACAAAGTGTGGGGTATCCATCCCATAAGAATGCTATTCTACATTATAAAGGAATGAACCATTACCTATCTGGCCCCCCTCTGGTAGACCTCTGTGGACTTATCCTGAATGGAAAGAGGCCTGTCTCAAAAGGTCACATACTGCTGTGTTTATAGAACATTCCTGAAATGACAAAATTATATACTTGAGGAACCGGTTAGTGGATATCAGGTGAGGGGAGAGGGATGTGTCCTCTAAGGGCAAGCACAGGGAGGTGTTTGTGGTGATGAGTAGTTCTGCATCCTGACTGGATAGGTGAGGCTATCTGCACATGTAATAAAGTGCCACCCCTTGTCCCCATGTCAGCCTCCTGGTTTTTCATTACACTGCACTTAAGATGTGTCTGAGGAGTCTCGATGAAAGGCACACAGATTTTCTCTGTACTCATTATCCAACTTCCTATGAATCTATAAGTATTTCAAAATAAAATGTTTTGTGTTTAAAAAGCAGTCTTCTTAGATATTGTTTTGGTCAGAGTTGTCCCCTTTCCCAAGCAGTTTGCTTTGGTCACTCCCTTGTTGTGTGTAATTTTGTGTTTGTTGGGTTGCATCAACAAATGGTTCCTTGTTTTTTAAGTAAAATCTTTATCTTGAAATTTGGCTTTTGCAAAACCTTTCTAGTTACTTTGTGGGAGGAACTAAACTTGTAAAATCAAAGGGGAGATCCTGGCTCACTAGAATGTACAAAGGTTAGAAATTCCAGGTTTTCTCTTCTGATGCTTGTCACCTACGACCTCAGGGATGAGCTTCACTGCAAGCTCAGTGGAACAAAACATGTGCTGGCTGCCCCGAGACTTGAATGCCTCCTCTTTGTATTTTTTTATGTCAGATAAGTTATTTTTTAATTATTTGATATATTATATGACTGTAGATAAAGAGATTTTATTAAAACTCTAAACATTTCTTATTAAACTTTAGATACTGCTTATAACATATTTCCCATTTTCAATCCCTTCAGGACAGATAGAGAATTGACATTTGTCTTTTCTTTCAGTGATGGATTCTGTGATACTTACAGCCAGTGATATGCTGTAATTAGCATACCACTCTGTCCCATGTTTGCATCTTGTTTTCCCACCTGGGTTTCTCCTAAGAGGGGTCATGTGAAATACTTCTGTGTCCCTCAGGATGACCACCCTGATGTGAGATCATCACCCACTGGACACACAGGAATGTGTTTGTTCTCTGGTTATTTGGTTATCCGATGCCATCCCAGGAAGAAAATCCATTGCTCAAATAGAATTGTTTATTATTAAAATTCACATTTTAGGATTATTAAGGACAGAGCTCTGATTGGAGTTGTTTCTAGTTTTGATATGAGAACAGGTTGTTTCAGTGCTTTGCAATAGTGGTCTAGTGTCTAGATTTTGTTATACACTTCCTGTGTCCTGTCACATGTTAGAAGAGTGGCCGGTGAGGCAAAGAGGTGGGAGTGCTTGCACATCCCACGTTAACTGTGGCTGTGCTAGTGCCTGAGCAGAAGGGATCCTGATCCATGGAGAAAGCAACAGGGAAATGGTTGGGTCAAAAGTCTCAGGAGCCAGCCTCCATCTGCATCTTAGAAAATGCCCTGGGCATGTGTGCACTGGCCTTTAATTCTTTGTTTTCAAATTGCATTATGCTGTTATCTAGCTTATTGAATGCTAACCATTAATATATACCTGGCTGATACCTTCATTACTGTGGCTTCATGTAGTAATATAGAGATTTTTCTCTAAAATATCAAGCATATTTGAAAGCTGTTCTTTTACATTCATGTCATTTTCAAACTTTAAAAATTAAATTTTACTTCCAGAGAGCTCTCAGAAGGTGCTTTTGTGAGTTCATTAACTGTAATTTGATAGCAATTTTTATTATTCAGAAGGTAGAATAGCTTTGTGTCCAAAAGTTCGAATTACATAATTTAAGAAAGTTGATATACCATCTCTTTTATCACAGGAAATGAAATGATTTGACTTTTTTAGACATCACAAAGGTACTTCTAAACAGTCTTGCAACTTTTCTTTTCTTTTTTTTCCTGTAAAATGGAAAAACTCTCAGGAGCACCTGGGTAACTCTGTTGGTTAGACATCTGACTCTTGATTTCAGCTCAAATAATGATCTCAGGGTTGTGGGATCGAGCCCCATGTCAGGCTCCACACCCAGTGGGGCATCTGCTGCTCTTCCTAGCCTTCCATTCCTCCCCCCTGTCATTTGCTTGCTCTTTTTAAAATAAATAAATAAATCTTTAAATAAATAAATGAAATAAAAATACTCTCCATTAAATTAGGGATCCTTTACTCTCCATCAACTTTGCTGTTAAGGACCTACTTATTTTGTCATTAAATGTTTATTTAGTTCTGGGCTTATACTTTAGGGATACATCTGAGAGTAGACAGATCAGGTCTCTGACCACATAAGGTCTACATGAGGGAGACAATAAACAAATGAATAAATAACCTGCCCACATAAGACAGCCACCAGAGAGAACTCTCCTGTAGAGTCAACCATGCCAGAACTCCTCCAGAATTACAGATGGCTAGAAACTGTATGAAGGAAATAGATTTGTGTAACATAGGTGGTGGGTAATTTGGTAGATGGTCAAGGAAGGCTGCTCCTCTCATAGGTGACATTTGCACAGATTTCAGAAGTTTAAGAATGAGCCAGCAAATACCTAGGGTCTGAGCATTTTAGGCCATAGAGGTACTTGGCTAGCTCAGAGACCCCAGAGCAAAAGAGCTAAATTTACTAGAGAAGCAGGAGGAAATAAATGGATGAGAGAGTGGTAAGTCAGGGGAAGAGTCCCTCCCAGCAGTAGGGTTGGAGAGGTGCAGAGACTAGACCCCTTGGGACTCTTTGGGTCATTTGTGTCATTTGGAATTTTATTCTGAGTGCAACGTTTATTCTGAGCATCCATTCAGTGGGGTAGGACCTGTTCCTATCAGTGACCTTGGCTGCCATGGGAAGCAGAGGCCTGGGAGGAGTCTGGCATGGTTGACTCTACAGGAGAGTTCTCTCTGGTGGCTGTCTTATGTGGGCAGGTTATCTACTCTCTCTAAAGCTCAGTTTCCTCATTTGTAATGGAGATTAATGACAGTATCTACATGAAAGTTATTGGGAGGGTTCTGTGAGAAAATGTCTGTGAAAGGCTTATGTTGGGAACAAAGCAAGTGCTCAATAATGTCATAACCATATTTGTCATCCATTGTTATAAAGATGAATAAGATTTCACTGGCTTCATGACTTAACACGGCAGTGGGCATGTAAATAGACACATAGCATGCAGTAATTCTATTGTTAGAAATACACACTAGATATACCTGGACACAATGGAAATTTGTTTTGGGGGAAAGGGTCAGAAAAGGTTACATGAAGAGTTGAGTCTACATGTGGCTGGATATCCACCAAGTGGCTCAGTGAGGGCCCAGGTACCTCCCAGCATCTCCCCCACATAACCTTTAGTCATAGCACTCCATCCCCTCCTATAGGTTAGAGCATTTCCTAAAGCCTCTGTGAAGGTGCAGACCCACACACTCAGTACCCAGAATACCAATTGTCTTATTAGTCCCAAACCTATCTTTCAGGGAGAGATAGGACCAAGGAGACATCCATGTGGCCAGGAGAGGACAGACTGTCACCTGGGCCATGGCTGGAGCTGGCTTGCAGGAGCAGGGGTCTTGGGCCATGGGAGGCAGTAGAGGGCTCCAGGAGCGCCTCCACAAGCTGGAAAGTTCCACCATTCCCCTGAGACAAACACTTGCTTCAAAGTGGCCTGTATCTGGCCACAAACTGATGGTGAAGACACTGTCTTCCTCTGTTAGGATAGAAAGATAATGATGTTTAATTCAAAGTCCTTTGGTAACTGAGACTCTCAGTAAAGTACAGTTGTGGCTGTTTTTCTGTCCATGCTTGGAAAAATCCTCAGGGGAGAAAAAAGGTTCCCAAAGAATTTAAAGAAATAAAGGGTTTGGGGAGGGAAGGTGCAGATGATCACACACGTTCTCTGCTTCCCCTCAGGAGTTGGTTGCTTTCGTGATCTTAGACATCCCTTCCTTCTTTCTCCCGAACACAGCCTCTTACCATTGAATGAGGCTTGGTCTAGATGTTAGTATTTATAACAGAAAGTACAAAAACTTACCTTTTTAAACCTATGTCAACTCGATTAGAGTAAGATCCATTCAGTCATCAGGTATCTCTCCACAGCTTTCTGTCATAGTGTTTGATTGTTAAGTCACAGAATGTGAACTAGAGCTTTCATCTGGAGAATACCCTAGACTTGAAAGCAAAACCACTCCTCAATTTAATATTTAACTAATTATTGTGTAATATTGCTTATAAGATGATATAGTCACAACCTGTCACTTGTTAATGAGTCCTATACCTTGTAATCACTGCCTTTAAGAACATAAATGAAAACCAGACATCACCAAAGCAGGTTTTATACAACCAAGAGAGACGTCACAGTAATTCAGGGCTTGATTTAAAAGGGAGAGCTCCTCAGACCCTAATTCAAAGGCTGTTTCATCTCTGTCCACAAACACATTTGAAATATCAGATCAGAAACAGTGAGAGTCTAGGGTACAGACAGCAGCAAGGAGTGAGGCAGCAACCCCGCGGCAGCAGAGGGGATGGAAGAATGTGGAATGCGGAGCCGGGGATCACAGGACGGCTGGCGTTTGAAGCCACATCATGAAGGTGTGAATAACCCTGCAGATATGGTACAGCAGAAGCAGCTCTGGACTTTAGATCCAAAGGGCTTTAAAAACTCCCGAACTACAGAAAGCCCAGGATCAAGAGGTAGAGACCTTGCTTTGCTCCCTTTGTGACCAGACCATTGCTTTAAATCTCCCAGCTTCGGTTTCCTTATAAAATATGAAGGGTAGTAATTAGTGTTGTTTATTTATTTGTTTATTAAGACTTTATTTATTCATGAGAGACACATAGAAAGAGGCAGAGACATAGAGGGAGAAGCAGGCTCCCTGCAGGGAGCCCAATGTGGGACTGGATCCCAGGACCTCAGGATCACAGCCTGAGCCAAAGATAGACGCTCAACCACTGAGCCACCCAAGCATCCCTAATGAGTGTTATTTAAATTATGTGAAAAAATATTTAGGAAAAATGCTCTGTCTAAAAAGCACAATGTGAATGTTAACTTTCTGAACCTCTTTTCCTGCCTTTTGATGGGCTATTTAATTATTGGCTAGTCATTGACTTTCCCTGAGACTTTGTTTCCTCCCAAATTGAGAATGATAACTATTCTATTTGCCTCTTTCATACTAGTAAGATGATGCTCTTAAAGTGCTATGTGTTCTGTACATATCATGTAAGTAGTTGGTGTCATTATCACTACATTACAGAACAACCTACAAATTGCAAAAATGGTCCAGAGACATCAAAAAAAGGTTAAATGTCATCAGTACACTTTATTTAAGAAAGAAGAGAACTGCTGTACAATTAATTTCCAAAACTTTCTCTAAATAGTCATTCTAAAACAAGTTTCTATGCTTGAAGCATTGAGCATTAAATGTCTGAGAAATTTGCTCTTGTAAGTTATCTTATTTCCCAATTGTGCCAGAATGAATTGTTTTGTATATAAGGGTCAAACAGGGGAGGTTCTAATTAAGTGCAAATTACAATGAAATTAATGAATGACACCATTTTTTAGACTTTAAAATGGGCTCTGTGAGAATGCAGTGTGGGCTCAGATTGATTATAATTCTGATCTTTTAGGTTGTGAATCAATATTATATAGCATTAAAACTCAAATAAAAAATAAGTGAAGAATCAAGTAGGAAGAACGCTCATCTCTCAGTTGGTTCAACCTCTCAGATGATGACTTAAAATCTGTTAAATGCTAAGACTGTAGTTGTCTTTATTGTTCACTATATTCCAAAATAATTGCACATGTAATTAGTATTAGTTAATGACAGATATTAAACTACACTACTCACAAGTATACTAGAATGTCATAAATTGTCCAAATATAATTGCAGACTTAAGGTTTTATTTCATTTTTTGCAGACAAACTGCAGACTATAAATGAATGAACGTTATATTACCAGAGTTTTTATTAAATTAAAAACTGTTTGATTCAGCATTTTCTGATCCATCCCCAGTGGAAGAAGGTGGACCAGGTGGGCTTCCCTCCTCAGGTAGTACTAGCCAAGACTGTGACTGAGAAGCTTACTAGCACTTGATGGCCTAAAGAAGCTTTCTCAGTTCAGGACCAGGTATCCCTCACCTTGGAACCAGTGACACAGAGTAGCCTAGGGAAACACCTTCTGTCCCCACAGATAGCCATAGCAAGGATAGAGTAGGAGCCTGTGCAGACCCCATAGAACGGAGGAGACCTGAATAGCTCTGCAAAATAAATTATCATTAGAGCTACAGACACAAAAGTCGGCTAGACCTTATACATAAAGCCTAGCTTTGCCTGCTAGAATAAAGTATCTAAATAGGATCAGGAGTTTCAACATAATATCCAGAATGTCCAGAATACAATTGAAAATCATACCATACCAAGAACCAGGATGAGAAATCAGTCAACTATAGCCAACATTGCAATGAATCAGATGTTGAAATTGCCTGGTACGCATTTTAAAGCAGCCCTCATAAAAGTGCTTCAACAGCAATTTATTAATTCTTTTTAAACAACTGAAGAAATAGAAAAATCTCAGCTAAGAAGGAATAAAAAAAATAATACATAGAAATTAGTGAATTGAGATATCCAATAATCAAAATTAATAGATGGGTGGATGAGCTCAGTAGAAGAATGGAGATGACAAGGATAGAATATAGAATATAGTGAATATGAGGACAGATCAACAAAATTTACTCAGTCTGAACAACAAAGGAAAAATAGACCTACAAAAGAGGTCCTCCACAATCTGTGATCTAACATTCAGGTAGTTGGGATGCCAGCAGGAAAGGACCAAGAGAGTGGGACTGGAAAAGCCTTCTGGGAAATAATGGCTAAAACCTTCCCAGACTGGAAAACCCCCACCAGTCTGTAGATTCAGGAAGTGGAGTGGATGGCAAAGAAGATAAAAATCAAATAAATCAATTCAAAGATGTATCATACTTATAAAAGGTAAAGCAATATTAAAGCTCTTCAGGCTGACAAAAGGAGCTTCCAGTTTTGGTAATTCTGTATCTACATCTGGCAAAGATGTCCTTCAGGAATGAAGAGGGCAACACAGAGAGCCTGTCATTACAACACCTGTCCTTGAAGCATGGTCTACCAAGGCCCTCCAAACACAAAGGAAAGAGCAGAGAAGGAGGTTTGAGGCTGCATGAAGGAAAGAAGAAAGAGATAGGTTGGATGAAAGTAAACAGTACAGATTCCTTCTCCTATGAGTTTCTAACGTTATATTTGGAATCTGAAGAAAAAATTATAATACCATCTGAAGTGCTAAGTGTATGGAGAGGGGTACTTAAGACATTTATATTTAAGCAGCGAGGAAGGGAACAGACTCTCCATACTTCATCTGAATAGTGGGGTGTTGATACAAGTTATTTATGTCTACTGTAATAATTAGAGAAAGCACTAAGAAAACTACACAAAATGGTATACTAAAGACCATTATAAATAAAGATGGAATCCTAGAAATCATTCAATAAACCTATAGTAAGGCAATAGAAGTGAAAGAAAAAACAAGAGAGTGAATAAACAATCTAAATGCACCAATTAAGTGATAGAGATTGGCAGAGAGGATGTCAGAACTGCCTAACTACAAAAGCCACTTCAAACATAATGACATCTATATAGGTTGAGAGTAGCAAGTGGAAAGTTATATCATGCAAGCACCATTTAAAAAAAAAAGCAGGACTAAAAAAAATTAAAAAAAAATAAAATAAAAAAAATTAAAAAATAAAAAAAAGCAGGACTAAGTACATTACTATCTGATGAGGTAGACTTTAGATCAAAGACGATTACAAAGGGAAGAACCATCCATTAATTAAGGATGAAAGTATGACTCCCACCACAGAGACATAGGCATCCTCCCTGTGTGTGCTCCAAACATCAGAACTTCAAAGTGTGGGAAACAGAAGCTGACCTGAGACAAAGGCACAGCCACATTCTATTTGGGGACTCTCACCAATTGACAGAAACAGTTGATGGCAAAGATCTGGAAGGACTGAACCATCAACCAACCAACAGGATCTAACTGACATTTTTAGAACAACTCTACCCAATACACATTCTTTTAAAGAATGGCACATTTTCCAAAATAGACCTATCTTAGCTCATAACCCCAAACCTCAGTTCAAATCTTAAAAAATTGGAATCATATGAAGTATGTTCTATGAACATAATGGAACCAAACTAGAATTAGATAACAGAAAGATAGGGGAATCTCTAAGCATGTGGATATTAAACAACATACTTTTACATAATTCATAGAGACACGATCTTAAAGGAAATAAGAGAAATACATACAACTGAATGAAAATGAAGTCAAGAAGACCAAAATGGTGGGATGCATCTAAAGATGTGCTAAGAGGAAAATTTATAGCATTATGTTTATATTAGATAAGAAGAGGGGTGCCTGTGTGGCTCAGTCGGTTGAGCGTCTGACTCTTGGTTCTGGAGGCTCAGGTCATGATCACAGGGTGACCTTGCATCAGGCTCTGTGCTCAGTGTGGAGTCTACTTGAGATTCTCTCTCTCCCTCTTCCTCTGCCCTTCCCCCTACTTGCATGCTGTCTCTCTCTATGCCCCCGGCCAAGATAAATAAGTAAATATTTAAAAAATAAAAAAAGAAATGAGGAAAGCTCCCAAATCAATAATTTAAGGATTCACTTTAAGGACCAGAAAAAGAAAAAAGAAGACATAAAAAACTAATATTAGGAATGAATAGGAGATATTACTACAGTTCCTACAACTATTAAAAAGATAATACTACAGGGGGATCCCTGGATGGCTCAGCGGTTTAGTGCCACCTTCGGCCCAGGGCGTGATTCTGGAGTCCCAGGATGGAGTCCCACATCGGGCTCCCTGCATGGAGCCTGCTTCTCCCTCTGCCTGTGTCTCTGCCTCTCTCTGTATGTGTGTGTGTGTCTCAGAGCGAGAAGCAGGCTCCATGCAGGGAGTCCGACCTGGGACTCGATCCTGGGTCTCTAGGATCATGCCCTGAGCCAAAGGCGGCACTAAACTGCTGAGCTACCCAGGCTGCCCTAAATAAAATCTTTAAAAATAATAATAATAATACTACAGGCATGATTAGATTAATTGGACCCAATTCTCAAAAACTACAAAGTACCCAAACTTAACCTACATGAGATAGTCTGAATAGCAGCACAGTCATTAAAGAAATTTAATTTGTAATTAAACTCCTTCTCCCTAGAGTCCTAGCCCAGATCTTGTCATTGGAGACCTTTACCAAACATTTAAAGAATGAAAACCAGGGACACCTGCATGACCCAGTGGTGGAGCGTCTGCCTTCTGCTCAGCATGATCCCCGGGTCCGAGGATCGAGTCCCACATTGGATTCCCTTTGAGGAGCCTGCTTCCCTCTCTGCCTGCTCTGCCTGTGTCTCTGTCTCTCTCTGTCTCTCTCTCTCTCTCTTTGTGTCTCTCATGAATAAATGAATAAAATCTTAAAAAAAAAAAAGAATGAAAACCAATTTTACCCAGTCTCATCCAATAAATACAAAAGTAGGTAACACTTCCCAATTCATTTTATGAGGCCAATAAAAAGGCACAAAAACAGAAACTAGCAACAGATGTGTCTAATGAATATAAATGCAAAAATCCGTAACACAACATTGGCAGATTGAATCCAGCAGAATACAAAAAGAACTTTAGATCACAACCAAGTGGATTTTATTCCAGGTATGCAGGGCTGGTTCAATATTGAAAATTGATCTATGTAATCGATCATATCAACAGACTAATGGAGAAATCTTATGAGTGTATCCATTGACACAGAGAAAGCATTTGAAAAAAATCCAGCACTCTCTCATGATAAAAATTCTCAGCAACCTGGTTAGGGGGAGTAACTTCTAGTACATTTCTTTGCAACGTTTTATGAAACTCTGTAATTATTTCACATTTGGAGGGTTTTTTTATTATTACAAATGGTATTTGGATGTGTAAAAATCAAATGACGATATGGTTTCAAAGTATAAACTTCTAAATTTTGGAGATGGTCTTGCAGGGATTTGTTCACACCTCTGTTGGTGTCCCCTTATGATGCAAACTACCTGTGTTGCCAGTTCTGCTGGAACCAGACGTTTGCTATAGTGGAATCTGGAATTTCTAGAGGAAGATGGGGCAGGGCTGGAGAATGCACTGTGTTCTCCCCAGGGAAGGGGAAGAAGAGGGAGGAGGAGGTAAGCCCCATAAGAAAAGAGAATCCAGAGCTGGAAGCTCGTGGAAATGTACTCCGCACCATTTTACTAGGATTAGGAACAACTTCATGGACTGTCTGCCATCCTTTCAACTCTCCCTCGTATGTTAGTCATCTGCTGAGTTTCTCCTAATTATTTGTAGTAAATCTTACTAAGAGGATTTACATGAAAAGAAGGGTCTGGCTTGGTAGCGTTGATGGAAGAAGGGGAGGTCTGGAGGCCACATCCTATGCTGAAGCCACCATTAGAGACAGGAACCCCAGGATGCCTGAGTGGCTCAGCGGTTGGGTACCTGCCTTTGGCTTGGGCCATGATCCCGGGTTCCGGGATCAAGTCCCACATCAGGCTCTCTGCAGGGAGCCTGCTTCTCCCTCTGCCTGTGTCTCTGCCTCTCTTTCTCAGTCTGTGTCTCTCATGAATAAATAAATCTTAAAAAAAAAAAAAAAAAAGACAGGAACCCCAGAACAGAGAGAATGGCTGAGCTGAAGAAATAGTCAAAGCAATTTCTATCTCCTAGCACTGCAGCCATGAAAATGTGGCTCTCCCAGGAAATCTGCACAGGGTATAGCAGTATATGCAAAGCTTTTAATCTGCAAAAGCCACCTGGCTCTCCCACTTGCCAAAGGGAATACTACTGGGGGCAAGCATGCTGGAGCGCCTTGCCCTGTATGTTGCCTCCTTCCTATGTGTGCTCTTTCAGAAATGGGAGCTCTTTACAGAGGCACTGTGTATGCTCCATAGCACACCACCAAATGCCGGCTATGCAGAGGTGCTTAATTAAGAGCCATAATGTATTTAACAGCACCTCTCCACCCCACAGTGCCCAGGCATGTGTGCTGAGAAAGCAAGTGTCCCCTACCCCTGGTTCAGGGTCTTTGGAGACAGGGACTATCACATATCCCCCAGCCCATCCTTTGGGTCATGCCAGCATTGGAGCAGATGGGCTTCTGGCTTCCAGGGTAACACACTCATTCCCCTTCTGGCCTTTTCTCTTCCACTCTCAGGAAATATGTATTTCCCCAAGGCAGAGAGGAGAAGCAGCCTGAGTACTTAGTATTTATAAACCCTTTCACCTTGAAATTGCTTTACAAATTTTTAAACTTCACATTACTCTTTGGGAGAAGAAAGAGGTAACATATAATATTCAATTTCACACTTGGGAAACAGAAACAGTAAGGTTAAGTAACTTTTGCAAGGCCAGGTAGCGTATCCGTTAGAAAGAAATTTGTAACTATATAATTCTGTTCTCAGGCTTTTTTCAAATGTGTTCTAAAATAAAAAACTTCTGAACTCAAAGTTTACCTTTGTCTCTATTGAGTAATAAATTAAGAGTTCAAAATGAGAAAGTAAATAATGTGCTGAGTTATCGACATAAATTTGTATGATTACTGTAGAAATCATAGGGTACTTTTCTGAAATACTAGACAAAATCTTTATGTCTTAAATATGAGCTCTTAAAAAATATGGTATTTGTTGCTTAAAATAAACTTGCGAGGGCTGCTCCAATGTCTTGCTGATTTAACAAGTGCAGAAGTTGAAAAAGAGTACTTCAGTTTTCTTTATTCACACAGTAATAACAAAATGAGAGAAATCAGTGAGAGAATTAGATCTGTTTTGTTGACCTAATGATAATATAACTTTTCATTATAAAACCTGAATTTCTAACTGTACTCTATTATTGAAGGTTGAGTATTGTAAGGAGACAGTTCACACTTTTAGAAAGTAAAGCCCAGCATATTAAGTAGCCATTCTATTGCACTGTCAGCTTATTGTATCTGAGCAGAATTTATTTGTTGTGTGCCCAGAGGTGAGGTCAAGAGAAAACTTTTTATGTGATTGCATTCACATCTTCTGAAGTGAGGTTCCTTACAATGTACTCTGTCACGCTATGGTGACAAGGAGACTCAGACACAGTGAAATAGTTCTATAGAAAAGCTCAGAAGAGCTGCTCCTGGTCCTCAGATTGCTGGCTTCCATGAGGCGATTCAGAGACATAGGCTCACTCCACTCTGCCATTCCGTCCACTGCTTTGGAAGGGAGGATGAGCTTGGAGGAGTGCCTCTCTAGTGAATCCTGGCCTGGAAGTGACACACATCATCCCTGCCAGCATTGCACTAAAGGGAACTTGTCATGTGGCCACACCTACCTGAGAAAGGGCCTGGACATATGGTTTCTGGCCAGGGAGTGGCTTCCCCAGGTGGAAACAAACAAAAAAAGGATTTTGGTGGACAGCCACCCCAGCTGCCGTGGAAGCTTATTTCAGCTGCATTTGCTTATACTTTCCTCCTTAGCTGTATTCTTTCCCCCAAAATATGGGCTTACAAAAGTACTTTAAGGAGAAAAATAGTTATAGAAAGTAGTTCTAGAAATTAGTTCTAGAAGAATAGTTCTAGAATTCACTTTCAGTTGGTAGAGGAATTGGTTTTTCTGATTAGAGTTTAGTCAAGAAAGAAAATTTGCTAGGGCATTTGGAAATTCCACAAAAATGTACCAGAGAGATAGAACAATGCAGGGTTAAGGATAGGAGTCTTTGGGTGCCACTCCTGGGAGTTTCACAAGCTGAGATCATGGCCGCAACAAAAGGTTTTGACAAATTTAACATTTAAAAAAAGTTTTCCAATTAAAATGACACAAGATTCTGTAATTAAGGAATCTATAATTAAGGACCCCCTTAAGTGATCACTAATACCATCAATAACATTACTGTGATTTCAAAACTTCGGTCTATCCCTTGTCTTCCACACTCTAACATAAATAACCAGTAGAGACACAAGCCCCAGGAAGAGAGGGCAGCTGTACTGAGGAGCCCTCTGCTCCCAGCAACTCAACCCAAAGCCATCCAACTTGGCAGTTGCCGAAACCAAGACCATTGGAAGAAAAAAAAAAACTGCCAGTGCCAGCCTGAGAGTATATGGTCGGTAGTCTTCCCCCCTGTAAGTCTGGCCATGAATGACATCTGATTTGAAACCACAATTTACTACTGTAATAAAGTTTCTAAAATTACTGCAGAAGGAATTCAATTGTATTGAACAGTCAATTGATTCTGGGCTGAAACATGCTTACATCACAAAATAATGACTGGTTTGAGAAAAATAAGGTTGTATTCAGGCGCCAATATCTCAGAGCAAGAGGGATACTATTAAAATTCTTTAGGGGGAAATAAATTGCTGATCTTCTAAGTATGCTTGAAGCCATATCACCTTCTACCAGCACAGCATCCTGTGAGACAAGGTAGGAATTCTCACGTCAGAGGGAAAGAGTCTCAGAATCTGAGAAGTAATTGGCCAAGAACATATTAGCCTAATACCAGCACCCAGTTTGTAAGGATCTTCATGCTACTTCAAGCAAAAAGTGACAGCCACTGTATTGACAGAGACTTTGTTTTTTAAGGATTGTATTTAGAGGGAGGCTTACTAAAATCTATTAATTCTGATCAGTTAATGAACAAAGTTAAGAGTTTTGGATATTAAGATAGATGGTAGATACAAACAAAAAAATTGGAAATAGCAACTCAGCTATAGGCATTTTTTTACTTATGGGATAGTAGTGTTTTGGTTTTGATTTTTTTGGAATAACTTTTATGGCAGGTTCTGAGGCCCAATGTTACTTCTTTGCATGTTTTCATTTAAAGGAGTAAGTGAATTCTTCATTTTGTATTTTGTTAGTAAATTTTCTGGAATATTTTTATTTGGTTTAATCTATTGCATTGCACTTGTTTCTGATTTTATTCTTTGTTACTGAACCACTGCTAGGATTACAAATGAAGTTTTAAAAGATTTACACATTTAACACCTCAAAAACTTTAAAATGTAGATAGTGAGGCATATCACACTCTGGGTTCTCTGACAGCATCAGGAGCTAAGGGAAGTCACAGCTCACCACAGAGCCAGAAGACCTCCTGGTTCCACGTTTCTAGTAAACTGTCTACCACCTGGCCCAGATCTTCCCTTCACCTAACACCTCATCACTAACCACCCTTCCCTGGGTAATCCAGAGGGGTGTAAATCACAACAAAAGGTTTTTGTTCACTCATTTTGCTAGATATATTGGAAAGAAATGCCATTCATTACACACTAATCAAACTGTAATTGCCTGTCTCTGTGATAAATAGATCATGAGTAAGATAGGGCTCTGAAGTGACACTCCCGGGAACATGCCTTTCAGTCTTTACAGCCGTGACATGCTTGTGACAAGAAAGCTGGCTTGCTGTTAGAGAGACATCAGTGTTTCCCTCTATTGAAGGGAATTGATTCTTAAAATTTTCACTTGCATGGTAAATAGGCATTGGAAAAAGTATCCCTCACTGGTTGTTTACATGGCAGATAGAGGAGCAAGTTACTCTTAGTTTAAAAGGCAACCTTGTTGCCATATTGATTTAATCAGTGTTTGTGTCTACTGATCTAATGTGTAATCAGAATCCCTAAATAGGAAATGGTTTCATTCCATTGCTCTGTATTCTGGAAGAAAAGTGTGATGTTGGATTTACCATTAAAATTTACCACCATCGTGTCCACCACCAGGCACCAAAGCCAAATGTGTTATTTCTGTCCTCTCCTGAGGCTGGTTCTGCCCTACCCAAAATCCATACTTTATTTAGAATTTCTTAGTTTTTACGTAATGTCCCTTTTCCGTCCCGGGATCACGTCCAGCACCCCATGGTTACACTTGCCTTATCTACTTCAGCTCCTCCAATCTGATAGTTTCTCAGACTTCCTTGTTTTTAATGACCTCGACAGTTTTGGGCTAATGATGGTCATATATTATGTAAAATGCCCTTTAATTTGGGTTTTTCTAATATTTTTTTCTGATGGTTAGAGATTATAAATATGTGGAAAAAGGACCACAGAAGTAATGTGACATTCTCATCATATGCCCTCATCAAGGGCACACCCTGTCAACATGACTCTTCCCTGCTGATGTTGACCTTTACCACCTCACTCAAGTGTGTGTTTGGTTTCTCCACTGCAATGTTGGTGTATTTCCCCCTTTTCTTTACTACTTTTACCTATTTTAGTCCTACCAATACCACAAAGACAACCTCAGGATTCATCTCCTTCTACACATATTCCTTTGAATCTGACCAATTTTGTGAGTTTCTTAGACCATAAACAATATTGGAAACAAGACTTACTTATTGAGAACTGAGTTAGGAAGGAAGGTAGGAAGTGCTCACCTAGCTCTTAGCTGAGTGACCCACACTATGATTCCACAACATATCAGAATTATGGTCTTTCTTTTACACATGGGGGGAAACTTCAGAACTCCTCTAAGAATTGCTTTGCAGTCAACAGTAGAGGAGGGCCTTGTAGCACTGAAGGGAGGTGTGGGGAGAGATTAAATAGTCATGAGCTAGCAAATTCCAAAGGCTATTCTAGGAGTGCAGATATATATTTGAGAGGGAGCCAGTGTTTCCAGAGAAAATATTCTGGATCTGTCACTTTACTGGCCTGCCTTTGCCAACTGCCAGGATACATGATGTGTAGGTGTAGCTCTGTCTGCCACAGAGGTTGACCTCTCTGGAATCCTGCTCCCTAGAACTCTGAGCTTTTAATTGTCCATAGCCTATAATATTGCCTCTTATTTTGTCTGAAAATTTCCCCTATATTAACTTGCAGTCAGAGACCATGTCTTTTATGACTATAACCTCCAAGCTTTCACATAGAACTGAGCACTTGTGGATATGTTCTGAAAGCTCTTTCTTCTGTTTCTACCACATGTCCTATTGTGTTATCACTAGGGAGTACCTCTGCCTGTGCCATAAGGACTGAGAATTATATATCCCAAGCACCAGTCTAGTGCCTAGGACAAACCAGACCTTCTAAACAGAAATAGCAACAAAAGTCCTTCTATAGCTTGTAGAAGAAATGCAGCATACAGCAACCTCAAATTTCCATCCAAAAGACTACATTCAAGAATGAATCTTTCAGGGTGCCTGGGTGGCTCAGTCAGTTAAGTGTCTGACTTTAGCTCAGGTTGTGATCCCAGGATCCCGAGATCCCGGAATTGAGCCCTGCATCTGCTCGGCAGGGATTCTGCTTCTCCCTCTCCCTCTGCTCTTCACCCTGCTCATGTGCATATACATGATCTCTTTCTCTCACTCATTCTCTCAAATAAATAAATCTTAAAAAAGAATGACTCTGCTCATGTCAACAAGATACATAGGAAAATTTGTATTTAAAAATTATGAAGGAAGACAATTTGAGGGAGAATATAGAATCCCCCTGGACCTTGTGACCTTAGTTTTTCAGATTAGCTTCTGACAGTGTAGGATTCCACTTGATAACTTAGTTTAGTCTCAATGGGCAGCACTGTCCTGCCTAAATAATATTGGCACTTATTTTAACACAGCATCAAACTATTTTAGAGTATTAATGGAAGTATGGATTAAGATCCAGTGAAATTGTCATTTATCTTTGTAAATCATGTAATGTTTGTTTTCAACTTAGAAGCAAACATTTATATATTCAAGTGCTTATTAACCCAAAGGAAAAAAGTCTTTCACAAAGGAACATACAGTTTACTGGGTTATGTGGAAGCCTTCACTCTAGTAGTACTATCTTCAGATATTCATGGTAGTCTAGATCAGTGGTTCAGGCCAGGGGAGGATTTTATCCCTCGGGTACTTGATAACATCTGGGGACATTTTTGGTTGTCACAGCTGGGTGACAGGGTGCTATTGACATCTGTGGGTGAAGGCCAGGTGAAGGGTGAAGGATGCTGTTGAGCATCCTATAGTGCACAAACAGCCAACCACAGCAAAGAGCTATCCAGGCCAAAGGGTTAATAGTGCCAGGGTTGAGAAACACATGATTGATTATGTTGTTTCTAGTTTTTGTCTGCACACTTTCCCCTAGACCCTGAGACTTGTTTATATTTGGTTGAATCTGAGAGATGTTAAGTTACCCCAGAGAATGTGACCCTAGGTCAACCTAAGAATGAAACTACTAGAATGTTCTAGAATGAATTCTAGAACAGTGGTTTGAACATGAAGACCTTTTATTCCATGACCAAAAACTTTAAGGAGTCCCACATAATTATGGATTTCATATCATCCAACAATTGAGAAAATGCATAATTGTTCTAGTGCATATGTGTACATGCACACACACACACATATAGTGACTATGGATTTAGTGCAATATTTATAGTAATTTCTATTTTGTTAATCACAACATTCAAAAAACAAAAACATACGTACCTGTGTGAGGCCTGTTATATATTGTCTCTAGTTAGTGCTTGGTTGCATATACATTTGATGGCCGCTGGAAGGAAATCTCTGTCCTCACAAGGGTAAATGGCTTACAGCTTGGGGATGGGGATAATTAATGAGGATTCCTTTGAGACATAGGTGACCTAGAAAATACTCACATCTGTAGCTAAACAAATGGTCAGTCTGGGATATAGAAGGGATATCTTGAATCCACACACAGTGAATGACTGCTTATTAAACGTCTGTAAATGAAGGTGTGGGCTCTCCCCTACTTTTTATGCCTTATTGCCTGTCATTTAAGGAATCTGGCTGCTGAGGCATCAGTCTGCTTTCTTTAGAGTAGGAGCTTGGGAGAGAAGCCAGTGGATAGAGGAGATTATTGCCAAGACTCTGAATCTTCTGGGACCATCTGTGTCCACTTTTTCAAAGAGCAGATTGTGAAATGACAGGAGTGTAGGACATGGAGGCTAATAGAGATGTGAACGAGAAGACTCTAGGAAGTCAGAGAGGGGACTGGTGCCAGTGGGAATTGCCCATCAGAAGATTAAGTGTCCTGGCAGCAGGACTGAGAGGATGAGGTGACAAATGGCCTTTTTCTCTGGGAAGGAAGCCAATGACATGTGAGAGTTGTGGCTTGGCTTCCAGATCTTAGATCATTTTTCCTTACTCACAAAATTAAGGCCCACATTCCTTCCAGGAAACTAGCTAGAGCAAACAGATCAAGAGACAGCCAAGTAGAAGAGCCTCAGATGTGGTAAGGGAGTAAGAAGATGTAAATCAGCTATTTGGCAGTTGTACCCACCACACTCTGGCCTTGAAGATTTTGCTTTGGCTCCCAAACTAGAGGCACTTTTATGGCTCTGCCACCAGACTTTGAAATACAGCATCATATCCTGGATGAACCTCAGGATAACTTTTATTTTGATAATTTTCGTTCTCAATTTGTATTTTCTGCTTTTTCATTGAGTAGTGTATCAGTTAGCTATCACTGTGTAACAAACCACTTCCAAACTTAGTGGTTTCAAAGTTGTGATTTCTCATGGGATGTCTATGGGATGGTTAGGTTGTTCTGCTGACCTGAGCTCACTTACACATCCATGGTCATGGATAGCAGGATGCCTGGGAATGGCTGATCAAGGATGACCTCAGATAGACTCATTTCTCCTCCACATGTCTGCCATATCCTTCCATAGGCTCACATAGGCATGTTTTCACAGTAGGGATCCAAGAGAGAAGGGAGAAACTCACAAGTGCTTTTTCAAGCTGCCACTTGTGTTACATTTGCTACTGAAGCACTGTGAAGTAAGTCACATTGCTGAGTCCAGCATCCATAAAAGAGGACATTACTCCAGAAAGTAGATACAGGGAGGCAGATATGTACCAGAACTGGTGAAATACTATGTAAGCCAGTTGATACCTATTAGTAGTCAGAATGACTTTTCTCCTGCATATTCTTTTTTAAAAAAAATATTTTATTTATTCATGAGACACACACACACACAGAGAGAGAGAGAGAGAGAGAGAGAGAGAGAGAGAGAGAGGCACAGACACAGACAGAGGGAGAATCAGGCTCCACACAGGGAGCCTGACATGGGACTCGATCCCAGGTCTCTAGGATCACACCCTGGGCTGAAGGCAGCACTAAACCGCTGAGCCACCCGGGCTGCCCTCTCCTGCATATTTTTTTTATTTTTGATAGTGTTGCTTTGGAGAAAAGCGCATTATTTAATCTACTTAGTGGTTGAGATCCATCTCACTGGACATCTTCAGTAGGCATTTTTTTTTATAAATTAATTTTTATTGGTGCTCAATTTACCAACATACAGAATAACACCCAGTGCTCATCCCGTCAAGTGTCCCCCTCAGTGCCCGTCACCCATTCACCCCCCCGCCCTCCTTCCCCTCCACCACCCCTAGTTCCTTTCCCAGAGTTAGAAGTCTTTATGTTCTGTCTCCCTTTCTGATATTTCTCACACATTTCTTCTCCCTTCCCTTATATTCCCTTTCACTATTATTCATATTCCCCAAATGAATGAGAACATATACTGTTTGTCCTTCTCCGGTTACTGTGGCCAAGTTCAAAAAGGGTGTTGCCTGAGTTCTCCTCTGGGATTTTGATGGAATCTTGTCTCACATTTAGATCTTTCATCTATTTTGAGTTTATCTTTGTGTATGGTGCAAGAGAGTGGTCCAGTTTCATTATCCTGCATGTGGATGTCCAATTTTCCCAGCACCATTTATTGAAGAGACTGTCTTTCTTCCAGTGGATCGTCTTTCCTCCTTTATCGTATATTAGTTGACCATAAAGTTCAGGGTCCACTTCTGGGTTCTCTATTCTGTTCCATTGATCTATATGTCTGTTTTTGTGCCAGTACCACACTGTCTTGATGACCACAGCTTTGTAGTACAGCCTGAAATCTGGCATTGTGATTCCCCCAGATATGGTTTTCTTTTTTAAAATTCCCCTGGCTGTTCGGGGTCTTTTCTGATTCCACACAAATCTTAAAATAATTTGTTCTAAGTCTCTGAAGAAAGTCCATGGTATTTTGATAGGGATTGCATTATACGTGTAAATTGCCCTGGGTAACATTGACATTTTCACAATATTAATTCTGCCAATCCATGAGCATGGAATATTTTTCCATCTCTTTGTGTCTTCCTCAATTTCTTTCAGAAGTGTTCTGTAGTTTTTAGGGTATATTTTGAGAACCATTTGAATGGTAAATGGTTCTCCAACCTTTTATTTTCAGGTTGTAGGTGTCCTTCTGTCTAAAATGAGTCTCTTGTAGACAGCAAATAGATGGGTCCTGCTTTTTTATCCAGTCTGAAACCCTGCGCCTTTTAATGGGGTCATTAAGCCCATTCACGTTCAGAGTTACTATTGACAGATATGAGTTTAGTGTCATCATGATATCTATTTAGTCCTTGTTTTTGTGGATTGTTCCACTGAACTTCTTCTTAAAGGGGAATTTTAAGAGTCCCCCTTAAAATTTCTTGCAGAGCTGGTTTGGAGGTCACATATTCTTTCAGTTCCTGCCTGTCTTGGAAGCTCTTTATCTCTCCTTCCACTTTGAATGAGAGCCTTGCTGGATAAAGTATTCTTGGTTGCATGTTCTTCTCATTTAGGACCCTGAATACATCCTGCCAGCCCTTTCTGGCCTGCCACGTCTCTGTGGAGAGGTCTGCTGTTACCCTAATATTCCTCCCCATGAAAGTCAGGGACTTCTTGTCTCTTGCTGCTTTAAGGATCTTCTCTTTATCTTTGGAATTTGCAAGCTTCACTATTAAATGTCGAGGTGTTGAACGGTTTTTGTTGATTTTAGGGGGGGATCTCTCTATTTCCTGGATCTGAATGCCCGTTTCCCTTCCCAGATTGGGAAAGTTTTCAGCTAGGATTTGTTCAAATACATATTCTGGCCCTCTGTCCCTTTCGGCGCCCTCGGGAACCCCAATTAAGCGTAGGTTTTTCTTCCTTAGGTTATCATTTATTTCCCTTAATCTGTCTTCATGGTCCCTTAATTGATTGTCTCTTTTTTCCTCAGTTTCCCTCTTTGCCATTAACTTGTCTTCTATGTCACTCACTCGTTCTTCCACCTCGTTAACCCTCGTCGTTAGGACTTCTAGTTTGGATTGCATCTCATTCAATTGATTTTTAATTTCTGCCTGATTGGATCTAAATTCTGCAGTCATGAAGTCTCGTGAGGCCTTTATGCTTTTTTCTAGAGCCACCAGTAGCTGTACAATAGTGCTTCTGAATTGGCTTTCTGACATTGAAGTGTAATCCAGATTTTGTAGCTCTGTGGGAGCGAGGGCTGTTTCTGATTCTTTCTTTTGAGGTGAGGTTTTCCTTCTAGTCATTTTGCTCAGTGCAGAGTGGCCAAAAACAAGTTGTATTGGAACACGGGGGAGTATCACTGGTCCGTCCAGCTGGTCTTCTGGGGGAGGGGCCTGCTGCGCTGATTTTCAGGTGTTAGCACTTGGGGGAGCTGCTCTGCCCCTGCCTGCTGCAGGGCTCAGCGGGGGTTGTTCACCCCGTGGGGCCCCAGGAGGAACAGCCGCAGTTGCTATGGCAACTCTGGAAGCCTGGATTCAGCCTCCGCAGGAACTACGGGGCTCGGGGCTCTCGGTTCTCCGTCCGCAGGGCCTGGAGGCTCCGGGGCGGGGCCGCTGATCTGCTCAGCTCGGGGCAGGAGCGTCCTCGCTGTCCTGGGCCCTCCCGGCCTCTGCCTGTCCCGGGGGAGGCCGGATCCTGGGCTGTGTCCCGGCGCCCTGTGCTCCGGGGCCTGCGCTGTTGGTTTCGCGCTCCCGCCCCGCAGCCCCCTCCGCGGAGCCGCCGCCCGAGCCCCTCCGAGCTGCTCCGGTCGGTCCCCGCTGTGCGCGCTGCAGCCCTTAGGGAGCTCGGCGCACTCTCCGGGGGCGCAGGTGTCTGTTAGTGTCCCCGGGAGCCCGAGGGCATCCCCGCCCTCCTGGGTCCTGCTCCAACTCCCTGCGAGCCCCTTTCCGCCCGGGAAGGTTGGTGCAGCTCCTGCTTCTCCGGGACGGGGCTCTCCTGTCCTGGGGACACTCGCCCCGGCCTCAGCCCGGCTCCTCGCGGGGCCCCTCCCCCTCGGAGGCCTTTTGTTCCTTTATTTCTCTTTCCCCGTCTTCCTACCTGGATAGAAGCGCGAACTCTTCTCACTGTAGCATTCCAGCTGGTCTCTCTTTACATCTCAGGCCGAATTCGTAGATTTTCAGGATGGTTTGAAGGTTATCTAGGTAATTTGGTGGGGACAAGTGACCTGGGGACCCTGCTCTTCCGCCATCTTGCCCCTCCCTCTCTTCAGTAGGCATTTTAAGTAGATAATTTTTCTATCTCTTAACCCATTCTGTCTGTGATCATTCTGTCACCTACATAATGATGACAGAAACTCCAGGAATACAAACACCACTCTTATGCAGCATGTTCAGAGAACTAAATAAAAGAAGCATATAGATTTATGAAGAAAAACAGGATGGAATTCCCATAGAGAAAAGCCTCCTGCTAATTTTATTTTTAAAATGAAATGATGAAGGAAGTGTCCATTCCATTTGACTTTCTGTTTTTTAGGAGTACATGGTACAAAATAGTGAACTAGGGAACCAACCCCAGCTGTTTGTGTGTTTTGTCAGTAGGGCATGGGAAAACTGCCTGTTTCCAAATTGTGATCACATGGACACAGAAGAATTTATAAACATATATGAATGTAAAAATACATTTTTGCACTTTTTCAGGAGAGAGCTGACATATCATTTGGAGCTATTTAGATAGAATAAAGTAGAACTTTCTAAAATCCCATGGTAAGGTAAAGACAAGGAAGATTTTTCTAAAACTTTATACTGCTTTATACCATTCATACTTACTCATTTCCATCAGTCCTCTCTCAGTCTTAAGTATGTCTAGCCACATATACTTTATTCAGTGCTAATAACTCTACTTTTATATTCTTATTAGCAGCCCATTTCTCTGCTTTCTCCACGTGAGACTGAGAGGCAACCACTAATTAATCCTTTAATGTCTTAAAGGATATGTCTTCTTTATTTATTTAATTGAAGCACTGAAACGCCTAGGAATTTAGTAGCAGAGAGGATGTGAATCCTTCAATTCAGGATTCCATACCTGCTACGATAAGCATTACAAGGCAGAGCCTGTGCAGCAGCTCAAGGTTTAACCCTCACTGGACTGTTGGGGTGCCGATTAGATTAACCTTATGTGCTATTCAATGTTTTTTCAAGTGGCCATCCTTGCTGTAGAGAAGGAGTACCTTGCTTAGAAGTCTCCCATGGGTCTAGCGGGACAACCCAGTTTCTAGGACGCGATCTTGTGAACTACAGGCTTGCATTTTGGTCATTTGTCTACATGTTGGCAAGTAATTCCATCCCTGGGGCTCTGTATTTTTTTTTCCCAATTAAATAGAGCATACATTAGGCCATACAATGATAAGCATAAAAGACTTTGGCAAGTTTCTTGAAACGAAGGTGTTTATGACTATGAATGGCTACCCTTGTAATGTGTTTGGTCTTTAAAGGATCTTTCAGTTTATCACATTGTGTATTTAAATAGGCTTCTTGGGTCAAATTTAATTTCCCAGAACTTGAACAGGATGCTATGAAAATAGTTAACTACATTGGGAGGCCTTCTGAATGTTCAGTTAGATTCTGCACACAATAAATTATTTGTAGTATTTCATTCAACAGAGAGTGTCTCATGAGTTATTTTTTCACCATTGATATGTAGAGACCACAGGTAATAGAGCTTGCTTTTTGCTTTAAATCAACTCACTTGGTCCTCTTCAGAGCTGCATGTTCTAGGTTTTCTCACTCTGGGGTCACAGCACTGATGGATAAGTGGCTGCCGAGCTGTGGCTGGTGTCCTGGCTGCCTCCTAGGACCCCAACCCATTTTGATCTGCATCACCCCCCCAGTCCCTGAGTGCCCAAGGCTATGTCTGTCTGCTTTGGCTCTTGCTTCCTTAGCCCTTGGTATAGTGACTAGCAATAGAGAGAGAGGAGTACATGATTATTGAATGAAGGAATGAATGGAATAATGTGGAGGGATGGAAGAGTCTCCCTCTTATGGTGTTTCAGAAAGGTGTTGTCCCACAGTCTTCTCTGCATGGAGTTTATCCTGTCCTCACACCCTACAATGACTGTTCTCAGGACAGATGGCTCTCAAATTTGAATGCAAATCAAGATGACCTAGGACACTTGGTCTGGAGTCATATCCCCCAGCTACTGACTCAGGCTCTCTGAGGAGTAGGCCTCGAGAGTTTAATTTGCAAAAGGCTCCAAGATATTTCAGATCATCTACACTGAGAATACATGTCAGGAACTTTTGATGCAGACCTGCCACATGCCCTGGCTGAGCCTATACTGAAAGCTCTGTTCCTCTTGCCCAAGTTTCCAGTAAGATGAAGGTTCATAGAATCTGTTTCATCCTCATAACAGGTAATTGGAATTAAGAAGCAGTAGCTCTCTTCACTTACCTATGAGATCATGCTGATATTTAACTATATTTGTTTTAAAATTAATTTCTATCATTAGACTCTGCCCCTCTTGAGCAGCAGCCTAATGCACAGTTAGTTCTCTGGAAGAAACTGGGGGAGGGATACCTGAATTCTGTGATCTGCTTGAGGATGAATCAACATTGGCCTAACTAGATGAAAAAGAATGTTGAGTTTGTCTTTATACACATCTATCCAAATTAATAAAAGGTCATGAAATCTGTATTCTGACTTTGATTCACTGTAGATGATGTTAAAAATGATACTTGAATAGAGATTCATTTTAAAATTTGTAATGGAGCTGCTTTGTAAGTATTGTCAGTAATTCAGTAAGAGGTTAAATATATCAGTTAAAGATATTATTTGAAATTAGTTTCCATTTGCAGTTTAAATAATGTTTATTCTAAAACTTGATCAAATGAAATAGCCATTAATTAAACACTAGCTCTTTTCCAATTGGAGGAAGTAAATGTAAATATCAAAGGCTGGAAGCCAAATTATTTCTGATATGTAGGGGACAGTTGTGAGTGTGGCTGATGTGTATCTAAGCCACTTAATCTACTACATAGTTTTTAAGGTGAAAAGCCTTCCTCTTGGAAACAAATTGTAATATCTTTAGTCTCAGCCATCTTTTTCGAGCAGTGTTTCATCCCTGAGTCTGTATTCTCCAGGTTCAGCACAAAGCAGGTTCTTGGCACAATTATGAAGTAAACAACGTCTCTTTAGTTTCAAATGTCCCTCACCTTCCTCTCTGTGTACATGCTGGTTAAAACTCCTATGGTTGCATGAAAACTATTCAAAGTGGTTTAAGCCCAAGGGGAATTTATCATTACACTGTGAGGTATCTTCAGAATCAGGGCAGGAGTCCAGCTGGAAGTCAGGAAGAGCATGGAATCAGGTCCTAGAAGACCCTCTAGATTTTCTCTTTGTGCTTCTACTAATTTTGTTTCATTCATTTACTTCATTGTATATCCATTTTTATTTCTTTTTCATTTATTTTAAAAAAAATTTAGTTGTGGTAAAGTACATATCACTTATAATTTTACCATCTTCACCATTTTAACACTACAGCTCAGTAGTGTTAATTAGATTCACATTGTTGTGGACCTAGTCTCTACAAGTTCCTCATTTTGCAAAACTGAAATTCAGTGCCCATTAAACAACCACCTTTCTGCTCCTTTCTTTCCTTAACCCCTGGCAACCACCATTGTACTTTATGTTCCTTTGAGTTTGACTACTCTGGGAACCTCATGTAAGTGGAACCATACAGTATTTGTTGTTTTGTGACTGATTTATTTCATCTGTATGATAGCATATGTCCGAAATTCCTTACTTTTTTTTTGTTTTGTTTTAGAGAAAGCAAGCAAGCAAGTGGAGGGGAGGGAACAGAGCAAGAGGGAGAGAGAGAATCCTAAGCAGGCTCCGTCCTCCAGCACAGAACCTGACCTGGGGCACCATCTCACAACCCTAAGATCATGACCTGAGAGGAAACCAAGAGTTGGATGCTTAACTGACTGAGCCATCCAGGCACCCCCAAATTTCCTTACTTGTTAAGAATGAATAATATCCCATTATATGTATGGACCACCTTCTGTTTATCCATTCATCAGGTAATGGACACTTGGGTTGCTTCCATCTTTTGGCTAATACTGCTAAGAACATGGGTGTACAAATATTTTCTTGAGACCTTGCTTTCAGCTTGCTTTCAGTTCTTTTGCATATGTATTCAAAAGTGGCATTGATGAATCATGGGATAATTCTATTTTTAATTTTTGAGAAACTGCCACACTGTTTTCCATAGTGGCCATACCATTTTACATTCCCACCAATTTAACAAGGTTCCATTTTCTCCACATCATCACAAACACTTGTTACTTTCCCTCTTTTTGGTACCAGTCATGCTAGTGGATATAAGTGATCTCATGGTTCTGATTTGCATTTTCCTATAGGGGAACCCATCTGTTTTCACTTTTGTTGCTTATGCTTCTTGCATCATATACAAGAAATCATATTAAATCCAATTTCATGAAGTTTTTCTTCTGTTTTCTTTCTGAGAATTTTATAGTTTTTGGTCCTACATTTAGGTCTTTGATCCATTTCAAGTTCATTTTGTATATGGTAATAAGTTCATGGTCCAGCTTCATTCTTCTGCATGTGGATGTCGTTTTCCTACCACCATTTTTTGAAAAGACTGTTCTTTCCCTATTGAATACTCATGGCATCTTCGTTAAAAATCAGTTGACTACATATGTGAAAGGATTTATTTCTGGACTATTATATTTCATGGGTCTGTATGTTTGTGTTTATGCTGGTACCACAGTATTTTAATTATTATGGTTATGAAATATGTTTTAAAATCAAGAAGAGTGAGACTTCCAACTTTGTTTCTCTGCAAAATTGTTTTGAGTTTTGGGGGTCCCTTAAGATTCCATATGACATTTAGGATGGATTTTTCTATAGCTGCAAAAACAGCATGGGGATTTTAATAGTGATTGCATTAAATCTATAGATCACTTTGGGTAATATTGACATCTTAATAATATTAAGTCTTCCAGTCTTTGGACATAGAATGTCTTTTCCATTTATTTGTGTCTTCTTTAATCTCTTTTAGCGATATTTTGCAGTTTTCAATGTGCAAGTATTTCATCTCCTTGGTTAAATTAATTCCTAAGTATTTCATCCTTTTCTGATGCTATTTTAAGTGGAATTACTTTCTTAATTTCCTTTTTGGATTGTTCATTGTCGGTGTATAGAAATGGAACTGATTTTTGTGTGTTGACTTTATTTCTTACCACCTAACTGAATTTATTAGTTCTTATAGGGTGCTTTTTAAATTTTTTGTTTTTAATTTAAATTTTTTTTAAATTTATTTTTATTTATTTTGTGGGATCATTGGATTTTCTCTATAGACGATCATTTCTATAAACAGATAATTTTGCAACTTCTGTTCCTATTTGAATGCTTTCTTATTTTTCTTGCCTGATTGCTCTGCTACAACTTAAAATACTGTGTTGAATAGAAGTGACTTAAAGTGGCTATCCTTGTCTTGTTCCTATTTTAGAGGAAAAGCTCTCAATCTGTAATCATTAAGTATGATGTTAGCTATGGGCTTTTCGTATATGATCTTACTATGTTTATTATGAGATAATTTTCCTTCTATTTCCACTTTACTGAATATTTTTATCATGAAAAGATATTGAATTTTTTCAAGTTCTTTTTCTGCATCAATTGAGATAATCATGTAGTTTTCCCCTTCATTCTGTTAATATATTATATTGATTAATTTTCACATACTGCTAAATTCTTGCAGAGGTGAAATTTTAGGGATTTTTTCAAGTGTTTTCTGCATATGTGCAAAGTCCTGCACATCTGTGTGGCCTTCTAAATTTCCTGGAATATGTCTGAACTTTTCAAAACTCCCTATGGATGTCTCATTCCCTGTTTTTCACCTTTTAAATTCTTTGATCTGTTTCTTGGTAGCTCCCCCACTGGTATTGCTGCCTCAGGCTACTGCATATTGAACAAGTGTCACTGATTGTTTTCAACAAATGCCCTAGGGATAGCACTTATCATACAGAGTGAGGTCTGAGTTAGGTCAAATAAAGGCAAACACTAAGAATGGAGCTTTTCTAGGGAGCTTCTTGACTGACAAAATAGTAACTGTTCTCCTTCTTTTCTGCTTAGTGGCTTCAAGGCAACTTGGTTTTTATGGGTACTGTAGTTTCAAGGCTCTTGGTTTTCAGGATTCTGTGGAAGCAAGGAGAGGGATACAGGAATAGGCCAAGTTGAGACACCCAAAATTTCCTGTTTTTAACAAGGGTCATCTGTTTTTCTTTAATAAACACTCCTTGGATTATAGTAAGCCCCTAATTAATTTCCAGAGTTCTGAAAAAGGTTTTGGCAGTGTTCTCATTAATTTAATGGAGAATTCATTTTCAGAAGTTTTTACTCTATTCTGGAGATGCTTCTCTCAGGTGACTTCCTATGGTTCAATCAGGTATGGACAGGTGTTAAGGGTTTGCTGGGACAGTCTGCCTTCCACCAACCATAGGACCATCTGCAGTGTTTTAAGCTACTCTATTCAGAGTCTTTGGAGCACTCAAACTTTAGGAAGACTCTGTCTACCCACTTACATTGCTGGAGCACTGAGCAGTAATCTACAGTCTTATGCCATCCCAGCTCCCTGAAACACTCTTTATCTTTACTCTGCTCTCCTGCGTTGGTCTGTGTGAGTTGCGTACCCCACTGATAGTACCATATGGGTAGGAAGCTTATTTTAGCTATTTTAATCAGGAAATGATTAAAACAATTGATTGTTAAAACTACTCTGTATTTTATCTGTTATTCTTGAATACTAGTTTCATATATAATATTAGTTTGCCCTAATTAACTTTAGTATTACAGATTTGTGCCTTTTGAACTCAGTATGCAGATTTATGCAAATTATATAAAGCTTTTAAGCTAGGAGCCCTAGCATTTACAATCTCATTTATCCCATGTTACTATGTCACTAATTCACTAAAGAAAGAAATTGAACTATTGGGATGGGCATTCTTGATCATTTTAATTTTACTATTGTGCAAACCAAGGAGCATACAGTAAGTGACTTCCCAAAGATATACCTGGTTACCGACTTAGAGAAACTACCAATATCCAAGTCTGTTGACTAAGAGCTTAATCTTCTGCCTGTTTTCTTGAGTTGCAGTTTCTATGCCACAGCAGTGTATGTAAGTGTGGCACATTTTTAGTGACTTCAGAATTAATGCATGAAATAGAAAGGACAGAACACCAATTTATGGCTAATATAATTTGACAAGGTAAGTAGTAATAACACTATTGGAAAAGAAAACGGGAGAAAAAAATATGTCATTGTTGGCAAATGATATATTTGTCTCTCAAGAAAAATCCAATGTAATTGATTGAAAACTATTAATTTGAGAGTTCCTATATTGTGATGATGAAGAACATATATCCCAACTGCATGGGTTTGTATTCCAGCTCCACCACATACTGGCTGTACATTTTTTGGCAGATTAACCTTTCTGTAAAAGTTCTCTTCATCTGTAAAGTGGGGATAATAATTGTACCTACTTCACTGAGTTGCTTTAAAGATTAATGAAAATGATATGTAAAGCATTTAGAACTATACCAACTACATAATAGTTTAAATAATAGGAAATTGCTGGATATTGGCAATTTAATCTAGTTTCACCTAAAAACAATGCAGAAAGAAAACAAATAAACAAGGGGGATGAGGGAGAGTAGAGAGACAACCCAAGAAGCAGACTTTTTTTTTTTTTTTGGTTGGCAATGCTGACAAATTGTGTTTCTTTTTTTTCTGTATTTACATTCAATTTACTAACATATAGCATAACACTCAGTGCTCATCACATCATGTGCCCTCCTTAATGCCCATCACCTAATAACCCCATTCCTTCACTCACCTCATCTTCATCAACCCTAAGTTTGTTTCCCAGAATTAAGAGTCTCTCATGGTTTGTCTTCTTCTCTAATTTTTCCCCACTCAGTTTCCCCTCCTTCCTTTATGGTCCCTTATACTATTTCTTATATTCCACATGTGAGTGAAACCATAGGATAATTGTCTTCCTCCATTTGACTTATTTCACTCCACATTATACCCTCCAGTTCCATCCATGTCGATGTAAATGATAGGTGTTCATCCTTTCTGATGGCTGAGTCATATTCCATTGTGCATATGTACCATATCTTCTTTATCCATTCATCTGTTGAAGGACATTTCAGCTCCTTCCACAGTTTGGCTATCATGGACATCACTGCTATGAACATTGGGGTGCAAGTGTCCCATCGTTTCACTACAGCTGTTTCTTTGGGGTAAATAGCCAGTAGTGCAGTTGCTGGGTCATAGGATAGCTCTATTTTTAACAACTTCTTTTTTTTTTTAAGATTTTATTTATTTATTCATGAGAAACACACAGAGAGAGGCAGAGACACAGGCAGAGGGAGAAACAGGCTCCATGCAGGAAGCCTGACGTGGGACTTGATCCTAGGTCTCCAGGATCACGCCCTGGGCTGAAGGCGGCACTAAACTGCTGAGCCACCTGGGCTGCCCTATTTTTAACTTCTTGAAGAACTTCCATACTGTTTTCCAGAGTGACTGCACCAGGGTACATTCCCACCAACAGTGTAGGAGTTGTTTTCTGTCTTGTAAATTGTAGCCATTCTCACAAGTAGTGTAAATGGTATCTCATTGTGGTTTTGATTTGTATTTCCCTGATGGCAAGTGATGTGGAGCATTTTTTCATGTGCCTGTTGGCCGTGTGTGCGTCTTTCGAGAAATGTCTGTTCATGTCTTTTGCCCATTTCTTGACTACATTGTTTGTTTATTTGGTGTTGAGTTTGATCTTGGATATCAACCCTTTATCTGCTATGTCATTTGCAAATACCTTCTCCCATTTTGTAGGTTGCCTTTTCATTTTGTTGACTGTTTCCTTTGCTCTGCAGAAGCTTTTTATCTTGATGAAGTCCCAGTAGTTCATTTTTGCTCTTGTTTCCCTTGTCTTTAGCAACATGCCTTACAAGAAATTGCTGCAGCCAAGGTCAGAAAGTTCGCTGCCTATGTTCTCCTCAGGATTTTGATGGATTCCTGTCTCACATTTAGGTCTTTATCCATTTTGAGTTTATCTTTGTGTATAGTATAAGAGAATAGTCTAGTTTCATTCTTTTGCATGTGGCTGTAAAATTTTCCCAACACCATTTATTGAGGAGACTGTCTTTTTTCCATTGGATATTCTTTCGTGCTTTGTTGAAGATTAGTTGACTGTAGAGTAGAGGGTCCATTTCTGGGTTCTCTGTTCTGTTCCATTGATCCGTGTATCTGTTTTTGTGCCAGTACTATGCTGTCTTGATGATCACAGCTTTGTAATATAGCTTGAAGTGAGGCATTATGATGCCCCAGCTTTGGTTTTCTTTTTCAACATTCTTCTGGCTAACTCACCAGAGTCTTATCTAACATTGGAGCAGAGCAATCAGCCAGCTGCAGCCTCTCTCTAGCCTTCTTATGTAAAGGAAGAGAAAAATGGCCTAGATGTACTTCTTAAGGTCTCAACCCTAGGACTTAGGTCCACTAAAAAAACTGAGATGTAATCATAAGATTGTAGAAACTTTCCCTTCCAAACACCTATCAGCAAATCAGCAGGGATAACAGTGTAATTACAGTGTAATTACAGTGGATAACAACTGAGAGTCTGCAAGATACAAGCTCTACTTAAGGAGTTTTTAGGACCTTGAAGACAACAGGGAAAGCTTAGACAACAACAAGAGAACTTGTTTCTGGCACTCCAGTGACAGCAAATGTCAAACACAGTCTAGCTACTAGCCAGCAGATATAAAACTTCATACTAAGCACCTCCTTACATCAGTTTCTGTTACCCATCTGTCTTACCTGGCTTCAAAAAACATTACAAGGCATGATAAATAAAAAGCAAGAAAAATCAGTCTGAAGGGTCAAATCAAGCATCAGAACCAGACTCAGGTATGAGAAAGATTTTTGAATTATCAAAGAATTTAAAATAACTGTGATTGCTATTTTAAGGGCCTAATGAAAAAAAAAAAAAAACATGCAGCAACAGATAGTATAAGCAGAGAGATGGAAACTCCAAGAAAGAAAATCAAAGAGAATGCCAAGAAAAAAAAAAAATACTGTTAACAAAAAATGCCAGAAATATAAAACAGTCTTTCATGGGCTCATTAGTCTTTGGTGGGCTCATTAGTAGTCTGGACATGGATGAGGGAAAAACCCATGAGATTGAATATATGGCAATAGGAACTTCTCAAACTGAAATGTAAGGGGGAAAAAAGAAAAAAATGGAACAAAATATCCAAGAACTTTTGTTCTTTTGTTAATAACAAAAGGTATAGCATATGATAATAAGATAAGGAAAACATCAAAAGAAGAAAGTGAAAAACTATTTGTATTAATAATAGTTGAGAATTCTCTAAAATTAATTTTAAACACCAAATCGCTATTCTAGGAAACTGATAGAACACCAATTAGGATAAATCCCAAAAAAAGTCTACTACTAGGCAAGTCATATCCAAACTGTAGAAAACCGGACAAGGAGAAAATACTGGGGAAAAAAAAAAAAAAAAGAGTGGGGAGAATGCATTGCTTAGCAACAAACAAGAATAAGAAATACATTAGAAGTCTTGCTGGAAATCATTCAAGCAAGGAGAGAGTAGAGTGTAATAACTACAGCATTAAATTAAAAATATATATTATAGGGATCCCTGGGTGGCGCAGAGGTTTAGTGCCTGCCTTTGGCCCAGGGCGCGATCCTGGAGACCCGGGATCGAATCCCACATCGGGCTCCTGGTGCATGGAGCCTGCTTCTCCCTCTGCCTATGTCTCTGCCTCTCTCTCTCTCTCTCTCTCTCTCTCTCTCTCTCTCTGTGACTATCATAAATAAATTAAAAAATTAAAAATATATTATAAAACAGCAACCTAGAATTCTGTATCCAGTAAAAATTATCCTTCAGAAGTGACTTTCTCAAACAAAACATAGATACTCTCAAACAAAAACTGAAGAATTTATTGCCAGTAGACCTGGCCTGCAAGATATGTTAAAGAACCTCTTTAGAGGGAAAGAAAGTAATATAGGTCAGAAACTTTGATCTACATAAAGAATGGAAGAGAATTATAGAAGGAATAAATTTAATCTAAAATAAAATATTTTAGTTTTATATTCTTAATTTAAAAGGTCAGTATCTTAGAATAGCTATTTTATAATTGCATTTTTATAAAGTTCAGAATACAGGCAAAACTAAATTATGTGTAGAGATGAATACTAGATGGTAAATGTACCAAGAAATGCATCAGTGCATTTATGAGTTGTTCATTTTGCTGTGAAAAGGGGTAATTCTTGCAGGGGCACCGGGCAGAAATGTCGCCAAGGTTCTATATTTTGATATGGGCCATAGTTATATGAATACTTACTTTTGTATATTCTTTTAAAAGTGTGTTATTTCACAGTTTACTTTTTTAAAAAATATTTATTTATTTAGTTAGTTATTTGAGAGAGAGAGAGAGAGAGAGAGAGAGAGAGAGAATGCACAAGCACACGAGCAAGGGAAAGGACCAAAAGAGAGGGAAAGAATCTTAAGCAGGCTCTATGCTCAGAGCAGAGTCCAGTGTGCAGCTGGATCTCATGACCCTGAGATCATGACCTGAGTTGAAACCAAGAGTCAGACACTTAACCAGCTGAGCCCCTGTTATTTCCTAATTAACATTTTTTCAGATAGCTATCTTTCCTGTATAATTAGGGATAACCATATAGAAAATGTCACAGAAAGAAATTCTCAAAACAGTGGAATATTTGGAACATGTATATCAAGAAGTGTATAAGACCTCTGTGAAGTCAGTCTAAATTTACAGAGGAATACAAATGAAATTGTGATGGGACGACTGGGTGGCTCAGGGGTTGAGTGCCTGCCTTCTGCCCAGGGCGTAATCCTGGAGTTCCAGGGTTGAGTCCCGCATCTGGCTCCCTGCATGGGGCCCGCTTCCTCTCTGCCTGTGTCTCTGCCTCTCTCTGTGTGTGTCTCTCATGAATAAGCAAACAAACAAACTTTAGAAAAAAATGAAAACTTGACTGTATAATCCCATTTCCTGAATCCTCAACATTGTGAGGATACTGTTTCTCTCCAAATTGATTGATTTAATGCAATTTCAGTCAAACTCCTAGAAGATACATGTGGCACTTTGATACAATAACACTCAAGTTCTGAAGACACTAAATAAGTTAAAATAATAAGACAAAAATTTTAAAATAAAGACTCACTTTAAGAGCAACAAAAGTGGAATATCAAAGAATGATTATAGAAATTACTTTTCAAAAAATATTGAGACAGATGGCTAACCAAGAAAATGATGTGGTTTTTTTTTTGTTTGTTTTTAAGATTTTATTTATTCATAGAGAGGCAGAGACACAGACAGAGGGAGAAGCAGGCTCCATGAAGGGAGCCCAATGCGGGACTCGATCCCGGGTCCCCAGGATCACACCCCAGGCTGCAAGCTGTGCCAAACCACTGCGCCACCAGGGCTGCCCTAAGAAAATGATGTTAAATAAATTTAGGGTATGGAGAGATGCAGATACACTGACAAACAGGGTATCACAGAAGAACCACAACTAGCAGGTAACTATATGGAAAGAAGCATCTTATTGGTAGTATATCATGTTTATTTTTAAATAAGACACCATTTAGAAAATACTGGTCTAATAATTAGTGTTTGTGTGTACTTCTGAGGGTGGAATATCATGCTTACTATGCTATTTTCTGGAGAGATATATGGCAATATTTACTGGAGGCATTTAAAATTAGATAACTTTTGAGAGTTCTGTTTTCAGGAATTTATTCTGAAAACTGCCCAGACACGCTATGGATTTTGTTTGCTAAGACATTATGCTTGGTACTGGGAATGAAGTAGGTAAGGAATGAAGCAAGTGTGTGCTGTTGAAAGCAAGACAAACATAAAAGAGACTCATAAGACAGAAGAGAAGGAAATGATCAGTGCTGTTCAGAGAGGAAGCACTAGAGATAAGAGCACCTTTCACTGGAGGATTTAGCCTGGCCTGAGTGTGAGTAGCCAAGTGTGCCCAGAATGGCAATCTGGGAGCTCTCTTGGAAAAGCAGTAACGACTGTAACATGGGAAAGTAGTAGGAGTCAGGGAGAGGAGGATGGAGGAGTGGTGTGTGTGAAGCCAACAGTCAAACAGGCATGAAGAAACAAGAGGATGAGACAGAGAGGACACAGCAGAGGGGCTCATGATAGCCCTGGGAAGGCAGGAGGGTCATATCGCACGAGGTTTTTCATGCACATTAAAGGTTCAAAACAAGAAACTGATAGGAAAAATAATGTTTCAAAGAAGGCAGTGATTCAATATTAAATTATGTAATTTTAATGATAATGAGTATATGGCCAATATTATATGTCATAGTGACTATGGTTATGTTGTATATCATTTGATAACTTTACAATCATCAATATTACATGGTATTATTTAATAACGCATAGTGATACAATAGTTACTGATATATGAAATAATAAAAGCAGGTGCAGTTCAATCTCAGTTTTGAAAAAGAAAGTTGTGTGTATATTATGTGTGTGTATATATACACACACATATATATACATATATGCACATGCAAAAGCTGAGAGTAACTTCTAGTGACTGTGCCAGAATTTTCTATGTGCTAGATGAAAGGTGCTCTTTATATTCTCCTTTATTTTCTAAATTCCCTAAAATGGATAGGTATTACTGTTCACTTAGAAAAATACGTATTATATTAGAAAGATGCATTCAGTTTTATCTTGGAGCAGTTAAGTGAATAGTCTGTATGTATTATAATGGGCTTATGACATGATACTGACAAATACCCGCTAGATGGCATAGCATCTAGGCTTAAGCTGGCTCTGTCCCTTTGAGATCTCCTTCAGCATCCACTTTTTCCATTAAGGACCCTAAGCTTCAATGTTTTTATTGAAATATATTATTCAATCCTATAGATCTGAGAGAGAAACTGAAACCAGCTAGCCTCAGGCAGCTGATTTAGAAATTTTTTTAATATTTTATTTATTCATGAGAGACACAGAGAGAGAGATTGGCAGAGACATAGGCAGAGGGAGAAGCAAGCTCCATGCAAGGAGCCCAATGCGGGACTTGATCCCGAGACTCTGGGATCACGCCCTGAGCCAAAACGCAGATGCTCAACTGCTGAGCCACCCAGACGTCCTGCTTTAGAGATTCTAATACATGTTCAGATTCTTCATGCTTCATGTGTTGGAACTGTAAAAATTTTGGTTTTGTTACCACAGGAAAATAATAGGGTGAATTAAATCTCATTCCTGTTTTATTTGACTGGGAGCAAAAACAAATCTTAAAATTCAAAAGTACTTGGTGCAACCATATAATTACTATACATCAACTCAGAATCTCAGCTATTGCATGTTTTTGTTTTCAGTATTATTCACAGCATCACTATAGTTCAAGTATATCTAGTTTGTCATATCTAGCCTTTTTTTCTGTTCTGCAAAAATTCAGTAACAATCATATTCTTGTGTAGGATAAATTTGAGGATAGTGAGGAATAAAGATACAAACCATATGTAGATAGAAATATGTCAGTAATGGGAATATTTTGATAGATCTTATTCTCACTATTCTGTGCCTCCAGAATGTAATCAGATGGTCTAATAGATGAATGCAGTAAAGGAGGAGAACACCACCTCTTAATCTGAAATAAGAAAAGAAAGCAATGTTCCGATTAATGATGGAAGAGGCCTTGCTGCTTAGTCTAGCTCCTTCCTTTGCACAGCTTGCTCATGGTTAAACCCTGATGTGGCAGGAAGAAAAAAAGCACCTTGTATCCTTTCTTCCTCTTGTAGGGTGCCAGGAACAGTGGCATGGGCTCCTCTTTGCCTGATGTACAGGGCTGGGGTTTCAGTTCCAGTCTCCCATATACCAGAGGCAGTAACATGCCCTGTAACCCCCAAGGCTGGAGCCATCTTGGTGTAAGAAGCAGCAATAAACATTAATTTGAACCGAGTCAAAACAAAAAAGAAGAAAAAAAAAAAAACCAAAACCTCACTTTCCCAGCTGGGCATACCAACATACCTTGGTTTAACAGGAGTTGCTGCTAACATTCAAGCGTTCTTTATACTCTTTAATACAAAGTTCACATTGACTTTTACAGCCTATGGTAAGATGTGTGTTTAGGGGCCAAGACGTGATTTATTTCCCCAGGACAAAATTGACCTAATTTATTGAACAAAAGTGGCAAGAATGTTTTACTCTCAGAAGATAAGATATTTTGACTTGCTTCAGTTAAAAATCACTTAATAGTATAAGTTTATCACTGCTAAGAAGGACTAGAGATTTAGTAAAATCTCAATCTCACAGGCGTCTCCAAAAGAAGGTGCTTCATTCAAGCAAAAAAAAAAAAAAAAAAAGTGAGTAGATGGACAAAAAAAAATGTGAAAGAGGTGTTAATTGCATTGCAGACAAGTGAGAAGTAAGGCAAACTATTTAATTATGACATCCACTTTCATGTGCCAAATCAAGTATAAAAGTATTTAAATGTGTAGTTTGTAGGTAATGTTGTCTATAGGTAATACTAGTGAAATAAAAGATATTTGGTAAAGTCAAATGGGATAAAAGATTCCTGTTTCTGCCATCTACTCACACCTTTCTGCTTAAATCATGTGAGAATGCCTGATGGTGGTGACTGCAGAGCAGAGGGGAGATATGTGAAGCTTCTTTTCACATAAGAGAAGCAGACTTCTTTTGTGTAAAGATCTCATATTCCTACATGAGCAGAACCTTTCCTTTCTGAGCATTGACTTTTTTCTTTCTGGAATGGCCTGCATCCACAGCAGTACCTTGAAGCTGCACCTGGCAGCTGCTATCCTGGGGGAAGTCTTGGGAACCCCTTCCAGCCTGGGTCCCTAGCACTCCCTGCTGTTCCCTGCCTAGCTGCCAACCTTTTGACATTATAGGATATTTAGGCACTCATTGACACAAAACTTAAATTTCAGCCAATGGTTTTCATGTGCATTTCAGCCTTCTGAAGGTTTTAAATTCCTCAAGGTATCAAATAAGAGGCTATAAAATTAGGTTGATGCCCTCTTTACTTCCTGTCCTATAAACCTTGAAGTCAGTGCCTGCATTCATAATTCATTGCTTCACCACAATTGCTCACCCCAGGATGCTGCGTGTAGCAAACAGAACTCAAGGGCAGGACCAGATATGTCAGCTGCAAGAAAGGAGAGCCTGGGGTGGGACAGGGGAGGGGGGAGGCAGGGAAGTGGGCGGACAGTGAGTGTGGTTAAATTCTCAAAAGCCTAACGGCAACTTAGTCATCATTAACTGTCCAGCAGGAACTATTTTCACAGGATTGAGTCTTATCCAGTGAGGATTCTCTGACAGCCATATAGACTTTCTCTTGAAAGGTCCTTTTTCTCAAAAGAAATTATTTAACACTTCATTGACGACAGTGCAGAACTCTGATCAGACACAGCTGACACAGGTTCTGGGAAGGAGTTTATTGAGGGTCCTGGAGCTGCCTTACTCAGCAGTGGGCACTCATGGGCTGCAATAGCCCTCCTGGTCACTTCCCTCTGGTGATCACTCTTTCCTGAAAGCCCTGGGAAAATTGGTTCCTACCTCTGTTTCTTTCCCTGGTTCAGTTGTAAAATTTGTGTGGGTACATCTAATTTTTAAAAACATCACGAATAACTGGTGAGACTAAGACAGTATTTAATGTGAGGCATATTTCCAGTAAGCAGAGGATAAAGTGAACTCTCTACTAATGCAAAAAAGAATTTCTCTTGCTTTCTATGATTTACATTTCATAACAACCTTTTGGTAAAAGGTTAACTAATAACACTTTTACGTTGCTGCCTATATTGAGGAACATATACTGCAATTTTTGTTTTCATCTTGCCCAGACTGATGGTTGATCCTGAAACTGACTTTGTTCACTTGTGTTCTGTAAGCTTTTATTCACTGTTACTAAGAACTGCAATCTGTGTAATGAATTTATTAGATCAATTATTTTTATCTAAATGCATACTTAAGACTTCAAAGACCCCTTTCTTTTGGTTTTCTTTCATTTAAATGGTTTCCTGAACATCACAGCTTCAGTGCCTTCACTTTGATATGTAACTACTATTCTGCAAGAGCTCTCAATACTTTTAATGTCATCTGACCTTAGGATTTTAATAGAATTAAATGCAAACAAGATGAGAAAACAAGGGTCATGAGGAAACTTTATTTGTTACTGAATATTGGGAGAAGTTTGAAACTCTTGGTCAAAGGGCAGTTCCGTGTTTAAGAAATTAAAAAATATGCCAGGAGATGGCCTTAGAAGCAGCATTTGTAGAAATTGCTTTTTTTGGGAGTTTGATTTTAGATTTCATCTGGGTCTGTATGGGGTTCACTTCTTTCTTTGCATTTTTATTGTTACAAATCAAGAGACTCATCTTCCGAGGCAAAAAAAAAAAAATTATTGGAAACAATGTGTGAAAAACTCTTTGATTTGTTACTTATAAATAAGTAGTGAGTCTTGTCAACATTTGCAACCACTAAAAAAGTGGTTTAGCCAGCAAAATCAGGTTTACTCAGGAGTAAACAGAAGAACCACAGTTCATGGCATGCAGACCATGTTGAAGCACAAGCAAGTCCAGAGAACAAAGTGAGAGAGGGTTCTGGAATAAAGGGAAACGAGCACACGGAGGGAGGGGTCCTTCTGAATGAAAGTTCATTGGAAGAGAGTGAGAGTTCGAGGTTGTAGCGGCATATTTTCTCATTGGCTGGGTTGTTCCTGGCTAAGAGATCTTTTTCTTCCTGCTGTCACATGTGAGGTAGGCTGCCATGGAGTGAGTGGTGTGTGCATGACAGCCTTTCCTTCATGGCTTCTCCATTCCATTTTGCATGTGTTTGTTTTCACAGTTTATTATCTTTTTTTTTTCTTTTTTTTTTTAATTTTTTTATATATATTTTTTATTCATGATAGGCACACAGTGAGAGAGAGAGAGAGAGGCAGAGACACAGGCAGAGGGAGAAGCAGGCTCCATGCACCGGGAGCCTGATGTGGGATTCGATCCCGGGTCTCCAGGATCGCGCCCTGGGCCAAAGGCAGGCACCAAACCGCTGCACCACCCAGGGATCCCACACAGTTTATTATCTTAACTCTCCCTCTGGAATTTTAACAGTATTTGTAATAAATACACTGTAAGTATTTGAATATTTTCTGTTTAGCTGTGTTATCTCAGCTTTAAATTCCAACTTTTCCTTATTACTGTCCCCCATCCCCTCGCCCTAAAAGATAAAGATCAGCACTGATGCTATGAATTCTCTAATTAAATGAAAAGACGGGCACTGAGCTCCCACATGGTCTTTGTCAGATCAATAAGATATCTGAGGTGATGATCAAAACTTGAGAGAAGCAAGGGTTGGGGCACTATTTCCAGATACAGCCATTCATAAGCTAGATTTCTTAACTAGTTTATAACTTAACGTATCTGGAAAAGTATAATTTCAATAGGAATTTCATAGTAATTTTTTTCCTATTTTTATAACCTAAATTTGGAAATAAAAAGTATAAACTGTCATTTTATGAACTTGATTTCTGAATTCTTCTACAAACATTAGGTGTTCAAGCCATATTTCATTGTAGTAAAACATCATTGATAATAAAAAAAAAAAAGCAAAAACATCACCATCGGTACCAGAGAAACAAGAAATAAAAATTTTCTAACCTAGACTTAGTGCCACTTAATCTTAATAGCAAAAGCAGAGAAATGCAGGGCAGAAGCCTTTTGTAGGAGAGAAAACAGGAATAAGGCTGGTGGGGCTGCAACCATCCCAAGACAAGAAAGTTCTTGCAGACTATGCAGTTGGCTCTTAACCCTCCCCCTAGCAACCTGCAGTATTAGAGTGAGTGGCTGTTCTGTAAACAGACATTCATCACAGGAAAGTTCCAAGGAACCTGATGATGGCAGTTTTTCTCACCAATGAGATGCTTGAGGTGACACTCCTAGGTTCGTGAAGTGGCTTTTGTAGGCTGAATATGGCTGTGATTTACAAATAACATATTCTAAAAGGCATGCCTTGAAATAGCTAGAACTTGACCCTTTGGTAATAATAACTGTCCTTTTATTCACCTTTGTACTATATTTTACATAACATGTCAGGAAGAATTCAACATTACCTAAAAAGACAAAATTCTGAAGAAAAAAATAAAATACGAAAAAAAATTTGATGAAAATCTTTCTAAAAGAAAACTTGATATTTCTAGTATTCCTTTTAGCTTTCCATTCAAGACTTCTGCCCAAAGTGTAAGCATAAATGACTAAGCCATATAGAAATTGCTTGTAAAAGATGTTCTGCATTACCCAGTCTCTCCAAGAGTCTTGGAGCATCACATACATTGATGTTATGCTGGCTAATGAAGTTGCCTCTTGGAGAGGTTTTATTCAACCAAACTGAAATTCTTTCTCTGAGAAATTCATATTACTTTTTAATACAATTGTCTTGGTTTATACCCCAGGGATATATATTAAGTTATAATTGAATATTGCATTTTTAAGAAGGTTCCTTAATTCATTGCTTCTTTCAGCGAATTTTGATTGGTGTTGTTCTGTCAGAATAATTTAATTTTACATCAGCTAATTTAGCTTATATTAATATTTCCCGTGAAATTCAGATAGCTTGGCCAGCTGTTTTAGGTGGTGAGAAAGAAAACTCTTTTAGAGGAAGCATTAAAACATTAAATTATTGTGAAGTGAAATCATTTTATCTGTCCTGGGAGGCAGTCCATTACTAATTCCATTGTATCCTTTCAAGAAAAAGCAACTTTTACTAAACAAGCCAGTTGTCGCTTCCCACTTCCTCCTCTTTCCCTGTTTGCCCTGATGCCATCGTTCCTTTTTGTCTCCTACCTCTCCAAGTCCTCACAGGATTGCTGACTCCAACAGCCCCCGACCTGGTTTCTGAGTCACAACAACAGAGTCCCTCATCGGCGTTTACAGCATTCAGTGAATAATTCAGACATGATGAAAGAAAGCCTCATTTGACGAGATTGTACCTGTTTCAGTGAATAGCGAGAGTGCAAACAATGATGGCGTTAGTTGAGGAAATACAGGAGTTCAAAGGGTTTCATGGTTTTGAAAGTGAATCGCAACGCAGAGAGCTTCACCAGTGTCCTTTCTACTGTTAGGCTGCGGCCCAGAACTTCTTGCATTGCTGATTCTTTAGCATCAGGACAATGTTTTATCTAATTTCTGATAAGACTTTGTTTTATAAAGTGGGCTTGCTTCCTGTGGAAATAAAACAAGAGTGAAGGAGAACAAACAGAGGCTATTGATTCATAGTTTGCCCCATCCTCGCTTCAGGGTGGCATACAGAGGCAGGCCGGCATAGGGAGGCAGGACCAGGTGTGGCAAAGCTCTGTGAGGGGAGGAGTAGAGACTCACTGTCTGATCAGAGGCTGTGGGCCTGCGGACACTGGAGGAAGCAGCCCAGGGGACTGCTTCAGGAACATACTTGGCTTCCTCTGGTTGGTCTTGATCTGGAAGGGATTTGGGGCACCAAAGTCAGTGGTCACTGACCAAGTCCCAAGCATTCTGGGCCATTGGTGTACAGGACATGTTTGTCTCCTGACTTGTCATGCAGGTCAGAGTTCTCTTGGCCTCTGAGGACCTGGCCCGGGTCTAATGTACATGTAGTCTCTTTCATTGCACTGAGAAATATATCTACACCACAACCACAATTACGCAAAATATGAACTGAATGGATGTAAGTGGAAAGCTTTAAATTAAGAAGGATAATGGGATAGATTTTTTAATTTGCTTTTTATTTTTTTTATTTTTATTTTTTATTTATGATAGTCACACAGAGAGAGAGAGAGAGGCAGAGACACAGGCAGAGGGAGAAGCAGGCTCTATGCACCGGGAGCCCGACGTGGGATTCGATCTGGGGTCTCCAGGATCGCGCCCTGGGCCAAAGACAGGTGCCAAACCGGTGTGCCACCCAGGGATCCTGTTAATTTGCTTTTTAACTTGTATACAGTAAAATTATTTTTAAAGGATGTGAAGCCTAGTAACCACTGCCACAGTGGAGATAGAGAACATCAGCTCCAGAAGGTCCCTCCACCCTTCCTCAGTCAGCCCCTCCCCTTATCCCTGATCCCGAGCCTCTGACCCTGTAGTTTGATCTTTTCCAGAATGTTATTTAAATGCATACATATAGGACAGAGCTTTCAGATCTGGCTTCTTTCATGAAGCACAAGGCATACGACACATCCACATGGTTGTATGTATGTTAGTAGTTCATACCTTTTTTTAAAAATCAGACTTTAGTCTTTATTTGTATTTTCCATTGTTTCTCCTCATGTCCTCTTCCTGGTCTTGGGTCCACCCGGGGCATCATGTTGCATTTCATCCCTGTGTCTACTTTGTCCCCTCCAACCAGTGGCAATTTCTCAGCCTTCCCCTATGTTTTATGACCTTGGAAAGTCTAGTCAGCTGTTTTGTGGAATGTCCCTCCCCTTGGGTTTATCTGATGTTTCCTTATGATTAGACTGGGATTATGGGTTTTCAGGAAAAATACCATAGACATAAAGTGCCCTTTCCTGCCATCATATCTGGGGGTACATGTCAACATGACTTATTCCTGGCAATGGGCACTTTGATCACTTGGGGAAGATAGGGTTTGACAAGTTTCTCCAGGGTGCACTTGCTATTTTTTCCCGGATTCTCTTCCTGAAAGATTTTTTTCTCATACCAAACAAATATGTGATGTTTTCCCGCACTAGTTCCCCAGTTCTCTGGCACCCACAGGGTGTCAAGCAATTCAACTTAATTCTGACACCAACTCCCAGAGTCAGCACAGACCCCAAAAGACTCCTTCAGATGGCAGCCACAAGGTACCCACGCTACCTGCATTCCTGCCCAGCCTATTATAAATTCAGAGGTTCTCATGAGCTACCCCCTTGAGGTCTGACAATTCCCTAGAATGACCCAAGAAAGTGCTATATTTATCATAATCGGTTTGTTATAAAGGCTGTAACTCAGGAACGGCCAGGGGAAGAGAGCCCTGGAGCAAGATATGGGGAGGGGGTCAGGTACCAAGTTTCCATGCCCTCTTTGGGCATATCCCCCTCCAAGAACCTACATATGTTCTACACGCCCCTCAGTTTGGGGTGTTTATGGAATTTTTATTACATGGGTTTGATTGATGAATTTATTAGCCATTGGTGATCAACTCAGTCCCCAAGAGCTTGAGGTTGTTAAGGGGAAAGTTCTAAGTTTCTGATCAGTTCTCTACCCCCTTAAGCTACATAGAAGCTCTCTAAGAATTGCATCCTTAAACAGCCAAAGACACTCCTATCACCCTTATCACTCTAGAAAATCCCATGGGATTTAAGAAATCTTTGCCAGGACCCCAGAGAAGGACCAGATGTAGATTTCCCACAATGCCGTATTTCCTTAGGAGCAAGTCATTCATCCAGTCCATACTCCAGTGGAAGGGCATTGTGCTCCATGATGGAGGGGAGAGCATCCAGTACTGCGTGAGCATATGTTAGTCAACATATTCTAGGAGAGGTGCTTCGAAGCCGTGCACATATCTCTCTTCCTCTTCAACTCCCATCCACCAGCTTTAACGTTCCTCCGAGGGTCGTGCTTGTAGCGATTATTATGGTTACGTTCTGTTTCCTGTATTTCTTGTGCATCTCCTATTTGGGGTTCTATAGTGCAGATTTGTCCCTTTCCTCAGGCATTTCTTATATCATGTGGACACTTAGGTTATTCCTTGGGTTTTAATCTGTTTTTAATTTGTACATCAAATTCTCCCAACTTTGACCTCGGAGCTTTTTTAGGTTGCCTCCTATATCTGTTTTTTTTTTTTTTTCTTAGCACTTCTTTACTCTCTGGCACCATGAGATGCTCCAGGCTTCTTTTATACATGACCTGTGCCAGCCCCAGACTCAGCCCTTTCTCTAAAGATCCCTGGTTTCTTTTTTTTTAATTTTTTTATTTATTTATGATAAATAAATATGATAAATAAGTCACACAGAGAGAGAGAGGCAGAGACACAGGCAGAGGGAGAAGCAGGCTCCGTGCACCGGGAGCCCGATGTGGGATTCGATCCCGGGTCTCCAGGACCGCGCCCTGGGCCAAAGGCAGGCGCCAAACCGCTGCACCACCCAGGGATCCCAGATCCCTGGTTTCTTATTGGAAAACGGGACTAGACACTAAGATCTGGGTGCTGGAGTGCTTGTTGCTGCCAGACTGCCACATTTCCAGACCTCTCAGCGGACAGAGCTTGGAGATACATGCATGTATTGTAACCCATATAAACCTGTGAGTCTGTTTCCCTCGCTGTTTGTATATATATAAAAATAACCCTGAGTTCATGCAGGCATCTCTGAATGTAATGCAAGACTGTGGGTCCATTCCATTTTCCTGTGTTCTGTATTTGTCACTCCTTTCTCTGCCAGTGAGAAACCGAACTCCCATTCCCTACGATTTACTCACTTGTTTAACCCTATCGTATGTGTATACTGTTTCAGAACTGCTAACTCCTACCCTGTGAGAAGATAATTTACTGCCTGACCAGTGTCTCTTGTGTATCCCCACGGTGACCAAGTGCTGGTTTCCAGAGCTACTCAGGCAGCTCGCCCTGCCCCCACGGGCACGGATCTGTGGCCTGTTTGTACTTGCATCATTAGTCATTCATTCCATGGTTTGCATCCATCCCGCTTTCTCCCAGTATTCCAGCTGGCTTTGGTCTGTCTGTAGGTTGGCAACAATGAAGTTCTCTGTAGTGAACCTTTTTTTTAACGTTTTTATTTTAAAATTCCAGTTAATTAATGTAGTGTTCTATTAGTTTCTGGTATACACTGTAGTGTTTCAGCACTTCCATATGTCACTCAGTGTCCATCATTACAAGAGTGCTGCTTACTCCCAACCAACCCTTATGTATCCCACCTGTCACCGCTGCCCCGCCCCACATGGTGAACCTTTCTTGTATAGGGATGATGGAGAAGAGGACAGAGGAGATAGAGAGGGGAGACAAAGGCAGAAAACATGGGATGTTGGGGGAAGACTGGGGAGGACATAGCCATCACTCAGGAGTTTTGATGATACAAGTTGGTCAGGGCAGAAATATGCACAGTTGCAGTGGCTAAGTCATTCATGGAGATGGGACCATTCAAGTTATGAGATCAGGCGGTACTGGAACACTGAGGTTGAATCACTGAAAACTGATAACAAAATTATAAGAATAATATTTAAGAACAAGTGTGAGGTTTTTGTATTTGCTTTGATTTTTGAATAGCAGAATATGGAGCTGTTCACTTCTTGCTCAGTGGTTTCAGCCCAGCCCTAGGCAGGAATAAGCAACTACTGTTTTCATATGACAAGTTTTTAGCTGCTATTTGAAATGCTTTGTGTGTGTGTGTGTGGCAAGTTGTGTTCACAGACTATCAGTAGATGACTGTGTTCCTGCATATATCTTTGTGGGGTTGTGTTATTTTCATTTTTTTAAATTTTTATTTATTTATGATAGTCACACAGAGAGAGAGAGAGAGGCAGAGACACAGGCAGAGGGAGAAGCAGGCTCCATGTACCGGGAGCCCAACTTGGGATTCGATCCCGGGTCTCCAGGATCGCGCCCTGGGCCAAAGGCAGGCGCTAAACTGCTGCACCACCCAGGGATCCCGGGTTGTGTTATTTTCAACCACAACTACACCACAGATTGTTTAAAGAGACTGAAAATAGTTTTAGATAGGATGAGGTAAAAATGAACACATGCTAGCCTCTTAAATCTATTTTGGGGAATATATCTAGGCTATTAAAATCTAAATGTTTCTAAAACAATCCATTATTCACTTTAGATTAGTGTTTCCTAGAGATAGTACTGCCTCCTATGGGATGTTGGTGGAGTCACTTCTAGTGGCTCCAGTGAGGATAGTCATTGAGAGGATGGGAGCCAGGCTAGACCACCTGCAAAAGCCCAGGATGGTCCTGCATGATGAAGGTGGCTCTGTGCCCTCATATGTCTTTCACATGTCCCCTTGGATGTTTACAGAGTTTTTTTTTTTAACTCTTTATCATAGAGCCTAGTATTCCATTTTTTAAATAAACATATAGCACTTTTGCAGTGTGTTAACATGTACTGAAATTCTCCACAAATGCAATTACTGAGTAAATTGAGGGAAAATTGTACTTTGTTTGCTGGGAACTTTACCAGGAGCCACTCACCATTTCAGCAATGCCCTGTGGAGTGTGAGCTGCCAGTAAAACACACCTGTATCCATCTTCATTTTTGGCTGTGGCATGCAAATATGTAACAGAGGGGACTTGAATTTCACTGTAACAGACTTAGAACCAAATGTTTTTTAATTAGCAGAAGAGCATGAAGTGTGAAGATATCACATTTTAAAGAAAAGCACCTGTATCAATAAATGTTTTTAAGATGTCATTGATTGCCGTCATATGTTCCCATGAAATTGGTTAAAAAATCACATAATTCAGTGGTTGATTTGGGGGGTTGCCCATTGTTTTTCAGTCTTCTCCTGGGACTGCCCCCCATAGTCTACAATGTCATTGTGTTTACAGCCTCTCGATTCTTTCCTGTTAAGTCTCAGAGACCTGATCTGATATGTTGGTTGGCATGTGATAGGGATTCGAGATGTGAGCTGTATATATATTTTTAAAGATTTTATTTATCTGAGGTGGGGGGGAGGGGCAGAGGAAAGGAACATGTAGACCTCCTGCTAAGCATGGAGCCCAATGTGAGGTTTCAATGCAGGACTTAACAGGGGTGCTCAACTCAGGGCTCCATCCCAGGATCCTGAGATCATGACCTGAGCCAAAGTCAGATGCTTAACTTGACTGAGCCACCCTTAGATGTGAGCTGTTTTGTGGGATCCTTTGTCCATAGCCAATCCCTTGTCAACACGGAAAATTTTTGATATATTGCACTTAAAAATAACCCTCATTATTCCTGAGAATGCCATATATTTCTTCACTTAAGTAATGTGTCATTTGTCTAGGAACTTTATTTCAATAAATATCATTTCTTCTTTCTCTTACCATTTGCAAATAAGCCTAGCCTGTTCCTACTTAGGCTAACCTTGGTATTTTTAATATTTTAATAGTTTAAATTTCTTCTTGGGATATAACTTACATATAATAAAGTACACAGGGGCACCTGGATGGCACAATTGGTTAAGTGTCCAACTCTTGATTTGGGTTCAGGTAATGATCTCAAGGTCATGAGATTGGGCCCTGTGTTGGGGTCTGCACTGGGGCATGGAGCTCCTTGGCATTCTTTCTCTCCCTCTCCCTCTGTCTCCCTTCTCATGCTCGCTCTCTCTCTCTCTCTCTCTCTTAAAATAAGAAAAAATTACTGAAGTACACAAAGCTTAAATATACAGCTCAATGACTTTTTTAAACATTTTATGACAAACATTTTCAAATGTAGAAAGATTATAAAGTAAACACCCTTATACCCACTGTAGATTCTACAGTTAACATTTTGCTATGTTGGCTTCATCACGTGTCTATCTGTCCAACATTCCTGTTTTTCTACCAGTCCATCTTATTCTTTGATGCATTTCAAAGTTGCAAACATTAGTACACTTTATCCCTAAACACTTCACCACATGTACTATTAACCAGAGTCAATATTTGTTTACTTTTTTTTAAAGGCAAAATTTACACAATTATGCATAAATAGTAAGTGTATCATTTGAATCACTTTTACAAATGCATACCTGTGTGCATAGCAAGCCCCAACACTATGGACAATCACAATCACCCTGAACAGTTTCCTGATGCCCCTTTCCCGTTAAACCTGTCCTGACTGCCAGAGGAAACAGCTCTTCTGGATTTTGTGGTCATTTGGTCATTGGTCAGCTTAGCTGTGGTCTGGGATTTGTGGTGACTATGAAACCCTTGAAGGGAGATCACAGGGTCAAAACTATTTTTGTAATACTACTTAGATGTTTCTTATCCTTTTCCATCTCACTCCCTACTGAGTGTCCAGTGGGGTTTCCCAGTTCCCATGTTTTGTGTGGTGGTGTCCTTGCTGATAGGGTCCTTATTTCAGTGAGGATAATGAGCTAAAGGAAGAAGTACTTAAAACATGATCCAAGGCACTATTCTCAATCCTCCTGGACAAAATAATCCCCCTTTTTTATAACAAATATTTAATCACACTTCCTTATTCTCCTGCAATGAAATTCATAGATTTAAAAAAAAAGCCTACACATATAATTTCAGAAAATCAATATACTGTCCTTGCCTTGATAGTAAGGAGAAATAAAAGAAAGCAATTTGTAATGAATATGTATTTTAATATGTAAATTGAATGCAGAAGCAGATATGAGAATCCAGCTGTCTTCTGTTAGACCAAACATTAAAGGGATTTTCAAAAATGTAAAACAGTACCATTCTCTTAATGATTTTTTAGAAACTATAATTATATTTCATAAAATATATATTAATATGTAAAGTTTGATATTATCATTTCTGATGAATTAATAAATATGTTTAAGTGTCTCAGTTTAAAATTTAATATGATAAATAGAAATAGATATCAATATAAATTAGAGCTTCAGGGGGTTCTCAGAATCATAATTTTAGGGCTGCATGATAACACTCAGACCAAAAAATCTGAAAACTATCAGTTTACTGTACTAGAACTTCATATAAATGGAATCCTGTGAATGTTCATGCTTTGTATGTGTACAGTAAAATAAGCAGTTGAGTAAAATAAACTCAGCATAATGGTTTTGAGATTCATCTATGCTGTTTGGTATACCAGCAGTTAGTTCCTTTTTATTGGTAAATAATAATCTGTTGTATGAAGAAACCACTGCCAATGAATTTTTAAATATATATATATATATATATACATCCATGAAAACCCTGTCCAGACAGAAATATAAAGATTTCCATGATGACTGACCCCCTGAAGGTAGCTTTTATTCTGACATCTAGGAACTTCCTGTGAATGGAAAATAAGGGATACACTCTTATGTCTGTCTCCTTAGCACGGCATGTGCCTGAGAGATGCTGCTGTGTTGATGTGTACAATGGTCACATGCTCTATTTCTGTACTTCCAACACTGGTTCTTGCTCTATAGTCCACCTTAGATACCTCTACTCTTTTGTCTCCCTGTACTTTCATATAGGATGCTTTTTAAACTTCTATTTCTACATGTAGACATATTCATTATAAAAAGGTACAAGCATGCACCAACCTTATTATGCCTCTAGTGTCATTGAGCTTATGCATTTACAGGTTGAAACGCATGGTCATTGTACATTGTTTCCCTCTCCCCCTCCTTTCCATTGCCATTTAGGTATTATATTGGTTTTTTGAAATTATATATGAAGGCTGGTTATTTTATCCATGAATTTCATCTCAGAAGAGTAAAGTGGGCATTATTAAATATTTGTTGTAAAGACATGGGCATTGGGTCCATTAGGATTGAGAATACTTCTTGGATCATGGTTTAAATTATTTATTTTCTTCTTAGCTCATCATCATCACTGAAATACAGAACCTAGTAGCAATAACATCACAATGCAAAGAATCATTTGCTTCATAAGGACTTGTTTATTTTTATTTATTTATTTTTTAAGGACTTGTTTTAAAAAAAAACATAAGGACTTGTTTTTAATAAGTGCATCATTTATTTTAAAATGGCATTTTCCCAAGAGTTGACATTTCTGGCCAACTGGCCAAGATTTGCCAGTGATGGATAGAAATGTCATGTTTGAGGAGTGGCATCTTGAGTTATGTACAAAATTCTCATATTGATTTATAGAGAGCATTATTCTTGTTTTGTATGGTTATATGTATCTCCTCAGTACCTGATTTGCATTGTTTAATATAAAATAAGAAAAGTATCCATTTTTTCTCAGTCTGAACATTTTCTGAACTCTTGCCTTAGGAAGTTCTTTTATTCCAAGAAAATGATCCAGCCACCGTGAATTACAAAGTATGTTATTGTATTTTTCACCTTGGGAAGTAAGAATGGTAGCTACAAGTGAGATTTCTGAAGTAAAGGCAGGTTGATTTTTTTATGCTGGCTCTACCAGACAGGTCACATCTCTGCCTCAGTTTTCTGATCCATTAAATGGGGGTAATTATTCCTACTGAACATGGTTGTCATAATTACTAAGTGGAATAGTATAATGCAAAACAGTGCCTGAGTTTTAGTAAATAATGGATTAAAAATAGCTTTTGGTTATTATTGATTTTAATCACAAATAGTAATTAATGGTGAAATTAGGGATTGTGTTGCTCTGATGAGTTTTTTGGAATTAGATTTCTCAGTAGACAACAAATATATATTGAGCCTATTATGTGTAGACACTTGGGAATTAAAGATATGAAGGGATAATGATTATTCCTTGGAGCAAGCCTAGGAAATTGCCTTTACAACAACATACCCAAAGGTGGTTGTATTTAAATATCACCAAAAAGAAGTAGTAATATCAGGTGAAGTGTTAGATTCCAGTAGTTGCTGCTTGAATTTGGAAATTAGGAGCCTGTTAGTAATCTTAGGAGGAATTTGGAATAGGAAGGAAGTAGAAACGGTATCTTCATTTTGGGAAGTTTAGAGAAGAATGGAATGGAATGGTCATCAAAGAGGTCCCTTGGTAATAAAGATGGTAGAGCAGAAGGTGGGGGCCATGCAGGCTTGCGGGACTGCCATGGAGGCCCTGGGGAGAAAGGGTTGGATAGGCCCATTGAGGGCCATGAGACCTGCTGGGGCTGGGAATCACACTTAGGCTCTGAGAAAGGCTTCAAGGAGGTGACCTGGGGGCCGATGGAGGAGATTTGAAATCACCACTGTGGAGAATGAGAATAAGAGCAGCCCAGAAAGATGTGTTTTTAAAAGTCCAAGAAGATGCTGAGAGCCCCCGAGGAGGAAACTGGAGAGAGTAAGGGTATGGTAAGGTTTCTTCCTCTTTATTTCCCATTATTTTCATTGTAATTACTCATTTTGACACAAAGTGAAATCCATGATAACTAAGGCCTCCTGGACACAGGTACCATTCTTGTCTAAAGACTTGAGATCCTTTCGCTGCCAGCTACCCCAGGAGGCAGGAACTTCACAGGGATGCCAGGTCTTGGGCCCAGGAACCAGGTTTAGGCAGAGTTGCTGGGGCTGCAACCAGGCAATCAGAGCCCTGACTCTAGGCTCTAAACTGTGATGTGCCACCTCATAAAACAAAGCAAGACAAGAAAACTTTGGAGTTCTCTAGAAGGAAACAAAAAAATGCAGAGAGACAAAGTTACAGTTTTCCTCCTTCAAAGTCATCATTGTCAGGGGGTGGCTTCTAATCAAAGCAAGGAGAGATGATTTCTGAACACTTACTTGGGACAAGTTACTATTCGTGTCATTTAGATAACACTCCCCTTATAGCCCTCAGAACAGAGAAGAGTCGGCACTGCTGCTTCCACCCTTGCTCGCACCTCCGGAGAGCAGAGAGCAGTCATGGAAGCCCAGTGCAGTCCTGGCCCCTACCCACAGACTGGCAGTCACTCACACCCCCTCCATTCTTGGGCTGGTTAGTTTTGTTCTCCTTATTATGGCTATGTCTGCCATTGTAGCAATGATTACCCTCCTCTACCCAAGTTTCACTTGAGACACTGTTGTTTTGAAGGGCATGCGGTAGCATAGATGTACTATATAAAGAGGGTAGGGGCGCCTGGGTTGCTCTGTCAGTTAAGCATCTGGCTCTGGATTTCAGCTCAGGTCCCAGGCTCAGGGTTGTGAGATCAAGCCCTGTGTCAGCCTCTGCACTTATCAGGGAGTCTGCTTGACAGTTCTCTATCCTCCCTCTGCTCCTCCTCTTGCTCACATGCTCTCTCTTTTTAAAATAAATCATAAAAAAAAATAAAACTAGAGTGTAAAGGCCCCCAGATTTAGGAGAACATTGTCATGGGCACATATAGCAGATTTAGTATGCCAATTAAATATTTCATGATCATCCTGATTCTTAAATTTTAAAGAAATGAAATAAAAAAATCAGTAACTTCAAAGACAGTATGGCATTCAATAGGTAAGTCTTGGTTGTGAAACTTCTCAGTACTACTTGGCCCAGCAGCTGTCTCAGAGGCTATCTGATAATTTGATAGGAGCATGCAGGTGTGGGTCCTACATTTGGAATGTCTAGAGCTGCTGCTTGAAAACTCCAGCACCACCAGATGTCTGCAGTGAAGTATATGCATGGTCTCACATACTGCCAGACATTTTCACACCCTGCCTTATGCAGAGCTCAAAGTTCTGGTACACAGCTATAGGAGTCCTGAAAACATGACTAGAAATAGTCAGCAGCACTCACCTTTTCTGAAGCCCCCATGCCCATCCCTCTGAAGCCTGTTCTCCCTCCTTCCCTCTACTCTCTCCCATGACCCAAACTGTCATTTCTCCACTTTTTCCCTCCCCCTCCCTAAGATCCTGTTTGGTGCACCTGCTGTGGGAACACCACAAAATAGAATGAAGCACTTCCTTGGGGAGTTGTCAGTCCCCAGTGGGTCTGTTCACAATTTGTCTGTGTGCTGAGGGACATGCAGTGACATTGCTCGCTGCAAGTGCCCTATCTGTGTCTTCCACAGAGTTCTACACAGTTCTGGACAATAGAGCTTTTTAAACAAATCCTTTTATTTTGAAACAATTGAAGAATCACATGCACTTGTAAGAAATAATACAGAGAGATCCCGTGTCCCCTTTACCCAGCTTCCCACAATGGTGATATGTTGCCTAAGTGTGCAACAGTGTCACAGCTGGGATATCATCAGTGAAAAAACTCACCGGTTGTATTTGAGTTCCCTAGTTTTACTTGTACTCGTCGTGTGTGTGTGTGTGTGTGTGTGTGTGTGCATGCGCGTACATGCGCGTTTAGATTTCATCATGTATAGGCTCGTGTGCCTCTACCACGGTCACAATTAAGATGGTGCCAGACCACAAGGGGCCCTCCTGTTGCTATCCTGTAGCCACCTCACCTGTACTGACTCCACTTCATCCCCTTTATCATCCGGCAACCACAATCTGTTCTCCATTTCTATAGTTATATTTCAGGGTTATATAAATGGCATCATATGGCCTTCATGTAGCCTTTTGATACTGGTTTTGAGATTAGACGTCAGCATTAAGTCCCTGAAGTTCATCCATGCTATTTTGTGTCTCAATAGTTCATTCGTTTTTATTGCTAAGTAATATTCCAGGGTATGAATACACCACAGTGTGTTCAATCATTTAGCCACTGAACAACACCTGGATTATTTATAGTTTGGGGATATTATGAATAAAGCTTCCGTGAACATTTGTGTATAAATTTTGTATTAACATAAGCTTTCTTTTATCAGAGATAAATATCCAAGAGTGCAGTTGCTGCATTTCATCGCAGCTGTATGTCGAGTTTTATAAGAAGTTGCCAAACTGCTTTCCAGAGTACCTGTACCATTTTACATTCCTATAAGCAGTGTCTGAGTGATTCAGTTTCCATGTATCCTTGCCAGCATTTGGTATTGTCATTGCATTTTAGCCATCCTGATGAATGAGCATTTCTGTATCATTGTGGTTTTAATTTGCACATCCCTGATAGCTAATGATGTGAATATTTTTTCACATGCTTATTGACTATCTGCCTTTCCCTTAATATATGTCTTCATATCATTTGCCCATTTTCTTTTTAAAGATTTATTTATTTATTTGAGAGAGAGGAGAGAGAGAGAATGCACGTGTACAAGTAGGAGAGGGAGAGACTCTCAGGCAGACTCCCTGCTGAGCACAGGGCCCAGTGCAAGCCTCCATCCCTTGGCCCTGAGATCATGACATGAGCTGAAACCAAGAGTCAGACATTTAACCAGCTCAGCCACTGAAGCTCCCCTTTTTGCCCATTTTCTAATTGATTTTTTATTATCTCTTGGAGTTTTAAGAGTTCTTTAGATGGTCTATATACTAGTCCTTTTTTGAATATGTGGGTTGCAGATAGTTCCTCCCAGTATGAATCTTGTCTTTTCATCCTCCTGATAGACTCTTTCACAGAGCAAAAGGTTTTAAGTTTTGATGATGTCTCATTTATCTTTTTTTTTTTCTTTTTTGGATCATGCTATTAGAGTCAAGTCTAAGAACTCTTCACCAAGTCCTAGGACCCAAAGTATTTTTCCTATTTTTTTTCCTAAAAGTTGTGTAGTTTTGCGTTTTACATTTAAGTCCATGATCCATTTGAGTTAATTTTGTATAGATGTGAGAGTTAGGTTGAGGTTAATTCTCTTTTTCCTTATGAATATCCAAATGTTAAAGACACTGTCCTTCCTCTATTTAATTACTCTTGTACCTTTGTCAAAAGTTAATTGCTCATATTTTTATATTTCTTGGTTGCAAAACAAAATTTTTGCTGGGATTTTGACCATATTTGCACTAACCCTACAGACCTCTTTAGAACTAACTGACATCTTTCCTGTGTAGCATCTTCTATTCCAAGAACACAGTGTGTCTCTCCATTTATTTAGCTCTTCTCTGATTTTCCATCAACATAGTGTAATTTTTAGTATACAGACTCTATAGATGTTAAGTTTATAGTTCTTCATTTTGTTTGGAATGTAAATCATACTGTGTTTTTAATTGTAATTTCTACATGTTTATTGTTAGTATTTGGAAATAGAAATGTAATCGATTTCTGTGTGTGTTTATCTTGTATCCTGTGGCTTTGCTCAATTTTTTATTGGTTCCAGGAGGTTTTTTCTTTTTTGGTTCCTTGGGATTTTCTACATATCCATGTCATCTTCAAATGGAGATGATTTCACTTTTCCCTTTCCAATCTGTGTGCCTTTTATTTCTTCTTCTTTCCTTACTTTCCTTCTTCCTTTCCTTGCTGTGGTGGTTAGAACTTCCAGTGCTACACTGGATAACAGTGGTGAGAGCGGACATCCTTGCATTACTCTCAACCTCAAGAAAAAACATTATCTTTCATCCTTAAGTATTAAGTTCAATGTAGGTTTGTGATAGATACTAAGTTGAGATAATTCCACTCTATACTAACTCATTGTGAGTTTTATCAGGAATGTTGCATTCTGTCAAATGGTTTTTCTGTATCAACTGATATCATGTGATTTTTCTTTTAGCCTGTCTGTGATGGATTGCATGAATTGATTTTCAGATGTTGAACCAGACTTGCACACTCAGTATAAGTCCTACATCTTATATGTATGTAATTTTTTATACATTCTTGGATTCAATTCACTAATATTTTATTGAGGATTTTTACATCAGAGTTTATGAGAGATACTCATCCATAATTTTCCTCTTTTGTGCCATCTTTGGTTTTGGTATCAGGGTAATACTGGCATCATAAAATTAGTTTGATGTGTTCTTTTCTATCTTCTTAATGAGATTATATCAAATTGGTGTTAATTCATCTCTCAGTGTTTGGTAAAATTCTCTAGTTTTTTGGTTTTTGTGGGGTTTTTTTGTTTGTTTTTGTTGTTTTTTTTATGAAGTTAATTTCTTTAAAGGCATAGGACTACTCAGGTTGTCTATTTAATCTTGGTTGAATTTTGGTTATTTGTGATTAAAAGAATGAGTTCATTTCATTTGCATGGGCAAATTTATGACAATGACAGTTTCATTTTCAGAGCCTTTGTGATGCTATTTCAGTCTGCTGGGTTTGTCTGATGCCTCTGGGTCTCCCACTAGTTTTCTGATACTTTCTAATGGGACAGAAAGAGTTCTCCTAGGTTGGGCTGCCTGGCACCTCTGTGTTGGGAGAGCATTCCCCAGCTTGGGGGAAAAGACAGAACTTCTGATACTGAGCTCTTGTTTTGATTGGATTCCTTTGCCTGTTGGGAGTGAAAAGCACTTCCCAGGTTTGTGCTGCCTGACTACATGGAGGAGGTGTGAGATCTGTGAGAACAATGGGACTCTCCAGCCTGGGTATTTGGGGAAAGATCTCCCTTGTCCTGACTGTCAGCCACCTGCTGCTATCTCTTGGTGAGGAAAGGAATCTTAGGCCTGGTAGGGAAGGAAAGCCTTTATTTTGGCTGCTTTTTTTTAGTGGGCTTCTGACTAACGGACCTCTTGCCTGTTTATAGGAGCCACTGGGCTCACATTTTGTTATTGATGGGACTCTTGTCCAATTCACGAGAGGGAGGAAACTGCTTTGACTGCCTTCTGTTGCCATGTTGGGGACTGGGCAACACTAACTAAGCTGGAGTCACCCTCTTTTGTTGGTTGGGGTGGTGATAAAGGTATCATGCTATCTTCCTCCCTTCTAGAGTCTCAGATGGTTGGCCTTCCTGTTCACAGTAAACATTTATTGTTGCACATGTATCTCTGAGTCACCTGAGTGTGTTTTCTGGTCTGAGCTCAGCTCAACCATGTGGTTGTGGTCAGCTGAAGGTCAAGTGGGTGGTTCTGTTGATCCAAACTGGCTCTCCCAAACATGTGGGGATTGACTGGCTGTGGGCCAATGGAGGGCAGCCTCAGTGGAGGCAGCAGTCCTCTTCCTAGTGTGGTCTCTGACCCTTTACTGGCCAGCTGGCCCTTGTCTACATGGCAGTTGCAGCATTGTAGGACAACGGACCTCAGCTTGGAACTGGCACACCACCCCTTCAGCTGCATTGTGTCAGCCAGAACAGCTCACAGGACCAGCCCAGATCCCAGGGAACGGGTGATAGGTTCCATCTTCTCATGAAGTACAGGCACTTCAAAATCATTGCAAAGAGTATAGATCCAGGGGAGGATGAAGAATGGAGGCCATTCTTGTAATAAATTTACCTCCTCCTCCCTGCCACCCATATGAGTGATTGTGTTAGTCTCTTGGGTCCTGAATCACTTTAACCGGTCTGGGGGCTGCTTACAGAGGCCGACATCTGTGGCATTTCTCTTTGCTTCATAGAATGGGTTTGATTTCTAAACAAACAAAATTGGTCTCTTTGCCAGATTATTTCTTTTTTTTAATTTTTTAAAAAATATTTATTATTTTATTCACGAAAGACACAGAGGAGAGAGACACAGGCAGAGAGAGAAGCAGGCTCCATGTAGGGAGCCCGATGCGGGACCTGATCCCGGGACTCCAGGATCACGCCCTGGGCCAAAGGCAGGAGCTAAACCGCTGAGCCCCCCAGGGATTCCCTGCCAGATTATTTCTTGACAATTTTCTGCATTTTCCAAGTTTTCTAAGGAAAGTATTCATTGATTTCATAATCTAAAAAATAGTTCTAAAACTTGGAGGTGTTTTTCCAGGATTTATGATCTTCTGAATTCTATTCTTTGCCTGAGCTTTTAAAATTATATTGTGATATTCATATCCTGGTAACTCTAATCTGCAGTCTAACAAACCATGATGAGCCACTAAATGAGATTATGAAATTGTCAAACTCATGCTTTCTTCTCTGAGGGGAGCCTGTTGCCTCTGTGGTAATTCCTTTCTGGAGGAAAGGAAGCTAAGGAGTCATGAAGGCTGAACAGTGCCCAGATGCTGGCTGTCAGAGTCAGCTCTGCAGGCAGCACCGGTCCTGGAAGAAATCCGCTTCTCGAATGTTCAGTCCAGTTATTTTGGATACCTGGGTCGCTGCTCTGCATGTGCTGGTTTTCAGTAAATACAGGTCAAATTAGAGGTTTTTAGAAATAGTTCTGGGTGTTTGTTCTTATGAGCTCCTAATAGTCTCTCTTCACTGTTTTTTGCCTTTTTTTAGGCCATCTTAAATTCTATTAAGTTGAACCCTGTGCAGTGGCCAGTTTGTAGATCAAAAGCAATTGAAGTTGGCAATTGCATATGATTCAACCAAATATTCTACATTTTACCTGGAGCAGTTTGTGGCTTTGCTTGGGTGGCTTTCCCAACCTTCCAGGGAAGCCCGTCCTTACTATCTGTGAGCAGGCTCTTCCCAGGCCCATCATCTTTCTATCCTTGACAAACATGCATGTCTGCCCAGGCCATGCAGGCTGATATTTTTAAAGTAGTTTTCAGCCTTCCATGACATTTTTATTCTTTTCATTTTTTTCCTGTTAATTCTTATGCTCAGTCATTATTACCTCTTTAAATGAAATAATTATTTGATTAATGTCTTTGATTCTCCTTCTCCTACAACTTAATTGCTTGTGACCAGTCTTTGCGATGATTCACAAAGCATGTTCCTATTTGCTGTCCTAGTCAGTTGTCTTCTATTCCGCACCCGGTGTTCTCCCTAGTATCCTTCATTTGGCACCTACTGTGCCTCAGTCAAGTCTCAGGCCAGGCCCTTGCATAGTGAATATGATAGGAAATAGACCATGTGTGCTCAATAAACATTTGTTGAGTGAATATATGAGAGCAAGTAAGTGAGTGAAAGCTATTTGCTTTGGAGGAGCTTTCTGTCCTTGGGGGAGATAAACTTATAAGCAGTTTCGGTCCAGGGTGCAGAGGACAGTAATAGCTGTACACACAGGGTGTTTTGGTAGCACAGAGACTTGTTTTTCATACAGACAGTACCCACATGCTGCTTCCCAAATACATCCTGAAAAGATACTCATTTAGACTCATTTTTGGATCATTTAAGGCCTCTGTTTTTATCACATGAACAAATCAGGCCAGTTTCTCTATCTCATTTGACATTTCTCACGCCGCGTGAAGAACCAGGTCTGGTGGATGGTTGTGTAACCCTTCTCCACCATGTGCCTTCCTCCACCTGTTGCAGAGTTGCTATAAAGCTTGGATGGAAATGCTACAGACCTGGGTGTAAACCACCCAGCACCCAGCATGGATTTTCAGTATGCAGTCACTATGTATGATAGCAGTCGATCAAAGTAAATATATTAATGGCCAATAATAAAGAACCTGAACAACCACTAGAGAAAAAAGAAAAGGAAGTACTTTGCTAATGTATATTTTTTCTGGAAGATTGAAAGCAGAGAACTAAACCACATACTTATTAGATGGTTTCCTGGCCAAGGATCAATCTGGGAAGGGTATACAACAGAAACTGACCTTGATTTTGTTTCAGAGACCTAAGAATGCCATGCAATAGTCTTGCATAACCATATAGTAAAACTTCTCAAAATCTCCATGGTAACACGCAGAGAGCTGTATCACTGAGAGCAGTGTATACCTGCGTGAATGCCAATCCAGCAGGAGATCTGTATCTATTCCCCACTCAGCACTTGCTCATTTTCATCTCTGCGCTTTCCCAGCGGCTCAGACACTGGCCTCCTCATCACTAATAATGATGATATTTTTGTCTAGAACCTACTTCCTAGTTCACCCTTTCTGGTGTTACTCTCTACACCCTTGGCACTTCTGTAGGACGAGATAAAAGTGTCACCGTAGGGATACAAACTTTGTATCATGATAAAAACACTTGACACACAAAATAAGTGTTTTAACTGCAGACATAAGTGAAACACAAGTTTGATCTTCAAGTGACTTTTGTCTCATCCTTTATATTCAGATGACTGCGCTAATTTGCCTTTATTAGTATGCTGCTTAATAGATACCCCTAAGTCTTTTTACAAATAGTCTAATGTTTGAATAAGACTTTATGGCTGTCAGAGTGTTTACTCATATAATCCAACTTGATCCTCACCTTGGGTGGTAGTCAGGGCAGGTAGTGTGCTTGTCATTTTATAGGCAGAGGAACATCCTCTGATGTGGATTAGCAGATCCATGGTGGAGCTGGAACCAGAACCAAGGCTTGTGTCCTTGTACTGATGCTGCCACTACAGACTTGTCAAGTCTGACCCCTCTTTCTCCCACCTGTTCCCTCTCATAGGGAACTCATGTGCTACCCTGAGCCCAGAGAAAGCTTGCCAAGGTTTTTGATTAACTGTCACTTTACAGCTTTTCATGCCATCCTATGATGTGTTTACATATTATTTTGCACTGACTTTCTGAAGCTTAGGGACTTTGCAGAAGTCTTTAAAGTATTGCTACTTTAAGGAGATTATGAAAGGAGATGCAGTCCCTCACCCCAGCCCAGTTGGATGTATCAGTGCTGGCTTCCTGCTGAGAAGTGATCAGCAGGGGACAATGGACATTGTTGTTTGGTAGCTAGCCTTTGTTGACATGGTATGATTTAAGTGAGTGGCTGGAAGTCTTTCTGGACATGATTCTCTCCTTTTTCTTTCAGGCAAAGAAAATGTTTTTGCCTGTGTTAGAGAAATCAAATGGTGCCAAGCATTTTCCATGACATTATGACCACCATCTTGGGGACAACTACCCATGCATAAGATGAGAGATTTTTCTACCTCCAAGAAAATTTTGTTTTCCCTATTAATAAAGAAGGTTCATCCAAAGCCATAATTTTCTGTACTCACATTAGTCCATGTCTTAATAGCATTTTCATGAAGAAAATCTTTTAGCACAAAGAAGCAAGGTGATACTCTATGTTAGAACAAGGCTTCATGGCTTAGATGTTAAAAATAATTCTTTTGTTAAGTGCTTTGGACTTTGAACAAAAGTGTCCTTGAGAAACTCCATTTAGCTGGCTGTGTTAAAGTTCATGTTCTTTATCTTGTTATATCTGACAAATATAGTCAGAGAATGTGTCTGTTCCACCTAACAGTTATTTCTACACTTCCGAACAGACGGCCTACATGCATCTGTATTTATGCATCGAAAACATGAGTGTGTATTTCATATTTCATTATTGCCTAGTACACCACATATGTTTCTAGTAAGGCTCCAGTATATTTAGATCAAACGTGAATCTAGCAAGATCCATAAACTGAAATATATTTAAGCTTAACAGAATAGACTTGATGAAAGGGCTGGCTTTAAACATAAGCTGGAACAAAATGATGAGCTCATAATTATTTAATGTAAACTGAGTAAGGTTGAGGGGCCCTGTGGGGTCGATTATTTCAAGGGCTTCGGTGATTACACATTACAGAGCACCTCTCCAGGTGAAACACTACTTGCTACTTGGGTGGGAGGTTAGCCGGCAGTGCCGTAAAGCACCTGAATGATTTCAGACTAAAGAATCTGTTAGTTTTGTACATTTAACATCCTTGACACTTAATAGGACTTGGGATTTCACTGCAGCCACAGCTTCGTTATGTGACACTTTAATTGAATATCTTGGAGTAAAATGAAATTAACAAAGACAGTATTAAATTATGGATGTTCCTTTTTTATCATTTGGCTAATAATTCTACAAAGTTTCTTCTCTAATTATATTATTTTGAATTGATTGATACAAAAAAATTAACACACTGCCTTTAAGACTAAGGGTACCATCTGGTCTGAGAAATTCTGACTAGAAGTAGTGCATAGTTGAAGTTAGCCACAGTGTCTCTCTGGGAGCTTTGGGAAGCTACTCCTTCAGGGCCAACGTCATTTAAAGAGGGTCTGCAGTAAATACCCATCCCTGAGTGGGTGAGGGCCAGGCATACCTGTCTTCTGCGCTGCAGCCAGCAGAGTTACAGATGGCTCTAAAGATAGATAGGAGGCACTGAAGAGCACTTGGTTTTTGCTTATGAAGTCATACTCTTTTAGTGTGGCAAACACAAACAACATGTTATAGTCCAGGGCAAAGTCTGGCAAGTCCACCCTGGTTCTGTGTAAGCATCCGTGAATGAAAACCGGTTTTCCTATTGGGATACTGATGATCTTGATACAGCATCTCTTTTAATGCCACTTAAAAGGAAATCTTCTAAGTGAAGATCTGGGGGAAAAATTATATAGTTAATCAGCTGAGGCCAGTCCACTTAGAAAATGTGAAAACAGGAAAGAAAATGTAGGAAAACATTACAAATTAAATAATTATTTTGTTAACAGAATATTGGTATAAATGCTTCAAAAGTAATTGTCTGCTGGAGGGAAAGGAGGGTAGGAAACAGAATACATTTGGGAAATTACTCAGTAAGAGCAGACATTTAGCTTGAAAAACACAATTGCCCATGATTACAAGCACCCTTCCAAGCTCTGCGTCTGAAGAGCATAAGGAAGAAGTAGGCAGTCTCTCAAAAATGTCCCATAGCACCACAGATTCAGAAGCCACCCCCCATGGTTGGTGCTCCCCCTGGGACTCACATCACTGACCTCATCTTGCTTCCCCATACGGAATCATAGGTAAATATTGAGTAAATACGGTATGAATCTCAGATAAACACAGTTTTAGTGAATTGCCTCCTTTTATTAGGTCATGGATCTTGTCTTCTGGTGTTGTCAGATAATACGGCTGTGATCAGGGATGTAACACACACGTGTTCCGAGCAGGAAAAGCTAGTATCACCATGGAGCACTCAGAGGGCAGATTGTTTCCCTTGTTTTGCTTTTCTCTTTGGGTTCTGTCTGTTGGCCTCACTATCTTTCTCCCTCTCCCTTCACTCCTTCCAGTATGCAACATTTATAAAGTTCACAGAAGCACGTTGAGGCTGACTTGGGGCTCAGTCCTTTCGTAGAACTGCCATCTTCGTGGACAGTCAGGAACCGGTGTTGTCCACTGTTGCATGGTCAAATAGTGTTTTCTAGTGCCTTCTACTCTAGGATAGAGGAATAGTGGTAGCACTTGAAATAGACCACCTGTTTCGTAGCTGCTACTTAGTACTCTCTTTCCCACCTAAACACATACCAGATGGTTTTGGGTTCAGGATCTTAAATTCTGGCCTAGTGGCAGTCATGTATGTGGAACATAAAAGGAGAGAAGATTCTAGTGAATGCCCTTATAAGCCTCTCTGTATTAAAGGATGCAGTTAAAGATGCAAAGGATACCACTGGCTGTCTTGTGATTAGTGAAGCTATTCTCATGTACAGTGGATGGACTGAAGCCATGTGCCATCTGTTTGATAACAAATGAACTTTATACGATAAATGCTTTTTATGGTCTTTATTTCTCTGACATAATGCATGCTTGCATCCAGCCTACAGGGAGAAAAAGGGTAAGCTTACCTGTTCCTGAGTACTTTACAGTTTGGTCTTCTTTTAAAAAAAATTTTTTTTGAACATGCATAAGTAGTGCCACTCTACAATTAGTACCTTACAGATCCTTTTGGCTCTTCTTAATCTTCCTCCGAAAATACACTGGCTCATGTAACCATCATTGGAACTCTGCATCATCTTTTTAAAACAATAACAATGGAAGTAGTAGTAGGTTTTAAACTGTGTTGTCTGCATTTGCTCAAACCAAGTTGATACTTTCCCTGACACTTTCGTGGTGGCTGACGAAAACATTGCTCTTGTTCTCAAGTGGCAAATAAGAAACGTTACTTCTCTTGACAATATGTTCATTGTCATTTTCTCTCATCCCTGAAAAGACTCACTATTGAAATCATTTTTTAAATCCCATAAAGAAAACTTTTCTGCATGTAGTGTGGTCCTTAATCTTCTTTCTTTCTTTCTTTTTTTTTTTTTTTTTTTTTTGCCCACTTAATTTAAATTTTCTGGCATTGTTTGAATGCTAATTATACTTGACAAAACTGTTTTCTAAATATCTGCATCTAGGGGGATCCCTGGGTGGCTCAGCAGTTTAGCCCTTGCCTTCGGCCCAGGGCATGATCCTGGACTCTTGAGATCAAGTCTCAGGATCAAGTCTTGGGATCGAGTCCCAGGATCAAGTCCCACATCAGACTCCCAGCCTGCTTCTCCCTCTGCCTATGTCTCTGCCTCTCTCTCTCTCTCTCTGTCTCTGTCTCTCATGAATAAATAAAATCTTTAAATAAATAAATAAATAAATAAATAAATAAATAAATATCTGCATCTAAATTCTGATTAACTCGGGAAAGTACAAAGAAAATATTTCTTTCATTTACAGAAAGGCAAGGGTGGCAAAACACAGCAACAAAGTAAAAATTATTTCACTGAAGACATATTTGAATTCGTCCTATTTCACTGGTTTGAAGAGCATCTTCTTAGCCTAGACATGAACCTATATAAATAGAAGAAATAAGTACTTACAGAAACTAGTTTTAAAACATTGGTTTTTCTAAGACACTGGTGCAAAATCTCTTCTGATTCCCCCAATTTCTGTATCTCAGGAATTCCCAAAGTACCTTTTTATAACAGTAAGACTTGTTCCTCTAGGTGATGATTCCTTTTTTTTTTTAGGCTGGCCGTATCCACATTTGCCCTTTCTTTATATGTTGTTAGCCAGTTAACTCAGAGATGCACTCCTAAAACCCCAGTGAAGTTAACCCAGTTGGAGGAAATATAACATATCTGCTCTCTCTACTATGCCTCAGACATTTGGGTGCTTGGGAAAGTTCTGCATAAAAGCATTTCTAAACGTAAGAGGTCATTTCATTGGGGTCCTCCTCCCTCAGGATCACCAGTTTTGTTGCTGCCATTGTCAGAGACAGACAGATAGAAACCACCCTCAGTTGTCAGCAGAGACAGGAAGTGAATGAGAGGTAGGTGCTCACAGAGCCATCAGGAGGGCTTCAGGGGCAGGCTCTGGATGGAGCTTGAGAATGATTCCCAGGTTAATGCCAAGGGATTGGCCCTCTACGGAGAGTGGGGTTCCTGGTGGGCAGTCTCAAAGCAGTGCTACAGGTGCTGGCCCCAGGACCACACTCCCTCTGCTGGGATGGGAGCGGAGGCTACCTGTGCAGCCTGCTAGCTCCATGGTAGAGCAAACCTCTGGATTGCTACAGCTCACAATGGGAAACTCCCATGTCTGTGCTTGTCCAGAGAAGCAGCAGACATGTGAGCCCCTCACTTCTCCACCACCTGCAACAATGCATGTAGTTGACATGTGAAACCTAGAGTCTGCACATGCAGTCTTGAGCTTTCTAGCTTCTGTAAAGCAGGAGTGTCTGCCACAGGGCAATGGGATGAAGTGGAGTAACCATCTGTGATATTGGCCACCTTATCTGCATTTGAAATACAATTAGCTCCTGTATGCAAATAAGCCATATTTTATAATGCTTTCCATTAGAATTTTGCATGCTGCACTGTTTTCTGCACATCATCTCTATACCTTTAGGTTATTTGTATGCTGTACTGAGCATTGCTCTCTGAATACCCCTCAGAAAGCATTACTTTATAAGGACATGGCATCTCCCAGTACAAGATGAAGAGGCAGAGATTGGGCCTGAATCTTCAGGCTACATGGGCCTCCTGGCCAGTCCTGGGAACAGGCTGCTCAGGAAGCTGGGGAGTGGAGTGGCAGGGCTCCTAGGGCTCACTGCCACAGCCAACAGCCCCAACAGCTGATTAGGAGGAGTCCCTTCCCTTCTCCTGGCTTTCAGTGCCTCTCTGGCTGATTGTTGACGGAACTGAGCCATTTCCTGGCTGGCAAAGGAGTCTGCAACTAGTCTGCAGAGCCCTAGCCCAGCATCTCAGGGCAGGGGACCATCCCAGGGTGGGTTTGGGTCTGGGAGATCATTGGTAACTGGCCCACACAGAGGCAAATAACAAATGCCAAGGCTAAAAGACATGAAAGTGACTGTCCCTGAGAGTGGGCTTGGGGGCCAGGGAATAGGTGGGACAGGGGACTGCTGTGGTCAGAGAGGGTTATAAGGTGGGGAAATTAGCTAGAGTTTTCACAGTGGTCAGAGGAGCTCTGCTCCAGAGCCTGTGCTTGGGTATGAATCACAGCCCCACCACTCACTAGCAATGTGACCTTGGACAAGTTACCTAGCCTTTTGGAGCCTTGATATCTAATAACAGTGCCTAGCCCCCAGCAAATTATAAGGAATACATTATGTTTGTGGGGTTGAGCAGTGTCTGATACTTGGTAAATATTATGTAAATGCTGGCTAAGCAACCCCTGCAACCATAGCTTATACTGCTGAGGGCTGAGCTGGTAGACAAAACCAAAATTTAGGTAAGCAGGCGCATTACATCACTAGATCAACCCACCTAATAGGACTACAGCTAGTAATTCGAGAGCAGTTAGCCCTTGGGAACTGATTTAAATAAGACATATGTCAGGGCTTCAGATACTATGAGGGAATTGTGGCAGAACCATGTCATATGGACCGAATCATGATACAGACATGAGGAAAGACTTGGTGACCACTGTTGTTCTAAGGTTCCTCTAGGCCCATTGGTCATGAGGCCAAAGCAGTACAGTGTTCCAGATCCGACTACGTAGTAGAATAAGGCAGCTGATGTGATTCTTCATTCCTTCAAGAGCCAGTCTGAGACTAAGTGGGATGATGCCGGCAGGGACTCACACTAAGTGCCCCCTCAGCTGCAAGAAGCCTCCATTTCCCTGTCTCTGAAAGGAGAATCCATTTTGAAATAGACCTTACTCAGGGGTGATCAGTGCAAGATGTGCTCCAGGGATGTAATCAATTCTGGATCCTTTGGCCAAACCCAGAGCAAAGCTCCCAGATACCTGAAGTAGGCCTCTTAGAAATACCTGGCTCCAGACTGTCCTGGAACCCTACTTTATGCCATTAATAGCTAGATCCTGACCTGCTGCTGCCTCTGAGGATGGGAGCCTTGCACTTCTGAACCACAGAGTGCCTGAGCACCTGCCTGTATGTTCCACTCCCACTATCCCTTCTTGCATTCCTCCTCCCTTTCTTCTTATCATTTTTAGTGAACACTGAAGGCTTCATTTTTTCATTTGCCTTACTAAGATATATTTTCTTGAAGGTATGCTGTGTCATATGTTTCCCTGCCAAGTAGGCCCAGCAAAGAGCTGACCCTTGTTTGTTGATGAATAAATGAGTTACAAAAACCAGCCTTTTATGCTGTTACTCTCTTTCCCACTGTCCATTTGAATGCCCCTTTCTTCTCTCTCCCCCATCCATCCATTTATCTATCCACTTATTATCTGTGCATTTACCCATCTATCCATCCAACCCCTCACCCCCCATCCATCCATCTGTCCACCCACCCTTCTGTCCATCCATCCACCCATCCATCCACCCCCTACCCACCCATCTATCCACCCATCTACCCACCCTTCTATCCATCCATCTACCTATCCATCCATCCATCCACCTACCCACCTATCCATCCACCCCCCACCCCCATACACACTCATCCATTTACCAACCCTTCTATCCATCCATCCACTTACCCACCTATCCATCCACCCACCCTTCTATCTATCCATCTGTCCACCCACTCACCCATCTACCCACCCACCCACCTCCCCACCCCACCTTCCATCCATCCATCCATCCATCCATCCAACCATCCATCCATCCATCCACACATCCACCCACCCATCCATCTGTCCATCTATCCATCCATCCGTCCATCCATTAATCCATCCATACATCCTGTTTCTCTGTACATCTCACTTTGAGCTTGTTTACTTAATATCAGAGCCATTTCGGACTCCTGCTTAGATTCCAATACACTGTAACCTCTTCTAGCACATATTCTAGTCTAGCTTTTGACAGAGAAAGCTTAGTGAATGCATTTAGGTATAGCTTTGAAACAATGAAATATTAACATTGTACTACCTTGAGCCTTTCTTAGATGGGAAAGAAAAAATTCACAATAACACACAGAATTATGTGGGAAATAATGAAGGAAAGGTCAAAGTCTAGAATCCTACAAACAGGACGAGGATTCAATTGCTACTATTAAGAAGAGTGGTCTTTTTATGAAAATCTCTGCCCAGTGTCCTTTTAAAAGAAGTAACCGTAACATGTAAAGGGTATAGGTTTAATACTGTGGTCTGTTTCTATAAAAGAAAATTTCTAAATTTGAAGGCAATCCTTCACTATTGTAAGATCCTATAAATGATTCACTTATTTAGCTTTGAATCTTGTCTTCTTATATTCCTCTTTGAAAAGATGTGATCATTATTAATAGATTAATCAGCTACACAGATGTATTTTCTAATGAGTAGAAAAGCTGTGTGTATTTGAAGATCTTCATGCTCTACAAAGAGAAGCCTGCCCAGCCATTGACATGACTAACACCAAATCTTTCCTCATACAATGATGATCACTTTTAGCTTGTGAAAGGCTTCCGTGTGCCTGAGTCTTTACGTTCCTTTCTGAGTGCAAACTTTTAAGTGGACCCTTGAGCCTCTGCCCTTTATGGCTTTCGCTCCCTCCTTGTCTGTCTGCTCTATAGCTATTGTCAGCAACTCAGCAATCTTGTCTTTTCCTCAGATTTGGGAAGCTATAAACTGGATCTTTTGTAACCTTCCACTCCTTTGCCACTTAGTGAGCTGTTGGAAGCGGGATTTGAAGTATAAATGGGTGTCAGCATTCAGAATGCCGGTTCGCTAATGGCTGTGCAGCTCGGTTATCCTGGGATCAGGGAAGGGGAAGGGACTGAGTCTACAGGGGGGCGGGGGCAGGGCTGCATTCTTACTTGGCTGCAGTTGCCTTGGAAACCAAAGTTTGGTCTCCTGAGCCCTTCCCTGTTAAGTTTTAAAAGGGATGTGTGGAACTAAATAAATAAATAAATAAATAAATAAATAAATAAATAAATAAATAAATAAATAAATAAATGAGATGTGTGGGAACAGGACCCTCCCTGCTCTGCTCTTGGGAGAGCAAGAAAATCCTCTCTGGAAGCCTTTGTGTGAGAGTGGGATATCCTAGAATAGCACAAGCCCAATTGTCCTAGTTGGTTTTTTTTTTTTTATAAAAGATTTTATTTATTTATTCGTGAGAGACACAGAGAGAAGCAGAGATATAGGCAGAGAGAGAAGCAGGCTTCCTATGGGAAGCCTGATGCAGGACTCTATTCCAGGACCCCCAGGAATCATGACCTGAGCCAAAGCAGACACTCAACCACGGAACCACCCAGGTGTCCCCCAGTTGTCCTAGTTTTAATAAACATGTTATCTTTTTTATCATTTTATCTTATTTCATCATGGTAAGTGAGCTCTTTCATTCCCACCCACTATGCCCTCAGCCCCCACCCCATCCCCTCTGGAAACTGTCAGTGTTCTCTATATAAACATGTTATCTTTATAAAATCTCTCTAGTATATTCCTTGAGTTCATTTTATGTTTTATTATCTAATTCCTTTTAAAAATATGTTATAAATTATTTCAATTCTACAAAAAGAATTTAAAGGTATGTGTCATGAATGCCCATCTACCAGCTTGCAGTTTGAAGGCATAAGGCATTGGCCCTGTGAGGTAGCCCAGCCTCAGGTCACAGACATTATCCTGAATTTCCTACTTAACATGCCCATTTTGGCAGCTGCTCCTTTCATTTTTCCATAATTTTTTTAAATAAAGGAAAGATCTAAAAAAAATAAATAAATAAAATAAATAAATAAATAAATAAATAAATAAATAAATAAATAAAGGAAAGATCTTAATATACCAATTATACCTTAGTAAGGCTGGAAAACTCTTGAAAGTGAAAAAAGAAAAAAAGGAAAGAATGAAGGCAGGAAAATAACATGTAGCAAGGGGAGGAGCTCTGGGGCGCACCCCAGTCTACTTCAGGGTTTGGGCCTCATCATCATTCCTCCATGCAGCAGGCCCAGAAGGCATCTGCTTTAGACTCTATGTCACCTTACATGAATTCTTAGGTACTCAATTTGTCCTTTAAGGAAAGATGAGTGGGCTGATTATAAAAAATATCTGTAGAATTATATTGCTGTTGTCATTACTATTAGGCTACGAAATAAGAACTCTGTGTTGGACGCTCTGCCCATGCCAGTCATATCCTCTCTCTGGCAGTCCTAGGAAGCATCTATGTTCTGCTTCCCAGGTGGCTGATGGAGCCTTGATGAGATCAGGTAGCTTGTCCAAGGTTAGTGGATCAGCTGCCTGACTCCAGGGCCTCTCAGCCACACCCAAACGTCCTCACGTGGGAGATGGACTTTGTTAGTGGGGACTCAGCCTCCTCCACCTTGTATCACACTTCCATGGAACAATGTGCTATGCTGTGATTTTTTTTTTCTGTATAGGAATATTGGATATGATGTGTTGTAAACTCATGCCACCCAGCATGCTGAGCCATACAAGACTTGGCTGTCAGTGCATCACCCCCACCCCCAGGCCCTTCCTACAGAAGAGCAGTCAAGTCTTACAAATATGTCTGTGAGTTTATGACAGAGAGGGCAGTGTAAGGGCCTAGAAACAGATACAAAGTGCATAGAGCTCCTTCAGAAATGGAGCCCAAGAGGGGCGTTGGTGCCCATAAAGAGCAACAGGAGGAGGATTTTGGCTGCACTCAAGGAAAATCTTCTTTCAACCCTCACTGGGGGGCATCTGGTTGTTAAGTGTCTGCCTTTCAGCTGGCATTCTCCCCTTTCTAGTATTTATCATGAAAAGTTAAATTATAGTGAATTGAAAAGTGACACACACGTGTTATAACCCATCATGGTAGATTGGGAGCTGAGACGTGATGTGAAATGTCCCTTTCTAAAGTGTCAGCTCTAGGAAGTGGCAGGTGTTCTCCCCATACCACATGGTTACAGCATAAAGTCACAAGTGTGGGTTTGTACCCATTTGTATTCTTCCTTGAGTCAAGTAGTAAAATCTGTGAAATTGACTGATTACACTCAGAATAATATCAGTGAGAACAATAAATCTAGCTTCAGCTCTCATAAAATGTGTTTCTGGGAAGGTAATGACTCATGATCAGACACGTGCATAGACATCATGAGAATGCAAGGAAGTAGAATTTATAACCTTTGGCTTTAAAAACCACAGACTGTTCTGTGGGCCCTGGTGGCCTACCGGGGGGCCAGTAACATGGAGCGTGACAGTCCGTGCAGTCTTCTTTTCCTTCTCTGGGTTCACTCTGAGGCCTAAATTCTGCTTCCTGTGACATGTTAGGGAGGAAGGAAAAATGATGAAAGGAAGAGAAAATACTTCTGCAATTAGTATAGATTAGTAAAGGAAAGATGAATGAGAGAATGGGGTGCCCACAGATGACCAGCGAAAATGGAAGAGGCATCAAAGAGAGAGGTTTCTTTGGCAGTGAAAAAGCATTTTTTCCTTAAAAAAGAACTAGAAGGTAGCAGAGGCTTTGAGATACTTTCCTGTTTGCATGTTGGTGTCCTTCACTGGAAGCAGAGCTCCCTGAAGATAGGGGTATGCTTTGTGCCTCATACCCAGCATGGTGCTGGTCCCATTCAGCCTGGACCCCCCAGCCCAGAGCACTCCTGGTGGCCCCACCTCAGCAGACATCGGGACACAGCCACTCTGACTGTTTCTCCATAGCCACTGAGGTCTTAACCCCTGGATGGTTCTGTGCCCCTCTGGTTTGATGACCGTATTTATTCACTGTTCTTGTTTGTTTTCCTTTGGTTATTTGTCATGCTGAGCACTTTTCAAATGTGTGATATTCATTTTTAATCTTTTAATGAATTTTGTGTTTGTTTTAAGCATTCTAGCCAGTTTGCCCTTTGATTTTCTTGGTTTTTTTTTTTCTTAGATAAACTAAAATTACAAATGTTATGTCATCAGATTTATAAATCTTTCTTTGTTATATTACATAGTTTTCATACTATGTAAAAGTACATTTACCTTCAACTGTTAGGTTCTTAACTAAATTTTATTCTTGTTTTATATAATGTTTAATTTTTAAAATTCAATAGCTTTAAACACATACATCATAATTTTAAATGTGCATAAATATGTTCATATCTGTATTCTTCAGCACATCCTTTCCTCTTTTCCTTGTTGCTGCCTTCCCTGCTTCTCCTCCTTCTCTTTTTGTCCATCCCATGTTGGTAGCCTAAACTCTTCTCTCTTTTTTTCTGTATAGTCATGTAGTCCCATGTATATACACACACGCAGGCATACACATGTACACACACACACACAATTTTTATTGCCACCATTTGTAAAAATTGGATGACATATTATATGCTTTCCTATACATTGAACTCAACTTGTATTGCTCCAATTCAGTCTTTTATTTATTTATTTATTTATTTTTGAGAGAGAGAGACAGAGAGAGAGAGGGGTGGGGGAGGGACTGAGGGAGAGAGACATAATCTCAAGCATACTCCTCACTGAGCATGGATCCCAGTGCAGGGCTCCATTTCACAACCCCAAGATCAAGAGTCAGGCACACAACTGACAGAGACCCCCAGGTGCCCCTCAATTCAGTCTTTTAAATGGTTTGTGACGTACTACGTGTATATGTCATAATTTGTAAAATCTTCTTTCATAATTTCTTTTCTTGTTGGAATTTTATATCATTGTACGGCATGAGGTAAGGATCTAATTTTCTTTCCTGAATGGCTGCTAGTATTTCCTTGATGTTTTGTTGAATCATCTCTTCTTATCCTGGTGACCTGCACTCTTCCTCTTCTGTGTGTTAATTGTGTGTGTGTCATGGTCTCTTTGGAGGCTGTCTGCACAGATGTCAACTTTTTGTCATTTTTGTTCACTTTCATTTTAATGCACTTTTCTATTCTGGAATAATTTTACAGTGATAATGAGAGCTGTAGGAGAGTTTGGCATTCCCTTTTCCCAGCTTTCCCTACTGTTAACATCTTACCTGACTCTGGTGCATTTATCAAATCTAAGAAATTCACGTCAGTACCATGCTGCTGACTGCACTAGAGGCTCCGTTCAAATTGTCCTAGTTTTTCTCCTTATGCCCTGTTCCTGGTTCAGGTTCCCAGACCCTGCATGGTATTTTGTCCTCATGTCTCTTTGGTCCCCCCCCCCCCCAAACAGTGACACTTTCCTGTCATTTCTCGTCTTTCATGACCTTTACATTCTTGATGAGGAGCACTGGCCAGTTGTTTTATAAAACGTCCCACAATTTGGGCTTATCTAGTGTTTTCTTATATTTAGGCTGTGTTATAGAAAAGGAGAAATAATCCCAGAGGGTGAACTTCTCACTTCGACAATCAGGGCCCATGACACCAGTGCCTGTGATTGCTGCTGACGTCAACCCTGGTCACTTGGTCCAGGTGATGTCAGCTGGGTGCATTCCCTGTAAAGTTCCTGTTTCTTCTTTCCCTTGTTGTGTCCTTGGTCTGGCGACATGCAAGCCACCCACTGGAGAGAATTTGTGGACATAAGTTAAAGACACCACAAACAATAAATATTTGGGGTAGATACTGCGATTATACAAATATCCTGTTTTTCCTTAAAGTTCTGCTCACTAATTTTACCATTCATCAGTGGCTGTTACCTGCATTAACTATTTCTGTGAATTCCTTGCAGAGGTTTTTCCCATTCTTTCTAACTTTATTAATCCAAATCCTCCTGTAAGGAAAGTTTATCCTTCCTCCTTCAATCTTCTATTATTTAATCATTATTTATAATAGTATGGGTTTATTGTCATTCTAAAACTTAATAGAATCTTTATTCTTCCTTTAAAAACAATTAGGGGGGGATCCCTGGGTGGCGCAGCGGATTGGCGCCTGCCTTTGGCCCAGGGCACAATCCTGGAGACCCGGGATCGAATCCCACATCGGGCTCCCGGGGCATGGAGCCTGCTTCTCCCTCTGCCTATGTCTCTGCCTCTCTCCCTCTCTCTGTGACTATCATAAATAAATAAAAATTTAAAAAAAAATTAAAAAAAAAATAAAAAAGAAAATCTCTCTCTCTAAAAAAATAAATAAATAAATAAATAAATAAATAAATAAATAAATAAATAAATAAATAAAAACAATTATAGGGGTCTTTTATTACTTTTTCATTCTTCTTACAAACTTAAAAAATATCTTCAATTTTCAGAAAGTTTGACTGGGGTGTTCTTTAGAACTTTGTTAAACTTTTCAACTAAATCTGGAAAGAAATTGTATCATTGTAATCCAGTAACTATCTTACCTGAAAATGTGGCACACCTCTCTGTGTCCCTACCTTCTCCTAAGGCGTCTTTTGGCTTTTCCATGAAGGCACAGGACCCTGTTAGATATCATTTATTGTAGGTTGACAGACAAGGCTCCATAATTTCTCTCTACCCTTGCCTGGGTTTACTTGTTCTTCAGGATGATGAATTTGGAGCTTTCTGCTTTCGGTATCTATTTATTTAGACATTTATTTATCTTACTGACTAGATTGGCTATATCATGGGTACTTGAGTTCATGTTTTTTTCTAACTTTATTCTACACTTTTCTTCTTTCCTTTTCTGGATTAAGCTTTGGTTCCTTGTCTCTATGAGATGGAACAATATACCTTTCCCAGACTGATGTAACTAGTTAGGTTTTTGCACGGGCTTCATTAGAACCTTCAAGTATGTACAATAAAAATCAGATGACTTTGCTTAGATTAAAATGGAGGTGTGGATTTAGCACCAGATCCCCAACCGTTTATGAGCAGGCTTTAGTACAATAGGCTTTCTGCTTTATAGTCTGATGAACTAAAGGGAAGGGAGCGATTCTATTTTCTAATTAAAAAATTTAAAAAATCTTGTCCTGTCACCTCTTAGCCAGTTTGGTATTTGAGTAATGATATACATATCTTTATTCCTATTATTCATTGGTGAAAATGTCCAGCCACATTGATGTGCTCTTAGCTGTGAGTTATCTTTTCTTTTTGTAAAGCAAAGTGCTGCTTCCTCTGCTATCACATAGCAAATGATTCATAAAGGACCACAGTATTCAGAGTTTTCAGTATCACTCCTACACAGCTTATTCCTACATCAAAAGAGGAAAGTCCTTTGTGCCCTTTGAGATATCTTATCCACCTGCAGAGGCATGCTGGAAGCCCAGGTATACCAGCCGGCTGGTTTCGCCTTTCCTTGACTTGTCCCTGTCCCAAGTCTGGGTTCTGGTTAAGCTAATTCCCTTTAAATTTCTCTTCTTGTCAACCCCTTTATTCCTCCTGCCCTAACTGAAATGTCCCAAACTCAGATCTTTGTAGTGAAATATACATGAAATATAGTTTTTAGCAAATTCCTTTATTTTACTAATACATCCAAGCACAGTTGAACTAGCTATACTAAGCTGAGCGTTTTGGAGCAAAGGAAGACACAAATGGAGATGACAACATAAGACACATCCCTTTTTCATTTAGGGGGGATTCTTGTGTAATTAGCTATTTCATATAACAGTATTTTTTTTAATAGCCAAACGTAATACTTTAACACCATAACTTTTTTAACACCATAACTTTTTCTTCTTCTTTTTTTTTTTTTTTTGCATACTTTCTCTTTTTCTTTGTGGTAGCTTTAATGAAAACTTTTCTAATATGTCTCTACCTTTCTTTGGAACATAGTGCATATAATTTATTCTTTTTCACTATCACTGCAAGGTTATAATTAAAAGCATAAATTCCTGTTTCATGACCCTGAAAGTCTATAGAATTGTTCAGTTCCTTTTTTTCTTAAATTCATTAACTGGCCTCAGCTGTGCATTTTGCATTCTTGTAACTACGTTTATGTACTTTTTTATATCCACCGTTGATTGTCACTGTGCTGACAGTATCACTGAACCTTTAATCCTTCCTCCTCAGCCCCGAGGGTCTGTCTTCAAACTTGATCAAAGAAGAAATCGGCTTCCCATTGATAAAGTCTGAAAGGATCTGGATGACATGGTGGTCTCACCAATTTGGCTTCCTTGGACATCCTGTAACGCACCAAGCCTATCCTCTCTTGGGGCCTCTCTGGATCTTCCAAACTTGGTTTCATGTGGCACATCCTGTTTTATTATTCAGTTATCAAATTCCACCATTTGTCTCTCCTAGGAAACTGCAGTGAGAACTCTGGACTACTGGTATGCTCTAGAAGGGTAAAGCAGCTTGTTGGTTTTCATTTCCAAACCATTCTATCCCACAGAATGAGTTAGGACTGTTGCTTCTTTTGCTTTTCTCTGGCATGGTTTTTTGGTTTTGTTTTGTTTTTATTCTGAAATAATTATATATTATACATTCACAGAAAGTTGCAAAAAAATCATCTTTCCTCAGAGAGGCCCCATGTATCTTTCATCCAGTGGTTATATTTTACATAAATACAGTAGAATTTCAAAACTGGAAAATTGGCATTGGTACCATGTGTGTCTCTAGTCCTGTGCTCTGTTATCACATGTGCTGCATATTTGTGTACCCACCACTGCAGTACAGACACAGAGATGCCCCACCTCTTCAGAGATCTCCCAAATGCTGCTTCCTCCCCTACAACATCCTTTACCAGTAACCACTAACCTGTTTTCCATCTCTGTAATTTTGTCATTTCAAGAACAATAATATAAGTGAAGTCATACTGTATGTGACCCTTCAAGATTGGCTTTCTTCACTCATCATAGTGCCTTTGAGATCCATCCAAGCTGTGTATATCAACAGGTAGCTCTGTTTCATTGCTTAAGTAGTGTTCTACAGTGTGGTAGCAAAGTTTGTCTAACTCTTCACCTGTTGAGGAACATTGAGTTGTTTCCAGGTTTGGGCTATTCCAGATAAAGCTGCTGTGAACATTTGCATATATATAGGCTTCTGTGTGGATGTAAATTCTCCTTTTATATGGGATAAATATCCAGGAGTACAATTACTGGGTCAAATGGTAAGTATATGTTTAACTTTTTTAAGAAACTGCCAATTTTCTGGTGTGGCTTTACCATCTTATGTTCTCACCAGCAGCAAATGAAAGATGCAGTTTCTCCACATCACCATTTTTAATTTTAGCTGTTTTAATAGGTCTGTGGTAATAGCTCATCATGGTCTTGATTTGCATTTCCTTAATGGCATCTTTTCATGGGCTCATTTGCCATCCGTTATCCTCTTTAGTGAAATGTCTCTTCATGTCCTTTCCCTGTTTTCTAATTGGATTGCTCTTTTTTCACTGTTGACTTTTGAGAGTTCTTTCTATATTCTAGATATATGTTCTTATATCAGATTTGTGGTTTGCAAATATTTTCTCCCAATCTGTAACATGTCTGTTCCTTTAGAAGATTTTTCTTCCTTTATAGAAGTTTTTATTTTGTTCAAGTCTAGTTTATTGATTTTTTTTTCATTTATGGGTTGTACTTTTGTTGTCATATCTGAGGACTCAGCACCAAGCTATAGGTCTCAAAGATTTTCTCTGAATTTCTTCTAGAAATTTTATAGTTTTACATTTTACATAGAAATTTTAGATCTATTATGAGTCAAATTTTATAGAAGGTTTATGAGAGTTAAGTTCAGGTTAATTCTTTCCCCCATGAGTGTCCAGTTGCTCTAACACGATTTGTTGCAAAGACTCTTCTTGCTCCATTGAACTGTGTCTTCACCCTGGTGAAAACCATTTGGACAGACATCTATGAGTGTGTTTCTAGGTTTTGTATTCTGTTCCATTGATCTGTGTATCTGTTTATCTACCAATACTATACTGTTTCACAAATTTTAGAAAAATCTTTCATATAGCTACAAAAAAAAATGGTTCTGGGAGCTTGATAGGTATCACATTAAATATATATATCTGTTTGGGAAAAAAACCCAATATCTTTGTTGTTTCTCAATTTATGAAATCAGTATGTCTTTCCATTTAGAACTTTGTTTTCTTCCTCCATCGTTTTTGTAGTTTTTCACATATAAGTCCTTGTCATGATTATTAGATCTTCATGTAAGTATAATTTTAACATCTGTTGAGTGATTATTAATAATTTTATATTTTTAATTTTTGTTTCCAAATTTTTGTTGCCATTACATGGAAATACAGTTGGTTTTTGTGTACTTACTTATCTTATGTCCTAAAACCTTCGTTTCTGATTTATGATGCTGAAGTCATGCCCTTTTAGGGTCCTGGGAAATTCCTTAGTTGAATCCTGAGTCCTTGCGATGTGACCTAGCCTTTGATGGTTTCCTGCCTGTGTGATACACCATGTTCAAGGCTTATCTTGTACATTTCCTGGCACAGACCCATCACAAACCACTTCTCCACGAAGAACTGGTTTCTTCATGTGGAAATGGCATTTAGAGACCACATCTGGTATCAGGAATTGGAACCATCAGTTTTAACCACTGTGAGAGACTCTATGACTCCACAATTCTCTGCTGGAATGTGGTACCTGATTAAACTCCTTGATATTCTCTTACCTAGAAGGAAATTCCCTAGTAAGGGTTCAATATTCATTTGTTAGATGAGTGAGTGAGTGAATGAATGAATGAATGAATGAATGAAACATCTTGTACTAGTCTCTGATGGTGGCAAAATAAAAAAATGTAATATGGCCCATGCAACAAAGAAATTGTCAAAGCAATTCAAGTCACTGCCAGTCTTTCAAAGAAGTCCAGAACTCCTTCAAACCACAGAACTTCTTTCTACCTTTCTTCCTCCCAGTGACCTCTCCCCACTGGCCTGGCCAGTGAATTCCTTTCTGAATTCATTCTAGACTTTGTGTTTCTCTCCTTGGTGTGAATTCACAACACTCTCCCTTCCCTAGACTCTGCTACCAGCGCAAATTGCTTGGTAAGTCCCCGCAGGAAAGGAGGAGAGAGATTGCAGATACTCTTGATTGAAAGTCTTCTCTCTATATTCACCACAAATAAGTACGTGGATGCCGACCCTTGATCAAAGGAAGCTCTGCATCGTCCTGCAGTGTGATAGGGGGACACACATTGTAAATATATGCTCAGCACATGTATGTACTTCAAACTTATTTTTTAATACACAAGATGGCCCTGTGAGAAAGGTAGAGATCTCTCATTTCAGCGATAAAGAAACAGAGCCCAGAGAACTGAAGTTTTTAAGGTGTTTCTTTGGCTGCTGTAATAAATTTTCACAAACGTAGTGACTTAAAACAACACAGATCTATTTTCCTACCATTCTAGAGGTCAGAAGTCCAAAATGGGCTAGGCTAACATCATGGTGTTTGGAGGGCTGCATTCCTCTGGAGGGTCTTGGAAAGAATCTGTTACCTTTCCAGCTCTAGAGGCACCTGTGTTCCTGGACTTGTAGCCCCTCATCCATTGTCAAGCAACAGAGTTGTACCTTCAGATCTCTGTCTGGCTCTGACTCTCCTGACTGTTTTTACTTTTAGGGACTCTTGTGATTACTTGGACCCACCCAGACAATCCTGTATCATCTTCCTATATCAGGGTTCTCAAGCACATCTGCATAGTTCCTCTGCTGCATGAGGTAACATATTTATAGGCTCTGGGTATTAGCATGTGGCCAGCTCTAGGGCCATTATTCTGTAGACTCAGGGAAAGTGCATACACTCTACACTGGGGCTAAGAGTTGGGTCACACCTATTCCTGCCTCTCACCCTGCAAGGCTGGCCTCTCCTTCAGGGAATCTCACAGGGCTTTAACTTTGGGTAGCTCTGGCAAAGAATCTGCTGTAGTCTTTCACTCTGTTCAAACCTAGTGCCTGGTTCACGGTGATCATTTTGGGCCAGGGTGCTGGCTGAAAACTGCTTCTGGCATACCTGAAATGCTTGTTGAGAAATGTGGCCAGGGATTGAGAACAAATACATCAGCACCTAACGAACAACAGTGCGGTTCTCCAGGAAGACAAATGGAGGCAATTACATTTTATGTTACCGTGTTATGTTTGTCATGGAAATGAACTGCATGATCATTAACAATGACAGGAAGTGGAGACAGTAGGGAAAAGCAGCTGTTACCCTTTTTTCTATTTTTATCCATTTTCCTCATTTCGTTTTCATGTGGGGTGTCTAGGCACTATGAGTGATACTACCTAAATATGCACACTGACTGTACTCACAGGTGTATTGTCATGGTTAATAATGTTTTCAATATTCTTAGACTTTCCCAAAATGGTCCTCTTTAAATTATTTATGGCTTTATTTTGCACATATCTCCATTTACCTTGGCAAATCTGAAGTTGCCTGCCTGTTTTCTCATTTTAGATACATCCTAATTTCCAAATCAAATGATTTTATAAAGCTTTTCCTGGGAAAGTCCGAAGTGGGTAGTTCTTGAGAAAAAAGATTGCCTGTCTCCAAAAGAAATGATCACTAATCTTCATAGTCGACCCCCAGCCTCCAATTTCTGCCTCTTGTTAGCAGAAGCAATGGCTGGACCTAGTGGGGAAGGTAATTCCTAACAGAATGATCAAGGAGGCCTGGCTTTCAGGTTCTGCCAGGATAGGAAGGGGAACCCCTTCACCTCCAGCTTATATACCACAGAGGCCCGGGATTCCTCCATCAAGATATGGCCAGTTGTGGGGCAGTTTTCCTCCTGGTAAGTGTCAATACATGGGACTTTGACAAACCCAGGTGTATCACCAGTTCCATGGCTTCTGCCTCATGCTGGACACTGTCTTAGCTACTGAGGAGACAGACGTGAGTCTGAGAGAAGCAGGGGAGAGAGACAGAGAGGGAGAGGTACACACTCAGGCTGCAACACATTTGAGTGCCGGGACAAAGGTTTGTGTCAAATGCTGTTCTGGCCTCAAGGATAGGGAAGGCGGCTAGACTCAGGTGAGGGAACTCGAGAGAATTTGGTGTGGGTGGGGTAGAAAGGACTGGGTTAGAGTCTTGGTTCTTCCACTTTCTTTGGGAAAGCTTCTTTTCCTCTAATAACTTCTGTTTTCTTTCTGTAAAATGGGGCTGATGTAGTAGCTCAGCATTTTGGGGTTGGGGGCATATGCCAGGCATTGCACTACTCAGCCTTTATGTCATCTTATTGGTTTCTCATGCCAACGCTAAGCAATGGGTGCCTTTGCTATTCCCACCGATAGACAAGCAGCCTGCTCAGTGCCCACAGCCAGGTGGGTGGAGGAGGGCTCCCCTGCAGTGATCCCTCTGTCCACTTCTTGGTGGCAGCCACCAGGTGCTGGGAGAACCAGATGTGGTAATGGGTATGGAGCACTGAGCACCGGGGCCAGGCCCAGAGAACATGCTCAGTAAAGTCTGCATCTTATCATCCTGTGAGGAGGGCAGAGCAGCTTTGTGGAGGAGGCTAGTTGAAAGGGGCTTCTTGCTCCTTCTGTGAAACTATAAGCAGTTCCAGGTAGTAGGACAAATGAGGAGTGGCCAGGGGTCAGTTCTCAAGGAGACACATCTGGAACAAACAGGTTTACCCCTGCTGAAATGGAGCTCAGAAAAGGCTGTTAGAACTCAGGAAAAAACACCAGTGTCCATCTCCCAGCTATGGCTCATGGTTCTGTTGGATTCACTGATTGGCACCTTTGGAATAACTCCCAGGGCAGGGTAAATAATGCAAGGCCTTCTGGGCCCTTGGCCCAGCTTGTAAAGGGGGTGGTGCCTCTCCCAGGGGATACTTTCATTTCGCATTAACAAGGGATGCAGTAATCCTTTCTGAGGGTTTAGTTTAGGAACCCTGGGTTTTAAATACCTCTTGGCCTTATTTATAAATTGCTTGCTGTCTGTTGACTGTTTTACCATTTCTCTGAGCCTGTTTGCCAGGCTGTGTGTATAAGAGCAGAAGGCTCATGGGTCGTATGATGGAGTGTCTGTTTATACACAAATGCCATGGCCTGTACTGGTAGTTTCCAGAAGGAAAAATAGTTAGAAGAAAGTTGGGTATTCTTCTAGATTTATATTCATCTCCATTGCTGACAGAGTTCTGTCCTTGAGCACAAGGCTCTCACCCCATCGTCTGCGGTGTGTGTGTGTGTTCCAGGAGCACGTGGAGGGGCACCACCACTCAGTTTTACACTGAGCACCAGCTGTAAAACTCGAGGCATGTGACTCTGCTGTGGCCATGTGTGCTCTGCGGGCACAGCTTTGTCCCTTAGTCATCAAAGACAGTTTAACAAAGAGTAGAACCTCTTTGTAATAATTATGTTCCTTTAAAGAGGAAACTAATGCTGTGACTGACTTGCAAGGGAGAGAATGTTCCAGAAGCAGTCTGTCCCCCAGTGATCTGACAGCCTTCCTTGCTATTGTTTGCTCTTCAAGAAGCTCTCTCTTTCACGGCCGTTACTCCTTGTGCTTGATCCTATCACGAAGACATGACCCCACACAGGTGCTACCATGTGGAGCCAGGGTCAAGTGCTCTGCCCATTGCCCCTGTTCTGCAGGAGGAAGAAAGCCTCCATGTGCCTTGTTCTGAAGAAAAGGAGATCTGACTTGTCTGGATGCTTGAACTGCCAGCCTCTGCTTTCCTGAGACAACCTACAAGGCAGAGATAGCTGAGTGGGGGTGACTGGCAGTCACAGGGGCTGCAGGGGGACTGCACATGCCCTGCAGGGGCCTCCACTTGCTTGGCAGTTCCCCATTCCGCATGCCATCAGTTCAGGCAAGAGTATCTCACTTGGCCGTGGCTCGTTTAATTCTGGGCTGACATATGTATTGTTTTTATTATGCTATATATAAAGTGAACTTAGTTCAGATTTGTCCGCTATTTGGAGAGGATCTCAGAAGAGCCCCCTCTGGGGAGGGCTTCACTGGTGCCTATCCAGGTGCCATATATCTTTCTGCCGTCTTTTTTAATGGTTTCTGGTTTGAGTGGATTTTACGGTCTGGGTAAGTTCCAATGTTTAAGGACCTGACTACACATTCTACACATTTTGTTGAATCTTGTTTCTTTTTCTAAATGTTTGGTTTAAGCAGGAAATAAAAACAAAACTAAACAAAAAAGTGGCTGGGAATTTTTATGCCTAAACTTCAACTCTGTTTGAAGCTTCCTCATTCAACTTCATTCTCCTGCATGTGACCATGCCAGAATTTGGGCATGACCTCTTATTTGTGCCCAGAGCTGGGACCACTAACTAAAATAACACAAGGCCCTGGATAGAGTATAAATTGATTAAAATGCTTTTTAAAAGTAGCCAGAAAAAAATAAAAAGCAAAATAAGATGAGTGAACTCTGAAAACTAAATAAGTAAAAGTAGCTAGAAATTTTAAGAAGCACTGCTGTATAAATAACTATGTTTCTCCTGGGTGAAAATCCCCGATGGAATACCCCATCAGTTGTATCAGGTTACCCTGAAATTTCTCTATTTCTTTCCCATCTCTCCTGTTGTATGGTATCTTTCCAACAGGAAAAAGATCGATTCTGTTTATGACACATCAATTTCTGTTGAGAAGAGGCCAGGGATTTCCTAGCATTAAAGTCTTGTATCGTAGGTATTGCAGTTGGAGTGGTAGGTGGGTAGAAATACCTGCAAATGTAGCTTTTCTAGGCCTCTTTGCCAGAGCATTACTCTGGCTCCAGTGCACATGACTTTAGGGAGTAGCAGCTTCGGATGATTTTATGACGTTAATCTGGTAATTCAGTGACTTGGCCATATTTGCAGGGTAGTCTGTTCACTAAAACTCTAAAAAGTATTTGATACTAGCCCTAGAAGGAGGATGGTTGACTGCATGTAGTATTTGACGACCTGCCATCCATATGCATCCCACCTGAGGAGCCATATTCAGACCCAGCAAACACTGAGCGGAGGACCTAGTGTCAGTCCCACTCAGGTGACTGCCTGATTTGCACTTCACGAGGATCCTTTTGATATGAGTACTGTCACCCCTGTTTCACAGATGACCAAACCAAGTAGTGAGCCTGAAGGAACAAAGCAGAGCCAGACCTGATTCCAGGCCTGTTGATTCATCCAGGTCACACTTGCACATTTCAAGGACCTTTCTTTATCATTCCAGAATATGGTGATTACTTCTGCCTAGGTTTATTTGTGGACTTACTGCCTATCACCTGTAATCATCTTGTCCTGGTAGAAAGAGAGGATGTCTTCTCTGTAGACCACTTAAGATTTTAATTTGAAGGCAGGCCATGTTTTACCTCAGGCCTCCAGGAGCTGGTCTTGGAGGAGATGAATGAGCTCTGAGCTCTGGTGTCCCTTCTGCTTTTATTCAGAGACAGATACTGTGCACTCAGGAGGGTGTCCCTCTTTCCTTCTCTTTATGGCTCACTGAAGTTCCCTCTCTGCCACAGCTAGGCCAGCTGACCCTGATGCTCACCCAGTGCTGTGCTCCTAGTGAGCAGTCTGGGAGTCCCCAATCCAGGCCCACAGTTTGGGGGAAAGTTGGATGCATTGTCCTTTGGGACAGTACAGATAAGAGCCCTTAACCAGAGCTTCAGGTGGAAGGTGAAACATGTGGGGAGGAGGCTCAACTGAGGTGAGGATGGTACTTCATTCCATGTCACCTCCAGAAACAGCCCTCCTATTCCTGAACTAGAACATGCGTTTTGGGGTAGGGAACCTGCGTATCTTTCTGTATGGCATCTCATCTGCATTTTACTTTTTAAGCAGCTGTCACCAGGAAGATAGATGTGGTCAGACCTCCACATTTTCAGCTGCCTCTTTGGCTTCTCTACTCCTTTAGAATTCTATAAAATATATATCTGAGACTTCGGAGATCTACCATTTTCTTTTTCTGTCTTTTGGATGTGTTCTTCCCATTAAGCCACCTCCCTGTGTTCAGTAGCTGTATTCCCCAGTTACCTTCCCTGGACAGGGCCACGCATCCTACAGGTGCTCCATGCAGACTCACTAAATGGTTGGATTACTCCTTTCCTTGCTTGCATATTGGCACCAAGATGGAATTGCAAGCTCAAAAATGAGCAGTCAGAGAAAAAATGTGAATATGAATAAAAGGTGCATGTTTTCTTCTTTCTATTCATTTAACATGCATATATTGGTTACATATTGTTTATCAGTCTCTGTGCTTAAATGCTGGGGGGCAACTGTGTCTAAGGCAGAACATGTGTGTATTGAATATGCTTCAGATCCAAATGGTTTTAAGGGAATTACCATCTTAGAAGTCGTATCCTATAACGTATCCCCACTTGTATCTCTAATTTAGAGTTGACAGCTAACGTAGAGTAGAATGTTAGTTTGAAGAATTTTATATAAATTTAATTATATTTCCTCATATACTTTCCCTAATGAAATTAACTATACATGCTTTAGAAAAGAGGCCCTGCATGTACTAAATTGAAATGTTTGGCAAGACATGGACCACGATGGTAACTCTGCTGGTGGAAAGCTTGAATGACCCCTCCCTGTCTCTGCATCTTCCCATTCTTAAGGGAAAGTCCATAAAGTGTTCGTATTATTTCTTATAGTTTATAAAAACACTGAATCTAAGCTCCATGGGACATGGGCATTGTGTACATGGTTCAGGCTTATATGCCTTCCACTCTGAGTTAGGCCTGGGGACTCACATCTGATTAAATAATGAGTACAATTATTTGGTTCTCTTCCCGTGGCAATCCGGATGAACATCTGTCCTTACATTCTTTCCTGGTCACAGGCAGCTGTGAGGAGAGGTGTAAACAGGGCTGTTTTCATCAACCACCAAGCTGGTGCTTCCATAATTATTATGTGAGTGCCACAGGTTGGAAAGTCAGTGTTCTTTGTGGCATTGAGAATGTGATATCCCCTGGACATTGGCAGGTGTGGCAGGAAGCTCACTTGTAGACACTCCCACTGCTTACACCCCCACCGGCCCCATACATCAAGTGTGTAAGCCCTTGGATCTAGACACCCAGGGGCATTTCCCCTCATGGGTGATCTTGACCAGAGCTGATGGTCAAAGACCCCAGGGATCTCCTCTGAGGTTTTAACTTTACCAAAATAGAGAATTCTTACTTTGCCAACTGCCTCAAGAAAATCAAGTGCAGAGCTGAAAGCACCTGGAATGTGCCCTTTCAAATGAGTCATCTTCTGAACCATCCATGTGCTTACCATCAGCAGTAAGCAACCCTTCCAAGTGTTCTCATGAATCCAGTGCTCTGCTTTTCCAAGCTCAGGTCCATCTTAGCCATAGTGCACTGAGCTTTTAAATCTCTGTGTTATTTTCTTTATTACTATCCCACAGAACTGGAAGTTAGAAGGTGTCATTTTGAAATGTAGAATTAAGATGGGGAAGACTAAGGAAATAATTTTATGTAAAACCATATATACATTTATTTTAACAAAGTGAAAATAAAAGAAAAATCTCTCTGGCTTAATGCTATAATTTTCCTGTAAAGTCAATGTGAAGTTTTAAATTAGTACTTTGGAATTATGTAATAAAAAAGCCAAGTAGTCTGCATCGTGGGCAAAGTATTTTTTTAAAGATTTTATTTATTTATTCATGAGAGACATACACAGAGAGAGAGGCAGAGACATAGGCAGAGAGAAGCAGGCTCAATACAGGGAGGCTGATGTGGGACTTGATCCACGCTTAACTGCTGAGCCACCCAAGCATCCATTGGGCAAAATATTAAACACATGCCCTTGCATTCATTTTGAAAGTTGTTCTTCTGTAACAAAAGTGATTTATTGCGGAAAAATGTTTTAAAATACAGAGATCAAAAGAAAACAAGTTATAATCTTACCACTCAAAGTTAACTGCTGTTACCATCTTATATGTACACATATAGAGAAATATACACAGAGGATTATTTTCTGTGCACTGAGGACACACTCTTCTTTTTTTGAACCCCAGATGGATGCTATTGCATATGCTGTTTTCCATCTGTATCAGGATTCATATGACTTCCAGAAACAGAAACCCCTATTTAAACAAGTTTAAACGTGAGTGAAGTACATCATCTCATGAAACAGGAAGCCCAGAGATAGGATGGGCTGCAGGATGGTTGGTTAATTAACTCAGGTTCTCAAGATGAAGGACCTAGGGACTTTGTTTTCTCTCTCTCCGGCCACCAGCATCATCAACTTCATGTTAAGGCTGTTTCCTTCCAGGCCATACAATTGCCACTATGAACACCCAGACAGCATGCTTCCTTATTCACCTGTGGTAGAGGGAGAAAAAGCCTGATCCCCCAACCAAGGAATAAAAATCCTACCCTTTCATCTGGTGGGACTCACTTAGGTGTGGCTACCTAAGTGCAATGATAGTCACCAGATACTTGCCATGGACCAGCTGGTTCAAGCCTGGTTTCCTCTTGTCAGTCGTGGCAAGAGGGAAGGGATTACCATGATTGGTTTAGACTGGTTAGGGTTAATTCTTTAAATCACATTACTACTATAAAATGAAGATATGGAATAAATGTCAGAAGTCAGCGCCCACCTCAGTAGCCTGACATTTCCTCTTTTTTAAAAAAAAAAAAATTATTTATTTATTCATGAGAGACACAGAGAGAAAGAGGCAGAGACACAGGCAGAGGGAGAAGCAGGCTCCATGCAGGGAGCCCGATGTGGGACTCGATCCCTGGACTCCAAGATCACACCCTGGGCCGAAGGCAGGTGCTAAACTGCCGAGCCACCCAAGGATCCCAACATTTCCACATATTTTTTGGACCACATGTAAGAGTCACGTTAAAGGATCATTTAGCTTACTTTCATATCATCACCTTCAGGCTATTATCTAATTTGCTCTGACTCTCAAAATTCTCTCTTCCGGCTTTTGCCTACACATTGCCTTCCTCAGCATTGCAACGGTGGCTGCCAGCCGCCAAATGTGGGACAGCACATTTCCGGCCTGGCCTCCAGCAGGGGTGAGGGCTCTCCCCCAGGCATGCTTCTCCCCTTTGTCCAATCGGGCAGCTTGGGTCCCATGCCAATTCCTCATGTCTTAGATGGCACCGGTACCTGTACTGGCCTCTGATGACCAAAATCCAAATCTGGTGTTGGGAGTAGGCCAGCTTCCTCACGTATGTGGTGGTGGGCAAGGTGTGAACACAGCAGATTCAGTTTGTGAGGGAGGACTCAGGGAACCAATGCATGGTACCCACTTCAGTGTCTTTAAAAATTGCTCTTCTCTTAAGCATTATAACAATTATCTGAATTATCTGAAATTAAGATGAATGTCCTTAGATGGTTTAATTTTCATTTTAAACTCAGTTTCTTTTGTGGAAGTGTTCTGTTCAGAAAGAGCTGGATAGGAAGAAAGAAAAAAGTCTTCCTGGGAACTGATCCTCATTAATCTAATGTTCTGGAAAGCTTTGGCATTTTTGTGCTGTCTTTTTTGGCATAGACAAGTTTTTCTTTATAAATTTTGACTTAAGATGGTCTAGAAATTAAAACCGAGAAGGAAAAAAAAAAAAAAAAAGGGATCCCTGGGTGGCGCAGTGGTTTGGCGCCTGCCTTTGGCCCAGGGCACGATCCTGGAGACCCGGGATTGAATCCCACATCGGGCTCCCGGTGCATGGAGCCTGCTTCTCCCTCTGCCTGTGTCTCTGCCTCTCTCTCTCTCTCTCTCTCTCTCTCTGTGACTATCATAAATAAATAAAAATTTAAAAAAAAAAACCCTGGAAGAAAAAAATGAGCTTAAAGATACAAATTATAATGGATGTAAACTTTAATATTTTCATTCCTTATGTACTTTATATTTTCAATACCCTTGAGACAATGTCATAAATAATACAGAGAATTAATAGGCACTTTTGGAGAATAATTCTGAGAAATAATAGGCATATTTGAAATTACAATGGCGAAAATCAGATGTTAGGGAAAAAAGTTATGACATACTCAGTTTTTTAAATTGTACTATTAAATGTATAACTTCGTGTGTAATAAATATTCATATTTAATTTTAGGTGCCAGAGTAACATATACTAAAATAAAATGGAACCATTTCTACAGTTCTATAAAGTAATCTATAAAAGAGTCATAAATAATTATAGTAAAACTTCTTTGAGGTATTTTTATGGGACTAAAAATTGAAAACTTGTTAATAGGGAAATTATCCTAAGTGGGAGGAGATAAGTTAGTAAGAGACCTCAAACTGCAATATATCCTATGGGAACCCTGAATAAGCAGTAACTTTGTAAAATAATCTCGTATAATGCATAAAAGTCGTGAATGTCTGAAGAAGCTTTCCAGAAGGTATCAGGAAGAAAAAGATGATTATCATAGTAAGATTCCCCATGACAGGTCACACAGTTTGCATGTTTTTTATGTTACCAGAACAGAGATCTTATCTGAATTTGGAAGGGCTATGACTATCTAGGATTTAAAATGAACAAAGAAACGTATTCCCTGTAAAGTAACAGCCTGTGGGTAGCAAAGCAATTCAGTCTGGATCCCAGGTACTTCTGGCGTTTGAATAAGAGCAGGGCCTACATGGCACTTGGGTGCTCAGAATGTATTTTACCTGCAATGCCCAGACCGCCCTTTGTATCGTTTTGTTTTCTTTTAACAAATTATGCAAATTTTAGCAAGAGCAAAAGGCAATAGGACACATATTTTCATTAAAAGCTGCTTAGGTTTATGGAAGTTGTATCTTTGTTATTTTTTCCTCCTCTTCTTTTAAATAAGTCATCTGGTGAGTCTCTGTGTGATCTGCCTGGCAGAGCAGCAGTCCACATGTGGGAAGGCAGGTCCTCCCTCCGGTATTGTCACCTTGCTATGTTACCTTGAACAAATGACCTGTCTGAACCTCAGTTTTCTCATTTCTAAAGAGAAGGTAGTGGGTCAAATGTGTCTCCAAGATTCCTTTCTGCAGTAGAATTAGGGTATACGAGAAGGTCTCAGTGATGATGGACTAGACTGTTTGCACCTCCGGAATGTGAGGAGGTGGCCCAGATAGAAAATCAAATAGAAGGGGTCAACACCATGCCCACTGGCAACTTTTCTTCTACCCACTAGTCGAGAAATAGAGGTATAGAGGCTCTAATGAGGCACCTTAGGAGGTGGAAGAAATTGCTTCCATTCCAGGTTTGGGGTAGTGCAGTCCTCCACCTGAGAGGTTTGTGACCCTTGTGTGATCACACAGCCCTGCTTGAAAGCAAAAGACTAGCTCTTCTGGAATGTCTTCTAACTTGTTACAAAGTCCCAGAGGAAGCTTTGTGTTTTAACAAACCTTGGATACATATGTCCCAAAATGTTGTCTTCCTCACAACAACAAAGGGTCAGAGGGCTCAGAGGCTCCCCACAGGAGTGTGAACTGGGCCAGAGAAGGCTTAGCCACTGCCATCTTTCTGAGGTCCGCCCATATGTTCACTTTTGTCCTTCCAGATCTATTTATAAACCCTGGACATTTCTTTCTTGGCTTAATAAATTAATTTGCCTTACAAACCAGAAGTCCTATGGAGTGCCTTTGACACTGTCTCTTGTCTGACACAGAGCCATCACGCTGGAAAATCAACTGGTGATCCTTGCTACGACAGCGGGGGACACCGGGGCTTACTATGCACAGGCCGTCAATGAGCGAAATGGAGAGAACAAGACCAGCCCACTCATTCACTTGAGCATCACGAGTGAGTTTTGAAATTCCAAATGATAATTCTGAAAGCAATAAAATCTTGATTTAATTAATATATGTATCATGGGGCATTTTGCAATAAATCTCTAAGATAGTGGCTATGGTTTAATATTGATCCAGTGTCAATAGTTGCTTTCTTTGAAGTGCTATGCAGAAAATGTGGGCACAACAGATAATTCCTACTGCAAGATCTTGTTAGTTTGGGGGATTTAAAAAATCATTTTTGCTTTTACACACTGCTATTGCATATTGTTTTTAACAACAAAAAACCTTGATTCATAAGGAATTTTATCTGTGAACTTTGAAACTAAACACAGGTTATGTTTAATTTAAAAATAAAATCTTTGAGAAAATATATATATTGTGTTAAAATTAGCAGTATTTTTTTTTAAGAGAGAGAGTGCAGGTGGGGGTAGTGGGAGAGGGAGAAGGAAACAGGGAATCTTAAGCAGGCTCCACACCCAGTGCAGAGCCTGACACAGGGCCTGATCTCATGACCCTGAGATCATGACCTGAGCCTAAATCAAGAGTCAGTTGCTTAAAGGAATGCACCACCCAGGTACCCCAAATTAGCAGTATTTCTTAATTATAATCTACTGACCATTTTTTCTACCTGACTTAACTGAATCATGATGAGAATACACACCAATTACAGTTACACTTTAAGTTTATTTAAGGAAATTTTAGTTTGAGGAAACTTAGTTTAAACATTTGGACTTTGAAAGAAGGCTCTAAAAATTCTACCAGAGTTGATTGCTGGAGAAGGGGGAAGTGGCCAGAAACAAAAACTCTGAGCTAAAAGAGATGAAAGCAAGCACTTCACAGGGCAGGTCACCAGCTGTTGGCAGAGTGATGTTTCATGGGATGAAATGCTGTGACTCTGTGCCTGAGAACACACAGCTGGGAAATGGTTGTAAATTTCAAAATTTGATGATCACATAAAACAAGAGGGAATTAAATGAGTTTATCTGTCTCATAGTAGATGTCATCTTTTTAAGAAGCACCTCAAAGGAATGGCTTTCCCCTCAAGTGGTTTGAAAAGTTTCATGTGGTACTTCAGATAGGATCCTAGTGGCTGCTCCTCATACTCCCTGAGGGATAATTGCGTGAAGCCAAGCAGGACTGACTAGGTGAATGTCCGTAGCAAACATGGGGCAGGAGACCCCGGGATTCATTGAGTGCTTTCACATGCCTGTCACCTCCCTGGTAAGTGCTTCTGGGTGGCCATCAACCTTCCATCAGCATCTCCATTCCTAGGAGTTGAATCTCCAGACCACAGAGAGGGTGCGGATTGGGCTGTCACCATAGAGTTAGGTGCATTGACTGCGTGTGGGGTTCACAAACTACAGGCCGTGATGTGCTGCTATTTAAAGGACCCTCTGAATCAAGAATCATAATAGAAATAAATGTGACTTATCAAGACTTTTTTCAATATTGATTATAAAGGATGGAAATTATATTATCAAATTGATTATTTTAGTGATTTCTGAGTTTTACAATTAGAGCCATTTATTGTTTAGAAAATTAATTTAGCACTCAATTGTGATATACATACCAGGATAATAAGTGATCATATTGGTAGAATTCTAGGTCAGAAGCAAGGAAATTGGTCTGAGCCTGTTGGAAGATGGGGAAAAAAATTCCTCAAGTAGCCTGGTTAACATGATGCTAACATCACAGAGTTGTGAAATCATCTGTACCTGTGCTTTCCTACATGCCTCTTCTAGAAAGGCCAATAGGAAATAAAACTAATACAGTGAGTTTGCAAGTTGCCATCCTAATGCAGTACCCTGGCTTTAGATAATTGGAATATGTAAATTCTTTTTCAATAACTTCAGATTCTACTCCAACCAAGAAGTATGTTGGAAACAGCTTATAAATATTATAATTAACTGTCTTGCATTTTGTTCCCTTGTATATATTTATCTTTTCATTGGCACCAGGTAAAATGTTTAGAAGGTGAGATATAAAAAGATTGATGATGTGGATGGACTTATTTTAAATATCTTGGGAGAAAACCTGCATACTGTTTCCTTATATATTCTTTGCTTTTTATTGGGACCAACTAACATGTGAAGAGTCAGAAGGTTGAGGAAACCGCCTTATTTTGATTTTTCAGGATAACATTCTGTTGACATATTGGATTTAGCTAAAAGTTAAATGGTACTCAATTATGCATTTTCTCATTAAAAATTCTATTTTGAAACCTCTAAAGATCAGAAATATTGATAAATCTGCAGAAGCTGTCAGAATTGTATGTGTAAGGATTGTTCCTTTCTGGACTGCATCAAATGCTATCAGCAACAGCACCTGTACTCAGGACCACCACCAGTACTAGGTGGGGCTGGGGAGGGGCAGAGGTACAACACCTCTAAGTTTACCATGAGATTAGGTATCCTCAGGACCTGTTCATGCTGGTAGTAGGATATAGGGTATGCTGCAGACTTAGACAACTTTTTTTGTTTGTTTGTTTGTTTGTTTGTTTGTTTGTTTGTTTGTTTTTCTGAGGTAGGCTTTGTTAAAAACACCAAACAAGATTGATGAAATTTCTGAAAAACTTGCCAGCCAGCATTTCTGAAGAATCAAAAGATATTATAGCCAATTATCATTTAACAAAGATAAATTTTTCCTCAGCATCAAGGAACTTTAGTGAATATGATTGAGGTGATAAGGTACTGGAAATTAAATTCCTAGTGGATCATACCATAATTAATTTAAGATTAGAGAGCACCAGAGAACCCCACCTCTTGTTTCCTGTCATAATAATAAAGCTGCTCCTCCTGCAGGACAGCAGTCCAAGTGAATAGCTCCCAGGGGCCAGCCTTGTCTCAAAGCATCTATGTGGAAAAAAAAAAAAAAAGCATCTATGTGAGTGATGCCCTAACACCCAGCTAACAGGAGGAAATCGTGTATCTTCCCAAACAACAGTGGACCTGAGAGTTCAGAACCTCACCACTTTCTCAGTTGCTCAAGGTTTTGACTACACTTCAAGCTTATGGAAAGCAAAAGATAGAGAGGATTCAGATAAAAATAAATAAATGTTTAAGAAAGCTTGACAATTACAAGGGAAACGCAGCCCCTTCCCTGTGCCACCTGCTGTTCTCTGCATGTTTAGTTGATGGCATTATTATCTCTTTACATTTCTTCCCCTTTTGTGTGGCTAAGAAGATAAATTGCAGCATGTTCTGCACAGATATTTCCTGTCCAGAAGGAGAGGCCATCTCCAAACTATCCATTCTCCTGCTCCCCAGTGAAAGCTTGCTGCCATCTCAGGGTAGATTCACTTTGAAGTTTTAATGTGACGTGAAGCCAGCAGATGTTAAGGACATAGGTGGGACTGTTGAAACGTCCTGCATGAATTTTTCATAGCTGGCTCCTGCAGCTCAGGTGTGTGCTAGAAAAAGAATGGGCTGAACTCACCGGAGAGTAGACGTTTCTATTCTGAGGTCAGACCCAGGCAAGCTTTATAAACCTGTCAACCTGCTTTTGGTTTTCACTTTGAAGATTTTACATTGAGTTAACTTTTGTGAATCACATCTTCTGAACTGAATTAATATGTGAATAAGTGTTTCTTCTTAAAATCAGAAAAAAAGAGTACAGTCAGGAGATGAGAGGAATTCTGATGATGATTAGTCTGTCATTGTGTAAATGCCACTGTGCACACCTTGACACATCACCAGTTCTGACCCAGTGTGCAAGATGTACAGTGTAATGAGAGCCTCTGGTGGGGAGGAGGATTGAAAAGGAAGCGGTACCTGTCTCCTTCCTGTGTTTCACCTTTCATTTTAATGCCTCCTCTTCAAATAACATCAGCAGATAGGATATCATTTCAGTTGATCCTCCCTCAGGCTGACAAACCCTTGCTTTTCATATTGAAGACCACTTAACATTCTTTTGTCCTCTATAATGCTAATTTAACTGCAGACCTCATATATGTTTAGTAGTTGAAAGTGGATTCCTGAGAATAATGTCCAGGAACCATCCTCTGAGAGAACCACCCTGTAAAACATGGCTTTTGTGTGCCCAGATAAAATTCTCTCTTATTTTCTTTGTGCCTTAAATATTTCAGGGAGAAAGGGGCAAGGCAGATGCCTTTCAAGCGTACTCTGACATGAGTTGGATTCCCAAAGCAATAGGAACAATTTGAAATATTATTGGAAACCTATCTAGAGACAGTGTCCATAGCACAAATAATCAGTGTAGCTTTATACATTACATGGAACTTTACTGTCAGAATTTTCAAAAACATAAACAGGAAGTGTACTTTACGGTAGAGAAATGAGTTAATCATTTGGGATGCATTGAACCTTCTAAGTGGGGTGTGTAATGAAGCATAAGACATGCTCCAGTCCTGGCATCCTGGAGCTGATCATGAGCAGAATTGAGCATAGGCTATGATCTCTAAAGCAATTCTGTAGGCCCTCCGTCAGTAAATAAGTCTTGAGCATTCACCCCTAACATATGCATGCTCAGTTGTTTATAAATTCTAAGCACATAACTATCGTACAAAAGAGGTAAAGGTGAAATAAATGGTATCTTAAGTATCTTGCTAATCATGACCATCTTATTAATCTCAAAAAAAATAAGTTATTTTACCAGCAGAAGTGGGTTTATTCAGGAATAACAGAGAATTGCAATTCAGGACAGGCAAACTATGGCAAAACCTTAGGCAAGTCCAAGAAACAAAAGAGGAACATTATTTTTGGAGAATATGGAGGAAATTGCATCAGAGTGTAAACAAAAGTCTATGGGAGAAAAGCAAGACTTCACAGTGGTGACCATTCCTGATTGGCTGAGTTGCAGGGATGGTTTATTTCTTTTTTGTTTTGTTTCATTGTTTAAAGATTATTTAAGAGAGAGAGTAAATGAGGGAGGGACAGAGGGAGAGGGAGAGACAGTATCCCAAGCAGACTCTCCACAGGCAAAGAGCGTGACTTGGGGCTCTATGTCATGACCCTGAGATCACAACCTGAGCTAAAACCAAGAGTCAGATGCTCAACCAACTGAGCCACCCAGGCACAGGGTGGTTGACTTCTTGCAGGAGATACATTGCACATCTCTCCCTGTTGGGCTCTGTAGTTCTTTCTTGTTGACCATTCTTCTCTTGGCTCTATAATTGACAGTTCCTCCTGTCATTGATGTCAAGTGGTAAGCTCCCCCTTCCCACCCTCCCCTTCTAGCCTCCTGAGTCCACTTTAGTGAGGTTCCCCTTAATTAATTTCCAGATACATTCTATTTTTAGTTGATGTCTCATGGCACAATAGACACTTTGTGAGTAGAAATCCATATTTTCTGTGGTCTTCCTAATGATGTTTAGTTTTTGGATGAATTTTTGTGATACATGCTTGAGGAGAACTATTTATCTGGCATCGTTGCTGAGGAGGAGCCTGCACATGACATAAGCCCTGGTGCTGCCATTTGTTATCTTCATTTGTGCTCAGAATAACTCAGGTCTGTGCTTCTTCCCAGGGGCACTTATATCCAACTATCTGTTCTGTGAGAGTTAGTTTAGTTAAAACCAAATATATTTGTCCCTTGAGGAACACAGGTTTGAACTGCACAAGTCAACTCATACACACATTTTTTTCCAATAAATATGGCATAGTTCTACAACTATGGTATAGTTCTACAAATATATTTTCTCTTCCCAGTGATTTTCTTTTTTTTTTTTAAGATTTTGTTTATTTATTCATGAGAGACACAGAGAGAGCGAGAGGCAGACACAGGCAGAGAGAGAAGCAGGCTGCATGCAGGGAGCCGATGTGGGACTCAATCCCAGGACTCCAGAATCATGTCCTGGGCCAAAGGCAGGTGCTAAACCACTGAGCCACCCAGGGATCCCCCTCCAATGATTTTCTTAATAACATTTTCTTCTTTGGCTTACTTCATTGTAAGACTACAGCAATATATATACACACACACACACACACACACACACACATATATATATATATAAAACATACAAAACATATATTAGCTGATGATTATGTAATTGGCAACAGTAGGCTATTAGTAGTGAAGTTTTGGAGAAGTTATCCACAGATTTTCGACTGTGTGGGGTGTCAGCAACCCAAACCCCCATGTTGTTCAAGGGTCCAGTATACACAAGTACACCTACTCATTGGCGAGTTCTGAGAGAAGACAGATACACAAAGGCATCCTGCCCACCTTCTTGAAAGTGAACATTTTTAGCTCTTCCCTTGAGATAACATACATTACAGTGTATGACATGGGGCCATCCCACTGGGAGACCTGATCTGCATAATAAATGGCATTATTATTAAAGATCGGTTTTCTTCTTAGCTCTCTGATTTAAAAACAGATAAAAATGCCAATTCTAATATTTTGTTTCTGAACCTCAGATATATGTTTATATGGGTTAGCAATAGGCTTAGAATCAAGTACAACTGGTGATTTGCATCCGGATTTCAGCTTTAAAAAAAGAAAAGAACAAAGATGATGAAGACAGTAATAAGGCCATAATTCTCTCCCCAGCCCACAAGACAAAACTATGTTATTTCTGTTCCCTACCCCTGTTCTCGTCCATCTTCTTTTCCTATGCTGCTTTTCCCCTTTGTGGCTGATTTGAGCCTAATCTCTTCCTTGGTAGATCTTAGGGAATAAGGTTAAACTGTGACTTGTAATTTGCCCTCAACTTTTGAGTGAATTTGGGATAGCCCAGTATCCCCAGGCTCCCAAAGCAGCCATCTTCACACTGGATAATGCAGACCTCTTAGGGGGCATGCAGATTTCTGAGGGGGCAAGCAGGCACATCTAATCTTTGGACAATCTATTTCCAGGTGCTGTCATATTGTCTTCCTAAAACCAGGTCTGTGTGTGTGTGCCTGAGTTCCAGGGGCTCTCTTCCCCGATTGCTTCTCTTACAGGGTACAAGTCACACACACATCTTGAATCTTTATTTTTTTTTAATTTTTTTAATTTTTATTTATTTATGATAGTCACACACAGAGGGGGGGGGGCAGAGACACAGGCAGAGGGAGAAGCAGGCTCCATGCACCGGGAGCCCGACGTGGGATTTGATCCCGGGTCTCCAGGATCGCGCCCTGGGCCAAAAGCAGGCGCTAAACCGCTGCGCCACCCAGGGATCCCCCATCTTGAATCTTTAATACAAGCATTTATGTGAGGGAATAAATGTCCAGGCACCAAACAAAGGGAGAATTCTGTCAGTGTCAGAACTGTGCAAGTGAAGTACTCTAATAACTGGGAAATAAATCATTTTACAAATTAGATGTTTTCAGTTTCTTGCTGTCTACAAAATGAGGCAGGACCCAAACACATTGTCAGTTGACATCTTATTACAAATAATTTTTAAAGATTGCTAATACAGTACAGCATCTACTTGTAAGACAGGAAGACATTTTCAGGTCTTTTCCAGGCCAGGGATTTAAGAGACAGCAAGTTACCTTCACACTCTTCCCCCATGGCCAGGCCACTTTTGGAGATGATGGAGCCACAGGCTGGAAGCTGCCCAGATCTCTGAATCAGCACATGGGAAGAACAGCCCTGGAGAGTCATCCTGATGGAATGGGGCTTTATAGAGTAAGGAATAAACCTCTGTGTGCTAAGCACTGAGACTCCAGGCTTTATTTGTTATCGGAACAAGAAGTAATCTATCCTAACTAATAAATTACATGTGGAACTCAGAAGGGGCTAAAAGAATTGAGAGAAATCCTTGAATAAAATTGCTTCCATCGGCACCTGCTTTTCTACATGAACATAATTTCATAGGAGTTGTATTTACAAAAAAGAAGTAGGATTAGAATCAGGGTAAACCTCTATCCATTTCACAGAGATATATTTTCAAGGATTTTTTTCTTTTATATGTAATATTCATCGAAATTGGTTATACATGTGTTTTGATTAATTGAGTACAAATAAAAATTGTAACAGTAACTCAATCCAAGATAACTTTTCTTTTCAACTCCAGAGCCATATGGTTGCTGGGAAATTTTAATTTATATGCACATTTTATCAGAGGCTATGATAGGGTGATCAATAAAATACTTCAAATCATTAACTGTAATAAATTAGAATAAAATTCTGTGGGAAGTGTAGAACAAAAATACAGGTTCAAGAAGAAAAAGGAATGAGGTCAGATTTCTGGGCACTAAACATTAGAGTTAGGTCATGTATTTTTCTCAGTGCTAGGTGATGTGTATCAAATCTTCGATTTGATATCAAAATATCTAGATTCCTTTGGACATGTAAAAGAGTGCCACAGACTTCTATTTTATTAAAATATACCAGCACAGTCAAATATTAAAATACATGAGAAATTCTGTTCTCTGCAGACCTTCAAATTGGTCTTGGAAAACATGAGGTGTTAACATTGTTAACATCAACTGTGGAACAACACGGGGTTTTGCAAAATTCTTCTAGGTGATGTAGGAGCAGAAACTATTCCAAGCTATATGCAGATTTGATGATAATTTATAAATAAATGTGCTGTTCAGTGATTTCCCCAAGGGAAAGACAGAAGTAGGGCCATGATGAGCCTTGAGCTCTAGATCAGTGGTTCACATTTTCCACGTTAAAATTCCATAACCACCTGAGTCAGTGATCAAGAGCATTTCAAAGCTGCAGGTACCAAGGCCCCAAGAAGTTAGGGATCCACCAGAATTACAAAAATAGTGAATGTGGAGTTACGGATTCAAGCAGGGTTTCTTTGAGCCCCAATCCCCCTAGGTTTTCCTGTAAAAAGGGAACAGCATGTATTTTGGATGCAGGGTGTGCTTTGGTGTCAGAGTCCAAGTGAGGGAAGCAGGAGAAGGCCGAGCTCAGGGGAAGTAGCCCTCTCATTGTATGGAATGAGCTTTTCCGCACTCAAACCTCAGAGGAGTTTGGTTTTGTTTTAAAAAGGGAGGCTGTTTAACTGACTGAGCTACTCAGATGCCCCTTAAAAAAATAAAATAAAATAAAAAATTAAAAGGGAGGCTGTTTTGATGCCAGAACCATTTCCAATAAACATTCAGTCTCAGTAAAATCAGCATATTGTATATGCGCAGACAGCTCAGAGGCTGGCACCCTTTTGCAACCAACAGAGGTACATGTGGTGGCTGTGATGAGAATTCGCCTCCCTGAGCACAGGTTTGCAGAAGGGTGTTGGGGGGTTGGAAATAGCACTGACAGAACAGCACCGGTGGTAACTTACGATCCATAACAGCACATATGTTGTCACCTGTCATGCACAATATACAGTAAGACATGGTCTGCCCCAGTGACATGCACAGCCGTCCTCATCTTCCCAGCCATTACTGGGGACCTGCTGCAGCAGATTCTGCGCTGGGAGTAAGCCACAGCGGGGAGCAGTGGGCCAGGTGGATTCAGTAGACAAAGCATCAGTATTCATTTGTTTCTCCCAATATGAGATGATTCCTTAAGGGCACAAATTGTCATCTGTTAGTGACTTACCTAATCAGATCTTAAAACTCCATCAAAAGCCCATCTTTACTGTTTTCCAAAACCACCTCTCCTCCTGACTGTGGGATCTCATTTCTTCATCTTAACCAACAAATAGCCACATGCCCGCATTCAGGCGGGCTGCCATTGCAGGCTCTTAATAATTAAGCATAACATTTCAAAACTTGTCATGTATTGGAAGGGACTCCACACTGTGACTCACTCCTGCAGTAAGTACCTTACCAGCCCGGATCCCTTCAGATGCCACATTCATGGAAGTGCTTTGTCTGCTTTCCCTATTGCTATAATTGATATGAAAAGATAAGCAATTTTTATAGGGCACAAACAAGGGGGATGGAAAATTGAATTTTCCTTGCAATCATTTTATCAGCTCTAACATACATCCATCACCCATCTCGTCTGGGGAAATCCTAGCCATCTCATGGTTATGAGCTGAGAAGAGGCCACATAACCAGTTGTTAGGTGTAAATAGAGTTTTCTGTGAAAAACTATGTTTACTCAGTAGCTGGATACAGATGACAACCGTGGTTAGTTCCCTGGTGTGTGAGCTTTTACTCCATTTTGGATGAGATAATCACACACTGTTCTTCCTGATGTCCTCGTTCCTTTTGTGAATGGGCTCAGTGTTCTGAGGAAACACCTATTCCATGTCTTCCTTCAGAACTTCTGAGGTTTGCAAGCTCCACATTGTCTGACTTCCTGGGCAAGTCTTTGTAGTTCATCCTTCAGAAAAATGAGAATAGACGATTTTCTGATTTGGAGGGAATGTGGAAAGTGCAACCAACCTCTTTAGTAATAGCTGGTGTTCTGGAGGGCAGGCCTGATACTCAGGATCCTAATGTTGATTTTGAGCAGTCAGGTAAGGTTGGGAAGTCATGATCTAGCCTAATGTGTGATGAAAGCATGTGATAGTGGTGATTGTAGTTTGGGCCACTGCAGCAAAATGCCACAGACAACAGACATTTCCTTCTCACAGTTCCGAAGGCTGAGGAGTGCCCATGTGGTCATGTTCCAGTAAGAACCCTCTTCTGGGCTGTAGACTTCTCAACACCTCCTCACACGGCAGGAAGGGCTCTTCTTATAGGGGCCCTGATCTCCTTCGCAGGCTCCTTCCTAATGACCTGATTATACACCAAAGGCCCCACCTCCTAATGCCATTACCTCCTGTCTCCACATCAGGGGTTAGGATTTCAACACCAGAACTTAGAGGGGACATGAAAATGCAGGGCCCTGTGATAGGAGAAGCAGTTGTCATTTACTGAGTGTCTCTCTGTGTAACTATTATACATAATCTCAGCCCTCATTTTTAAAAAGCCCTATGGGGTCAGTATTATACCTATTTTACAAATGAGGAAGCAAACGAAGGGAATAAATAGCTTGTATAAGGCTACACAGTTAATTACATGCTTTACTTTCAACCCCAGTCTGTCTGCTCCCAAAGAGATTTTCATCATTTTATTTGTTGAGATTATTTATATTGCAGATCATTTTTGGCTTTTAAACTCATGTTGAAAGTTCTTAATCTGGTCACTGCTTTTCTGTTTGCAGCCTAACAACTGGTCACCTTCTGATAATGGTTCCGTTCTTCCTTTACAACTTTGTCATAATGTTTTATTGCTGATCACTGTAAATGATGTTCTTTTGGCTCTTATGGAAGGCAATTATAGCAGGTAATTAAAATTGTAGATCTTTACAGTGTGCTTGTGAACATTAAATCAAGCCTTAAGAAAATCAGGTATAAAGCATCTGTTAAAGTAAAAGGTCACTCGGCAACTCAGAAGACCGTTACCAAATCCAGCGATCCAGACTCCCTGCTTTTCCACAACCCTTGTATCTGAGGTGTAAAAACCAATTGAATTTTTAAGACTTTTTTCTTTATTTATGAGACACATACTCACGGAGGCAGAGGGAGAAGCAGGCTCCCTGTGGGAAACCCTGATCCCGACCTGAGCCAAAGGCAGAGGCTCAACCACTGAGCCACCCAGGCACCTGACCTTGTATGTTCTAATCAGCAAGTTCTTAGCAATAGCCCCACCTATGACTCTTTGTTCTTTCAGCTAACTATTCCACCTGTACCCTCTCATCTTTCATGATCTCTGTGAATATCCTTTTGCGCAAAGTCAGTTCCTACCGACGGAATTTAGTGTAGCTGTGTCTTTGGTAAGGCAAGTTACAGGAGCTGTAAGAAACACGATTGCTCGTTGTCACTGTCTGTTGCTGTTTGCCCGGGAATGTTTGGTTAGTGTAGCATTTTCAGGTGGAATCCCAAAGGCTATTATTTTACATGGTTCCATAGAGTAGGAAAACATGAGCTGAGAATTTTCTGGTTCACCCTGCCTATACACCTGAATGACCATCTGGGAAGTCTGAAGGCTGTCATGGTTTTGTGATTTTCCTAGCAAGCAAGATTCAGACTGTAAACCCAGAGGTGCATAAGCTCCTAGTGAAACTCCCAAAAAAATAGCTGGTATTCCATTTGGTCCCCAATGTGGACTTAGGAGTCCGTGTCAGAGCTGGAAAGGCAGGAAGCCAGTACTGGTGACCCACTCATTTGGCCCCATGGGGTTCATTGGTTGTTTGCTCCATTTACTGAGAATGGATTTAGGGTCTGTATCCCACTTGGTATGGCAGGCCCTACACTGTGCTGCTCCCTTCACTTCCCTCAACAGACTGTAGCACATTCTAATTTATTTCCCCATCAGGATGTCACTCTGTGACTATGTTAATGCAGACAGGGTTGATTATACCAAAGTTTGCTCTCCAGTGGGAAGGTTTCCAGCACAATTGTGCTTCAGAATTCAAACTTCTCCCTTTCTACTCCTTAAGACTCTGGGAAGCACCTTCATCAGAATAACTTATGTATGAGACCTTATGCAGGAGTTGACCTTTAGTTACCAGGTCATTTCAGAAAGTTAACGTGGATTCCCTTTTTTAGCCTATGTAGGGAAACTTCTGAAATGAGAAAATAGCCTCAGAAAAAAATCATGCAAAAATGTTACTATCATAAAGAAGTACAAAATGAGTAGGCAATGTTCTGAGCCTTTCATGTCTTTGTTCATTTTAGTTATAGTATTCAAAAAATCATGACAGTAAGCGTGTTCTTGATAAAAATCCAGGATTTCTAGTTAACTGAACCCTGTACTGGCATGAAGATTAGTTGGATCATGTCTACCTCTTAAGTCTATACCTGACAGATGGGTACTGAGCTGTTATTCCCCTACCAGCTTCTGTTTTGACTGCTGGTCAGTATATATTTTGAATATCAGTCCAGCCTGAAAGAATACTCAGGGATTCATTAAAAAAAAATACACTTCTTCTCATCATTGTGGAAACATCCTGCATACTTCGACTGCTGTTTTGGAGTCACCAGGCACCATTCCTCTGTACGCTGCTTTCGTCTCTAGACAGCAAGCAGCTGCTGGAAAGGTTGCAGTGTGATTCCTTTCCAGCTTTAGGATCCTCATATCTCATTTTTGTTCCAAAGTATATAATCCCTCCTTTTAAAAATTCAGATTTAATTTCTGTTGCATTCAGAAAACACCGAGCATCTAGTATGTACCAGCATTGTGCCTGATGCTGAGAAAACTAAATGAGTTAAGACACACATTCTTGCCATTCACAAGCTCAAGCTTTGCTCAGCAGAGGCTGGGCGCGAGTGAGTGGCAGGGATGTGATGTGTGGAATGCCCAGCGGGAGGACGTAGGTAGAAGGTGTTGTGGAAGCACAGGCCAGCGAGCAGTAAATTCTGCTCCCAGGTTGGAAAAGGATCATTAGCAGAACTCTATAATCTTTTAGTTCATTTCTGGAGAGATGCTACCCCCAGTGACATGATGAAGGCAAGAAGGTTCTCTACGACCAAGGATGGTGGCAATTGCTGTCCTGTTGTTCGCTCCTTGTTTTCGATACCAGGGCCCCCAGCCAGACTTGTTTCGTTTCTGACACACTCATTCTAGTAAGTGTCCCGTCTTAATCTCTTACCAGAATGCACATTCCACAAGGGTTGGCCTTTGTTCTCATCCCTCAAGTAGCGAGAAGCATGCCTGAGAACCAGCAGGGCCTCATGAGTGCTAGTTCAGTGAAAGGGCGAGAGCACTTAGAACTCAGTGCACTGCCTTCATATCTCTGCTCCTCCGCCCTGGGTCACATGGCTCTCCATGGACCTGCCCTGTCCTGATCTTCCCTCCGTCTCTGCCTTCTCTTGGACCTGCTCACCAGGTTTGTCTAGGTCCTTCGTCCGGCTCCTTATCTTTGGCATTCATAGCTCCTCCTGCTTCTCCTTACCCCCAATTATGAGGATGCTCCATTGTTCAGACTTTTGGTGCAATATTTTATTTTGTTTTCCTGCCATTTGGTTTTCTCCCTGGAGAACTCATTCGTTCTTATGATGTTATGTATCATTTTGATCAAATGTTATCTCCAGACCAGAATGCAAGTCTGAGCATTCAGTCTTCAAGTGGAAAGTTGCATGAAATGATATAAGTCCTCTATGACTACAAGATTCCGATCGCCTCCTATAATGCTCACCTTATTGGTCTGATTTAGTCAGGTACCCTGAAATGGAAGGCATGTCCCCAAGCGTGTCCTTGGTTACTGACTTCCTCTCTTCCAGTGCGTGACCTCGCTTGGCCCACTGGTCACTCTCTGGCTTCCCTCTGTGTGGCAGTGTTGCTCATCCAGCTGGCCCTGCTGCTGAGGGCACCCAGCCTGACGCAGTGCTCGGGACACTGTGCCCTGAGGATGACATCCACTGTGCCGCTGCACAGTTTCACTGGGAAATTAAATTTGCCTGTCTTCTTAGACTTCCTATCCAAAGCAGGCTCTTCTTCTAAGTTCCCTCAGGAGGCCCCTCTCTGCCTGTGTTTCCATCCCTTTCCTGTCCCTGAACATTTCACCTAAAGCCATGCTTCTTCCAGATTTATCCTCCACCAATCCAACCTGTAATTTGTTTACTCAACATGTATTTATCAAGCACTTAGTAAATGCCAGCACTGTGTGGAACATTGACAGTATAACAATGATGGAGGTAGAGTGGTTTCTGCCATCACAACTTATGTTGGTGGGACAGAAAGGCAAACAAGCATGCTTAATATGGTGTGGGATGTCCTAAGTTAGGGAGCAGTAATTGTCCTATTCATCCTGCATTTCTGCCACTTCCATTTCTAATCCTTTGCCTGCTGCAAAAGACTGGGTTGGTAAATATAAAGATATGCAGGATTGTATATTGTATATGTTGAAGGCATACTTCTAGGAGGAAGACCTATAATACTTCTTATTTAAATGGCCATTGGTATAGACTTATATAGAGAAAATAGGGAAAATTTTCAAAAGATGGATTAGGTGAGAAATAGAACCAGTCAGTAGAATTACAACCTTCAAGCCTTGGGCCTCATTATTCTCACAACCAGGGTCCTTCTGTGGGCAAAACTGCCTGAACCACCAGAAAGAATGCCAGCACCCATGCTCTGCAAGCCCAGTATGTCAGACTGTAATTTAAAAGATGAGTTGCTTTATAAATGGACTATTAATATAGGTTCCTCATCTCTAAGCCATTCAATATGTGATTTGTAAAAATTGATTTCCTTATAACTTAAATGTAAGTTATGTAATGTTATATAAGTTATGTAAGTTCCTTATAACTTATATAACTTATAAATGTAAGTTATATAAGTTCCTTATAACTTACATTTAAGTTATGTATATAACTTATATACTTATACATAAAATAACCCAGATGTATAAGTTAAAACTATGACATTAGGCAGCTAGATCTGCCACAATAGGATACCACTGACTGGGGTTCTAAACCGATGACTTTATATTCTTTTCTCACAATTCTGAAGGCTGGAAGTCAGAGAACAAGGTGCCAGCAGAATTGATCTCTTCTGCAGGCTTGCCAATGGCTTTTCCTCTGCATGTGTGGCTTTTCTTCTGTGCATACAGAGAGCAGGAGAGAGAGATCTAATACCTTTTCCTCTTCTTATAAGGACACCAGTCCTATCATATTAGGGCCCCATACTTATAACCTCATTTTTCCTTAATTACCTCCTTAGAGGCTCTTTCTCCAAATACACACTGGGGATTAGGGCTTACACATATGACTTTAACAACCACCTCATCCCTGTGGTAGTTTCTTTCCTAAGGTACAGTCTTGCTCTAGATCATATGTCCACTTTAGCCTTCTAAATGAAACATGGGCTGTGTTTCATTTAGTCCACATAATACCTTTCTCCAAATACACACTGGGGATTAGGGCTTACACATATGACTTTAACAACCACCTCATCTCTGTGGTAGTTTCTTTCCCAAGGTACAGTCTTGCTCTAGATCATACGTCACTTTAGCCACTAAATGAAACATGGGCTGTGTTTCATTTAGTCCACACAATACCTTAAAAATACATGAGCCAGTATTTAAAAGTTGAGAGAAACTCATCCAATTTAAAAAAATACCTAATGAGCTGACTGTGCCGGGCTCACCTTCCCAGTTTGGACGGTCATAGGTGAGCACATTCTCTGGGGGCGAGGCTTCTGTTTTTCTATGGAGTGCAGGATTTGGGAAAAATATTCATTGTGGATTTTAAATGATTGCAGATTTCTTTCTTTATTTTCTTTCTTTTTTTTTTTTTTTTTTTTTTTAGTGTGTGTGTGTGGGGGTGCATGTCATGGAGAACAGCAGAAGGAGAGAGAGTCTTAAGCAGGCTCCACACTGGGTGGAGCTTGATCTCACAACCCTGAGATCATGACCTGAGCCAAAATCAAGAGTCAGACACTTAACTGAGCCACCCTAAAATTTAGGTGCCCCTAAATTATTGCAGATGTACAAAAAGAATTCCCTTGGAAACTATCCATGTGTCCCATCATAGATGGAATTCTCTAGGAGTGGTAAAGGCTTGCACGAGCAGCAATACTTTGACTCCCAGGGCCCCTGGAGAGCATGTGTACATAAAAGTAGGAGAGATGCCAAAGGCTCATTTACCAAAAGTCTGGGCTATGGAGCAGTTTGTGCTGGGAGCACATATGGTTGGTCCATCACTTATGTGACACAAGTGCCTCTCATATTTTCAAGGTCTGTAGTAGTCTGTATTAATGGCACCCCTAAAAGTGGGTAGTCAGTGCACAGCCTGCTTGGATGTACATGGCAATCTCAATGACTTTGTTCCACAGTTACTTCTAGGCTATCTCTTGTGCACCAAGCCTTGAGCAAGACCTTGAGTACTTGGGGAACCAGGATGAGATGGTAATGTAAAGAGATGATTCAAGCAAAAGTGTATGAGCCAGGATAGAAAGCAGCACAGATAACTGGAAACCCAAGCATGGGGCACCCAGCTGGGTCTGAGGAGACCGGGAAGGTTTCCCTGAGGAGCTGATATTTAATATGATCTTAAGGTTCAATAAGAGCAGTTGAATGAGGAGCTGGGGAAGAAGGCCACCCCAATAAAGGGTAGGGGTTCCTGTGGGCCACAGAGATTTCTCTATCACAGACATTTGACACTCCAGCTTCCAAGGTAAGAATAAAGCTCTGTACTAGCAGAGGGCCCAAACATAACTATTTGGAAATAGGAATAATGCTTTAAAAACCAGGGGATTCCACATAAATGTTGATGATCTGGTGACCTGAATCCACATCCCCTCCAGACACAGTTAGCTTGAGCTGAGTAGATATGGCTCACTTTCCATGGTGCATCCCTTCTTCTGGCCCAGGGCCCAACTCTCCCAGGCTGTGTCCCTAATAAGGAGACCAGCCAGGCACGATTGATTACAATGTTCATCTTCTTGTTTCTCTTATATTAGAGAAATCTACCCAGTCTCTATCAAAATTAGGGAAATAAAAGTTAGACAAGGAAGGTGGAGAGTATATCATGCTGCCTGATAGGGTTGTGCTGCCTGTCTGCTTGGTACCTGCAGGTAGGAGTTTGGGCGATGGTCTATCAATGCTGCTCCCCACTGCCTGGTGGGCTAATCTAGATCAGGGATCTCTAATCAGGGCTGTCACTGCAGGGACTTGCATTGATGGATGCTCTGAGGAACTTGGCTTCCACTACAGACACACATCTCATAGGGCTGTACCCAGGGAAGTGCCTCTTCCCATGACATCCTCTCTCACCTGCCTTCATAGCCCAGAGGGGCGTTCCTTCTAGGACACTCTCATCTTCCCTGGACTGTTGTTCCGGACTGTCAAGCCCTCCGCTTGCCAAAGGACAATTTCAAAGACGAGCCAGTGCTGAGAAAGTGGGTGACTTTAACAACTGGGTAAGAAATACTATTGAAAGTCAGGCAGCTTGCAGTTCCCAGCTTTCAACAAAATTGAAGGAGGACCTCATCAAATTGTCAGCCAATAGATCATTAAAAATAATGTTTGATGATAAATTACTGTGTGATTTGGGGCATCATCATTGGAATGATATCAAGGAATTGACACTGTTCTAACAAACTCCTTCCACTCCATATGCTTCTTTATGAAAATAAGTTTTCTCAATGCATACACTTATAAAAACAAAAAATGGAAATAAAATTGATACTGGACGCCTTCTCATTTTAGCTGGAAGTAATATTCATCCATGAATACATGAACTAATTTTTTAAAAAGCCCCATTCATCCACTAAGAGATGGATTTCCAATAAAACTGTACTTTTTCATGTTCAATATCTGTCAAAATTTATCATGATAAATGTTGGTGTGATTATTATTACTAATAATTATAATGGATGACCAATCAGAATTGTTTAACATTTAGAGTTTTTAGGTCATGGAATTTGGAAAAAAAAATGAAACACCTATCCTTTCTTATACAGAGAAGTGTGATAAAAGACTTTCAAATATAACATGACAGTAAATAAAATTGTGTGAATTGAGAAAAAAGAATGATGTAAAATTTCCAGGTATTAAAAAAGGAAATTTTAGAATGAATGTTAGTTGGTATGAAATCATAATCTTAGTTCTCTTTGGAAACATTTAAAAGAGTAATCTAAAGTTTCATTTAAAATATATTAGAATTAAATATAAATATTTAAAGTAAAAGTTATGTGAGGAGGATATAGTTTTTCAAAATTCCTTTATGGATTAAATGGGCAAAAATACACCATGTGAGTTGTATGCTTGGTTTGTAAATGAAAGGTGAAGCTGGAGGAAGGGAATATGAGAACTTCCAAAGGGTCCTGCCAAGGGTGCCAGGACAGTGCGAAAACCAGAGGTCAGAGAGACAAGACAAATCTAACAAAAGCTGTAAACATGCTGGGCCAATATATTAACAATAGTCATATGAAAGTGACAAAGTTAGAATAAAATATTTTAAATATATGACAGTTTCTTAACACTAGGCGCTCATGAAAATCACTGGAGCTGGTTCAGGGACATTTCTTTTTATTTATTTTTTTTATTTTTTATTGGTGTTCAATTTGCCAACATACAGAATAACACCCAGTGCTCATCCCATCAAGTGCCCCCCTCAGTGCCTGTCACCCAGTCACCCCCACCCCCCACCCACCTCCCCCTTCCACCACCCCTAGTTCATTTCCCAGAGTTAGGAGTCTCTCATGTTCTGTCTCCCTTTCTGATATTTCCCACTCATTTTTTCTCCCTTCCCCTTTATTCCCTTTCACTATTTTTTATATTCCCCAAATGAATGAGACCATCTAATGTTTGTCCTTCTCCGATTGACTTATTTCACTCAGCATAATACCCTCCAGTTCCATCCATGTCAAAGCAAATGGTGGGTATTTGTTGTTTCTAATGGCTGAGTAATATTCCATTGTATACATAAACCACATCTTCTTTATCCATTCATCTTTCGATGGACACCGAGGCTCCTTCCACAGTTTGGCTATTGTGGACATTGCTGCTATAAACATTGGGGTGCAGGTGTCCTGGCGTTTCACTGCATCTATATCTTTGGGGTAAATCCCCAGCAGTGCAATTGCTGGGTCATAGGGCAGATCTATTTTTAACTCTTTGAGGAACCTCCACACAGTTTTCCAGAGTGGCTGCACCAGCTCACATTCCCACCAACAGTGCAAGAGGGTTCCCCTTCTCCACATCCTCTCCAACATTTGTTGTTTCCTGCCTTGTTAATTTTCCCCATTCTCACTGGTGTGAGGTGGTATCTCATTGTGGTTTTGATTTGTATTTCCCTGATGGCTAGTGATGCGGAGCATTTTCTCATGTGCTTGTTGGACATGTCTATGTCTTCCTCTGTGAGAACTCTGTTCATGTCTTTTGCCCATTTCATGATTGGATTGTTTGTTTCTTTGGTGTTGAGTTTAAGAAGTTCTTTATAGATCTTGGAAACTAGCCCTTTATCTGATAGGTCATTTGCAAATGTCTTCTCCCATTCTGCAGGTTGTCTTTTAGTTTTGTTGACTGTTTCTTTTGCTGTGCAAAAGCTTCTTATCTTGATGAAGTCCCAATACTTCATTTTTGCTTTTGTTTCTCTTGCCTTCATGGACGTATCCTGCAAGAAGTTACTGTGGCCAAGTTCAAAAAGGGTGTTGCTTGTGTTCTCCTCTAGGATTTTGATGGAATCTTGTCTCACATTAAGATCTTTCATCCATATTGAGTTTATCTTTGTGTATGGTGCAAGAGAGTGGTCTAGTTTCATTCTTCTGCATGTGGATGTCCAATTTTCCCAGCACCATTTATTGAAGAGACTGTCTTTCTTCCAGTGGATAGTCTTTCCTCCTTTGTGGAATATTAGTTGACCATAAAGTTGAGGGTCCCACTTCTGGATTCTCTATTCTGTTCCATTGATCTATGTGTCTGTTTTTGTGCCAGTACCACACTGTCTTGATGACCACAGCTTTGTGGTTCAACCTGAAATCTGGCATTGTGATGCCCCCAGCTATGGTTTTCTTTTTTAATATTCCCCTGGTTATTCGGGGTCTTTTCTGATTCCACACAAATCTTAAAATAATTTGTTCCAACTCTCTGAAGAAAGTCCATGGTATTTCAGGACATTTCTTTAAAGCACTCAGGTGATTTTATTCTATAGCCAGGCCTGTGAGTTATTTGGTTCAAGACAATGTGTGGTCCTTGGACCAGGGACATAAGCATCATCTTGGGTACTTGTTAGAAATGCATCATTTTGAGCTCCACTTCAGCCCTACTGGGTCAGATTCTGCAGCTGAACTAAATACTTAGGGGATTCATATGCACATTCAGGTTTGACAAAGACTGGAGTTCTAACAAGCTGCTGCTACTGCTGCTGCTGGTTGAATAGCAAAGTTCTAGAGCAGAGCTGCTCCAAGGATGGTCCAGAGACCGGCAGAATCAGCATCACTTGGACATTGGGTAGATGTGCAAATTCTCAGGGTCCCACCCCAGACCTACAGACCAGAATCTCTGAGAGTAGGATCCAGGACTCTGGGTTTTCACAAACTCTCAGGTGATTCTGGTCCTCAGTAAAATTTGAGATGGAGTTCTCTAGAGAGAATCGACATGGACCAGCTCTGAGCCTCAAGTAAACTTAGGGAGATGGCTAGGAGCTGGATGCCCAGATGCTCAGCTTAATGAGAGAGTGACTGCTAAACCTCCATCCCAAGCTCCACCTGTTTCCAACCCCCAGGCATCTGTTCTTCCAAGGGCCCTGGTTGTACGATCGATTTTTTACAGGCATAACCTGATAGCACCTTATATCTTTCCTTGTGCCACGTGCACATACAGTCCTTGGAAACATTGTCCCTAGCTATGTATTAGGTGATTCAGAAGGCTGTCAGTTTTGAGAAGGAGAGGGACCAGATGAGAGAGGGCTGCCCAGTAGACTCAGGTGCAGACTTCCCCCGTGGTTCACATCATTTGAGCCGACAGATCTGATGGTGTCAGAGGCATCCTTATTGGAGAGGGATGTTGTGTGTGTCTGTGACAGGCCCGAGAAGAGTTACAGTTTGGGGACCCAGACTGAAGCAAGCCTTTTCCTTCTGCAGCAAAGAACTGTTCATTATTTGAGGACAGACATCTCACTCTAATGAGTTTCTGGGCCCTCATAGACACTGAGCACGAGGTGACCAGTTCCCAGAACTGCCCATTATAAGCCAAGTATTGTGAGATCCTCTAGGTCATGAGGATGATCAAGTGGAGATGGCATATTCTTGGCCAGGCCCAGCCAGGTAGGGAAGGCAGTAGTTACATGAAAGTTAACCCCCTATTCCCCTGTCACTCACCTCATTAACACTGACACCTCCTCCCCATCTCATGACTGTAGCCTCCATGGGAAAGGGTCCTTACAACCAAATGACAAAGGAGTGAAAGCCCTGGGGCTGATTCCTAGGTGGGTCAGAACCATGTGCTGGCCCCAACTGAAATGTGCTTGCATAATGTGCCTTTCTGGGGGTTCTCTGTGAAGATGTTGATAAAGGGGAATCCTCCCCCCATCCCAGTCCTGAGGTTATGCTTCCCATTCCTGAACCTTGGGCTCTGCTCCCTTGAAGCTTCTGCAGCATGGGAGACAGTGCTTCTAGCAGGGGGTACACCAGGTTTCCTTGGACCAACAGACAAGGCCAGAGATTGATGCATGGGAGCATGTGGGATTGGTGACCACAAAGAGCTCAAGCATTGCCACACAAGAGGGGCAGGGAGGAATATGAAACCCAGTGACTCTTGGTATGTCCCCACTGCCTCACATCCAACAGCAAGAGACAGTGGACAGTCTTAGCAATTGGAATAGGTCAGCTGAACACTCCGAGGAAGCTCTGGGTCACCCAGCCAGATAAACCACCAGGCCAGCTGAAATGCCACTGGCATGTGCCTCCCTCACCATGCTTAACCCCAGTGCAGATGGGACTATCTGAAGCTGTCTAGCAAAGAAAATATGGTACAACATTGTGGTCAACACAAGTACAGCCAAGAAATTTTCTGTGCTATTCTTGGAGGTCCAGCATAAACCAAATGGGTTTCACTGGAAATGATTCTCGGAAGAACATAGGTCAACAATGGAAAGGAAGGGGGCCCAACTCATAGTCCTATTTGGCAAAGATGCAGCTAGCACCCACCTATGCCCCTCAGCCAGGTGGGACTTAGGAAAAAATGAATTTCATGAGCAGCTTTCAGGTACTTGGTGATGGAGGAGCTTCTGTAGCTCAGGGCAGCCATGCCTTCCCCATGTCCTTGACTTAATGCTGAGCTGCAGCTGGGCCAATAGGCTTGCAGGTCGGTTCTCCTGGTAACATGGAGCCCGATGCTAATCCCACAGGGAAAACCAGGACCTCTTTACTCAACTTTCTGTTGACTTATATTTACTTGAGAATTCCGCATAATGTGGGCTCACATTGCTTTGTGTTCTGGACTAAGTTGAATATTCTGCTTTCAAATGGTCTTCTTTATGACTACAGACAGGATATGATTTACTAACTATGTCTCTAGGTGTTTAAAAAAAGAGCTTTTATTGTGAAGAAGAAATTGTTAAAACCCTATCACCTGCAGGTAGGACTTGGCTCTTTCTTCTCCGAATTAACTAAAATCACCCTGTTTTCGATTGATGATATTCCTTCATTAGTTTTAATTCATTTTTAAGCACATCTGATTTTTTTTATTCATAACACTTTTGATGAAAATTAATTAGTTTCTTCAAGAAAGGAAACAGTATTATCATGGGTACTCAGAAAATGTTCGAAAAAAGGGCCCTGTTATAAGGCCAGACTAAGGGTCAAGACTGTGCATCTGCTTCAGAGAGAGCCCACTGTGGGGTGGAGCTCTGCTGGCATTTGGCTGCTGGTGATCTGAGCCTCAGTTTTCTCATCTTTAAAAAGTGGGCTATGAGCCAAAACTTTTGTTTTATGGGCCCGACAAAATTAAATTTTTATAGGATATATGAAGAGATATATATATGAAGATATATATGCAAAGGTTATGTAAATGCTATACTGACTAAACATTGTCTTAGCCCAGTGTAGAATGGCAGTCAAAATTCTAAGTCATAAAGGCCTAGGGAAAAGTACAGATGGGTAGATGATGAGAGGAGAACATTAGACTCAATCTGGTATCAGGTCCACCCCAAACTAATGAATAAGACCTAGGAGAGGCCCGGATGTGCTGTCCTGTTCCCTCAGGGGACACCTTTACTGATCTTCTTCCCCAGATAGCCAGCTTCATGCCACTTAATCTCTTTTGCAACAGACAACTATGAAAGATTTCAGTAAAGCCAAAGAAATATCCACTTCCTTAATTATAATTTCAATAATAAAGAATTTAGAGAGAGAAAAAAAAACACTTTTAAAAGTACCACTTAATGCAGCTCTTCAGCATGCATTTGACATCGATGTTTGCCTAAGGCCTTGGAGACAAAAGTCAAATCTATTTACCTACCACATTTCTGCTTTGGTCTGATTAAACAAGAGCCTTAATTTTAATGAAATGTGTGATCCTGTATTTAAAATCCATTATGAGTAGAACCTCCTGAATTAATCCATTCATTACTTACCCAATAAATGTTGTTGTTGTTTTAAGAAAAGGGCTTTTAGCATAATACTTTATTAGTCAGAATATATGCTTCAGCAGAACATCTATTATCACATAAAATACAGGGCTAATGGCCTGGTCCAGGGAGGTGAGGCAGGACAGCCCTCAGTGCATCTGCAGAGAAGGGGGTCCCAAGCACCAGGGTGGCTCAGAGCAGTGACCCAGAAAGTTCTCATGGACGTGCCCAGTTGATGACAGCAGAGAGGGAGGGAGCAGAGTTGGAGACAAAGCTACTTCAGGAGGGAGGGTGGGAGAATAGTTAGAGCTTCATCTGAGACTCCCAAGTCCCAGCCAAGCCCACCAGCAGAACAGAGGTAGGAGCAGCTATAGAGCTGGTCAGAGGGCCTCACCTTTGTACATGCTGGGCATGCTGCTCACACTTGAAAACAGAGCCGCAAACCTGCCTTTAAAAAAAAAAATCCAGTTCTTGATTCAGTGTCCCTAAGCTGTGGGTCTCCCTCTGGCATTCCAGATAGGATTCTCTTGACACATGTGTTTTTTTTTTTTTCTTCTCAACAAATGCATTCTAGTCAATTATATTCCATTTGCAGTGAATATTTATTTAACACTGAACAGGTTGCTTGCTTCACGAGCCTCAAAATAATACAAATAAAATAACGTATTTGAGTGGATAGAGAAAATTACTGCATACATTTAGAAAGTGACTGGATCCATCAGTATAAACAGAATTGAAATTGTGGTTTCTGAAATAAGTTCAGTAGAAATGATATTTTATTTGAACTGCTCTCCTATATACAACCTTACAGAAATCCAATTTAATAATTTTAGGCCATATTCCCAATTACTTAAAGAAGAAGGGTGGGTTTGTATTTCTTGATAACGCGTATGTGTTTCTGTTTGAAGTAAATGAGAGTAACTTACACAGAGCAGGAGGAAAGAGAGCCATAGAAATTTTGTTAACTATAAGTTTAGGTTGCTGATAAATGATACTCTCATTTTCATGAGCTGAATAATAAAGGAGCTCACAGGGGACACACACCCAACCACATGCATGTACATATACACGGAAAAAAACATGCTGGCTTGTCCCTTTGGGTATGTAGTTAATATACTGCTTAAAGGGATCTCAATAAGGATTTCCTATAAATTATGTTTATTGCATAAAAATAAGAGCATAAGGTTTGAATTCTAAATGTGCTAAGGGAATTCGGCCCTCTAATTTGAAAAAGAGAAGGACATTTCTTTAAGTAGTTTGATTATCTGCAATAGGTCATTTCCAAATATGATGTAGAATGCCCATCTTCCAGCAGAGCTGACATTTGAATGCTCATCCCCCAAACCCCAGCTTCCTGGTCACCTGCCCGATTCTTTGAGAAAAACCTAGTCACCACTCTACAAAGTCCCTCCAAATCATTTGTGTGGACACATCCTGTTTGCCTCCCTCCTGTCCCAGAGAGGTATTTCTTTTTTTTTTTTTAAGATTTTATTTATTTATTCATGACAGACACGGAGAGAGAGAGGGGCAGAGACACAGGCAGAGGGAGACGCAGGCTCCATGCAGGGAGCCTGATGTGGAACTCGATCCGGGGTCTCCAGGATCACGCCCTGGGCTGAAGGCGGCGCTAAACCTCTGAGCCACCGGGGCTGCCCCCTCCAGATCCAGCCTGAGACCTGCACCCCCCACCCCCACTTCCCTGACCCTGTCTTCTCCAGGGGCTTATCTCTGCCTTGTCTTTTGTCCCCTCACCCTTCCCTGCTGCAAATCTGTAGGCACAGTCTGTGCCTTCTCCACATCCTGTCTGAACCCCCCGTTGCCATCAGATACCCTCAGACTCCCTGGTCCTGAGCCTTCGCCTTCCAAGGTCCTCTGGGGTCTGGCCCTCACTGGCACTGCCACTGACAGGTCAGAAGTGGTCTCTAGATCTTGGGCAGTGGGGCTGGCTGCCCTCCTTGGCGCTCCCTCCTCTAGCTTTTCTAACTTGCAGGAAGCTCTTGCTCAGTATTTCTCTTTGACTCTCTTTTTTGCACCCCCTCCCCATGAAATGCCCTGGTGGGGGAGCTGTCCTTGCCTCAAAGCACTTTCCTGTTAGCATGGATCACTGAGGCTTGGAGCCCGAGGTCTGCTTAGGTGATTGACTGTGCACTCTGCTTCCAGGGCCTCATGAGGCCAGATGTCCCACGGACTCCTCAGACCAATGTTTGTGTAAGGTAAGGCCTCATCTCTTGCCCAGACCCCGTGCTCTTTCACTAGAACGGAGTCCTCTTAGAACTGGAAATCAGAGGATCATCGTAAATTCCTCACCTAGTTCCATGAAGCTCCCACACCCAGTTCTATGTTTGAAATAGTAGTAATTTTATTTAGCATTTCCTGGGGCCTGTATCTTGCTATGCTGAAGGAGGTATTTTATAGCAGAACCTGCAGATGTTGTGCTAGTCAAGGCCACAAGACTAGTAAGTGGTGGAGGCAGGATTCCAACTTGTGCAGCAGCAAAGCCCAGTATTTCAGCCTTCCATGTGCTTTCGTGTTTCCTGCTGCATCCTGATGGCCATGCTCAGGCTCTTATCGTCTCCAGGGCTCCAGAGTGGGACTCCGGACACTTTTGCTGGTCTTCCTCCTGAAAGAAGTTGTGAAAGCCATCTACCTCCTTGCACATTTTTTTCCTTGCACATTTTTAATGACTTTCATAAGTGTAAATGGTTATGAGGGATATTATAAGTATTGACAATTAAAACTGTCACTTCATTCTTCTGAATGGATAGCTAATTACCATAGCGATTTGATGTCAACATCTATTTCCAGAGTTATGTGAAAAATGTTTTCTTGGACATTTGGAGGTGGCGCTGGTACATTATTGACTTCTGCTCCCCTGCCCAATGGAATTTTATCCCAATTTAATGTTCTTTTATGCTTCAAAAATTGTCATTGGCCACCCTACCATAGTTTCTTGCAAGGGTCAATCAGAATACCCTTATGTATATTACAAATTTTATAAATGTTAAAATTTTAGTGGAAACACATCTCTTAATGAGATGGGTTCAAGGGCATTTGTGTTTTGGCACCTAAATGAAAGGAACTCAAATTCTTTCTTCAGCTTGGGACCTAGAAGGGTTTTATTCAATGTGGCAAGTCCTTACCATTCAGTATGGAAAGAGATTAGCCTTTCCTTTTCAAGTGGCAGGGCAGTGGTGAAGAGGAAGGCAGGAGAGAGAGCCTGAAGCTCAGACCTCTCAGGCAGATAGTTTTAGGGAAACATACATATGGAAGATGAGTATCTAGAGATTGGTTCTTTTAAAACTGCCTGTGCTTAGAACATTCCTTAGGTCACCTTACCCACAGGGCAGAGGTGCCCTGGTTTGAAGACCATACTCTGGATGTAGCAGTGGCCTCCTCTCTTGTCCCTGGCAGGTACCCAACACCAGGCAGCAGAGTTCTCTTTCTAAAACATGCTATTTCCATTCTTCAGAACTTATAATCTTTGTTCTTTGCCTGTATTTAAGACTATTCACACCTGTCCTAGCCTGTATATAGAATTTCAGTTTTTCCAAATTTTCCCTCCTCTCCCCAAATTAATGCACCCCTCTCTTACTCTGTTATTCTTTGAACAAGTCCCCCAGCCTGCCCTCAGTCCCCTTATTTCTGCCCTCAACATCTTTAAGATGGCTCACACGTCCCCTCTTCTGAAATTGTATCTAGTCCTGAGCACTTTCATACTTCTGTCCTAATGCCTCCCACATGGCGGTCAGTGTACCTGCCTCACCTGTCAAGGCCTTAGCTCCTTTCCAGACATTACCTCTCTTCTGACCTTGGATTCTTAAGTTAAGCACAATGCCCCACATACTACTTAGAATGGAATGGATAGTCTCAGATGCCAAGAAATTAATCTTGAATATTTGTAAGAAAATTCCTTATTCTTTGGGAAGATCATTTTTTGAGGAAAATCTGTTTAAATAGTTTGATATTGTATTCATTGAGAAGGTAACTTTTGACTTGAGAGAATATGGCAAGAAAATATTATGAATATGGAAGAGCTCTTGAGCCTTATATTGACTGGTGAATTTCAGTTTAAAACAGAAAGTAAAACTCATTTTGATGAATGATTCTGACAGGGCACACATTTTGATAATAGATTGGAATGTTGCTTATAGCAGCCATTACCTATAATACAACACACAGTCCTTTGGGTAGTGGGATCATTGGTTTCTTTTCTTTTCTTCTTATTGCACCTATCTATGTAACTTTCAAAAATCATAAATCTTTTTTAAAAAGCTGTTCAGAGCCCATCGGGAGTGTATACTAGAGAAGCCAACAGACCTTTAATTATGAAAGCAGTGTTTGGCACCTCAGTAACGTATTAGCTTTACAGAAAGAGAATTCAGAAGTTAGGAATAATAATATATATTTTCACAAGTTGAAATTACCAATAATTCACAAGTTGGGTAGGAACCTGAGGCATAGCAGGTTGTTCGATGTTGCCTAGCAAGTTAAAATATAGAAGGCAGGGGGCACCTGGGTGGTAGGTTAAGCGTCTGCTTTTAGCTCATGTCCTAGTCCCAGGGTCCTGGGATGGAGGCCCATGTTGGGCTCTCTGCTCAGCCGGGACCTACTTCTCCCTCTTCCTCTGCCTGCCATTCCCCCTGCTTGCTCTCTTTCTATGTCAAATAAATAAAATCTTTTTAAAAATATGGAAGACATATCCTTCTAAAATTGAGTCACTGTCTTCCATACTGCTGTCCTGTACCCAAAGCGAGTTAGCAGAGGTGGTGCCCATTGGGGTGAGGAATACCAGCCATGGGGACAGGCCCCCTGCCTGAGTCTGGCTGCACCGCCAGCATGTACATGGCCTGCCTGGGCTCCCAAGCATCCCCTCTGCTTCAGCTCCTCATCTGTCTCATGGTGGGGGACAGTGACACCTGCCTCACAGGAGTGTGTGGGGTGTTCATTAAGTCCATGTAAAGTGTATAGCAGGGCCTGACATGTAGTAAAGTCATTCTTATTTTAATTATTATTTATTACTCTTATAGAATTAAGTACGGTGACACTTATTTTACTATTGTCTTATTTTAATTATTGTATATTATTTTTATTATTAATACAATTTTCCAAAAATTGTCTGATGGACCGGGCTTAAAAAAAAACCCATATGTGTGTGTTATTAGTAACTCACAATACATGTGGGAAGTTTCACTTGTTGGAGTAAAAATTATCGTTTTATTAAAATGCATTTAAAGCTTGTTAAAAGCAGACAAAGATACTATCTACCATGAATAATAAGTTTTTAGGAAACAATGTCTTTCTTGAAGATATGATATAGTCTTTTTTTAGGAATTGAATTATTTGGATGATAATTAACATTTTAATGAAGGAATTATCCTTTTTTCATATTTTTTAAGAAACTGATATTGAACTTAGGCTTCATGTTACTGATGTTATAAGTATTTAGCATATTCAAAATCTCAGTTAAAACTAATTTATGCTTCATATTTCCATAAAGATAGAAGCATAATATGCTTCTTTGTATCATGTGTATATCACTCTCACTCTGTCATCAATGTTTCCTTTAATGGAGCTATATTTTGAAAATACCAATCCCAAGGAAATAATAATTTAGATAAGTAATATCTTTGATTTGAAAACTTGCCAATCATACAAGTGCTATGAAGATGTGTATTTTTAAGAAGTGCCTCATTCACTAAATGACAGTCACTGGCATTGGGCAGGTGGATGTGATTTACAGGAAGCCTCCTTATGTTTTTACTTAGTCTCCCAGGAGACTGTCCTCATAGGTGGGCATGGTAGACATGGAGGATGTGGCCTTTGGAGAAGGATTGGACATTGAGGCTAAGTGGCTGAATTGCCTCAGACACCCCCTAGAGGAAGAAAAATAAGATTTAAAGCTTTGTTATTAAAGAATAAGATCTATAAGTAAAGCAGTTCATTCTCATACCCCTGGCAGATTTTGACAAATAAGAGAAAAATGTGTTCCTAATAGGAAATACATGTTTGAGGTATATTTTAAACTACTTATAGCTGCTGGTGCATTGAGAGCTTGCTTGTAGAAATGGAATTAATCTAGATGAGCAAAAGGAGAAGGAAGTGTTGTTTTGGACCAGAGCTCTGTAGAGCATTTTTTGGACAACCAAAAATAAGAATTTCTGGTTCCTCTTGCTCACGATGAGTGATGTGCAAGCCCAGGGGTCTACTCTTGCCCTTTCTTGGGATTATCTAAGTTATTTTGAAATTTTGATTACAAAGATGGTTCTGGCCAATATCCTGTGGAAGCATCGAAATGACCAGCCCAGAGGGATGAGGGCAGAATGTCTTTGAAAGCCACCCTGCCTGCTTGGAAGCTGTGGGTGCCTTGCTGTGGGTACAAGGCTCAGAACTGGAAATACATCAGTTGTAGGAGTCTTGTGAAAGGTGAAAGAGGTACAATTTGTTTTGTTTATTGACTTTTCCTTTAAAACATGCTATTTAAGGAAAGAAAAAACGTTTCTTTTGTCTTTAAATACTATGTACCCTTGTCACAGTAGTCACTGACAACCTGAGTCCTTCTGAGGGAATCACCTCATGTGAAGTCAGAACATTAACTTGTGGTTACACTAACTAGTCCTGCACAGCAGCGTGGGTAAGAGGGTGTGCGCCACTTGGAGTACGCCCTGTGTTGGAATGGTGGAAAGCAATCCATTGTTCAGACTGCTCTTGCAGTCCTGAGTGTAGGTTCTGGAGTTTGTTCATTTATTCAACAGTTTTGGAGGGCATTTATTAAGTGTCAGCTGTTGGGGATATAGTAATAAATATGATTGTCTTCAAGGACTTCATAACCTATTCTGTCTTATGTTGCACAATCTTTGTGTGTTTTTTTAATCAAGTTATTTTAATATTGAAAGGTTTGATAGGAAAATTTTCTAATTAGATTTTGTATATGTACATGTGTATGTATGCATTACTTTTATTTCTTAAATAAAGCCTTATACATTTCTTAATTTGAGAATAGGGATTATAACTCCAAGGAATAAAGTTCTTGAGAGTGATACGGTAAATCTTACTTTCTTAGGAAAGTTATAGGAGCCCAATCTGATGCCCCATTTGGTGGAGGAGCAGGGTTTGGGAATCATCTAACCTCTGTTCCGATCTCACCTCTTCTTCCCAGTCCTGTGAGTGTAGGGAGGTTACTGCAACCTTCAAGCCTTAGATACCTCATCTGTAAAACGTGAATAATAAACATAACAGTCCACACCTCACAGAGTATTTGTGCAAATTAAATCAGGTTATGTAATTAGAGCCCCTAGAACATAGACATTCCGTAAATGTTAATTATGTCTCCTCTCTCATCTCCTCACCTCAAGTCTCTGTACTTATTACCAGTACCTATTATTAACTACTGAAGATGATCTGATATCCTAGGGTAGATGGTGACCATATCCCAGAATACAGACAATGAGAATGGAATGTAATTTAAGAAATATTTTGCTCATGAAATTTTAAAGAGTCATGTAACTTGGAGTGCCTGTATTTATTAGAAAACATAAAAATGACAGGTTGACTTTATTTTGCAATATTTTCTTCTGAAAATACAGAAAGAGTATTTGAGAGGTTAGGCCAGATGGCAGACTAAGACTCTACCATAGTCTTTCCCTCTCGCTGCAGATAATAGAAACAAAAAAGAAGACAGGTGGATGATAGATAGATAGAGAGCACAGAAAGGATGTAAAGGGATATATTACAAGGGATTCCTAGAGGGCAAAAGCAAGTGGGAGTGCCTGAGAGGAAGCCACAAAGGGTGGGAGAAGCACTTGGAGTGGGAGATAGGGAGTCGGTGGGACCCAGTGCCCACACAGGGAGACTGATTGAGCTCCGGCAGCTCTGTCCATAGGAGTCTCTATGTACTGTGCTTCCTAATCCACCTACCCTTTGGCCAAATGCATTTGCCTATGGTGAAAGCTGTGTGTCCTGGGGGTGGAGTCCCAAGAGTGGTCGGTTCTGGCCATATGCCAAGAGGGAAGGAGAGTGCTCCTTCCAGAAGATCATCTAGGTAAGCATCCTGGTCAGCAGTGTATCCACCCCTTCTCCCATGGCAGTGGATAGGCACAGCCAGATGCTCTCAGGTGAGATTTCCCAAATAAAGATGGACATAACATCCAGGGGCACGAGGCACCTGGGAAGCTGGAAAGAGAGACACGAACTCAGCAGAGAGTACTCCTTCAAGGAAGCCCTGAAGAGAGCAAATGGAACAGAACTATAGAGAAGACACAGATTCTTGTTTTAGGACAGATACAAGAAAATATTTCATCAGCAAAAACTGTACATCCTGGAAAGTAAAGACTGGCCATTGAGACAAAAATGCAGTAGATGAAGGAAAACGGTGGACATAATTGGAGAACGAGCTTAGGAATCCTCCTAGAATGTGCCACAGACTGTGAGATATTATGTAGATGGGAAAAAGCTAATGGTCATAGAAAATACAGCTGACATTGTGTTAAGAGAAGGCCAGGGCAGGGCGGTGGGATGGGGGAGAGGGCGTGCTACACAAAGAAGTATTAGGGACTTTCCATAATCCAAGCAAAGCAAAGAGATCACGGAGTACAAGTAGAAATAGAAAAAAAAAAAAAAGCAACAAATGTCCCAGCACAATATTCTAAAAGAGCCCTGAAAGGAAAAATAAAATACTTCTAGTCAAGATTCTAAGGGAAAATAACTGAATGTAAAACTCTATGCCATAGTCTTTCGAGTGACAAAGACATCTGTAGACATACATGGTCTCAGAAATTTGCTACCCTACTCACTGGAAAGAATTGATAAAGGATATATCTCAGCAGTAAGAAAATCTACATACAAGTGAAGTAAAAATGAATAAAGAATTTGCTAAACCTTACTATTAAATCTAAAGAACGTTTCATATTGACTGTCAACGCAGAACAAAATTCCAAGGATCATCAACAATGAGAGGTATTGAAGAGAGGAAGGGAGTGGTGGAAAAATGAATAAAAAGTGTACTAATTTTCTTATTTTGCTCAAGAGAAGGACATACCTTGAGTCTAGACATAAGGAAAAAGTACATTTATATATTTAATTTATTTGGAATTTATTTTATTTAAGTAAACGTTAAAATGTTAAGGATAGCCACTAGAAGAATAGAAACTGAATGCATAGCTTCCAAACACTAGAGGAAAAAATGGAATGAATCAGATCAATCCAAGAAAGAATAGGAAAAGAGGATTAGAAAAAAACAATGAAGAATCATGGGAAATAAATATATGAAACAAGATATCAGGACCACTACAAACAGATGAGTAGTTTCAGTAAATGTGACTAATTTACACTCACGTTTATGAAAGACAAAGCATTTCTGATTGGTTTTTTAAGAAGCAGTTAATTATATGCTATTTACAGGAAATATTTTCTCACTTAAAGTAGGAAGGTTGAAGTAAAGAGACACAAAGACATATCAGACAAATATTAACCATAATCAATCTGATTTAATAATATTATATTAGATATTAGATAAATTAGAACTCAGGTCAAATGGTATTTAAAAAAAAAACAAAGAGGGTGCCTGGGTGGCTCAGTCATTTAAGCCTCTTACTCTTGGTTTCAGTTCAGCTGATGATCTCTTGGGATCATGAGATCAAGCCCCAAGTCGGATTCCACACTCAGCATGGAGTCTGCTTGAGATTCTCTCCCTCTCCCTCTGCCCCTTCCCTCTCTCATTCACTCTAAAATAAATCAATAGATCTTTTTTTAAGAAAAAGAACAACGAAGGAGATTTCATGCTCAAAAGGTCTCTACCAAGACAGTCTGACAGTCATAATTAATATGGTAGGCTGGACACATGAAAACAGAAGGATGGTTCAGAATTACACTATGAAAAAATTCAATTCCCATTCATTGTCAAAGTTAGCCACTGGGAATAGAAGAAAAGCATATTAACAAAATAGAGGGTATCTAACAAAAATCTACTAGAAACAACTTGAGTTCAAAGTCTGGATCTGGGCAAGAATGTTGGCTATTATATTAGCCTGAGGACAGTAAATGAAATAACTGGGAGGTGGGGGAGTAGAGGTAGTGGCAGAAAGGTAGGAAAGAAAAGAGTTATAGATACTATAAGAGGCCAGAATATCATTATTTCAGGCAATGTGATTGCTGACACAGAAAATCTAAAATAATCTATTGGGAATTAGGGTTTATGAGAGAGCCCTGAAAGATGCCTGGATACAAGATCAACATGGAAAAAAAATAACAGTTTTTCTGTTCATCAGGAATAGCAATTTAGAAAAGACAGAAAGGTAATAAAAATTAAAACATGCCATCACTATAGCAAGTTAAACTTTTAAATACTTTTTTAAATAAATCCAACAAGACATACATAATCTGTAGAACTTCACTGAAGATTTTGAAAGAAGGGACAAATGAAGTGGTATAAAATGTTCATGAATGGAAAAAAAAAGTCAATTATGTGAAGATAATGACTCTCCGCAGATTAATCTATAAATTCAGTACAATGTTGAGACTTACAAAGTTTATTAAAGAAGGAATGTGGAAGCCTTCAATAAACCCTTGTACCTCCATATGATGGGATACAATAGATCCATTCTGGGTAATGAGGTAGATTTGTACATATGAGTATGGCTCGAACTCCAAAACATATTTTTCTGTGGAAAAAGAAAGTCATAGAACAATGCATATAGTATGATTAGTTTATTTTTTTCCTCTCTCTCTTTTTTTAAGTAGACACCATGCCCAGCATGGAGCCCAGTGCAGGGGTTGATCTCAAAACCTTGAGATCAAGACCTGACCTGAGATCAAGAGTTGGATGCTTAACCTACTGAGCCACCCAGGCACCCCTGATTGGTTTATTTTTAAAAACACAAGACAGTCCTTTATACATTTTACTAGTACATGCATATACAGATAAATGAATTGGAAAAGATCCAGAGAGAAATCACACTCAGCTATTGACCATGGCTTTCTCTGGAGAGGGATGATGAGGACAGAATGTAGAAAAATTTCAAAAGGATGTTTCACCCTCCATTCAGGGTTTTTTTTTTTTTTTTTTTTTTACATAAAGCCTGGGGTTTTCAGGTGTGCTTGTTAGCAGGAGGAATTGGGGAAAATGTGTCTAAGTCGTCTTTCTGGAAGCACAAGTCACCAGCACAAGCTTCACAAGGGCTGTGAAAAAAAGGAAAGAATGTCCCTGTTATCATAGGGTAATAAACTTGTCACATTGGAACAGGCATGTACAAATGTACTGTTTGGTTATCTAGGGTAGCAGCTATCCCCATATTTAGTTATTTATAACAACCTCTCTTTTTTTGCTCACAACCTTATGGTTCATGAATTGGTGAAGGACTTAGCTGAGAGGTTTATCTCTGACCCACCTGTTATCAGCCAAGTGTCTGGGCTAGAGGTCTCCTTGTAAGGTGGCTTTTCTTTGATGTCTCATTCTCTGGGGCCTTTATTTTTGGTGGCTTCAGGGTAGTGGCACTCATATGTGGTAAAATCCACTTCTCAATTAGGTTACTTTAGACTTGAAGCAACAGAAAACCTCCATTCAAACTTGGTTTTAACTATAAGGAGATTTGTTATCACCAAGTCCAAACACAGAGCAGGTGCCTGGCGTGGCTCATGCATATGTCATCAGGACCCCAGATTCTTCTTGCTTTTCAACTGTAGCATCCTCAGCATCAGCTTCATCCCAAATCAAGGTGACTGCTGGTAGCAGTCATGCTACCATGCCTCCTCATCAGGAGACAAAGCCACACCATGAAAATTCCTTCCCTTTTGTTTTACTAGATCAACTGCAACTATGGTCACCAGGAAAGAGCCAAATGGTCATTGGTTTAGACCAGTTTTTTAGGGGTTAAATTAATACTGAGTCAAGTGCAGTGTCCTTGACACCCTCTGTCACTCACACCATACCTAACAGAATAAATTCCAAATAAATTAAACATATAAATGTAAATTTAAAACTGTAAATCCTTAGAAAATATTAGTTTAGTGAAGACCTTTTTAAGAAATAAAAATATAAAGCAGTGAGTCAACTAGGAAAATGTTGCATCAAAAATTAAAAACTCCTTGTAATAAGGAGCCCTATAAGCAAAATTAAGAGACAGACCGGAAGTAAATATTTGCAACACAGTTAATCTACAAAGACTTAATATTCTAGAAGTATCACCATGAAGAAAGGTAACTAAGGGACAAGACAGGCAAAGGATATGACAAGGCAGTTGATAGCAAGTGAATATGGATTGCTAGTAAGCTTATGCAAGGATGGACAATCTCACTCTTCATCTAAGAAATACAAATTAAAATGGAGTACAAATTTTCACTCATTAAATTGTTGAACATTTGAGAAGTTTGATGATATCCAATATCCAGTTTGATAATATCCACTGTTGGGTAGGGGATATGATAATGGAATTTTCAAAATGCTGTAAATTGTTGTATAGATGAGCATTTCAATAAGCAATTAGATCCTATCTGTTATAATGAAGGATGGTTTCCATGCTTTGTCCCTCTTTGGTTCACTGCTCTGAGAAATACTTGTGTGTGATCACAGGGGAGTATATGGAAGGCTGTTCACACTGATGTCAACTGGAAAAAGTCCTCATGTTCCTGAATAGAGGCCAGCCGGGCAACCTACTATGTGTCCAGCACGCAGTGTTTTTGTGTAAAGTTTGGTGCAACACCACACATACAGATGGAGAAAGATTACTGATAGTTGCTCAAGTGAGAGCTGTTTTCGGTGAACAAAATCCACCCATTTCATTTGATGTTGTTGTAAAATCAACATCTCTGTATGTCCTTGTTATAGTGCTTGCATCGCAGTACTTACAGGAGGGTAGTAATCACCACATAGACATTTCTGGGTTTAGGGAGTGCTTGTGTGCTTCAAACTGAAGAGGTTTAGTTGACCCCCCTGCTGCTTGGGTACCACCAAAAAGAAATGGAATGAGTAATTTGAACACAAATGAGAGAAAGCAAGACTCATTTTCATCCCATGGAGCACTTGAATGTCTTCACCAGAAGGGCTGTCTGTTATTTGGTGCTCATTCAGGATCCTGTTTGGGGCTAACACTTCTTTCTAAGATGCCTTGGTGCGCCTGAAGTGATTCACAGAGATTGATTTGTAAAACATTCTGAATCAATTAAGGCTTTAATCAGCAAAGTAGCAAACTTCACATGGCTTGTGGACTAATTTTACCGTCTCCCATCAATGTGAACCTAAGCTGAAAAAAGAAGACAATTAGGAGGATGCAATTATCTGTCCTGATTACTGAATTAGAAGTTTGTGTTTATCTGTCCCGCTGTAAAGGTGGGATCTTCTGTGGAAAACAGTCCCAGCAGCTGGTGAGGTGCAGGAGCTCCTGGCTCCAGGGCCCCTTCCCACAGACCTTCTGAGAGCCAGGGTGAGTCTGCATCCAGGAGACGCCAGCTATCAGCTCTAAGTGACGCAGCATAAAACAAAGGCTCCAGGGAATTATTTTGTATAAACATTTGTGAGAGCAAGTTTCCGAAAAGCCCCTTGCCAATGGTGGTGGGAGTTTCCTTCACAAACATCTCATTTGAATTACTGCATTTACAGATCTATCTACTTGCACAATAATCAGGAAATTGGTTTCCTTTATTTAGAACAGCTCAGCCCCTAGAGCCACACAGGGAGCTTTGGAAAGTCCCAGAACCCTCCAAGAGCCATTTAATCAGAATATCAAGGGAAGATGCTAGGAGTGGGTACTTTGTTAGACTTCCAGGTAATTCCAGTCTGCAGCCAAGATGAAGAATTCCTGGGTGAGAGAGCTTCTCCAGCCTGGTGCAATCTGTCTGCCTTTTTAGGATACGATGACCATGTCTTTTTAGAATGGGATTATTTTTGACAATTTGTTCTTTTGAATAAAGCTGTGTGTTAAGTGTCTAACTAAAGATAACTTTTGCAACCTTATCAGATTTTTTGTTTCATATTTACATGTCTCATATTTACAAATCAGGAAGATCCCTTTCTCAGATAATGGTTCCTAATTCTTAATTTGGAAAAGGTCATCATCTGAATTATTTGTTCGACAATATCAGTGAATAGCATGTGAGTGATATTCCTTATATGTACCAGAAATGTCAGCCTTTTTCTGACAAAACTGGAGTTTGGATTATGGGTTGTGTATCTGAAGCATCTTTCTCTTAGCTCCATATTCCAGAGCCACTGGAATATTCTATTTGGCAATGATGCAAACATGTCAGGAGGAATGCCAGGACCAGGTGTTGCCCCCTGAGTGCCCTGCTTCTCACATAAATGGATTTACTAAACATTTTTTTTCTGGGAGGAGTTCTGCAAGAAACTACTTCCCACTCCTCAGCATTTCTACTGATAGCTTAGTGCCCTTTTCAGCACCTGATTGCCTGGCAAGTCCCTATTTTGAAAAAATTGTGTTAAGATATCCATGACATAAAATTTATCATTTTAACCATTTTTTGCATATACAATTCAGTGGCATTAAGCACATTCAAATTGCTATGCAACCATCACAATTGTCCACCTCCAAAACTTTTTTATCTTCCCAAACAGAAACTCTATCCACATTACAAATAAATACTTGTTACCCCTCCCTGCATTCCCCAGGACTTCTAATCTATTTTCTGTCTGTGAATTTGGTGAACTAAGTACCTCATATAGGTGAGATACAGGATTTGTCCTTTTGTGACTGACATCTTTCACTTGCATACTGTCCTCAAGGCTCATCCATGTTGTAACAGGTGTCAGAACATCCTTCCTTTTCAAGGCTGAACAATATTCCACTTGTATATATATGGACCACATTTTGTTTTTCCATTCATCTGTCCAGGGACACTTGGGTTGCTTCCACTTTGGTTCCTATGAATCATGCTGCTGTGAACATGGCTATATAAGTACCTGTTCAAATCCTTGCTTTCACTTCTTTTGGTCACATGCCAAGAATTGAAACTGCTGGATCATTTCACTATTTTTTATATTTCCCAAATGAATGAGACCATATAATGTTTGTCCTTCTCCAATTGATGTATTTCACTCAGCATAATACCTTCCAGTTCCATCCACGTTGAAGCAAATGGTGGGTATTTGTCGTTTCTAATGGCTGAGTAATATCCCATTGTATACATATACCACATCTTCTTTATCCATTCATCTTTCAATGGACACTGAGGCTCCTTCCACAGTTTAGCTATTGTGGACATTGCTGCTATAAACATCGGGGTGCAGGTGTCCCGGCGTGAAACTGCTGGATCATCTCATGATTCTGTATTTAACTTTTTGAGGAACCTCCATCCTGCCATCCATAACAGCTAAATTCCCACTAGCTAAATTCTTAGGGAACCCGACTTCTCCACGTCCTTGCCAACACTTAATTTCCTTCTTAACCGTAGTGGACATTCTAATGGGTATGAAGTAGTTGGCTGGCTTTTTTTTTTCATTTTTGTTGTTGTTATTAAGTTTCTCATTTAAATTCCAGTATAGTTAACATACAGTCAGTGTTGTTGCGTTAGATTCAGGTGTACAATATAGTGATTCAGCATTTCATGCATTACTCAGTGTTCATCCTAAGTGTCCTTTAATCCCCATTATCTACTTCCCTCCTCCTCCCACCACCTCCCCTCTGGTCACCATCAGTTTGTTCTCTAGAGTTGAGAGTCTGATTCTTAGTATCTCTCTTCTGTTTTCTTTGTCAAATTTTAGAATTTGTTTGTTTCTAAAATTACACATATGAGTGAAATCATATGATATTTGTCTTTCTCTGACATTTCACTTAGCATCATACCCTCTAGATCCATCCATGTTGTTGCAGATCATCTTTTGTTGTTGCAGGATTTTAATCTTTTTATGGCTGAGTAATATTCCATAGTTGTGTGTGTGTGTGTGTGTGTGTGTGTGTACCCCTCGAATGGTCCATTTTTAATACGATTCTGTCTAGAACTGCCGCGCCTCTAATATTTTCACATGCAGCAAAGAGATTCTTTTTACGTAAAATTTGGAAAGAAGGCTCCAATTACTCAGTATAGAGATATGCAACATTTCCAGCCTTGAGCTCAGCCAAACCTTCTGTGACCCCTGCATTCTACAAGGTCTGCCTCTTTTCTGGATTCTACACTGTAAATTGCCTCACCTTTTATTTTTTTATTTATTTTTTAAAATTTTTTTTTATGTATTTATGATACATACGACACACAGAGAGAGAGAGAGAGAGAGAGGCAAAGACACAGGCATAGGGAGAAGCAGGCTCCATGCCGGGAGCCCAACGCAGGACTCGATCCCGGGACTCCAGGATTGCACCCTGGACCAAAGGCAAGCGCTAAACTGCTGAGCCACCCAGGGATCCCCAATTGCCTCACCTTTTAAAGGTATCTTAAACAGGGGTGCCTGGTGTCTGACTCTTAATTTCAACTCAGGTCATGATCTTAGGGTTGTGGGATCTAGTCCTGCAATCGGGTTCCATGCTGGGTGTGGAGCCTGCTTAATATTCCCTCTCTCCAAAATGAGTGGGAAATATCAGAGAGGGTGACAGAACATGAGAGATTTCTAAATCTGGGAAACGAACAAAGGGTAGTGGAAAGGGAGGTGGACGGGGGGATGGGTGACAGGTACTGATGGGGGCACTTGATGGGATGAGCACTGGGTGTTATACTATATGTTGGAAATCGAACTCCAATTAAAAAATGTACAAAAAAAGAGATTCTCTTTTTTCCCTCTGCCCCTCCCCCTCTAAAAAAATTAAAAATGTTTTTTAAAATAAAGGCATTTCAAACAAGCACTTGAGTTGTACCTTCCCATCAATTTTTTTTCCAAAAATTTGTTATATTTCCTCTTCTGCTTTGCACTATACTTATAGGCTATAATTTTAAAAATCTTTTACTATCATTTTAGGAGGGTTTTGGGAAGGAGAGAAAATAAATGTATATTAACAACTGTTACAGTTTGTGGAGCACAGTAAACAGCACTTTCTCCATCCAACCCAAGTTCTTAATCTGTTGGAGAACACGACAAATGCTTGGGTGGATAAGAGGTTAAAATATTATCTTTATAACTAATAAGGCAGAGTTTGAAAATGCGGCTAAAATCTGCAAGAACATGGGTTTTCCTAACACCAAAACAAGTGTTGAATGTAGCCACTCAGTCTTAGATGGCCCTAGACGGCACATGTGCTAGGCCACAAGAGACATGAAGGAGCAAAGCAGGTGTATGTTCTGGGGATAGCCATGTAGGAAAGAGTGAGGAGCTAAGCTAAACATCTTGTTATTTATTTTTCCCAAATTCACTAATTAGTTAAAGTTCTATCTCTTTCTGCAGTGAGGGGGATAATGAGGGAGGAAGAGAAAGAGAGAGAGAGATGAAGAAAGACATCAAGAATGGACTTCTCTCCACAAAAAACAGAAGTAGATTAGAAATATTTTGTCCAGTAGGAATCCTCCATATTTAACAGACTATCTTTTGTCCCTGCTTGAACTTGATCTCAGCTACTGGCATCTGGGAGTTGCTAGCCATGACCACATTCTCCATTCATTTATGGAGCTTCCCACTACTCACACCTCTGCCCTTTGACCCCAGGGCTCATTTCTTCCCACATGTTTTACTGAAAGAAGAATATGTCTCAGCCCCTGGTCTTAGGGGTGCAGAATGTCCAAGGAGACAAGATTTACAGGCAGTCATATTGGACCCTAAAAAGTGGACAAGAGTAGGGGAGATAAGAGGGTGGTAAAAGCAGAGGTTTGGTTAGATGTGTGGATCCTCCTGGAAAAGTGAGGGCAGAATTAGCTTGAGGGGGGTACAGAAGGGCATTTCATTCATCTCCCTTTGGAGGGATGTTGGAATGTGGTAGAAATAGGACCACAGACTCAATGGGCCTTTTGCTTGTTTGTTGGTTGGTTGGTGCTGGTTTTTTTTTTTTTTTTTTTTTTTCCATATATGACTTGGCCATTTACAAAAACTTCTGCCTGCAGGAAGAAAGGCTAGAACAGCAGCCAGCTAGACCCAGGAGGCCACTTCACATCTATTCTTAACACACCAGTTTTGTGGATTTTCTTCTGCATCACTTAAGTACAATCTAAGATCCCCAGAAACCACTCACATCTTTCCAGAGGCTATTTTGGGATTCATAGGAAAGGAAGCCCTTGGGATCATAAGTTAACCACAAACTTTAAACAAACTTTAAATATGCATTGAAAAACAATGAACAAGGTGACATGCATATCTGAAAGGTGATTCAGATGCACATTTGAAAGGAAAGGGATCCACAAGAATAGATCAGAAGACAAAGAATAGAAGATTATGATTGTATTATGCTAGTTGATTTTTTAGATATTTTAGAATATATGACATACAGCCTTTTTGATTATTGGGAGGCTGATTTCCATCATGTAGAACAACCAAATCAGAGGTTTCTTAGATTTCAAGCCACTTTGAAAGGTTAATTCATTCAGGTATTCATTAATTCAGCAAATATTGATGGAGCATCTCTTACTACTTTAGCCTGTTTCAGGCTCTGGGAATTCTGCAGTGAGCAGGACAAAGGTGAACCTGCTCTAGTGAGCACCCATTCCAGAGTGGAAGACAGATGACAAGCAAGTCAACAAGTATCTAACTGCAGTCATGCTAGAGAGTAATGCATGCTTTGAATGATGAGGATGGATACAGAAGAGAAGTACAAAGGCTCCAGGAGGAAAGGAATTTGTTAGGTTTAAGGAGAGAAGGCCAGAGTAGCTGGGTTGTAGCTACCAAGGTGAAGTATAGTCTGAGATGATGAATTCTATAGACTGGCTACCAACACACATACTCGACATTTCACTCAATTCAAGAGAGGTTATGGGCTCTCACAACCAAGAATCCATAAACCACAGATTAATTCAAGGGAGAAATTGAACTTTGGTTTTGGCACCCACATAAACCAAGCTGATTAAACTGAGGGAGCATACCATTGTCCCATGTGCATGGGAACAACATGTCCTGTTTTAAGGACGGTAACAAAGGAGAAGCAGTCGGGGAGAAAGCTGAAGAGTTTGGACTTGATCCAGCTGGTTGTGGGAGCTGAGTCACCAAGACAGTGAGTGTTCCCTGCAGGGATTCAGACTGGAGGGACATGCCCATCACCTTCTTCCTCTGTCCTTAGGGCAAGTTAAGAGTGATGGGCTAGGCACTAGGGGAGTGTAAACAGGCCAGTGTATATGGGTGTGGATTTTCATTCTTAGGGCTGATAGAAAAGTCATGAGCTTCCAAGTGATGACACAGAATGAAGGCAAATTAAGGTTAAACCAAACACAGAAAAAGCATGTTTAATGATTTTATCATGTTAGATTCAAATGAAATAAAAATCAGCTTTGGTCAGTCTGTCTGAGGAGAGGAGTTCAAACCAGCTGACAAATAAAAGACCTTCAACCCAAGAGAGTGAAAATGGACTCTACATTGAAAATGTGTTTTCCTCAAGCACATTAAGAAATTAGAATTTGATCATTTTGGTATTAAGGATTAGAGATACATAAAAATTGAGCTCCTTTTGATTAAAACATTTTTATTTTAAAGATTATGAGAGAGTGTGCACACATGTGCCCACAACCTGCGGTAGGGGCAGAGGGAGAGGAGAGAGAATCTTAAGCAGACTCCACACTGAGTGCAGAGCCTGACACAGGGCTTGAACCTATGATCACGGGATCATGACCTGAGCTGTAATCAAGAGTTAGATGCTTAACCAACTAGCCACCCAGGTGCCCCTGATTAAAACATTCTTTAAAAAATTTTTATTCATTTATTCATGAGAAAGAGAGAGAGAGGCAGAGACACAGGCAGAAGGAGAAGCAGCCTCCATGCAGGGAGCCCGATGTGGGACTTAATCCCAGGACTCCAGGATCACACCCTGGGCCAAAGGCAGGTGCCAAACCGCTGAGCAATCCAGGGATCCCCGATGAAAACATTTTTTAAAACTTAAATACACTTTTTGATTTCTAGGCTATTTTTCATCTTTGAGATAATGTTTTTTATCTTAATCACAATCTTCTTTAGAAATAATAGTGTGTTTTATTTCTTAGCTATCATTCATTGGCTATGCATGGTTTACCACAGTATTAATGTGTTCTTTTTCTTTTATGGAAGAGAGAAATATTTTTTGTCAGACCATTACTTATCCTTTCTATCTTTCTAGAGATGATCAGAGTTCAGAGATTACATAAAGCTCATTAAAAAAAAACCCTATTTCATAACTCAGGAGTAATTTTGATTAGAATGTTTAGCAGAATGTTAATCCTGGCATATTTAGCTGCCATGATGGATTGCACGTGAGTGGCATGTAAAGTTAAGAAGAAATGCCCAAACTGGTGAGTCATAGGTCAGCCTTATAAATTGGAAAGAAATACAATCAAGTAACCTGACATTATCCACTAGGAATGTTATTGTTTATTGTTTATTAATGAACAATAAACAAACCTGTCACCAATCATTGACTCTGAAAAATGTGCTACTTAGTTTACTGCAGTGACTGGTACCATCAGAGCAGGGAAGTGCAGTGATTATTAAATACCATCAAGCAGACCCTTGATATAATGAGATTAAAACTGTCTGTACAGAGGAACTAGCGTTTATTAAAAAAGAAATAGGAAAAGAAAGCTACCTTATCAAAGTTGGCTTTACAGACTGGGTGACATCTGGTTAATAAATTTGCTATTTTTGTTGGAAACATAACTTACATTACTATTATATTAAAAAATATGTGGAAGTCTTCATAGCCAGATAATACAATATGATCTGCTACTATGGTCAAACCCTATTCTTCCCTCTATACTTTCCTTCCACAAGCATCTACTCATATTTTAATTCTTCATTCTACTATGATAAAGAGTCTAGACTTACATCCTAATATCAGACATTAGCATGAATGTAAACCAACACTCCTGTTTATTATATTTCTTCAGAAACTGAAGGTTTCTTGTGCACAAAAGTTATATGTGCAATAGCATATACCTTCCCCCATAACAAAAGTTATACTGCAAATACTCTGTTAACTTGCACACATAGCAATGTGTTCAAGAGCTGCTGTTTATAAAAGGAGTTTCGTTTGGCATCATTTTAGCCTTCAGGACAGAAACTTCTACATCGTTTGCTTTTTGTTGTCTGAGATGAATAACTGACACATACAGTATCATTGCTCTATATAAGAAAGTGTAAATTACTGTGTTACATTGTTGAAGGGCAATAATACAAACGGGAAATATGAAGTCGATTGACATTTCTCATTTGGGAAAAACAAAGCTAATTCCGGTTATTCTGTGTGGGGCATTCTACTTGGCTGTAGAACATTGTCAATTGAAGATTTCTTTTTAAAAAAAATAAGGGGAAATGAGCACTGTGCGCATTTAGGCACTGCTGTATTTTTCATTTCTCTAAGATCTCAATTGAGAGCAAAGCCCAGAGAGAAGTAGGGTGACTAGGAGTCAGGGCAAGCTCCCAGCTTTCTGAAGTCAACACAACTGAACAAAGCCACTGACTCTAGTTCTCAGCAACCCCTTCTTTTCCTCCTCCCCCTGCACACACAGCACTCACCTTCCACAGGCCAGGTGAATTTTCTTTGCAAATAAGAAAACGTAGACACGCTATTTTTAACTCTTTGAAATTTAAGATTTTTAGACCTTGCCTGGAGCAAAACATTGGCTCTCTGGTAGTCACCTAGGCATGGGAATATCCTGCTGCCCAGCAAAAGGGAGGAGGCTTAAAGTGTATAGTTAAATTAAAAGCCAACATGACACAGAGCCTGTAACATTTAACAGATCACAAGTGGCTTCCTTTTGTTCCCATGGGGTAGAAAGTGAAAATTCTGTTTAAATAATTTTATCAAAAGAAATGCCATCTGATATTTACTGTTCCCTGAGTATTACAACTAAAATATCTTGGGGACTTATTTCAGATCATCCATCTAAGTATAATGTAAAAGGTTCTGTATAAATGTCCTTTTGTCACTAAAAGTAAAAAATGATCAAAATAATAAAATGCACTTAAAAACGCATTAAGTGCATTTTTTGTAGTTTTTTTAAAAAATTGTATTTAAATTCAATTTACCAACATATAACACCCAGTGCTCATTCCTTCAAGTACCCTCCTTAGTGCCCATCACTCAGTCACCCCATCCCCCCAGCCTCCTCCATTTCTGTAACCCTTTGTTTCTTTCCCAGAGTTAGGAGTCTCTCATGGTTTGTCTTCCTCTCTAATTTTCTCCCCACTCAGTTTGCAGTATTCTTTAATACAAAATCTTTGTCAGCACTCAGACAAGTTTATGTAAAGCTATACAATGCTTCATTTTAAAAACTTCATAAAGATGGGGATCCCTGGGTGGCTCCATGGTTTAGCGCCTGCCTTCAGCCCAGAGCATGATCCTCGAGACCTGGGATCGAGTCCCACGTCGGGCTCTCTGCATGGAGCCTGCTTCTCCCTTTCCCTGTGTCTCTGCCTCTCTCTCTGTGTCTCTCATGAATAAATAAATAAAAATCTTAAAAAAAACTTCATAAAGATATTACAGTGTAGGGGCCAGAGTTTCTGTGAGTTTTTGATATATTAAACCTAACTCTCTCATTCTAATATATCAAATAATTTCTTAATAATTCCCCATGTTTCACAACTCTCTGGCTCTTTTAAGCTAAGGCAGCTGAACTTATGTGCCAATTTCCAGGGGGAAGATGGTGGTTATTAGGAATAAAATAAGTCCTCAATATGGGACTTTGTGAATTTGGGTGGCTCAGTCGGTGAAGCATCTGCCTTTGGCTAAGGTTATGAACCCAGGGTCCTGGGATAAAGACCATGTTGTGCTCCCTGCTCAGCGGGGAGTCTACTTCTCCCTCTCCTCCCCACTTGTGCTCTCCCTCTCACTATCTCTCTCTCTCTCTCCAATAAATAAAATCTTAAAAAAAAAAAAAAAAAAAAAACAACTTTCCTTAGACTAGTCTCTCCCTGACCCTTTGGGAGAAATCTCCAGCAGATGGCATTTACTTATTTTTAAAAGAAAGTAAACTTTTAATTTTAAGTAATTTTAGTTTTACAGAAGAGTGCACAGTTAGTACAGAGAGTTCTGTATACACTTCATCCAGTTTCCCACATAACATTCACATTTTATATAAACACTTTACATTTATCAAAACTAAGAAACTAACTTTGGTACATGGCCATTAACTAAAATACAGTTTATTCAGATTTCACTTATTTCTCCATGTTCTTTTTCTGTTGCAGTAACCACTCCAGGCTGTCACATTGCACTTAATTGTTATGTCTCCTTAATATCTTCCAATCTGCAATAGTTTCTCATTCCTCTCTTGTACTTCATGTCCTTGATATTTTGGAAATGTACTGGTCAGATATTTGTAGAGATTATTTGATTGATAGTGAATTGTATCTATAGATCAGATTGGAAAGAATTTGACATCTTCACAACGTTGAACTTCCAACCCATGAATATAGTGTACATTTCCATTTATGTAAGTCTTTGATTTCTTTCATCAGCGTCTATAGTTTATAGCATGCAGATCCTGCACGTTTTGTTAGATTTATATTTAAGTATTTCTTATCCTTATTGTTTGCTTGTTTTTTGGTGCTAGTATAAATAATGGATTCTACCCCTTCCCCCAAATTCACCTTGTTCATTGCTGGTATATAGGAATGCAGTTGACTTTCACATATTAGTCTTGTATCCTACCTTCTTGCTAAACTCACTTATTCTCAGAACTTTTTCATAGATTCTTTAAGTTTCCACATAGACATCTGTGAAGAGAGATAGTTCTATCTCGTCCTTTCTGATCTATATTACTGCCTTTTCTTACCTTGTTGTACCAGTTAGGACTGAATAGAAATGGTGAGAGAAGACATTCTTCTGTGATCCTGATCTTAAGGTAAAAGTCCTCAGTCTTTAATTATTAAGTATGATGTCGGCTGTACAGGTTTTTTCTGGATATCCTGTTTGTTTAATAAAGTTCCCTTCTATTTCTCACTTGCTGAGAGTTTTGATCATGAATGAATGTTGCATCTCATCAAATTCTTCTTCTGCTTCTACTTAGATGTTTGTATTGTTTTTCTTAGCTAGTCTGTTAATATGGTAACTAATGTAGATTTTTTTTAAAAAAATATTTAACCCACCTTCCAATACAGGAATAAACTCCACTTGGTAATAATATATTATTCTTTTGTATACTTTTATATATTTTTGTATTCAATTTTCTAATAATTTGTTGAAAATATTTACATCTATATTCATGGAGGATATTTTTCTGTAATTTACTATGCTTGTAATGTGTTTATCTAATTTTGACATTAGAATAATCCTGGCTGGGATCCCTGGGTGGCGCAGCGGTTTGGCGCCTGCCTTTGGCCCAGGGCCTGATCCTGGAGACCCGGGATCGAATCCCACGTCGGGCTCCCGGTGCATATGGAGCCTGCTTCTCCCTCCGCCTGTGTCTCTGCCTCTCTCTCTCTCTGTGACTATCATAAATAAATAAAAAATTAAAAAAAAAAAAAAGAAAACCACCATTTAAAAAAAAAAAAAAGAATAATCCTGGCTTCATAAAATGAGTAGAGAAGTATTTCCTTCTCTTCTATTTTCTATAGGAGTTACATAGGAGAGTGGACATTTTTGGAAGATTTCACCAGTGACACTATCTGAGTCTGGAATTTTATTTTGTTTCATTTTGTTTTTAAACTTTACAGTCACAGATGCAATTTTGTTAATAGGTATAAGACTATTCATGTTTTTTTTTTCCTTGAGGGAGTTTTGATAGTTTGTTTCTTTCAAGGAATTGATCCTTAAAAATTCTAAATTGCCAAATTTATTGACATAGAATTGTTTGTGGTATTTCTTTATTATCCTTTTAAAGTATATGGTATCAACACTGATGTTTTCCTCTCTCATTCAATATTTGTAATTTGTGTCTTCTTTTTTTCTCAATCAGTTTGCTTAGAAATTGTCACTTTTATTGATATTTTTAAAAATATCTTTTGGTTTCATTGACTATACCTCTTTTCTGCAAACCTTTTTTCATGGCTGCAATAGAGTTTACAATATACATTTCAAAATAATCTGAGTCAACCTTCAAATAATAGTGTACTACTTCACATATAACCTTAAAACAGAATATTCCCAATTCCTCCCTCTCATCTCTTTTACTGCTATTGTCATATTTAATTTTAAATGTGCTATCAACACACAATATATTTAAATAAGCTACCAACCAATATATTGTTGCTATGACAGCTTTAGACAGTAGTGTTTTAGATAACTTAAAAATAAGAAAATATACCTTATTTTATTTTAACTTCGTTTATTCCTTTGCTGATGTTCTTTACTTCTTTGTATGTATCAAAATTCCTTATATCTATTATATTCTACCTGAAGAATTTTCTTTAATGCTTCTTGTATCAGAGGTCTCCTGGCAATAATTTTCTGAATTTTGGAGGAGAGGGTTGTTTGTTTTTCCTGAAATGTGTTTATTTCTTCTTCACTTTGAGAGGAGAGTTTTACTGGTATAAAATTCTATACTGACATAGCTTTTCCTTCAACATTTGATTAAATTCCATTGTTGTCTTGCTTTCCTGATTTCTGATGAGAAGTCTTCGATACTTCCTGTTCCTCTGTAGGTAATGTCTTTTTTCCCCTCTTCTTTCCTTCAAGATTTGTTGTCTTTGGTCCTCAGCAGTTTGAATATAATACCTACAGGTTTTGTTTTGTTTTGTTTGTTTAGCTTTTATGCTCTTTGATGTTCTGTGAGCTTCTGGATCTGTAGTTTGGAGTCCGTCACTAATTTTGGAAAATGCTTGGCCATTATTTCTTCAACTGTTTCTTTTCTTTTCCTTTTGTCTTTAGGGTTTCAATTATGTATATGTTAGACTATTCGTATTCTCCCACAATTCTTGCATGCTTTCTTCTGTTTTATTCACCTTTCTTTTCTCTTTAAATTTCAGTTTGGGTGATTGTTATTCTATTTATCGCTCTTAAAGTTCAATAGTCTTTTCTTTCAAAAGTACTTAGGAGCCATTCTTCATCACAATAGTGTTTTATTTTTATTTCTATAATTTCCATTTAATTTTTTCTTATAGTTTTCATTTCTGTATGAAATTACCTATTTGATCTTGTATGTTATCTCCCTTTTCCATTAGAGCCCTTTACATATCAACCAGAGTTAATTTAAATTTCTTGTCTGATAGTTCTAGCATCAACATCGTTCTTAAGTCCAGTTCTGATGATTATTTTATCTCTTTGTGGAGTATTTTTCTCTGCCTCTTTCATATGCCTCATAGTTTTTGTCGAAAGCTACCATGTCATATGGTAGATACTTAGGTACCATTTTTTTTTTTATGCTCAGAGAAAGCATGCCTTTTCTTCTGCTAGTGCTTTAGTATGAGGGTGTGTTAATTCAGTCAGGGATTGGGCTGGGTTTAAACCTTGCCATTGTTAGGGTTGTTGCCCTCATTCCACTAGAGGTTTCAAATTCCTTTAGTGATATCTTGTGTTTACAGCGTGAGTTCATTTTCCAAGGGCTTTTCTGTTCCCCTTTCTGCTCCCACTTGCCTTTGAGTATTCTCTTTGCACTGCTCCCTGGAGGGAACCTGTCTCTTAGCAGAATCTCCAGTTGTATTCCTCACTTATTTGTATTCCCTGGTTTTTAGTGTGGGGTGGGGTACTGGGGCAGAGGGCATTCTGCTGTGTTCTGATTAAGCCTCACTCTTAGGTAGGCCCTGTGAACCTAGGCTCAGGCTTGTGGCCCTTATAAGTTTTTGAGGCTCCTCTGCTAAGTATCCTACTGACCTAGCATATGTTCCAGTCTTCCTCCTGGGGTAGAGTTTCCCCTCACCCCCCACCCCCACTTCCCTGCTCTGGTTACTAGGATTACTTAGTGGGATTCGCATAGTGCCCACAGGCTATGGTTCTGTTGCTCTTCTTCATGTCTATTAAGGCTATTGTTCCATTGGGTATTTAGGAGCTAGAGCATTAGTAGTGATGGCTGCCATTTCCCCTCCCAGGTGCACCACATTTCCTGCAGTGCCTTAAGGCCATGTTTTGTTGTTCTTTCCCCTGTATATTATGACTTTGGTTTTTCAGGGGACAGAAGAAAGAAGTCTGGGCAGTTTCAGCAGTACCTGCTGTTCCCCAGTCCCAGCCAGCACCATGGAGGGAGCTTTTCTTAGGATCCCCATTGACCCTCCCTGTGAGCACCTGGTTGGATTCCTGGAGGAAAACCCTTCACTAGGCCATCAGCCCCTTTCTGTCTATGACCCCTGGGATGGTACACACTCACGTTAGCCCACTCTCAGCCTTAGGCAATTCATTAGAACTTTTAGCCGAATCTTCTGCTGTGCTTGAGTCCTATTCAGTTGTGTCTATCCCAAATGAGCAAATGCTTGGGTCCTGTTTCTCAACAGAGGTGCCTATCTCTTTCTAGATTTGGAGTTTTGGGGCACCTGGGTAACTCAGTGGTTGAGCCTTTTGTTCAGGTCATGATTCCAGGGTCCTGGGATTGAGTCCTGCATTGGGCTCTCTGCAAGGAGCCTGCTTCTCACTCTCTCTGCCTATGCCTCTGTCTCTATGTCTCTCAAGAATAAGTAAATAAAATCTTTTAAAAAGAAAAAAGATTGGGAGTTGTTTGCCTTGCAGCTTCTATTCTCTGGCCAGCTCAAGAAGAATTGTCAGTTTGCCCTTTGTCCAGTGTTTTCCTTGTTGTGAGTGGGAGTGATGGTCTTTCCAGGTCTCTACTTGCAGGACCTGAAGCTAGAGATTCCCTGTACCCAGTTTCTGCCATTTCCCTTTCAAATCTCTCAGAACAATAAATAGTCCTTCACTCACTTGAATACTCTGGACAGTCACCAATTCAGAAATGAGATCATCTGGTAAAACATACAGGAACTGCTATGGAACTAGTTGACCCTCCTCCCCTTTCAGGCTTGAGTTGAACTAGCTACAGTGGGAGAGGGGACTTTGACTGGCTTCTCCTCTGTCCCTCCAGGTTAGCCATGCTTTTACTGAACCCTCACAGTTTAGGGTGAGGGAAGGTTTAGGGATAGGGTCAGAAAGGGCTAGAGGTTGGGTGAGGAGAAGGAGTATAAAGAAAGGATGCAGGAAAGTTCTTACTTAACTAGTACTTTCTTGAACTGGCATAGATATTTAAAGTGACATTCTCCTGTGAAAGCCCCAAGGATACTCCTGAGTCCCATTCATGCCAGGGAATATTCCCCTAGCGTCCCTCACAACAAAAAACTGCATGTCCTCCACCTGTGTGTCTTTGTGTCCCTTTTCTCAGCCCCTAGGTATCAGGTGCTATGCTCCTGGCTTCTTTCTTCTGTTGTTCTCCAGGCATTTCTCTTGTAAAAGCTCTTACATGATCTACAGGAAATGTCCACTGTGGTGGTCCTGCTGCCACAGGAGAGAGGAGAGCTGCATTCACAGTAGCTGGTCCCTGGGCCTTGATAAACCAGTCTACTGTCTCCCCTAAACTGCCAGGGACACATGGACACTCTCCCAGAGGTACTGTCACTTGACTTGAGGTGAACTGGGGTAAGGGTCAGAGTTCCAGCATTATGACAACAACTTTCTCCCCAATTTTTCTTCTAATCTCTAGCTTTTTTGGGTGCCATTTTCACCAATCTCCTTCAGATTGGGAATTTGTGTTCAGCTAAAAATCGTAAGACACATTTTTGACATCCAGTGTTACAAGCCCTATTTTGAGGATCTTGTATGGTGAGATGTGGAAGGAATCATGACTTAAATTTCCTGGGCTCTCAACAAGACAGGAGGAATCCAATGTAAACATCTTCTTACCAGTGCTTGTTCTATTTAAGCGAAGAGATGTTTTTAGTAACTGGTTGCAAAACAGTGCTTTTTATCTGGGTGTTATTTTTATAATTTTAAGATGTGAAAACTGTTAGATGCATAGAGAGCTCATAACATCCTAAGACATCTCAAGTTTAAGATACTGAAAATTACATTTGAGATTTCAGATTTCAAAACTCAAAATGCAATGCTATGGAATATATTAAGTGGCCAAAGGAAAGAGTTTTTGAAGGGACACAGATACTTACTGTCTTTTCTTTTGTTATAGTGACAAAAGTGAGAGGATCCTCAGACAGACCCTCCCCCCAAGTGCAGAGTCCAGCCTGGGGCTCTATCCATGAGATCATGACCTGAGCCGAAACCAAGAGTTGAATGCTTAACCAACTGAGCTACCCAGATACCTCCAAACCTTAGAATTTTAATGCAGCTCTATCATATTTTATTCAGGGTCCCTAAATATATTGTAATATTAATGGGGATTTTCTTTTTAAATGAATTCTACTCTTTTTCATAAAGCAGACGTTTTTAAGTAAATAGCTTCCCTCCCACTACCCCTTCTCTCTCTTATGTAGAACCTTAATTCTTAGATTCAGAGACAATATGTTCATAGTACAAATGGCACAGTTAAAAGATCCAGCTTTAGAATCAGACATTCTGGATTCAAATTATGGCCAGGAACAGACCCTAATCAATCACAATGGCCACCAGATCTATCAGGATGAGTGTCTGACTAATCACAATGACCATCTGACCTGCCAGAGCCCCTGAGCCCTAGACTGCTCTGACCCACAGCAGCTGATATCAGCCTTTCTTCACTCTCTATGCACTGAGCAGCCATCCTTTCTGAGCCTTGGTTTCTTCCCTGGGTGAGGATAATAATCTCTGCTGTGTAGAGTTAAGAGGATTGCCTGAAGTACAGTGGTTCCTGGCAGACAGTAGGTCCTCAGCAGAAGGTAGCTGCTGTTATGACATTGTTAGGTTTCAGACCACAGAGAAAGAGTGTGTGCTCCTTTGCTGCCTCATACTTCCATTTGCCTACTCTCAAATTCATATCCTTCTGGGGCTAGTTAATTGATTAAGAGACGTAAACTATATCTAATGGAGACATTTCTCTATTTTCCAGCTAAAAATCTTTAGGTGATTTCCTCCTTTTAAATTTTTGTTGTGAAACTATAAAACAAGGGGGGATCCCTGGGTGACTCTGCAGTGTAGCGCCTGCCTTTGGCCCAGGATATGATCCTGGAGTCCCGGGATCGAGTCCTGCATCGGGCTTCTTGCATGGAGGCTGCTTCTCCCTCTGCCTGTATCTCTGCCTCTCTCTCTCTCTCTCTCTCTCTCTCTCTCTCTCTCTGTGTGTGTGTGTGTGTCTCAAATAAATAAAGAAGAAAAAGAAAGAAAGAAAGAAAGAAAGAAAGAAAGAAAGAAAGAAAGAAAGACAATGGAAAAGAAATGCAGTCACCCGTAATCCTCTCCTACAAAGTTAACCACTGTCAGCTTTCAAAGTTTATCCTTTCATATAAGGATGTTCTCATGTTTATGAGAATGGGAACATACTAAACATGATGTGTTGAAACCTCCTTTTCACTCCATTGCTGTATCACAAATGTCCTGTCAGTAAATAACATCATCATAGAATGCCATTATATGAACTTTCCAAATTAAATCAACTGGGGTTAATAGCCATCAGTGGACTTCCAGTGAACTGCTTTAGATGTTTATCTTTTCATTCGTACACACTTTCTTAGAATGCATTCCTAGATGTGAATCTGCTGGACAGAGAGAATGTGTATTTAAATAAAAAAACAGGTGACCAAATTCACTTGGGAAAGGTGGTTCCAAATTATACTCCCCTTAACGAATAGGTAATGTCTATATTTCCATATTTAGGGGTTTTATTTTTTTTTATTTTTATTTATTTATGATAGTCACACACACACACACAGAGAGGCAGAGACACAGGCAGAGGGAGAAGCAGGCTCCATGCACCGGGAGCCCGATGTGGGATTCGATCCGGGGTCTCCAGGATCGCGCCCTGGGCCAAAGGCAGGCGCCAAACTGCTGCGCCACCCAGGGATCCCTAGGGGTTTTATAATAAAATAAAATGTTTCTATGTTCTTTGATAACTAAAAGCACTTTCTCCTTAAAATTGATTAACACCTTTAAAAAAATGTCTTCATATTAAAGTTTGAAACAAACGCTTTTAACTACAAAGCAAGTTTTTTCAAAACTGCGTTTTTCAGAATCTTGGGGTTTGGGGTAGCCTGCTTCTTTACAGGTGCACACAGTGAGGCTTGAAGTCACAGGGTTGAGAGGAAGAGTACTCCGAGTCCTGCCAGCCACTTTTCCTTTTCCCCCATCTTCCTATGTTAGGATAGTCCTGGAAGATCCATTATTTTTCTCCTAACTTCAGGACTACCCTGTGACATTTAAGTTTTCTTTTAATGGAAGTATAATATGCATACAAATAAGTAAAAAAATCTCAACTGAATGAATTATTATAAAGTAAATGCACCTGTATAATTGCCACCCAGGTTTAGATCAGAAAAATATTTTTATTAACATTTTTTAATACAAGTGATTATAATGAAAAATGTAAAATTGTCCTGATAGTCCCTTGGACTACAACTTTTATGTCAGATGGTCAGTCGTGTTTCTTTGGGAAAACGTACCCATTGATCTTGCCTCTTCTGTTCTCCGGGGGCAATGAATTCTCAATATTCTCTGTGTAATAAATTGCCTGGTTTTTAGAGTATCCATGACACTGGAAAAGCTCTTAATAGTTCTGGTCTTTGATGGTGAAACCAAACCAAGAAATTTGAAGTGTAAACATGGTGGTTTGCAACAGTATGTGATTGAGAGTACGTTGCTGCACATGGTCGGTCCAAACCCAGGTCTGAATGGTTTGGCGCCCGCCATTACTTGGTGTTGACCTCGAGGATACTAGATGATGGTAGAAGAACGACAACAAACCATGTGTTCTGCATCAGGGAACCTGCAGGGAATGAGAAGTGCCTGTAAGGTGATCAGGGCAGCACTTGCCCTCATACTCACCCCCTGACTCCTGGAGGCCATGCCCTGCCCCAGGTGCCAGGCTGTGCCCGGGAATTCTGGCAGAGAAGATTCAGAGCTCTAGCCCCCCCAGCAGCCAGCAACCTACTCCAGCTGTGTGCTCGGAGGCCAGCCTGAAGTCTCACTTAGCCATTCCGGGAGTGTTGAGGATGGACACCTGGTTTAATCTTGTTGTTCAGTCAATAGCTTCTGCATTATCTTTCTTTTTTGTGGTTAATGTACCATTTTTCTTCTCTTTTTTCCCCCCATACAAACACCGCCATGCCCAAAGTACTTCCCCTGCTTGTAGAAAAGTTATAGCCTAGTCTGTAGTGGAACAGTGCTCTGATTAAAGTGATTAAAACTATATACAGCATGCATAATTAACCTTTGCGCAGCTGTCATGGCGAGCTGATGCATGGAGCTGATACTGTATCTGTCTGTGGCAGCCGGCGTATGCTACATGACCATTTTTTTTTTCTGCAGAATTTTAATCACTTGAGATAAAGAGCCAGGAGAGAGAGATCAAGGCTGTATTAATCCTCTCAATGGCTTTATAATTTCCCTTCTATTCTGCAGCTGGTAATCAAGAAAAATAATGCTGCCTTAATCCTAGATGCCAAGGTCAATCATCTCTGTGCCCTATGATAGTAAGGATGTCATTATGGAACGATTTTTTTTTTTTGGAACGATTTTTAATGAATGTAATTCTCGCTCTGCTCTGTAGGGAGAAGGGTATTGTCCCACGACTTCAAGATGGTCAGGCATGCCTCAATTTTTAGCAGGACTGATTTTTAAAAATTAGCTCTATTAGAAATAAATTCCTAACAGCTGGTTGGGGCTGCAGACCAGCTACATGTAGCCATGAGAGATTGAGGAACTCGGGAGAGAGCCACAGCAGCGGGCAACAGGTGAGGAGGGCCTGACCCTGTGATTAGCACGTGGGCCACACAGCCGACTGCCCACGACCACAGCAGCGGGAATGTGGCCCTGAGTGAACTCAACACCTCCCTGGAGTGCTGCCAAGATCAAAATACAAGTGCAGCGAGGCACAGAGGCGTGGTGACATTTTAAAACAATGCCCTGGGTTTTTTGTTTTGTTTTGTTTTGTTTTGTTTTTTTAAAGAACATGCAGGCAAGTGAAAAACAAAAATCCTTTCAGCTCAGAAGCACCTGAGCCAATTCCCAGGTGGCTGCTTGTGCTTCTTCCACCCACTTCCTCTCTTATTTGGTTTTCCCCAAAACATGTTCTCTTGCTCGAGGTGACGTGACAGGAGCTGACACAGCCTTGACAGAAAGTCACAAAACAGAGGGCTGAGAGCAAGCACCGGTGCTATGGAGGCTCCAGCTCCTGCAGCAAGGCCGGCCATGGCTCTGAACTGCGGCAGGGGAGGGCAGGACTCATTAGGAAATCTTGTGCATATTGGGTCATCGATCCTGGGGAAGGTCGGACTGGAGGCAGGACTGAGCACAGGCTTCAGAGCCACATATAGTTATGGGACGGTCAGGAGGCCATGCATAACCAGGTGGCTAGCTGTTCACCCTTGGAAACAGGAGGATGTTCTTCCCCTCTGAGGGACATGGCTGCAGAACAGTCCAGCAGAGCAGTTCTGCAGCTAGCCTGCACACCAGAGGGATTGTGTATATAAATGGTTTTTTTTTCACAGGTCTTTAAAAATGTGTTAGATTTACCTTCTCCCGAGCTGTCCGTGTACTTTCCCTCCATGTTGAGGGGTGCATCAAGGGATTAGCAGGTAGGAGTGGCAGTAGACCTCCCGAGATGCCCTCCATTCCTGGGATGCTGCATGCAGGCAGGTTGGCTGAGGGATGCTGGGAGTGAAGGTCATGGCCAGTGTTCACTAGGAGACTCTCTTTATCCTAAAGGCATCCTTCTCTCAGGGCTCTGATCTTTCTTCTCTCCTTTGTAATCTGACCCCAAATTCTGGCCTTCTAGAATTTGTGCTTGAATTCAGTAAACACCGACTCTTGGATTCTACTCAGTGAGAATTTATGACCATCTAGCCTGGTCTGGACCGAAATTTACCCTTGTACTGTGAGAAAACTGTACACAGAGCTAATTTAGAATATAAATAGCATCGTAGGGGGCATGTTCTGCCTCCTTACACGAACAAACTATTTTTTAAGGATTCAGATACCACTGATGTCACTATTTACAAATGAACCCTTTTTTTTTTGGTCATTAAAGCAGGCTTAGCAGGGCCTCTCCTTGGAACCACTTTGTTAGCAATTCATTTGAGCAGTTACAATGAATGAAACTGGATTATTAAAAAAATATTCTATAATTTAGACTTGTACACTTCCCCTGAACTATGCTGCATGGATGCAGAAAACAATTTAGTCATGCATACCGTAATTCTGCCTTTTATTCCCTTCAAATATCATTTTGGTCACAGAGCACTTTCTCCATCTCCATAGTTGGTACATGTGTTGGCTGGGAGGGCCACACAGATGGGACCCTCATAAGAAACTGGAGCATAGGAGCTGTCAGTCTGGGTTACAGCATGACTTCTAGGGCCCAGAGCCTTTTCTGCAGGGTTCTCTAGAGCCCGAGGGTCCTGGAGAAGATGAAGCAGATGTGCTGGGTGGCTAGTGGGCAGGGTGCCAGGAATGGCCCCACACATGCTTTATCCGATGAGGCTCCCACTTTTCTGTTTTCCATATTGAAGCTCTCCTAAGATTTATTCGGGGGAAAATGTTACTTAAAAATTTAGCAACTTGTACGGCCGTTTTTGTATCGTCCTTTGCTCTATCTCAAAGGAACTTATATAAAGGAAGTTGGTCTCACAATAAGAGGTTGTGTTTGAAAGAGGAAGTTCTTGGGGCAGTCACAGTTGTGTCTTCCATCTGTGTGTGTGTGTGTGTGTGTGTGTGTGTGTGTGTAAAGCTCTTTATCATGTGAGGTGCCTCATTGCAAAGCTGAGTCTTAGAAAGTCACCCTGAAGAGTAACCAGGGAGCCAGACACATGGGCCAAGGGAGGATTTCGATGGCCCCAGGGTAGGAAGGCCTTTTATTTCCCTTCTAAGAAATGTGGACTTCATCGTGACAGCAGAACCAATAACCTAAGTTATTCTGCAGACCTGGTTCCCATTGTGCATCCAGCTAGAGATCACTGTGCCTGGGATCTGGAGACAGGGGTCTTGAATCTGGCCCTCCCTTCTTCCCACTGCCACCCTGGGCTTCATCGTCCCCACCGACGCAGCATCGTCATGGTTCTGCTACCCCCAGCCCCTTCCCTTTCTTCACGGTCCACATGGCCTCCAGAATCCTACCTTTAAGACACAGGTGCACTCAAGACACCACCCCTACAGATAAATCCTTCATTATTTCCTCTTCCAGAGATAGCATCTGTACCCCTGAACAAGATGTACGGTCTCCTAAGTGATTTCTCTGTTTACTGCTTTTTGATGGCTATGCTGATTTTATTCCCACACTTGGGCTCACCGAGCAGAGGGCCTCTGGCATCTGAATTCCATGTGCCCCACACAGGAGAGTGTTCAGTGTGCTGGAAACTGAATCCAGTGGATATTCTCCTTTGTTGTTGTTGCTGCTGTTTATTGACGTAAGTGTGTGTACCGGGCACCCCTTGCAGACATCTGCCTCTCTCGAACGCCTCACAACAACCTCAAGCAGAATGAGGAGTTAATTCCACTTCCTGGATGAGGAAACTTAGTCTCCAGAGAGCTTCAGTGCCGTGCCTGACTTTATGCTTACTGTTATTTAACATCCACAGACGCTAGAGGCTGAGGACAGTGCCTCCGTGGGGAGGCTCAGGGTGGAGGGAGCAGTGCTGCTTGGAGGGGAGGCCCAACACAGACAGGAGCACAGGGCAGCCCCGCCTCATGTGGGCCAACACACTTGGTCTCTGTAAATAAGGTCACCTATGATGTCCCAGAAGAAAAGATGACCCTGTCTCCTTCCCCTTTAAGTCATTACAGATTAGGCAGAGGGGCTTCTCTACCGATGAATGGGCCTTGGCCTTGAGACCTAGGCTGGGCTGGGTGAGAGCTTCTCTCCCTCTCCTCACCCTTGGCCCTTGTCACTCCGGGTGGACAAACTGGAAGATATTTAGGGTGGGAGGAAGGTGCCCTCCCTTGACCACCTGGGCCCTGGGCTTCTCTGACACTAGCCCCTAGGGGCTGCTCTCGTCCTGGTGGGAGCACAGGTCAGGTGTCCCTGAGCTGAACCTGCCCACATGTGAGGCTGCTGTGGCTTGATTTGAATGCAGTAAGTGTAACACAAGGAATCTGAATGAGGGTGGCCTGACATGCTGGGTTGTGACAGCCAACAATGGCTGGTTTCGAGGGAGAACTGTAAATGAACTGACAGTTACTCAGGGCTGGCTGCTTTGTGAATTAACGAAGGTTAGCTCCTTGATGCCGGTGGGATTGGGTCCCTGAGTGCAGCAACTCTGGGCTGACCGCACAGGGGCATGGGGTTGGAACTGACTCAGGACACACAGCCCTCACATTTTGTAGAGAATGCACTGCAGACCTCTATACACTGGGTGTTTATTTATACATAAGCCTTTTAGGTATGTGTCTCTTACTGAGCCCCCATGATGGTTCCCAGCGTCAGGTCAGCTGGGTGTAGCAACCCGGCTATCCGTCCTGGCTGCCACTCCCGGCCCTTCACCCTTTCCTCTTAATGGCACTGAGAATTTGGTGTGCCTTGTTTCTCACCTAAATTGGCGAATGCTTTGGCATCATTATCACATCTTTGAATGAACATGGTAGATGCTGCTTAATTACTTAGTTGACCCCTGGCCTCCTTCATTTCCCGTTATACCATTATGCCAACCTTCATTAGGCATAGAGTTCCACTGAAGCCTTTCCTATCCCTCATTTCTTCCCAGAGTTCATCATAAATACAATGACAATAACAGATGCTAACATCTATTAAGCTCTTTCTGAAGAGAGGGTACAGGAGTACATTTTGCATGTTGTTTCCTTTTGAATTCTCCCACTTAGACCCTGAGCTGAGTTCTGAGCTTTTACCTTCCCAGAGGCATCCCAGGAGACAAGGATTTCAGTGCAAGGAGTTCATTTAGGAGGCAGTCCTAGGACGGGAGTGACGTGTGACACAGAGAAGGCAAGGCTGCCAGTTGGAGGTTCATTATCTGGCAGTACTTGGAAGACCAGAGCTCAGTGCTAGTACATGTATTGGGTGGTTGTCCCAGCACAGGGCTGAGGGAGGGAACCCGGGTGTTTATACAACTTCTCCTAGCAGCCACTGTTTGAGAGCTGCGCAGGGCAGAGGCTGATTCTCTGGCATATGTGGCCTCGGATGAAGGCAGGGCAGGCTCCAGCCACCAGAGAGGCTGGCAGGCATCACGATCCAGATGTTGGCCACAGGGGGTTGGCGAGATTAGTTAGAGGCCCACATTTACAGCATTGTCTGCATTAGGTTGTCGTATTTTTTCCATTTGACAGATAATAAAACAGTCTTAGTGGACTAAGTAACTTGCTTCAGGTAACACTTGTGAGTCATTGATATTCTTCCTGCAGTAGGAACTTCCCCTCCTTCCTGCCAATCCAGATATTTCACTTGAAATTCAGTTCAATAGCTGCTTTGTGAGCTTCGTACCTGCCTCTGTCTAGGTTGGATGTCTTTAGCACCTGCCTGTACCCCAGAAGTTGGTGCTTGAGGTACAAAGAGGTATTCACTTCCGCAAAAGAGTAGATATTTCAGCCTGGTTGAAGGGAAACCGATGAGCCTAGCAAATATGCTTGCTGGAGTGATGCATTTGTAATCCAAACTTTGAGTAATAAATAGGCTTGGCTCTGCTGCTGTTATAAACAAGCTCACAATCCCATTGGTTTCACACGTGGGTTTGATTCTCACCCACAGAGCCCCCCCCCCCCCTGCAGGACCACGTGGCAACTCAGGGATGAGGCAGCCTTGATCTTGTGTCTCCCTTATCCCAAGCACACCAGCACCTGTGGCAGGTCACAAGAGCAACTCAACTGGACATTCCTGCTTGGGCTTTCACTAATTCAGTCCCGAAATGATAATGCCATTTCTATCTCCACTGTATTGTCCCAGCCCTGTCCCATGGCCCCAAGGAGTCACAATGAGGCTGAAGAGTGCAGCCCTGAGTGCCCAGAAAGGGCTGGGGAGGGACAGCTGGGCACTAGTGAGCACCAGAACTGTCTTCCCCAGTCAGAGCAATAATGGTAATTAAGCAATCATGATCAAGGCCCGCCTAGGGCATTTCCTGGGGGTTTCCAAAAGGCTGGAAGAATTTTGCCGTGGGCTGTAAATGTCAGTCGCTCATTAAGTCGTCAGAAATGCCCAGAGCCACGGTTGCTATTACTAGTAAGATATATTTGTTTGGTTATTTAACAAATCAAAAAAGCATGTTGTCATGTTTCCCTATTCTGAGGATTCTTTATGTGATGAATACCCTGCATCCTGTACATCATATTAGTTAGAACACCTTTTCTCTTCTCTCTCTCCAAGTTACGGCTACAGATAAATCTCCTTGGCATGAAATATATCATCATGGGGTAGCAATCAACAGTTGTTTGCACAGCTGTTTTGAAACCTCAACAACTGAAAAATGCATTCAGATACTCCTTTCTTCCCCACCCCCCCAGCACCTGATATAAGGTCTGCTGGTGTAGGAACTTGCAAACTTTCATTTACACTTGGCAGTCTCTTTCTTTGCTCCATCTGATTGTTTTACAGAAAAACAAAGTGACAATTATGTAGTTTTTATCACCTTAACACAAAAGATGTACAAATACTTTCCAAAGGGTATTTAAAAAAATAGACGATTCAGCCAAAAAGAAGACCAACAGATTTAGGGAGGCCTTGGATATGTTCTACTGAAATGGATGCTTGAAGTTTGACTTTCCTCTCTCATCAGTGAGCAACAGACACCGTGCCTTCTGCCTGACTTGCACAGATTCCAGCTGATGATAAAGGAGAAAATCATAACTTTACAGCTGTTCCCAGGTTGTTGTCCTCCCTTGGCTCTTTGTTGTGAAAACTGTGGAAATAATTCCTCGTTCCAAATGAGAATGACTTGTCCCTTAATCTGATGCTATTCTCATAACACTGCCCTATCCCACAGCCTGGCCATCGGCTTCTGGGATGGAGTTGGTGGCTGCCTCCACTGAGAGCAGAACAGGACCCCCACTGCGCCCAGCCTCTGGAGAGCTTACGCTATTATTTGCCCTGGTGTAGAGTGGGTTCACAAAGGCTTTTGAAAGCCCAAAGAGAAAATGTATCCAATAAATCAATGGTGATGTATTAACAGACTACTACTGTATTCATTGTTCACAGAATGTAATTCCTTGATAATGGCATTTTGTACAGTATATCATCACAAAACAATAGCAGTATCACCACAGTGGAAATGACTTTGATAAATTATACACGAATAGGATCTTAGAATTCTAGTGTAGATCTAATTTGGGGTTATCAGGACTTGTGGAGCAGTAGATTTCAATTTTGCATTGTACCGAAGAACAAAAAAAATCCCAAGAGGAAGAATCCATGTATTATGAGAAACAGTGTTTTCCACTGTAAGTTACTGGTGCACAGTTAGCAAGGTTTTCACCTCTTTTGACTCATTCTCTTTTTATTCTATATAATGTTATGTTCATGTTTGTTTTCTTCATTTTATCTAAAGATGAATCTATGCATACTTCTGAAAATTGCTACAACTTTAAGAAGAAACTATGAAATTTCATCTCTCTTTCTCTTTCTCTTTCTCTCTCTTTTTTTAGAAAGGGAGAGATGGGGAGGGGCAGAGGAAGAGATAGAATCCCAGGCAGGCTCAGCACAGAGCCTGACATGGGGCTCGATCTCATGACCCTGAGATCATGACCTGAACCAAAATCAAGAGTCACACGCTCAACCAACTGAGCCACCCAGGCACCCCTGAAATTTGATTTCTTTTAAGTGGATGTATGGGAATAATATAATTTTGTTGCTATTAATTTTTTTTGAGAGAGAGAGAGGGCATGAGTTGGCAGGGGAGGAGAGGGTTAGGGGCAAAGGGAGAGGAAGAGAAGGAGTATCTTAAGCAGACTCCATGCCCAGCACAGAGCATCCCACAACCCTAAGATCATGACCTGAGCTGAAATCAAGAGTCGGCACTTAACCCACTGAGCCACCCAGGCGCCCTGTGTTGTTATTAATTTTTAAATGAGACCTACTGATACTACTTCAAGGATCCTGACAAAATGACCCATAGTGCTTATTGTCCTCTAGACCTTAAAATTTTAAAAAATCCCACAAGCCACTCTTGGCTCCCTAAAGTCTACTAAGAATGGAGGCTGAAAGTGATGTCTGAGGACTGCCTCCAGAATCCAGCCAGATGATAGAATCCTAAAGGATATAAATAGTATTTCATTGAATTCCTGCATACTTCTTAATACAAGGACAGGTGCCTCATGTCCACAAACCCTCACATTGGTGATGATGACATTGAGCCTTAAAGGGAAGTGATTCTCCCTATCCTGGCCTCAATGCATCTAGGACCAGGCATTTCCCTCACTCTGGAAGTTCCAGTCAGGAAGAAGAGTCTTTCCATAGGCCTGTGCTGTCTGGCATGGGAACCACTAGCCACATGTGGCTGCCAAGCACTCAAAATGTGGCTCATCCACATTGCAATATGTTACAAGTACATAGTGCATTCTAGTTTTGAAGATTTAGTTAAAAAAAGATGAACTAGCTCATGTTTATGTTTTTTAGTCGATCACATGTTTAAACAATATTTTAGATATGCTGGGTGAGATAAAATATATTTGCAAGCTTTTTACCTCTTTTTATTTTTTCATTATGTCTACCAGTAAATTTAAAGTTACATGTGTAACTCAGATTATATTTTTATTGAATAAAGCTGCTGAATGAAAATCATGAGAGAAGATGACACTGAGCCTCTACAGGGAGCATTGGGTCTGTTGTAGTTATTATGCCTGAATATTATATTAGTCATTTTTTGCTGTGATAATAAATATTCTACAAGTGTTCAGGCAGTGAGTATTTATTTCTCACTGTGGGTCTTCCAGTCAGCTGTGGCTCTGTTGGGCTTGGCCAAGCTTGGCTCAACTTGGCTGGTACACATGCTTCTTATTTGGAGACCCAGGCTCTGGTGGAACAGCCACTATCTAAGTCATGTGCTCCTCATTGTAGAAGCTCCAGAGGGTGGGGAAAAAAAAAAGAAAAAAAGAAGCTCCAGAGGGTGGGGAAAAAAAAAAAAAAAAAAAGAAGCTCCAGAGGGTGAGCAGAAACACATAATGCCTCCTAAAGCTCCTGCTCGGAATTACTGGCCAACTGTCACTTCATCTCCTATTCCGTTTGTTCAAGCAGGTCACATGCCCAAGGCCAAAGTAAACATGGCAACGCTGTATACCCTGCCTGCCGGGAAAACAGCATGGGCAGGAACATGAAGAATGATTGTGAGCATGTGATAGAGCCTGCCACACTCTGCCCTCTTAGTCACACATGTTTACTCTCTTCCCACATGGAAATATACTCCTCCTTACCTCAAAACAGCTTAGAAGTATCATAGGTCTGTGTATGGCATCAGTGTCAAAATTCAGGCTGTCAAGATCCACAGTATATCCAGATATAGCTCCTCTTGACCCACTTTCTCATGAACCCAAAAAGCAAGTTAACTGCTTCCTCTCCTTCTTTCCCCCATATTCAGTGTTGGAACAAACACAAGATGAACTCAATAGCATTCCCATTTGGAGGAAGGGACAAACCCCCACAACAGTCCATGTGAGGGGATCCCTGGGTGGCTCAGCAGTTTAGCACCTGCCTTTGGCCCAGGGCGCGATCCTGGAGTCCCGGGATTGAGTCCTGCATCAGGCTCCCAGCATGGAGCCTGCTTCTCCCTCCTCCTTTGTCTCTGCCTCTCTCTCTCTCTCTCTCTCTCTCTCTCTCTCTCTGTCTCTCTCTCTGTGTGTGTGTGTCTATCAAAAACAAATAAATAAATAAATCTTTAAAAAAAAAAAAAAACAGTCCATGTGAGTCCTAATATCCTGCTGGGGAAATACTTGGAGGCCCCTAGGGACACAAAGAGTGAGGACTGGTCCTTGATGAGGCCACTGGGAGAATCCAGTCTGCTGCTTGCCTCTGAGGAGGGCACAAGGAGATAGGCCTTCCCTCACAGCCAAGCAGATTTCTTAGCCTGTTTCCACAGAAAAGATGGAAGCTAAGGGTAATTTTAGAACTCAGGTAGTCACAGCCTATTCTAATTCAGGCTCCGGTATGTTCAGCGCTTCATGAAACCTCTGCATTTGTTTTCATCTGTGGCTGCAGGCAGCTTCACATGCATGCAGAGCTCACAGTTCTCTCCATCCCAAGGCTTTCTCTCTGTAGACTCAAGCACAAGTACTTTGAGTTCCTGCTGCTTCCAAGAGACCGAATTCTGGGTCTCTTTCCCTAGGCCATTTTGTGCAACTGAGAGATTTCATCGAGGCCACACTAACCCAGTTGGACATTCCAACAGAGCAGGTAACAGCCATCCCTTTGATTTGGCCTTTGCTGGGAGGCTGTGCCTTCATAGCCACCCTTGATTTGCCAAGAAATAGTTCCATTTTCAAATACTGCAAGTCCTGGAATTGGGGGATTTTCTACACTCCCTTTCAATGGTATTTGCAAAGCAGTGAAATTATTTTTTTGAAGGGAAAGGGTCATTTCTTTCCTGCATGGGATGTAAAGGCATCCTGTAACAACCAACTCACACTGGTAACATTCTGTTTTGAAACAAGTTCAGTAGGTACATTTTCTGCCTTCTAAGTTATCATGGGTGATATTTTTTTGCCAGCTGTTCCAGTACTGCATACCTTGGGTTGCCATCTTTCCAACTTCCCATAAGAGTTCTCTGGCTTCCCATCACCTAGACCCAAAATTAGTGCCCTGTGTATCAGGCTTTGTGTTCTGGCAGCCCCTACATCTGTGTACCAATCACTGCATCAGTCAGCTCTTGCTGCAGTAACTTCACAACGCCCCAGATCTCTGTGGCATTCAACGACCAATATTTATTTTTCACTTAAGACTCCTGTGAGTCAGCTGCAGCTCCATTGAGCTTGGCTATGCTCCCCATGCCTTCTCATGCCAAGACTGGGCTGAATGAGCAGCCACCATCTGGACTGTGCTCTCCTAGTGGTGGAGGGCAGGAGCTTCAGAGGGCAAGTGGAAAGCCACACTACTTGAGAAGGCCTCTGCTGGGAACTGGCATGCTGTTACCTCCTCCCACAAGGTATATGGCAAGCCCAAAGTTAATGGGGTGGGATGTGCCCTTCACCCTCTAAGGAGCTGCCATAAGGGCAGGGTGGAAGCAAATGATTTTGAACAAGTGGTACAGTCTCTCATAGCTATAGCCTCCATAAAGGAACCTGGTGGTGAATCATCCAGAAACGCTGGATTGCATTTTTATAGAGACAGAATCATAGGCATGATAAAATTCACAGACAGGAAGACCTCCAGCCTAGGCAGTCATCCAGCTGTACATCCCACTCAGTCCAGCAGAAAGAACCTGGTGGTGAGTTCTGGCTTCAGCTTAGCCACCACTTACAGGTACACCTTATGCCTGCAGCTTTCCCTCCATGGATCTCAAGTCCTTCTCAACTATTAGCAGAGTGTTGGATTAAATGGCACCTTGGGTTGCTGTTGACGATGATGCTTTCTCTGCTAAACCGTGGTGGGGAGCCTGCTACACCATTAGGAGCCGGGGCTGCAGTAGAAAGAATATCAGTTTAGGAATCAGGCTGATTTGAGTTTTAATCTCACTCTGCCATTTACCAGATGTGGAACTTGAGCCATCTTAAACTCTCTGGGTTTGTTTCCTTGCCTAAGAAACAAACATAATAGAACCTCACTCATAGGGCTGTTGTTAGAATTATTATTTTGTACATTTTGCATTGTGAGAAAAGTTTTTGTTGTGGATAGTCAAAATCGGACCCTCACCAGTGAACTCTGGCCCCAGTTCCACTTGTATCCAGGGACAGCAAAGCAAAGCTTTTAGAAGCATGGGCACTCGACGGCCTGGTTCTGAACCCTGCTCTGCCGGCTTCCCATTTGGGTGGCTGTGGGAAGCATGCCTTGTGCCTTTTGACCTCAGGACACCTAGCTATACATGAGTTACCATGACCTGCACCCCACAGTCCCCCCCATGAGAACGAATGTGCTGGAACCTGCTAGTGCTAGTGACTGTCAGGAAGATTGCTGTCTCTGCCTCACACAGCAGCTCTTTGAGTGCCTGAAGCCAACTCCTATGCCTTCTACACCCTCCCAACACTCTTAGGCTGGGCAACTTCCATCCCCCAGTGTCCCCCAGATGCCAGGCTTCCTGCACTCGTCGCCCACCCAGCTTTCCTCTTGTAAATGGCTTCAGTGGCTCTGGTTGAGGTGAAGGAACAGAGGGTGAATTCCAAGTTGGAGTTCTTGCCCACAGGGTTAGTCACACTCTGGACGCCTCTGGACATCTCCATAGACACTCAGAGTCTGCCCGCAGCTCTCACCTGTTGCCCCCTGGCTGGCTTCCCTGGCTTTGGGCCTCACCCTGCCCTCTCCTGATGGTGATGACTTCATGACCCCACTCACTTATCCCAGTCCTCACCTTATCTGACCCTGGCTCCTGGACCACCCACTTGTCAGTTGACATTTTTTGCCTAACTTTGATTCCCTGGGCTGCTATTAAGGATTTTACAGGTTTCCCTTCAATGGATTTCTTAATCATAGTATCATAAACCATGTATTCATGCTTTCCATTAGGGTGCATTTCTTACTTGCCAGTGTCTACTTTAATGTTCTAGAATGGTAACTTATTGAGTGGGTCCCTAAAAGACTTAATCTAATCAAACAGGGAGAGAAAATTTCAAGTTCTGTTGGTTTCTTTCTCAAGTGGAGAACAAGGGGAAAATATATCATCTTTCTGATATTTATGCAATGGTCACTTATTTCTTTACTTATTTTTAAAGTGGGGGTTGATAACTCAGCATTTTATCCCCATACAAGTCAACCTAAACTTCTTTAAAAAAAAAATCACTATCTTTAGATATCAAGCAAACCATGTTAGCATTCTAAAGGAACAGCTAACTCCCACAATATTTATATAAAACTCAGCTGCCTTACAGGAAGCATGGTCTACTCCAGGAATGCAGGTTTTACACGGGTAGAAGCATCACGGGCAGATGTGCTCTAAGCACCACCTGTGGCACCTCACCACATGCCCAGCATTTTCCTCTCTGGGCTTCTCTAAGCTTGAGTGACAATGATCCTGGCTGGTTTTGCCATGGCCACCACTGCAGCGATGGGTAAGGTATGAGAATAATTTCACTGAAACACATGGGAAGTTCTTAAGCAATGTCTCCCAAGGTCCCCCATTCTAAATATGGCAAGGAGGGCTTTAAGTACTTCATGCTTGGAGCTGTTCATGCTTTCCATCATTGGAGTTAGACCAGTTTTAAAAAAATATGTATCATAAATAATCTTCAGAACATTTTAATATACTGCTGATAGTATTAAAAGTCAAAGCTTTCATAAAATTTAATTTACTTCTCCATGTAACTTAAATCAGGAGCAGTTTTAAAATGTGCATGGCTCCTGCTAAATTAATAGCTTCCCTTTAGCCTTCTGGGCTTGGGGGCTTCACAGTCTGCACCTGGGAGTTTGATGAGTGCAGGGAAGCTGTGGGTTGTGTCTGTAGGGAAACCTCCTTACAGCCTTTGCAGAACTTTAGCGCCAGGCCCCCATGGGGTAGGGAGGGGCTTCCTTCCCACAAAGCCTTTCCAGAAAGAAAACTCCCCAGGTGGACTCAGTTACTGAAAGGATTTATGTGCCTGCCTTAGCAGACTTGTGATGCTTCAGGGTCTCCTGGAGATCCATGGGAGCATCTCCCTGGATAGCTACAATGTCAGGGCATCAAATCCACGAAAACAGATGTGCTTTACTATATACAGGGTTAATGGAAGAATGATGTTATCCTTATTTCATACCTGCCTGTTGTCAACATATCCCTGACAGTATAGGTTTCCCTCATTCATTCTTCTAAGTCTTTTGTTGTGTTTGCTTTGAAAATGGTGTAAGTTTCTATTATAGGATACGAAGAATAGCACAAAATACCCAACAGGTATGGGGGAAACCATTATAGTTGAAGAAAGAGATAATGATAAAAAGTAGTTCAGGGGCAGCCTGGATGGCTCAGCAGCCTAATCCTGGAGACCTGGGATCGAGTCCCACATCGGGCTCCCTGCATGGAGCCTGCTTCTCCCTCTGCCTGTGTCTCTGCCTCTTTCTGTGTGTCTCATTAAAAAAAAAAAAAAAAAAAAAAGGTAGTTCAGGAGCTTGGTACCCATAGATTCAATTTTATAATCACTACATAACAATTGATTCGTATGTTTGGTTATTGGAGCATAATTAGGCTAATCCTCACTTTTGTATGCTATTTATGGTGAATTTGGTACTTTCACCTATGGAGTCAACACTAGGTTGCCTGGCCCAGGGTGCAGTCCCAAGGCCCTTCCAGCTAGACATGACCATGTGACAGAGTTCTCGCTGATGAGAATTTAGTGGAAGTCTGTTAGGTAGGACTGCCAGGAAAATGTTCTGTTTAGAATAAAGAGAGAAAGACTTGGGTAGCACCACGTTGCCATTCTCCCTTCTTCCTGCCTGTAACAAGTCTGTAAAGCTGGGGACAGTGCAACCATCTTGCCACTAAGAACCAGTGAGCCTGAGGACAAATGCCAACACCCTGAAGGACCTAGGCACCATAACTCACTCTCCCTCTCCTTCTCCAATCGTAGTGATCTTTGTGTTTGAAGTTGCATAAAGTGGATTTTTAGATCACTGATTTGAGGCCTTTCTTCTTTCTTTTTTTTTCCCTTTCTTCTTTTCTAATATAAAGGCTGAACATATTTCTCTAAGCACTGATTTAGGTACATCCCAAATTTTTAATATGTTAGATTTTCATTTTCATTCATGACAAAATATTTTCTAATATCCTTTGTAATCTCTCCTTTGACCCATGGGTTATTTGTGTGATGTTAAACTCCCAACTATTTGGGGATTTTCCAGGTGGCTTTCTGTTATTGACTTCTGATTTAATTCTGTTGTAGTCAGAGAATATACTTTGCATGATTTCAACCCTTTTACACTTATTGAGATTTGTTTTATGACCCAGAATATATTGGCAAATGTTCTGTGTGCACTTAAAAAGAATTTGTATTTTACTGTTCTTGGATGGAATGTTTTGTAAATATCACTTAGGTCACGTAGGTTATAAAGCTGTCCTAATCTTCTGTATCTTTACTAATCCTCTGATTTTTAAAGAACTTCTTTTAATGAGAAACAAAAACTTTTTTTTCTTATTCACATATTTACCATCTATGGTTCTTTTTATCACTTGTGTACATCCAGCTTTCTGTCTAGCATCCTTTTCTTTCTGTCTTAAGGCACTGCTTTAACAGTTTTGGAAGAACCGGTCTGCTGGTGATAAAGTATCCAGTGCCTGGCATCATGGGAGTACCTTCTGGCCTCGTTGGGCTCTGGCCTCCTTCCTCCATTCTCTCAGCACCCTCAGCCTTGGTGGTTTTCTGCTTTATACAAACTCCAGGTGCACAGCTCAGCCCTCAGCAGAGACTGGAGGCAGGTCTCCAGGGCTATGTGTACACTGGCTCCTCCCTGGGTTCTGCCCTCACAGTCTTTAGCCTCCTTGCGGCACGACTCTATGTCAACTCCGGAGGCCCACTGGGATCTGTTTGGGTTCCCTCCCACTGGTCTGGAAACCCATTTAAAGTAGTGAGCTGGGGCACCCATCTGTTTTCTTTTATTCAGGGATCACTGTCCTGTGATGAGGCCAGTGGTCCAGCTTCTAAAAATCATCATTTCATATATTTTGTCTGATTTTCTGGTTAAGGTGGCAGGATAAATCGGATTCCTCTTATTCTTTCATGGCTGAAAGCAAAAGTCCTCTCCACCTGCCTTCTAAATTAAAAAAATTTAATTGTAGTAAAATACTCATAACTAAGTTTACCATCTTAAACATTTTAAGTGCACAGTTCAGTAGTACCAAGTACATTCACACCTGTTCCCCCATCCACCCCTAGAGGTTTTTTATCTCCTCACCTGAGACCCTGTCCCCATGAAACACTCACTCCCCACCTGCCCCCCACTCCCCTCAACACTACCACCTACATCTTGACTCTGTGAACCTAACTGCTCTGGAGACCTCACAGAGATGGATCACAGTTGTCCTGTCTGGCTGATTTTTCCGCAGCATCACGTCATCAAGGTTCATCCTTGCTGTGGCACGTGTCAGAACCCCTTCCTTCTAAAGACTGAACCTGCATTGTACATGTGTGTGGACCACACTCTATGCACTCATCTGTCAGTGAATATTTGGGTTGCTTCTACCTTTCAGCGACTATGAAAAATGCTATCTTCTGTGTTCTCTAAATGTTCCACAAATGTGTTAAAATTCTTCAGACGCACAGGGCCATGAAGCCATGTTGTCCGGTCTCTGTTTGTAGGTGTGTGAGAGTGCATGCATTTTCATGTAGCCCTGTGGAAGAAGAGCACACAGAGGGATGCAGCTTGGCCACGTGTACTCACATCCCCTAGCCTCACCCTTCTCATCTCCTTTTCCCTTCCTTCTCTTTCCTCTTTCTCACCTTCCCCTTCTCTCTCTCCCTCCTCCTCTCTCTGCTCTTCCTTCCCTGATTCCCCCCACTCTTGCTCCAGCGCACCACTGCTGTGTTTACCACATGCAGACACGCGTGCACACAGGTGCCAGTGAGCATAGGAGCGTGCAGGCCATGAGCGTGCGTGGACGGCAGGGTGAGCGTGGGCAGCTGGCTCTCAGCGGTGAGCTTGCGCAGTCCGCACAGGAGCATCCTTGGCTGTGACAGGAGCTGGGATGGCCGGAGGAGCAGGGCTCCAGTACCTCCGTTATTGGGGAAGCCGGGTTGTTTCTGGCTGGGGACGATCCAGGAAAGCCGGGGTGAAGGGCTGGCAATGGACCACAGGCCCAGGAGCCAGGCACCATCGGGCGCATTGCGGTGGGAAAGGTTCCCCAGGTGAAAGGAGTGATGCGAGCAAAAGCAGAGCCAGGAGAAACCTTCCACTTTTTCCTCCTGTGGCCTTGTGACTACGTCATTCCCATTTCTTTGCCAAGAATTCTGTTTAACCAGCTTTTAAAACTTCAGATAAAATATGGAAAATTACATATGAATGTGATAGCTAAAATAAGACAATGAAAATTATTTATTTTTCATGTACTTTGCCCATTTTTGATTGGTTTTAAACAATGTGTATTGCCAATATGTTTTCTGACTTTATCATTTGTCTTTTGCTTTTTACATGCTGTTGTCCTTAGGAAAACAATGGCTCCTGAAACAAAAGAGCAGGCACTCAGTAATTCTAACTAATGATAAGTCATCTGAATTCATAAAAAGTTTGAATGACTAATTTAGAATTTTAGTTTTATTGTGTTCAAGGTATCTTGTCATGCTTGATTGTCAAACTAAGTCTTAGCAATTAGAGCTCTTTGGGAACATGTTTTAATAAATAGATGGTGATTTTATTTCAGTGAACGTTTTTCATTTACAAGTGCAAAGAAATTCTCAACTCTCTTATATCTTGTTTTATATTTTTGATTTGCTGAGAGAAAATTTTATTTTTATACAAATGTAGATTTTCTTTAGCCCAGTCCCTAAATGAATTATCATAAATTCTGCAATAATGGTTTCCCAATTATACAGTAAGGTAAAACAGTTCGTATATGCTTCATTTTATTATTATATCAGCACAATTCTAGGCTTCTTTTTGGTTTCAGTTTCAATTATGAGAAATGTATTAAAATATCATTTTTCCTGTAATCCTCCCAGATGTGCTGGCAGCGTCAGCATCAGTCAGTACATGAGAATGGTTTTGGTAAACAGGTGCTCGCCCTTCACCTTGGTGAAGTAGCCTTCACTTTTTTTTTTTAATTTATGATAGTCACACACACACACACACAGAGAGAGAGAGAGAGAGAGAGAGAGAGAGAGAGGCAGAGACACAGGCAGAGGGAGAAGCAGGCTCCATGCACCGGGAGCCCGACATGGGATTCGATCCCGGGTCTCCAGGATCGCGCCCTGGGCCAAAGGCAGGCGCTAAACCGCTGCGCCACCCAAGGATCCCCAGCCTTCACTTTTGATATCACACTCTCAATCCTCTATAGAAGTATCCTGCCACAGAACATCCACCAGGAGTTTCCAAGGCACATCGTTCATGCCCTCCTCTGTTGAAGGTTCTTGAATACCAGGCTCAGAAGGACCTGTATGCAAGTCCTGTGTCTCTCAGTCCCATGTGACTTGCAGAGAACTAGCCATCCTCTCTGGGCATCTGTCTCCCTCTCTGTACGAAGTTGGGGGGATTGAGTACAAATGCAGGTAAAACCCGCAGCTTGGCTTCTGGTCCCGGGGTAAGCTCTCTGGAAATGGAGTGGCTGCTTCTACACAGTCTAGGCTGATTAGGACACCTCCCCCTCCTACCACAGGCCGTGGTCTGAATGTCCTGCTGTGTTGCATTTGTTTTTGCCCCCCTGCTTCTCTCTGCCCTGATGTCTTTGTCCATTGTCACATGTCCTCAGATGTCACTGTAGGCTAACACTCCTCCAGGGGCCATACCCGATCCCGAGAACCCTGCTCCCCCCAGGTCTCATGCAAATCTCAGCTGCACGAATTGTCAGAGCAAATGGCAATTCTCCCCTCAGCCTTTGGTTCTCTTGCTCACATTCTGCCGAACCACATGAATTGAAAAGTATGTGAGTGGATTCTTTTTTAAAATTTTTAACTGTGGAATATTTCTGACATGGAAGAAACTGTAATTTGGTACTGGTGTACCCTACCAACATGTAACAAATACAAACATTTTAAATAAGGTGCTTTTATGGGAAAACAAACCCCTCCCACCCCTTCTTCTCTCTTTGCTGATTCATTAACCTGAATTTGGTGTGCCTCCTAATCCAGGGTTTCCTATTTTATTACACATTTCCATCCCCATGATTCTATAGAATAGCATTTGTGTATTTTTAAATTTACATAAATATTTCAATTTTATAAAGCAGTTACTCAAATATTTATCATGCACAATTGACTTAATGGAGTCTAAAATTAGGCAGCACTTTCTGAATATAAATGGACTTTCCAACTTCCACACTAATCAAACTCTCTCCTATATTTCCTCTCTCTATGGTCTTCTATGTTTGGGTCTGTCTTGCTTTTAATCCCCAGGTTAATTATAATAATATACAAAATTACTTTTCACAGTTAATGTTTATTTAGATTTGCCAACATGGTTTACTCCTCATGGCTTCTCACGGCCCTTTCTCCCTCGCCTACAAGTACTTCCTACAGAAATCACTTCCTGTGGAAAGCCTGGAAATCTTAGTTCATCTCACTCGCATTCTCCCTCTTCCATTTGGGGAAGTTTCAACCTGCAGAAATGTAAGAAGAATAAACTGTGTATCTTACACCCTCCAGCTAGATTCAGTGATTGTGAGCATCTTGGCACTTCTGCTTCCTCTCTGTCTGTCTCTGTCTCTGTGTTTTGGTCTCTGTATTTCTGTCTGTCTGTCTGTATGTCTGTCTCTCTTCCTCACCCACACACACATTTTTCCCCTGAAGCATCGGAGAATTTGTCATAGACCCCCTCCACCCTAGATACTCCAGCATCTATAGACTCTGATAAAGAGCATTCTCAAAAAAAAAAAAAAAAAAAAAAAAGAGCCTTCTCCTCCATAACCAGAACAGAATTATCACTCTTTAAAGTTTAGGATTTATTTAGCATTATTATCTAATATATAGCCTACATCCAAGTGTCCCTAATTATAGCAATAAAGAGTTTCAGAGCTTGTTTTCACTTCCAGTATCCAGTCAGGGATCATGCTATGCATTAGTTCTCATGTCCTTTTGTCTCCTTACCCTGGTCTTCTGCATTTTTGAAAAGTTCAGACCTGCTGTGTTGTAGGCTATTCTTCAATCTTGAATGTGTCTGTATTAGGTTCAGGTGAAACATCCTGGTGATACTGTGCCCTACACCAGAGCTGCTGGGTATCACTTGTCTCATTATTGATGATTTTGGGTGAAGTGATTACTTGGCCAAATGGAGGCCAGCAGATTTCTCCAAAAATGAAGGTGCCTTTCACCTTTGTAATTAGTTAGAAATCTGTGTGGTGATACTTGAACATTCTGTAACTCCTGGGTTGCCCAGTAGTCTGTACCCGGCTGTTCAACTTTCCTGGAACACTCTTGCCTCAGTCTGATACTACCATGACGACTGGGTACCACCACAACCATACCCTGAACTTCCACCATCTCTCTGTGTTTGTTAGGTTAACACTCTTTTGCAAAGAACTACCCTTCCTTCTCCATATCTCCACCCTTAAAATTCTTTAGAAGGGCCCCGTGTGTTCTTTTTATTAATTCAATATTATATGATGTAATCTTGCAATTACTTTGAGTCTCCAGTGTTCCACATTTGGTTGGTGGGAGTTCATTCAAAGTGTCTGCTCTATCTTTTCAATGTGCTCTGATCTGATTCTGAGCATTTCTCACTTTCTAGCAGAACAAAGTGTTCCAGGCTCACCTTGAATTTTCCCTGCCAGAGCCCTGGTGTCAGCCATAGTTCCAAGAAGCCTTGGTTCCTTTGAGTGGGGTGTGGCCCCTAGAGCCCAAGATCTGGGAACTAGGTGTGCTCATTACTACTGAGGTGTTATTACTTCTAGACTCTTTCAGTGGACAGAACAAGGATAGGTATATAATATATATAATATTATGTATTATATATAATAACTACATGTTATATTTCTATCTTTTTAAGTGTATATTATGTGTATGTGTGTATATATGTATATGTATGCATATATACATATATATATGCAGTTCTGTTTTTTAAGATTTTATTTATTCATGAGAGATACAGAGAGAGAGGCAGAGACATAGGCAGAGGGATAAGCAGGCTCTTCAAGGGGAGCCTGATGTGGGACTCGATCCTGGGACTCCAGGACCACACCCTGAGCCAAAGGCAGACATTCAACCACTGAGCCACCCAGGCATGCATGAAGCTCTTGTTTTAATAATGAGTTGATACTGGAATCTCAAAATTCCAGTTCAGTATCAATATCCTACGATTTTTTCTTCTCTTCCCCATTTTATATTTGTATTCCCTTCTTCCACAATGAAAAAAACAATTTCCAATAGCATTAATTTATTTACTCATTTTCTCAACCTTACAGTTCACACTAAATTGTTTTGGAATTGCCATACCAATACAACCACCTACTTCAGAGTCACTAAGCACAATTCAAGATTTCTTTCTTGTTCTTTTTGTGCTTAGAAGATATCCTCTTGAGGGTTATAATCAGATACTAAATTCTAAGTTTTCTTGGATTAATTCTTTTTTTTTCTTCTGTGTATTATGTTATCTATTTGATGGACTGTTAGGTTCATTCATTTCTACATGAATTAATTGTAGGAAAACTTTACTATCCCCATTGATTCAGTAATATATTTTTGGAAACATAAATCAGAATAGTTCAAAAGTCAAAACTACACAAAAAGATACACTTAGAGAAGTCCTACCCCTTCCCTATCTGTACCTTATACCCCATTCTCAACCATGCCCCCATACACAGCTTCATAAGTTCCTGGTATATCCTTTCTGTGTTTCTTTTTGTGAAAATAAGCATGTAAGAGGATGGGAGAAAACATTTGCAGGTCATATGTCTGGCAAGGTCTTGTCCAGAACATATAAAGAATTCTTACAACTGAACAATGAAAAGACAATCTAGGGTAAAAATAAAGGATTTTAATAGACAGTTCTCAAAGAAGAAAAACAAATGGTCAGTAAGCAAATGAGAAAACGCTTAACCTCATTAGTCATTAGGGACATGCAAATGAAATCACACACACAAAAAAGAAATCACAATGAGATATCACTTCACACCCACTAGGATGACGATTATAATTTTTTAAATGGAAAATGACCAGTTTTGACGAGAATGAGGAGAAATTGGAATGCTTATGTCTGCTTATGGGACCATACAGTGGTGCAGCTGTATAGGTATACATTTACAGCTCCTCAAAAAGTTAAATGCAGAGTTAACTGTATGACCCAGCAATTCTGCTCCTAGGTATATCCCAAGAAAAGAGAAAGCATGTGTTCACCCAAAAGGTGACATGTGAATGTTTTTAGTAGCATTATTCATAATCGCCAAAAGGTGGAAATAACCCAGGTGTCCACAACAGATGGTTGGATAAACAAAATGTGGCCTGTCCACACAATGAAATATTATTGGGCCACAGAAAAGAAGGAAATACTACTACATGGTACAAGATGGATGAGCCTCAAAAACATTAGGCTATGTGAAAGAATCCAGACAAAAGACCCACATGCTGTGTGATCTCCTTGACACGAAATGTGCAGAGTAGGGAATCCCATAGACACAGGAAGTAAATTAGCAGTTTCCAGGGTCTGGGGACAATGGGGTGTGAGTGCTGGAAGGTGCAGGGTTTCTTCTGGGGTGGTGAAATGTTCTGGAATTAGGTAGTATTGATGGTGGCCAAACCTTGTGGATATGATAAAAACCACTCACTTGTAGACTTTGAAATGGTGACTTTTATGGCATATGAATTATATAAATAAAAATATAAGCATTTCATTTCTTAGATACTCATCACCATCTGGTTTCATTCTGTTTTATTTCCAATTACTGTCCTCAACACTGGTTCACGGAGGCCTTCATTGTTCCTTTTTACAGCATTATAATGCTCACTGTACCGCACTTCATTCTGCCTGTCTCCTCTATATGGATACTTAAATGATCTCCAGTATTTTTCGATTATAAGTAATGCCTCAGTGCATACTTGCTACACACATTTACTGCACATAAAGGTTAAGTGATCTTAACCTTGATGCTGAATGATAGTCTAGATGTGTATGAAGTTCTAGGTTGATAGTTTTCTTTCTTTTAACCCCCTGATGCTACTACTCTATTTTCTTCTAGCCACTTTATTTTTCTGATTAGAAATCTGCCAGTTCAAATATTCTTTTGCAAAAAAAAAAAAAAAACAAAAAACAAATATTCTTTTGCAAGTCAGCTTTCTCTATGGTTGCTTTTTAGGATTTTCTCCTCATCTCTGCTGTATGCAGTTTCACTCTGTGCTTTATGTCCTTCTACTTCACAATCACTGTGCTTCTTAAGTCTGAGGAATCATGTCTTATCAGTTCCAAAATTCTTAGCTTTTCCCTTTTTCCAAATATTGCTTTTCTATCTCTGGTTGTCTCTCTTTCTAGAACTTCTAGGTAAATGTATCTCAGACCTCCTCATTTCACCTTTCTTTCTCTTACCCTCACTTTCATAGTTTCTACCTCTTTACCTGTCTTTGCTACATTCTGGGAAACTTCCTTGATCTGTCTTCCATTCAATTATTTTCACGTTAGCTCTGTCTTATCTGGCATTTATCCTTACTTCGAATCTTTTATTCTGATGACTGCATTTTTCACTTGTGGAAGTTCTATTTGCTACTTTCAAAATCTACCTTTTGTTTTTCATATCATTGTATTTTTTGTTAGAATTTCCATTTTTCATTTGTTCTTCATAATTTCGAACTTCCTTATTCTACAGTGTCTCTCAGATTACTCCATTATCTCAAATTCAGGTGTGTGAAGCCTGCTGTTTAATATATTGGCCCTTCCTAATGGTAGCTACGTATCATCCATGGGTGAGCTCATCCTCATTAGTAATCAATTCTTACCTTCATGGATAGTAGATGTGTTGTTATGGAAAGGTTTTGTGTTTCTTTGGGCCACTGTCCCAATGGTTTTATTGATCTGAAACTGGTTTAAATTAATTTTTCAAGTTAAGGAGTCCCACACAACACAGGTGGTACTTCTTTGTCTTTTTGATCTTTGTTATTTTCTGGCACACACTACTTGTCTTTTTCTTTCTATCAAGCTTAACTCTGAATTTTAAATGTCTTTCCTGTATTTCACCTAGATTTTTATGCATTTGTACCAGGAGTAGGGTTCATGATTGCTAAAATCAGAAATCTAAATATATTCTTTTTCTACTGCAGTAGAATGTATATAACACAGACATTTTAACCATTTTAAGTGTATAATTCAGTGGCATTAACTACATTCATATTGTGTGACTGTCACCAGTATCAATTTCCAAAACATTTTCATCACGCCATACAGAAATTCTGCATGTGTTCAGTAATAACTCCCCATTCCCACCTCACCTGCCACCCCTGCTCACCCCTAATCTAACTTCTGCCTCTAGGGATGTACATAGTGTAGATATTTCATATAAGTGAAATCCTACAATATTTGTCCTTTTGTGTCTGGCTTATTTCAGTTAGCATGACATTTTTCCAGTTCATCTACCATGTAGCACATGTCAGAAGTCTGTTCCTTTTATGGCTGAATAATGTTCCATTGTATGAATGGACCAGAACTTGCTTATGCATTCACCTGTCGATAAATATTTGGGTGATTTCCAGGTTTGGGCTCTTGTGAATAGTGCTGCAGTGAACATTCATGGGCAGCTATCTGTCTTAGTCTATTTTCAGGCCCCTGGGGTATATGCCTAGGAGTGGGATGGCTGCATCATATTGTAATTCTATGGTTTTTAAAAATATGTTCTTAAAAAAATAAAATGAGTCATAGAGATATAGCACTCAAACAGCAGAGGTAGTGAGGGTCTTATCTTAACTTGCTTCTATTTTGGATAACATTTAGGACATTCAGGGTTTAGACCAATACTTCTTAGCCCCAGATTGCCCAGTTATTATGTATTGCTCAGCTGTGTGCACCATGTGCATCCAGTGTGATATTAGATGGAACTAAAATAGTTTGAATGTGCGCTTGTGATGTATTACTTATTTTATTATTCCTTCAGGTGGGTGTTTGTTTGTTTAGGGTATGTGGTGATACCTGGATACCATACTCACTCCTTCAATACACTGCTTCCCAGTCTTTCTCACTGCTCTTCTGACTGCTGCTTAGTTTTCCTTAACTTGAAAAGCATTTACTGAGCACCCACAGTATGCTCGGTTCTGTGATAGCAGTACAATAAAACACAGGTCCTAGTCAGTGAGACAGGCAGAGGAAAGATGATGGCACAGGGTGAGGAAGGCTGAGCAGAGCCAAGCACATGCTCGTGGAGCTCTGCTCTTAACCCAGAGGGCACCAGGTGTCTAAAATGCTGGGCTGCAAAAAACAAACATTCATCTAGGCTCCAGCAAGTGACAGGACATTCATTGCATAAGCACACGTGGAGATAAGGAAGGCAGGACTGAAGGGAAGGTTGTTTCATCCAGGTCGAGGAGTACTAGTCTGGTCACCTGACATGAGCCTCGGCAGCATTGGCAGAGCCCTTACAGGCTGCTGGCTAGATGGCAACCCAGGTCCAGTCAGCTGTGACCAGAATGTGTGGGTCATGTGGAAACAGCTTAGTGATTCCCATGCAGCAACCCCATAAAGACTGTGATGGACATCTCAGGATATTCTGATGCTTATTCCAGCCAACACAACCAGCTACTACAGTTCCTTTCTTTAAGTACTCTAGCAGCAGGTCATATCTTATCACATGTAAGCTTCCATTAGATTATTGTCTCTTTCTTCCATATCACTTTTAATACATGTATTGATGTCAAAAGGGAGATCATTCTCTTGTAAGTGAATACATAATAAATGTATTTTACCCATGTCTTCCCAGGTATCTAGAGCAAGTATAAGGGAAAGATAGCATCCTTTGGGGGATCTAGGAGGGAAAGAAACCATTTTTTGGATGCCTTTCAGTGAAGAAGGAATAAGATGCTTTTGAGAGACATGGTTTGAAGTGTCCTCCTTCTGTAAGATGTTCTTTCTACCACTGTAGGTCATTTTGGAGTTCTAGGATGGTCCATCAGGAGCTGAACATGAGACTGTATCTGGATGGTCTTTTTCTGCCCAGCCAGACAGGGGTGGGGAATAGGTTAGGAAGGCAGCCCTTTGGCTGTCCATCTTGGCCCATTTTCCTCTTGGTTGTCCTGAGTTTTCTGGAAGTCACTTTAAAAATAAATATGGAATTTCTTGTCACAGGTAATGGAAGGGCCCAGGGGCAGAAGGTCTTCACACATAGCTAGGCCCACATACTAGATTTCAACAGACCAGGTTTCTTTCCTTGTCAGGCTCATCTGTACTCTAGCTTGGCTCCATTCTCAAGCAGGGTCTTCAGTGGGGACCACATGGCCACCAGTAACTCCAGTCTTACTTCCTGCCTTTGCCACAGGGCACATGCCCCATCTGCTCTGTGAGTGATGCTATCAGCCAGTGTGAGAAACACCCAGTATAGGGTGGGGTGGGCACATCCCAAGGATTATCCCTAATTCTCTTGCTGTGGCCCTTGCTTAGGTTGGCATTGCCACCTTGCAGCGCTAGTCCACCATTCTTACTTTAGTGTGTCCCAGCTCTCCCAAACATGACAGGCTGGTGACACACCTAGAAGGCAGGAGCCATGTGCATGGTCCTCTTGGTGCCCAGTGCATTATCTTCCAGATATCAAGTGTGTATATTTGGATTTGCTCTATATGCACTATGTAATATGAGCTTATATTATGTCTAAGAATAAAGAAATATGCATGTTCTAGATTTAAATATTTTTTTATTTATTTATGATAGTCACACACACACACACACACACAGAGAGAGAGAGAGAGAGAGAGAGAGAGAGAGAGAGAGAGAGGCAGAGACACAAGAAGAGGGAGAAGCAGGCTCCATGCACCGGGAGCCCAACGTGGGATTCGATCCCGGGTCTCCAGGATCGCGCCCTGGGCCAAAAGCAGGTGCCAAACCGCTGTGCCACCCAGGATCCCCTAGATTTAAATATTTTAAAAGTTACCACAGAGAAGTTCAATGATTAAAGAATTTTCTCTTAATTTGAATGATCTATGGCTTTATCTTTTTTGAGTACCTTACTTGCTTAAAGTAATATACTTTAAGACATAAGTCAGCCCCTTTTGAGTAAAAGTTAAATGTAAAACACATCCTTGAAACCATAAATGAGCAGTAGCGATCATTGCACACTTATACCCCCCAGAGAAGTGACTATTTTATATGAGAGGAAGTAGACGCTGAGGGTAAGGTTCATTTAAAATGTATAAAAATAATGAAAGCACTCATGGATTGAAAGACCATCTGAAAGGATTGTTCACTTTTTTGGTGATGCTGACGTGGGAGCATTGTTTTTTGCAGAGAAAACAATGAGACACTGTATGAGTGGCTCCTGCCTCCTGCTGCATCAGCAGACAGTCACATTATTTTTCGGTGGAATGTGCAGTGCTTTGTACCTCTGTTCTCTCTCTAGCGCACAGAACCACAGCAGAGAGAGAATCGGAACATTTCAGAGAGACGAAACAAAACCAGATTATTCTGCTGTGCTGCCGCCTCGCCACAGCACAATCCTCTGTTCAGAATTGCCTCATGTGAGGCACATTTTTAAACTGTAGTATGCCTATAAAGGCTGTCTGTGTGGGAGAACTTGCACGTGTTGCAGAATATCGCCTGAAGAGGCCGGTTTCTTCTGGCCAGGGAATCTGTTTCCTTAGTATTCTGGAAGGTGCCTGAGCTTTCTGAGGTTACTGGAAGTATTAACTGACTAAACCATTCTGTTACATTGGTGCTATGGTCCTGGTCCGAAGCCTTCCCAAGCCTCTAAGGTCTGCGCTTTGCCCCAGCGGGGCTTTTTTGTCCAAGCTTGGAATCTGGGCACATCCCGTTGGAAGGTGTAGAAGTGAGCATTTTATTTCCCTATCGCCCTGCCGTTGTAGCCTGTTGTAAGTAGTCCTCAATGTAACTTTCTGGAGCACAGGTCACCCGAAAGACCAGCCTTTGGCCCTTCTGCCTGAATAGCTGTTGATTCTTCCTCTCAAAGCCATCATGAGCACTTACCCAGAAAAATTGATTATTCAGATCGTTAAATACCCAATTAGTCTGGATAATCGACGTCCTGTTGTATTCCATAAACGTGACACATGCTGTGGGGCACAGTGGGCTTCTTCCTCAGTGGGGACCCCATGGCTCCTCCCTCCTCAGGTTCACATCATGGCTCCCCTGGCTTTCTGCCCTCCTTATGTTGGCTCTGTGGGGCCTTGGCAAGATGTGCCCTTGACCCTGTGCCAGCTCCGTTTTGTGGTGGCTAGAGTGGCCCTGCCAGGGCATTTCTGTGGGGCCTCTCTTTTTTAACTGGGACAGAAATTGAAATGACACGAAAATAAAACGTGGTTCAACCTGAATGTACATGCCCTCACACAGCCACCAAGGCTGCCTGTGGAAGAGCAGGAGTCAAACCCCTGCTTATCTGACACCATGTCTGTACTCCCCATGAGGGAAAACAGCAGCAATAGAACTCAGGTGACCTACTCAAGGTCTTCCAGCTGGTAAGTGGCCCAGGCCAGCCACTTCCTTTACTGGACCATTATTTTGTCCCATTTTCTATAAGGTGTTGGAGGAGAGAGGTCACATGGATATGAGAATGAGTGGGATGCATCTGGAACAGGCTCTGGGCTGGAGGCGCTCATGGGGATCATGTGAACTCCCCCATGATGGTGTCTTACAGGAGTAATCTGGGGCCAAGGTGCACATACAGGGACCCAAGGGATCATCTGGCTATGGAGACATTTGAGATGCATCTTGAAGACTGGGAGGAAGCAGAATTTAGAGGTGGGGGAGAAGATCCCAGGAAAGGAATGGGGGTGGCACGGTGAGCAGGGCAAGTGGCCCGTTTGCTTGGAACAAAGGGCAGGAAGTAAGTGTGCAGGACGAGCAGGTGCCGGAGGAGCTTGGATCCTGTGTCATCCTGGAAGGGTGTGGAGACGGAAGCTCTGTGATGGCAACTGGGTCTGTTCTAGGGAGGTGGGTCTGGTGTGCACAGGGGGCACCAGGGGCTCAGCTTCAGATTGTGTCTCCTCAGACACAGGAAGTGAAGCTGCCCTCCTGTCTTTCAGATTTTGCTTTTGTATGCTAATGCGCACACGGTGAATTCTGAGAAGGAGAGTTCCTATATTTATATGACCACGAAACCTCTTTTTCACAGTAACAGTGCCTAGTATGTCCTCAGTGTGTCTGTGTAGACAAATAAACAAGTGCGACACCAGTATTCCACAAAATATGGTTCAGGGGTGCTGCATTCTGGAGAGGGAAGAACCCTGACGGTGACAGGCTTTGGTCATGACCCAGGAAGAAAGGAGCGCTTGCTGGTGCTGAAAGCCCACTGTGGACACCAGGCCCCCAGCACAGCCCCCAGCAGCCTCTAGGGCGTCCTCGTCTGGCTGTGCCCTCCTCCCGGCAGGCAGGCAGCAGGGGCACAGAGAAGGAGGAGCACCTCTGGGTCTGGGCAATGACAGGGCCGCAGGGAACCCTGGCTGCTTCCCTTACCCACTGGCTTGTTGGAGAGATAGAGGAAGCATGTGCCTCGGCCCTGCACTGGCCGTCCCAGCAGATGAACAATGTAGGCATGCAGGGCCCAAGAAGCCGCAGAGGGAAGAGGCCAAGCCCAAAGCAGGCTGTACCCTCCTAGTTTCTCCAGGTGGCTCTCCCCCATCCCTTCTAAATCCCAAATCTGTGATCCAAAGGGATTGTGTCAGTAAGGATGAGGGCGAGGCCACCCCTCAGGGCATCACCTGGAAGCTCCCTGGTTCAGGGGCAGCTCTGGGCCTCTGGCCTCTTCTGATCTGTCCGTTTCTCTCCCTTCCTCTGACCTTCCTCCTCTGCCTGGGCCCCCACACCCGTCTTTATTTTCCCTGGAATGTATCAATGCTGTGGTAGCGACCCTTCCCTCATCAAAACCCTCAGCTCCCTGAAACCTGCCTGGGTAAGTTCACCTCCAGTTATCTCTTCATCTGTTCTTGCCACCTCTGTGTGTGGTGAAAATAACCTGATTTGGGGCAAGACCAATGCTGGCCTCTACCCATTTCTCTTGGGTTTTCCTTCATGTTTTTCCCTGGCCTTTTTTTCTGTTCACCTCTGATTCTCACAAGATGTGCCATGTGATAATCAGGTGAGCCGGAGAAAACGGGGCCCAGAGGATGACTGGCTTGTCCCAGAGGGCACGTGTGGCAGTGCTAGGGCCGCATCCCAGAGCTTGTCCTGTTGTACCTCACACTCTTCCTTGGCAGTGCCTGCTTTTCCAGAAGCTCCCTGCTTTCATTGCAAAGATAGAAGAGTCCCCTCCAAATGTTGAGGAAAGGTAAGGTACAATTTCAGAAGCCCAGACTGGAGGTAGCTTCACATTTTGCATTTCGCAAAAGCCCATTTGCAGTTTATCCTCATATGTGGCTTAAAGTGTGCGCATTACACAGTTCATTTATGCCTTTATTATAATTAGGTGCAAGTAAGTTGCACTATTACCCTGTTTGCCTTTTCTCTGCTTATCTGCTTATGCTATTTCATCTTATTGGCTTCATGTCAAATCTTTTAAATGGTTATAATATTCCCCTTTCTGAGATCAACAGGCGGGGAGGCACAGACTATGTCAGAAATTCAGGGAAATGAAGAAATGTGCATACATATGTACACACATAGAGAGACTGCACCGAAGTCACAGCGAGGTTGTGCAGAGATGAGATAAAGTGAGGTTAGCCACTTGAGGTGTTTTCCTGCTTCTGGAAGTCAGAAACACTATGTTTGCAGCGGCCACACAGACACAGGCTTCTTGGCTGCAGCGAGGTTCACAGAGGACGGTCAGATGGTGGAGGCAGGTCTTTGAGGCTTGCTCCTGCACATGCGGTGTGCTCTCCCAAGTCTCATTTCACAGTGATGTTTTGCTTGAGGGCAAACTGATGGTGGGAATCTGTGAGAAACACCATGAGGTGGGCTGACAGCTCCAGACCTTTGGGTAATTAAAAGCTAAATCGAATGATGAGAAAACGTCCAGACAATTCAATTGGTTAATTTACTTGCTTTTTGAGAATTTCAATGAGACCCCTGGCGTCATTTGAACTTTTAAAAAGAAGTCATATCAGAAGTCTCCAAAAGTACGTATTTTTGGTGGTCTAAATGCCTGTTAAGACTGACCCATTTTGCATGGGTATTGGTGACAGGCTGCAGGTAGTGAGCCTGAGCCGTGTGCCATGTTGGTCTGGTTTGTGAGGCACGTGTCTCTTGGAAATCTCAGAGTCACTGATTACTCACCGTTACAGACCCTGTGCTTATGAGGCCCCTGGAGCCTCAGGGGTCAAGGATATTTTTCAAATAACAGAATGAACCATCAGTCAGTGGCAGGCATTGGGATGAGTCTCGTTTCTCCCCCACTCTCACCATCAGTTTGGCCATGAGGGAAGGACCCAGATGGAGCAGGGAGTCCTTGTCCTGGGGTGCACGGAAAGCACATATTCTATCCAAGCACTCTCTCCCTGCAGCCAACTCCAAGTTATGGAAATCGATAAACTGCCCTCAGGAGCTTAGTGTTGAGCCACATTGCAACTCCTTAGTCCTCACACTCTGTATGCACCTTCTACCTGGAGCACTCCATTAAAAACCCTGACTTGGCCAGGTGTATTTGAGATAACTATTCATTAGATATTTAGATATTTTACTTTTTTTCTTTATTTTGCAATCTACTGTTTGTTCATATATTTATCCCATACTGTCTCTGCTAAATGAGAGGAGATCTGGACTCTCAGAAGTCTATCCTGTTACTTTTTAATGTTCTGGTAGAAATAGGGATTATTTGTACTCCTGTTGCCCTAGACTTTAAAGACAATTGAAAGTTGACTGCTTATATGTGTTATACACAGATCTGTCATTTTAAGCAATTCCAAGGTAAGGTTCAACATGGCCTCAAATAATCACTTAGAGACTGGCTGGGGTTATTCATATTTTCCTGTATTACACACTTTGCCTCTGTGGGTATGTGTGCATGTGCATGCATACACACATGCATTGTATTTCTAGGGAAAATGCCAAATAGCAATTTTTTACTGATTTATTAGGTATTAGAGAAATTTAACAACATTCCTCCCAAATTCTGTACACTTTGTATTGTCTTTCATGTGATGAAAGAGGAAAAGTTATAGATAATAGATAAGTAGACACAGACAGACAGACAGACATTGGAAATTAGCCTCTCCAGCAATTCCTGACTTAGGCATAGACATACACTTGCCCTACCAAGTTTCTCCCCAGTCTCCTCAGGCTTGATGCCTGATGGCATATCTCCATTTCAGTGACTTTCCTGGGCCCAAAGGCTCACAGGCCTAAGGCAGCTGTCCATCTGAAGACACTACCATCATCCCTTAACAAACCAAATACAACATAATCAATTGGTTTTTATCAAATGACTCCTGAAGAAGAATAGAAAGATTCAGTCTGTGGCATGGACTACACGCATACAACATTATTTTCAGGCTTATCATTTTGAATCTAATTTGGCACTGCATGAAAATCAAACAGTTGATAGCATTGTCTCAAATTCCTATCCATTGTCTCGTGCACAAGTGTCTCTATTTCAAGTCACTGTTTATCATGCATTCAGCTAATGTTTATTGAGCCTCTGCTTTCTGTGAGGACCTGTGCATGCTGCAGGGCAAGTGCAGCGTGGGGTGTCCAGGTGTGAGGGTCTCTGCCCCACAGGAGATGGAAAGTGTCCTTGCAGCCAGCATGTAAGGAGCATGTAACAGGCTTCCCGCAGTGAGGTCTAGGGATGCTCTGGGTGCCCAGAGGAGAAAGCTACCCCATGTTCAGGGGCATGACGGGAGTTAGCATATGAACAGGACCCTGCAGGGTAGGTAGAGGTGGTATGAAGGACATCATGGCTCCTGTTGGAAAGCTGCCAAGCTCCTTACCCAGGCTTAGAGGAACTCCTACTTTAAAATTAAAAATGTGAGTCATGCTTTTTATTTCCGGAGGTCTGAGGAGAGAGAGAGACTAAGACATCTAAGAGACTTTCAAAGTTACCTTCCCACTTGTACACACACACACACACACACACACACACCCCTCTTCCTGCACTCAGGGTTCATGGTCGCCACAGGAAGATGAGTAGAGTTAGGGCCCATGGATTCTGATCAAACCCCCAATAAAGCTGAAATGGCCTCTGTTGCAATTCTAGTTCTCTATTTCAGGGCCTGAGGAAGTTCATTTCACAGGCCTTGCGTGGAAGTTGTGGTTTTGTAGACACTACCTGGTCAGCAGAGGCAGGGCAGCAGCATTTCCTCTGCTGGGTCTTCCATTTGCTGGTGCAGGTGCTGCCTTCCTGCCTCAAACTCAGGGCAGGTTGGGGTCCCGGGAGCAGTGAGGGCCCCTACATCCTCCATCTCCATACAGTGGCATCATGGGATCAACTGTGTGTCACTCCAGTTGGCCTCCGGGAATGACGTCAGATGAGCTGCTCTATGGAAAGCCTTCCTTCTTCATCTGGCCTGATTCATCTGCTCACTTTTCCACATACATGCCTCTCACACTGCCTTTTTCCCAGGGACACAGCCACGTCACTGACAGTGTTATATTTCACTTCTTTTCAGATTGATCTGTGGGCATAGAATTATCCTTCTGTCCATTATTATTACAACTTTCAATGCAATCCTCATTAGCCCACTAACTCATGACTATTACTATCATTGCTAATACAATGACTATTAACTAAATATGAATAATTCATGCTATCACTAATATAATTACTGTTATTAACTATACTTCCTCTCACATAATCTGTCTTTGCTGCCTCATCACCCTCTACTTCTCTTCACCTTCTCCCTGCCTGTGTTCCCTGCAGATCCCAGGAGCCAGGCTTCTCCCCCGCCCAGAGTGAAAGTGTGCTGGTGACCAGCCGGCACTTGGTTTGTCTGCAGAGCAAGGCAAGATGTAGGGTGAATTTCTGGCTTTGTGACTCCTGTGGGCACACCAGCACTACCAGCATTGCTCTTGTCTTAAAGTCAGACTCTGTCTTTGCTGAGGCCGTGGGGCCTCTCTGATGTTGCAGATCAGGAGGCCGAGAGGCCATGTGCCCCGCCTGCCCCTCCTCCAGTGATGGCAGATGGCAGTTGAAGGGTAACAGTGGAGGTGTCAGCGGGACCAGAGTTATTCCCTCACTCCTGGTAAACTGAAAGAGTTGGAGAGAGAATCAATAATATCAGAGCATTGACAAAAATATCACCATGTGTTTTATGCTCCATAGATTCTATTTCTAACAGTATCAGCATCTCAATCATTTAAAAAGTCTGATTTATCAACTGTCTGTACACTGCTGTGGTGGGCCCAGTGGGGCAGTTAATGGTTATTAGCTTGCAGGGACCTAGAGTCTCCTTGGGGACCATCAGGTGTAATTGGTTAGGACCTGCTACATGTCAGGCTGCACAAGACCTCACATGTCAGATAGACTTGCACCCCAGACAGGTTGCAGTCCTCCAAGGGAAGGAGAGCAAAACCACAATTAGAGACGTGGTCAGTGCTATGACACTAGTATAAGCACAGGAGCTCTTGGGTCACAGAGGAGGGGCACCTCATTAGCCCAAAGGAAGTGCCAGATCTGGGCAGGCTTTACAGAGGAGACAACAATTAGCTGGCCTTTCTGGATTCAGGGTCCAGCAGGGAGAGCTTGGTGAAAGGACAGTGAAGCCAGAGAGAACCCTGTGCAGACAGGCAACAACATCCCAGGAATGGTGATGATCCCCTGCAGCAGCTGGGAGAGGGTCTGGGATCAGGAGGGAAAGATAGTGCTGTGTGTGTGTACTGAGACTTCAGGACTTTATTCTGCAGGTCACAGTAGTTCAAGAGGGAAGGATTTTAAAACTAGGAGTGTTTAAGGAAGATCATTCTGGCTATAGCATGTGGGCCAACTTGAAGGCAGGCTTTTGAATATGTGGATGCAAGGTCATAGGACTTGAGCCAAGACAGCAGCAGTGAGGGTGAAGGGAGGAATACACTTGTAAGATTGGGGCAGATTGTAGAATCTGTACATATTAGTATATGGGGCTAGAGAGAGGGCAGTGTCTTCCATGACTTTCATGTTTCCAGCCTGAGTGGCTGCTCAGGTGATGTTCCCAGGGGTCATCACAGGAGCAGGTTCAGGGGGCAGGGAGGAGGCAGGATAGGAAGAACAAGACTGTGGATTCAGCTTTAATACTCTAGGTTTTAGAACCAAGATGGAAATTTCCAGAAAGCCAGTTGGCACCTAAGCTACCAGGCTGGGGCTGGAGACAGAGATTTAGGGGTCATTACTTTAGGGTGGTTTTGATGACCCCAGAGAAGATAGCCCAAGAAGAGGGTGGTGGGAGGATGTGTGAAGGACAAGCCAATACTGAATAGTGAAGAAAGAGGACAGATACTGGTGGGAAGCAGTAGGTGGCAAGTGTCCAACAGCTACAGCACAAAGCAGGGGCTATGGAGCTATGGCATGAAGAGGGAGGAAAGACCCTTGCTGAGGTAAGGAAGGCTTCGAGGTGGCTTCGGCACCCTTGTGGCAGTCCCAGGAACTGCAGGCACAGGTACGCAAGCACCATCCCTGTCTTCAGGTGAAGGCAGCAGAGACTTAGAAATTTTAGCTCAACTCTCTGCTTCCTGTTGCTGAGATATAAGTAAGAGGCTATTGGAACAGAAAGTTTTCTTTGTTTCTTTATTATTAGAAGAGTAATAAATGTTAATTGTGGAAAAATGAGAAAAGCAGAGAAAAGATAACCATAACTTGGAACTCTGTAGCCCAGACTCATGACAGTTAACATTTACCAGTTTCATGCAAATAGAAAACAAACATTTTTAGCAAAACAGAATTATATCATAGATACTATTTTGTAAGACTTATTACTTAATATTTCATTATTTATACAATGTTGACTACAGTATTGTTTTAAATAGCTGCCTGATTTGCTTTCTTAAGCAAACTTATCATAATTTATCAACTAGCTCTCAACCATTGGACATTTAGATTGTCTCCAGATTTTCACCGTTAGAGACAGAATGGTGAATATCTTTTAGCTCCATCTGTGTGAACATCAAAATTATCTCTTTACAATAAATTCCTAGAAGTGGAGCTGTTATGTTGAAGGATGTTGTAGTCAATCTTTTGAGTTACAAGAAATAGACACCCATACAGACTTGCTAGCTCCAGTATAAAAATGAAGGCAGGGGGCTTATGTGAACAAAAGGAAATGAAGCGGGGGTTCTCATGGAACTTGAGAGCAAGATACCCCCAGGTTGAGAAGGCAGAAATACAAACTCCCTGAACCCAGAGCACTTTTCCAGCACTTTCTTGGCTACTCAGGAGTCATGTGACCTCACACCTGTACTCTCTGCTCCCTCCTCTTCTTCACAAGCCTCTTATGCTTACTTCTTTTGCCACCAGACTCAACTTTATATCATAACCACACATCTTTGGTGGTTGATAGTTGTGTCTTTTAGTTAGAGTGATGAACAGATTCTTATAGTCATGAGTTCTGGCCAGGTAACTTTGGGCAGCCCCCAGACCTGGGGGTTGAGAGAAGGGTTTTGGTCAGTTGTGGAATAGTGAGAGATGACTGTGGGTGTCTCCTCCCAGGCTCCTCCAAAATCCACACTTCGTGACATCACATTTGCAGCTTAAGATCTGCCATGGTGGGAGTGCTTGCACCTTGGAAATCAGCAAATACTGTGGATCAGGGCTGGTTTTTCCCTGTTTATCAGGAACCCACTGGGTGTCCCATGGAACAGTCAGACTGCTTTAGAAAAAGGTATGACCAGTGTCTGGCACCTTTAGAATGTTTTTGATGGGGCGCTTGGGTGGAATAGTTGGCTAAGCATCTGATGCTTGGTTTTGGCTCAGGTCCTGATCTCAGGGCCATGAGATCTAGCCCTGAGTCTGGCTCTGTACTCAGCACAGAATCTGCTTAGACTCTATCTCCCTCGCTCCCCCACCTAAAATAAATTAAATGTAAATTTTTAAAAAAGGATAAAAGGTTGTTTTTGACAATTTAATTCCACTAAATGCTGTAGATGTTACTTTATTCTAGCATTTCATACTGTAGAGAAGAAATTGAAGGGTTTTGTTTTCTTCTGGCTGATACCATGTTTTTTCTATCTGGACTCTTTGTAAGTTTTATTTATTTGTACTGAAGCTCAGACACTTTGCTGGCATATGACTATAGTGGCTCTCTCTTTCTTGGTACCCAGTAAGCCCTTTTTATTTGAAGATGCAAATCTTTGTTCACGTCAGGGAATGTTTCTGCATTGTTAATTTGATGGATGTGTTTCTCTCACAGACTCTATTTTCACCTTCTGGAATTCCTATTGTGCTCACACTGGATCTGTTGGATCAGTCTTCCATTTTGCTCATCTTGTCATCATAGCTCATTTAATCTGCTTTCTGTAAATTCTAGGAAAAACTCTCAATTCCAGCCAAATTCACTGATCTGATTTTATGCACTATCCAGTCTGTTCTTTGGGACTTCTGTTGCATTTTTAATTTTGGCAATTTGTATTCTCATCAAAAAAACATCTTTCCTGATCTAAGATCTTTCTGTTTTCATATTTATAGGATGTTACCAACCTCTCTCAATGGAGCTTTTACTCAATTCAGATTTTCTCATTCATCTGAATCAATTTGATTTGGAAATTTCCTGAAGTGTTCTTTTTTTATAAGGAGATACCTCTTCATAGTCTTCAAATTAATCGATCTCTTTCTTATGGACTTTTTCCATTACACGCTTTATTATTAAGATTATTTAGCTTTTATTTTGCCACAATAATGAACATGTAGATAGTTGTGAGGTATCTATAGTTCACCCTAATGGGATGAAGATGGTCTTATTTCAAGGCTAATAGAATTCTTTCCCTCTTTAGTTTTAACAATCCAGAGATTGCTAGGGCCCTACTCTTCTCTCATCTGTGCTCACTGTGCTCAGGAAATTCTCAAAGTGGGGTACCCAGGCCAGGAGGATCATGTTAGAAGTGCGGATTCTCAGACCTCACCCCAAATTTACTGGTACAGAAATTCTGAGGGCAAGGCCTGGAAATCTGTGCCTTCACAAGCCCTCTGGGGATGTGATGGCCTTCAGGGATGGGGAGCTGCTCACCTGCTGTCACCGGATTTCTGTACAGAGGGAGTTCACACCAAGTGTGAGTTTATGTTTAGCTCCTCATACCAACCCCAGTGCACTGTCCTGAGGAGGTCACAGATGGGCCCCCCAGCCCCACAGACTGCTCTGACTTGCTCCCTGGTGCTCTGACCTGAGTGACATTCCTTTGGTTGTCCAGCAGGAGCTGGGGCCATCCTTTTGACTTTCCTTCTACAGGTGGGGAGTTTCAGATCAGAGTGGCTCTGCCTCAGACAGGTCACATTTAGGCCCTCTTGCAAAAATTCTTTTGTGCACAGTGGTTATCTTGATTCTCAGTATTAATACATTTATTTCCTTTTTTTTTTGATCCTCCAGACATTTCTGTAGGGATTTAAGAAGTGCAAAAATAGGTAAGTTCAAATGTCCTAGGGACAGAAGTTTGGGAGTTTTTTTGTAATGACAGTGTTTAGGATGCTCTGAGGACTGTAACCTCAGAGACTTACAGGGCCGTGGGAAGCTGTGATCTTGAGGTGGGAGGTGAGGACGGCCTGGGGCAGTGAGTCTTGTGGGGACGGGGAGAAGCCAGGTCCCCACAAGTGTCTGAGGGCAGGGCTCAGCCTGATTACCAGTGGGATGAGAGGAGTGTGAGAGAGGCCAGAGGCCAGGAGGACTATGTTTTCTGCTTTGGCCCCTGGATGATTTCTGGGAAAAGAGGCAAACAGGACTTGGCTTCAGCAGAATGGTGGCTCTGGATGTGGGAATGGGAGGAGGAGACCACTCCTGACCTGGGGTGACATAGCTGAGTCATCAGGATGAGCAGATGCATGTCGTGCGGCTAAGTACAGCCTCACCTGCTCAGGCGCATCACCAGTGGTCCTGGTTATGAGGTTTGTGTACTGAAGTACACAAACCAGATGAAGAGCCGTTGCACCCACGATTCCTTTTAGGCCTCTTCTGGTGTGTTGCAATGAAAATAGTGTTGAGGATGTTCTCCAGGTTCCTGGGAGACACAAGGAGAAACCGCAATGCCCTCAGGCTCACAGCCCCTCTGCTGTGTTCATGTTTGAAGTTTTCCCTCAAGCCATCCCTCGGAGTTTGGCATGTTAATTTTCAAGTTTATCAAGTGGCTCCGATGTTAATAATGACTTTCTTCACCCGTTCCCCTCCTCCTGTCTGTTGTAATTCTTCCCACTCAAAGTCTTTGTTTTCCTGTTCCTGTGTGTGTGTGATGGGGGTGAAGGAGCAGCCTTCACAGGAGGTATCCCTCTCGCCTGGTCCTTCGGCTCTTGGATCCTCAGTCTTGATTATGGCCATGGTAATTTTCACCTGGCTGTGATGTGGGGATGTCAGCTAGAGTCTCAAGTGCTCCATGACCTGCTACATCCAGCCTCTTAATTTGACTGTTGACAATTTTTTCCACTTACTTTCCCTCTTTCTCTGTGTCCAGTTGTGGCTTAAAGATATGTCTGCTTGCACTGAGCATATAATAAAGGAAATGGGACAGCCCGCTCTCTGAGGAGCCAGTGAGGCTGAGTCCAGGTGCCCTCAGGCTTCACCACTGCCTGGTTTAGAATCAAAGCCTGGCGCCCTCTTGCCAGGGAAGGGTCAGAACGCTGAAGCTGGCAGAAATGTGGACCACATTATCTGCAAAGAGCTCTCGACAGCTTGGGAATGTTGCACCCTCTGTGAACACAACTGGCGTGGAAAACAAGGAAAAGCAATGAGGAGAAACTGAGAGATAGCCCTCGCTCTGAGCTTGCTTACAGGACGAAGTATGCTCATGTTTCCAGATGGAAGCTGTAGTCACTGATGCACACACAACCTGTTCTAATGCTCAGGTTGTAATTGACAAGAGTGATGGTGTGTCCATCATCAGGAGAGATGAGCACTATGATCTCTAGTCACTAAAGTAAACAATTTTAATTCAGAAATAGAACGGAGGTGAAGGAACACAAGGAGATGCTTCCATGGATGCCTCATGTTTCACTGGCCAGTCTGCCATCCTGTAGGACTCTCAGCAGGCCCGCCGGGGCTTCCTGGCAGTGGGCAGGATGCTCTGGGACACATCCTTTACTTTCTCTGCAGCTGAGGAAGTGCTAAAGGAAAGTGTCATAGGATTTGTATCCTATGGGGAATAGGATAAAAAAATCCCTTTTCCTAGGGGGGAAAGCTGATGTGAATAACTGCTGTGGGCAAGCTCTGGAGATATGCTCTATGATCTGCTAGGAAAACACCCAAAGTTTTCCCTAAAAGTGGAAAAGAAATTCCAGTTAATCTCCTACAGGCTGGCCATTGCTCTTCTCTTCTCTCATTGCCCATTGATGAGATGAAAATTGTCTTTTAGGAACTGTGGGGTTATCTTTATTTTTAAAGATTTTATTTATTTATTTATTTGAGAGGGAGAAGAGAACATGAGCAGGGGGGAGAGGAAGAGGGAGGAGAGGGAGAAGCAGACTCCTTGCTGAGCAGGGAGCTGGATGTGAGACTCAATCCCAAAGGAAGACACTTAACCAACTGAGTCATTTAGGCACCCCAGGAGCTGTGGTTTTAACAACGCTGTGTATTTCCACAAGTGAATGTTTACAATAGTAAGTCCTACAAACTCTTTGCCCCTTTCGTGTCCTCAAATCAAGGGGAACTCCTGAGTGTGTGACCATGTGGGCCCAGAGCCTGGGAGGAGTCTTTGCCACCACTCTCGGGGGAGGGGTCAGTGCCACCGGCTCACAGGAATAAGCCCCACCTCAAATACATACACTGGAGGCTCCGGGGCCAGGAGTCTGGGTGGAAAGGATAGTGGCCGTGGTGCTGAGCAGACCTGTCCATGGTCCTCACCAGGAGAGGGCTGCCTCATCCAAATTCCCATTGCTGGGAGATTAAGCCTTCGGTGTGAGCAGCGAAAATGACCTCAAGGTGTAGACAGCCTGGTGCAGAGCAGGTGCCCACAAATATGGGTTCATCATTGTCTTCTGTTCCCACCGTTCTCTGGGGTTGGTTGCAGAGAAATGTCATGAGATGGTCTTGAGTACAGATTCACCGCTCATACCCAGGCTGTCCCTACAGGGCTTTCTAAGAGGCGGTAAAGCTGGTGGTTACACACACAGGCTCTGAGTCGTGTGGATCTCGGTTCATGTTCTAGCTCAACGACTCAGTCACTAGAAGACGTGGGCCAAATTGTTCGACTTTCTATATATCAGTTTCTTTATGTGTAAAACAGGAACAATAATTCCTAGTGTTTGTCAGAGAGAATAGGCAAAAGCCAGATTTCCAGCAGGACTCCTGGGAACCTAAATGCAAAGGAAAGCCGGCCCAGATCTCCTGGTCACCCTTAGGTCCTCTCAGGATACCCAGTACTGGGTTTTGGGCCACAGATGAATTCCTGATCCACCTACAGTGGCTTTCCATTGGCTCATGTTTTTCATGATGGGCTGCTAGGGGCTGACATTCTTTCTCCCTTAGATTTTACAGCGTGATCTGGGGTGTCTTATTGAACCAGGTCTGCCCTTACATTACATATATGTAAAGGTTATTAACATGTTGGTATTTAAGAACCCTTTTAAAAATATATGACATTTCAAAGCAATCACTTGACTTTATTAAGAGAATCTGTTTTCATTCAGTAAATGTTCTTTAGTTAACATCCTGTTTTTACTCAGATATTTCAGGGCATTCAGTTTGTGAGTACCTACTGTGTGCCAGTTGTGTGTTATAATCATCTTGCATATGTTCTTTTCTTTAATCCACAGACGGCATAACCTACTTCTCCCACAGTGAACAGAAGCTTAGGGGCGGGTAAACAGAGAGCTGGTGAGTCAAAATGTGAGAACTCTGACTGCCGGGCCTTGGGACTCCACCCACCCTGCCCTGGCACCATCACCAAACAGGGCCCATGGCATGCCATGGCCGTAAAGCACAGTCAGGCCCTGGCTGCTATTGGAGAGGACTCGTTTGCCACAGCCCCTACTCGTCGTCACTCCAGCTTGTTTGTCTGAACTTTCCCTAGGCCCCTTCAGAGAGTTCAGTAAAAACAATATCCTCTAATTTCATAAACAGATTGGATTTTGAGGCATATTTCTTTGTGAGAATCTTACTCATTGAATGTCTTTAGAGTGGAAATTGTGGTCACACCTGAGGTTCTTATGTAAGTTAACAAATGATTATTCTTCTCGCAAAACTACAGGAGTGACCCATACAAATGAACACATTCTTTGTTTTCTCCTGATTGCTGACAGCAGCCGCTGTGAGTTCCGAGTAGAAGAGTATTTAGTGACAAAAGCCAGGCGGGTGTTGCAGCAGGGGGAAATATTAGGAAATTGATGAATTATCTTTCCATTTGCACCTTCAGAAATAGGTTAATTGTTTCGGTGACTGGCTCCATCTTGATTAGGAAGCATTAGTAGCAATTAATGATATAACTTCAAAAAAGGTATAGGAAAATTAACAGAATTTTCAGTTCACATAAATTGTAGTCATTATCTGCTGTATCCAGAACCATCAGGACTGCCAAGCCAACTGATTAAAGTCCAAGTAGATTTTTTTGGTCTGAATTCTCTGGATAATTGAACAAATCTTTTTGTTATGCTTTCAGTATATAATTCCCTATAGTGAGCTAATAATAATATTTAGTTTAAAATGCCTCAATTCTATGACATAATTAAACACCTTTCACAAGTTACCTTTATTAATATATGCACATTTTACCTACATGGACAAATATTTGATTATGGTGATGAATCTTTTTAAATAAAAAGGCAGCTACCAGAGTGTGGCCTAGCACAGTTCAGGTCAAGAGACACGAAATTCTAAGATTGATTTTATGTAGCCTTCATTTCAAGCAAATGAGAAGCAGCGTCCCTCAAGGACAGGCCAGCAGGAACAGCAATGTGAGTGCTGTTGAGCAGGGGTACTGAAGAATCATGGAGAATATGGCTGGGTTATTGGAGTGGGGATGGATATAGGGGAAGTCCAGTGAGTCCGTCAGAATAAACAGCCCTGAAGATCTCAGTGGCTTAGACAAGAAAGTTTCTTTTCACTCATATTACTTACATACTGCAGGTCTTATAGGGGACCCAGGTCTGCTCATGGTAAGTAAGGTGCTCAGATCCGGACTGTCACACATGCCACTGTTCCATGATGCAGCCATGTCTACAGGAGGCTTTAGGCTCTCACACAGTGCACAGAGGTCTCACATTCCATGAATGTGTCTGCATGGAAATGCCACAGGTCTTGTCCACTCGTAAACATGGGCAAAACCTGTCACATCGCCACGTCCCCTATGAGTGCTCGTCACTCATAGGGGATGAGGGAGTATGATCTTCCCCTCAAGCCAGGAGGGAGAAAATAACTCAGAACTGTGGCAAGCATCATCAGAGTGATGTCTCCCACTCCAGCTAAGGGTGAATCTTGAGTTGGCTGGCGTTGGGGCAGTTGTCAGGGTCTGAGTATGAGGAGCTAGTGTTCCAGGAAGATCAGCCTGAGTTCCGCTCAGAAATGACTGCTCCGGCTGCAGAGTTCCTCATTCTCTTTTCTGTGGGTTTTTACCTCTGCTCCTCAGGCATGGCTGCACCTTGGACCTTTTCATTAGAGTCAGGATGGGGTAGCAGTGAAGAGCACAGATTCTAGCCAGAAAGCCCTAGGTTCATATCCCAGCTCTGCCCTGTGATGTTGGGTGGGTAACCTACCTTGGGAGTCTTTGTTTTCTGTCAAAATGGTAACAATAAAAAATATACATAATGGTAAGTGTAATGTGATTGGTACAGTGTCTGGCCCATACCAAGCAGTAAATAAATGTTTGCTATAATTCTTATAATCCCTGAAAATGTTCCACTGATGGGATCTGTAATTGTTCAGTTTCCTTCCTGTCTACCTTCCCTAACCCTTGCCCTCTTTGCCTAGTTGAAACCTAACTTGTGTTTGCTCACGCAATCCAGTAGTCTCTTCTTGCACACCATGGCATCCACGTTTTAATTATTTCCTTGTGCACATAAGTCCTCTCTTGGCCTTCCAGAATGCCCACCTTGTCAAGACTCTGCCTGTCTTCTACCTGCTTCCTTTCCTGCTGGGCTGAAGTTCCACAGACGGGTGTTGTCTAGACTCTCTGGGCACATCAATGCTGCACAGAAATCCTTGGGCTCATCTCAGGTTCCTCCTGCCTCTCCCCAGTGCTTATCTCAGGCCTTGCCTCCTTCCACACCCATCAGGACTGCTTCCTAATAAGTCACATTCATGAGAACATAGTGTTTTCATGTGTTTTCTTTGACCTAATTGGTGAACAGGTGACTATAATCCCACTTGAAGAATAATATCTCTGAGTGCAGAATTTCTCAAATGGAATAAGCATGTACATCATCTAGTAAGCTTGTTAACAATTAGGTCTTGATTCAGTAGGTCTGGAGTAGGGCCCAAAACTCTGCCCCTCTAACCAGTTCCCAGAGGAGGTCTGTACTCTAGTCCCAGCTCCACTTTGAGGAGCAAGGAGTTGGTTGCCTTGTATTGAGTGCATTGAGTACTTGGCCATGTGCCAAATAGCTAAAACTTTCCCTTCGATGACGTGGGTGCTCTGCTACCAGAGCGTGGCCAGCAGCACACACTTCACTTGGGAGCTGATTAGAAGTAGAATCTGATTTAGAAACTCCATGTGCACAGGGTATGTAAGTGGCCCCACACGTTCATTTGAAGGGTTGAGAAGTGCTGACTTAGAAGACATAAATAAAAAGATCTTCAGAGTATTTGTAAAACCGTATGTGGTTTTCTGTGCTCTGAAAACTGAAAATACTGATGTCAGATTAAGCTAATTAGTGAGTGGGTTGAAATTAATTAACCAGAAAAGACCCTCTGAGGAAAACACATTTTGGGCCAGGTTTGGGAAAAAAAATATATATTTATAAATGTATTTAAGACTGGTTACTTTTATCATTATTTAGGAGCATCTTCGTCTATAGACAAAGATTTTTCCATTATTTAGAAAAATCTGGTTGTAAAAGAATAATGATTTCCTCACCTGGATTACTGAATTATTTTTATTTTGTTATTTATTTTTATTTTTTTATTTTTCTTTATGTAAAAACAAATATGCATGTGTAGTCTTAGTTCTGCCCCCTTTCCTACCCCAAAAGCAACACATTGTACATACTTTGCAGTACTTTGCTTTTTTCACTTATCCATGTATCTTAGAGACATCTGTGTCAGCCTGTGAAGAGCTTTCTCAGCATATTTTCAGCTGCCCAGCATCCAGTAGGGTGGATGCACCACATTCACATTTTGCTTTTCAAATGACATTTAAAAGTCTTTTACACAACAATAACCAACACTTACACGTGAGAGGTCATTGCCCCAGAAAATAATTAATAAGCTTGTATTAAATTTCTGTGCCTTTTCTAAAAACTGACTCCTTCAAGGAACCACCACAAGCTCCAACTGAGGTTATTTTAGGCTATCATGCCTTTCCCAGACAGTACTTAAATTTCAAAATAAAGAAATACTTATTTCTTTGAGACACTTTGCAAAGACTCAACCAAAAGCAGGTCTCTCTTTCTGGAGAATAGTTCTGGAGAGAATTCTTGACTTCTATTCCAGGTTCCTCTGTCTCCCTCAGTGAGTTTCCCCAAGCATCCTGAGGCTTAGTGACCCCATGCTGGTTACCCAGAGAGCGCCGTCCTTCCTTCAACCCCTTTCCCTGTTTCCCCAGGTACAGGCTTATCGGGCATTTTACTGCTTATTGATGAGTTGTCTCATGGATTGAACAGAAACTAAGTCAAATTTTTAAATAAATAAATGGCATCCTCTTATTGGAAGCTTTGCGAGAGGTTTGGTGGAAATGCCTGTTGTTTAATGATTTGTCATAATTGCCTTTGGATTTCCTATAAATTCCCTATAAATCTTTTGTTCATGCCGCCTTACAGAAAGCCAAACACCCACGCTACTTTAAAACTGCAGAAGGCTGCTAAGTATGTGAAATGCGCTCTTACTGTTCGTTTGTTTGAGCTGATAGTTTGCCCAGTCCAGAATTGCCGAGTAATCATCGACCTTCCACATTTTAAATAGGCCCACACTGACCAGCTTCTTTCTTAATATATTTGAACAATTGCATAAATGGGATTAGGACTTTATTTTTTATTCACCTGCCTTCCTGTTTATGTGAACAGACTTCTTATGTTTCCACCAACAATACACTCCCCTCTCAATAACACTTGTGATAATGTATTTGTAAGCGTGTATCTTAAGAGGGATCTTAGCTGTGTTTTTGTACACTTAATTCTTTATATACACAGCTTCTGCTTTATATATTCTCTGTCATCAACCTTAGATTTATTGTTGGTGTTGATTTTAGATCAAAATATAAATGAGATTGTGTTGACATTTTAAAAAACTTGCTTCATAGCAGATTTAGTAGAGAACCAGTTGGTTTAAATAGATAACCTTGGGTCATATCAGAAAATGTCTTGTTCTAGCTGAGTATTCTATTCTTGCACTGTGGGACTGACTTTATTCATTTAATGGAAGCTAGGGCAGACAGGAAAAGAAATATTTTCTTCTCTTAAGATTTCCTGATTTGTTTGTACCTGTGTTGTGACACCCAAGGGTAATTCTGATATAGCAACTTCCAACAAAAAGAAAAGAGATGGGAAGCAGAAGGGGAACTACCTCTACAGTTATGATTTCTCATTCTTCACTCTCAAAGCATCTGTGTGCTCTGCTTCATTCCGTGGCTTTGTTTGCTGTCTCCTCATCAAGGACAATGACCCACCTAATTCCCAGAGAGAGAGAGGGAGGAGTGCCCACGATGAATGTGGGAGAGAGAGAGAGAGCCAAGAGCCGTATTTCTGTCCTACCTTGTGCTCAGACTAGATGTAGCACTGTTCTGCAGCCAAATGCTGATCCCAATTATTTATTCAGCTTGGGGTCAGGGCTCTCCACTCAGGATGCTACATGACCAAAGAGGCCATGCCCAGGACTTGCCCTGGTGCATTGGGACTGGTCAGTGCTGCCATGTTGGTGAAGGGTACAACCCTTGCTAGGCCCACCTAGGGATGAGGTAAGGTGGAGTCCCCACTCCTTCATCCTAATGTCAGAAAACAGAAGGTTGTTCCATTCCTGAACTTATTGTGGAATGCATATGACCAAAGGACTTGGTTGTCTCTCAAGTTGTTTACTTACTCTTTATTGTTTGGGAACATTTACATTTCACAGTTGCTTTGAGATAGTTAGGATAGAAAATCCGGCAAGATTTTCTGTTTCAGAGTTTGCCCTCCTCCAGGATGAACTAAATAAGAAATTGATGACCTAGAAACACGGCAGAGGAAATGTTCATCAATATATTTGTGTTTAAGGTGGGGATACATAAGAAAATGCAGAGATTGATAAAATCTTTCTTCAGTTCTGTGTATAACCACCTTTGAGAATTTTAGTTTCGTGAAAACACTAAATGTGTTAATGAGAGGTTTATCTGACTTTGGATTTCTAATTTAAGAGGCTCTGGTTTTATTAAGATATCAGCCTGATATGGAAAAATTAAGAGGGTCATCTGTTGGCCCATGGGCAGTGCTCCTGGTAAGAACCAGAGCCTCGAGAAACCTGTTTCACCCAGTATTGGCCCTCAGCTCTGTGTATTTTCACATGGCTGGGGAAGGATATAAAATACAAAGCTTTCTATTTTATATTGCTCCAATCAGGCAAAGTCTTCAAAACCTAACAGCCCTGGGACTATTCGCCAGCAGCATGGCTTCTCAAGCAGGCTTCTTTACAATAGACTATGAATTTACCTTGAGCTTCGATTGCCATAATTTCTAGTCCATGAGTTGAACAGTAGTATCTGTAGCAAGGGAAAATAACTTCAATTTAGTCTGGTTTTCTAAAGATCCTTATTGTATTTTAAGGAGGGCACAGTTATGATTTTCGAGATCTATTCTGCTGAACAGACTGTGACCCTTTTCTCTCTTATTTATCTCCTTTTTAGTTTTTTCTTGCTCTCATGTGCTCAAAAGCATTTGTTAAGTTAATTTTCTGTTTTCTCCAGGGACTCAGGATTGAATTTCTTTGTTCTTGGTTTTATCTATTAAAGACACTTTTCTAGTTCCAGATTCTGTTTGTGAGTCACATGCTTTGTAAAGAACATCTGATTTTTCTGCAAGATGTGAGCTTGGCACATGGTCACAGACATACCCCAGGAGCCGAGCTGTGCTGCTCTCTAGACACCTATATGTAAAACTCTTGTCTTGGGAAGAGATGTTGATATTTTAGGGATAGATACTGAAATCTATTTCAAAACTGTGAGTTAGGTTCATTCAATTTGTCAAGTATCTATTAGGCACTTATATTTGCCAGGGGCTGTGAGCATAAAGGGGTTTATGAGCATCGCATACCCTTAAGGAGTTTATAGTGGATGGAGCAGATATGCTTATACAGATGCTCTTATTTGGAGGAGAGAGATTCTCATCCTACTTCCCTCTAGAAACTAAATGCGTAAGTCCAATATAGATGTGAGTGCAGTAGTGTACTTAGTCATGGTCCCAGTGTGTACAGGTAAAGGAGTGTGTAAAGGAGATGGGGAAGAGCAAGACACCAATACAGGGAGCACCAGTGAGCCCATCACCTCTGGGAACACCTGTTCTCAGTACCCAGGAGATCTCAGGTAGAGATTAAAAGCCACTTTAATGCCACTTATGCTTTATCAGTTGAGAACAACTTTCAGGGACACTAATATACTGGCATTCTGGCCTGTCTATACACCTCAGCCTTGTATGCCAATGTAGTGGAAAGCCCTGACAGGTGTTTTTGTTTTTCCTTTTTGTAATACAAGTGACTGACTTAAGCTGTGATGCCCGGGCACCCATTTCAAAGATGGCTATCTTGGAATAAACACACTGCCAGCCACAGGGCTAAAGAGCCAAGCCACCTCCCACACTGAGGCTGCTGGGGTTTTTTTGTTTGTTTGTTTGTTTGTTTTGTTTTGTTTTGTTTTGTTTGAGGCTGCTGTGTTGTAGAGCTCTGAGTTGATTTTGATCACTGACCACCTGGGCCACTTATTTTCTCTCCTCCTGTATTTTAAGTTATTGCTTTTATGTTTTAAATGCATCAGTGAAGGGCAGCCTGGGTGGCTCAGCAGTTTAGTGCTGCCTTCAGCTCAGGGTGTGATCCTGGAGACCCGGGATTGAGTCCCACATCGGGTTCCCTGCATGAAGCCTGCTTCTCCCTCTGCCTTTGTCTCTGCCTCTCTGTGTGTGTGTCTCTCATGAATAAATAAATTAAATAATATTTTAAAATAATACATCAATGAAGAGTGAGCCTATGCAACCACAGGCCTCCACCCTCTTCCCCAATAGAAGCAGAACCCCTAGCCTGTGCACTCTCTCTCTTTCTCTCTCAGTCTCCCTCTACCTGTAGCCTGCCAGCATAGCCCCAGGTATGCTGTGTAGTTCCCAAGTCTCGTGAGTAATAAACCTTCATTTCGTTAAAGTAGCCCCAATGGTCGTTGTTGAAGGGTGTTTTCCAATCACAATAAGGCCCATAAGGGCCAATCCAAGCATGATGCTGGTTACTGATAAGCTGAGACTGGTACAAACGACCAACCATACCCCTGACCAAAGAATAACTTCAAGTGGGAACCCACAGGAGCCAGCAGAAAGCCCTGGGTTTGCATGTGAGCAGTGAGTGACACAGACTGTAGGCAGGGCACCACAACACCTGCCACAGAGTGGTTTTAACAAAGGTAAAAAGTGTACCACACGCCTCATACCGTGTTCAGCATATTCACATTCAAAACGATCAAAAGAAAAAAAAAGAAAAAAAAGAAAAAAAAAACGATCAAAAGCCAAAAACTATAAAACCTTGGGAGAAAACACGGGAAAATCCATGACGTTGGATTTGGTGATGATCTCTTGGCTACAACACCAAAAGTACAGGCAACAAAAGAAAAATAGACAAATTGGAATCCATCAAAATTTAAAAGTTTTACACCAAAGGACACTATCAACAGAGGAAAAAGGCAACCCATGAAATAGGAAAAATATCTGCAAACCCTATGTCTGATATGGGATTAATATCCAGAATCCGTAAAGAATTCCTACAACACAACAAGCAACCAACTAGACAAACAGCACCCCAATCTGAGACACCAAGCAAAGGACTTGATGACCCCTTCCTGAAGATGGCATACAAATGGCCAACAAACACATGGAAAGACGTTCAACCTCACTAATCATTTGGATAAACAAATGCAGTCCTTCCATACAGCAGAACATTACCCAGCCTTAAACAGGAAGGAAAAATTGACAAATGTTATAGCATGTGTGAGCCTTGAAGACTAAGTAGCATAAACCAGTCACAAAGGGGATAAATGCCATGTGGCTCCACTTAACGAGGACCTAGGGTCAAACTCACAGAGACAGAGGGTAGAAAGTGGGAGCCAGGGGCTGGAGTTGGCAAGAGGGGATCAGGGTGTGATGGACACAGAGTTTTAGTTTGGGAAGATGAGAAAGTTCTGGAGAAGGATGTCAGTGATGGTTGTAAAACAACATGAACTAATAATGCCAAAGAATAATACACTTAAGAATGGTAACCTTCAGGTATGTATATTTAACCACAATAATAAAAAAGTGCACCACACATAACAAAGAGGGAGGATCATCATTACCGAGGGCTTGGGAAGCTTTCATGGAGGAAGTGACATGTTCTCAGGCCCGGGTACATGGGCGGGACTCAGGAGGAACCAGTGTGAGTTGGGGAAGGTAGGAATGGAGGAAGTTTTATAGGTGAGAGTACTCTTGTCAGAAGGGGGCAGCCAGTATACTTCAGGGTGCTGCTATGTGGTCTGTGATTGAAGCTCAGGAATATGGAGCCATGAGGAAGACACCCCAGAGGAGACCTGGCTGCCTTTATGTCTGTGGTCACTGGGGCCTGGCCTCGGCTGGCATATCTGGGAGTTCTTTGCAGAGTGGCTAGCGGTCTAGAGTAGGATGGTCCTCAATGAGACCTCTCTCGTGATGTGAAGATGTTCCTCTTCAGTTCTGTTATGTCCAGCCTGGTGGAGTTCTCCTGTAGACACAGGAAGGAAGGACTTGTCCCCAGGTCTCCTCTCTGAGATCACTCGAGGTTTTTACTGCACACCTAAGTAAGCATCATGCCTTGTCTGAGGCCGGGGGAGTATGGCCCAAACAGAACTGATAATAACGCCTGAGCTCCTGGTCTTTCAATCTCGTGAGATCACAAGACACAGACAAAACAAGTCCAGCATGCAGTACATCAGAAGGTGAAGGACCAGGAGAAGAGCAGAGCAGGGCAGGGGAACGGGGCCTCGTCATGGAGCTCTCTAAGCCGGCAGAGGCAGAGATCACCAGGCAGCATAGCTTCTATCCTCAAAATGATGGGTTGGTGGCCATTAGGGAAAATCAAATGTTCTGATCCCTCCTTTACAGTTTAGTAAGTGCAGTGCTGTTCTTCCTACAGATCTACCAGCTTCTAAATATTTTGTGTCTCTTATTTGAACTTTGAAGAGAACTTTTTGCCAGAGAGCTCCTCCAGCTTGGGGGGTGGAGGAGGACTGAGCCTTCAGAGGCCTCTTCCAAGGTGTCTGCATTTTCACATTGTCCTTGCTAACAGCCTCAGATGGGCAGCAATTGCCCTGGTGGGCTTGACTCCATGCCCAGATTTGCATGTTTGGCAAATGTACTCAAGGGAATTTCTTCATTAAAGCTAAAAGTAATCTGTTATTGTTCCTAATTACATTCTCAGTAATTTTAGAATGCCATTCAGAAAATTGACCTAATCTTGTGAAAAACATTTTCTCTTACCCCTCTGGCCCACCCAAACTGCTTATAGTCCCAGTTTTTCTATTGGTTATGGTCCTTCTACTATTAAGTGGCAGATTATGCATTTATGTGTTTAAATAAAAGGCAGGTTATCAGCTCCTATCTTTTGAATCAGATATTTGGATCACTCCAGTGTCCAGTCATGCAGTTCCTAAATCCTGTCTTCTGTATACCAATTTGCGCTCATCCCCAAATAAATAGATAAATAAGCCCACTGTAGAGCTATCTCTATTACCTTCATTTTTCTCTGCCCAGTACAAAGCTGATGAAAACACATTCTTTGTTACATTCCATTCATTTCCAAATGTGCAAGTTTTCAAATATATTATAAATGAGAAGAAAAGAAACTCCTGGATTGTTTGTCAAACTGTCATATTATTTTATTTATCGTCTCTTGTCTATAAAAAAGTCCAGAAGTGTATTGAGATAAAAATGGAAGTACATGTAAAGATAAAATTGTAAATGGCCCAGAGTGCTGTATTTCCTCCCATTTTTCTTTCCCTCCTCCTGTTGGACAGTAAAGAAGAAGAATCGGGTCAGCTGGTGCACACTCCTCTTCAGAAAACCACGAGAGCATTTGTGATTGGGTTTGCCCCCATAAGCGTGCCGCCAGTGCCACACCCCGGCCGCCTTCTCCTTGCACTGGTGTGATGCCATTGTGGTTTGTGCCCACGTTCTGCTGACAAATGATGAGGGACATGGCATCTAAAAGAACAGGAAAGTATCCTTAGACACCTCCACACACAACAGATTATTAACCCAGAAATTAATACTCCAGCTTCACCTCTTCAGGTGCTGGCTGACTCCAAATTAAAAAGTGAACTTGGCCAAAGTAAGAAGTAGAGGAACCTTTTACTTAGCGAAGAAGGTTATTTTTCCCCCCTATCAGGAAAGAAATCATGCTGTTTATTCAGTTGTCACAAAACAGTGCCCATTGACATTGCCCACGTTCTGCCACGAGGAAATCAGCTTGTGCGGTCTTAGAGAATGACCTGGTCTGTCTGTTGCTGACATACCTTGCACTGTAACACATTTTAATGAAAAAAGTAATATTGATTTCTATGAATTCTTAGAGATATATATAAATATAAATATATGTATGTGTATGTCAGTCTCTTAAAAATATGTATCCTGGGTTGGTTCAGCATTACAGGATTTGAGCTGTTGAGATGCTGGCTCCCCAGGGTGGCAAGAGATCAGATGTACCTGTTGCCATGCTTCTGCAGGCAGGAAAGCACTTAATCCCTTTGCCAGGCCACTTTAATAATGCAGGGAAGGATGATAGACTCCAAGTAGCTGCAAAAGCAATTGATAAACAGAAAAGCCACCTGATTTTCTTTAAATAGAATATCTTGGAGCTGTTTTTACCCATCCCCTCAGAAGAGCACCGGTGTCCCTTGCTGTGCATGGGAGAAGGTCAAGAATCACAAAAGACTGACCAATTAAATGAGGCTTTTTATTGTCAGAGAGCAGGCTGAGAGGGGTCAGAACCAGCCTGTTTGCAGAAACTGAACAAAGAATGTCTCCAGCTCGACGGTTCTCCATATGTTTTGTGGTGCAGTGAAACCCTTGTTGCTGAAGATCAGGATTTTTTTTTTTTGTTTTGTTTTTTTTTATAAATTAATTTTTATTGGTGTTCAATTTACCAACATACAGAATAACACCCAGTGCTCATCCCGTCAAGTGTCCCCCTCCGTGCCCGTCACCCATTCACCCCTACCCCCCGCCCTCCTCCCCTTCCACCACCCCTAGTTCATTTCCCAGAGTTAGAAGTCTTTATGTTCTGTGTCCCTTTCTGATATCTCCCACACATTTCTTCTCCCTTCCCTTATATTCCCCTTCACTATTATTCATATTCCCCAAATGAGTGAGAACATACACTGTTTGTCCTTCTCCGATTGACTTACTTCACTCAACATAATACCCTCCAGTTCCATCCACGTTGAAGCAAATGGTGGGTATTTGTCGTTTCTAATGGCTGAGTAATATTCCATTGTATACATAAACCACTGAAGATCAGGATTTTTATCTACATATAGCTCTGCATTCCTCAGCAGTTGTCCCACAATATAAATTCGAAGATTCATCTTCAAAAACTGAACAGAGCAAAGGATACAAACATGGTGATCCTAAGGGGCCTTTGGACCCCAATGTTTATAGCAGCAATGTCCATAAGAGCCACACTATGGAAAGAGCCCAGATGTCCATCGACAGATGAATAGATAAAGAGGGTGTGGTGTATATATATATATATATAAAATGGAATACTACTCAGCCATCAAAAAATGAAATCTTACCATGTGCGTCGACGTGGACAGAACTAGAGGATATTGTGCTAAGCAAAATAAGTCAGAGAGAAATTATCATATGATCTCATTCATGTGTAATTTAAGAAACAAAACAGAGGAACATAGAAAAATGGAGGGAAAAATAAAATAAGATGAAATCAGAGAGGGAGACAAACTTTAAGAGACTCTTAACCATAGGAAACAAACTGAGGGTCACTGGAGGGGATGAGGGTAGAGGGATGGGGTAACTGGCTGATGGGCATGAAGGAAGGCATGTGATACAATGAGCACTGGGTGCTAAATGCAACTGATGCATCTGATCTCTACCTCCGAAACTAGTAACACACTATTTGTTAATTCACTGAATTTAAATAAAATTAAATAAATTTTTTAAAAGCTGAGCAGAATTTTTTAGCCTCAATTTTATAAATGTGAATTCCAGTCCACCTGGAAAAAAAGAATGACACAAAGTCTCATTTCAGTAGTGTTATAACCTCCTCTGACCACTCGCAGTGCTTTGTGGCCTTGGCTGCCTGCCCATCAAAGGTTGGCAAAGGTGCTGCTGGGGTTTTGTCCCAGACCTGCCCTCCATCCTCGCTTCCCCTGCTTTCCCAGAGAGGCCTTCCTGTCTCGGGATTTGTCCCCACTCCCACGCTGACCAGCCCATGCTCCCTGCACCTGCCCCCTAGACACCCTACAGGCACCTGAGCATGGCCTTCTCTACAAACTCCTTCCTGTATCTCCATCCTAACCTGCCCATGTCCTCACCCCCAACCCTTCTCTCTTCTAAGTTTTCACCCGAGTTGCTCTGCCACCCAGACCACTCCAGCCAGCAACCTGGAGCCTTCCTGTGCATAAACCAGCTGCCTCTACCTCCTCCCTGTGGCATCCCTCCATCTCTTACTCATTATAGCCCCCTTCTTAGGGTCCTCTGGTGACAATTCCATTCCTTACTGGATTGAGTCCGCGGGTCGTGTGGACCCTGATCACGCCACACTTAGACCCACTTCCCCTTGACCTCCAGAAGGACTTGCATTTTTCCACGTAGGCTGGATGGGTTTCCCCCTTCTTTGTTTGCTGTTCCTGTTCCTTTCCTTCCTCCTCCCCCTGATGAGTGCCTGTCCATTTTCCAAGGACATGGCTTAGGCTTTCCTCATTCCCCTGGAAGAGTTAAGCTCCCAACCCACACACCCACCAGGTCCTGCTATGCCCCTCCCTGCTCCTCTTCTAGCCCAACAACCTATTGATACTCACTCTGTTTACGGGACATCTTCCTCTGCTAAACACACCTCCTTGATGACACTGACCTCGTGCCATTAAAACTTGGAATCCCCAGTGCTAGTGGAGTGCGTGGTTGCAGTGCACATGAAATAGGGCATTGTTACTGTTGCTGTGATGCTCTGTAGTGGTCATATAGCCATAATGCTCTGCTGTGATGCTCTGTAGCATTGTCCTGAACGTGTGATGCTCTGCTGATGGTAACCAACCCTGTTCTATTTGGATAAGACTTAATTCTCCATTTAACAAGTACTTGCCAAACGGCTGTTAAGGCCAAGGCACACTGTTTCATACCAAGATGAATGGCACATTTGTCCCTCATTCCAAAGGGTGGACAGGCCTATAGGCACCTGGGTGGCTCAGGTTGTCAAGTGTCTGCTCAGGTCATGATCTCGGTCCTGGGATCAAGCCCTGGGTCAGGCTTCCTTCTCAGCGGGGAGTCTTTTCCTCTCTCTCCCTGTGCCTCTCTTCCTGTTCGTGGTCTTTCTCTCAAATAAATAAAATCTCTAAAAAATTTTTTTCAAAGGTAGACAGACCTACCAGCACATCGTGATGTTGCAGTGAGCTGAGAACCATGTGCCAGAGGAGCCAGGGCACCTATGGTGCTGGCTCGGGAGGGGCCACTGTTGCTCTGTCCAAATAGCCAGTTGCCTGAATTTTAAAGCATTTCTGTAACTGTTACGTCATCTGCTCAGCACAACCAATATATGTTATTATTAATGGTATTGAACAAAGATTAAAAAAAGAAAAGCTAAAGATTGATTGCTCAATACTGAGAGCCTTCATTGTCTTTTACTCCCTGGTTTGTTTTCAACCCTATTTTCTCTTTTGTTCCTCCAAATTTGGGGCCAGTTGTTTTTGGAGCAGGAAGATTTTGAGGTTTCAAATAGTCCTGTAGATTGCATTACCTGCCAGCTTCTTGATGAGATCCTATTTTCACAGAAATAAAAACCCTGTAGCTGTAGACATACTAAGAATCGAAGAGCCAGAGTTTCCTTCTAATCTTAGAAAGTGTGGCAGCTGTCATACTAACATTTTTTCCACTAACAAAGGCGTCTCTCATAGAAGAAGTCTACTTATATGTCAGAAGGGCGCGTGGTTTGCTCATCTTGCACATGTTTATGTGGCAATTGTGCCTGGGTTTTGTATCTCAGGGCAAATGTGACTCAGCACCTTTAGGTTGAGGGCAGCGTTCGACCTCATTATTTTCTGGTGTGCCCGGAGAAGATTGGGGTGGCATGCAGGGAGCGGAGCCTACAGCCTCAGCCCTGTTGGAGCTGGCTGCTGCAAAGCTTTCCTGAGGCATAGAGGAAACCCAAACGTGAGATCTGCTTTCTCAGATGTCCTAGAAAATCCCACTGCTTTCAGGCACAGGCTCTTTCCTGAAAGAAACAAGTCTGTATTTTTTTTTTAAGATTTTATTTATTTATTCATGATAGTCACAGAGAGAGAGAGAGAGGCAGCGACACAGGCAGAGGGAGAAGCAGGCTCCATGCAGGGAGCCTGACGTGGGATTCGATCCCGGGCCTCCAGGATCGCGCCCTGGGCCAAAGGCAGGCGCCAAACCGCTGCGCCACCCAGGGATCCCAAGTCTGTATTTTTTAAGGAGATGTTGATATGTTTGTAAGAAGAGGGTGGGGAAATGTGCCTGTGCTGAGGATCCAAGTGTAGGCTGTGCCTCTGTGCTGAGAATGGGGCTGCAGGGTGTTCATCTTACGCCTGTGGTGGGAAGAGCAAGGACAGGGCCCTGTGGGGAGGACAGCACTGGCAAAACAGACAGAGGCAGCCGGGGCACAGAGCTGGGGGGTGGGATGAGGGCTTCCTTCTCAATCCCACCATGGTGCTGTTAGCCTCCAGGTTCACACAGTGCCTTCTGGGCTCCTTGTGCATCCCTATGGACATGCAGATGCCTACCCCCCTGGTAATGGCCCTGCAAAATGCCTGTCATTTGACAAATGCTCTGAGAAGTTCAGTGCCTTGTTCCCAATGAGGAGCTGTGGTGGCATTTCCAGGTTGATTGGATTCAAAACTGTTTTCGTCATAATTGTGCCTTTCAGGTGCTGGGCATGTGGGAACCTCGTCGCGGATAGTTGGGGGCAGGGAGAGAAGCTTGCAGTGAGAAGGACCAAGGGATTAGGGGTGCAGGGCAAGGGGAGCCCGATGGAATCTGTTCCCAGGAACTGGGCCAGCACCCCACATCACTATGTCTACGTGTCCAACAGAACAGCTTGAGAAGAAGGGGCTGGCGGTCAACAGCAAGCACATCATCACTGCGTGTTCTCCTCACAGTGGAATGCAAGGAAATAGGAAGCAAGGAAGTCACGGTTATGGGGACAGTTCTGGGGTGGGGGGGATGGGTCAGGGGGAGACCAGCTGCATGTCAGAGCGTGTTAGGCTCTGAGGTAAGTTGCACACCCTTCTTCGGCCCTCGGGCCTTTCCGGGCTCTGCCTAGTAAGGACAGAGCTGGGCCTAGAGAGGCTCAGGAAGCGGCGTGCCCAGACCGATGCTGGATGTCATTCATTAGTCTGGCATGCCCTGCTGGGCCCGAACCCGTGGGGGCAGCGTTCCGGGCAGCTGTCTGGATGGGGTCATCCGGGCTTGCCCGCAGGCTGCAGTGCTTGGGACAAGGAAGAGTGCCCAGGTGGACGTTGAGACCCCAGTTAGGAGAGTCTGTCTAGTTATCACTCCACAGCAGAAGGCTTGCTTTCTTTCCTTTTCTTTTTCTTTTTCTGTTTTTTTTTTCTCTAAAGAAAGAATTTTTATTCCTGTCCATATCACTAACCAGGAGTATGACCTAGAACCAGTGGTTCTCATCCGGGCACAGTTTTGCTACGCAGTAGACATTTGGCGATGCCTACATACTTTTTTTTTTTTTAACATTACATCCTCAGATCTTCTTTATCTTATAAATGAAAGTTTGTCCCTTTTGACTACCTTTACTGGTTTCTCCTCCTCCCTGCTTCTGGCAACCACCTGTCTGTTCTGTTTCTAGGAGTTCCACATTTATAGATTCCTTATGTAGGTGAGATCATACAATATTTATCTTTCTCGGACTCATCTCACTTAGTACAAGGCCCTCAAAGTTCATCTATGTTGTACCAAATGACAAGATTTCCTTCTTTCTCGTGGCTGAATTATATTTCATAAATGCACCACATTTTCTTTAGCTATTTATCTACAGACAGACACACAGTTCGTTTCCATGTCTTGGCTGTTGTGAATGATGCTGCCTTGAACATGGGGGTGCAGACATCTCTTTGAGTTAGTGATTTCTTTTCCTTTGGGTTCATACCCAGAAATGGATTGCTAGATCATATGGTAGTTGTATTTTTAATCTTTTGAGGAATGGGCAGAGGTGGTGTTGAAAACAAGACACAGAATGAACTTTGGGAGCAGAAAGGTAAAACCCAAGTGTGAAGGAGTACACTGGGGTCGCTGCTGACCCTAGAGATCAGTAGGCATCCCATTCCATCCAATACATCCAAAACCCAGTTCCTGAACTGCTTCCCAAAAGTCCACCTGCTTGGTCTTTCCCCCTTAGAAATGGCAGCTTCTCTCTCCACAGCTCCTCTTCCACAGACATCCCCATATCCAATCATCAACAAGCTCTGACTCTGCCCTTGAAAAATGCCCCAAACCTAGTTCCACCTCCAGCACACAGTCTCTGTTACCTGGCTGACCTCTCGTGCCCTCCTTTGGTCCCTGCAATGGATTCCAGAGTTTGATTCTTAAAACTGACATCATATCACCCTCTGCCCCAAACGTTCCAGCGCCTTCCCATCCACCCTTAGGATATTGCCCAGAAGTCTCCCCAGGTACTTGGCTCTCCCTGAGCTGACCCCTCCCATCATCACACCTCGCCCCACATCTTCCCTTGCTCTCTGGGCTCCAGCCTGCAACCCCCAGCAGCCCCTCCAGCACTCCGAGCTGCTGTACAGTGAGGACTCTGCAGCGCTGTGTCCCCTGCCTGGAATGCCCTCTGCTTGGGCATCCCAGAGATAGCTAGGTTTCCTCTTCACTCCCCACCACTCCTGGGTTCCTGATCCCCCCCCCCGTCTCTCTCCTCATAAAGCAGCACAGCAGGGCGTCTGCCATTTATCCTCCTTCATCTGTAGCAGTTATGCAGCTTAGGAGTTCAGGCAAACTTTGAACCTTTTTGTTGTTGTTTGAGAGATTTGATGTTCTTTAAATGTACTTTTAATTAAATGCAACCTAGACAGCTTCTCCCTACTCAGCTCTCCAGCGATTAAGGGGTTTGAGCCGGGGGATTGACTAGGATTAGGTGCTGTTTCCGGGCTCAAATGCTGTGTTCCCGCAACTACAAAGAGGCCTCCACTGAAGCTGCCTGGTGTCCATTTGCTGCTTACCTCTGCAGAAAGCCTCTTCTGATTCCACATCTTCACTTCCAAATACCTAAAACCAGCCTAGGACGTGTTCTGGTGAAAAACTATAGTAAAGTCTCAAGGAAATGGTTGGGGGAAGGAGCATTCTAGCTAATTTAATTTTTGGTTAACTGAGCACCATCCAGGTCTCTATTAGGAGCAGACATCATTATGGGAAAAGAAGTTGACAAATTTCGGATGGAGACTTTCCTTTATTTAAGCCCTTTCTCTGCCATTTGAATTCATGTGACACTCAATTTTCTCGTCTGTAAAAGGGGAGCAGTAATAGCTCTCTTGTCTTGTTGTTAGATTCAGCGTTCGCAGTCATTTAGTAGGAGGTGTGGTGGCTACGCGGGAGCTTTGGAAAAGCTCATTCTCCTCCCGCTTCCTTCTGTTTTCATTCTTCTCGGAAATAATTCTTAATACACTGGCATATAGCGTTTAAACCATGTTGTGTTAATGTAGACCATTGAGGGAAGGGGTTATATCCCTGGTGGAGGGAGCAGTGACTCATTATTGTGGAATATTTATGAAATATTTATGAAAAAATAACCAATCATTAAGGATTTTGAGTGCTTTTGTATCTCGGTGCTGTGGAAGAGCAGAAATAAAGAGGTTGTTTTATTCTTTTTGAAATGCCTAGATATTCTTCTTTACATCTCTCTTCTAAAAATTGAATGTGGGGGGGAAAATGGGTAGATAAGTCAGCATGGCAGGTTCAAAATGGCAGATAAAGCACCTCTATTACCGCCTCTCACTGAAAAAAAGAGAAAACCTCTGAAAAGCGGTAAAGGAAAAAGAGACTGAGGAGCATAATGACAAGGAGACAGGACGGATTCGCAGATGGCAGGTGAAACCAGTTTCTGGAGAACTGCTCAAGGAGGAAGCAGTGGGGGCCGTGGGGGCAGAGGTACATGCCTGGGGACAGCTGGAGTGGGCTGGGCCATGGAGGGGCCAGTTATGACCTGGAGCTGGAGATGGAGGGAAGAGTTAATAGTTTGTCTCTAGACCGATCTACTTCCTACCCTGCTACTGTATGCAGCCACTCAATAGGACAGGCAGAGGGACCCATAGGTCAGGGTCTCCTCCACTGAAGATGAATAGCCCAGAGGACAGACCCCTGCATCTGAGACCCAGGGTCTCTTCAGAATAACAGTGAATCTCCCACATGACCGAAGCTGCCAGGTGACAAGTGAAGTGGTCATGCAGGGGCAGGTGCATTTTGAAGCCTCTCTGTGCTGGTCTGTTTCACCCATGTGCTCACGCAAATTCAACTGAAATTTAAATGCTTCAGAAGAGTCCCCCAACATTGTGTCCTGTCATGAGCAATGTCTCTGCTGTTGGGAGATCTGCTTTCTGGGCACTTAGGTAAAATTTTACTTAAAAGTCGTGACAGCAGTGTCAATAGCAAATGCATGGCTTTGCTCCCAGGAGTCAAGATCACCTCGCCACCAGTATCATACATACTCCACCTAGGAGCAACCATGTGTTAATCTGCACATCCTACCCCTACTTTTCCAACAAGTGTCCTGTGCCCTGATTCAAGTCGTCAAGGGGACTTGTCCTGCCAACCCCGCTGGGAGGCGCCTGGGGAATATTGTGTGACATAAATACCACTTGCTGTGTCTGAAGCCTAACGAAGGACTGCTCCATCTGCTGGTGTAGCTGGCACCCACGACAGGATGGCACTGCCCTGTCCCCTGCACCCCTGAGGGCCCGCAAGCTCAGTCCTGGCATTGCTCTGCATGGCATGCCATCTCCCAGGGTCCACGTGCGCCAGGGCCTGTCCTCCCTCTCCAGGCGGTGACAAGTGCTGAGCACAGGCTTCCTTTTCTGCCACTGTGGCTGAGTGGTGATTAATGCCAAATTAGCACCTTGCTCAGTGACCTTTGAGCATTCGCTGCTGCTCTCCTTCACTTCACATAACTATTTGCAAATATTAGCTTCTCAGGTCATTTCTCCTCATCAGCAACTTTCACAGATGACAGGCAGATTGTTAATCTGATTGGCAGTCAGCCTCTGTCCTTTGCCCCATCCTGAAAGTATCTGCACTCGGGCATCTCCTCAGGAATCCGACAAGCAACTCAGCAGCCTCTAGGACATTGGTAGCAGAGAGCATCAGAAGGAGGTTTTCAGGTCCTGCTGGGCTCGCCTTGGAGGCAGAGAGGCTGGGGAGGCCCAGACTCGTGGAAACTGGTCTCTATCCACGTAATCAGTGTATAGGTTAAAAAATTAATGTGTTAGCTCTGCCCACATCAAGCTTTTTTTTTTTAATTCACATGAACTTTTATATTTTTTAAAAAGATTTTATTTATTTGTTCATAAGAGACACAGAGGCAGAGACATAGGCAGAGAGAGAAGCAGGCTCCCCATAGGGAGCCTAATATGGGACTCAGTTCCAGGACCCAGAGATCATGACCTGAGCCAAAGGCAGACGCTCAACCACTGAGCCACCCAGAAGCCCCCATGTGAACCTTTAAATAAAAAAATCACATACTACTTAAGCAGTGAAGCCAGAACACAGACAGGGCCAGTTCTTGTTTTCCCTGCTGTGCTCACTTAGCAGCACTAACCCCACTGCAGCTCCTGGCAAGAGCCTCACTGCCAGAGCTGTCCCCAGCACTAGGCACAGGGGCACAGCTCTCCAGTGTCAGGTACTAGATGAAGCATTTCATGTTTGTGGGACCTAAATTTATTTTTATTTCCAGTCTCTGCCTTCTCTACTGTTTATTGAAATCCCTGTTCCAAAAATGTTTGATCAGTCTTCATAAACAGCAATCAAGTGGGCTGTGGGTAGTTTAATTTTGATATTACATGTATTTTATAGAAAAATAGTAAAAACATGTCATATTTTTTTCTCCCTTGTCACCAGAAGTACGAGCTAAATTATTTATAATTTGATACACACAAAACAGAGTGGATTCAGGATATTTACTTTTCAGAGAAGAAAAAGGGATTGAAAGTACACAGCCAGGACAGAAAACTTTGTTGATTGAATTCGTTTGCTCCAGGGAGTCAAATTTGGGCCCAAGTGAGAAAGCTGGCCACTTTCTAACAGCACACGTGCCCAGCAGAGGGCCTGATACATGGAATATTTGTGGAATTGAACAGATTTGAAAATAGTGGGTGGACTAGGTAACTCAATAAGCAAGGTCTTAAGTCAATAAAAAAAATAAAGTCAGCAAGCATTTTGGAAAATGCTCACTACTTTAAAGCCCTTATGCACACAAGGTACAGGTGTCAATGTAAGGCTCTCGTTCCCTTCATTTCCAGTCATAATATTTGCTTACAGGCTGTGGATTCCACTGCAGGCTCCTACGGTCTGATGAAGACCAGTGACAGTGACCACACCTAAGGGCTCCCACAAGTGGTTGGGGTGGGGTTGGGACATTCGGGTGTCTTATCAGAGTGGCTTGACATGATCCCTCATTTGTTATGTGCCAGTCTTCACATCTTCCATACTTAGGAGAGTCCTGTGGACTTTTGCTTTCTCTGCCATAGGAGATGTTGACACACCCGAAACCATGGCTCCCGTCATTGTGGTCCCCCCTGGCAACAGAAGCGTGGTGGCTGGGTCCAGCGAAATCACCTTGGAATGCATAGCCAATGCCAGGTATGTGGTTAGTCATCCCCTGAGGATACGAATCCATTATTACTGTAATGAGATGACTCTGGTGGAAAGACACATCACCATGTGCTTCCCCTCTAGCAGTGGTGGTCTGGTTGGTCCACCAAGTCTACATGAACAACATGCATGGGAAGATGGGGAACTGAATCTCCAAGCCTGGTATCCCAGTATTTACGTTGAATGTACCATTTATACTGGAAAGCCCTGCTTTCAGTTTAGCTGTGGGTGCTGGCAGAGGGCCTCTGGGAGTCCAGCTGAATTCAAGCCAGGAGTTCAATCCCATGGATACAAAGGAAAGAGTTAACCCCTCTTCTCTTCTGCAGTCCTGGGTGTTCTTGGCCCAGTGAGTGGTCCCTCCAGAATACGGTTCCCGTCATTGTGCCTCCCATGTAGCCAGGTCCCCTAATAGTATTTATTTTAAACATTCTTTTCCTGAGCAAATGGAATCATTAGCACTTATGGTCCATTGCTGCTGCAATTAGCTATCCTTGCTCAATAGCCCTTGAGCAGAATGTATTGTTGATGCATGCCGTAAGGGAGTCAGGCCGTATCGGGATTGATTTTTAAATGTCCATTGTTCAACCCGCCATGGTTCCTGGTAGAATTAGCTTTGTCAAGCTTGTGCTGAGGGCCTGAAATTATTATTATTGCCATCTGCATGATTCACCATCTTTGTCACTAATGCCCTGCGTCCTCCCAGGCCCATCCAAGAGCTGCATGTAAACTGGAAGAGGAACGGGGTGAGGATCAGTGGTGGGCTCCACAGCTTTGGGAGGCGCCTCACCATCGGCAACCCGACGTCTGCAGACACTGGGCTGTACGTCTGTGAGGCAACGCTGAGTGGGAGCACCTTCGACGCAGCCACAGCGAAAGCCTTTCTGTCTATCATAGGTAATGCTGGGCGGCAGACGGCACACAGTCCCTGGGGAGCAGCCCACAGGGTGCTGCCTCAGAAGCAGCCTGGGAACATCCGTGCCTCACCTGCTCCCTTTGTAACTCAGAAAATGAGGGTGAAGTGGAGACTACCTTCCAGATTCACCCCATTTTTCTTTTTCCAAGAATATAAGCCTGCTAGACCCAAAGCACTGATGTTCTAAATGCTTCCAAGAAATGTTATTCTGGATACTAATGATCACCAAGCTTGGGGAGTGGTGTAGTAATGTCCTTGTCACATATATCCCCTTCTTGTACTGGCCTATTTGCCACTAAGCTTCTCTGTAGCCCTCACGGGGCTGTTAGAGTCAGTTTTCAGAGATTATCCTATTACTGGTAGTTTTTGACCCAGAAAAAAAACAAAACAAAACAAAACCTTTGGAATACTAGCTTCTATTAAATTAAAAGGTGAGAATAGAGCTGCTTCCCAGGACATGTGTGAAGGGTCCAGGGAGAGCAAGAAGATGAGATTGGGCACACAGGACTCGCTCTAGACACTGGAACATGTCCGTGTTCAGGGTAAGTGTGTTGTACAGTGACTAAGGGGATCCTCAGTGTGCTTTCAGATTATGGTAAGATTACATTACATTGTGAAGCAAGTGCCTTTATTTCTCATGCTTCTTCAGCCTCTGTAATACCTTTAGTCTTATTAAGTAGCTGTGGTCACTTTCGCTGTGACCCATCCAGCAGGGTGGTGGCCGCTGCAGATACGAGGTGCCATGGCAGCTGACCCCAGGGAGCAGAATCTTTGCCTCTTCTCTCCTTTTCAGGAAGAAGGGAAAAGGATGAGAAAGGTCAAATCAGCAAGGAGCCCTGGGGAGACCAGTGGCTCCTCACATGACATATTTTGCAGTTTGCCACTTTACCAACTAAAAAAGAATAAAAGCTTGTATTTTCCAATGAAATGAGCAAGAGTATCCAAAAATACTGCATAAAAGGCAGTTTGCCTTGCATGCATCACTCCTTTCTATCATGAAAGGAGTGGCCTGAAAACAACTCTACCAAATACACACAAGCCTGTCAGTCCCTCTGAATGAAGCACAAAAAATCTTTAAAGTATCAGGAGAACAGGCCTTGAGTCACACGTCGTGGCTAACTCCGCATGAGGGGACTGAGCCAGTTTTCTTGCTGCCTCTCTCATTGTACTTCCACATGGAGGGCAACACCAAGGTCCAATTCCCTGTGAAGACTTTCCCATGACGGCCCTTCCATAGCGATGTGAGCACAGCACATTATAGACTGAACCAAAATTAAAATGTGTGACATGTCAATCTCCAGGGGACAGGACTAGATTGTCTTAAAACATCGTAAGGTAATTTAAACGAGAAGAAATCTATCTTCCCGTAAACTAGAACATTTGTATCCATCATACTTCCGTTTGTAAATATTTGAATCTATGTTATGAGCTTTGGTTTTGCACTTACAACTGAATTCTGAAGCAGACTGTTCATTGCTCTGTGTCCCAGCTTTGAAAGGTACACAACTCTGTGTCTTTATGATGTTGATTTACATTCCCTCTTATTTACAAGGATGTGCTCTGACAGGTGGGATTTTGTGGTGGAATCATCTGGGGAGAGCCCTGAGAGCACCTCTGTGAATCCTGAGTGGCGGTCTGGGAGAGAGGGTCCCCCGCGTGCTATGAGGCCGGGCAGGGAGCTGTCCCCGCAAGCAGGCGGATGTCAGAAGGCGGAAACACGCTGCCTTTCAGTTACTTTCATCTCAGCTGACGAGACAAGACAGGGCAGTGGCGGCTGTTTCTTCCGTCTGTCAACTCTCCTGGCATCTTGCTTAATTTCCAAGGCCTGAACAGGAGCGCAGGCAGCGTCATCCCGCGGGCAGTCCTGGTGGCTGTCCATGCAGCAGGGGGCACAGGCCTCCTGGGTCCACGTTCCCCTCTGTCTCTGCTCCACTCCGGCCTGCTGCTATTCCTGGGCTCTTTGCCCTGCTGTCCACCTGTTCCCTGAAAGCCCCTGACTCCCTGCGCCACTCAACACCCCACGTGCTGAGGCAGACACCTGACGGGCCCCCTTCCCCTCCTGGCTTCAACTCCTGGCACCACCATTCCTTCCTCATGCCCCCATCTGGCCACTGGAGCCAGATGGGTTGGAAGAACTGGCTCTAATGGACGGGTGGATAAATAGCGGCGCTCTCTCCCTGCTGTGATGAGATGCAATCTGGAGGTTGTGCGCCCCCTGGCTTCTAGTGTCCCCAGTAGATGAGCTGACTTGGTGGCATGCTCATGTCAGCTCACCTCCCTCTCCTGGTGGTGTTTCTATCACCTATCAGATAAACCAGGGGCAGTGAACCTTGTCTTCCTGTCTGCTTCTTGGAGAGGCCAACCCAAGGCTCTGAGTGTCATCCATCAGACTCTGAGCATCCGTGCCTGCCTGTGCTTGAGATGAATGCCTTTCCGCCCCAGGACTCACCTTACCTGGTTGGTGAATCTGTCTGTCCTTCAGCACTCCTCCCAGCTGTTGCCCTGCTCTCAGCTGTGCTCCAGAGAGTGTGGGCACCCTGGGGGTCAGCCACATACCACATGTGATGGGCTGGGCTGTGGGGACACACTTGGGCTCAGACTCTCTCGGCACCACTCACGGACTCAAACGAGTCCCTCTGCCTCTGTTGGCCTCAGTTTCTACAACTATAAACTGTAGACAAGGTAGGAAATGAGACTGGTTCATACTGTGGACAGTAAAAGTAGTTTGGGCCACAGAAGCACAGAAATAGCAGCTTTATTAGTTCTTGGTAGTTATATCACCTGTGGCATTGAATTAGTTGTTTACCAACAATTAGTTGACACACATTTTCCACCTTTACTGTACCTGAAATCAGGATGTGTCTCACAATCCCTGGAAGCCTTTTTTCTCGGGGATAAGTAAAAGGACAACGGCTTTTACCCACAACTGCAACATCTCAGATTCGGTGAGAAGCAGCGTGTATGTCTTCCCATCCAGACTCACAAATGACATTGTCTCCTGTCACTGCCGTTCACACACTTACCTGCTTCTGTGAGTGGCCGCATCCCCACGCACTGGCTCCCCACCCCCCACCCCCAACAGCGCACTCAGACACGCATCAGGGTGAGTCTCTGTGTGTCTCGGTCAGTTCTGGTTTGCATACACAGATCATTCAGGAGTTCCAGTACCATAACTATCAACAAATCACAGATTATGTGTATCATCTCCTGGCTGACAGGAATACCACAGTCAAGAAGTATATCTATTCCAGAAGGTCTTCTAGAGCTGAGACTGAGCCACCCTTTAGTGTTTGGATCCCAACATAAAATGCTTCCCTTCCTTCCTTCTTCTTCCTTCCTTCCTTCCTTCTTTCTTCCTTCCTTCCTTCCTTCCTTCCTTCCTTCCTTCCTTCCTTCCTTCCTTCTTTTCTTCCTTCCTTCCTTCCTTCCTTCCTTCCTTCCTTCCTTCCTTCCTTCCTTCCTTCCTCCCCTCCTTCTCTTCCTTCCTTTCCCACTACTACTCCTTGGGTCTACATCTTCTACACTGTGCGTAGCTGTGGCCCCCACATCAAGGACTCTGGTGTGGAAAGCAGGCTGTCACAAGGTGCTTATGGCAGCACAGAGGGCGCGCCAATGGTGGGAAGGGGCACCTGACCTCGTGCACCAAGTACCAGGGGTGGAGGCCCTCTGGGAATCTGAGCGTGTGGCCAGAACAGAGCCCTGTGGTGGCCAAACCCTCTACTCCTGTCTTATAACCCATTTGTGTTGGTTTGGATGAACTCAAAATGTCTTCTTCCCTCTTTTACATATGGGTAGTGCCCATGTTAATCATAAGTGCCCTGTCACAGCTGGAACTTACCTGTACAGCAGGTTAGGACCACATGAAGCCCAGAGGCAAACACCAGTGGTGCTTGGGTTGTCTGCTCTGAATGGAGGATCGGCAGGCCAGCTGTGACCCTGTGGGACGGAGCAGGGTGCACTCGGTAGGGAGCCACAGGGGTGTGCCTTCATGTACCATCTGTCCTTCCGGGCTCCCTGGCTGTCTCTGCCCCTTGCTTATCTGCCAGCCATCTGTGGACCCCACGGTGTGTGCAGGACACTGCTAAAGTGCCAGCCTGGCAAGAGAGGATGAAGGGAGGATTTGCAAAGATGAATGGAACACACCTGCTCCCCCGGAGGGCTTCAAGGATTTAAGATCCTTGGTAATCTGTAGCTCTCCTTCTAGCAGATAGTTTTTAAGTGTCTCCTTGGAGGGTCACTTGGGTGGCTCAGTGGTTGAGTGTCTGCCTTCAGCTCAGGTCATGATCCTGGAGACCCGGGATCGAGTCCCATGTCGGGCTCCTTGTAGGAAGCCAGCTTCTCCCTCTGCCTGTGTCCCTGCCCCCCCCCCCTCTCTTAGGAATAAATAAATAAAATCTTTAAAAAAAAGTGTCTCCTCGAAAACTGGGCCAGGCACTCTCCGAGGAAGGCCCAGTGTGGAGGGGGCATCCTGTGCAAGGAAGCCGGGAGGACCCTGCCAAATAAAGAATTCTAGGGCTGATCTTGAAGGCCGACTCGGGATTTGCCAACAAGGCGAGTGTCTGCTGTGCAGGAGGCAGTGTGGCTGTGGGGCTGCTTGGGCCCCACAGTCCTAGGGGTGGGCTCCGTCAGTTTCTCTGCCATAGCCTGATGAATCCAGCGTCAAGCCTTTGGGATGACCACCTTCCTGGGGGCTTTCAGGGAGAATCCGCTTCCTGGTTCACTCAGGATGGGCAGGATCCAGGGCATAGGATTGAGAGACTGGGTCCTCGCATCCTTCCTGGCTATTGGTTGGGGCCACTATCAGGTCTCAGAGGCGCCCTGCTCCCTGTGGCTTAGGCCACCTTCTCCACAGCCAGCAGCACCAGCCAGTTCTCATGCTGTGGATCTCTGAATTCCCTCCTTCATCTCCTCCTCCAGCGGCAGCAAGGCCACTGCTTTTAGAGGCTCTGGTGATGGGACTGGGCTTGCCCAGCCAACCATGACCACCTTTCCATTTTAAGATTGACTCCCTTAGCCATACCTGCAGAGGCCATCTTGCCAGGTAGCAGGACGTGTTCACAGGTCCTGGTGACCAGGGAGGTGAACACCTGGGGGGCCATTCTTCCCCTCCCAGTGGACCAAGATACCATGTGTGGATGACGGTGACAAGTCAAGGACACACCCTGGGATGAGATGGTCATTCTGGAAAAGAATAGGGAGCATCCTTGGGTCTTGTGGTAAGTCCTACATGTGAGGCCTTTGGCAGGAGAGCATGAGGAATCCTTGGGACACATGGACCATTTGCCGTAGCTGCCTCCATGAGGCCATCATGAGTGCTGTAAGGCCCTGGCATTTGGGAGAATGGGGGAATTGACAGAGGCCCCAGGTTCAGGCGTCCTGGAAAGCATCCCACCTCCTGTTCTGAGACTAGGACAGTGGAGCATGATCAGCATGGCTGGCTGCTTCTCAACACGGGATGGGAACATTTTCCTGATGTCTTCATCTTGTTTCAAGAGGGGTAAAAGTGTGAGTTTCAATCCTCAGTTTTATTGGCTACAGTTGTGATAAATTTTTAAGTCTAGTGTGCACCGATATTGGCAGTGTGCCCTTTCTAGAAAGGGTTGCTGCCAATTAGCTAAGACACACACTTCCCCCTCAGAGGTTAATTGGTTGCAAGAGTTTGTGCACAAGACAACTAATTCATGACACATTATTCAACCCACAACCCTTTCATTGTGGATATGCCTGGTGTGCCCCCTACTTTTGTCCTTGCAGCTGACTACGTGTAAAAGTAGCTGTGGGTCAAGAGAAAAAAATCTGAGTACCTGTTGAGTTACGTTGATATGAAGGGTCAGGAGTGAGAGAACTCATAACACATGGATGGTAGGAAAAGAAATAAAATTACCATCAGAAGCCACATGGGCCTTTCAGGACCTTGGCAGCTGTGCACCTACTCTGCTTCACTCACCCACCTGGAAAAGTTTCAGGAATGAGGCGGGAGCATTAGTGAATGAACAAACATGCTCTGCCCACGCCACTCCTGGCCTTCCTAGTTGTCAGCTACTAAAACCTCCCTGATCATTGGCTCCAGAGGAGAGAGATGGCACTTTGCAAGCTTTGGCAGGATGCCCTTCCAGACTGTGCCCAAGGAGCCTGGCGGCCCTGCAGTTGGTACTGCAGAGCATGTGGGGCAGGTGAGTTTGTGCCAGGCTCCCATGGTAACTGTCTAGGATGGGGAATAGCAGTGTTCACACGAATGACCTTGGCCAGGCGTCTCATGTGTCCCTGCCCCAGAGCCTTGCCTCTGCTCAGCTCCAGCATGCTTCGGGCAACTGTGTGATGAGCACTCTTGTCTTTGACCCCACGCTAGGTTCCTCCCCAGGCACTTGGCGGAGCCTGGGTGGCACTGCAGAATAAGGAAGAGTGGCATCAGGACACTGGCCATGGTGCCAGATAGTATCTGTGCCCAGTGCCTGGGGGAAGGCCTTTTGGTCCTGGTGATATTACCATTTATATGTGCTGGGTTTTGTTATCAAAGTGTACTTCCTCTGGGATGAATCCCAAGGGATTTGGGCCAAATGAAAATCAAAATGTTACATACTGTGCATGATTCCATGCTTATATTATTCCTGAAATGATAGGATTACTGATGGAGAACAAATGAGTGGTTGCCAGAGGTGAAGGATGGGATGTTGGGGTGGCCATGGTCATTAAAGGGAAGCGTGTGAGACCCTTGGGTGATGGGCCCATTCTGCCTCTTGATTTTTTTTTTTTGAGGGTCCAAGAACAGATTTTATTTTATTTATTTATTTTTTAATTTTTATTTATTTATGATAGTCACAGAGAGAGAGATAGGCAGAGACACAGGCAGAGGGAGAAGCAGGCTCCATGCACCGGGAGCCCGATGTGGGATTCGGTCCCGGATCTCCAGGATCACGCCCTGGGCCAAAGGCAGGCACCAAACCGCTGCGCCACCCAGGGATCCCCCAAGAACAGATTTTATTGCAGGCACCCTCGGGCGAGGTTCCACGACTCACGGAGGGAAAGAGTGAGTCAGGGAAGTCGCGCCAAGACAAGATGGCAGGGGGTTTAGGTAACGTTGTAAGGCAGAACGGTTTCCTATTGGTTGGCTCATATGCAAAGGAAGGATTGCAATCCAACCAGTCAGAGTGACCCTCCCTATGCAAAGGAAGGATTGCAGTTCGGTCAGTCAAAGGTGACTTCCTCCTCTGGGGTTTGAAGGGCATTGGGTCCGGTTGGGGAAGTCCAAAGGAGAGGTCTAAGGGTCTGCGTCAAGCTGTCAGCAGCATTGGCGTCCCAAGTGGAGGTAGTGACAGGAACTTCAGCCATTTTGGGGTATCCGCCATCTTGAGGAGTTTCCCTTCCCGCCTGGCCCCAACATTCCGACCTTTTGTTTTATATAATGGTGTCGGGGGCGTCGACTCTGCTCTGGCTACTTCCTGCTGACGGTGGGGCGTCGTTGTAGGGGTAGTCGGATGTGGGCAGGCGAGAGTATGGGTGAAGTAAAAGTTGGTTGACAGATACCCGGGTGAGTTCTTGCAGGCGTTCCCCAAGGAGTCCAGTGGCCCCAGCAGAGAAAGAGAGCGGAGTCCCAGTCCGACGGAGGAGGAGAGAGCCTCCGTGCTGTTGCAGGGGCTCGATCTCCTCCTGGGTTTCGGCACCAAATGTTAGGTTTTTTGGTAACTAAATGGAAATGAGACCGCCAAGGCAAGCGAGGGTCCAAGAACAGATTTTATTGCAGGCATCCTCGGGCGAGGTTCCACGACTCACGGAGGGGAAGAGTGAGTCGGGGAAGTCGCCCCCATTCTGCCTCTTGATTGTGGGTACATGGGCCCATGCACTGGTGACATTGCCTAGGGCCAAACCTGCACACACCCATGCGTGCCCACATATGCATACAAGCAGAACGAGGGAGGTGAGAGTAGGGTAGGTCCCCTGTTTTGCTGTCAGTGTCTTGGGTGTGATGTTGGGCTGTAGTTTTGCAGGATATCACCATTGAGGGAAATCAGAGGATGCCTAAGATCTCTATTATTTCTTACAACCATGTGGGACTCTGCAATTATCTCAAAATAAAATGTTTAATTTAAAAAAGGACAACCGTAATTAGCCACGGGCAAATGTTGACTCTGTCACTTAGTCTTTTTTTTTTTTTCTTTTCCCTCACATCCCTTTCATCACACCATGGAGGTAGATATCGACTTTAGTATTCACTGATGAATATAGGGCATGACCCACACACAAGGGCTGCGACAAGATGCAGCTCCTGTATAGTTGGAATATAAATTTTGCTGCTGTCATGATTATTAATGAAGGAAACATGGCTGAATGTGAACATGTGAGTGTGCAGTGGAGACCAGCTTGAAAAGAGACCATGAATCTTTTCAGTGTGTCTTTCAACCCAGTCTGCGCACACCCAAAACCCATTAGAGGGCTCTGCAGCCTCCTGGTGAGTATACAGCCCCAGCCTCAGGCAGATGACCTGAGTCCAAGTGACCCAGGTCATCGCAGACAGGGTGCCAAACTCCATCTCCATGGAGAAACCTCCAGCCTTCTCTCCTTCATTGCGTCTTTGAAACACTAAGTGTTCATCGCTCTTTGCTCTCCTGTGTGTTCCACCCTGTTTTAAAGACCTGGTCAGGGCAGCCCCGGTGGCTCAGCGGTTTAGCCCCACTTTCAGCCCAGAGCATGATCCTGAAGACCTGGGATCGAGTCCCACGTCTCCCTCATGGAGCCTGCTTGGAGCCTGCTTCTCCCTCTGCCTGTGTCTCTGCCTCTCTCTCTCCCCTCTCTGTGTTTCTCATAAATAAATAAATAAAATCTTTAAAAAAAAAAAAAAAAGACCCGGTCAATGCAGGAGGCATGCCAGGCTGCACTACCCACATCACACACAGCCACAGTGGAAATCAGCCACACAGGAAGACAGTGCCCCGAAATTAATTATCACACAGACAGTGAATACAACAGCCTTTTGTTACCAAAATAATGAAATCACTAGCACCTTCATACTGAATGAATCTGCCCATGCCACTGTGGAAGTTCTGCTGAATAAACTGAGGAAAAATATTGCAATTTACTCTCCAAGGAGATTCACTGTTTAATACACCCACTATTTTTTTGTTGAAAAGGCGAGGGGAGTATCTAGAGATATACAAGCAGTGGAGTTTTCTCTGCTCCTAAAGATGGATGAGAGGCCCTTTTTCTTTCTTCTCTTAGCTATTATTTAGCTTTCCATTGAAGTATTAAATCTATATTTTGGAGAAGAAGAACCGCTAAGACTTTAAAAAAATATGTTAATGGGCCACCCCATTCCCTGACACAGGCCCCATCCCCAGCTGTGGCGCTTTATTTGACATGCTCCACGCATCAGAGTTTGGTTTAGATACTGAAACAAACTAGCCTATAAAACACTGTGCTGTAAATATAAACTTTTATGAACCTCCCGGGATAGTCCTTCTAAAATGTGAATTAAGATATTCCATGATTCAAGCCCGTAAACGGAAAAGTAGCCATCACCCTGAGTAGTAATTTGCTTTCTGAAACCCTAGAACATAAACCACCTTTGGACTGAATTCTGAGTTTGTGTGTACAATGGCGATTAATGAACTTTCCAGAAATAGTTTTTAAAAGGAGTTCCAACTCTTGCAGATCTCCCGAAATACACCTTTTGCTTAGGGGCTATTTTGTTTTTTTCTTTTTTAAAGAGCCACCGTATTTCACTGCTGAGCCCGAGAGTCGGATTTTAGTGGAAGTGGAAGAAACTGTGGACATCGTGTGTCGAGCCATGGGTGAGTGTGGGGAGGCTGTTCCATAGGCTGTCGTGAGACAGAGGAATGGAAGTGGCACTTTCATCATCGTAGGGACACACATTGACTGTGATGTTAGTGACAGGGCTTTTGGATCCTAGTAGAACTCAGTTACCAGCCATGTGACCTTGAGGAAGGTGACCTTGATTTTGCTGAGCTTATCCTCACCTGCAAAGCAGAGATAGTAATCCCCACCCAAGAGGACAACAAGGAGGCCTTCACCCCATCCGTCTCGACAGAGAGGGACAGCCTTGTCCTCTCCACCCCTTCAAGTGCTCTGGTTACAGGACTTAGGGCAGGAAACGCTTTCTCGTCTGCAGGGTAATTGGGACTGGTGACCAGGTGTGCTCTGTAGTAAGATAGATTGTTTTAAATTCTTTGAACAGGAAATCTTCTTCTCTTCTTCTCTTCTTCTCTTTTCTTTTTTCCTTTTACAGCTTTGGGTTGCTTTTTCTTTGTTATTCCTGTAATTTCGCCCCTCATCCCCAAGCCATGACTGGGAGCTATCCACCGTCACTAGTACCCTGTCAGGCAGCACAAATAACTATACTAACCCCCCTAACAGAGACAGGCTTTTTGAAGGCAATTTCATTAACAAAAGATATGCTAGTGCCCTGGAGACTGTCAGTGAAAAGGACCTATTTTTTTGTTGTTTTGTTTAAGCTGTCCATCTTAAGGATGAATATTTTATTATAAGAGCTCAGAGGGTAAGGATTACTAACAATTTTGTAAATTTTCAAAACAGCTCCATAAAACAGATACTATTATCTCAGAGTACACATACAAAAATAAGACCTTAGAAAGCGAGGTTACGTAACATGCTCGAGGCACAGAGCCAGGGAGATGAGATGAGATACTTTTTAAAATCATGGCTGGGCATCTGGCATTTAGGAGCTGCTCATTAAATACTGGACAACCTGCCAGGGGTCACATGGCAACGGAGATAGGATCCAAACCGAGACCCATCAACTACCAAAGCAAGGGCTTTGGCCATGGCACCTGGCTTTTCCAGGAGAGCTAAGGTCCTGGGTCCTTGAACCCATGCCACCGATCCACAGCCATGGGCATGCCATTTTCCATCTCTGAGAAGTTGCTGGGGTGTCCTCTGAACAGTGCTGATGGCTCCTGCAGAGATTGGGGTCTGCTGTAGGCACCCTTCTCTACCCACTGTGCTTCGGCCCAGAGCATGTCTCCTGGGGGGCTTGGTTCCCAGCCCCAGGGCAGCTTACAAGCTCGAGTTCGCTGCTGACAGATCAGCTCTGCTGCCATCCTTCTCTGTTCAGGATCCTGGGGAGGGGTGGGGAGAGAGGAATGTGAGCTTTACGTGGAAATAGCTCCCTCTCTGTGGGTAGCACTGCTCTCTTCCTGGTATAAACACAGGTTTCTAAGGTCAGCGGTGGTCTGGAAGTGAAGCTCCACAGTATTTAGAGTGCTCAGATTTTAGAAACCAGGATCTACGCTACTGCAGTGGATAAGACTCCTGTTAATAACACTACATCACCCCAAAATAGAAAGACTTCCAGTTCCCTGTATACTAACAATTATTTTTCGATAAATGACAATCTTAAGCTCTTCCCTTGACAAGAGAATGTTCTCTTTTGCGTGATTCCTACAGGGTAAACTGCTTGTTAAATACAGACTTGTAAATATATACTGAACAGGCCTTTCAACGTTGCCATCAGATAATTTACTGCTTTCTTTTAATTTTGACAATGAAACTATAGCAGCATGCGAAGTGGTTACTCTTCATGAAAGCTACATCATGTAATTGCTCTTAGGAGATTTTACATGAATTGGTTATGCTTTTACCTTGAAATGGATTTTTTTTAATTTCCTGATTTAATGAAAAGTGACAGGAAACATAATTAAGGCAAAGAACAGAATCTGAGAATACATTATCTTGAAATATTCCACATTAACTTTATTTATTAAAGAAGACATCTTACACCTACATAGCATCTGAAATCAAGGCACTTGGGTGTGCTTTTTACCATGAATCATGTCGAGAGGTGTTTTGTTTAAATTAATTTCCTAGGTAGGGAAACCAAGGTACAGAGCCAGCCTAGACATTCCTGTGCGTTTCCCGTGGGCCCAGAGCAAGTGTACACACCCCCTACATAGTTCAGGACTTTGTTGTCTTGTGTGCTTTGGTGGAGTTTCTGTGTACAATCTGTCATGTCTATCCCACTTAGCCCTCTTCAGTGGCTTAGGGCGGTCAGAGAAGTGCCACGGAAGCAGTGTCCCCTACTGCTCATCACACAGGCCTCCCAAGGGCACTGCCCAGGGAAGGAGCCTGGCATCTCCTCTGTTGGGGCTTGTCCCGTGCATCATCCTCGCCCAGGTTCTGTGTGCTGGGCACAGCCATGTGGCAACCAAGCAACAGAGGTCCTCACACTCTGAGGCTGAGGACAGTCCTATCCTTTACAACTCTGGTTCTGCCCCCATGAGCTTGTCCTTTGTCTCCTGCTGCTTTCCTCCCAAACCCAGCCTCACCCTCCATCAGGTGGGCCCACAAGGTGGCACAGAGCTCCGGTCCCAATGACCAAGGCCTGGGCTTTCACCATGACATTGTTAGGATGAAGAAGGCAAGCCCAGCCTCAGTCTGACTCTCCCATCCTCCTGGTCAAAGCATTAGCCTAGCTCTGGATGCCACCAGCTACTAAGGACAAAGATGGCACCTCACCACCTGATGGTCTCACATTTGTCTCCGGGGCTGAGGCAGCTTTTCCTGCGTGCATAGTTGAATGTCCCTCATGTCTTCTCAGCCTCTACCCCCATTTATCTTCTTAACTGCAGCCATCCTCCACTGCTTAGATCCTCAGCAGGGGGCAGCTGAAAAGACAGGATGTTCATGTGGTTAATCTTCCCAACAGCCTTTTAAGGTTGCAATGACTACTTCCTTTCCAAATGTGTCTTCTGCCCTGGTGGCCCTTCCCCAAACCTCGAGTGGCAGAGTCAAGCACTGCGGAGCATCAGGGACCTTCCTCCCAATCCCTGTCTGCCCCCCAGGTCTGTCACAGTCATGGCCAGAATCCCTTTCTCTCCAGACTGGTGCAGAGACCAGCACAGGCTCGGGAGGGGGGTGGGTCCAGAACAGTCTGTAGCCCGGCATCAAGAGTTCATCCCTGCCCTTCCTCTTGCTGCTTTACTGTGTCTACTTCTTCCTAAAAATGAGAAAAATAACACTGAACAGGGTGCACGAAGGGAATCAGACTAAAGATATCACTGAAGTATTGCAACATAGCCTTGGAAACATTTCACCTCAACCCTCATGTAAAGTGTTTGAGATTTAATTTTTTCAAATGCCCAATTATTTCCACTTCCACACAGGAGTCCCTCTTCCCACCCTCCAGTGGTACAAGGATGCCATCTCCATCAGCAAGCTCCAGAATCCCCGATACAAGATGCTTTCAAGCGGAGGCCTGCGCATCCAGAAGCTGCGCCCAGAGGACTCCGGGATCTTCCAGTGCTTTGCCAGTAATGAAGGAGGGGAGATCCAGACCTACACCTACCTGGATGTCACCAGTGAGTACTGCCCCTCAGCAAAGCCAGACCATCCAGGCAGGGCCCTCAGGCCAGAGCTTCCCGGCCTTTGTGTATATGATATGCTCAGAAAATGGCAGCATCTGCTCAGCCAATGGACAGGGTGCGGAGGCCAGAGGCGACCATCTGTGAAGAGCCACAGCTCAGGCCAATAGGAGCCCACTTGCTAAGCCCCACAGAAGCCCCTGGGCAGCAGATACAGCCTGTTGTCCCCAAGCCCTGGAGTCCAACCTGCTCTCATGCGAGCCGAGCCCTCCTCTCTACTGAGAAGCAGGGGAAAAAAATATCTCCATTTTTCTGGACAGAACTAGAAGGACTGTTCAGTGAATAGTTCATCCCTAATCTTTTTCTTTTGATCTTTTCCCCATTTTTTATATTCATTTTCTATTTTAGTTTTATTGAACAATTATAGTTCTTCTCTAAGTTTCTTTTATTATCCCATTAGCAGAAATACTTTGGCACTCTGTCTTTGAAAAATAAAATGAAGGCAAAGGTTTTCACTGTATCTGTGGGTTTCCTTTTTCATCTCCATGGTTGTAATATTATTCTTCTAAAATAAAGTAGAATCATGTTTGCCCTTTTGGAGGCAAAATGCGGATATCCTCAGGTATGAGAGCCATTTGAAAAAGTAAATCATATAAGTATGCAGATGGCTCTTATCTACCAGAACTTATGAATTTAAGGATTCCATGCATCTATTTTGGTCAAGTAGGAGTCACTTCCTTGAACCTTACCCAGGGGTCAAATTTGGCCTCTGGTTTGGAGCATAGGAAACCAGTATCACTACAAACAGCAGGAAAAATATTGGGTACTTAAGCTGGAAGCTGAGTTTCGATCAATTAGAATTATTTAAAGCATATGTTATGAGTGTTAGCCGGGAGGGGCACAAATGAGCAAACTTTTTCTTCCTCTCTTTTTTTAACTTTATTTTAATTGCAGTGTAGTCAACATACAGTGTTAGATTAATTCATTCATTTAACAAACATTTACTTAACATCTGTGTCAGACACTTGGGTCTGTCACGCTTGGGAGCAGAGCTCTGAGGAAGACATGCGAGGTTCTTGTGCTTCCACGATAGAGGTCATGAAGTAGGGAGACAGATAGCAGAGGAGGAGATAATTTAGTCAGGGATAAGGGCAATGAAACAAGCAAATAAGCGAGGCCCAGGGTGATCAGGGAAGCCTTTCTGAGGGTGGTCAGGGAAAATTCCCTGAGATGGTAACAGAACTGAAGCTCAAAGGTACAAAGTCTTGGGGGATGTGCATGTCATGGGATGAGGTGGGGGGGTGCTACAAGTGCCTTCCAGGGACAGGCTTGGGGTGATGTGTGCACAGGGAGCAAGGAGACAAGTAGGGACTCAGTCTGAGGAGGAGCCAGGGGTCATGGTAGGAGGTAGGTTGGAGGGATAAGCAGGGCAAAGGCCCAAGAGCCAGTGGGAGGATTTCAAGGGATTTTATCAGGAAGTGGCAAGGTGTCCTTTATAGCTTCCAAAGGGCACCCAAGGCTGAGTGTAGAACGACCAATGCAGGGAAGAATGGAAGGCTTGGGACCAGGTAGGAAGCCACTGTCCTGTCCACGAGGTAGCCCCAGAGATGGAGGGAAACTGTGGGCTCTGGGATTTGCTGTAGGGACGGCACCCGTGGGACTTACATGCTGTAGGGATTCCTGCTGGTGAAAGGAGAGGTAACACCAGTGCTTTGGTCTCGAATCCCATTCACTCGAATCCCCCAGTGCAGGCTCCACACGGGCCCTCACAGGATTTGGGACATGCAGATCCCCATTCTTCAGAGGTTTCCAGTGTAATCATTATTAAAGTAGTACAATGTCATGAGCCCTTGCTGAAGCCAGCCTGAGCTACCCCGACTGTCTCGGTCTGATTCAGGGCTCTTGGGAGCTGGAGGCCCAGGCCGGTCCCCCAAGGACAAGAAGAGCCCCCAACACTTGGGCCTAGGACACTTCCTGGAAATCCCTCACTGAAGTGCCTGAAATCTGGTTATTTTATGAAAGTGTCATCTCTTGGGTCATATTTAATATTCAAAAATCAGCTTTTTCTACTTTTTAAAAGTAATAAAAGCAAACTTGTTAGATTTATCTAAATAAATGTCTCCTATCTCATTAATGTTCATCTAAAACAGCACTCTCGGGGCTCCCCCACTCTTGCCCTTGTGTGTCCATCACATCATGAAACTGGATTTCTCTTTAAGCTGTAAACACAGGCAGCTCCTGGGGGACACGTGATAGAAGGTTATAGTCACTCTTTCATCGCTGCACTTACTTCTGTGATTAGTCCTAGGAAAGTCCATATGGGCCGCCTCAGCAGGCAAGTCTGAGCATGAGTGAAGGACAGTCCACTGAGCATCTCACTCTTCACTCCCACTTAGATGTTGCTCCAGCATTTACTCAGCTTCCTGTGGACACCACGGTTACCGATGGGATGACAGCCACTCTGAGGTGTGAGGTATCCGGGGCCCCCAAACCTGCCATCACGTGGAAGAGAGGTAGGTAGCCTTTGTGGCCTCTACAGCCTGACCAACATGGGACATGAGTCCATCAGGCTGAGGCTCATGTCGTTTCCTTCCCACAGTCCTTCATTCATTCAGTAAAGACTAGAAGCTGTCCATGGGGCACCTGCCAGGTGCCAGATGCCAAAGCTTCCAGCATGAGTAAGACAGACAAGGCCCCTGTAAGCCTCATGGAGCTTACCTCCACACGATGAAACAGACATGTCTGAAAACCTGTGACTATCCTTATTTCCTACTTAAGCCTTCATAGGGCACCTTAGGCTTGTGAAGGGGCTCCCCCAAATACCAGGTAATGGATTTGGAGCAGTGCCATCAGGACCCAGCATCCCCACTTATGAAATGAAGGTCCTATTAAAAATTAAGAAAAATATCCTTATTCTTTTAAGAAAGAAAGATGCCTAAGATACACACCTGAAACCAATAGGATACATATGCCAATTATACTTCAATTTAGGGGTGCCTGGAAGGCTTAGTGGTTGAGAGTCTGCCTTTGGCTCAGGTCATGATCCCAGAGTCCTGGGATCCAGTCCTGCATCAGGCTCCCTGCAGGGAGCCTGCTTCTCCCTTTGTTTGTGTCTCTGCCTCTCTCTGTTTATCTCTCATGAATAAATAAATAAAATCTTTAAAATAAATAAACGAATAAAGGCAGAGACACCAAAGCCCGACTTCTGCCAAGGTGCCTTCTCTGTGTGTCACTTAAGCAGAGTGGTGGCAAAGGAATGAGCTTTAATAAAATAGGACACAGGGAGAGAAAGATGCTTCTGGCTCACTTGACACACATGATGCTCTCAGTTCCACCTGTTTTCAGACCCAGTGAGGAGAAGCATCACGTCTAGGACTTTCTCTGCAGTCCCAGCCCCTTCCACATGTGAGCACCCATGTCACTAAACAAACAGCACACACAGTCCCTCCTTAATAAATATGTGCTGGGTTGTGTCACTTCACGTAAATGGACCTGTCACAGTCACTGGGCCCTGTCGGGGTGAAAGTTCAAGATCTACATCTTTGTCGTCTCTCCAGAGAACCCTACATAGGCTTCTCACCTCCCTTGGGTGTAACTCATGCCCTCAGATGGTAGCTCTTACACATGAAGATCAGAGCAGCTGCAGGCCACTAAGCGAGAGGGCATTCTTCTGTGTTCTACATAGTTTTTTCTCCTGGTTCAGAACATAACAATAACTTTATATGGATATAAATACATACAGATATAAAGGAAACTGAGATCTAGTCACCCAAAGATAACAGTTGCATACATGAGTCACAATTTGTTTAACCAAATTTCTCAATTTTGGACAATTAAGATTTTCTTGATCTCGTTATCCTAAATAACACTAAAAGGAACTGCTTCGGTTATTTTTGTACATACAGTTTCCACTTTATTATGATTATTCCTAGTTATTTTCTTGGTTTTGGTGCTAACACTCCTGTCTTCTCTAATTTTCTTCAGGAAAGCATATTTTGGCCAGTGGCTCTGTGCGGATTCCTAGGTTCATGCTTCTGGAGTCTGGGGGTCTGCAGATTGCCCCCGTCTCCATCCAGGATGCTGGCAACTATACCTGCTATGCAGCCAACATGGAAGGGTCCCTGAATGCGTCTGCAGCACTGACCGTATGGAGTAAGGACCACAGGCCATGTGGAACTTCCTGTTAATCACCATGTCAGCTGTGCTTAGGGATGTCAATATGCCCTTGGACTCTCTAATTGAATCATAAGAGAATGATTATTTTTACAACTAATTTATAGAAATCTGTTGAGTAATTAATTTTTCAGTTTCTGAAAACATAATTAGAAACTGTATTCAAATATTTAATGGGGACGTTTCAGGAGAGTGAGAAGAGTGACTCTTAACAGACAGTGCCATAGAGTATATTATCCCAAACTAGTCCAAAAACTAAAGTGATAAGCGGTTTAATTTTGTGAGCTTCATAAAGGAAATAGCATCAAGAGTTAACATTTTCGAGAAAGTAAGCTTTTTCAATAATATCATTAAAACCCACTAAAACACTCCTAGTATATTAAATATGAGTGTTTTTTATATGATAGAAGTGAACTGACGAAAAATCTTTGTTATTTCTCCAACTTTTGTTTCTTTATCAAGCACACAGTTTTCTGAAATGGAGAATATATTATTCCCCAGACATAAGGATTCATAACGAAGTATTTCTGCTCCCAGCCCCCCACCTTTTGGTCAATTTTCACTCTTAGCTTTACTCGCCAGCATATCTTTTCTTCTTTGCTTCATCCATAGCTTTATTAAAAAAATAATAATAGTAAATAAATAAAAATTGTTCAAAAAAGCAAAAGACAGTGCTTACAGATTTTTATAAAGCTTATCTATCTAAAGAGAGGAAATTTTTAATTTTCTCTTTGATTTGCGTCAGTACTGGATCTGTGAAAATATGATCCTGGAAGAGAAACTGAATTATCATGCTTTATTTTGTACCATTTAGCTCTCTATCACATAGTTTGTGTCCACTTTCATATGTCCCTTACTAATTTATTAGGTATTCTAAAAACACCAGGAGTTTTAAAAAGGAATAAATTCAACCCCCCCCCACCACCACCACCATATTATCAGGTACCAAAAGAGAAGTTTTGTCCCATTTCATGGCCCACTCTGCCCACCACTTCCCATTTGGCATGTGTCCCTAACACGTTAACCTTATATTTAACAACTTGAGAAGAATTGATTTCTATATCTTTGTAGGTCACTCACCAGAAAGCTCTGTAGATCCGCTAAGATTCACATTCTCATGTCACTAGACTGATAGATATGCTCTTGTGGCCTACATTCCCCGTAGACAACAAGCTAAAGTTCACTTGTTTTTCTGGACACCCCACTACAAACAGGCTGGGCCCCAACTAGTCTTAATGACTCCCACATTTCGGGCTCCCACATTTTGGTTTGTAGGACCAAAACAGCATCCATCTCAGAGGTGTGAGGCAGGGGACCTCTACCACAGGGCCTTTGCTGGAGCCTTTGCTGTGGGGGTGGTGGCTGCAGGGCACACTGGGCCCTACCCTGACCAGAGCCTGGTGTTGGGTGAGCCACTGTGGGTCTGAGCACCACTTTCTATTCCTGAAAATTGGGAACAGTGCTCTCACAGCCCTCCCAAGGTTGTTGTGAGCATTAAATAAAACAATATAAATGGAAGCACTTTGCAAAGTCATGAAGTGCTGTGCAGACAGCAGAAATGACCAGAATGTTAATGATCTTGGGAAATAACAAAGATTTTAACCTAAGACTACAGAACCTAATAAACCTTTGCACATGATCTTCATTCTTGATGTCTTTCAGAGGGCTTAGAGGTTTGGGGAGGGCAGGCCTGACTCCTGTGGCTGCTGCCTGGGAAGGGCTGGCTTCCGATTCCCTGAGTGTTTCCCAGTACTTCCATTTACACTTGTTTTGCCAAGATGAGAGAAAACTTGGAGGTTTTTATGTCAGATGACCAGTTCCATACCCTCTGAGGGAGGAAACTCTAAAGCATGTAGTTTTGTCTGAACTGTGACTTGTGTCTTCACAGATCGCACGTCCATCATTAACCCTCCTGAGGACCGCGTGGTGATTAAGGGGACCACAGCCACACTGCGCTGCGGAGCCACTCACGACCCCCGGATCGCTCTCCGGTCAGCTCAGTTACTCACGTGTCTGGGGCTCATTTATGTTCGGGGAGCTTAGGAACCAAAGTGGAGATAAGAAGGCAGAATTTGGGGAACTTTGATTTCAGTCACAGATCCCTGATTACGACATCTCACGGTCCTGGGCTCCATCATTAATCACATAAATCCCATTTTCCACTCCAGCCTTATGTATTATTTACAGTGAGCTATGTTCCACTTCATGACTTCAGTGCAGCTTTTCATGATTTTTCTGCCAAGGTTAATACACTATCTGTAAAACATACTTGTCAGAGGCTGATACTTAATGAGAGAAAAATCCAGGGGGATCGAATAGGATTTCAGCAGTGTTTACCCTGGGCTGTGTGATACTTGGGAGGAGTTTTCTCTGCTCTAGGATGGTTTCACTGTGAAATGGGGAGCAAGGGAGACCCACACCCAGAAGAAAGGCAACCACAATCACCTGGTGCACGTCAAGGAAAATACTCGTAAAGACGAGAACTAGATGTCTTGAAGCTCCACTAAAGAATTACAATATCCCATCCTTTCCTGCTTTCACACAGGAAAGTCATGGTGGAAAACATGACCCCCCGGGTAAATCACAGCAGCAGACATGGGTGACTATGGGTGGTGAGGTTCTTCCCCAAGAGCTGCCACTTTCAGAATAGTTTTTAATTTTCAGAACCAGCCTTGAAAATCAATCTAGAAAGAAAGATACAGTCATCCCAGAATTTTCACTCTGGCCTTAGCCCAGAAGGCACACGGTTAGCCAAATGGATGGAATTGTGATGCCTTCCTTTTTTCTGGAACATCTCACTCTGAGCAGAGGGAGGTGGCTGCCACTGCATACATTATTAACTGGATTCGGAGATTAATCTGTTTTCTCACTCTTCTTGGGCAGGTGTTTGGCAAATCGTGAATTTCTGTGCCTCCACCTGGCTCTCTGGAGTTCTCCAGAGCTCAAACAACCAAGTTTGGTTTAGTCATAAGAATGTTGAATGCGAAACCAACAAATAAAAACTAACAGGTTCAAGATTACCTAGAGAATCCATGGAGGCCATCTCAGAGAGAGTTGTCATTCCCAGAAAAGAACTCATTCATTTCTAAATGGGTTGGAAGTATGATTCCAGAGAGAAAGAAGGACAAATAAGCTGGTTTACTGCTACTCTGAGAGCTTACATGGAATCCCTCTGGATCTGTGTGTTTTTCTCAGACCTTTTTATATGTGACTAGACAGACAGAATTGGAGCACCCTTCTTGAGAAGGGCTTAGATTGCTCACTCTGAGGGCACTTTTTGTCCCAGGGCTTCTCTGTCCCAAGAGCTCCAGGCCTAAGGGACAATCCGCAGCTAACATTGTACCCTCAAGTAAGCAGTTTATTCCTTTCCTTCTTGGGGTACCAGGTCTGTTGTCTCAGAGTAGTTCCAGATAAACAGTTTATTGATCTCTATGCTCTGTGCCCATTAAACCTTTAAAGAAATGGGTACATTTTGCAAATCTAAGCAAATTATTTTGGGAAGGAAAGCTAGCACCTTCATCCCATTCACTGACACCCAAAGTCTGGACAGGTTCCGAATGGCTTCTATGTTTGAAAAGAAAAATGTGCTAAAATTTTCATAAATAAAGAACCAAATGAGAAATAAATGCAATTTTTAAGGACAATCTGCCAGAATGGTTGGGTTTCAAGAACACATGTTCATGGGATATAATCTATTTTTTCTAGAAGTTGGGTGGATCCACTCAGGAGTTTGTGGACAGTCATTGCCTCCTATCCAGTCAAATCTCCTCTCCTCCAGGCACCTTCCTGGGTGGGAATGTGAAGTCAGTTATAGTAAATGACAAATAAAGTATGATCATGACATGACAGACTTCCTGTCTCTAAACCTAAAGACCAGATCAATGTTCTTAGTGATCTTCACTGACCCCTTTATAATTTTAACATCTGTTTTTGTAGTGTGACCAAGATACCTGGTTGCTTTTCCTTTTTCTTTCTTTTAGATCTATTCACATGTCATAAAATTCACCCATTGAAAAAGCACTGTTCAGTGGCTTCTGGTACATTCACAAGATGGTCAGTTGCTTGCAGCCCGGATCCTAACTCTAGACTCTTGGCTGGATCCTAACTGGGTATCTTGCCTCACTCATGACTCCCTGCTTGGCCCACAGCTATGTCTGGAAGAAGGACAACACAGTCATCACTCCATCTAGCAGTTCCAGGATTGTGGTGGAGAAGGACGGCTCCCTCCTCATTAGTCAGACGTGGTCGGGTGACATCGGAGACTACACCTGTGAAATCATCTCTGAGGGAGGGAATGACTCCAGAACCGCCCGGCTGGAGGTGATGTGAGTGTTGCTTCTGTGTAGTGTTAACTGGCTGCCCATTATCTGCAGCACTATGGTCAGCTCTCCCGACTCCAAGTGACTGGCACTTAACATGCTTGGCACCAGAGTGGGTCCCAAGCCAGAGGTCAGAGGCCATGGCCTTATGCCTCATAGGCGTACACTTACAGGGTTTGTTGGAACCTCAAAATTAACCTCAAAATTTCGCTCTTCGTTTAGATGATTTGATGCTTGGTTTTCCTCCTCCTCCTGTCTGTTTTTCTTATTTCCTACTTGGCACCATGTCATGGTGGGCCCTATTTACCACACCGCATCCACTTTGCCATGTGGTGCCCATCAGCACTTCCCTGTCGGAATGTCAGGGCCGGCTCACTGAGGTGAGACCTTTCCATGAGAGCCCACAAAACATTGTGCTGAGGGCAGAGCCAGCTGCATCTCTGCGGGTAAACAGACACTTTCCACTAAATCTCTGGAAATCCTGAAAATAACAAGCAGCTGATCTGGACTCCCTGGGGGTCTCCTGGGCCCAGGTGGGAAACCACCACCCTCCTGTATCTCTGGGAGCTCTTTAGTACATCTGCTTTCTGTTCACGGGCAGGGGCTGAGGAGCCTGCTGATAATTTCTCTTTTTCTGACATATATTTATTTGTTCTTTAAAAACGGCGTCCTCCTGGACAGTGCCTGAGCACATCCAAACAACGGTAAAATCTGGAGATAAGGCAGCAGAGCAGGGCTGGTGTCCTGGTGGCAGCCAGCTCCAGGGGCACAGGCCAGCAGCTAACATGGGCTGTGCTGGGCCATTAGAAAAGGCAATTTTGAGAAGTTTTTCTTACTAGTCTCTGTCCACCTTGATCCAGGATAGGTTCTATAGACAAAAGCCACTCCCTGAATATACAATGTGAACAGTTTGCATACAGGGCCAAGTCTCATTTGTCTTTGGATCTCTAGACTCCAGCCAAGGGGATTAAAATGAGAAAAATGCTGGCTCCGTGCTGAGCACATAGGCTCCTGTGTTTGTTGCACGCACACATGAGCAAATGAGCAGACAGGCAGCTTTGCATTAGCCTCTGTTGGTGGGATTTGATGGGTTAACGTGTAGCATCTAGTCCAGAAAAGCCTCATGTGATGCCTCTAGGACCTGGAAAAGCCCTATGCTACCTCCTCATTGGCCTCTGTAGGATGACCCCTTGTTCTCGTGTGACTAGACTTTAGTCCCTTGTCAGTCTCGAAACATCGGATGCCGCGTGGTCCCAGGGGACCTGTACAGACGGCCCTCCAGCTCCCTGAGTGTGTGTGGAAGTACCAGGTCTCCCCGCCCACCTCTGGGCCCTGGACCTGCTGACCCGGGGCCCTTTCTGCCCTCCACTTTTGCCCAGCCCTCCATCCAGGGCTTCAGACTGCTGCTGCCTCTACAGCCTGGCTTCTGTCTTCGGCCATTCCTACCTGAAGGGCTCACACCTCCTCTAGGGCTCAGCCACAGGGTCACCCTTGTGTGGGACACCAGGCTGCGGGTGTCTCCCAGCCTCCCAGCCTCCCACCCCTTGCCCCTCTGTCAAAACACTGATCGTCCTGGGTGGAAAACACCCATTTTCACCATTTCTTCCCTATGAAGCAGAAGCACCAAAATGGCATGCACAGTTTGGCATTTTGAGTGCCTGGAAGTGCTTTGGGACACCATAGGGGCTCAATAAATACATGTTGGTCAGTTGAGGCACACATGAATGAATAAAATGTGTGTAGGTGACCGGCCATTGGCTGGTCCTCCTTCTGATTGGTTCTTCCCTCTGAGACTCACACGCCCCTGGCTTTTCTTCCTGAGGGCACAGGGTCAGATCCCACTGTGGAGAGCCCTGGTGGAACCACTGTGGAGGCCCCTGGTGCCCAAACAAACCCCTGTTTGGCTCTGACCCTGTGTCTTTCTTCCTCCCATCTTTCCTCCTTTTGTCATGTTAAAAAAAAATCTTTTTTTTTAAATTTTGATAATACTGGAGTACATGACCAGCAAATTCACATAATCCACTGTGCTGTTCACATTTTTAAAACTACCTTTGAGAACTCTTAGATCATCCATCATTGGTATCAAATAAATAAGTGTTAGCATTTCATAAAGACTCTGTCAGCAGAAGCCAAATTGCATGCTTCCAATACAGTGCATGCTTTTTTATTCTGCACAGTTTTTATGTTCTACTGATTTACATATCTTCCCTTCTATTTGCTTATTTGATTTCCTCTGAGTAAAATACATTTTTCAGCAAATGTTGCTGTATCTATAAAATAATAGGCTTTCTGTAATGGTAAAACACCTCATCTCTAAATATAGAAATATTTGCAGATTTGTGATTCAAACCAATTTAGGTACAACCGAGTTGCAGAACTGATTTGGAAGACAGTGGTTCCTTGTGAATTGTGAGTGTAATAAACACTCCACTCTTGCAAATCTGAATGAATTGAGGGAGCCGTAGGTTATAGTGTGGCCTATCTTTAGATCCAAATAGGTCTTAACTCTACGACATCAGTAATGACAACAGTAATGATAATAGTCATAAGTCACCATTGCAGGGCATTTTGTGCTTCCCAGAGAACTTTCAAATCAAGCTCAGTAACATTTCTGTGATTTACTCAGATGACAAAAAAAAAAAAAAGGTGGAGGGAGTCTCATATTGCAGAAGTGACTGAGAGGTACTTACAGCTAACTAGTGTCCTTTGAAAGAGGCTGAAAGCCTGCTTCCTCTGCCTCCCTACTTGAGTTAAAAGCTACTTCGTTACATATAGAAATGAGGAGCATCAGAAGTGGGCTTTCCTAAAGCAGAGGGTGTGTGTAGCATATTCCAGCGCCATTCTCTGCGCCAGCCTGGGCGGACACAGCAGGAGGCACGGTCCCAGGTGGGCCACAGGGGCCAGTGGTGCCTTGGGAGGTGCTGCCCACCAGCCAGGTCGGGACTGGACACCCCTCTCCAGCTCTGAGTGACTATGGGCAGGTTAGCCACAACGTCTCAGCCTCAGTTTCCTCAACTGCAAGCTGCACCTGTTTTCATTGCCCTATAGGCCTGTCATGTTTGACCAAGCCAGCATTTGTAAAACCCTGGCCTGGAACCCAGCTTCAGGTGGGTACTCAATAAATCATAGCTCCTATTACTCCCTCACCGTCTTAGCAGGACGTCTTACTCCTTCATCAGGAGCAATCCGCCCACACCCGGGACCAGGAAGTTTCTCTTTTATCCTGCCTTATTTTTTACCACATTCTGTGGTATGTGTCGGACACACTATGTCTGTCTGTTTGGTGCTAAGCCCTCAATGCCTGGAATTGTGCCAGGTGCATAAATGTCCAACAAATGTCAGAGTGAGCCTCACCCCCCCCCCCTTATGAGGTTGAACTAGGCTTGTGTAATTGGTATCACGGAGAAGGACTGATTTATAAGAGGTCTGCCTTCATCACCTCCACAAAAGGCTCCCACAAATCCACACGGTCCCAGGATGTTCCCTATAAATGAACCACATGCAAGTCATCATGAAATGCCCATCACTGATTGGTTGGCTGTGTCTTTCCCACTAGTTTGCTAGTGCTAAAGCAGAGGGTGTGTGTTTTTAGTGTCCCCCAAAGTGTCTTGCTGTATTGAACACACCAGGGGGCTTCTAGGGCTTTATGTATAGAGTAATCATTAATCATTTAAAGACCCAATTAGCTTTGAATCTTTCCTTCTGAGATCAGAGACTAATTCTTAGGAGCCTTAAGTACAGAGAAAACCTAATTTATGGAGCAGACTTGCAGACCCAGACTCTGAGGCAGTGGGAGAGGTTTCTCTCAATAAAGCTACACCTGACAAAGCCATAATAAGGAGAGAACAATTTAATACCACTTCTATAGAGTTGTCAGGCCCCCACCATCTTCATCCACAGAGCGAAGTCAGAGAAGATGGCTTTGACCGGGTTATCATTTGTGTGTTAAAGGGGCAGTGTTTCCATGTAGAAAAATACTCACCTGACCCTCTATCACATCGCAAGTCCCCCTACAGCCACAATTTTGCCAATTGCTTCAAATCTTTTTCAAAGCTGTTTTCCCCAAACACACTTGGCTTAATCTCCTTCCCATACAGTCTTGGTTCCTTGTTGTTGTTAATCTCCGATGGTCTTGCAGTGTAATTCATTTGATGGGGACTTCCCTCCTAGCTTTCTTGAAATTACAGAGTGACTCAGCACCTGCTTCACTCCCATTGCTCTCAGATCCCTTTCATTTGTCACCCTGTCTGCATATTCCTGTCTGTGAGTCACTCCGGTGATCATTTATTTCCTTTCAAAGTTGGCAGAGAAACGCCAAGACACAATCTATTCCTATTAGATAAGATTCTCTCAAATGAATTCAGAATATATTAAAGCCTCATTTATTGGTTATTGATGGGTCAGTCAAGTATTGCACAAAGCTTAATTTTCCTGATAACCAAAACTTATCATTTAAAGAAACAGTTTACATTTCCATATTAAAAAGCTATTTGCATTGAGAAACGGGTAATACTGAACACAGGAGATATTACAGAGGGGTTTTTTTCTACAGGACAGAGGCTGGAACTAGGAAAAATCTCAGTTTCCTTCTGACTCTGAGTCCTGTGATGTGTGTAAAACATCACATTGTGTGTTGGGCCACCATCTTGGGCATGACTGTGAGCCTGTGAAGACTCTGTGGGGCAGTGGAGGAGGGGGGCTCATTATTTCTTGATTCATCATGTCATGTCCTTGGGCACCACTCGGCTTTTGGCTCCCTGTTCCTATGTTAAATGTCTCAAGGCTACTTTGTCTTCACGGTTCCAAAGTCTTTTCAATCTTCCCTCCATCTCAGGCCTCTGGCTGCCATTTTTTGCAGGCTCTAGGGCCTTTTTGTTGGTGGCTTTTGAGCAGCTAAGAGGAGGGACGCCAGAAACCCCTCTTACTAGAATCACATGCGGAGTGAGAATCAGCAAGCTCTGAGGGGCAGAGAGACTGCACAAGCATCCTCCAGGGGCAAGTGTTTGAGGAGTACCCTCTCACTCCAGAAGTGGCTGTAACTTGTCCACAATCCACAAAATGCTCCATCCCTTAGAAAAAAAGCTGTCTGCTCACCTGTCACAGGGATCATTTCTTAGCCCTCATTTTATTTTATATTATTTTATTTTTTAAAAAGATTTCTTTATCCATTCATAAGAGACACACAGAGAGAAAGAGAGGCAGAGACACAGGCAGAGAGAGAAACAAGCTCTATGCAGGGAGCCTGATGCGGGACTCAATCCCGAGACTCCAGGATCAGGCCCTGGGCCAAAGGCAGGTGCCCAACCACTGAGTCCCTTTAGCCCTCATTCTTGGCTGAGAGAAGCATGATCTGAAATGGAGTGCAAGAGCCCCATACTTTCCTAGCCATGGGAAAGATGTACTTTTAAGATTTAGAACTAGATCCAGTGTGGCCCTTGCAAGACCACAAGACAAGGTGTGCAGAGACACAGTAGTGTTTAAGGGACCAGGTTAAACACTCCTATTGTCCAGGAGGGGCCTGTCCCTCTACAGCCTTGGGTCCAGTTCATCCCAACTCAAGGTCCAGCATGGCCACCCTGCAAAGCTTGTCCCCAGCAAACAGTGTGCCCCCACCATCCTCTCTCAGAGCCTGGATGTATATGTTGGCCATGGATGCCTGGCTCCTTAACCTCTAGCTCAGCTTTTGTCTTGGGGTCTGTCCTTTCTCCTGACCATTACGCAGATGTCATATGATATTTTGTCCAGTCCCTGGGACATTTTCCAATGAGCTGCCTTTGGGGTTCCAGCCCTAGAGAGCCAGTGTCACATAGATAACCCAGAAATTTTTAACTTGTGTCTCTTACTTCCCCTCCTCTGTGACCCAGTGCAAACCCTGCATTCCCACCAGTGCCCCCAGCATCCCCCCCACAGTCTTACCCATGCCCTCAGCAGGCCATTCCCCTTCCTTATCCTTCCAGTCCAAGGGAGCTTCTCCTCCCTCTCCACCCGTCCTGACTCCTCCAGCCATGTGGCCCCCACAAGGTGACCCTCGATGCAGCCCCATCCTGCATTCCCACCCAACATTTTCAGAACCATCTTGTGGCTCCTGATCCGAAGTGCCTTACCCTGTCCCAGTCTGTATGTGGACCTCGTGCCCCTTCTTAAGAAATTCAGTTTGGGGAGAGCAGGGCAGTGGCAGCCTCTCCGTGTGCCCATACTCCACGTATGACACCAGGCTTGCAAGGTGTTCATTTGTTAACCCATCCACTCCTGTGTTGGCTGATTATCCATCCATCCCGCATTTACTGCATGCCCACTCTGTGCTGGCATTGATAATGCCAAGGTTAAGGAAAAGAGGCAAAGAAGAGGGAAGAGAAATTTCCTACCCTAGAGAAGGGAGGCAGATCCATAATCAGACAGGATGCAGTGGAGTTCCTGTTTCTGTAGGACTTTGAGATGTTTGGTGAACTGAAAAACCTATAAATTGCAATCGTAAATGAGGTAGAAGTGATTGGTGCTGCTCAAGAATTAGTCAAAGTGAGAGGGAGGCTGAGACTTGGAGGCTGATTTTCTGAATGGCATGAGCCTTCAGTCAATGGGACATCATGTGTGCCCACACACAGGTCACAGAATGGCTCAACTCAGGAAGCTGCTGTAGGGGACATCCAGTGTGGGATGGGAAGGAGTCATAGTGATGCAGGGGGTGGCTCATGGCATGACCTGTACAATGGCAACAATCAGGACCATCCAGAGGGTTGCGTGTTATGGGTCTTGGAAGAAGTGATGTCGGTTGGGCTGAGGCTGATCTGTGGAAATGAGGGGATGGTGTTATGACATTCTTAAGATACAGTAGGTGAGACGTGGCTACTACTTAGGCACTTATGAGGGTGGACAGGGGAGTGGAGATGGGAGTGTAACCACTGAAAGAAGGATGAGCAAACCAACATGGTGGTTCTGGTGAGAAGACTGATTCATGGCTCACTGTCAGCCCCAGAGATCACTCCCCTGAATGTGTCATTGAACTTGCCTCCTGCCCACTGTAAGATCCTCTCAGAGCCTCTCAGTGCCTCATCTCTGTGAGCCTGGGGCCTTCCAGCCTCTCACAGCTGCTGTGGCCGCTTCCAACCCAGGGGGCTACACATACACGGAGGGTGGTTCCCCTCAGGCCCATGTGGGGCAGTGTCACATGTGAAAAGCGGCCCAGAACACCAAGCTGCCCTGTCAGTCTTCCTAGTGTTTGTCGTGTCAGAGAACCTCACATTCTAGGGGAATCTTTACAAGGGAATTCTAAGCCCCTGGAGTCAGCATGCACCCCTGGGGGAATGGCATTATTCCTCACCTCAGACCCTAGCCACCGCCCCATGGCTCCCAGGTGACCCTTGGCTCTGACTGACTCACCAACTTTCGGAGCTTCCCACCCCCCAGGAGGAAGGAGGACTCACAGAACTTAGGCAAGGGCCCTACTTAGGATTTCAGTCTTATCATAAAGGATAAAGTCAGGTCCAGACACCAGAAGGGAGGCCAGGGCAAGGTCTGGGAGGGTCCCACAAACAGAGCTTCCACGTTTTCAGGAGACGTCATCCTCCCGGCATGCAGATGTCCGATGACTGACTAGGAAGCTCAACTGAGCCTGGCATCCAGAGTTTTTATGGGGTGTCATTATCACCGGCCACATGACAGAGCTCACTCTCCAGCTCCCACCCCTCTGCTTCCAGGAGATCAGAAGGTTTGGTTGATGTTGCTCACTCCAAGCTCTAACCACATGGTTGGTCCAGCCTGACGAGTCCCCTCCTGGGACACTCGTGGCCGTGAGTGCCACCGTCAGCATAAACTTAGCTGTGGCCCTATGGGCCCCCTATGAACAGCTAAGACACCCCTTCAGGAGATTCCAACCTGGGTAAAGACCAGACCAACTCTGTATGATACCACAGTCTTATTTGGACATAATTATCCAAGTGTATCTCGGTTTGTTTTCAGGGGGGACTGTTTGAACAACTTTGGTCTGTTTCAGAACAAACTCATTTCAATAGGAAATGGGGCGTGGGAGAAGAATAGGTATTTTATCCTGGCATTTCCTTCATATTGATCTTCACTGGGAATTTAAGGGAGAATCAGTTACTGGAGAATTCACTCCCTCTCTGATTTAAAACCTCATTCACAGATATCAGAAAGGGACACAGAACATAAAGACTTCTAACTCTGGGAAATGAACTAGGGGTGGTGGAAGGGGAGGAGGGCGGGGGGTGGGGGTGAATGGGTGACGGGCACGGAGGGGGACACTTGACGGGATGAGCACTGGGTGTTATTCTGTATGTTGGTAAATTGAACACCAATAAAAATTAATTTATAAAAAAAATAAATAAAACCTCATTCACAATTAAAGAGAAAACAAGCCAACATATCAAGCTCAAGTTGATACTTTAGTGTACTAATTTCAAGTTTCAGTCTACACTGGAAATATTAGTTTGTTTATTAATGGTGTGCCTGGGTTACAGAGACCTGTGTTTCTTAGGTGGCTGTGAGTATGTAACAACTTAATAAATTTCACAGTGTAATGAGTACATTTTTTAAATTAAAAATATCAAGTATAATTATGGCTCTCAGTGCTGACCTACATGGGCCAGCAGTAACTGATGCCTAAGAGAGACCAAAAACTAGCCAGTGGGTGAATCAGGTCCACCCAGCACCCTCCTCCCAGCACCGCATGGGATGTTTCTAGAAGCCACATAACAGGGTGCTGCTCCCAGATCTGTGAAATGGAAAGGTCCTTAGGATTGTACAGCTGCAGACACTTGCTGGTAGAAATCATGCCATTGGAATTTAAAGTTTTGTCACCAGTAAGTCCCAATATACAGTCTTCAGTATGCATTTGCTTTAATTGTGCTTCCGTTCCATAGCCTTGCTGATGTGTTATTTGCTTTTTCCAGGAGTTATTAGAGTTTTCTCCACATTCTCCTGAGTCCTTCCCCCAAACTCTGCTACCCAGCAGAAGACAGAACAACAGCACAGCTCCATGCTGTCAATAAAGAGCCAGCCCCTCTCTAGAAATACATGTGGGCATTTTGGCTGGTGTGACCTCACATGCTAGTGTCCAAAACTTTAATGTTAAATCTTATTTCCTAGGCCTTTGACTGTTTACACGGCTTCCTGCATTTCCATTAATAGCTTTGGGCTATAAGAACTAATTGCTGACCCAGGTTTTCTCAATTAAATAACGTACTGTGTAGAAATTGGCCCTCCCCACCCGCTTTAAGTTATGGAATCATCTGCTGTGTAATCTCCACCAGAAGGATTTGATCAGATTTCTTCGGTAGGAAAACAACACTGCGAATGAGGAAGGGTTTGGGGTTGGGGTGGTGGGGAGCTCTGGGGTTTCAGTATTTGTGTTTGGGGCATACTTTATGTTCTCCCATTTTCTGAACATTGCCCACCAGGACTGTGCGGCATAGGAACCAGGCTAACCATCGACTCTGATATGTGCTATCTTCTCTTTTTGTTCCTTTGTACCCAAGTGAACTGCCTCACTCACCTCAGAACCTGCTGGCCACCCTGAACTCTTCCCACAGCCACACCGTGATGCTGTCCTGGGTTCGACCCTTTGATGGAAACAGCCCGGTGCTCTATTACATTGTGGAGCTATCTGAGAACAGTAAGTAGTGAAGCAGAGTTGTCGCCTTGGATGATAATCACATTGCTCTCTGCACAATTATTGTCCTCAGCCTTTATTTCGGGCTCAGACCCTGAACAACTAGTCAAATGCTATGATGCTTTACAGAGTTCAGTGAAAATCCCTGCTCTGGCTTCAGGAGAGATAGAAGGGGACGTGGAAACCTGAGAATTAATAGAAGGGAGCCTGGGGAGCTTCCTGTGAGAGCCCAGATCTGGGGGCTCCCCAGGGAGGCCATGCACACCCCTGTCCCCAGGCCTAATTCGGTCATGAAAAGTGAAGCCTCCACCTGGGCCTGGCTGGGAGCCAAGGACAGTAAGAGTGAGGCATCTTTGCATGCTTCCTCTGATGCCAAGCATGCTGAGTATTCCCAGGACCCTCCCTTCTCCCCTCTTGGCCCCAGCCAACACATCCTATCTTTGCTCCAGCCCCAGCAGCTGCTATGTCCTCTCCACAGGCCATGGAATGTGCTCTCCAGGGCCTCTCCTCTTCTGCCTCTGGCAGCCTCCTCTTAGGAGGTCACGTGCACCCCTGTGATTTCAAGGGGTATCTTTTCCCCCCAAAAAAGATCTTGGTCTCCAGCATCCTTATCCAGACCTCGGGAGGCCTGCACAGAGCATCATCCCTCCTCATCTCTATCTAGTGGTCTCACACATGCTTCCAGTGTGAGTTCTTCACACTGTGATTTTGACTCCTTTTAACCCTGAGGGTCCTCACCACATTGATGTGGGCCTTCACATCTTGATTCCAACCCCTAGGCACCCTTAGTGAGGCCTGTTCGAGCTGCAAGACCAAGAACAGTCCTCGGCTCTTTCTCCCTCACTGGGCCCAGGCTTCCAGTGCGGTTCAGCCACCCTGTGGATTTGTGTTCTAGGACGAGCTGGACCCTGCTTCCCTTTCTAGCTCTGTAGGCCCCGTCTCTCTCACCAGGACAGCCTCTAACTGGTCCCCCTGCTTCTACTACTCTTCTATTCCAAAGTGTTCTTACACAAGCAGAAACACTGGTCTTAAAATATGAAGGATGTGTCCTCCCTGGATATACCCCACAGGGCTTAGGATGAAATCCACCACCCTCAGAGCCCAAGTGGGGTCATCTACCCCACCCCCCCCCACCCCTGCCACTCTGCTCTTTGCCAGGCATGTGCCAACTGCACTGGTTTCACATTGGCTGTGTGCACAGGCCTGGCTTCCTTGGTTGGAATGCCCACAGGGCTGGACTGTTACCCTTCATGCTTACCCAGAACCTCCAGAAGAAGCCTTTCTGCACACTAGTTCAGTTTACGCTTTTACTACCCAACAAGTCATCCTCCCTTTATTATATTATCTCATGCATTATTCCAAACTCCTTCCCGGGCCTCCCCTGAGGGACAGTGAGCCAGACCACAGGGAGCTGGACTCTTATTATGGTCAATGTAATGGGGCCCATGGCTTGTCATGCTATTGTTATCATAAATGGGTCCCTGTTCAGGACAGCTAGGCATGGTGCTCTCTTGGGGTACCTCCACTGAAACCCAAGTCAACCTGGCAGAAATCCAAGTGGCTCATTGGCACTGCTTACCCATGCAGGTGGAGGTGTCCCACAGCTCTGCTACAGCTCTTCCCAAGCCAACCCATCTGCTTTTCCTATAATTAGTGACTTCACTCACCAAGTCTCTTCTAATTATCTTTTATACTTCCCCTTCGTCTCGTGTGTGAGATCCTCCTTCTGATCATCACATGCTCACACCACAGCAGGCCCTGTGTGACGCTCATTTCCCAACAGAGGAAGCTGACAAGCAGAGTAAGTCACTGGCCGAGGTCACATAGCTGATAGGAGGTGACAGTGGGTTCCACCCAGGGCTATCTGCCTCTTAATGAGTATCAGACATCTACAAAGAAGTTCCATGGGGCAAATTCTCCTCTATGGCACTTCTGCAGCAGCTCTAAGGTAAATGCCGACCCACAATGGTGCACTTTGGTCTCCGTCTGTGTGGAGATTAAAGGGACCCACTTTGCGAAGCTGCCTTTATTTGAGTGGGACAGCTCCCGAACCAGTCCACTGAGGGAGAGCCCAGAAGCAATATTATAGTTCCATCTCCTGGGTTTCTAAATTTACACCCATGGCTCTCTCTGTGGGCTTCAGTCTTGAGCACCATCTGAGAACCAGGTGCCTGAGATCCAGCTCCTGGTTCCCCTTTCTGGTGGACTTCTCTGATGGCCCATCTGGTCCCTTTCCCCAAATTGTGGGGCAGGGGTATGAATGGAAACTGGTCTGTGTGCCACCGTCCATCATCTCTTCAGCCCAATGGCTCTGGTCAAAGTGGGAAGGCATTGGTGTTATTTATTAAAATAACCTTTCTGAGAAAATAAGGATTTCCTGAGGATCTCATGGTCATGTGGCCTGTAAGAAACGTAGGGCTTGATGGTCTGTGTGAAGACAGTGACACATGAACAGAACTCTAGCCATTCAAATTCAGACAAACACAAGTCCTGCTGGGTGTCCATGTCCTTGAGACCAGGACCAGGTTTCCCTCATCTCTGTGTCCTCGGTCCTTACACCAGGTAGGCACTCAGCAAATGAGCTGAAATGGATCTCTCTGGAAGAGCACCTTTGGGATGGACTTAGGCTATAGTCTTAGACCCTCTCCCAAATGACAAGTGCTCCACCACCCTTGGTTTATGAAAATAAGACATTGTTTGAACACACCATACCCACCATTTTCTCAACAGATTGCATGGGTGATAAGTTCTTCCAGTCAGACATCTTGCCCGAGTAGGACACAGGCTTTCTATGCAAACATTCATCCTACCCATGCATTCATTCACTCAACACTAAATTCCATCTGGGTATCTGCTTCCCCCAGGTGCTCTTCTCAGTGCTGGATGCAGAGCTGAGGTGACTGCTCTCCAGTCATTGACAGCAAGGGGAAGGTCAGGCTCATCTCTACATGGGGCCACATAACAAGCTCCTGCTGAGCTCTGTGTCACTGCTGTGGGAGCATGGTAGGAGAGGGACCGGCTGGGAGGTGAATTACAGAGCCCTCAGAGTGGACAGGCCCCAAGACTTGGGCCAGGCAGAGGGGGCGGCAGCATCAGCAAAGCCCCAAAGCATAAACATGGAGGCGTGGAGAGAGCAGCCAGCTTCTACAGGGACAAGAGGGGAGTGGGGCCAGGACATTGCCCAGTGCTATAGGAGTGTCTGCCTGGGGAGAATCTCTCTTGCTTTTCATGCCACAGCTCAACTATGGCTCTCCTCCGTATCTCTTCTTGACTCAGAACCCCATCATGCCCAGGCAGGCTTTGTCCTTCTCTCCTCGGGGTCCCTACACCCCTAGATATATTTCTCCTGGAGTATTTGGTATTGTATAATAGTTCCTGGTCTGTGTGTGTGTCTCCCGGCAAGACTGTGACCCCCGTAAGGACAGGCCGGGCCCGAGTTCTCTTTGTATCTGTGACAGCCAGCGGAGAGCCTGGTATGCACAGGTTGACTCTGTGGGGTTCAGTGGCTTCACGTCACTTCAAAAGGCTCTGAGAACATCATAAGTCCCTCATTAGCCTTTGGCTCTCTCCACTGGACCTTTCTGGAGCTGGCTCAGACTCCCATCTGTTTTTCCTTCAGAGACTGTGATGTGGAATAGTGTAGACTACTCTAGAGTATTCTACACTATTATTATTATTACTGTTGCTCAAAGTATTATTATTACACGAAGAAGCCAGAGTGGTAAGATGGTTATCTCTGGGATGATTCTGATTTCTACTATGCAAAATAAGTCTGTGGGCTTTCCTGAAATAGTTCACACCACTGCCAGTCACATGGTTGCCTGTCTTCCTGCTGCGGCAAACGGGAAGACCAGCACTGTCCCCCAGGCCAAGGATCTGGTTTTTATTTTTATTAGGAAGCAGTGCCCTTAAGAAACAGCTGAACCCACTAGCTAATTATGGTCAGAAAGAACAGCTTAGCAGCAATACACTAAAATGGAAATATTTGGCCTACACTCTGTACTATGCAAGTGGATAATTCTGAATAACTCCGTTCAGCAGTCCATCAATCCGGCTGCTTGGGACACTTTCTGCAGCCAGCTTCTCCTGGCAGGCTGATGAGGATGCCATTCTCCTGGAAGCCATGGCTCCTGCAGGGGCCAAACTGGTATGGTTCTGTGGCAGGGGCAGGCCCTTTGCAACACCTGCCCTTGCCACATGCCAGACATCACTAGAGGGCCTCTCCAGAGCTTTTATGAAGCAGAGCTCTGGAGTTTCATTTGAGCCTTTATGCTCTTGCCTGGAGTCAGAACTCTCTGCAGAAAGCACATTGGGCCTCTCAGGCATCCTGAGGATCGCCTTTCTGGAGTTTGATAGTTCTCCTTGCTGAGCTGGGGCCCAAAGAGGGCAGCCATGTCCACAGCCTGCTTCCAGGTACACGTCTTGGGGGCTAAGAGCACACAGGGTCCACGGGCAAGGGGACTCTGGGGTTCCTGGGTTAAGAGAGCTCAGGGATTCTCATGGCCTTGATAGCAAGGACCCTGTAAACTGGTCGAGAATTCTGGTGAACAGCTAGAGCATTTGGCCCAGTCTCTTAAGTGCTCCTTGAGTTGGATCAAAAATAATCTTTCTTTGAGATTATTAGGATAACAACGCAGGAGACTGCCAGAAGAAACTGTGAGAGGCTTTGAAGTGGACTCAGAGACAGATCAAACACACATTACCAGGCGTCTCATCCAGCAGCCTTTGGGGCTGGCTGCCTCTATAGAGACCCACACTTTTCACAGCTTTCAAGCTGTTTCACAACTCTGTAGATAGTACAAAACTTAAGAGTAATGCAAATAATTCTCATCCATAGAAATGCAAATTGCACAGAAGAAGGGGGAAATTAATTTTAAAAACAACAACAACTGATTAGAGGCTATAAATAGAAATAGGGAGGTGCAGTATTGTTTCTAAAGAATCCAAGTTTCATTTACTGTGGATTGGTGACAATATTTTTTAAAGCCAAATGCCCTAAGACCTCAGTTTTTATCTCAGAGCCTCATGGATTGCCAGCCTAAGAATGCAGGAAATCAAACTGTTGTCCTGACCTTCTTAAAACTTGGAACAGGGAGAGTTTGACTCCTGGCCCTAGTTCCTTGCACCATGAGATCAAAAGATTGTCGCCACATTGGAAAGAAATTGGGGGGGGGGGTGTTCATGGAGGCGGTGGCTCAGCTAATCAAGTTTCCTGGAGTTGTGGGGAAAGTGGGGCTGGTTTCCCTCCTTAATGATGCACCACTATGTACCGGTCCATCTGTTCTCATGGTTCAGTTCTCAGTAGCCACTCAGCATCCCTGCGCTCTTGCCATCTTCCATCCACGATGTGGGAAGGAACCCTTGTTAATAGGAAGAGCAAGTGTCCTAAGCAACATCATCCAAAGGTTGTCCTTTCCATCCTCAAATCCTGTGAGTGGGATCACTTGTCAGCACTGTGATGTATTATTTTCAATGAGGTGCCTTTCTTAACCGACCAAATACTGCCTTGTTAGGCCCCTAAATCAATAAAGTATGTTAAAAATTTGTAAAAAAAAAAATGTCTGGGTTATAAGTGGTTCTTGTACTAACTGGTTATCACTCTGTAGATATTACCCAGTTTTGCGTCTAGCTGTAAATTCAGAGTGTGCTCTTTGAATTCCATCTTGAGATAGTCCTAGCACCTTACTGGTTCCTTCATGAATTAGTGATCTACCTAAAATCTTTAGCACATGTTCATTTTGTATTTGGATGAGAGCCATGATTTTACTTTTAAAAAATGGATCCTTTCAGATGAGTGAATTGGCCTCATATGGTATTAGAAACACATCTACTCATGGAATGAGCTTGTGCAATAACCCTGATATTTGGGAGAGGCAATCCTTGTCTTAATCTAATCTTCAAACTGAAACCTTTGCATGTGAGACCAAGGCATTTACTCCACTGATAACACGAACCCTTGAGGTCTTTCACTAACTAGAAAGATTGCGTTTTTCCTATGAATCTTTTTTAAACCTTAGCAGGTCTCTCAGTAAGCAGGTAACAACCGCACTTATGCAAAAACCCAGGCTTAGTTCTTCTATCAGCCTTTCTTAATAAATATGGGTGTTCACAGTTATGCTTTTGCCATCTCATGTTAAAAATATTTGAATTTAATTCAAAGATAAATTGTCATTTTTATTATTAAAGTTAGGCATGCTCACTAATAAAAATTTAGAAATTACTTGAAGCACAGAGAGAGATAGTAATCAGGATGGTCCCTTGTGAGTTGAAAGCCAGCCCCTCTGTCCCATGTCCTCTGGGACTTCATGCCTGCCCACCTTCTGTCTGCCAGCTCTCCTTCCCTGCTGGCTCTTTTCGCCTCACCAAAGGATCACTGCTGCCTCCTCATCTCTCCACCATAACGCCTGCACTTCTCGGCGGAGGCCAGAACATCACCTGAAGGACAGGAGGACAGGTGCCTGAACAGTCATGGTCCTCCGAGCAGCTGTTGGCTTGACTCCCACCACCCTCTTGCTTCTTACCCATTATTCTTACGTCTCTTGGGCCATTGTGTCTGCCATTCCATCGGACTCATCTGGAGACTTGGTTTCCCATCCTCCCCTAAATTGCTGGCATTCCATACTTTACTTGCTCAGTCCCCAGAGCTTCCCATCTGGGATCCCACTAATGACCCTGTGCCACTGTGGCTCACCTGTCACCCATGTGCTGTCATGCCCTGATTTCATGTTTGCCACCTAGACCTCAGCCCTTAGCCCCAGATGCATATAACCTCATGTCCCCCAGCCATTCTTGCCCTGCTGTCCCATGGGCTCCGCAAACTCAAACAGTCAAGATAGATTCATCCCGTTTCCCCTGAAGTTATTCCTTCTCCAAGTTAGAAACACAGACATCATTTTGACTCCCTCACCATTCCTGCCCCCACAAATAGTAAGCTCTGCCACCTAAATGTGTATCCAAGCCATTACACTTCTCCATCCCCACGGCGCCTGTCCTTCCAGTTAGCCTTCTCAGGTCTGCCCTCCTCTGAGCCATCCACTGGAGCCCCCCAAATGCACATGTGCCTGAGTGAAGCCCCTGTCCCACCACTGGAAACCCTTCAGAGGCCTCTCAGAGGAGGTGTCGCAGTGGGGCAGGGTGTGAGCCCGGACTTCCTTCATGGTCTCTGTCGTTCCCCAAGCATAGGGCTCAACACAGCCTGGAGACTAGTCCCCAGCCCATCTTCCAGCCACACTGCCAGCCCTAATTCCACCATAGAGATTTCATTGCTTAAAGAATAGATTCAAGGCTGATTAGCATGGTATATAGCGCTATTCATCATCCACCTGCCACCCGCTTCTCCAGATTTATCTCCAGCCACTCACTGCTTTGCCTGTTAAGCTTTAGCAACAAAGCATTGCTCATGGATCTCTGCGAACACCAAGCAGCCAGGGCCAAGGCAACCAGGCTCCACCTATCTAAGGATTCTCTCCCCGTCCCAGCCCCTCTGTGTCCCATCTCCTCCAAGCATCCCCTGTCTCCCCTTCCAGGGTGCACTGTCCCAGGTCTCCTTCTCTGGGGGGATCACTGTCCCAGGTCACCTTCTCTGGGGAGGGGTGTGCTGTCCCAGCTGTCCCACTCTGTGTTGGGGGGGCATTGTCCCCTGTCTTCCCTTCCAAGGGTCACTGTTCCCAGGTTTCCTGCTCTGGGTGAGGGCGCTGTCCCAGGTCTCCTCCTAGTGTGTGTGGGGGGCTGTCCCAGGTCTCCTACTCCAGTGCGGGGATGCACTATCCCAGGCCACCTTCTCTGGGGAGATCACTGTCTTCAGGTCTCCCCCTCTGGCTGGGGCACTGTCTCCCAGTCCCCTTCTCTGGGGAAGTGCGCTGTCCCAGGTCACCTTCTCTGTGGGCGATCATTCTCCAGGTCTCCCTGGGTTGGGGGCGGGGGAGGGGGCACTGTCCTAGGTCTCTTGCCCTAGCAGTGCTGAATTACCCAGTAGGCAAATCAGGCCCTTAGGGCACAGTGAAGGCAAGACACCAACACATGAAAATATCCAGATGGAAACTTTTAAGAATATTTTTCCTATTCCCAAGCTTGCAAAAAATACTGAAAGTTTCCATTGAGAAGATGTTTTACTTCACATTTCTTTGATTACTGGTTCTGCTGAACACATTTTTCCAAGTTCCTTGGCTTTCTGTGCTTCCTGTCTATGATCTATCTGTTTCCTTTCCTCTGGTTTTGTATCAGAGCCTTAGGGTTTCTTCTGTCATTTCTGACACATATTCTTTCACTTTGCCTTTTACTTTTAATTTTTGTGCATTCCTTTTTACATACAGAAGTATTTGATTTTTATGTACTTAAATCTATTGATATCTTCCTCTTTGATTTCTTTCATTACTTTTATGTTGGTTGCATATTTCAACACAAGCATAGATTTCACATTATTATAAATTTCCCTCTTGTTTTTAAAGCTTTACATTTTCATACATTTAACTGAAATTCATCCAGAATTTATGTGAAAATTCTGACATATGATTTTTATTCTTTCCAAATGACCCTCATTTTCCCAACACAATTCATTGAACAACCCATTTATTTATGGATTTTTTTTTCCTTTTCTATACATTTGAAAGACCTATTTCTATCAAGGTCTGTCTGGGGTCTATTTGGACCCATTGATTCATCATCTGTTTTCCTGCCTGGTCTCTATTTTAACTATTTCAGTTCTGAAACATTTTTGAATAGCTGATAAAGCAAGTTCCTTCATCTTTTCAGAATTTTGCTAGTTCTTGTCACCTGTTTATTGTTCTGAAAAAAAAAGTAGGAATTATTTTGTTAGGTTTCAATAATAGTCCCATTGACTTTTTAGTGATGTTAAATCTATGATGAGTTTTATGAGAACAAACTTCTTGGAGAATCTGTCTTTCTACCCAGAAGATAACAGCTTCTCCATTTCATTAGCTCTTTGTTTACATCCCATAGGGAAGTTTGCAGGTTTGTGTGAAAGTTGTGCTAAGATTCCGTCCTGTTCCTACTGCAGGTAGGGTTTTCTCTCTATTCCATCCATTCCATGTTATAGCCAGCTCATCAATGTTGGGGTACTGCAACAGCCCTGATGTTCACGTGTTTGTCTTCTTTCCAGCCACTTTCTAGATCCTCTTACTATTCTAATGACTTTCCAGTCAATCCTCTTGAGTTTTTGAGGTAGACAATCCTATCTTCTCCAAATAATAAACACTTACTGTTTCCTTTTTTTTTTTAATCTTACCGTGTTGGTCAGAATAATTTAAAAGAATAATCAGTGTAGTTGTGAGTCTCTTGTTCATCCTCTGATCTCAGTGGAATGTCTAGGGGTTTACTGTTACATATGATACCGGGGTTTTGTTGCTTAGTGATATATAATTTGCATATCATGAAATTCAGAGATCTTAAGTGAGTTTTTACAAATACACTTATACCATGTATCTCATACCTCAGGTAAGGTACAAAACGTTTCCACCCACGGGGAAGTTCCTCTGTGGCTCAGGTCAGCCTGTCCTCCTCCTGCAAGGGCAAGCCCTCAACAGCCCTCTTTCCCCATGCAGCCTGTTCTGAACTTCATATAAATGAACAGGATATTGATTAGAAACAAGTTCTTTATGATCTAGTATATTCTTCCCATTCATGATTCTTACGATTTTAAAAATATTTTTAAGGAAATTTCTTCTAAGCAAATTATTCCTAAAATAACAACATTCTGTTTGACAATACCTCACAACTTCTATACATGAATATCCTCAGCTCCACAGCCCTGAGGCAAATTCCTTTTTTTTAAAAAAGATTTTATTTATTTATTTGTGAGAGATACAGAGAGAGAGAGGCAGAGACACAGGCAGAGGGAGAAGCAGGCTCCCTGTGGGGAGCCCGATGCAGGACTCCATCCCAGGACCCTAGGACCATGACCTGAGCCGAACATAGACGCTCAATCACTGAGCCACCTAGGTGCTCCAGGTACCCCCCTCCACACAGCTTTTGGAGGTGACACGCTAAGGGACTTGGTCACCACCATGACACCAGATTCCTGAGCCTCAAACTCCAAATGAATGTATTTTTACTTCACTTGGAAAGGAACACTCTCTTCCATAAGTTAATCCCACATTTCCTCTTTTCTGAAGACATGCTAGAAAAAACGTGAGTTTGGGAGGACATGCCTGGGTCTTCTGCATCTCTTAAGGTGTCTCAGCTGGAGGATCCATGTGGTGGGTGTCTCTGCCACCAAGAAAACATCTGTTTCTCCCGAGTGATTTAGCAGCTTCCTTTTCAAACTCTGCCATACAGTCCCTTTTCCCTTTGGTCTCCAGAAAACCCAGAGCTAAACTGAGTGCTTAGCTGGATGACCTGAGTCATCCCAGATGCTAAGACATGGCTCTGTCTTCTCCTCAATGATTTCAGATTTGTTTATTTGTATTTTCATTTAATATCCAATTCTATGTGTATTTTCACTTTAGGTGTGTCTTCTTTAAAAGCACTAGACTTCTCTCTCTGTGCATGCACACACACACACACACACACACATGCATGTGCACACACGGAGTGCCCAGCGATGCTAGACCAAAGTCCTCCTCTCCAAATCTCCAAAGAGCCATACCAGGTCACTGAGCAATGCCGCGTGAGAACAACCTGAACTGGCAGGCTGACCTGACGCTGGTGTGAAGGCAGCTTTGTCCTTTGTTGGTGTGAGGTTCATAGGTGATGGAAGAGAGCAGGAAGGCTGCTTATTCTGAATTGGTGATTGAATTTCCCTGGAAGGAAGAAGGCCTGGGAACTAGGGGCTGGGCCTGGAGACTGCAAACCCACTGACAAGCATTGATCTGGATGGATCATCAGCTCACTGGGCTGGAGCATACTGAGTCTGAGATGATATTTTGGGGTTCAGGTGGCAATTTCCTACAGGCAATGTGTCTTTCCTGGAGCATAGAAAATTCTAGTGGCCACAGCTTTCTTGAGCTGGGTATCTTCTATCAGCTGCTGGGCTAAGACCAGCTTTGGGAGAGCATCCTCTGGGGCCCAGGGCCTCCCCCAAACCCCCTCCCAGCATCTTTGGCGGGGTCAGGAAGGGTGCCTCATCCTTCACAGTGATTATTTCTAAGCCATGTGGCTCAGCTCTTTCTTCTGTGGCCACAGAGTCTTTTCAGAAAGGGCCAGGCAGCTATCTTGCACACTGCTCTCCATGAGCTCATTTGCTCCTGTGTGAAGGCCGCTCCTGACTGGCACTACACAATATGTTCAACATCTTCATCCCCACTTGCTATTATGTGCTTAAAGGCTGATGGGCTTTGTGCTGTTTTGCTTGCCAAAATTGCAAAGACTTTGTTCTTTATACTTCAAATCGTTTTAATGCTGTCTTTGAAACATAGCTCACACAGGTATCTACTAATAGCCTCAGATTTGTTAGGAAGTATTTTATGTCTCAGCTCATTTTTCTCTGGGCTTTTGCATACTGAACCTTCACATTAATGGCATTTGCTCCCATTTTAAAGTCCATGCAGGAAGACGGAGTGTGTCACAGACACTTACTCATCTTTGCTATCTTGCTGTGCCGTAGGCCCAGAAAGGGGCAGAGGTGGAGGGCTTGGGGGTTCTCTCCCTTTCAGCTCACTGCTCTCAGGTGAGATGAAGGGAACCCGAGGTCTCTCCCACAGCCCTTGCTGGTGCTCACCTTGTGGCAGACTCTCTCAGAGCCTGTCCCACACGCCGATGTAAATCCCTGCACCAGTTTGCCTGCTGTGACCACTCAGTGCGAAATGCAGAGTGGCCCCAGTGATGTGTCTTCCGTAAGGCTGGGGCAGCTTCAATGCAGAGAGGGCGACCTGTGTCTACTTGGTCACCTGCCAGCCACAATTCGAGCTCTCTGAGGTTTGACCAGTTGTATGGGGTATACCACCACCATCCTGACACCATCCTGTATGGGGTGTACCACCACCATCCTGCCCACAGCCCAGTTCACCTACACTTCTGGATCCGTCCAATCCCTGTTCCCAACCTCTATGGCTTCTGCTTCCCCAACTCAGTGCCCAGCCCATTACCAGGAGTGTGTGTCCCCTTGTGGACCTAAGCCTCAGGCACATTTGGAGTCTTACCCACAGTTCAGAGGCCCCAGACCCTTGGATGTGAGCTGTGTAAGGTCCCAAAGCCTGTTCCCAACATTGCTTTGGCTGTGTTCCCCAGTGAGGGGAGGGGGGCTCATTTATTTCCCAAATGCTCAGCGCTTTCATTCTTAACTTTGAAGGTCAAACTTGGTGCCTTTTCCCTCTGGCCTTGCACATTTTCTCATTGCTCCAAAGAAGTCTACAACAGAGAAAGCCCTTCCCAAATGGAGGATATCAAACTGTACTTAAACTGTCTGCTCCTGGGTGTTTTGTCTCAGGTAGGACAGAGCCACCTGTTGCCTACCCCCTCCCAGGCCAAGGAAGTTCCCTGACGGGTGGATCTCTGTGGGCCTCCCCCATGCCAAGCAGGTTATGACCATCCCTCCTGTGACCGCAGGCTTCTCTCCCAGGGTTGCCACGAGCAGGTCTGAGTCACATCATTCTTTCAAACTTGTGCTTCAATTCACTCATTTTGGATATGTATGATGCTTTCGTAGCATCCTGTCCATCCTGAGGACTTTGTCTCCTTTCGCGAGCACAGCCCCTTCTACAAATGTGCCGTCTACCAGCCACGCCTGACTCTGCAGCACTGCTACAAATTCAAGTCCTCTCGTCTCATAGCAATTCCTAACCAGAGCCCTACAAAAGAGTCTTCTTTCTTTAACCTTTGCAGAACTAGTTATTATCTGTGCTTCTCTTAATATCCAGATGAGCTTTGAATAAGCTGAGAGAAACTGTTCTTTAGCATGGGCTGTGCCTGCCTGTGAGTCCCTGCCCCTACCTGAATGGAGGGGTTTGGAGGGGATTAACTCTCAGGCAGAGCAGCTGAGCTGTTCGGGCGTGCACATTATTTGTTGTCCAGCCCTTAAAACCACGTTTCTCGGTTCACATGATGACAGGAACTTTAGGGTACTTGAATGTAGAGAAGCAAACGGTGATCATCCCACCAAATTAATTTCAGTAACTCGGTGAGCTGGATGCTGAAATGGAGGCCGGAGTGGTCTCTGAAAAGCTTGAAAGTAATAGCACAAACCCCTTGAAAAAGCATGAAAATGTTTTTTTTTTTTTTTATGAAAATGATTTGAAAAAAAAAAAAACGGGGAATGCATCTATGCCTGTTTTGTTTCACTTTTTCCCATGTTCTATTTTCCAAGTTTTTGTTAATGAATATGTATCTTGTGATGTGTTTTATCGATATATAAATAATATGTGTCTATAAAATTTATATGTAATTATATATAATATTATATATATATTTTTTTACCTTCTCACATTACTTTGTGGGCATATGGTTCTGTGGGTGGACTCAGATTTTGGATGGCTTATGTAGTTTTGGAAGTCTTGTTAAGGAAAACTATTCAGAAGCGGAAGGGCCTCTGCTAGGCCTTAGGGCAAGGGCAGATGCAGGCTGAGAGCTCAAGGTCCCTCTGTCCCTCCTTCCAGAGCTGCTGCTAGACTCCTACCATACGGGCACCTGGTGACTACTGTTTACAGCTGTGGAGGACACAGCACCTGGCTGTCACTCCATCCCAAGAGAGGCCCCCAAACACCAAGAGCTACAAGTGAGCTGCATCTGGGACATCCCATTGTCCAGGCTCCAGCATCAGGAAGGGTCACAGTGCTGGTGACATCCTATTTGAGCACTGTGACCATAGTATCTGCCCCACGGCAGTTATGAGTCTGCTGTCCATGCCTACCTGTGTGAGTCACATACCCAGCCTCATTCTCTCCCTTTGCAGAGCACAGGGGCCTTCCAGGGTGGGTCGCACTCTGCTTGTCACAGCTTGTCCCTCCCTTCCTGATCCACTCCCTTCCTGATCCCCTTCCTGATGGACCTTTTCTTCTCTTATGATTGATTTTAGAACAGTTTTAGGTTTACAGGGTTATTGTGAAGATAGGGAATTTCCAAAAGCCTTTCACCTAGTTTCCCCAATTATGAACATTTTGCACTCATGGGTACATTTGTCACAATTAATGAACCAATGTTGACATTTTATTATTAACTACAGTCCATGCTTTCTTTGAATTCCCTCAGTTTTTCATAAATGTCTTTGTTCTGCCCCAGGATCCCATCCAGGACACCACACCTCATTAGCCATCGTGTTTCCTTAGGGCTCCTCTTGACAGGGTAGTTTCTCAACCTTTCCCTGTTTTTGATGACTTTAACAGTTTTGAGGTGTGCTGCTCAGGTGCTCTGTAGGACGTCACTAGGTTGGGATTTGAGGATATTTTTATGATGATTAAACCAGCTTTCTGGAGTTCTGAAAGAGTGCGAAGGTGGTGCCACCCCCTGTCCCTTCATATGGGTGGGAGGGTGCCATCAGCATCCTTACCACTGTTGATACTGGAGAGGCCTTTTAACTGTTGGGAAGAGCAATTTAATTTGTGCCCAGGGCTAGATTCTCACCCATCTCAAGTGTGTGGTATCTTTCTAAGAAGCCCAGAGTACTCACATTCAGTGTCTAAACAGCCCAGTGTGGGGAAGAAGAGCCTCTCACAAATGTGGCATGGCTGAAACCCTTGAAAGATGGGCCAAGAGCATTGCTCTGCTTCTGGGTCATCTTGTGACTATGCCCTTGCCTTGCAAGCTTGAATACTAACTATGACCAGTAATGAGTCCAAAGAACAAAGTTGCCTTTATCTGGGGGTGTCTACCAAGGTGGAAAGATCAGACCAGAATCTCTGATTCATCCCTCTGAACCTCCTTTGCTCATATGAACATGAGGATAATCATACCTGCCACAAAGTTATTGTGAAGGTTAATTGTGTACTTATAAAGTCACCCCAAGTGCCCAGGACACGGCAGGTACTTTCACTGAACTACTATTTTTTGAGCTCCTGCTGTATGTCAAACATTCTAATAGGTGCAAAGCATCTAACAATGAGTAAAATTGATTTAATGGAGTTTATCTTGTGGGTGGCTATTTAAATGGGTGGTATTCATTATGTATATTATTATTATAACTTACAGCTTATATTTTAGGAGATGCAGTATGCAAACACTTGTAGCCAAAACAGCAGTAGAATCAGAATTAGGGAAAAAAATAAATGTGCATCTTAATTCTTTCACTTAACTTGCTCTGTAACCTAGGGAAGTTGTTTTAATGCAAGAATGTTCATTCTCATTAATATAAAAAAAAATACAAGGCAAAGCATCAGTGAAATCGCATATTTCATCTGCCAAACAGGATTTAAGATGGTCACGACGCTCAATGCTGGCAATGTTGTGATAAAACAGTCCCTTTCTAGAAACTTTTTGTTATGAAAAGTGCTATACATCACAAAGGTACAGGGTATTCTTGTGCTCACTTTCAGTACCATTAACATATTACCATATTTGTTTCATCAAGTCCCGACCTGTGTTTTGCTTTGTTTTGCTAGGGTATTTTTAAGGAAATCCCAGACATTATATCATTTCAACCATAAATGATTCAGTAAATAGCTCAAGTAATGACATCACACGCAGCAAAATTAAATGTCCCTGCTTTTTTAAAATGTGTTTATTTAAAATTCTGGTTAGTTTACATACAGTGTAATGTTAATTGTGGGTGTGGAATTTAGTGATTTATCACTTACATGTGGCACCTGGTGCTCATCAGGACAAGTGCCCTCCTTACTGCCCATCACCCAGTTCACCCTTCCTCCCCACCCAACTCCCCTCCAGCAGTCCTCAGTGTGTTCTCTATAGTTAAGAGTGTTTCTTAGTTTTTCTCTCCCCCAACCCATGATCATTTGTTTTGTTTCTTAAATTCCACATATAAATGAAATCATACAGTATTTGTCTTTTTCTGCCTTATTTCACTCAGCATTATCCTCTCTAGTTCCATCTGTCTTGTTGCAAATGGCAAGATTTCATTCATTTTTATCGCTGAACAAAATTCCATTGTATATATAGACCACTTCTTGTTTATCCATTCATCAGTCGATACACACTTGGGCTGCTTCCATAATTTGGCTATTGTAGATAATGCTGCTGTAAACATCAGAGTGCATGTCCCCTTTGAAACTGTATTTCTGTATCATTTGAGTAAATCCCTAGCAGTACAATTACTAGATCATAGGGTATTTCTATTTTTAACTTTTTGAGGAATGTTCATACTGTTTTCCACAGTGGCTGCACCAGCTTGCATTCCCACCAGCAGTGCAAGAGGGTTCCCCTTTCTCTGCATCCTCACCAACACCTGTTATTTCTTGTGTTGTTAATTTTAGCCATTCTGACAGGTGTGAGATTCCAATTTTGATTTGCATTTCCCTGATGATGAGTGATGTTGAGCACCTTTTCATATGTCTATTGGCCCTCTGGATGTCTTCTTTGGAAAAATATCTATTCATGTCTTCTGCCCATTTTTTAACTTTTATGGGGTGATGAGTTTTGTAAGTTCTTTACATATTTTGGATACTAGCCCTTTATCAGATATGTCATTTGCAAATATCTTCTCCCATTCCATAGGTTGTCTTTTAGTTTAGTTGATTATTTCCTTCACTGTACAGAAGCTCTTTATTTTGATGAAGTCCCAATAGTTTATTTTTGCTTTTGTTTCCCTCACCTCAGGAGACATATCTAGAAAGGAGTCGCGACAGTGGATATTGAAGAGGTTACTGCCGATGTTCTCCCCTAGGATTTTATCTCACATTTAGGCCCTTATTCCATTTTTAAGGACCTTAATCTTTTTCCCATTGGATACTCTTTCCTGCTTTGTTGAAGATTAGTTGGCCATATAGTTGTGGGTCCATTTCTAGGTTCTCTATTCTGCTCCATTGATCTATGTGTCTGTTTTTGTGCCAGTACCACACTGTCTTGATCACTATGGCTTTGTCATATAGTTTAAAGGCTGGAATTGTGATGCCTCCAGCTTTGCTTTGCTTTTTCAGGATTACTTTGATTATTCGAGGTCTTTTGTGGTTCCATACAAATTTTAGGAATGTTTTTTCCAGTTCTGTGGAAAATGCTGTTGGTATTTTGATAGGAATTGCATTACATGTGTAGATTGCTTTGGGTCATAGAGACATTTTAATAATATTTTTTCTCTCAATCCATGAGCATAGAATGTCTTTCTATTTCTTTGTGTCATCTTCAAATGCCTTTTTAAAAATTGACCTTTCATGGATGATACTTTTGAATCCAGATCCAAACAAGGTCCATCCATTGCTTTGGTGGTTCTGTCTCTTCATCGACAAGAGCCCTACCTCTCTGTCCCCTGCTCTTGTCTGGTGCAGAGGCCAGGACATCTGTCCTGCAGGATGTCCCAAGCCAACTCTTTCCTCCTGGTGTCATTTAATCTGTTCCATCTCTCTTTTTAATTGCCAAGAGATCAGAATGAATTTGCATTCAGCTTTGGTTTTTGTGTGATTCCTTGGATCGCATGTGTGCGCGCGCGCGTGTGTGTGTGTGTGTGTGTGAGAGAGAGAGAGAGAGAGAGAGAGAGAGAGAGAAAATGTGTGCTAATGTCAGTGGTGGCTGGATGTTGCTGGGTACTTCCCACTGCATCTCACAAGGAGACACTGGAGGCCCAGCTGCTCTGCTTTTTAGTGATGTTGGATCTGTCCCAGAGTCTGGGAAGTGGCAGCCTGGAAGGTTTGGAGGATGTTATTTACACATCCCTGAGTCTTGGTTTCCTCATCATAAGAAAGGAGATAATACCTCTTCCCCAAGAAGATTCCTGTGGTTACAGATGGGGATGCACTCCCAAACTGCGTGCTGCCACGCAGATGTCAGGTGTCAATAATTATGGTCCTTTTGGCAATTAAAATTTTCTTTGAGAAAGCATTTTCTTTCCTCAGATACCTTTAATTGAGAATATGGTAAGGCTCTTTTTTATTGAAAAAAAATCTTCCAGTACATTTGTGAAGACTGAAAACCACCAGCTTTTCACCAACAGACAGAGCGAAGAAGTGATTAACTCCTCGCAGATTCTGGGCACTTGAAACTGAGCAAAAGATTAGCGATGCCCATGTAGAGCAGAGGTTTGTTTAATAGCCTGACTGGGGAAGACTAAAATTCCTTAGGCTTCTAGATCAGAGGAGCAAGAGGCATCTCTGAAGGCGAGGAAAAAAGCTATTGAAACTTTTATGGGATGGTTTCCTTTATCAGAAGAATCTTCCACATTCCAGCCCCTCTGACAACAAGCATCTTGTAGAACTCCTTTCTGAGGACCAGGAGGAAAATCTTTTAAAGGGAACAGGAACAGACTTGCTATTTAAATTTTAACAGTTCTCAGCAAGCTTGCAGTTCAGAGGCTTGTGAATGAGCCAATCCTTCCCAAACCACTTTAAAAAAAAAATACAAATCAGAGTGCCCGTGAGATGGATCGAGTTCATTTGTATTAGTTTTCGGTTTAATCTCTCTTCCGGCCAGACCTTTTATCTTCTAGTAGAGAGTGGGAAAAGAATGAATAAAGAGCTCTGTGGATGCATCCGGAGGACTGAATGGAGTCCCAGGTCCAGGGCAGAGGAACAGACCCTGTTGCCAAGTCAGACTGGGCAGCTGATCCCACTGCTCGGGTTACACACTCTGAGTCCCACCAGGCAGCACCTGGGAGGGAGGGCGCTGGAAGCAGGAAAGGCGGCGGCAGGTGCTGACCCTCACTGTCTCCATCTGTGGGCTCTGCCACTGTCCTGACCTTGCAGTCATATACTCTGTACCTGGCTGAGCAGGTGAGCCATTCGCTTACAAACCCTGAGACCTGCAGAAAGAGAGGGACGGAAGGTAAGTTTTATTAAGCACTGCCATTAGTCGGGGTCCCCCCAGGAAGCAAGTGGCACTCTTAAATTAGAACAGTCGAGGCGCTATAGCTAGCTGGCTCAGGACACGCAGGCAAGGGGAATTGCAAAGCCCAGAGGGAGAGAGGGAGAGGTGGTGTGGCGCTGCCCCCATGAGAAGAGCGAGAACCGCTTGGTGAAGAATGAGATAGTCCGGGGCCCCTGAGTAGTGAGGAAGACAGAGCCCCTGCCCTGCCAGGCAGGCCGTCCAGGGCATAGAACAGGGTGGGGAGGCAGCAAGGGATGAGGGGCCGTGGAAGACAGACAGGCCTCTCCAGCACAGATACCCACCATGAGCCAGGCTTTGCGCTGATGTGTCAGCACACAGCTCTTACTTCAGACAATGACGGTCTCAGAAGCTATACGTTATTTCCCTGGTTTGTCACCATTGAAGAAAATGTGTCATTGTGATAATATACACATAACATAAAATGGACCATCTTAACCATTTTTAAATGTACAGTTAAGTGGTGTATATTCACATTATGCCACCAGTCCAGAATTCTTATCTGGCAAACTGAAACCCTGAGTCTACTACATGTGACTCCCCACCTCCCGTTCCCCCCACTCCTGGCTCTGTGTCTGTGGGTCTGACTCCTCCAGGGACCTCCTGTAAGTGGAATTCTATACTACTTGTCCTTTTGTGATGGCCTTATTTTCAAGGTTTAACCCTGTTGTGGGTGTGGGTGTCAATTTTTTCTTTTTCAAAGCTGAATACTATTCCACTGTATGGGTGGACCACAGTTTGTTCATCCATCTGTCCGTTGATGGACACCTGGGGGTGCTTCCACCTTTTGGTTGTTACAAATAATGCTGTTATGAACATGAGTTCATACCAAGTATCTCTTTGAGACCCTCCTTTCAGTTCTTCAGGGTATATATTTTGAAGTAGAATTGTCGAATCATATGGTAGTTCTATTTTTAGCTTCTTGAGGAGCCTCCATACTGGTTTCTGCAGCGGCCGCACCATTTCACATCCCCACCAACAGTGCACAAAGGGCTCCAGCTTCTCTACATCCTTGCCCACACATGCCATTTTCTTCTTTTATAGTAGTCATCCCAATGCTCGTGATGTGGATCTCATTGTGGTTTTGACTTGCTTCCCCTTTATAGACGTGCTCAAACAAAAGTTAACAACTGTAAGTGGAAGAGCTGTAGCCAACTGTGACTACTCTGTATCTGTTGTATTCAGAATGAAAACCATCTCTATGAAGTGTGACTTGGCGGGGAGAAGCACTGCTCCCCACCAACCAGTTACATTGATATGAAGGAAGGCTCTTGCATTATCTATGTGGACAAATGGCTCTTTCCTGTAGGGGAGCATGCTTAGCAAACCAAATCGCCATGAGCTATTTGATGCTTCTAGAAGGGTCTCAGACTCCCAGAGCAAAAAGAGAAATTGGTGTGAGTTTTTCCATAGTTAATTGGGGATGCACGCATTGCACTTTTAAGGAAACATGAAGAGCGGGGGGATCCTCATCAACCGTAGATTACTTATACCACTGAAAATCAAAAGCCAAGAACACTGAAATGCCCAGCTGGTGGTGAGGACTGCATTCCCAGAAAGCCATTTTTGGAAGCAGCTTTATTTGAAATAATTAAAAAGATTCAGCCTTTGTAGCCCAACTGGCATCATGCTCCAGAACAGCATAACTTTTTGTCGAGGAATCCAGCTAACAAACTCCAATTTGGTGATAGACGGCTCTGTATGATAGCCAATACGAGTTGCTCTTGAGAGTCTCATTTCATTTCGTAGCACTTTGTGGATACGTCTTTGTGACTCATAAGGAAGCAGAGTGCATTTCTGATGAGCTCCTGGCACAGTCTTGTGAATCCTCAGTTGGGTCTTTAGGTTTTTGCCAAAGTGGCAGTGATTTTGTGTGTGGAGGGTGCCCATTGCATTGTCTGCAATCTGAGCATTGCCCAACACCATAGTGGAAATCATGCATCTCCTCATTACTGACCATCTCCGATGTGGGTGAAAGGGATTTTAGCACCACGTCCAAAGAATGAGACAGACAGTCTGATTTCCACAAGAACCCCCCAATTTCACTTCACTGATAACTTGAAAATGCAGTTCAGGCATCATGACAATTCCAAATGAGAAGTGACTGTGGGTGTTCAAAGTCATTGCCAGGTCTTGTTCATTCCAGGGCATCATTCTATGAAATGATCAGGCCAAAAAGCATGTTTAAACTCTGGGAAAAAAAAAAAATCCCACCAAGGTGTAGGAGCCCAGCAGAATCCTCTGAAGCTTTGCATGCGAGAGCCCATTTGGCTGGCAGAGCCGCTCTTCCACACCTGCCGGAAAGCTGGGTGCAAAGATATTCTAAACTAGCTGTGAATTTCATTACGTCTCTCTCCAGCCAAAGCCACTCAGGGTGCGGTGCTGTAATGGGCCGCCACGCAGATGGGTTGCAAAATGCACAGCCCATCTGTCTTTATCATGCTCATTTCCTCTTTTATTAAAATGTTAATGAATATAGTTTTTATTTATCATTTGGTGACATGTGCGGCATCCTTTTCTGGGAGACAAATCTGCAATCTGCCTAACCGTGTGAGTTGACAGAGAACACGGGAATGAGGAATATTTTGGTTCCATTCAAAGTGTTGTAGGCAGGTTGAAGGAACAGTTCCTTTACTTGCTGACAGCAGCATGAGGATGACAGGAGGTACACTGAACTTGAGGTGGACGCCCAAGTTTAAAGGCAGGCCCAGGGGCTACCGGGCACTAGCCACGTGGCCACGAGTTTTGGTTTCCACGTCTGTTAAATGGGGACCACCGCTCCATTTGCCCAGGAAAACCAAAGAGAGAACTTATGGGAATGTATTTTGCATTCCCTTATTGTCATTCAGACATGTGCTGATATGATTCTGAATTCGTTTTACTCATTCTTTCAGACTCTCCATGGAAAGTACATCTGTCAAATGTCGGCCCTGAGATGACAGGCGTCACCGTGCGTGGACTGACTCCAGCTCGCACCTATCAATTCAGGGTGTGTGCTGTGAATCAAGTGGGCAGGGGCCAGTACAGCGCAGAGACAAGCAGGTGTGTGATGGTGTAGCCCTCGGCACCGATGAGGGGGAGCATGGGCCTGAAAGCGAAACCGTGCATCCAGTCAGGAGGAGGAGCTTGATCGAAGTAATCAACCTCCATCCCTTGGATATGGGCAGAATTGTGTGCAGGAAAGGCTGTAATGAAGAGAGAAACACAGTCGCTCATGTGTTGGGCTACCTGGGTTTTCCTTAATTGCTCTGAGGGAAGTCTGTGCTGACACCAAGTGTTCCTGAGAGCAGAGCCCCCTGTACACATGAAATGAGGAGCTGACAGTGTTTTCATGCCCTCTCTCCACCCTGACTGCCAGCAGGATGGGAGCGGGTGCCACCATCCTGACAGGCAAACACCGAGCAGGGTTCAGTGCCTTCTGTGCGGTCCCCATACTCCCCCAGCCCTGGGGTGGCTGCTGGAAAGCCCATTTAGATGTGACCTGGTGCTCCAGTTTGCCCTCCCAACCGACCTGAGCATTCACTGGACCTGAGTTGTGGCATAGTTGGGATCCAGAGGACTTTTTTTCAAAATGTGGGAGTTTGAGATGAGAAATAGTGAAAGAGCCAAATAAAAAATAATTTGAAAGGAGTCTCAGGCTATGGACCTGCAGCCTGGCTCACTCAGGCTTGTAATCCCTTTAGGACTGGGGGTGCTATGGGTTATCTAGACAGAACAAGGTCACCTCCTGTATCTTCCTGTTGCTGGCTTAACTGATTCTCTATTATGTTGATTTGCTGTACCTATTTCATGCATGTCCTTTGAGTTTGATCAGCTGTGTGCTTTTCTTTATTTATCGCTTGATTTTGATAAATCATTAGGCCCCAGATTCAGCCAGAGATGGCAACTGGGGACCATTTGTATCGGGTGCTGATCTCTCTTTCTCTCCTCCTGTTTTATTTCTAGGTTGATGTTACCTGAAGAGCCACCCAGTGCTCCCCCAAAGAATATCGTGGCCAGTGGGCGTACCAATCAGTCCATCATGGTCCAGTGGCAGCCGCCCCCAGAAACAGAGCACAATGGGGTGCTGCGTGGGTACATCCTCAGGCAAGTAACCTGTGTTTGGCCATTTTTAGACTGTCATTATAAAAAGTCAGGGGTCTGTTTCGCTGGGGTCACAAACTCAAAGGTCTCTAGGAGCCCAACAGTCATCAAGAGAATCTGGCCAGTGTCAGATTCTAGGGAGTGGTAGAGACTATGACAAACAAGTGACCATGGGCAGCCTTGCAGGGGTGGCCTCTTCATATCCAACCATAGCATGTCCATGTAAGTATCAAAGGTTACATTGTGGTAGAAGAATGAAGAGAGATATTATGAGGTGGTGTCAAGGTGTGCTATTCATTCTCTTTTCTTTGTTTCCTTTTTTTTAAACCAGGGGCATGCATTATTAATAGAGTAATTTTTAATTAATAATAATGCAGTTGATTTCATTATTAACCAGTTGTTACCATGCTAGCTACTATGTTGTTCAGTGTTGCCAGGTTTTCTAATGTTTCAAAGAAATTTTCAAAAATCTAGCTTTCTACATGTGACCTCACAGTCTTTAAATGTTGGAAATGAAGTCAGTACGTTTGGAAACATTGGGCAGGCCAAAATCACACATCAAAGGCCAAATAAGGCCCAAAGGATGGCCAGTTTGCTTTCTCTGCCTTATAAGAGGTAGTCAGGCTTCTAAGAATGTTGTGGGGACTCTACAAGAACTTGACTGGGTTGGAAAGAAGAATCTGTTTCGCCAAAACTACTGCTACTCTTGAAATTTCACCACATGTGATAATTACAGTGGTTTTTGACACAAGTAGTGAACAGGAAAAAGCAAAGCGATATTAAAGGGTACTTAGGAAATCTCTTCTAACAGATGGGATAGCCATGGACATATTCATTCATCGACATGCACTTTGTCTCCCTCCCCAGCCTTATGGGGTGAGAACTGTGGGTGTCCCATCACTATCTTCCTCCCAGTGCCTGGCCCATGCCCATTCTGAGCATGTGATCAGAAAATACTGGGTTAACAAAGGTTTAAAGTAGCTAAATGTAATGTCTTAGACAAATGTGAAAAGTTATAGAAGTGTAGCTTCTTTAGCTCTGTTCTCTTTGCATATGGAGGACTGCTCCTTCCAGTATCTACTGCTATAATCATCTACTCGTCATTTAACACACCTTTTTCCACATATACGTCATATTAGCCCATCACAACCACTTAACTGCTATTCTTGGGTCTTCCACAAGCATGTGGATTCTCCTCTAATTATGCACCTGAAGTGGTTTAAATGTGACCATCCCTAGGGGTACACAGTGGCTGGAGCACTCAGGGCCCCTTTGGTCACTCTGCCCCCCAAGTGTCCTCTCTGCTTTCAACAAGAGACTATGATCTGACCTTTATGGGCTCAGGGCAGTTCTCAGCCTCCAGAAGACGGGCTGGGGCTTCCCACTGCCATAGGCCCTGATTTCCTGTCCCTGTGTGCTGCTTGCCCCTCACTCCAGTTGTCACTCTTGTCCCAAGCTTGTTAGCTAATGAAAATAATTTCCTTGCCCTCCCTTCCCAGCCCTACACACACTTGTCATCCCGGCTGACTTTGTCTTTTCTTGAGCACACAGAGAAGGTTCCTCATGCTCCAGACTCCAAGTAAGGACTTTAAAAGTCAGCCTGCAGAACCAAGCTCGGGGTGAGGAGTTTAATAATAAAATCTCTCTGATGTTACAAGGCCCCATCAGGAACTGCACGTTTCTCTATTTTGTGGGATTATCACTGTTAAAAGGATTTTCTGTGATGGTGTCAGTAGAGTCGAGTGCTAGGAAAGAGGGTGTCTGTATATGTAGGGTTTTAAATCAAGAAAGTCCTAAAATGAGTGTGCACTAACCCAAGGCCTGTGAATATCAAAGTTTTCAGAAATTAAAGACCCATGCCAAAATGAATTTGCTTGGAAACATTTCCAAATAATCCTCCGGCCTGCAAATCAGCACTGTTTGTAAGTGTGTATCCTCCAGGGCACAAGCCTCTGTGTCAGATGTACAGCAGAATCCACGGAAGAACAAAATGGAAATAAATCATCATCGTGGCTCCAGCCATAAGAAGTAGTTAGGATGTGTGCACAGTCATAAAATATTTATAATAATGGGCAGGGTGCTTCTTTGAGAGGAGCATAGGGGTTATGTCCTTTAAAAACATTCTCCTGTTTATTTCCATATAAAAAAAATCATCTTGTTCTGTCTAAGACAGTCTCCCGGGCAACATATCCTACCAGTCAGAGGATGATGCCCTGCACTTTCATTATTAACTGTGACCTTCCCAGACATCCTGTGACTATTACAAAAGCACCCTGAGCCATGGGTCAGAGTGGACCAGCCTGCCTGCTGTATACAGAAAGGAAGGCAGCCTGTTTCCAAGACATGAATCCCAGGGTTTGTTTTGCATGATCGTATGAACGGAGGTCTAGGAAAGGATACGGCTCATGCAGGCTTGGTTTCTTCACTTAGCATACTTCCTAGATGAGATGTGTTTTCAAACCATAAATATTTACAGGGTGCATTACACGGTCACATCTCTTTGGCACCCAATGTTTGATTTTATTCTTGTGACAATCCTGTGAAAGGCCATTATGATTCTGTCGTTTTGGAGAGTTAAAAACCAAGGCTCAGAGAAATTAAAGCTTTACTGGAGGCCACCTAGTTCATCAGTCTTCTTCCCAACCTAAGCTTTTTGAAGCCAACTTCTCTGCTTTTCCTTGGAATGTGTACTGGGTAGTGATGAGTCCACACTAATGAGCTCTTCGTAAGCGATCTTGCCCAGTATGTACCATATTGGTCCTAAGTGGTCTTGGGTGCCATTCATATGCAGATAACCTTGGTGCCCCTGTGGGAGTGGGGCCGATCCTTGCCTTCTTCCAAATGGCTGTCTCATTGTCGCAGTGCCATTTATTTTGCAGACGGGGAATTTAAGTGGGAATATCTGCCATATGAGTTATTCGATGAGAGGCCTCTCTCCCTGTGGGCTGCTGCCTTGAAAACCATGATGTCGTATAAACAAGCTGAACCGCTGCTAGGAAGTGCACCCACACTTGCTTGGTGCAGGCCGTTCAGTAAAGGAATGTCAGTTCAGTAGGTGTCAGCAGTGGATGGAATATGAAGCAACAAAGCGGTGTGAGGCATTAGCTTGCGTTGTTGCCAAAGAGGAGCATGTCCTTCCCCCACACCTCCCACCAGGCAAGCTGCTACCACCTTGAGGCAGGAGATATGAGGAGGCCTGGGACCTGCCTGCTCTTCCATGCTGCCCGCTCCTGATCATGTGTTTCTCCCACCACACAGACCTCACCTGTACAAATGGTCTGTAGCAAGAGGAGGTGAAAGACTGCCTTCAGAAAATCTGGATTTCCGTGAAGAACCTTTTATTGCCTTCTCCATGCTTCCATACCATATTTTCAGCTGTCATTCTCTTCAGAGAGCTGTTTTCCATTGGAAGGCCTGAGTTTAGGGGTTCCTTCTTTCTCCTAATGGCAGCAGCCATGCTCGCCTTCACCTTTGTGCTGGAGACCCCACCTGGGATGGGCCAGACTCTGCAGCCCGCGGTGCTGCTCAGTGTCAGTGGGGATCCCTACCCCCACCCGCTGTCAAGAGTCCCCTCACTCAGGGTTCCCCCCATTTCCACTCCTCCCCACTCATCAGACAAAGCCACGTCTTCCCAAAGCCACTTCCCAGGGCAAGAGTCACTTCATGGCCAGGATTTGGGTGCTTTTGAAGCTCCATGATAACCAAGGCAGTTACTCCCAGCACATACCCCTTGCCCTGTCCTGGGAAACCAATTCACTTCTAACAACAAAATCAGAAAAACCGTTTGCTATCCCAAATAGTGCTGCAAAAGTTCTTTTGTAGTGTACATGGCAATTTCTTAAATTATACATTTTCTCAGTCTAGAGTCCTGTACATCACTTTTAAAATAAATACAACTTTAAACTTATGTCTTTTGTGGGGAGGGGGGGTTGTTTATTCTACATGTTTCCTTTTTTACATCGAAGTAAAATTGGCATATAACACTGTGTGTCAGGTGTACACCATAATAATTCCACTTTGTTACACTGCAAAGTGATTGCCATGCCAAGTCTGGCCACTGCCTGTCACCATACAGTTGTCCTCTTCACCCATTTTGTCTGCAAAGATCCCCTAAAGAGCAGCTTGGCCTACTTAGCACTGGACCAGTATTTCAGAGGTGGGGACACCACGTAGAGCCACTCATTTTGGTTCTGGGACTTGTGTGAACAAATCTAGAACCCCCAGATGGAAGAGGAGGCCAAGAGGCAGGAGACCACAGCTTTTCTGCTTCTCCTCACATTTCAGAGCCACAGGAGAAAAGTGTGCTCCCAAGTTGTCATTTATGGCAGCACCCAGGCAGAAATCATGTCTGGGATTTTTGGTACTAAGTCACCGTGCTCCCCGGATGAGCTACACTTAAAAAGCTATCCTTTCTCCTTAACCATTACACTGTTGAGATGTCAGTTCCATTTTGCCCAGAGCTTATAATCTCTGTGAGATTCAACGACACCTCTTTGGAATGGTTGGCTTAGGAAGCCATGTGGTCTGGGGCTGAGCTCTGGCTTCACTCCTGTGTGTTCACTTCCTTTCCCTCTGACCATGCAGCAGAACTGTGGGTACGCCCAATCCCTGATTCCAACTATTTCTCCATGCTCTGTTGCAGGTACCGCCTGGCTGGCCTGCCAGGAGAGCACCAGCAGCGCAACATCACCAGCCCAGAAGTCAACTACTGCCTGGTGACAGAGCTGATCATCTGGACGCAGTATGAAATCCAGGTGGCAGCCTACAACGGGGCAGGCCTGGGCGTCTTCAGCAGGGCCGTGACCGAGTACACCCTACAAGGAGGTGAGTTTGCCTTCCTGCCATGTTGGCCGATCTTTGCTGGGGAGTAGGACACACTACGTTTGACTAGAGCATATAAGAAATAAAAATCAAAGAGCTCGAGCCTCTAGGGAACAATTAGAAGGAAACTCATCAACTATGTAACTCAATATCTCTGTCCCTAAACTATGGCAATACTGTGGAAGGGACACAGAGAACATTCTATCTGCTTTCTTCTGGGTACTAAGGCCAGGAACTGTCTACTTGAAAAGATCTGTGCAACTACCTGTTTCTGAATGGAATGATGGTATATTCCATCAGGAGTCCCGAGGATACTATGAATGTTTTTCAAAGAGAATGGTTATTTGGAATTTTGTCTTTAGTAATGCACTATGATTATTGGTAAAGGATTTTGCAACTTGGTACTTTTTTTTTGTTTGTTTTCTTTTTCAGTTACACAAGCCAAACAATTTACTAAATCAGTAAAAAAAAAACCTGTCCCCACACTCACCGCCCCCTCCAAAAATGACCAGGCAGTCCTAAAGCCAGTGGGGCCTACCTTCTGTGTTACGACCCAACCTCATCATTTGAAGACCGATCCCCCTCTGTGTTCTGGAGGACCTGGGTCTCAGCCACAGGGAGAGCTGGTGTCCCCAAACACATTTCGCTGTTGGTACCATCAACAGGAATAGACGGACCCTGTCATGGCATAGCTATGTGTGCCCACAGCACCGAGGTCCTCGTCCAGGGAAGCCGTCTCCCCACAAAATCGACAACTTCTTTCATTCAGCAGTTTTAGCCTCTTCTGACTCACAGGTGTGAGTTTATTTGCGTAGGCATTTTTATTGCCGCCAGGCCTTGACCTTCTTCAAATGATAAGGTTTCTAATTGCCCACTTCTCTCCCCAAATCATGCCAGAGACCTAATGTTCCTTGATATTACATACTGTTATCATCACCCCTTATCGATTGGCTGTCTGTCATCATCCCTAAGTCCATAAAGTCTCCTTTATAAATGAAGCACAGTCAGTTCTGCTTCCATAGTGAAATATTTCACTGGCAGAAATATTTAAAATGCAAGACAGCCAGGGATGACCCACTCATCTGCACATGAGGCTTGATTACTCACAGAAAAATGGAGGCAGCTGAGCACCTGGACAATTAATGTTTGCTTTAATTCATCTACTTAATAAAATAACAATAAATTTGGAAATAATTAAAATAATGAATATTGCTATTTACACTCCCCTATTGCTGTTAACTCAAACCGCTTCATTTTAGTACTGGTGAGTTTGAGTCCCATGCAGAGTGCAGGGAAGTACATCTCCACCTTGCAGAGAAGGGCTTGCAGCCTTAGAATTTGGTTTTGACTCGATTGGCACTGGGGAGCCGTTAAAGGTTGAGAGCAGTGAGTGACGGGAGCAAAATGCTGTACAAGGAGGCCAAACCTGTCAGTGGGCTTGCAGGTGAGCTGAGGGGGAGCCCCAGCAACCACAGTGACCCAGGCCAAAGGGCAATGATTGGGCCATGAATTGATGAGTTCCCTGCAGCTCTGATGCTGGCCATGAGAAGGGTGGGTTGGTATATTGGGTGGTGCGTCATCGTTTTGAAACTAGCTTTCCCTCTGTTCCCTCTGAGCACCTCTCAACAGCCTGTCCTAGGAGGGCAGACAAGCCCCGCACTCCCACTGTGCCCTGTCCTGGGCCTGGGCATGAGAACTGCTGGGGCCCAGCCCTGGCCTCGAATTGCTGGCAGGTACAGGCTAGAACAGGGCAGGCTTGCTTGCAGCCACTTACACATCAGGGAACCAAACCCTGGCTAGCTCAAACTTAGCTGGTGTGAAATGACGGGGTGCACGGGGCTAGGCAGAGGTGACAGGTGTGCGGGCTCCCCACTCTGGGTCAGGGCATCCGCCTGATGGGGAGGCTAACTACAGATGCTTCCGCTCAGTGGAAGGATCTGCTTTCCTCCTCTAGGTGAGCCCCTGACTTCTGTTAGCTCTCTGCACAAGTATGGTTCATAATATTGCTCTTTTAAAAAAAAAAAAAAAACTATTGATGAACTGACATCCCTGAATGATGCCCAGTGTGTGGATTTTCCTGTCCATAGCTCAGTTTATGCAGCTCAGCTATCTTTCCTTTGTCTGGGCATTGCATGGCTGACATTGGAGCACTGAGCCTGGAGCCCCAGCAGGTTGCAGGTGCACCCAGGGGACATGGTCATAATTCACATTCTCCTTCAATGCAGGCATTTCTGCTTTGACATTCCCTCCTAACCTTGGGGTGGCCTCAGGAAACATGGGTGTCTTTGTCCTCCATCTGGGGGGACACATCCCTTTCCTCTGCCCGTGTTTTAGACTCTTCCTGTGCACTCACATGACTGTAAGGTCTGTGGGAAAAATACCCTGGGCTTCTGGAATGCAGTGGGTCATTTCATGGCTGTTTCCAGACTGCCCTACACCTAATCCTACACCCGTCCCTTGGTCACTCAACAGAGCTTCTCAGGCTTGTGACAGCCTCTGAGTCTTGACCAGGATGCATGGCCCACCCTGACCCTCCTTTGTTTGAGGGGCAAACCTGAGCCCCAGGACAAATTGGGAGTGAGACCTTTGTTGACCACAGCATTGGGATACTGTCCCTTGGGCATGGCTGTGGCACGTGACAGGTGTTGGGAGGGGTACGTCTATGGGGGAGGCAGCCGGCCTCCCAGCATGACATGCACTCACACGGCGCTGGCCCAGCCCTGCTCCTCTGGAGCATCCTGGTCAACCACCCACAGCTGAACAGAGGGGACCCGGCTTGTAAATTCTGTCTCTGAACCAATGTTCCTACCCCAGACAGGACACAAATAAGAGGATTTAGACATGTGGTTGGGAAGAACTGGAGAGCAGGGGTAGGGGCCTAGTCTGGAGCAGGGGTGGAATAAACCAGATAAAAAATGATCTGATTAGAAGGTGAGGCATTAGGAAGAAAAATGGCAACAGCAGGAGCCCTGAATAATTTAGGGATATGGTGATAGAGAGCATAGGTTTGTGAGATGTCTTCCTGCACCCACTCTCACCCACATCTATCCAGACACAGCCCTGTCCTGCTAGTCTGTCAGGGTCAGGCTTAACATTTGCTACTTATCTGCTTTCAAAAAACACATCAACCTTTGTGAGCCTCGCATTCCCCACTATAAAATGATCGTCTGTAGCGGTGTCTGCCCTGACTCCTCTATGGGTGGTTGTGAGAGAAGACAAGGTGGATCACACACAGCAAGACCTGAGAAGCCCTGAACTCTTACGTGGATACTAATTTGCTGCTCCTGGCCCCATTCCTCCTTCTGTGCAACACCCAGCATCTACTTCATATTTGAATGTTTCTGCAGTGGCAGTTGTACAGGAAGAAATGGGGTCGGTCTCTCTGCTTATGGGAAAATCTCAAGAACTGATGTGAGCACCTACTGTATGCTCAGGGTTGCATGATGGATCACAGAAGCAAGAGTAGGGAAGACACCTGACATGCCATCAGTCTTGGGGACCTGCAACCTTGCCCGGGAAGAAAGACCAACGTTTGTGAAACAGGAACTCAGAAGAAGCCAGCCTTGCAGTCACTCCCCACCTATCCACAAGATCAGTGTCATGAGCATGCTGCAAAGACTTGCCAGTCAAGAGACTCAGAGGAACGCACCATCGATGTGACAAGGGGCTTTATTGGGGTCTACGTGATGGGAATGCAGCAGAGGAGTTAGGGTTCAGTTGTCTGTAGTGGTTAGAAATGGAGTCAAGATGCTAGAAACAAACCCAAAATACACACAGTGGAGGTGTGTTTTTATCTTTCTCCCATCAAGAGTGGGCCTTGGGCTGTACGGGGTGTTTGTGGCAGCTCCATGGCCACCAGAGAGTCAAGTTCCTTTTTGCTTTGCCACCTTTAGCATTTGCCTCCTGGCTGCAAGCTGGCTACTGGAATGCCAGATGTCACGTGCACATTCTGGAAGGGGGAAGGCACAGGGTTATGCCTAGAGGCCAAGTTTGGAAGTTTGCTTTTATTTGGAGGACTTTCTTAGAAGCTTCATTTGATGCTGACTTATGCTGACAATTCATGGAGTATCTCTGTGCTGGAAAGCCTAGGAAGGTGCTCTTGTGGCTGGATGCGTTTCTGCCTGTTGCTAAGAGAGGAAGGGAGAACAAATCATGGAGGGCAGCTGGCAGTTTCTGCCTTGCTTGCTCTCTACAGCGGCCCCTGCTGAGGTGTCAAACCCAGAGGACATGTATTTTCTAGATACGAAATCCTATGACCTTCTGGCTTATGGCTGCATTGGAATTGCCCAGGGAAGAATGAGCGGAAACCAGGCCCAAGGGTCCTCCACTTGCCATTTGTTTGGGCACCAGCTGGGTGTGCTTGTTGCCACTGGGGGCCCCTCTCAGCGAGCCTGGGGTGCCCCATGGCTGCGAGGGCCATAGGTTGACAAAGCCTGTAGGACTAAACTGGCCCTTGAAGCTTAAAAGAGAACCCTGTAAATGCCTGTCTATTAGAGGGGAAGAGAAAACCCATAAAATTAATAATTTGTCAGCCTAATTTGGAAAATTATTGGGACGTTTATGCACATAATTCTGGAGTCTGTCAGGACAGCACAGGAGCAGCAGGAAACACCCAGCTTTGGGAAGAATAAAGCTTCCGGCCAGCCCGCCTGATTCTTCCTCCTCCCTCCAGCCAAGCGGCAAGCCTGATCCATCAGGGGAAATGAGATGTAATTTGTCCTGACTTTAATAAGCTCTTCGGATTTAGCTCCTCTTGAGAAAGCATCAGAATGCCAGAGAGAGCTGGTGCCGCTCCCACCGCCATGACATGGTGGAGGGTCACTCTCAAAGAGAGCTCACGGATGTCACAGCCTTAGCCATGGGGACAGAGCCAGGCGCCCACAGGCAGCAGACCTGGGGACATGGGTAGGCATTAGCCCCCGGGGGGCACAGGTGGCCTGCCTGCTGCTGAGCACACAGGCTTGCTCTGGAGCATACTTACTTCCCAGAAGCTCCCAAAGGAATATGAGCAAGTCATCTGTACCTTGAGTTCGACAGGATGTGCTATCGATCCCCAAAGTAATTTGAACCTACTATTCACCTGTCACATAGCCCATTTTTCTCTTCAACCCAATTTATTATTGAGAGCTATTAAAAATGCCTGGTTTGTCTTCTTTGGTTCTTCACCTCCTCGATGGGCTAATGCCTTGGACATGTGGGGATTATGCAATATAAACTTTCTCACTCCCCCTGCTCTTCACACACACACACACACACACACACACACACACACACACACACACCATCCACCATTCTTGTCCACCAGTCCCACTGAAGAGGTTTTCCTAGCAGGGCGTCCATGACCTCTTCTGCTCTAGGTGTTTTCAGATGCAACATAATTAACCTACTAATGGAGCAGCAAAACCCTAATGCAGTCCCAGCCCCATGAACTTTACAGTGGATAAAAGGACAAGTCTCTCCTATAACAGGAACTGCAGCCTAAAATCCAGCACACGTGGAGCCCGCTTGTCACATTTCCATCATGATTACCCAAGATGAAATGGAAAATAACTTAAATTGACTCTTGAATTTCTTTCAGAATGCTCTGGAAATCAATATGCTTTCCGTAGCAAGTGGAAAAAGCCATAGCGTGTAAGTTCTGCATAACTAAACGTCTTGTATAATTACAGGCATTTTTCTTACTGCCAATGTCGACTTCAGCAACTTTCCTATCATTTAGTAGGAGAAGCAGAGCCCTGTAGTCAATTGAAGCAATGAGTGGTCCAAATCCAACACCAATGCAGTGTTTGGCTCCCAAATTCAGGTTTTGTTAAAAACAGTTCAGCTCCCCTCAAAAGCCCTGTGCAGGCACAGGTGATCGTGAGGTTCTCAGTGAGCCTGAGCATGGACTTCTGCTGGAGTGTGCAGGGTGACACCCAGATCCTAAAATACACAAGCTTCTTTCTGTTTCTTAACTGTGTTCACAAAGATGCAGATGTTAGTTTTTTCTATAAAGGGTCCAAAGACAAATTATACTATAAATCATTATTTTGAACACACCAAGGTTTTAATTTTTTCTGGTTTATTTCTTTATCATTTTTCTTCCTGTAACAGGTATTTTTGTGCTATAATGATTTATCCCAGTTTCAGAACATTACCTTCTAATAAAAGAGAAATATTTCATATTTAAAGAGAAATGGAAAAAACATTTGGTTATCCACATTTCTAAAACATTAGTAAAAGCTCCTAAATGTTCACTTGGGCTTTGAAAGGTTTCCTAAAGTAAGGGTTATAAATGAACACTCTGTTTGCAAGCTCCATTCGTGTCTCCTCTTGGGAAATTCTCAATGTGGCATAAATGGCATTGCACAAAAGATTTGTTTCTCAATCCTTAAGACTTTCTAGACCTCAGGCTGTGCCTACAGAATAGGATAATGTTGCAGATTCTCCCAGAATCACCTACATTAAGTATGAACTGAACAAAATGATGTGGGGTGTTCCATCAGGAATGGGTTTCATTCAGTCTTTTAGAATTTTCAGGAAAGGAAAGGAAAGAATAGGAAACTGGCATTTTGGAGGAAGCCACTCTATGCCAGTTTTTGTTGTCCTCTGCTGCGCATGTATACAACATGCCTCACCTTGGTCACTGCCTCCCCCCGCGACAGCCCTGAGAGAGAGAAGCAAGCATTGCTGTTCCTATTTCACAGAGAAAAATGGCAGCTCCGAGAGGTAACTAACTTGCCCGAGTCGCATAGCTGGAAAATGCTACAAATGGTGCTTTTTTCATTCTGCGTGTATCAAACATGGACCGAAATTACTTCCAGGTTTCCAGTGCAGGTTGAATATAGAATAGAAAGGAAGTGAGATCTTATCTTGTGTTCACGTGGCAGGTGGATTTGCAGTAGTTTGTGGACATTTTGGATTGCAGTCTACAATAGGAAATCTATTTGATATGGAAACCCAGTACACAAACATGCACACATAAACACAGAAGCACACACATACACACAAACACACGTACACACACAAATTGACATGTACACACAAACACATGTACACACACATACACACAGCTGAAACAAAAGATTCATGGAAGAGTAGTCACCTTTACACACTGTGAGATGTTCCAAAGAACATCTCTTTTTCATCTATTTTCTCTTCTATTTCATTCTGTTTCATTCTCCCATTCTTTAACAAACGCTGACTGTGACCACTAAATTGATTTCCTGGTCTGCTAATGCATTGGTGACCTGGAGTTTGAAGAACACTGAATTCAGGCAACACAGGGCATTTGGTTCTGCTGATCTTGCTTCCCTGTCAGAAGAGGCTCTCACTGGCCTGTAGGACGCATCAGGGCCCTTGAGGGTGACGACAGAAATCAATGATAAAAGACCAAACACATGTCCGGGTGGGGTGACCCGCCTGGGCTCAAGCTAAGATCTGGGGACTGGAAGAGGGTTCTAGTACCTGAATCTGTGCAGATGACCTCACAAGGGAGGAGGGCTTCCCAGGGTAAGACTTGCCCTCCAGCTACGGCTGGGAGACACAGGGAGAAATCAGACCAGTCTTAAACTGCGGTGGCCAGCATATTATTTGTCAGGTACAGACTGGTCTTCCCTACTAGCCTGGGAAATCTCCAAGGGTGGGGGCTGTGTCCGATTTGTCTGATTTGTATCTGTATCCCCAAATCCAAGCACAATGCCTGATATGTAAATAAACAAGGCATAAATAGATGTCTGATTAAAGACAGATGCTTCTTGTTTCTTATTCAGTTTCCAATGCTGTGCCAAGTTAATCTACATATTCAACCTGGTGCCCTCCCTCCCCACTGCTGTTTCTTATCTCAGAAGTGCTAAGGAAAGCCCAGTGGCTGCTTGCTCTGCCCCACACATCGTACCTCCCTAGCCTGAAAACTGGTCACACGTGTTTTCGCCTCAATGCCTGGCAAAAAAAAAATGGGGAAAATAAGTTCAGAAAGGGCCATGCAAAGTTTTTAAAGTATTAAGGTATTTTTTTATTCAGGCCATTAAAAAAAAAGGCACTCAAGCTTACTTGTCCAAGATTTGTTATCCTAATAATGTGTTAGGAATGTTTAATGCGATGGGAACATTCAGGTGTATCAAAACTGCAAGAACCATAACAACACAAGAACTCATCCACAGCCTATAACGATCTGGAATTAACGATAACACCAGACACACAAATTGTAATATATACATCCATGCAGCAATGCGTAGCCAGTAATTCTTCCAAATAATGAGCTTGCTTCTCCCCTATTTGAAAGGCATATACATTTAATTCTGTAGGATTGCCTGGAGAACTAGATGCCCATAGATGCCCATGAATCCCCACTAAGTTCCGGATAGACACTACAAGTCCTTAATATTTGAAATCATCTACTTTAAGGCTAATGAAAAACAATGTGCAGTTGTCGTGAAGACATAAAGACCCATGCGCCCTTGTGTAGCACATAGGCACCACTGGTCACTGCTGCCAGCCCGGCAGCAAGTGGGTCCAAGGGGAGGAGACCATTTCCCAGGCAAGGTGGGTCCCTAATGGCCCCATGCCATGCTGCTCATCAGCTGGGAAAACTGAAGGCGCCCTTGAGGGCCACGCAGGATGAACTGTTTCTGCGGCAGCACACTGACTTTCCCGGTTTATCTGTAGCAGATAAGGCAGTGCTACTTTAATAGATAAAAATTGTGTCAGGTGAAGCACCATAATTTCATTCCATGCTAGGTTTAGCTAATTTTGCAGCATGGTCAGGGGCTGCCTGGCACTTTTAGCTTGGGTTTGCACCAGTCTGACAGAGGGTAAGAAGCAGGGTACAGAAGACAATCATTGTCCTACCAGAGAGACCGGACACCCATGGCCCCTGTCCCAGGAGATCCCACGAATTTCTATGCTGGCACTTCCTAGTTTCATGTCCTTCGTTGTATCTGACATGTTGTGAATCTCCACAATGTCAGATAGCTCTGTGGTCAGCACAGCTCTCTTTAGATTAACAATTCCTCTAAACCGATTCTGCCATATATATAGATTGGGTCACAGATGAATTGTGATGATAGACTAGAATTTACTCAAGGGTGTTGCACATAAGCTTTACATAATTTGCATAATATTGTTTGAGCGCTTGCCTGAGACCTACTCTGTCAGCCGCAGAGAATGGTCCAGGAAAAGTGCCCACCCGGCGTAGTCTCAGATTCTATGGGTTGTTAATAGCAACACACATTCCTGGTAGAAAAGGTGTAAAAGAGGCTTGTGATCTCAAGTGGCAGGTTTTCCTGCCAACCCATTAACCAGGTTCTAGATGGAATGAAAGTGATAACCGTGGGAAGGATGGGGGCAGGAAGGGAAAGAGAAAATAAGCAGAAATGATGCCATAGAGCAGTCATCCTCAAAGTCTGGTCCCTGGACCAGCAGCACCTGCTTGACTTGTTAGAAATGCCAATTCTCAGGTCACCTCAAATCCAGTGGGTCAGAAAGTCTGGGGGATAGGGTCTATGATTTGTGGTTCTACGAGCCCCCCCAGATGATTCTTTTTTATTTTTTTATTTTTTTAAAGATTTTATTTATTTATTCGTGAGAGACACACACAGAGAGATATAGAGAGAGAGGCAGAGACACAGACAGAGGGAGACGCAGGCTCCATGCAGGGAGCCTGTTGTGGGACTTGATCCTGGGACTCCAGTATCATGACCTGAGCCAAAGTCAGACACTCAACCACTGAGCCACTCAGGCATCCCCGATTCTTTTTTTTTTAAAGATTTATTTATTTATTCATGAGAGAGGCAGAGAGAGCGAGGCAGAGACCTAGGCAGAGGGAGAAGCAGGCTCCTTGCAGGAAGCCAATGAGGGACTTGATCCCGGATCCTGGGATCATGCCCTGAGCTGAAGGCAGATGCTCAACTGCTGAGCCACCTAGGCATCTCCGCCCCCCACCCCCCAGATGATTCTGATGACTCTGAGACCACTCCCCAAGGGGTTGGTGGGTGGTACCAAGGAGTCAAAACCACCAACCCTAACAGCTCCTTCTCCATATTTATGTCTCTGGCATTTTCAAAGGGGGATCATGCCCAAGGAGGGTCAGGACCATGTGCTAAAGAAAAGCAGTAATCTCTGTGAGCCAAGGCATGTGTGCTGGGGAATGTAGAAATATAGTGTCTCTAAGGAGCAGCTACAGCTGTGTCTCTAGAAACTCTGATGACTGGATAGGAGGCTAGAGTCTTCCCTAAGATAAAGGTCATGACTTGGAAAAGAAAGGAAGATCCACACAGTGGTCAATGGCTCCTCAGAAGGAGTGAGTTGTATGGACCAAGGTTGTCACTGAGGATAACATGGATGTTTGGAGAAGACCAGGATCTCAGAATAGCTTCTTTTCCACATTATGTCTCCAGCATTTTCGAAGAAAGTAAGACATGGCCTCACTTATTTCAAGCCCAGTAGCCTGGTCATATTTCAGGAACCTTTCGCTTGTCGTTTTGATCTGTCAAGGTTAATGGGATTTGTGTTAGAACAATAGGCTTCTGACAAGGGATAGGTGTCATCCCAAAGGATAGGAAGAACATCTTCAATAGAAACTGGTGAGAAATTATGGCCAGAGAAGAAATGCATACCCAAAACTGTAAAAACACTTGCTAGAGGGCCAGACTGTGGCTTCCACCTCAAGGGCAGAGGAGTAGAGAAACATGGCTCTGTAATTCTCAGGAAGCAGTCACTAGAACTCACCTTTCGTCTTTCAGAATTAGCCATATCCTACCAACCTCTTTTCCTTTTGGAGGAGGGCTACTGACTTAGTAGATCCAAATACCATAGTCATTTCCACTCATTCATTCATTTTTTAAAGATTTTATTTATTTATTCATGAGAGACACGGAGAGAAGCAGAGACATAGGCAGAGGGAGAAGCAGTCTTCTCACAGGGAGCCCCAAGCAGGACTTGATCCCCAGACCTGGGATCATGCCCTGAGCCAAAGGCAAACACCCAACCGCTGAGCCATCCAGGCGTCCCTCATTCATTCATTTATTAATTCACGAGATAAGTACCCTTGTGGCTAAGGTGGAGAAATACGGATTGGATGATGAAAATAATTAGATGTGTTCCTAGGGCTCAGCTTTGCCCATAGAGTGCAATTTACCTGACTCACAGGTGTAAAACCCATCGTTTTTCTGGCTCTTCTAGGCCAGCACTTCTGTCAGAGACTTGGAGGGAACAGAGATATGGCATGCCCATCATATATTCAGGCGTCACAGCTGAGGTAATTCATGTATTCTCTCTCAGCTCAGAAATAAAAAATAAATCGCTTTCTTAGATTGATGGTTGAAATCAAGTTGGGACATAGAAGCCAAATACTACATTTACGCACAAACACACCAATCATGTGACCATGGGATGGAGAGATAGGACTTGCCAACTGTCACCATAGAAAGACTGGGGGAAAGGTGAGTCACCCAAGGAGAACTACGACTATAATCTTAATCTCCCTGTGTAGATCACACATTTCCAAATCAAGGCAGATCACAATACCATGGAATCGTATCTTGGCTGGATGTCTCTTGGAGCACTGAGCTCAGTTCCAGGTGCCTTGCCCTGAGGGATGATAAGAAAACCAAGGCTTTTCAGAGGAAGACAGCCAGTACACAGTAGGCAGTGCTCCCTAAATCCTGCCGTATGGGAAACAAAGAGAAACAGGATGTTTGTTTAGCCAGTAGTAGTAAAGTCTAACTGGATATTGTTGTGATTTTCAAATAGTCCAGCAGCTTTATGTGCAAGGGACAGTTTACCCTGGAGACAGAAAGGGACCACTGGGCCCAAGTTGTGGAAGGCAAGATTTTAGTTGAGCATAAGGAAAAGCCCCTTTATCAGGCATAGCAGAGGTGCAAGATCACCTAAAGAGCAGGGACGTTTGTCTGAGAAGCTGTGCCAACTATAGCTAAGGGGCCACACATCTGAGTGCTGCAGGTGATCTCATGGCCTCGAGGGCCCTTGCATCTCCTCCAGTCTATACAACTCGATCTGTACCCATCTGGGAGTCTTGTATGGCCCTGGCCTCTATGAAGCTTCACAGAGGAAGCATTCTGTATCGAAGATCTGGTGAGCATAATCATAGGACAGAACCATGATGTTGAGTCAAATGCATGTATTGGAATCTGTGTCCATGCCTAGGTACAGACTCAGGCACATACTCAGCCAATAACTTTCCAACCACATTTTCATTTGGCAATTCCTACTTATACTTAAAGATTTGGCTCAGGAACTGTCTCTTCCATAGAGTCTACCTGGAGGAAATCTGTGTTGACCTTCCGAGTAGCACTTATTACATGGAATCACATATGTCTGCATATCCCACTAGACTCACTTGGCAATTCCTACTTATACTTAAAGATTTGGCTCAGGAACTGTCTCTTCCATAGAGTCTACCTGAAGGAAATCTGTGTTGACCTTCCGAGTAGCACTTATTACATGGAATCACATATGTCTGCATATCCCACTAGACTCTAAGTTCCATGAAGACAGGGATTGAAAACCTATACTCACCACATAAACACAAAGAAAGGACCTGGTCTGATAATATTACACATATGCACATATACACATGCATATGCACATAGACGTATACATACGCATGTGTACTTCTGTGTTAGCATGCCCTTACCAGAGATAAAGCTGACATCTCTTTGTGTAAATGTGAATCTGAAGCCAAAATAAGAAGTCTTCCAGCACATTATACTAATCCTTGTATATTGAACTGGTGTGTTTTATTGTATCATCAGTTTGTGTGATCACATCACAGTGTTTCTAGAGAGGAAAGAATACATTGCAATATTGCCTATAGTAGGGAATCAAGAGATTGTATCAAAAAAGAGGACTTAGAGCTATGTAAATACTTTAGTGTGTGTGTGTGTAAACATTAGAACAAAAATACAAACATTCCTAATTACCAAAATATATCAAAAAAGAAAACAGACCACATTGTGAATCATACACATGTGTACATATACACAGAGACATAGCAATAAGCATATGTATAATTATAATATGTATGTAACATATGTGTGTATACAATATACAGAACTGAAGCCAAATTTATTGAGTATATCAATAAATATAATGAAATTAATTAGCCTATAAAAAAAAGACTTCCAGATTGGCTGGCAAAGCAAAATTTAACTGGTACTATAAACACAAGATACCCAAAAGGAAGAGACTTAGAAAGGTAAAAAAGTAAAAAGATGTAGAAAAGATACACAGGCAAATACAAATAAAAGAAAGCAGGAGTCATAATCTTGATTTCTGGCCCCTAGATCCCATATATAAAAAAATCAAAAAAGAGAAAGGAGAGCATGTCATAATGCCAAAAGCTGCAGTTCACTGTGAAGTAGTAACATTCACTCATGAACCTAGGAACGTAGCAATGACCTGCATGAAGCAGAAACAGTAAGAGATGCAAAGAAAACAGAGACACTAATGAAAGGAGACTTTAACATGTCTCTCAGCCCAAGGCAGATGTAGACAAAAAGTAAAATCAGTCATAGTATAGATACCTAAATGACATGATAAATAAGGTAGAATTTATGTATCAACTGTGAACTCTGACAAGAGAAAATACACCTCATTTTACAGGGGGACAGAGAACATTTATGAAAATCAAGTGTGTCATAGGCCACGAAAAATCCCAAATGATTTCAGAGAATGCAAAGATTGTACCAAAGAAGCCAAGTTACAAACTGGTGTTCCACTTTATGAATATTGATGCAAAAATGATCAAGCAAAACTCAAACAGCATATGAAAAAGTAGTAGATTATATGCAAGTGGGGTTTAATCCAAGAATGCAGTTTTGGCATTTGACAATATTCAACACCTCTCCATAGTAAAAATATAAATAAAATAGGAATTCATACATATTTACTCAGTATGATAAATGGCATATGTACCTCAGCCCCAAGTCTGTTTTCTCCATTCGCTTAATGTGGAGGCACTGCAGGTGCTCCTGCTAATGAGGAATGATGGGCTGCTCACAGTCTCCACCACCCTTGAATGTTGCAGGGAGACTGTTCACCAAAGCAGTAGACAAGAGAAAGCAATCAGAGGCACCAGACCTGAAGAGGAAGTGCTAAAACTATCTCTACTTACAGACAATAAGATTTGATATCTGAAAACTAAAAGAGCCCATGGAGAAACTACTGTCAATGATAAGAGAATTTATCAAACTAGCCAGTTACAAAATCCGCATAAGGAAATGGGAGACTCCATGAGCACAAACAAAACACAGCTAGAAGTTATAATCAGAGAGAAGGCCTCACTTCAATATAGCTGAATAACATTAAAAAAGAAAAGAGAGGAAAGAAATCTGGGGGTGAGCTCAACAAGAAATGTCCAACTACACATATTTCTGAAAGTCATACAAATAGACACAAACAAATGGATAGTCTCATCGTGTTCTTGGGTGAGGAGACTTATCATCAAAGTGATTCTGTGCTCCCTACCTTAATTTAGAAATGTCCCATGATCTCAACAAAAACAGTATCAGAATCTTTTTTCTAGCTAGAGAAGTTCATTTTTAAAGTTCATCCAAAAGAAATGAACAAGAATAGCCAGGAAAATCCTGAAAGGGAAAAGCAATGAGAGTGGACTAGTTCTTTAGGAATGAAAATATATTACCAAGCTCTGTAATTAAAAGAGTGCAGTATCAGTGCAGGAACAGAAGATGAATGGAAAGGAGCAGGAAATCCAGAAATGGACTCAATTACATGTGAAAACTTAGTACACAAAAACAGTGGCATCTCAAATGACTAACCAAAAACATAATTGTTGATAAGTAGTATTGAAGTAAGTGGATTACTCTATGGGAAAAGATGAAACTGGAGCCATTCTCCACACCAGATTCAACATTGCATTCCAAATGGGTCAGAGAGATCCATATTAAAAACAGGATCCCACAGAAGTACTAGAAGAAAACAGTGAATTCCGTATAACCTGGAAGCAGGGAAAATTTCTCTATCATTTAAAATCTAGAAGCAATAAATGAAAAAAAAAATTGATAAATTTCACTATATGTTTATGTAGCTAAAATATTCTGTATGTCAAAAAAAGATAAACAGCAGACAAATTATATCCCAGAGGAGTCGTTACTAGCTGTATATTAAGCTGTCTATTAAGAGTTTTAAAATAGAGAAGTAGAAGATCAGTAAGCAAAAGAGACAAAAGAAGTCAAGAAATAAGAGAATTAACAGAAGTGCAAGTGGCCTTTAGCCACATGAGAAGGTGCTCACTTTTACCAAAATAAGAGGAGCACAAAGGAAACTACACAGAGACACCATTTCTCACCTATCATTTTCGCAAAAATGTGAAAATCTGACAGTATTCTGTGATAAGACTTGAAACAGACACACTTGCTCAGTGCTAGTGGGGAAGCAACATGATACGAATACTGATAGGTCAATCAGCACACATCAGTGGATGCCGCAGTTAGTGGGAGGACATTTAATGAGGAACGGGTACCGTAGTCTCCAAGCATCTCCTCCCAAAATGCATAGGAATTACAGAGGGACAGGGATAACTCTGCTGAGGAGAAACCTCAGGCAACAGGGGGTTCAAGTGAACCTCCCATGATGGGACAAAGCAAAATCGTGCAGCACAGAGAGGACTCTATGAAATAACAGAGCACCACCTCTGTGCTCCCCCTTCCTAAGAGGCATAGCTGGAACCTACCTGAGAAAAGACACCAGACACACACAAACCGAGGGACAATACACAGAAAATAATTAGCCTGTAATATCCTGAAATGCCTAGGCTGTGAAAGTCGAGGAAGAATGAGCAACAGCCCCAGGTGGAAGACCAAAGAGACGTGAAAAGTAAAAGCAGCACAGGATCTGGACCGGATTCTTACTACCATGGAGGGGAGGACCTTACAGGAGAAACAGGAGAAATTGTAGATAAGATGCAGTTCTGATGTTCTGGGTTCTGTGGCTGTATTGTGGTCAGGTGGTCAATGTCCTTTCTATGACTTACATGCCACAGATTCTGGGGACTGAGGGACTTACCTTGGTAGTTCACTATCAAACAGGTTGGGGCGGAAAGTCTTTCCATTACTTCAAATGCTTTGTAAGTTTTAAATATGTCAAAATGCAAATTATCTGTCTCATTTAAAAATATTGCTAATTCCTTTTCATGTTCTACCCCAAACTGGTAGAACTCCTGATGCCAATACCTGGCTAAACCGTCAACCCCCTGACTTGTAGGAACTTATTCCAATGAGACACTTGCAAACAAATGGAAAGATGGGAAGGCCTGTACCTGAGGCTGTGCACCTCCATGATAGGACAAGACCTACCGAAAGGCCCTCTCCAAGGTCCTGGTGCAAGACTCTGGCTCATAAACCACTGTGCTGTGCTGCTTTCTAGGTTTTCCTAGAAATTCCACGGTATCCCTGCAGAGAAAGAAGAGAGCATAATAGCAGAAATAGGGCTTCTTAGCAACTTTGAGACCATCTATCTATCTGTTTATAAAACTAAATTAACTTACAAATATTTATAAAATACTAAAAAATTGAAGGTAAAATTCAAAGAAATGAATACAAGCATATATTAAATTGGTGGCATAACAAACAGAAAGTGATTACTTCAAGTCACTTTAAACTATGATTACTTGACTATACATCCCTAACAGGATATACTCCAGGCATAAAAACAAAAACTGGGGGGCACCTGGGTGGCCCCATCGGTTGAGCATCTGCCCTCAGGTCATGATCCTGGGGTCTCTCTCTCTCTCTCTCTCTCTCGCACACACACACACACACACACACAAATAAGTAAAATCTTTTAAAAAATGGGGAGAAAAAGGTCTGAGACTGTTTTCAGCAGTCACATGGTAATGATGGTGTTGGGTTTACATTTTAAGACTATTGCGTGAGAGTTATGAGGTAAAGCAAAGAAGTATTATGTTGATGTTATTGGGAACTGAGATTTTTGTTGAAAGTTGAAACTTTGAATTTGAATTAGTAGTATGATGATTTTGTCTTAAAAAAAAGAATTTTTTTAAAAAAGTCATAGAAATAGGAACCAATGCAGTAGCCCTGGGCTTCCCAGTAACCACACACACACACACACAAAAAAAAAACACAGGCATTCTTGGATAAGTAAACAGAGATTCCAGGTCAGGTATCCAGCAGGTAATATATAAGATGAGCCTGCAAGATCTTGACCTCTCGGAAAGCAAAGAAACTATTAAACATTAGGGACAGCTTGTCAAAAAGACTCATCCTCACCTGGAGAGACTCCCCCTACGTAAAGATGGGAAAATATGAAAATCAATACCACTAATAATTGCAATGAAGTGAAATGCTTCAAATACCTGTCAGTCCGTGGATTCATAACAGTATTTTTTTAAGCCTCATTGGTCACCTTTGGAGAATATAAGATAAACTATTATATAATGAATTTGCATAAACCTTCCCAATCAGAACTCTCAAGATGTATTGTGAGATACTTGACCTTGACTGGTGAACGTCATGGTTTTAATATGTGGTTTTATTCTTGAGATGGCTCCATTCAGACTGCATGCAGACTTTTAACCTCTTCCAATACATGGAAGCTACCATTGATGAGAAAGTATTTGCACAAGTAGGTAGTCACATGTTAGAAGATTATTTATTACCTTTTCCCCAGTTAGGAGAAACTTCTTCCTTGCCATTAACCGGAATGCAGATAATTCAGCCTCTTTAAATAGCACTTTACGGCATAATGTTTCTTTATGTTAACAGCTCTTCCTTTCATTTCTTTGACAGACATAATGTTGAACGTTTTTTTGAGTTGAGGTGAATGGATTGGATTCTGAGCAAATGTTTTTCATATCAAGTATTTCAAAATAATGAGTATTTCTATGGATCTACATAGATGTTGTTGCCAGTCTTAATATTTTCCCTTCAGAGTTCAATAGTTTCCCTTCAGACTCCTTTAGAATTATAAAATTGATCCTGTTATCTCCAGTGCACAGTTAACTCCATAACCAAGGTGAGTTTCTGCTTTGATCCCCATATGTGTCAGGATGTTTCTATAAGGTTTCAACCATGTCCACTCAGGTGCTCAGAAGTGTCAGTTAATGGAGCCACTGTTGGTGCCAATAACTCATGCTTCCACAAATCTTCAACGTGACTCCAAGTCACCAAAACTAATAGCAACAGTGATAATAACAGTGCTTTGTTTAACACACACTTGGGACCCTTCTTTCTGACAGCCCATAGGATTCCATCTGCAATTGAAATAGGAAACGGTAGGGGGGTGCCTGGACGGCTTGATGGATGATACTGATAGTTCTAACCTCACCTGACATGTAGCATTATCATCAAACCCTAAAATACAACCTTTTGTCAAAAGGGATGCCATTTTTTTTTGGTCTTTCACAAAAAAACAAAAACAAAAAAAAGGTGGGACTGTAGTGTCCTGGATTTTAGTAGATTTACCATCCCAATAGCATCATTTAATAAAGAGTTCAAGGCCACAGGCCACCTCTTACAGATAATGTCTCTGTGAATAAAACAATGAATTTCTTGAATCTGAGGCTTTTCAGGTTGACTTTTGCAGTACAATCTTTATGCCTTCCTGTTAGCTTTGGTGTATAAAACTTATAAATGTGTTCTTTGACACCTTACTTATTCCCGATATCCATTTAGCTTTTTGCCCATATCATCCTTCCTAGCATGTCTGGTATGTGGTATACTGCGGTGCCGGTCCCGATCACTGCCTCTGGGTGGCCTGCCCATCCCCAGCACTGGCACAGGGTCTGCTCAGGGTTCCAGAAGGAACCTCCCACCTCCTCCCCCAGGTCAGCCTATGGTTGGCCTGCCCATCCCCAGCACTGGCACAGGGTCTGCTCAGGGTTCCAGAAGGAACCTCCCACCTCCTCCCCCAGGTCAGCCTATGGTTGGTTAGTCGCTGGTTGCTTTGGGCATGGAAAAGCCCAGTCCCTTGGCCTCAGTTGAGGACAACTGGAAGGGATTAGCTGCCCCCTTCTGCACTGTCCTGGCTTCCTCACTTCCTTCTGGGTGTATCTACTAAGCACCCCAGTAAAGTTTATACAGGAAATGCCTCACAAACAGGACGCTCAGTCTAACACAGGTATATGATTTTACAACATACATAACACTCTTTGTTTTGAAGGAGTTATTAATCAGAAAGTTTTGCTTTAATAGTCTTCCACTAAGTCTGTCCCTGGGTCATCTGACATGTCATCCACACACCTTCTACCAGTGTTATTCAGAAGCCATACCTGTCCTATTTCCCGTGCTCCATTGGTCCCAGACATCTCTTACAGCTTCTACGCAGTCTGACAAGAGGAGTGATTCTGCAGCTACAAGGAGGAGTGTTGGCTTTAGTGCTCAACAGCAGGATGTTGTAACCAACTTCTCATACTCAATCTGATACAGTTGTAACCAAATTCATAAATACCCTTCCTTCCAATTTTGTAGCTGCATCCAGTTTCCCACTTCTAATCTTGTCTGGGTAAGATCAGCTATTGGGGGAAAGGTGCTGGCATGATCTGCCTGGCATCATCACTTCATCCAGTTCCTTTCCCATCAGATACTGAATTTAGGCTAAAGGAGAAGATGATCTGAGCATGCAAATCTAAATTTCAGAGCATCGCCATGACATTCCCTGGGCAGAAAATTCTTTTACTATCTGACTTTTACTACCTGATGATTCCCTTTAATTTTTTTAAAGATTTTATTTACTTATTTATTTTTGAGAAAGAAAGCAAGCAAGCACAAAGGAAGAGGGACAGAGGCTGACCAGGGAGCCCAATGTGGGGCTCAATCCCAGGACTCTGAGATCATGACCTGAGCCAAGGGCAGACGCTTCACTGACTGAGCCACCCAGGCGCCCCAATGACTCCCTTTAATTAGAAAATTGTTCATTATGCTGGGGAAATATGTCTCTATAAATATAAAATGGTATTACTAATACAGACATAAATGATTTTAATATATATTTATATGATTAAATATAAAGTACATATGGTGGACTGTGGGCTTAATGACTTCAGAAATCAGCTTTTCAGAAAGTTGTGGCTGCATGCATTCTTAAGGATGTTTTCAAATGAGTTGAGTTGAAAAATCCAAGAAAAAAAAAAGCATGCAGTAGGCAATATTGACACATTCATTTCTATTTGATTAAAGAACTAAAATTCTGAAAGATTCATGACCTATAAATATTAATTATGTACTCTCTGATCCCAAATATTTCAAAAAGTCAATTATTTGAAGCTGTAAAATGCTGCAGTCCTCTTTAATGAGTTGATTTATTTATGTAGCTTATTATTTTAAAACATTTTTAAATTTCTAAAACCAGGGATTCATTTTGAAATCCATCAAGGATCAGATCTTGCTGAATTTACATGACTAGCCAGGAAGAAAGAAAGGGAAGGAGGTAGAAGGGAATTTTTAAAAAGTCATTCATATTTTATTGAGGAACACCTAACACCAGGAAATAAGCATAATCACACACGCCCTCTATATGTGACCAGTCAAAAATAACTAGCAAATTAATTGAAAAAAAAATTCCATGCACACTTAACAATAACTACCAAATTCACTGGTGATAAGCAGCTTGAACTACTGTAAAAGTGAACTTGAGAGGTTGGGTGAATGGGGATGTCGGGGAGAGTGCTGTGGGCTATGCTGCTCTGAGACCTCCCTGCAGATGCTCCTGAGAAATGTGTAACAATGGCTGGGTTCAGCAAATGCATAGTAAAGTCATGTCTAATTTTTTTTTGTTGTTGTTTTAAGATTTCATTTGTTTATTTGAGACAGGCAGAGAGAGCGAGAGCTCAAGCACAAGCAGGGAGCAGGGGCAGAGAGAGGTAGAGGGGGAAGCAGACTCCCTGCTGAGCAGAGAGCCTGATGTGGGACTCGATTCTAGGACCTTGAGATCCTGACCTGAGCCAAAGGCAGTTGCTTAACCAACTAAGCCATCCAGGTGCCCCTAGTTTTATTTTTTTAAATAGACTTTGTTTTTTAGAGCAGTTTTAAGTTCACCACAAAATTGAGCAAAAGGTGCAAAAGTTCCCCATGGACCGTGCACCCCCTACCCATCACAGCCTCCCCCACCATCACTATCCCCCACCAGAGTGGTGCATCTGTTATAGTTGTTGAACTACACCAATACATCAGTGTCACCCACAATCCGTAGTTTATATCAGGGTTCACTCTTGGTGCCATTAACTCTGTGGGTTTTGACAAAAGTGTGATGACATGCATCCACTGTGACATCATACACAATAATTTGCCCTAAAAATCCTGTGCTTTGCCTACTCGTCCCTCCCTCCCCTCCCCTGACAACCACTAATGGACTACCTCTGTAGTTTTGCTGTTTCCAGAATGTCCTCTAGTGAGAATCACACAGGATGTAACCTTTTTAGATTGGCATCTTTCACTTAGTAGTATGCAATGCACAGGTAAAGTTTTCAAATGTAATGCAATAGTTGTAAATTTTTTAGCGGCTGTGAACAGCAGAGAATCGACAAGACAGACATCATTAACTCTGGTGCTCCTCTGCCATGTGGTGCCTCCTCTTGCCCATTCCAAGAAATCCCAGCTTCAGCCATTGCTTTATCCTGGCCACAGACTTTTCTGTATCAGATTAATTCCTGTTTCTAAAACTGCTCATGTGCTTTCTCCATTCACCTGTGGTAGTTGTTAGGGGAGCGTGGGTGCTAGGTGCTCACGACAGGGCTCCTTGTCCTTGGCTGTGAGAATCAAGACAGTTAAAGCTGTGTTGAATTTAAGACTGAGAGTGTACTAGGATCACTGTAGGGGGAATTATCTAGAAAAAATGAATTTTCTTTTTGAGCAATGAAAACTACAAAAGAGCATAACACCTGTCACTTTAGCAGACCTCTTCAAGGTCTGCAGTTAGGGACAAGGGAAGAACTGCACTTTAAATGCTAATTATCTGGGGAGAAAATGTCCCTTGGAGGCCTTATTGGGAGCAGTGGGAGGCCACCGAGGCACTGAGATCTCTTGTGAAGACTGCAGAGAAGCCCTACCTGGGAGCAAGGCCAGAGCCTTTCCTCGCAAGAGGAGGGCTCCATAGCCCTCAATAATTAAGGCCTTTCAGCCTCTGTTGGAAACACCTTGGACAAGGATTTTCTGGTTGTAGCTCTTTCTTTCACTTTAGGGAATTTGTAATTCCATCGTCTTGTATTCATGAGTCATTTCCGATGACAATAATTAGGGTGACAAGAAGCCAAAGGATGGCTAGGACAACTGGTGATTTTTTTGGACAAAGCCCCAGGTGGGCAAGAGGAAGGACTCTGGGGCTCCAGAACCTCCTTCCTGGGACATTGGGATGGACTGTGCCTCTAGCTTCACGGGCTGTGATGCAGGGGTACCGCAGGCAGAGCCACTCTGAACCTGGTGCTTGGATGTGACCCTAGCTGATGAGAAGGCAGGGCAGAATGAGGCTTCTGGGAGAAGCAGCCAACACGTCAGAGTCTCCTCCCAGGTGCCCCTGATACTTTTCTTCCCTCTCCCTGTTCCTCCTTCCTCGTCTCTCCCTCTTCATGTCTTCCCTTCTTTCAGTGGAGATAACCAGAGGTTTAAGACAACCACTGTCCTACAGCACCTCCTGGTGCTGTGGGGCTGGAGGGGAGGCCCCCGGTCTGAGGGTGGCCGGGCTGGGCTAGAGGGCAGGACACAGATCCTCTCACATGTTGGGGCCATGGCAGGGAAGGCTCGAGGCTGGGCTCCCCCAGGATAGCCAAGGTGGTGTCAGGGTCCTGGACAGAGTATTTGCTGAGCCCGCATGCCAGGGTCCCAGGCACAGACATCACCTCATGGTGGGAGAAAAGTATCAAAAAACTTACAGCAGGTTTTTATTTTTAAGATCTTATTTATTTATTCATGAGAGACAGAAAGAGAGGCAGAGATATAAGCAGAAGGAGAAACAGGTTGCCTGCGGGGAGCCCAATGTGGGACTTGATCCCCAGGATCCCGGTATCATGACTTGAGGCAAAGGCAGACGCTCAACCACTGAGCCACCCAGGTGCCCCCTTACAGCGGTTTTTAAAAGTCAGATTCCCTGTGATATAATTTACAGAAAATTATAGATTCCCCCTTTTTAAGGTACAGTTGTGTACGTTTCGATAAACACACATAGTCCACAATCACAACCGTGATCGAGACACAGACTATTTCCATCACCAGCAGAATCCCATGTGCTGCCCCTCTGTACTCCAGAGGGATTATATCTTCAGAGTGTATTTTTTCTGTTCTTTTACTTGTAAGTTCTTTATGTCTTCACCTTTAAAGTGAGATTCTTTTAGACACCACAAAGTCAGGTCTCGCTTTTCATCCGATGGCCTGTCTTTTGTTGGTATGTATGGACTGTTTACATTTATGTGACTTGATAAAGTTAAAATCTGTAATCTAGACAATTGCTTTCTGTTTGATCCCTCTCCTGTTTTCTCCTTTTCTGCTCCTTTTGCTTACCTGCTCTGGGATTAATTAGGTATTTTCATATTTACATCATTTCCCCCATGCTTGCCTTATTTTATATCTCTTTTCCAAACTCATTTAGTGATTGCTCCAGAGTTTATGACAGACATCCTTAATGAATCACAGTTTATCTTGAGGCATACCACATGCATAATGTAAGAATCTGGTCAGTGTGTCCTTCCAGAGCCTCCTTCCCAATTCTCATCTTGTCAGGACCACTCATTTCACTCGTACCTACGCTACAGGTCCTGATGAAACACTACCTTTGTTGCTCTAAACAATCAGCTATATTTGAGAGTGAGTCAAAATAAGAAAAGAAATCCATTCTAACTGCCTTCATCTTAGCTGTTTCTGGAAATCACCATTTCTCTGCATACAGCTAGGCCTGGCGTCTGTCTGGTATCACGTTCCTCCAGCGTTTTTCACAGTGCTGGTGTGCTGGTAATGAATTCTCCCCATCTGCATCTCCCTGAAAACGCCTTTATGGTGCTTTCACAGGACAAGAACCCCGGGACCATAGATTTTCCCATCAGTACCTTAAACATACTACTCCATAGCTTCCTGGCTCACTTGGCTTCCAATGGGAAGGCCTTTGTAATTCCCTCCTTCATTTCTCTGTAGCACCGAACTTGTCTGGGCATCTGCAGCCTCCGAATGCTCTGTCCTGCCCTGCCAGCCCGCATTCAGGTGCTGGCGATTCATTAGAAATTTTAGCTGAGTTTCCCCTACCTGGCTGCACAGTGTCCCCTGATCCTTCTCTGTCGCAGGTGAGCCAGCACTTGCACCCTCACCCCTCCAAGAGACCCATCTTTTCTTAACATTTCAGACTCCCTGGTTGCCTTGTTGACCTTGGCTTTCCTCCAGGCTCAAGGAAATTTAAGATTTAGTAGTTAGTTCAGCTTCAGTACTGGGAAGTGACGTTCTTCCCGGCATTCTACCTCCTCAGCACTGTGATCCCCCCTGGCCATTTTTATTTAGTTATTTTTAATCCACAAATGCTGAGTGGGGAACCAGACCATTGGCCTGGCAGCCAGCATCAAGAGCAGCTTGGAAAAGAGCGTTACTTGAGGAGTACACTGAGGGGCTGGGGTGAATTTTATGCTTTTTTCACTTCTGCCTAATGAGATGAGCTTTTGGAGAAGAGAATAATGAGAGGCTTCGTAATCTTTAACAGTACCATGCTCTGTCCCCGTGTGTTCTGTGCCAGGAAACTGTTGTCTTTATGTCTTTACCTTGAGCCAGAGGATCCTTTTGGCTTCTGTGTCTTATTTTTGAAGCAAGCTCTGAAAGAACAGGACCTTCTTTTGCAGAAAGTTGGATGTCACAGCCAGTGGGCTCATCCCCTCCTTTGAGGCCAGTGAGGTTCTTGTCCTCCAGCAGTCAGTCATGGCTGCCTTTTTCAAAACCCTTTGGATTCCTGATGGTCTGCCGTGTACTTTATCAACCATTGTATTTGGCACATGAAGCAATGCCCAAAGCAACCTATCTACATCCTCAGCACAGCTCCCCCCATGTACCCCATGTCTAGTCATGCTCACTGTTTCCTCACAGTATGCTGGGGTTTTATAGTCCCAGGTCCTGCTCACTCTATTTCCCCAATGGAGAAGGCCTTTCTCAAGGCCTTCCCTCTTCAGACATTTCTTCCAGACCTAGTCTAGGTGCCTCCTGGCCAGAGCCTTCCATGCTTTCATAGGGCAGAGTTGGCTGCTCTGTCCTAGGTGTCTGCTGCTCCACAGAACAATGTACCTGTTTCAGTTGCATGAGTAGCCAACATGACTTCCTGGAAGGCAGGCCATTTGGTGTAGCTGGTCAATAACAGGAAGACAAAATGGTGATCCCTGTAATAGACAAAGAGAAATTTAGTCTCCAAATGAATGAACAATCCATATGGGAGGGGATGCTTTTTTTCCCATATGAAGGATAAATGGGCTTGAAACATGGTGGTACCTAGGGGGGAAGGGGTTTCTCGAAACCTTGCCTGGATCTCAAACACTGAGTCACTGAGAAATGAACCAGAGAAAGCTTTTATTCGCTTTTTATTTCGGGATTCCTGGGAAAGCCTCACCCGTGGAATGAGATGATCCAGTCCACTTTTACACCAACACCTTAAAGAATTCTCCAGCACAAGATGAGAAATAGCCCAGTTCTTTTTCTTCATAATGCCACTATTAGCTTCCAGAAACATTCATCACACTTCCCTGTTCTCAATGCTGTAATGGCCTGTGAATCAGGAGTGGCAGTTAAGAGTTTCTTTTTCATCTCTTCTCCCTACCGTGCCTCCTACCGTTTGTTTTGCTGTCTTCCACGACTGCCTTGGAACAGTGCCTACTGCGCCCCCACAGAACGTGCAGATGGAAGCTGTGAATTCCACAACCATCCAGTTTCTCTGGAATCCCCCACCTCAGCAGTTCATCAACGGCATCAACCAGGGATATAAGGTACATGGACTTAGTTCAGAGCCCTGGGTGGCCGTCCTGGTATGTCATGGTCTTGTGACCAATGAGAAGGCTGACCACTCCTCATTTCATAAAGAACCCATTGCATCAAGTTACAGAGTGTGTTGGCTTTGGTGCTAGTGGTTGGGCGGGGGGATGAGGGAGTCACCATTTATCCAAGTCCTTATCTGCTCTACTGGTTCAAAAACTCAAATTATTAGTTTTCAAGTGGATGGTTCATACGTAACAGAGCAATTTCTTTTGAGAAAAGCCATTTATTTTAAAATTAGCAGTGGAAAACCTATCTCAATTGATTGGAATCAGCATTTGTACAAACCACTTCTTTCTGGAGAGAAGTCCTCTCAGAGGACCACAGACTTAGAACAAAGGGTGCTAGATGCAGTGAATGATATTTCTGTCAGGTAAAGATATTTATTCCCTCCCCATCTCAAGTTCAGAGAGAGTTCTGTTTATAGAACCAAGACAGTGAATTCAGGGCACCTACCTGGCTTGAATTAGATACCCAGATTCCCACTATATAACCTCCAGATAACTTTCCTTAACGACCAGAATATGTTACCTTCATAGATGTATTTGGACGCAATTTCCAAAAGTGTAGTTCATCGTACCTTTTAGATCATCTTCTGGTTAGACTTGGGATCCCGTCTTGGTTTTACCTACATCACAGCCACTATGTTCTGCAATAGTAGGTAAGCTCAGGGAAGACCTTTATGGAGAAAGGACTCTATCTAGTCTGCTTGAATTCTTGGTAATTTCAGATTCAGAGAGTATTATTTCCTTAGACACGTGGTTCACTTCTTTTTCCCGTTTGGATTCAACTTACAAAAACACTTTTTTGTTTTCACTAGAAAGGCAGATGTAGCTAGAAATTTGCCCTGCCTTTTCTTTTCCTTTTAGATTCCCCCAGAGGAATCTACACTCAGAAGCTTTTTTGAAAGAAAATCATATTGATCAACCAAGATGATTTTGCCTCCTTGACTTTCCTGTCAAGTCTTATTGGCAAGACTGGAGCATTCATTCAATGGCTCAGTGTCGGTTTGATCTATATAAATACGCTTTGTGTCCTACAGCATGTCAACCTTCAGACCTAATTAACCCTGGAAATGTTTGGTATCAAAGGAATTAAAAGTCACACTCATACATAATGTTGCCCAAACATTAAAACAACTTCCCTTGGAATATGTATGTATACTATATTTCTTTAAAATTATAATTGACTTCCTAAATTCTTTTCAGAAAACTAGTGTGACATAAATCATAAATAATTAAGATTCATTCTCATTGAATCCCGGGCTTCTTTCTGAGGCAGAGTAGGTGCCTATCTGGAAAAAATATCTGTGTTCATGTTTTGTTGATAATTGTGTTTGTCTTATTGTACCGATTAAGTCAAGTAAAGATGGCATTGTCTTTATTGCATAGTGCTAAAAAAAAAAAAAAACCATGTATGCTCCACAACATCTTTAAGTGAAGAAAAAGTGAAGGTTTGAGGAGTGTCTATTATTCCAACATGTTTAAAGTAGATATTTTATTTATATATACATGTATAAAATATATACAAATGTATATATTTGTGTACAATTATCTGTGAGATAGCCTTTCAACTCCATATTTTTAAGTGAAATTATAAAATGTAGGATTTACGGAGTTTCTTAATCATGACATTGCTTTCTTTGAAGATACAGTAATTACAAGATAAAAATTTGGATACAGACTTGAGAGTGAAGATGTGCAGTTTAAAAGGATCTCTTTGTCCACCTGTCCCCTCACAGCTCCTGGCGTGGCCAGCTGAAGTCCCCGAGGCCACCACAGTGGTCACCATTGCACCAGATTTCCACGGAGTCCATCACGGGTATATAACAAATCTGAAGAAGTTCACTGCTTACTTCGCATCAGTTCTGTGTTTCACCACTCCAGGGGATGGGCCTCCAAGCACACCTCAGCTCATATGGACTCACGAAGATAGTGAGTACTCCTCTGCCATGTGTCTTCTCAAAAGTCAGAAGTCAGGTGTCAAGGAGGTCCAGACTACCTCACTACCAGTGCTGGATGAGGTCCGAGGAGGGTCATGAGGAGCCTTTATGTCCTCAGAGTGCTCACAGACTGTGCACCCTAGTGAGATAGGTCATGGGCAGTATTAGTAATGAGTGGCAGAAGGTGGTTTCTGGGATTCGAAGCCAGGCTAGTGGAAAGATCTCAGAGGGCAAGAGAAACAGTCTGGACTCAGCCATGTGGTCCACCTGTGGTCTTGCTGGACTTCTCTATCCCCAGATTTCAACTCTCAATCCCCGTACCTTCTTCTTGAACACCCCATGAGGCCTCCCAGCTATGCCTTCCCTGACCCTCCCTGGGGCATCTCTCCTGAGTTCCTCTGAGCATCCTGACTTGCCATCACCTCCATCTGGTCAGCTCAGACCAGCTCCTTCTCGGCCTCCAGGCCAGCTGACACCTGTGGAAAGCATCATCTAGTGAAGCTATCTGAGAAAATGACCACAGATGTACACTAAGACTCGCATACAGGGAGGTTCATTGTGGTTATTTGTGATGGGATAAAAAGAAAGAAAGAAAAGTATGCAAATGTCCCAGATGGGTATAATTTTAAAAATTATAGAATGACAATATACTAAACATTTTGTCATTATTAAAAACTTTTGAGAGAAAATTGTCATGATCTAGTGTTAGGTGAAAAAAAATATGTAAAACTACATGCGATCTAAATTTTATAGTAGCACACTTGTATAAAACTACCTGAGATGAGAAGAGACCTTGAAGGAAAGATGTCACAATTCTGACAGTTGTTATCTTTATGTGATGTGATCATGGAGATTCTCCACATCTGTTTGGATTTTGCCCCATGTTCTCATTTCGCTGTGAATACATACTCTCTTTATAAGGAGAATTGAAACTAGTACATGTTTAAGAAAAAGTCACCCAGGGCTGCCACTTGTCTGTCCTCCCATCCAGGCCACGGGACTCTGGGTATGGCTGGCCTCCTGTGCCACAGATGGCACAGTGGCACGATGGTGCGGTGGCTTGGCCCTACTTGCTGAGGCCTCATTGTCGCTATGCTCACAGAGGCAACATGTACAGAGGTCATGGCCATCCAAGATGAGCTCCCTCCCCCTCAGCTCCCCCCTCAGGCCCTTCATTCTCACCTCACTGCCTCTCTCGGAAGATGGAGTCTGACCCTGTTGTCAACCCACAAATGCACTCAGGTGTCTCTCATCTGAAAGTGGCAACTCCCCACCCACCCTGTGTTCCTGGTGAGCTCACTTCCTTCCCAGAGAAACTATTACTGGACCCCTAACCTCTCACACTCATCATAACCTTCAGCAACAGTTCTCACCCCACCCCTGGACGGTGACCTCCTAACAACCATTGCATTTTATCAGCTGCTGCAACTACATCGACTGATACGATTCTGTGGGTTTTTCTTTTTCGGCGAGTTGTTGATAGAGCAGATTGATTTTCAAATGTCGAACCAGCCTTGCACACTTGGAGTAAATCCCACTTGGTCCTAGTTTGTAATTATTGTTTATGTTGCTGGATTTAATTTGCTAATACTTTGTGTGTGATTTTTTTGCATCCAGGTTGATAAGAGAGATTTCTGTACTTACTATGTGTCTGGTTAAGTGTCAGGGTAATGACTGGCTTCATAAAATAAGTTTGGAATTGTTCCCCCTCTGCTGCTTTCTTTTTTTTTTCTTAAAGATTTTATTTATTTATTTATTTATTTATTTATTTATTTATTTATTTATGTGCTTGAGCAGGGGGAGGGGCAGAAGGAGAGAGAGAATCTCAAGCAGACTCCATGCTAAGCACAGAGCACAATGAAGGGGTGATCTCACAACCTTGGGATCATAATCTGAGCCAAAACCATGAGTTGGATGCTCAACCAACTGAGCCACCCAGGCTCCCCAGCTCCTCTTTGGCTCTCTAGAAGAGATTGTGTAAAGTCAGTATGAATTCTTCTATAAATGTCTGGTGGCATTTTCCAGTGAAATCTTCTGGACTTGGATATTTCTTTTAGGGGAGCTTTTAAATTATAAATTTGTTGTCTCCGATGATTACAGTACTATTCAGTTGTCTGTTTAATTTTGGTTGTGTAGTGGCAGTCTGATTTTTCAAGAAACTGACCCTCTAAGTTGTTGAGTCTGTGCATATAACACCGCTGGCAGTATTCCCTTAGTCTCCTCCCATGGCTGCAGGGTATGTTATTGTGTTCCTTGTTTCATCCCTAATATTGCTGACCTCTTTTTCTATTTCTGTCATTTTTCCTAGAGATTTGTCAGTTTTATTGATTTTTTTTTTTTTGAGGAACCAGCTTCTTATTTCATTGCGTTTTCTCCATTGTTTTCCTATTTTCAATTGCATTGATTTCTGCTGCTAATATTTCCTTCCTTCTGCTTGTTTTGAGTATATTTCTTGGTCTTCCTTTAATTTCTTGAGGTAGGTACTTAAACTATTGATTTGAGGCCTGTCCTCATTTCTTTTACAAACACTTAAGGCTATAAATTTTCCTCTCTACACTGCTTTAGCTGCATCCCACATAATTTGACATATTGGGTTTCATTTTCACTTAGTTCTATATACTTTGATTCCTTTGAGACTTCCTATTTGGCCTATGAGTTATTTAGAAGTGTGCTGTTTAGTTTCCATGTGTTTGGAGATTTTCCTGTTGTCTTTCTGCAACTGATTTCTAACATGATTCCACTGCTGTCAGCACACTATACAATTTCAATCCCTTTAAGTTTATCAAAGTTTGCTTTAGGGTCCAGCATGTGATCAGTCTTGGTGAATGTTTCATGAGGGCTTGAAAAGAATACTGTGTATTCTGCTGTAAAACCTACTTTTCAATTATACATTTTATATACCACCCTCCACCAGAGTTTAGGATTAAGGAGCCAGTTGATCAAGTTTAGCTTTTCCATTTTTTTTTTTTAAAAGTATGCCTATCTCATCAAGTCTCATTTCCACATAATTATCTTATAATTAAATGTTGCTTGATTGGTTCACTCATCCATCTGTCCAACACAGAGACAAGCTATGCACATTTACGCTCAGATGTCTGTGGTATGCCTACTTTGTGTGAAGTAGCCAGCTGGGCAGTGCAAGGGTTGCAGAGATAAGGCCTCTGCCTTTCGAGCTTATAGCCTAGTCTGACATGAGGCACATGTCTGAGGCCAGTGCCACAGAGGAGGTCTGGAGAAGTGGCTGACACTGCTCATGAAGAGTAGCAAAAAAGTGTTGTGGAGGAGCATCAGGTGAGTCTTGGAGGAGGCAGCAGCTGAGGCAGCTCTTGACAGATAGCTTTCGTGCAGAGAACAGCTGAGGGCATTCTATGTGGGAGAAGCGGCATTCACCGTGGTGAGAAGAGTACTCAAGTGTGAGAGGGCATGAGCGAGCTATTTGGTGTGGCAGTAGCACAGCACGTGGAGGCGAGGGAGGGACGAGCCAGAAAACAAGTTGGGAACTGATTCAGAAGAATCTTGGCTGCGAAGTTTGGACAAAGACATTCTGGGCATTGGGGACCCACAGAAGGTTCTCCATGATGGGGTTATCTGAATGAATCCATGTTCCAGAAGTTCTGTGTAGGGGTCTTGTGAGGATGCAGTGGAGGTAAAGATGAAGGAAGCTGAGAAGAAGGGAGCCCATGCTGTGGGGACAGTGGTGAGAGGTCATGGAACCTAAAGACATGTCACAGGGCTGTGGGGTAGGAGAAAGGAGTTAGGATGACCCACCATGCTCTGGTTTACGTGACTGCAGAGTTGATGATGTCAGTGATCAAAATGTGGGAAATGGGTCTAGGGTGAGGACACCGGGCTGATGTGGGACACACGAGGTATGCGTGGCTGTGGGGCCTCTGGGCCTACGTGTCTGAAGTGGATCTGGGAGTCCTAGCAAGTCACAGTTATGACCTTACTTTCCAAGGAAGGGCTAGGGAAGGCAACTGAATATGTGGTCTAACCACAGACAGAAGTATTTGAAATCCACTCCATCTCAGGGTGTCTGAGCGACAGGGTCGCTAGCAGGTAAAGCCGCCTAAGCAGATGAAGTCACCTTAGGGATCAGGCAGGCAAACTCTAAGACAAGGGAGCAAAGAGACAGGCGCAGCCACTGGGCTCTGTCCTGGTCATGTGGGACCGAGGGTGCAGAGGGGGCCACGTAGGGTCTCAGGGAAAGAAGAGGGAGCCTCACTTGGGTGAAGTGTACTGTGTGCAGTCATCTGTAGGGAAGCACAATCCAGCCCCCTTACACCTTTGATGGGATGGAGAGGTAGCTGATGGGGATAAAGTTCATGAGTATACTCCTTATAGCGCTTCATTACGTGGACAGTGGTGAGGGATTTTCCTCTATTTCACTTATTTGAGGAAGAGGCAAGGGCAATGTCTCTGCTCAAGGCACAGCCAGGTCCAACTGGATATCAGAATTCACTTTCAGAAGATATTTATTAAAAATACAAAGTCGCAGAAGAAGGTAACTCCTTCCAAAGAAAAGAGTGAACACTCCTGGCTGAATTCTTTGCGTAAAGAAAAACCTCAATTGTTGCCAGTTAAACAAGCAGAAAGAAAAATATCCCATTAAGCTCTGTGGCCAGGAAGCTGAACCTTAAATGCATTTTTTGCCCACCATTAGTAGGGAAAAGGAGAAACTGGAAATTTCTTTCTTGGGAATTGAGAAAACTGGAAGTGATCTTATACTTTTAGAGTTTTCTAATGCAGTCACAATTTTTCAGTAGCTGGGGAACCTGTTGATACTGTTTGGAGTGTGGACTATCTCACAGAAAGGTTGGAGTAGGGCTGATGGCCCGATGGGTGCTGGAAGCACAACCACCCGAGCTTTCAGGGTTATGGCACCTCACTTCGATCCGCATCCAGCCGGACTCCTTTTCCGAAGCTCCAACGCAATAAGAACTCAGGGGTGGGGTGGGGAGGGCAGGCAATGCAGTAAAGAGGAAATAGAATATAAATTCTAAGCCAAGACATTGCCAGCTGGTTCCAGCAGAGCTAGAGGACAGCATATTTGGGCAGGAATCCAAGAAGCAGAAACATTGAGAATATAAAAGGAGCAAAAAGCTTTCTTTGCTGCTCTATCGATCGAAAAAAGAACAAGTCAGTTTGAAAATCCGTCAGAATGTCTTTCTGGAAACTCAAAACTGGAGGAAGATGAGCTGGTTTCGACAGCCGTTCTATTTTACCGTCTTTCCGGCTCAGAGACTGGCATTTGTGGGTGTTTGAGATTATCCATAAAACGTCTTTTGAAAGTTTCACCCAGATGAGCATATTTGCTGAGACTGTTTCTTTTCCTTTTTTTTTCCTTTTTTTTTTTTTTTTTTTTAATTAGAAGTTGTGTTAGGAAGCTTTGTCCAAATACCAGCTGAGTCCCAGGTACTGAATCTGCCATCTATGCAGACAAGGCGACAATGGCCCAAACAGGAACAAGGCTTCTCCATAGGGATCCCCTGAAATCTGCTCTTCGGGAGGATGACCAACACCCTGTTTTCATGCTCTCTTATTTTAAACTTGAAAGATTGAATTGTGTTATGATTAAAAAGACCTCAGTGTGGCATGTTCAGGGCCTGATGGGAGAGTCAGAGGCACAGTCTCTCAGGAGGAGCCTGGTGTTTCCAAGGGGCCTGGGGCTCCTGCCTAATCTGTCTGTGCTGAGGGAATGGGTTCCTTGGCTCCTCTCCATTCTCCTTCAGTTCCTCCTTTGTCTCTGATTCTGCCCCACGAGCCTCCCCTCCTTCTTCCCTGACTCGTCTGGGCATGGGGAAGGATAGTCCCGTGGGGCCTGGCAGAGACATGCAGAGCAAACCCCAGCAAGCAGCCCCACCAGCTGGAGGAAGTAACTGACGGACCCATGCCTGGCTCTGCCAACAGTGGAGCCCATCTCTGTCCCCGTCCCTTGTTTCATCCCCACATCCCATACCCACTCAGTCCCAGACTCCAGTCTCCTATAAAGCACTTCTGTCCCTGCCCCTGGAGCTGTTAAGGAAGCAGCTCTAGGACAGGGCCAGCGGGGGCTCTGCATCCTCCTCCAATGCCTCCTTGCTGGCCTCCTCGCTGACCCGGCCTGGCCTTGATGCCACAACTACAAAGCCAACGAGGGGTCTGGGCCCTGAGAGTCTATGACTTTGGACTATTCACCTCACGTTGGGCCTCTCGCACTTTATCTCTGGGTGCTTTTCAAAGTGGTGGAAAGCTCATCTCAGAAATGACTTTGTGTTGAGACAGTGAGATATCTAAGAGTAGCAGCTGACATCCAGGACAGGCCTCAGACCCAGAAACGCCTCTGCCTCCAACAGTAGGGAGAACAGTCACCCACAAAGAAACTCCTAGTGAAGGAGCATACTGTTGCTGGAACAGCATCCTGCCCCTGCCCCACCGTGGGGTTCCTCAGGGAGGGGTGGGGGCGTGGAGCCTGGAGCCCTAGGTCAGGCCTGCGGGCATCACCCTGGAGCTGGGTGTGGGCCGGCCCTGGCTGCACAGAGCAGTGACCACACGCCAGCCGGACACTCGGCTTCAAGGCATGTCCAAGGACATAGGGCGCCAGCCGTGGCTTTTCAGGATCCAGGCAGCCTGGTTGTTCTCATTAGAGTAGATCAAGGAAAAGGAGAAGGAGGCGTGTATAAATCTCCTGCTGCCTGTCTTAAGGTTCTTGGCGGGGCTGGGATGCAGCAGAGTAAAATTATTTATGTGCCCAGAGCCAGGATGTCTTTCACACCTCGAATTCCCTTGCCCCTTCTGGGTTTTACTGGCATTGCCTAGGACTCTGGCCTATGGGCCCAGCCCCGGCCTCCCTTCCCCACTTAGAACTGCCTCCCTTCCCTGCTTAGAACTTTCCACACAAATCTGACCTGGAGAGAAGGGGCTCTTGTGTTAACAGATGACTTTATTTTTACCTGCTAGAACCAGGTGCTGTGGGACATCTGAGTTTCACGGAGATTCTGGACACATCTCTAAAGGTCAGCTGGCAGGAGCCCCTGGAGAAGAATGGAATCATTACAGGTGAGTATCCCTGTGCTTGGGAGAAGGAAAAACATGCTCGCCCCAATGGGGGAGATGGGCGTCGCTGGAAGCCACACAGCTGGCCGGGTAAAAGGGCATCATGGCCTCTCCAGGAAGCGGCATGTCTGCCGGACCTTGGGCAGAAGGCTCCATCACCACACCCAATACCGTGTCCTCAGGACCCTACCTCCTGGGGGCATTGCCCTGCATGGGCTGTGGCCTCCTTATGTTAACTTAACAAACCTCTAAAGCCTTTGATCAGGGAGACTCAGCATTTTGTGGCACATGCCCTCACACTCTCGGTCCCCCACGATTCTCCTAGCCATGCGGAGAGGTGTGTGCCCGTATCATGACCCATTCAAGAGGAGACAGGCCCCAAGAGGCCCTTCCTTAGCAGACGTGCACCAGAAGTCCACCGTGTGCAGTCTCTTCACTGAAACACTGCAAATCAGCCCACGGCCAGGTCCGTCCCCGGCCGGGATGGGCCCGACCGCAAAGCCTGGGTGCCCTGGCTCAGTGCGCTAGGGGGACCCAAGGTGAGGACAGCCAGCCTGCCATGTCCCCAGACAGACTCCCCTCAGGCTGCAGGGGTCTTTTGTAGGGCTTTGATGATTTTTTTTCAGAGAGCCTTATCCTTGGCTTGAAAAAAATTTCTGGGTGGCTCTGACTTCAGGGAAAGGTAGGAGCCTCAGCTTACCTCTCAGACCCTCCATTTCTTCGTGGGGCTGTTGGGAGGAGGCACCAGGTCAGCAGCCGCCAGAGGCCCCTTCTATTTAGCAAGCATTACTTGAAATGTCAAGCCAGCCACTCATATTCCCACTGCTCAGCCACTGGGTCTGGGACACATACTCTGTGGCAGGTGCTCTCTGGGGCTCTACCGGCAACACCTCCTGTCATATCCAGGGCTCCTGCCTCTGCCCCCTAAGCCTGGACCCTGAGGCTTTAGGAGTACCCAGCTCCTGAGTGAGCCATGTCCATCCTGTTTCTGAGTCCGCCAGGAGCCTAGGCTGTGTCCGCGGTCCCTCAGCCACCCGCCTACACTGCCCATGGAAGCCCTCATGTGCCCAGCCATCCAGAAGCCCACTCATGCTAACAAGTGTACCAGAGAGTCCAGGAATGATGTCTGTCCATGATGCCTGGCCGCGGGGTTCAGCTCCCACGGCTCTACCAACCCCATGTCTGGAGAGCATCAAGGGTCACCCTGGGTACATCCACATGCAAGCACCTTAGTATTACAGGATCTTGTTCAAACAGCCAGACAAAACACCTCCTACAATCTCCGTCCACCACCGTGGGTGGCAATGTCCTATGGTCACATGGCCAGCAGACAACCAGGCCAGCACAGGGATGCAAGTGTCCGTATTCTGGCCTCTACATCCTCAGTGTGCCGGCAATGGGATTCGAACCCTGCTCCTAACCCAACCCAGAGGTTCCCGTCTTCCTGGGGTGACAGTCTCTCACCAAGTCTCTCAAGGTCCCCAGGGTCAAAGAAGCACCTGACAGCTGTTTGTCAAGTTACTTGGTACAAACAGCTGATTAATATGCTAACAACTTAATAGCTGTTTGAAATTAAGTGAAAGAAAAACATTTGTATTTCCTTCTTCACACAAATAGGTTGTGTGTTTCTGATGTTCCCAAGGGAATCTGGCTCTGCCCACCTTCTTAAACATGGAGTCAGAGTGGACCCCACCACCTTCATTTCCTTAATTCCCCACATTGGTCTTCATGCTGTACCTGCCTCTGTATCACAGACACCACCAGAACCTCAGCTTTGCAAAGACAAGGTGTGTGCAAAGACACGTGGCCCGCCCTGATCCTGAAATTGGGAACAGATAAGGCTGGAGGTCTCCATCAACCCGGGGACATGGGCAAGAGGCACCCAGCATCACCAAGTTCCCACGCTGTTTCTGGGGCTCCGCACAGTGTCCCCAGTGGCCTGGGGCATAGCCTGGGGACTGCATTCCTCCCCTAAACTCCCTTTTTCTCTCCTTTAGTGGGGAAACCCCCTGGAGCCAGCCCCTTCCGACCCCCTGCAGAATGGTGTGCTCCGGCCACTATGTCCTCTGGGACGTCTGCACTGATGCCGCCTCTCCCTCTGACTTTTAACCAGAGTATACGTATGGGTCTGGTTCAGTCCTCAGAGCTAATGCTTTGAAATACCCTCTGTCAATAATATTGCAGCTCCAGGAAAGGGGACTGTAGGAGCCAGGATCTGGCCGGTATTCTGCAGCCTCTCAGCACAGGATCCCAAGTGTGAGTGTGTGAAATAACAAAGGCCTCCTGCTGCCTGGAGCAGAGGCTGGGGAGTCACGTGGGGGATGGGCAGAAAGGAAGCCTGGTTGGTTTAACTTTGCTCTAAGCCATGCGAAGGGAGGAAAAAGCAAACCAGGCTGCGCTTAGGGAAAACAAAAAAGCAAAAACACCAGAAGCGTGTAGAGGGAGGCTGCCCTGGAAAGCAAAGATGCTCCAGCTCAGACCTCTCAGGGACTGGTCGGTGCTGTGGCCGGAATGAGAGCTGTGCTTGCTCACTGTTGATTTCTGAGCCAGGGCGTCCGTGGCTGCCTGCTTGGCCTGTGGGTTTCAGGACCCGAGTCCCAGGAATCTGGCTAGGGTTCCTTGGTAGGCGAATGGACACGGAGACTCCCCTTCCTTCAGATATGCACTGGGTCCTCGTTCCTCGTGTAAATCTTCAGGGAAGCCCATGGGCATACGTAATCACTGAGCAGAGCCAGCATCTCCCGGCTGAGTGGTGCTTGCCAATACTTCCAATTTATGATCCTCTGTTCTCGCCAGCTAATAGAGCTTAATGAACTCATTTTCCTATTTTATTTAAACAAATACGTGTAGTTACAAGCAGTAGCCTATAGTTTACGTGGAGCTTGGCCTTCTGACTCCTGTGTGCTGTGGACCTGGGTTGGAGGCTGCGACTTCAGAGCTGCGGGCAGTGCTCTCTGGTCCCTCTCAGCGGCCACATGGTCTCCATCTCACTGTGTCTGACCTGTGCCATTATCTGTCTGGGGTCCCAGGAGCTCTGGTGAAGGCTGCAGAGGAAGAGGGCCTACGGGAGCTGAACCCGACAGCTGTGGTTTCCTAGGCCTAGCTGCACATCTCTCCAGCCCCAGCCCCAGTGACCCCTACCCTGGGCGAGGCCCTCCCTGGACCCAGATGCTCTGCCCCCAACTGAGGGTTCCACACCCTGCCTTGACGGGGCTCTAGGCAGCACCACAGGGTCTATCCCAGGCTCCAGACAGAGTAGCTCACCAAGAGGCAGCAGAAAAGCCTGGTCTATGGGCAAACCCAGCCTCGGGAAACCACAGACTGTCCTGGAGCCTTCCTGTTAACGCAGCTGCTGTTGGAACGGCTTTGGGGCAGATGACAACAGGCAGGCCTGGTCCTCTGCACGGGGCACCTGATGCTCCAGACACCTGCTGCCAGCCGTACCTCATCAGCCCCAATACACGGTGAGCAGCCCCAGGCCACCCTGTCAGTTTGGGGCCGGAAAGAGAGGGCCATCCTGAGGAGGGGCAGAGTGCCCAAGAGCAGATTGCCCACTGTGCTTATTGTAAATTCCAGCATCTTCCACTCTCCCTGCGTAAACTCTGATTTATGAGGGCCCGGATGCAGACAGACAGCTTGTGATTGGATGTACTGCTCTCTTGTAGAGAATTTACTGCAGATCAACGGAAAATTATTTCTGAAGCTCCTGGGGTCGTTAGTCTCAGGCAGCGATGGGAGCAAGGAGGACCCCCGCTGAAGACGCCCAGAGCTGGCAGGGCTGCCCCTCCTCCCGCAGGCTAGAGCAGGCAGTGAGACATCCACGCACAGCCCAAAGAGCCATGCCTCAGGGCACTGCTTCCCTTACGCCCTTCCTGAGGAAGTGAGGGCCATTGGGCTTTGTATCCACGACAGCAGCCCAGCCACATACCCAATGTGACAGCAGATCCCAGCGCTGCTGCCCCCACTGAGGGTGCTGGAAGTTTGGATTCCAGGCCACTGTGACAAACAATGTGCTGTATTTTTGTAAATTCTGATGAAGAACAGCATTTAAGCAAATAAAATCATAACATACAACAAAAACAAAACATAAAGCAAAGTCTTCCCCTCCTGTACATTCAGGGATGACCCTGAGGATCAAACTGTCTCGTGACGTATTCCGTAGAAACCTCTGAGGTCAGGGGAGTGGTCGGGTTTGCTCGCGAACATCAAGGCTTCAGAGAGAAGGCCTCAGGAGGTTCCGTGGGAAGGGTAGGGCCCGGCCAACCCTAGAAGTCCTTGCCAGCTTCCAGCAAGTTCACAAACGGCTCTGCACCTTGGCGTTCTCCATTATAAATAGGGTAGTGACTTTGCAGTTCCGCTATGAGATTAGATGAACTAATGTCAGCGAAGTGCTCAGAACACCACAGGAACTTTGGGAGCACTGTGTGTGCTTGAAGCTGTTCATACTCATTGCCCAGAAGGCTGGATTTTTAATTGTGTGATTAGATCCGAAATTCTGAATTAACAAAATAAAAAGAACTGATTGGCACACTGAGTGAGGCATGGAGGCTGGACGTGGGGTGGGTGGGCAATGAGGAGGGAGAGTCTGGGGTCCAGAGGGAGTAGGGCAGTGGGTGGTTAGCCAGTAGGAACACCGAGGTCTGGGGGCAGGTGGGCAGCCCACAGCCCAGATGGGCTGAGCAGAGCACAGGAGCCTGTGCAGAGACCAGAAGGTAACAGGGGAGGTGCAATGTGCAGGGAGGTGGCCGGCAGCCGGGTGCCCATCTGCTGCTCCCCCCTGGATGTTCTGTCAGCCTGGGGGCCTGGTGTCCTAGTGTCCTGGAGTAGGGAGTAGCTGGGCTGTGGGACCGCAGACAGGCAGCAGCTTCTGACATTAATTTTTTTTCAAAATATTAAAGTCCCGAGATACTCTTTAAATTCTTGTTTACCTGCAAGTGCAAGTTTCTAACTATATTTATTGCTTTCATCAGAATGAGCTTTAAGATGCCTCTTGGTGTTTCGGTATCTGTGAGTTTATTGACTGGAAAGAAGGAAGTGCAAGTGTTTTCAGCAGTTCCCCTTTCCTTTGGGCCCTCAAGCACCTTCCATCAGTGTCTCCTGCTTTAGGAGACCCTCTGCAGGGTCTCTAACCACATAAACTCCCCTCCATGGGGGTCAATTCAGGATCTTGCTGGGGCTTTTCTTCTCTGAGCTTAAAATAGCAGTGGAGTCCAAGGCTGAATAAATTGTGGTCACAAGGCCCCACTGGACTGAACAGAGACCAGGGAAAAATCAGATTTTGGCAGGAAAACAGAGGGTTCAGAAATTGGGGAGGCAGCAGAACTCATGCACTTAGACAGAGGGACTTTTTAGAGAAAGCACTTTGCACGGGAGAGAGCTTCTATCAATCACTTCATGAGGGAAAAAGTGGCAGCGTTTCCACAAATTAGTTGCAACCCAGGAGCAAGCTACTGATTTAGAGCAGTGCATAATGAAAATATCAGCGTATAAAAACGGAAATCTTGATGAAATGCATCCACATTTTGCCATGAGGCGAAATTGGGCACTGCAGGCTGGCGCCGTCACTCATCTTTCCCTAAGGCAGCTCGGGTGCCAGGGTCACCACCTGCAGGTGGGCCCGGGCTCCCACAGCCCACCGGGTGTCAGGGGGATGGGGACACTGTGGACAGAGGAGGGGCCCAGCTCGGAGTCCATGTGGGCAGAGCAGCAGGTTCTCTCCCAGCTTCAGCACATCTGCTGGGCTTTCATGCTGTTTTAGATCCTCTGTGACAGCGACAGCGGCATCCAGCCCCACCCTCAGCTCACAGGCGGCCCTGCTAATCCTGTGTTCTCGCTCCCCAGGCTACCAGGTTTCCTGGGAGGTGTACGGTAGGAACGGCTCTCGGCTCACCCACACCCTCAGTAACACAACTCATGAGTACAAAATCAAAGGGTTGTCGTCACTCACCACCTACACCATTGATGTGGCTGCTGTCACCACTGCGGGAGCCGGCCTGGCAACCTCATCCACCATTTCTTCTGGAGTTCCCCCAGGTCAGTAAAACCCTGCTGCCATGTCTCTAAGGGCAGGGCTCAGATATTGCAGGCGCTCTGGGTGGATGGCAGCCCTGTGCACACCCAGGGTCCTTTAGAAGACGGGTGTCTGCTATCTGCCGAGGCAGTGGGGTGGCAAGTGTACTAGGACTCAACGTCAGCCTTGTCCTCCAGCCTTATCTGCTGTTGAGGTGTGGACTGAGGGAGCGGGCCCCAGAGAGCAAGCTGGCCCCAAAGTCCTGCCCTCCAGGAGACCAGCAGTCAGGGCCCACACACGGAGCCACAGGCTTCCTCCAAGAGCGAGCAGTAGGAGGCGTCGATATTAAAACCAAGAATAGGAAGCATAAACCTTGATTCACTCAGTGAAACAGTGGAGATTTGGTCTGAGATAAGAAAAAGGAGTAGGAGGCGGTAGGAGGGAGAGCAGGGTGTTCGTGGGTGCCAGTGGCTGTGGACCATCACTCTGTGATGTGGGCATGGGCTGCCCCTACCCTCTTGTCCTTTCTGAGATTCAGATTATCTCCCTAAACACACAGCACACTCATTTCAGCTTCAGAGAACTGTACTTCACTCTTTCCTCTCTAATTTTAAAATTTACATTTAAAATAAAAGTGTCTTTCCTGGGAGTTCACAAATACAAGGGAATGTGAAGAGGTATTTGGGGCTCTCGGATCAGTTCTGAAATTAAAGCTGTCGGGCTCTTGCTCTTTAGAAGATGCCTGTTGGCCTTGTGTCAGTTGGTCTTTGGGGCTAAAGCCCTGAAGCTCCCTCCGAAATCAGCATGTCCTCCTTTAGCACCATCCGCCTCCAGACCCATGTTCCTAGCCCAGCTGTCTTCTGGGAAGGGGGCCACTCATGATCTGCACGGGATGCAAAGCAAATAAAATGCATACAGTAAAGAAAGAAACATGCACATGAATGCGTGTGTCCTCCTCACAGAGACTGCATCCAGAGAGAGTTGGGCAGCCCTACAAGCTCTATGTGGTGGCAGAAGGATGAGGGCACAGCATTCACTCTCCCCTGAGCAAGGTGACCTCCTAGGACACTGTCTGGAGGCCAGTAGCCTCCCTCTGAGGCAGCAGTTGACCACCATCACCCATAGCAGTGTCCCAGGGGCTTCTCATAAAGCCCATGGCTAGGCTGCCAAGTGTGGAGCAAGGCTGGAGGATTTGCCTCTGGAGCAGGTACCCCGGGCGTGCATATGCTGCTCATCGGGGACCACACTCAAAGGCAATCTGGTGTTTCTTAAAGGCATTTACAAAATAAGTTTACTTTTTTATAGAAAGAAGTCTTTGGCTGACAGAAAGATTTGTTTATTCTATACAAACAGTGCATTCCCATAGCACACATTCAAAACATTGTTAGCACTCAAGGGCACCTGGGTGGCTCAGTTGATTGAGCATCCGACTCTTGATTTCGGCTCAGGTCATGATCTCAGGATTGTGAGATCATGGGCTCCGGGCTGAGCTTGGAGCCTGTGTGAGATTCTCTCTCTCCTTCTCCTGCCCCTTCCCACTTGTGCACACGCGCTCTCTCTCTCTTTTAAAAACAAAAAACAAAAAACAAAAAACCCTACATTGATAACACTCTAATACCTAGTGATGCTGGCATTGTAAAGTGTCATTGTTAGAGTCATCTCACACACACAGACTGACAGTAACAGTAACTCTGGGGCACTAGCATGTGTGAACCGGTTTCCCTGAGATGCTTGGGCTCAGTCCAGGCGGGTGGACCTGCAGAGTGAGGACACCAGGGGACAGGGCCCCACTGCACCTAGTGAACTTTGATGAACCAAGGTGAAGGAAGCAGTGGAGGTGCTGCTGCTTCATGTCAAGGTCGGGTCCTCCATAGCCAGGGATGGATCCCGGGGTGTCCCTGAGTGCCCTGAGTGTCGGCTGGAAGCAACCTCACAATGACCATCACTCAGGAGGACTGTATTCTGCTTGCTGAGCTTGAAGTGCACATTCATTTAATGTCTGGAGCACCATTTAAAGGATCTAGTGAGCTGACACATCCAAAGACAAGAGTCACTTGTCCTTCAATGTAAACATTTTCTGCTTCAGATTCATTAAACGAGACGTGGAAAGGCCCCTCGAGGTCCTAGAGACCCAGGCTGTGCCAGTGCTGACCTGATCACTGAAGTGGCTTTACTGTTCCTGTGCAAGTCCTGGTTTCCAGCACTCCTAGCTCCGGAGGACCCAAGGGTGTTCCCCAGAGCAGTGAAAGCAGCAAAGTGTTGCCACTCCCTGCCTGGCATCCCTCCCCCCTCCCTTCCATCCCACTGTCTTTCTCTAGAGTAGCCCAGTAAGATAAGAGCCCCCGCCATTTCCAACTCATGATGTTTCACTTTTGAGTGGGACAGGCTCTTTGGGGGAGCAGCCAGCCAGAAGGGCCCTATTGGGTGAGTAGGCTCAAGCCCCAGGTAACCTCACAGGATGAAAGCCCATTCAGAGCCCCCCTTCTCCCATTTAGTTGCCGGAGCAACTGAACTCAGGCGGAGTGGGGAGGGCTCTGCACTTTCACCTGAATGCTGTTGTCTTGGAAACCAGACCCAGGAGCCTAAGGCTCAGGACCCACACACCTGGCAGCAGATATGTGGCACCTGCGTTCTCCCGCCCGCCCCACTCGGCTTGCCCCAGCATCATGGTCACCACCAAAGGGAGGGTGGACATTTGGTTGTGTTCTTTTCGGAGCCTGAAAGAATGATATCCATTCATCCTTTCATCCTTCAACCATAACCTGCCGTGCAGAGATGAGTGAGTCCTGACCTTCAGAGTGGATCATCCAGAGGCCACGTGAAAATGTGTCCCCACATGGAATATGTCCTCATCCCACTTCAGAGGCCATGATGCCTGATGGGTGACCCCAGAAAGTAAGGATCATGCTGTGGTCATGTTCCCACAAGCAGGCTTCTCACTAACATGGTTTTGAAAACAAATTGAGGCATTTTGAAACCACTTACTTACTGACATGTTTGGTGCATTTCGTGAGCTGTTGGAACTTGCATCTCCACATTTTCCCTCTCCTTTGTCTCTAGAGCTCCCTGGCGCCCCATCCAATCTGGTCATTTCCAACATCAGCCCCCGCTCAGCCACACTTCAGTTCCGACCAGGCTACGATGGGAAGACCTCCATCTCCAGGTGGATCGTAGAGGGCCAGGTATGCTCTCCTGGGAGTGGACAGCAGGGTTTCCAGACAGGGGACTGATGCTCTGCAGAATGGCTGGTTAGGGGCACAGAGACTCTCAGGACAGGGGGTTTGGGAGGCGGTCAAGTTTGCAGGATGTGAGCCAGAGACTGGAGATGATGGGCTGCCAGGGGCAGGATGTGGAAAGGTAAGAGACAGGATGTTATGTTGGGGTCTGAATAGACCACAGAAGAAATTATGAGAAGGCTTAACATTCAGTTTTCAGCTCCAAATAGGGACCTAAATTGAATGGCATAGTTGATTTATTTCTTTTTAATTCCATCTAACAATAAGCTACCAGATGTACAAATAAGATTTTTTTGGTACAACTTGTGTATCCTGTGAATGAATGTGCCCCGTGTAGAGAGCATGTGTGTTCCCAAGCACTGTTCCAGGCAGGACACAAAGAGGACAAATTTTCATCTTGGGAGAAAAGAACATGTACGTCACAGTCGAGGACTGGCAGGGAGGCCCGAGGGCTGGAGCAAGTATGGAAAAGAGTGGGAGGCATGGGTTCAGAAGAGCCCGGGGGCAGATCCCATGGGGTCACGGGCATGGGGTTCCATGGGGCTGGGGCACCACACAAGCCACAGTTCATGTTCCAACAACAGCAGGAGATAAAAAGCTGAAGAGACAAAGTGTGGAAGAGTATAGTGTCAGAACAGTTCTTGTCTCTAGTAAAATCCCAGTAACTTTTGGAGCTGTGCTTGTGCTCTGTTGGAAGACTTGCTTGTGCTCTGTTGAAAGACTTACTTTTGGAAATTGGCCATACATTAGGGACCAAGTCCACATACATCCTCAAAACTTTCATTAAGAAACTATTTCTGAGGGCAGCCCCAGTGGCACAGCAGTTTAGCACCGCCTGCAGCCTAGGGTGTGATCCTGGGGACCCAGGATCAAGTCCCACATCAGGCTCCTTGCATGGAGCCTGCTTCTCCCTCTGCTGCCTGTGTCTCAGCCTCTCTGTGTCTCTCATGAATAAATAAATAAAATCTTAAAAAAAAAAAAGAAAAGAAAAGAAACTATTTCTGAAAACTGACGCGCAGGAATCTGAAAGTGCAAACCAGCTGGTTGGGTCCCATTGATAAAAGGGGCTAGAACGACTCTTAGGAAAAAAATCAACAGAATGTCCCTACCTCACATCAAATTGAAAACATAGGTCCCCAGTGAATGAAAACCAAAATGATAAAAGTGAACTTTAAAACACATAGAGGAAAATGAAGGAGAAAAATCACTTTATCTCATGAAAAGCAATTCTGGAGTCTCAAGGTCCATCAGAAATAGCTGGGCAGGGAAGACAGAATCACATGGTACAGTCCTTGGCATCACTTGTCCTGGGACAGCTGAGCCCTGTGCATGCCAAGGACACAGGTCTCAAGCTTCAGACCTGTGCGTGAGACTCACATAGGCTGCAGTGGCATGGAAATTCCAACATCTTCTGGCTCCCCAAATAAGGCCTTTACTCCCTGCCTCCAGGGCCAGCCAGGATCAGACTACTCCTGTCTGTGTTCTGTTTACCAGAACTCAGTCGTGAACCTCCAGTTACACAAGAGGGGGTCTGGGAACTGTCTTAGTTTCCTTGAGAAGAGGAATCAGCATGGTGGACGCAGAGCAGCTTCTCTGCTGCAGCACATTTGCTCTGCACCACCATCCCACAACCACGTCCTTAGATTTTTAACATTAAAAAGTTTTAAACATACCCAAGAGGAAAGACGATGACAAAACAAACTCCTACATGCCCATGATCTAGCTTCACCTGTTCTATTACCTAGATCCATCTAGTTCCCCTTTTATTGTTGCTGAGGTGTTTTTTTTAAATGCTTTTATGCCATAAAATGCAGCTATGAAAAAATGGCAAAGTCTATGTTTATTGACTCACTGACATAGGAAGATGTTCACGTGCATATCATTTGATGCACAAACAAGCAGATCAAATGTATCTCTTCTCTTATATGAAGTCATTTATGCAAAATTACATGGTCATATTTGTGTATGGAATGATAACATCAGTGGCTAATCTGCTTAGTTTAACTTCTTTATACATACATAGCTACACATAGACCTAATTTTATATCTGTATACACCTCTATACATCTATCCCCCCCACTTTCATTGAGAAATAATTGGCACACATACATCATGGTCTAAGTTTAAGGCATACAGCATGATGGTTTGATTTGGCTGTTAGTGTTTTATTTTACTTTTTTTTAAAGATTTTATTTATTTATTCACTAGAGACATGGAGAGAGAGGCAGAGACACAGGCAGAGGGAGAAGCAGGCTCCATGCAGGGAGCCCGATGTCGGACTTGATCCCAGGACCCCAGGATCACGCCCTGAGCTAAAGGCAGATGCTCAACCTCTGAGCCACCCAGGGATCCCCAGCTGTAGTGTTTTAAAGCACATCTCAGACCACATGTCATTTCACCATGAAGTTTTCAGGGTGTGTCTCTGTCTATATGTGCAAACTAAATATGGATGAATTTCACAAACGTAATGTTGAGCAAACAAAGCCAGACTCACATTTTGAGTAGACACTGTTCGATTCCACTTATATAAAGTTCCAAAACAAGAAGTCATCTTTGGTGTTGGGGTTCCGGCTCCCCTTGGGGCCTTGTGGTTCCGCAGTACAGGAGGGGTTGACAGAGCCTCCCAAATGCTGGGAATGTTGCTTTTTAGTCTGGGATGTGCTTATCTTGTCTGTCCACCTGTGGTTGGCATACTCGTCTGTATGTCTATATTTCCTTCAGAAAACCTTTACATTAAAACATCCATACTCTCAAAATTATAATGCCATTATTGTACTTAAAAATTCCTTAATATCATCTAATAATCAGTCCACATTCAAATTTCCTGAAAATTTCCAAGAACATCTTTTTACTGTGGTTTTGATGAAAACCAGATCCACACAAACTTGACACTATGCATTTGGTTGTCCTGACTCATAAACTGTTTAAGGAAATTTCTTAACACCTTTATCGGGTTAATTGGCACATAATAAACTTGATATTTCTAGCATATACAACTTGATAAGCCCTGACCTAGATGTATGCATTCCTGTGAAACCTTCACCAGGATCAAGTTGATGAGCAAATCCATCACCCCTAGAAGTTTCCTCCCCCTACCCCTGGCCCAGCCCCAGCAATGGCTTGTGAATCCCAGTCAGCTGTCCCTTGGCTTGTCCTGCATCAGAGGGGCACCCTTTACCTCCTTGGCTGTCCCTGGCTCCTCAGCCTCCTGTTTCCTGTACATGGAAGTTTCACTCCAAATCCTCAATGAGCATATCCTCGGAGGACACATCCCAACACCCCCAGGGGATGCCTGAAACCAGGGTAGTGCAGTCCCTGTGTGTGCTGTGTTCTTCCCAAGATGTACATAATTATGACAAAGTTTAGTTTATACATTTGCACCATGAGAGATGAACAGCAATAACCAAAAGTAAAATAGAACAATCCTAACAACATACCGTAGGAAAAGTGTGTGAATGTGGTCTCTCTCCCAGAACAGCTCACTGTCCTGTGCCTACCCTTCTTATGATGTGAGATGATAAAATGCCAGGAGATGAGATGAAGTAGGGGAATGATGTAGACCCATGAGACGGCATCAGGAAGAGGGTCCCCTGCCTCTGGCCCAGGGGTGAATGTGGGTGGAACCCCAGGACGTGGGGCCATGGGGAAGGACTGACTGCTGCAGACTGGGGCGACTCTGATGTGGTCCCCAGCTGGTGCCAAGTGCCCCACTGTGCAGCACGCCAGGACACACAGTGGCCGCGCATCCCACTCTCAGGGACACCAAGGATGCTGTGAGTTACTTACTCACACTTACTGGTCTCAGCCATCGATGGTCTTTCCTGAGTGAAGTATTTTCCTAAGATTTTCAAAATGGTGATTTTCTGTCATCTGAAAAGAAGTGTGTCCCCTCATCCCTCAGGCAGGTCAGTTACCCTGAACACAGGAAGGTGGGATAAATGCTGAGTCTTTTTCCTGAATTCTCAGCCTCAGAGTAAGGAACTGGTCCCCGCTTATCCCAGTATTCATTCATTCATTCATTGCTCCCTCTGTCTCTCCCTCCCTCCCTCATCTCTACTATCTCTTCCCCTGAGTTATCAATATGAAAGTATAGTTTTTAAAAATATATTCAGTGCACTTCAATCACCTACAGTCATTATTCTTTTTGAATCTAACCTTGACCCATCTTGGCCAGTGGGGAGCATGTCATGTTCTGGGCTTTCTGACATGGAGTCACCAATCTTTGATGACTTTGTACACAGCAGGATGTCCCGGGATCATCCTGTGCCTTCCTGTCCTGCAGCTCAAGCTCAGATGGATCATTCCCACCTGGTTTCGTTTAGTGTCAGATGGTGTTTAAAGACCAGAGTCTGGGCACTGAGGGCGGAGAAGGGGTGCTCATTGCCTCCAGCTGGACGTTCTAGACCTTTCCCAGGGACAGAAAAAGGAAACATCATGAGTTCATGCTGCTATTTCCAGGCAAATTTAAGATAACTTTAACTTGGAATTTACAGTTGAAATACCTTTTTTTCTAAAATTGTGCTTTTAGAAATATTAACATCATCACTTATTTTCATTATCCTACTATCGTATCAAGAGTTTCACAATGATAATTTTAATGGTACTACTCACAATAAGACTACTGAATGCGGTATTAGTATTTGTCCTTGAGCCATATTATGCTACCTATGTATGGTCAAAATACTGAGTTCTAAATTATTTTCTTTATGTGAAAATAATTACAACTTAATACAAACCAAAGTTCATTCATTTCAGGGTTGTGTTTTGTTTCATTCTTTGCTTCTATTTTTAATGACTCCCTTCTTTAAAAATCATTTAACTTTAAAAAAAATTGTTAAAATAATTGAAATTTATTTTCGAACATGTAACTCATTCACACCGGCTCAAAGTCAAAACCACAGAAAAGGTGTATCCAGAGAAGTTCCTCTTTCCCCCTTCACTCTGTGGCCTCTGTCCCCCCAAAAGCCCCATATTAGGTTTTTGGTTTATCCTTTTTTTTTTTTTTTTGGCAAATACACTCGAGTGTGTTCCTCTTTTCTCACTCAGAATGCTGCACACTGCCCCCAGCTCTCTTCACCTGACAGCACGTCCTGAAGATCCTGCAGGCAGATCTTCCTCATCCCTTCCCACAGACACAGTCCTCCCCATGTCTGTGTGCCAGAGCTCATTGACTCGGCTGGGGCTCTGCTGCAGGGGAGGCACCCGCAGTGCACACCCCTTTTCTTTCTGCCATCATAAATGACCAATACCTTCTTAGCTCAAACAATACTTATGTGCTATCTCACAGTTCTGTAGGTCACAAATCCAATATGGGTTTCCTGGGCTAAAATCAGGGTGTCAGCAGGGCTCCATCCCCATCCCAAGGCTCTAAAGGAGGATCCATGTCCTTACTGGTTCAGGTATTGTCAGAATTCACCCTCTGTGGTCCTAGAACTGAGCCTGGCTGTCACCATCCCCAGTGTCCAAGCAGCCACCATGCTCTTTGTCCCATGGCCCTGCTTCCTGCATCCTCCCAGCTGGCAGTAATGGGTCCATTCCTCCTCGTCCTTCCATCTCCTGTCTGTGACCAGCCTCCTGTCTTCCTCTGCCATTTTTATGGATTTAGGTGAATAGACTGGACCCACCCAGATAATCCAGGATAATATCCCCATTCCAAAACTCTTCACCTTAATCACATTTGCAGAGTCGCTTTGCCATGTCAGGAAACTGTACTCACAGATCCCAGGAATGAGAGTGTGGAGTTCCGAGGTGGGGACATTATTCTTCTCCCAGAAAGTTGTCTTTGGTCTTTTGCATAGTCATCTTGAATCCTTGGAATGGATTCCTGGGACTGGGATTGCTGGATGAGACAATGAATGTCTATGTAAATTCTTTTGCCATGCCAAAAGAAGTAGAAGTCTAATTTATCCATCACTTCTTGCATGCTTTTGGGTTGTCAGCCACAGAAAGGTTTCCCCCACTGTTAGGTTATAAAAGAATTCACCTTTCTCCTAGCACTGGTAAAGCTACTTTTTTGCATTTAGCTTGCCAACCATTTGAAATTTGTCCTTGTATGTGGAGTGAGGTATGAATCCATTTTTATAATTTTGAAAATAGCTATGTGATTATCCCAAAGCCATTTAATAAAAAGTCTCATTTTTTTCTCCCACTGATTTGTGATATTAAATTCCCATGTGCACTTGGGTTTATTTCTGAACTTTTTATTCTGTTCTATTAGTCTGGCTATTCATACATTGATACCACATTGTTTAATAATAGAGGCTTTAAAATGTGTTTGAATATCTGTTGAGCACTTTCTGACCACCTCCCACCTCTGCAGCTACACACATGCACACACACCACTCACCTTGTTTAGGATTTTTCTGGCAACTCTCATTGATGTCTTAGGATGGTGAGTCTATCCAGGAACATGGCCTGTACATCTTTGTCAGCTCTTTTCTTCTTGGCAAAAGTACTGGGCTATTCCTACCCTCCCTCTGCTCTGAAACATGCAGGAAAAGTCCGGGGCAATCAGCGTGCCTCAAAAACTATGATAGATGGAGTATGGGAGGGGCGCCTGGGTAGCTCAGCAGTTGAGCATCTGCCTCTGGCTCAGGGCTTGATCCCAGGGTCCTGGCATTGAGTCCCATATCAGGCTCTCTGCTCAGTAGGGAGCCTGCTTCTCCCTCTGCCTATGTCTCTGCCTCTCTCTCTGTGCCTCTCATGAATAAATAAATAAAATCTTTAAAAAAAAAAGTTTTTTTGAAAAAGGAAGGAGTATGGGCTTTGCCTCAGGTAGACCTGCTCCACTTCTCCTTGCTACCCTCTTTCCCTGCTCTGTGAGCCTTGATGTATTTAAGTTCTTTATGAGCCTTAATCTCTTCACCTGTGAAATGGGGTCAGTAGTACCATTTCCAAGGTCACCATGAGGATTAATTAATGTGTGTGTGATTTTTCATTACATTTTCTGACATTCTGCTGGCATATAGGATAACAATTTATTTTTGAATATTTTTCTTCTTTTAATGACCAGCACAAAGCCACCACTCAGCCTGTGGGAGAGGGTATAGCCAGAAACTCTTGAGAATTCTTTTCTTACTTTATTAATTCTACTCTCTCTTTCTACAAAGGAGTCCTATCATCCGTTAATAGTGACAGCTTTGTTTCTTTTTTTGAAATCTTCATATCCTGTTTCTCTTTTTTTGTTTCTTTTAATTTATTTATTCTGTAAGCTCAATGGGAGGGCGAGGTCTTCCCATAGCACATTGAACTGGAGCCGTGATAGAACTGTAGTTTTATTACTAACTTTCAGTTCTGTTAAGATTTTTTTTAAGATTTTATAATCAATTATAACATGTACAATTTATGGTATTTTTGTTTGTTTTTATAGCTAGCCTGTATCGGGTTAAGACAACTCTTCTAATCCTGGTTTGCTAGGAGTTGATTTTTGTGCTTTTTAAGATTTAAAGAAAATCATTAATGTTTATTTTTATCAAAACATTATTTTGCATCTATTGAGATGTTCATGGTTTTTCTTCCATTCTCTGTTGGAAGGATGATATATGTTGATATTTTTAATGTTTGACCATTCCAGTGTTCCTGGTATAAACACAGCTTGATCACGATGGCGGTTTGGTTTGGTTTGGAGCTAAGATTATTGTATTCATGTTCGCAAGTGAACTTGGCCTTTTCTTGCTGTTGGTTTGGCTTTTAAGATCAATAGTTTATTTTCTTACCAGTTTTCATAAACAAAGATTTGACTGCCCTCCAGGCAGTGTGAGGGGCAGGGCTGCTGATTTAGAACTTGGCCTCAGACCCAGAGCCTCTAGGGCATCATCCCAAGGTGTTCTGGGTTTCCCAGTCCTGGCTGAGCCTTAGCGAGTAGGTGGCTGGGGGCACTGCCTTGTGGGTGATAACTGCTAGGTGGCACAGTGGATTAAAAAGCTACAGTCTCTGCTGTGCTGGTCCCATCACAGGGACTCTGGGCACTGGATCTCCGAGCAAACACGGTGATCTAGCCTCTCCACATCTCCTCACATGGGTTTAAAGGCTCCAGTTTCCCCAGGGAAGTGTGATCTGGGTAGGTTTCATGCCTTTCCCCAGAGGTCATGCTCCCCCAGATCTGTCTGAGAGTGTCCCATGTAGTGAAGGTCCTGGGGTGCAGTGCCCATAGCCAGCGACACAGACTCCCCAGGGGTGTGCCCCAGGCTGCTATGCTCACCACTGGTTCAGTTTCTAGCCATTGGTTAAAGGAGTTTGAGATTTCCCTGAAGTTCACATTTGCCTTTCACCTCAAAAATATTTCAAAACTACAGAAAAATCGAAAGAATACTACAAAGACTCAGAGACTCCATACAAGTTTGGTCAGTTGTCCCAACATGTCCTCGGTGGGAAAAGGATCCAGCCCTGGATGACACACTGTCCCTGGTTGTCACAGCTCTCCCGTCTCCTTCGGCCTGGATTCATTCCCCCACCAATCCTTGATTTCATGCCCTGAATACTTTTGAGGGTTCAGGCCATTCATTTCCTAGAATACCCCTCAATTCGGATTTGTACATTTCTTTATGATTAGAGCAAGGTCATCCTTTTTTGCTCAGAATGTCACAGAAGTGGTTTTCTCCCACTGCACCCTGTTGGGTTCAATATGACATCAGTAGGTACCATGATTGGTGGAGTTAATTAGCTCACGTGATTAAAACGGCATCTGCCTGGTTTCTCCACACAGAGCTCCTTTCCTCCCCTTCACAGTTAGTAAGTATTCTGTGGGAGGCGCTGCAAGATACTGTGAAAATCTCATTCCCCTTCCCGCTCACATCCACTAGTTTTGTCATCAACTAAAGTTTCTTTACTGAAATAACTAGCACAATGAGGGCACCAAATAGTGACCTAATTCAGTTATTTCTTCTGCATTTATTGATTGGACTTTTACTGTAGTGGACAGTTTTTTCATCCCATTCATTTATTCATTTATTTGTTGACTTCAGTGTAGACTTACGGATTCCTTCTTTACTTAGCAGATACTAATGCACTGCTATCATCACTTATGTTGGTGCTCTGGCTCTCCCGCCCTTCTACCTGGTTCTCATGTTCTCCTCGCATGCCCCTGTAACTCTAAGCATACACTTGTGTTCTGGCACAACAAGGTGTTCTAGACTCCTTTTATTCTTTTCTCTCTGTTTTTAGCCATTTTTCCAAGGAACTAGGATCTTTTCAGTGGAGAGTAGTGTTTAGAAACCAAGATCTGGGCACTAGATGTGCTCATTGCCACTGGATGTCACTATGTTCAGGCCTTCTCCAAGTGCCTGCAGCTAGGAAATACATACCCTCAGGTGCACACATATCTACACCTTGGCCTATTTCTGTGTCTATCTACATATGCTGAAAACCACTCATTCACACTAGCACCTCCAAATACAGTTTAGTACCTCCAGCTTGTTTATTCAAGCCACTCCTTTCCACATCTATACTAGCCTTTCTTTGGCTCCCACTAACCTCAGTTGTTTATTTATTTGCCAAATCCCCCTGTATGTGGACAGTCCTCCCACATGAGTGGGTTTCCACCAGCTTGGACACCTTTGCACAGGTCCTGACCCTGCCTCCCACCACCAACTGCCCTAAAAAATCTAACATGCAAATGTAGGTTATCAGAATCTAAAGTTAATCATTATGTCTCTCTTCCTTCCAGTGGCACAGGATCCTAAAATTCCTTAATTCTGAACCAGTCATACTTGTTCTTATGTCCAGTATTTCAAGTCCACTGTGTTTCTCTCTATCCTCAAAGGCTGTGATTATTACAAGTCTCTTCTCCCTCAGGAAGTGCTTGCTTAGATTTTGCTGTGAGTTTGGTCACAGCTTCACTTCCCACATGTATCAGCCTCAGGATAAGTCCCTTGCTCCCCTAATACTTGACCAGGCATCTATTGTACCATAACTAGCACTTCTCTGGCTTTGGGGCAGGAGGCTAACCTTAAAAGTTATCTTGTCTGTCATATTGCCAGAACTGGAAGTCCCCCTACAAATATTCTAAGGCATTTTAAAATTAAAAAAAAAATAAAGTTTGGTAGTGGTGCAGATAGTTGAAACTTCAAAACCAAAAGAGAATTTTTCCCCCTAAAGCTCATTATCCGAACCATTTGTGTTTAAATGTTCCCAGAGAGTAATCATTCTTCTATAAAAAGAAGTTTAGTTCCAAACCCCAGAAGGTAAGGATTATAGACTTTTCCTGGGCTTCTTAGGACAGAATAATGGCCAAGAAAGAAGACAGAAGACAGGCAATGGACATTTCACTGCTTGTGTGCTGGGAGCCCTGAGCTGGTTCTGTCACAGAGCCAGCGTGCCCTGCTCCTGTGACTGCTTGGCCACATGAAAGAGATGCCTTTTTCCTCAAACATCTGGATTGACTCCATCAATAGACTGCTACCCTTCTTTATGTTGTCCTAATCCATTCAGTTTTGGTTGAACATGTTGGACTGGTTTTCAATCATACAGTAAGTCATCCCCAAGACTATTTCATGATGATGCTGCAAAGGCTAGCATGAATATGAATATCCTTTTTAAAAAAAATTTTGCCAAACCAATCCTGCTTTTATCTGTGACTTGTTCCTACTGACCTCAAAGGCATATTGCAGAGGATGTGCCCTTAAAACTTAATGAAGGGGAGTCTCTCTAAATGCCTTGGCAGACACTTCACTACTGGGCGAGAGTCTAGTTTTCAGCACACTCTAGGCAGCATACACTCCAACCCACCCCCATCACCTGCCAACACTCACACCTCAGTCAGGGGAAGAACAGATCCGCAGCTCCTCTTCTCACTCTTAGTGCCAGGACTCTGGCCACCACAAGATCTTCAAGAAACCCCATCCTGCCCCTCTCCCGTGTGACCTCCTGGGCATTTGCCACCTCCCATGGTTCACCGTCCCATTTGTCCCCCAGGAAAGGCCAAAGTTCCCCAAGGATACATGGTGCCCGGATGAAATGGTCAGTGACATGAGGACAAATGGCACAGGCACTGGGGTCAGAGAGACTGGACCTCGAATTCCAGCTCCTCCAGGTCCCAGCTGGGTGGTTGCAGGCAGGCCATCCAGCTCAGGATCTTTGGCCGTGAAGCAGGGATATTCATACCTGTCTTGAGAGGTTGCTAGAAAATTAAAATACTTTGTCATGTTTACTTACCTGAGATGTGCATGCCTCTGCCTTATCTAGGCATGAGGTACTTTGCAAATGCAGTCTCCTCTGAATACCCTCCAGCCCTCCGGGCAGCAGGGGCCATGTCTCCAGCCTTCATGTGTACTGTCCACTCATGTCACATTCCCTCCATGAAGCCTCTCTTCAACTCACCAGTTACTTTTCTGAGAACATCTCATGGGTTCTGTGATCTAGGCAATCTCCAACTTTCCTAAATTCAGAGCAACAGGGCCCTTGAGACTGTAACTGATTTAAGTGAAACCTCCAGAACATTCCTCACCTAATTCTCTTTGGATGGATGCAAGCTGAACCCAGGCTTTCTGTGCCCTGAGACTCCAGCATCCCTGGCCCAGCCTCTTGCCCTGTGCCTGGTGCAGGTCAGAGTTCAGAGAGGAGTAAGGTGCTGGAGCACCAGGTCCAGTGAGAAGTTGGCCATCCAACAACTCATCACTCTGGAAGCAGGGCGTGATTTCAGAGTGAGCCCCGGGTGCCGGCAGAATGTGGGAAGGAGGGACTGCACCAGTTCGGGTGGTGGTGGAGGCCCAGGAAGGAAATGGCATCTGTGCTCCATTGCGAGGAGCCCCCACGTCTGTCAGTCAGGGCAGGCAACAGCCCAGCAGCCTTCCAGATGTGAGGATTTGGCTTCTACCAAGCACTTCATGGCAGGATAATGGTATTTTCTTCCCTTTGATCTGCTTCTCAATCATACCATCTTTGCAGAAAAGTTTCCTTTAAATTCTGACTGCTTTTAAAGCACACCAGGAAGGTTGTATCACTCAGCATTATCTTCAGTGAATTATGGAAGGAAAGACCCTAATCCCTGGAGGAGCGCATTGCAAGGCCCTGTAGTAAGCTGATGCTCAGATGTAGGTTAAAGTTCTAGAAAGCAGCTTTTATAGGTATTTCTGGCTCAGTAATGCTTTGTTTAATTAGTAACCTTTGACTGTAGAGTGAGCAAAACACCTCTTCCCGCATTTTTATGGTGCACATAGAAGGGAAGAATGCAAATGTTATATGTTTTCATTTGCTGTTCCTGTCTGCCTTCTCACTCCCTCCGTAAACCCCTGCCGTCTGCAGCCATTCACTGTGCTCTAATAGCCAAAATAACATCTAGTCTTCTCTAAAGGCTGCTTCGAGCAAGTTTCCTGTAATGAAGATGCTGGTGGCACAGATAAAACTGTTTTCATTCCGAAAATGCGAAGGAGAGAGAGAGCCCATGTAGTGCTTATTTGTACATAATAGTACCCTTTTCTTAAAAGGACCTGTTTTAGAGAGTGTATGGCCTAATAAAATAAAGCACAACCCATCCAACTGTGGTCTCTCAGTAACTAAAGAGCAGTGGAGATGGAGCAGGTGGGGCATCACAGATGGCCCAGGTAGCCCCAGGTTCCATGGTGGTGGCATTCAGAGAGAAGTGTTCCTGGAAGAAGTCGAGGTGCTAGGCAATGTTCTGTGTTGCCCAGCGCCCTTCCCACTGAGGGACTGGGTCACGGGCTGATGAGTGGACAGCTAGGCTTTGCTTTACCTCCCGTGTGCTGGCAGGCTTACCTATGAGCATGGCTTACCAGATGTGCCCTAACCTGCCCAAGCCAGGCCTCTCGCTGTGAATTTCTCCCAGTGGTGACCTGCAGGGAGGACGTCCAGGTGGACTTTCTCTCCTCCCAAGTAGAAGCCCAAACAGCCTGGGTGTTTCTCTTCATGTCCAAGTTCTCCGGGGCTTCAAAGCCAAGTGTGCTGCCTGAGAATTCTGGAACTGTAGCTCTTCTCTGCTCTGCTGGATTTACCTCCATTCTGCACCTTTGTCCACTCCCTGTGGTCCTTGCTGAGCTTGTCCTGTGCCAACCTGGACAAGTAGGAGAGACACTCATGTCCCAGCCTTACAGGGGGAAACAAACGGCTGTGGCTCTGAAGAGGCTGAATTTATGAAGACCTTGCAATTGAAAGTGGAGGTGTGCATAATCAGCTCCCCTAAGGTGTTGCTCTAAACTGTCCCCTTTCTCTATAATAATCACTATTTTCAGTGATTTCTTTCCCTTTAAGAATCCATCAGAGTATTAAAGAGCAAATTTGGAAATGTGGAGGCTAAGAGAGATCTGAGGTTTCTTGCAATAAGATCCTCAAAGCTGCAGCTTTGTCCTTGACCTTTGTAGGATGGGTGGGATGGTGAGGGCCCCTAAGGCCCAAGGCAAGGCTGGAGAGGAACAGGCCAACCAGCAAAGCCCAGCACCAAAACAGGACGATCAGCACATTTGTGACGGGCTGGCCTCCAGGCTGCTGGCTGTCAGAGGGTCCGTGGACACTAGCTGGCCAGAGAAGGTGAGGCCCACGCACACTGGGACACGTGGTGGGAAGAACAATGCATTGAAAGCTCTAGCACGGGACTCACACGTGCTAAGCACTTAATAAATGAAGCATATAGTAAAAATAATAAAGTCAAGGCAAGCGTTTGAGGAAAGGCTGTGTGCCTGGGGAGGCCTTCAGGGAGGATGTAGGGCCATGCCTGGAAACACCTGGATAGTCAAGCAGGCCCAGGCCCAGGTCAGAGTGGGACCAGGGCGCAGGCAAGTTCAAGGCAGGAGGTGCTCTGTGGTCAGAGAACTGAGGAGGACTGAGTCCCCAGTGACAGTGACGGGAGGGTGTGCGGCTTGGGAAGAGGCCTGAGCTCCCGGGACTGGAAGCCAGCCCAGGCTCAAACACCCAGAGTGTCAGCTGAGAGTACCAGAGAATAAGCTGCTGGTACTTAGAACTCACTCACGCAGAACCAGAATCCCACAGCCTGAAAAATGTCCAGTCTGGCTCTCCCTGGCCTTTTCCCCAGTATAAATGAGGCTGTGAATAGCAAGGGGACATCCCCCACAGCGTGCTGTACACTCAGGCTTCACCTGGCCTAGAGGGTGCAGGCCAGCCCGTGTGCGCAGAGGGGTGGCCTGTTCCCACCTCACACCCACCAAGGCCAGCGCAGCCCGGGCTCCTGTCTCCAAGCGAAGGCCCACCCACTTAAGAAGCAGACGAGCCAGGAGGGCCCAGAGCCTCTCACTTTGCTCAGCTTTGTCACAGAAATGCTCTTCTCCGTTGGTTACATGGTTACAGAGTCTCCTGGGGACCTTGCATGTCCTGTTCCCAGTGCTCACCTCTGACCCAAAATAGGGCCTGCAATGTGAAAGGAGGTGCCAGGAGAAGCCCATTACCTGTTGGCAGGGGGGTTTAGTGGGGGGTGGTCATGGCACAAGTGCCAGTTGGGACAAGTTCCCATGCTTTCAAAGCGTTTCCCCTTCTTATGTAACTGGCTATTACCTCTGAGGCTAGAAAGGCTTTCCGGTGTGTCTGTCTCCTACAGGGTCATAGGCCAGACGTTTTTTGTTTCATCACTGTGAGATCTGTAGGTGGGGACTTCTAGTCATTAATTCTGTCTCCTCTCTCCTCCTCATGGTTGGAGGTGAGGGCTGCTGGTGGCCCCCTTCATAAGAATCTGTGAGCATCTCAGCTGTAATATGCTCTGCCTGTAGTTGAATTTCTTTGTCATATTAGGAAGAAAAAGAGTGACATTATTTCTGAATGGTCTGTTGAGTACGCAGAGGAGGGCTGTCACCAGACTCTATGGCTCCTTCACCAATGACTCGGTCACCTGGATTAAAGTGCCAAGATGGGTCTCTCCTTATTCAGGGCCAATGCCTCTGCCTAAGCATAGGGACACCAGCCCCAAGTGACAGGCAGTGGCAAAGTACACACTCGGATAGTTCAGAATGTTAACTGTTGGCTTGATTATCCCTAATAACACCCTGACAATGACTTTTCTCTTTCACTTCTTGACCAGCATGGGAAATCTATAGAAGATGAATGGTTCAAACTGGACATCCTGTTCATTAGTCTATCAGATCCTTTTAGGTCCTGTTATGGGACTTTTAAAAATACCACAGAGCAGAAAATGTCGTATTGTCAGTGGCAGTGCAGGTAGGGCTGAGGGAAACATTCTACTACAAGTGTCGTTTTCAGGAAATAGAGGTCAATGTATAGATAAATCACAACCATCAAACCAAATTAAACTTTATGAGACAAATATTTTCCTATTCTTTTTGAGGACCGCTCAAAATCTTCCATCCTAATTCCCTTGTTGGATTTTTAGGTCCACCCCTTTCATTTTTCTGGTCATCAGGTTTTGTACTTTTTCATTCAGTCACCCATTCACCCAGCAAGCATTTATTAAGCACCTACTGTTTTACAGGATTGGAGTCTCATGCCCAATGCTAGACTTTAAAGACTTCCAGAACCTCACAGCCTAGGGGGATGCAGGAGGGACAGCTGACCTATAATCTGGCTGACACAGATGAGACATGCCGCTGAAAGAGAACCCAAAAGCAGATGGGGTCAGGCTGCAGTGGCCACAGAAGGCTCCTCTGGGGGCGGGGGGGATGCCGGGCATGGCAGGGTGAAGGGAGGACTGCAGCATGAAAGGCAGAGGTAGGAAGTTGCATGGCACTTGTTTTAAAACATAAAGTTTTTTATTCAGGTGTGGTGAGGCCAGCAGATCAGGAGACGACTCACTAAAAATATAGTCATAGTAACAGTTCCAGGAGTGGGGGGCCCAGGATGCCACGTGTGGCCACACGGGGAAGCACCAGGGCTGGTCAGGAGGCACTGTTGGGGGGAGAGCCTGCTTGTGATTTCTGCAGGGAGGAGGGGCGAGGCGAGGTGAGCAGGCTTAGGATGAGCAGGCTGGGGACCAGCTAGTCTGAGTGATTCGGGGGGCTCCAGGGCACAATGGCTATTTGCCTGATCCCTGACCCTGGGTGATTAGGGCAGCGGGACAGTGGGCCAGAGCATGAGAGCCCATGGAAGAGGGTGTACGGTATGGGCTCTGGACTGGTGGTTTACATTTGAAAGGTGCCTCAGGTGACTTGTTGGCTGTCTCTAGGGCTTGGCTGAGTCCCTCCTTGGGGTGGCTCCCCCAGTGTCGGGCAGAGCCCCAGATGTCAGGGATCAGATAGGGAAACCAGCAGTGTGGCTGATACACCTGCAGGGAAGTGGCTGCAGAGCCAGGGTGTGTGATTAAGCAGGATGGGCGACAGGAAGGGCAGCTGGTAGGAGCGGCCTGGTTAGCTTCTGGCTACAAGTGTCTGTGGGAAGCCAGCTGCTGGGGTCGGAGCACAGTGCCATGTGTCGGGGTGCCCCATGCCCTTCACATACCCCATCCCATCAGAGTCTCCCATGACCTTCGGGGGAAGTCGCTGCTGTCCTTGCTTTACAGGCAGGGCTGAGGTCCTGACATCACAAGGCAGGTAGCAGGCTGGTTCTTGCGCCCCCCTGCCTTCCCCTCCACTCCCCTTGAACCCCGCTCTGAGCATGATGGGGCCCAAGTCCTCATGGACATTTCAGCATCTTGGGAAGTGGCACAAAATCCTGCTGAGTGGCACAGGGAGGTGTGAGCATTCCTGTTTGCCCTTGAGAGAGAAGGCACAGACATAGAGGAGACCACGTGCGCTTCAGAGATAAGCCTGGGCAAGTGTGGGGAGGGAGAGGCCCCCAGATTTGAGGCGGCCATGCTCAGAACCCGGGATCCTGGAATGGGGACTGTCAGGAGGGCCCAGATGACCCGCAGGAGCAGCCTCTTCATGGGAGGGGAACACTTCATGGGAAAACTGTCCCTAGAAGGAGATTTTGGGAGGGGATGCATTTGGGGACTGTGTGTAAGATGAGGGAGGCCTAGGGAGCTCAGGGAAGGTGAGACAGGAGGACCAGGTGGGCACAGACTCAGGATGCCTGGGGTGTGGGGCAGCAGGGATGACCTTGCTGGTGCCGAATGTTCCTTTATGGCTGCGGCAGCCAAGGCCCTAGCATTCTGGGGCCTGTACAGGACCAGAGGTCTGTGCAGGGTGACTGATGAGGAATGAGCTCCTTCACAGAGATGCAGGCCCCAGTGCCATCAGACTGGCCCAGAGATGGCCAGAATTTAGAAGCGTCTGCCTGGGGGTCAGTAAGAATGAAAGCCACACTTGGGGGTCTGAGCCATCCATGGAGGGACACCAAATGCTGGGAGGAAGGACACTGATGCTGAGGGAGACAAAGGAGAGGTCACTGGAGGCACAAGAGGAACCTTCTAGAGAAGAGACAACTGCGAGGCCAGAGGAGGCCAGGAGAACCCAATGTTCTTGATGCCCCACATAGTAGAAGACACGACCATCATTTCCCAATCCTCCTGCATCTGAAGATGGAGAGAATGTTAAACAATGAGGAAAGAATAAATAAATAACCCGCCAGCAGGGCTGTGAATGGAGGGAGGGCTGGGGAACACAGCTCAGGCTGTTGCAAAGCATGAACCCTCCTTGGTCAAGTGTAGGGACAATTTCCCAACCACTCAGCAGGATCGTAGATGTTTTGGGAACTGGCCCTGGGCCTTGCTCAGGCCCAAGTACCTTCCTGGTCATGCATGACCTGCCAGCAGCACCATGCAGAGATGCCCTGTGTGCCCCCCATCCTCACTGGGGGGCTGCACTCAGCTGGGGACATGGGGGCCAGCCCTCAGAACAAGAGGCTACTCGGTAACTGTGGAAGTTGCCTGACAGGCAGGGTTTCCTGCTGACACCAGTTTCAGCCAGCAGGGTGCAAGTGGCTTGGTGGGGTTCCATGGAATGGATTCTTGGAGAGTCTTTTTTCCCTCTCTTAGCTGGGGATGAAAGGAGAGCTGTCTCCTCCTGCCCAGCCCCGTCCTCCCTCCTCTCCCTGTTCACAGGAACAGACTCAGGTTCCTGTGCTTGCTCTCGTTCTGCTGTTGCCTTTCACAGAATGATGTTAATGACTGTCCTCAGAGTAGCCGTTCATCTCCTGGCCTCCAGGACACTGACTTCGTTGTGGCCACCAGGGCCTCGGCAGAGTGTTGGCGGTCCTGCCTGGGGAAGACTGTCCTCCATCCGCCTCCTCTGAGGCCACGCCAACTGCAGAGGCTTTCCTAGGACAGACAGGTGCAGCTCTGGTGGAAAAGCCCACTTGGCAAGGGTGGCAGGGTCTGGGACCCCCAGGTATTGAATGAACCCCCAGCCTCCCAGCCAGACAGGGAAGCAGACTAGCCAGTCGGAGCCTTTAGGGAGGAACGTGATCAGGGAAGCAAGTCCTGGTGCTTTAGGAAGGACAGCAGCTCCCTAATGGGTCCTAAGGACCACCCCCCGATGAGTGGTATTTGAAATGTGTGGCATTTCTGCTTTTGTATTAAGTATTGCAAAGTGCTGTTTGTTAGCTTTAAAAGAAGTAGAAGAAAAAAAAAACCTGTCAAAATCCCAGCTTCCCCATGGAGCTCTGATTTGTTTCATCTTTAAAGAGCTCTGCCACACGGTATGTCCAGCGCATCATTAGTGAACAGCCAGCTACTTCTAGAACACTTTGTCGTGATGGTTTTGAAATCTAACTAGAGAGCCAGAGGAGCCCAGCAAGTGTTAAAAGACTTCTGTTTCCCACTAAAAAGAATTCTGGTTTCCTTAGATCAAAATGTAAACCTTTTATTATAGAAATTTAAGCACCCCTCCCCACCTTCAGAGGTCCGTAAGTAAAATCACATTTTCAGTAATCATTTGCTTTTGGAGCTCCGCGCAAGAAAACCCATTTTCAATACCGATCTTGAAATCATGCATGTGGCCACCATATATTCATTTGTGCACCAAGCCAACAGTGGGGCTGGACCTTGGGGGAGATGCTGGGGGTTCGGTGAGGAGTAAGACCCTGAATCTGCCTGGCAGCTCTCACACTGACAAAAGGGAGAATAAACACGGCAAGACACCTCAGAACGGAGGCAGAGGGAGGACTGCATGTCCTTTTGGTGAAAACACTGGAGCAGGGGTTGGCAAACTTTTACTGTAAAGGGCAAGAGAGTTAATAATTCAGGCCTCTGGGCAGATGGTCTCTGCTGCAAGCACGTGGTTCTACCGAGGGGGCATGGAAATAGCCACTGGCAAAACACAAACCAAGGAGTGTGGCCATGTTCCCAGAAAACTTTATTTACAAAACAAGGTGGGCAGGATTTAGCCCTCGGGCCGTAGTGTGCTGACTCCTGTACTAGGGCTTGGTTTCAGAAGCCTGCCTACCGCTCATCTGTCTTGAAAACTATAATTGTGTTTGTCTTACTATTTATGATTTGTCCCACCTTCTGTGAAGTTAGATGTGACCCTTGTAGAAGATTGAAAGTTACACACCCAGAAGTTAGGATCGTCGCGCTCTTATAACTGGTTTTACTTCTAACTTGGCCACCTTGTTGCAGTATCCTTCTTGGTGGACTCCATATACTCAATACTTCAAGTCTGGTATTCTCTGAACCAGTGTTAGCACCTTTCTGTTTTCCACATCAGTGAGCAAAAGGAATCTTTGACACATACTGTGTATTCCTCTGAATGTCATGTTTTTAAGGGGATGCAACAGGTAGGAGGAGCACTCTGTTGTATGTCAGGTATGCAGAAGATGCCTTACCAGCACAGAATTAGCAGCCTGGGAAGACACGGGGGCAGGGGTTGTTGTTCACGGAAGCCTCCCAAAGGCCCAGATGCACTCCAGATTCCAGAGGAGCTCATCAGCAGCAAGGACGGGAGAGGGAGGGGGAGGGCACACTTCAGAGAGAGGGAAGAGCATTTGTAAGGTACAGGTGTGTAAGGTACAAGTGTTTGAGACTAAGTGATGCCTCCAGGTAATGACAGGCTGGCTTTGCAGGGAGGGTGGCAGAAAGAGCCAAATGGAGCCATGCGGCGCCCACCTGGGCTTGCCACTGATTTGGCACACATTCAAATCCAGGTCTTTTAAAAAGGAGACAGAGCACCCCATGGGAAGACAAGGAAGTGTAACCTTGGGTGTCCCCAGCCATTCATCCTCACCCTACAGCTGGCGGCTACCCTCGGCAAAATAGAAGCCCTGTCTGCACTCTGCCGGCAGCGACCTTCTCAGAAAGCACATTGGAGCTCGTGGACATGAGAGTAGCAGCAGGGCCGTGGAGCTCCAGAAGGAGAGCCTTCCCTCCTCAGAGACCCTCGGGGGGGGGGGGCAGGGGTTCTCCCTGGAGAAGCTAAGTAGACGTCATCATCCTGCTGGCCCCACGCACATCCTGGCAGTGGAGCATCTCCCTGACCCTCTGCCAATGGAGCTGCAGACCAGTGTTCTGAGAGAACCGCAGTAGCCTGTGGTGTCCTGCGACTTCAACCTGTCCTGCCTTTACATTGCCCGTGGATGGCTAGTGGGTGTCTGTCCCTCCAAAGGCATCAGCAGGAGGCCGTGCCAGTTCTCCCCCAATCTTCTCAGGCATGTGGGTAAAACAGGCTGTGGAACCCAGGGCGGCTGACTACTGCTGACCCTGCTGAGGCCTCCTGCTGAGCCTCGTCAACCAAGGCCACACCCTGAGCTCTTGGTGCCCAGGCAGGCCAGTGGGTGTCCATGGGGTAAGGGCAGCCCCCCAGGCTGGCAGATGAATGCTTGTAGGCCAGCAAGGCAACCAGATAGATGGAATCCAAACATGTCGGGGTTCAAGGCCCAGAGCCTGCCGGCACCAGGCCCCACTATTTCTTAGCCTGGAGTATTCATCTGCACCAGGAGCTCAAACAGAGCATCTACCGTTGGAGGGGTGGCGCTGGGGGCCCGGGGAGAGGCGAAAAAGGAAGGAGTGGCTTTGCAGAAGCACAGCGGCCTCCACAGTTGGGCCTGAGGATTTGGACGATAAGTGGCACTTAGCGTGCAGGTTTTTCCCACACACGCACAGACATGGAAGGATGCGAATGCACGCCAGCAGCAAGGGCACCACAGGGCTGGACGGTAGTGAGCAGGTGCCTGCGCCTGCCTGGGCACTCAGAGCCGGAGCCGTGAGCACCGGCCGCCCTGCTTGCCAGCACCCTCCACAGCATCTCAACCTGGGATGGAGCTGTGAATAAAAGGTCTTGAACTGATTGCCCTGAAACTGAAGTCATCTCTTTTTCCTTTTCTCTTTTTCCTCCTTTCCTTCTTTTTTCTTAAACGTCTCCCAAGAAATAGTATAGATGTTCTGATTCAGTCTCTCACGGATCCCTCTCCCTGGGCCTCAGAAACCACTACACGCTGTGAGACCCCATTTGGGGGTGCTCACACTCAATACAGTTCAGCTGGGTTGTTGACATTTCGACGTTAAGGCATTCATAAATCTCGTTAACGCCTAGAATAATGCTAACTGAGCAGAGAATCTGGTCCCAGCCCTCCTGCCTCCCCACCTCCCTGCCTCCCCACCCCGCTGCTGTGCCCGGGGCCCTCACCTGGAGGCACGGAGGGTGTCTGGGAGCCGTGCGGAGCTGTCTGGTATGCAGCTGTGGCGTGACAGGACCTAACCTCCTCCAGCCCCATGGTTCCTCTCTCAGCCCTCCGCCCTTCATCCCACAGACACCTACTGTGTCTCCTCTCGGCTGGACGCTGAGCCCCAGGCCGGGCTCCTGAGTGGACATTAGTGCCCCCCCAACGTCACACCAGCAGCACTGCACGTGCACCCAGGCCGCGGTCAGTGCTGGCGATCTTCTCGTCCTGGCCCTCTCCTGCTCCGCAGGGACAGTGGAGGAGGCAGGTGGCAGCCGTGAGCCCTGGGGGCACTTGGCACTGTTTCTATTGTTCGTCTAACTCCCATTCTCCAAGACAGGTGTTCTGTGCCACTCAGATCAATCCTCGATCTACATCCATTTTCTCCTTCTTTCATTTCTGTGTCTCTGAAGTGAGGGTCTGGGGGCTCTGCTGGGGGTTGCAGTGCTGAGGACTGGAGGAACTGGAGCTGATGCAGTGGTCCTGGGGGCTGTGCACCCGGCCCCCGGCTGTGTAAACTGCTCCATCTCCTGATCTCACTGCCCCATTCAGCTGCCTCGCTGACTCCCCAGCTACTCATCGGCTCTGATCTCCGGATCTTTCTCCCCATGCGTTTCTGGCCAGTTGTCCCACATTTTATTTTAACACTATTTTTTTTTAAGTGAAGTGAAATTCATGTAACAGAAAGTTAACTGTTCTCAAGTGCATGGTTCACAAGTGAGTGCACTCACGGTGCAACCACTACCTTTACCCGGTTCCCAAGTATATTCAGCGCCCCGAAACAGTATGCCATTCAGCAGTCACTGCCCATTCTCTCCTCCTTCAGCCCCTGGCACCCACCCACCTGCATCTGATTCTGCGGATTTACCTATTCTGTAAATGGTATGAAGTAGAATCATATAAATTTGTTCTCTCGGGTCTTCTTTTATTTGACTTCATGTTTTCAAGGACACCTACACTGTAGGTTCCTTTTTACAGCTGGCTAGTACTTCCCCGCATGGACGCTACACGGGTGTTTATCTGTGCATCCACCAACTGGGCTCCTTGTGGCCTCCCGTTTGGCTGCTGAGAATAGAGCCGCCGTGAACATATGCGCTCCTATACTTGCTAGGGGACCAGCTTCCAGGTTTTTCAGTGTCTGCCTGGGAGTAGGATTGCTGGCCCATAGGATCATTCTATGTTTAACTTATTGAGAACTGCCAGACTGTTTCCATGTTTTCAACGCTGAGTATTTAGAGCTTTGACTTTGCATGTAGCCTTCTGGAGGAGGTAGGCTGCCCAGCTGTGTGCACTCTGCCTCCTCTATGCCCTCCTGGACCTTCCTCCAGGTTTCCAAGATCTCAAATTCTTATGCCGTCCTCTAGCCACCTGGCCCTTGCCGACTGGTCCTCTGCAAGCTTCACGAGCACATTTCTGTGCTGTCATCTGACACATTTACGATGTGTTAAAAGCAAAGGGCCCTAGGCAGAACCACCTCACCCCAGTTTGTTTGGCCTGAAACCCCTTTGGTGCTTCCAGCCTTCCCTCCATATGCATCTGCTGGGGTCTCCAGAGCTACACAGGCTGCACGAGGCCCAGTGTGCCTGGCGTAGGAATGCAGAAACCTGTGTGGTAGAATTAGGGCTTTCCTGGCTGACATGATGTCACAATATCTCCCCTCATGGCTCTCTTGATTTGGCCTGCTGGTCTAGCTCCCATGGCAGCAGACAGTCCTTCTCTGTGCAAGGCCTGCACTGGATCTTTGGTGTGTGTTTGGGACAGGAATGGGCAGGGTCAGAACAGGGAGAGACTGGAGTCCCCCGGTCAGTCCCCCTGACCAAGTCTTCTCTCTGGCCCTCTCTTTGGGCCTTCACCTGTCAACCAGGAGGAAGGACAGGATGGTATGTGAGGTCCTGACCTTTGAGGGAATAGCAGGAGCCATAGCTCCAGGGCTTAGACTGAGGGTGTGTGTGCAAGATCCACTTATGGAGGACACAGGGTGGGTCTGCATAGCCTGATGCACGCCAGGCAGCTGCACATCTGGTAAATGGCAGCCTCTGCTCTGCAGCTCATCCATCCCATCCAAGGATCTTCTTTCCCATAGGTTGGAGCCATCGGTGATGAGGAGGAGTGGGTCAGCCTCTACGAGGAGGAGAACGAGCCTGATGCCCAGACGCTGGAGATCCCAAACCTCACGCCCTATACTCATTACAGGTGAGAGAAGCCAGTGATAAACTGCCGCAGGAAGAAGGCTAGCAAATCCAACAGATGGCTTCAGCCCGCAAGAACAAAACCCAGTTATGTGCATGAAACTGAGACATTTCCGAGTGGTAATAACAGTACATTGAACCTTAGGAGCAAGATACACAGCTGAGTATCATTCCTGGAGAGAGTATATCCCCGATGCTAGGTTAGCAGTGCTCCTTCCATCAACGCTAGCTGCAATGGCTCAAAACTAAGAGCCCCAGGCAGCCGAGATGTGGGGTTTTCCTTATAAATTCTACAACCCCTTTGGAATATTAACATGCTGTGTGTAAACAGGGCGGCTGTCCTGGGAACGTCTTCCGCTTCCCCCTTCCAGGACCCAGGAGTGGCGGGGCTCACTAATCAAGCACTTAACCTGCCATGCAACCTTTAACTCCTTGATCCTGAAACCTATCCAGGCAGTAAATCCTTGGCCTTAACAAAGGGTCGCACAATCGCAAGCTGTTAGAGACGTTATAACTTCCGTAAGATCGTTGACTGAGATGAAATTTCCAGTTATCACCAGATGTTGAGTTTGATAATGTCATTGTTCTGCCAGAACAGATACGTTCCTTAAGATCAGGGAGTAAAAGACTAAGAATGAGTAATTCAGAGAGTAAAAGGTGACATGACATCTTCGTGAAGAACATTATTTTTGGTATAATACTGACATTAGAGCTTTTTAAAACAATGCTTAATAAGAGATGCTGTTCAGCTCCTGTTCATTGTGACATCCTCCCTGAGACCAGAGCAGATAATCAGGGCACCATATACTCATTTTTAGAGGAAAATATTTCTCAAAAAAACTAGCTACAGGGGCTTCAGGCTTACCACATGAAGCTGGTACCAGCTATATTATTGCTTTGAAGATCAGAAACTGTGACTAGAGACCCCTGTCCCTGTCTTCTTCCAGCCTCTGTGGTAAACAGGCGTGTGTGCTCAGGGCACATTTGTGTAGAAGTTCACTCCAAGAAATTGTACATATAAAGAAGAGAGAGCTGAGAACATTCATCAAGGCTCTAAAGCACATCCACCCCACCTCATTTTATAGGGAAGGAGATGATTGGCCTCAGGTCTCAGCTACCAATGGGGTCCAAGTCCCAGGGTGTGGACTCTGGGGCCAGGGCTCATCCCCTAGGTGCAGGCACCTGTGCTCATTGAAACACCACTAGACTATCAAGGCTGTCATTTGGCCCCTCGACAGCTAATCCCCTGACCCTACCCTAAACATGAATCAGCTGATGGCATCTGATGACACAGATTTCTGGCCATGTAACCCATCCCATTATGCTTCACTTGGGAATTTAAAATCTTTGCACTGGAACAAATTTATTGTTCTTGGGAGGCTTTGAGGCCAAAGGGCCAAATATGCAATTTGCATTTTTAATGAAACCAAGTGGAAAGAAGGTATCCTTGAGCAACAGCCTTCATGACACAGATGGACACACAGCCTCACCTTCTGAGAAGGTTATGGGTTTTTGTTCCATCCATCTCTCCACATTGTCTTTTCCTGCAGAATAACCATGCCCATGGTTCTCCCTCTAGATTTCGAATGAGGCAGGTGAACATTGTCGGTTCCAGCCCCGTCAGCCAATCATCCCGGGTCATCCAGACACTGCAGGCGCCCCCTGACGTGGCTCCCACCAGTGTCACTGTGAGAACAGCCAGCGAGACCAGCCTACGGCTCCGCTGGGTGGTGAGTTGGGGGCTGGGAGTGGGCTGCAGGGATGGTCGCCTTGAGTGTTCATGGTGTGCATGTAAAGCCAGAGTTTAGTGTCTTGTTAGTCATGGCTTTGTCCGAGGCAAAGCTTATCTCTTCGTTAAACCCAAAAGTATTGCATTTTACAGTTGCTGTTGGGTCACAGACCAGCCCAGGAGATCTTGTTAATTAGGAGCATTACTCACAGGCTTCTTGGTACTGAGGAATATTCTTTGGGGGAGGGAAGCCAGCAGTGCCCCAGGTTGGACCTATAAGTCCTTAAGCTAGGTCAACATGGAGGCAATACTCAATGTTTGTAGGAGAGCCAGCCTGATATTTATTCAGAACATTTCCCCCACAAAATTAAGCCAAAATGTATTAAAAGAAATTACGTCCAGCCCAAGTTACTGACAGGATTTCATTTAATTAACAGAAGAAAAGTTCCAGGGAGAAATGTAGTAAAAGTTCTATGAATATCCCCCCTGCCCCCGGAAATATTTTCTGCGGGATTGGCCTCCTAAGACAGGGTCGCACTGGAGGACCTCGACAGGTGGCGGTTCGGAGACGCCCACTCACCACGGCTATTGTTTGCTTCCAGCCCCTGCCCGATTCCCAGTACAACGGGAACCCCGAGTCAGTGGGCTACAGGATTAAGTACTGGCGCCCCGACCTCCAGGCTCCGTCACTCACACAAGTCATCAACGACCGGCTGGAGAGGGAGTTCACCATCGAGGGGCTGGAGGAGTGGACGGAGTACGAGCTCCAGATGCAGGCATTCAACGCCATCGGGGCCGGGCCCTGGAGCGCGGCAGTGCGGGGCCGCACGCGGGAGTCAGGTGAGCTGGAGGTTCTTCCCGCCCCAGAGGCTCAGCCCCAACCTGTGTCTCCCCAGAGACGGAGCTCCGTGTCCCCCGGTCCTCACATTGCATCTCATTGGCTCTGCCCCCACCCCCAGTCTATGCTGACACTTTCCTAACCCAGTAATTAGATCGATCTCGATGGTAGTTTCAATAAAACGTCATTGGAGTCCACACCACTAATTTGAAATTAATCATGGATGTTACGGGGTGTGTGGGGGGAGCTGGACTCTTGGTATTATCTTTTAAATTAGGTGTAATTTTCACTATCAGTGATAATAAGCAAGAGTTTATTTTCTTTTTTTTTTTAAAACTTTATTTGAGAGAGTGTTTGTGAGCAGAGGGGAGAGGCAGAGGAGAGGGAGAAGTAGACTCCTCTGCTGAGCAGGGAGCCCGACGTGGGACTCAATTCCAGGACCCTGAGATCACAACCTGAGCCAAAGGCAGATATTTCACCAACTGAGCCACCCAGACGCCCCAAGTATATAGAGATTCTAAGGATGTCTTAATAACACAAGGCCCTCAGGACCTCCTCTTGACAAAGTAGCGTGTGGGATGTGTTAAGATAGTCTCACCTGCACTAACAAATAGCCCCTCAAAGGTTCAGTTGCTTTAACACAATAGAGGTTCATTTCTCACTCATCACCGAGGAAGACAGGTGTTCCTGTTCAGTGGTGGCTCTCTTCTTTGTGATACAAGGACCCAGGCTGTGCTATGCCACAGGCCTAATCCTCATCTGTGCCCAGCTACCCAAGGAAGAAGAAAGAGCAAAGAGCAGGCACGCCTGACCCCTAAAACCTGTCCAGCAATGGCACCCTCCCCTGTGCACAGAGCCCCAGGCTCAGGGTTGCTGCTGGTTGCCAGGGAGGAAAGGAGACTCAGGAGTCTCTGCTGACCTGCCGGCCTTTGCGTGCTGACCTGTGGTTTGGAGGACCCTCGTTAGCCTGGTTTGAGTTTGTGGAGTGACAGAGAGGGCTGGTGTCACGTTTAAGACACACCGTGACACAGACCAGCTCTTTCCACCTGGTCTGAAATGGCAGGGTTCTCTCCTGAAAAGAAGGAAATGTACCATACACGCCTCTTCCAAGAGGACTGATATTTAAAGAGGGGTTTGCTGGAGCAGCTGGGGCTGCCTCAGATGCCTTCCTGGCTTTCTTTCAGGCTGTAGATTTTATTACATTAGGAACAAAAGATTGAGGCACCACGCTCAGCTTGTGGCTATGTGATCACTTGGATTTCTAAAAAGCTCTATTCAGTCTCTGAGTCTTTGTGACAAAGAAGAGGACTTGAAACATTCTGAGAGGACTGTTCTAACCCCAGTGATAGGCAGACAGACTGAGAAAATACTTTTTAAAAAAATCTTTGCTGTGACTAACTAGAAAATTATAGACAGAATATAATTTTTTGAGATTTAGAATTTATTGATGTCCTCATTAGAAAAACAGAGAAAGTCCGCAGATGTCAGAGGCACAAAGGGACTCAAGCGGTAGGTACTGAGCTGGTGCTGTCGCTGCCTTGGGGGGTGGGCACGGGTGCATCCATCCCAGGAGTTTCAGGACTTGGGACATGGTGCCCACCCAGGAACTGGAGGATCTGCCACAAGTCTACACAAGGAGGGGAGTTAGAATCAGAGCCTTTGCATGTAGACAAAGCTCCTGAATGCTGTGCCCCCTTTGAAAGGGGAGATTGAAAATCTCTGCCAGGATAGTTTATCTGTGTCCACCTAGCCACCTGAACTCTAAATAGGAAAAAAAAAAAAAAGGTAACTCTAAGTCCTGTGCCCAAATCAGGTTTGGGTTCTGAATTTACTCTGTCTGGTTCAGGAACTCCTAGAAAAGAAATTAATGTAAAACATGATTTCAGACACCAAAAAGCACAAACAACAAAAGAAAAATTTAGACTTACTAACATGAAAACCTTTGTGCTTCAATGCATACCATAAAGTAAAAAAACAAAAACAAAAAAAAAAAACAGTCCTCCAGTCATAGAAGATACGTGCAAATCATTCATCTGATAAGGGACTGGTATCAAAGATGTATATAAAAAAAAACTCTTACAACTCTACAGTGAAAATATAACCCAATTAAAAACTGGACAAAGGGGGGCAACTGGGTGGCTCAGTAGTTGAGCACCTGCCTTCAGCTCAGGACAATCCCAGGGTCTTGGGATCAAGACCCACATCAGGCTCCCTACAGGGAGCCTGCTTCTCCCTCTGCCTATGCCTCTGCCTCTCTCTGTGTGTCTCTCATGAATAAATAAATAAAATCTTAATTAAAAAAATGAAAACTGGACAAAGGATCTGAACAGACATGGCTCCAAAGAAGACATACAAATGGTCAGTTAAGCACATGAAAGGATCCTTAATCAACATTATTCACTGCCAGGAAAATGAAAATCAAACCACAATGTGATATTAGTTCAATCCCCAAGGTGGTTAACATAAAATTGAAAAAGCTGGACAATAACAGTGTTAATTGTTATTAAAATAAGTATGGTTCAGAGATTGTGTACTTCATATATCATTGGAGGGCCTTGAGGAGCATCCTCACTGACCAGAAAATATTACCCCAGGGGAAACAGTGACCCACTCCTCCTGAAATATTATATATTATACCCCAATAAATCATTTCACTGTCCTCCAAAAACAAAACAAAAAAAATTTTTAATGACAAAAAAAAGATAAAAGAAATAGAAAGAAACACGGTTTAAGGCCAGATGTTCTGTGTAACCAAAGAAGGAAACATCTCTGGAGAGAGATCACCACAGCCACATTGTTCCAAATAAAGATCAACTTTTGAAAGATGAGGACACAATTTTCAAACACACAAGGAGATACTTTGCCATGACTAAGAATCATGAGAGGGAAGGAAATAGGGCCCTGATTACTTTAAAATACATACTAGTATGAAAGAGAATATGTAATGAGTATATTTAAAATTATTAAAGACTTTAAGTTGTAGCATGAGTAAGTTCTAAGTAATATTATAGTGATCATAATAGCATAGTGATCATAGTTAATACTACTGTATTATGTACTTGAAAGTTGCTAAGAGAGTAGATCTTACATGTTCTCAGAAAGGAACAATAATTTTGTGATTGTTAGAGGCATTAGCTAATGTTACGGTGGTAGTCTCTTTGCAATACATAAGTGTCTCAAATCAACACACTGTAACATTAATCTTACAAAATCCTGTGTATCAATTATATCACAATAGAGCTGGAATAAATGTAAAATAAGACTGTAGTCTTAAATTATGAAAAGAAAACATTAAAACTTTAGGTAAAGATTAAGATGCTAATTTTAAAATGCTTTTTAAGAAAAACATATAGGACACAGCCACTGAAAATAAAACACTATGATTAGGTGAAAAGCAATTTAGAAACTGCTAAAGAGAGAATTACCAAACTGGAAGCTAGATATGAGTAAGTAACTTAAAATACAGCACAAAGACACAGAGACTGAAAACATGGTAGAGAAGCTAAAAGACATAAAGAATAGAATAAGAAGGTCCTCCTTATACCTAATAAGACTCAGAGAAGAAGGAAGGAGGAAAGGAGAATAAGAAAATATGGGAGATAATAGCTGAGAAGTTTCAGAATTGATGACTGAAGAAAAGTGAATCCTGAGCAGAATAAATAAAATAAATCTACACCAAAATGCATTATGTTGCAACTGTAAAGCATGGGAACCAAAGAGAAAATCTTAAAAACACTTGGTGTGAAGACATCTTATATCCAGAAGGCAAGACAATTTGAAGTGGACTTCTCAAGATCAATGGAGGCTAGAAGACAATGGAGCAATGGAATCGTAATGGAATAAGAATAATCTTGAAGAAGCTAAGAGGAAATAACTGCTAACCTCAAGTTTTACACTTGGCTAAATCACTTTTCAAGGATTTTGTTCAGAAAACTGTAAACTTTAAATGACACATAAGGATGAACAAAATAATAAAAATAGAAAATAATACTGTTTTGTTAAGTTTCCAAAGAATACTCCTATAAAACAAAGTAAACCAATGGCAAAATGCTGAGATGAGACTGTATTTTTGAAAAAAATCTTTGCTGCTGCCACAAAGCTCCCTTTACAGTGGTCAGGAGAATGCTAAGGAGATCACTCTATGCATAAACTCACTCCAGATTCTTTCTTCTAGTCCTCTTCTCCTCAGACAATCTTGCATCATCTCCTACCCAATAACTCTAAGGCAAAGGTAAATTCAGACAAATTGTAGGTTTACCTTTCCTTCATGCAGTCGTGACTCCTTTAATTCACAGTTGATTTGAGGTAGCAGTGTATTGCTCATTTTTTTAAGATAAAATAAGCGTATGTGTGAGCGATGTCCTCGTGACTGCCATGGTGGGAGCCCCTAGCCGGGCAGGAAGAGCATGAATGAGCCCTGTGGAAGCCACCACCAGAAGACACTAGGGACACATAGAGGCGTGGGTGGCAAGCACACTTCCCTTAGAGGGCTGAGTAAACTTAAAATTATAAAAATATTCTTTTTTATGACACTTAGCTTCTCAGATAAATTAATAGTGTTTTATTGAATGGCAAACCAAATGAATGATTCTTGACTGACATATTTGGGGAGAAAAAGTGTATCTACCAGGTGGGGGCTGACCAGCATTCTCTCTCTCTCTGAAAGTATGAGGAAGACCCCTGAACCCTAATGCAAACAGACACAAACAGGTGACTTTTCTGTTCTGGGGACATGCTGGTTGCCTCCACTGGAAGCCAGTCTAATGCCCGAGTCCTGAAGATGGTCATGTGGTAAGTAGCAGAGGACAGGACCACTGCTGGGGTGTGGAGGCCGGAGGTCACCCTGTCTTAGGGTTAGCATCCCAGGCCTTTGCCTCTATGACTCCCCTCTCTGGGGACCAGAAAGTGCCCTGCCTCACCTCGGGCTCATGTCCCCTCAGCAGATCCCTATCTGCGGCAACCACTGACTGTGGTGGTGACCTGGCCGTGCTTCCAGAAAAGGTAACAGGTGAGTCCTGACACTTTTTTCCTAAAGACAGTATTGGTCTCCTGCGGCAGCCATAACAAAGCAGGCCAGACCGGGGCAGCTTAAAACAAAGATTTATTCTCTCACCATCTGAAGGCCAAAAGTTGGACACCAAGGTGTTGGCAGGGTCATGCTCCTTTGCCTACTCCAGTATGGCCTCATCTTAACTAATGACATCTGCAGTGACCCTAGTTCCAAATAAGGTCACATTCTGACCTACTAGTAGTTGGGACTTCAGTTTATGAAGGCTAGGAAGCAGCGGACACAATTCAACCCAACCCATAACGAAGACCAAATCATATCAGTGAAGAAAATCCGGAATCAAATGTTGGAGGGCAGCATTATTGTGCAAACCCTGTCATTTTATGTGTTCAGAGTAAATGACTGACCTAGCTACGACCAGTCACTTTGCTCAAGGAGGGAGCACTCGTGTGAATAAATGAATGAATGAAATGAGTGGGTCTGTGGATGGAGGGTGGAGAGAGCCCCCATGAGCGAAGTGTTCCTGCTTCTGAAGTGTGCTCGTGCACTACCTCCCCCTAGTCTGTGGAGCCCTGGTGGGCCTGCGGAGTGGACACTGAGGGTGCAGGGTGCTCGGTAGCCTTTTGCTCCCCCTCCTTCCGTAGAGCAAGGAGATCATAGTGTTGTTGTCTCACTGTCTTCGAACAGAGCCGCTGATCACCTGCTCATTACAGAGCCTAGTGATGGGTACCAGGATGGGGGAGGGAGAAATGGGCTCCAGGACGTGTGGGCTCTGCTTGACTGTTTCTCAGATGGCACAATCAAGGCACAGAGGAATTGAGCAGCTTCCCCAGGTCACACGGCTCAGGAGTCTTGTGGAGTCTGAGTTTGCTGCAAAGCCCATGAGCTTGTCGCTTCCCTGTGAACACCTCATGACCTCCTGGCTTCTGCCACTTATTAGTGATGTGGGCAGGCCACGTGCCTTCTCAGAGCCCCCTTTTCCCCCTTTGCAGAGTGATCCCTCCCACGGGCTTGTCCTGATGGTTGAGTAAAATACCAAATCCTATCCCATATTACTCGCCATGAAACGCAGTGAACCTGAAGTGTTTCTCCTCCTTTTTGACCACGGAGGCCCTGCAGGATGATAGGTGGCACCACAGCCAGCAGCTGCCTTTTGCTCGGGGCATCACCTGTCTTTACCAGGGGACTCTGGATCGATCTTTTCCATCTGCATAAAGTTTAAATGGGCTCACAAGCAAATTATCAAAGCAAATTATCAAAGCAAATTGAGATTATTTCGACTATAAAGCCTTTTAAAGCTTAACTCTTTACACACATTCTATCTGGACCATTGCAAATGCATATGACAAATTAATGTAGGTTCAGTGACATCCATACACAGAAGAGATAAAAACATCATCTTACGTGTACATGGGTCAAGAGGTCCACAGCTCGCCTCCACGGGCCCACCTCGTTGTAAAAAAAAGCACTCACTGGAATGGGATGTATGGAGCGTCCTCCAGCCTTGGTATCTCCATCTGCAGAATGGGGCTAATCACCTTGCCTCGCTGGGCTATTGTGGCTATTAGATGCGAGTGTGGATCTGAAGACCTCTAGCACAGGATGCACGCTTGGGACCAAGGAAACCTTCCCTCTCCTCCCCTTCATGATGACACCTCCTCTCTCCTACACCCCCAGCCCCCTGTCAGAATACTGCATTTACAGATGTCACTCAACTGGTGTCTGGGAGTGAGAATTTCCCATCTGAGATAAAAGTCTGTAGCTCCCAAAAGTTAATATAAAAACAGACCAAGCACATTTCCTTGCTGGGTGGATTCAGGTAAAATTGAGCTCCTAAATACTCAGGATTTGTGGAATTTGTCGCTAATATGAAAAAGATTTACATTTCTGTTATACCTCCACAGGCTTAATCTGATCACTCCAAAACGCTCAGAATTCATTGCTCTTTCAAAGATAACTTGATTGTTTGAGTGAACAGTGGACCTTTATTTCTAGAAACCTTTGGACTTTGGCTACCAATCTTTTTTGTTCATCCTTTGCAGTTCCTTCAGCGGCCCCTGAAAACGTGTCTGCAGAGGCTGTCAGCTCCACCCAGATTTTACTGACGTGGGCTTCAGTGCCCGAACAGGACCAGAACGGGCTCATACTGGGCTACAAGGTATGTGTGCATGGCTGCACAGGTGCTACCACATGTCACTCCCTTGAACCAGCGCACTTGCATGGTCTTACAGACCTCCCGCACCAGCCCAAGTTGTGATTTGCACATCTTGTGACTTCTCTAAACTTCATTACCATCTGGGGCTGAGGCCTGGGTCTAACCTCCCAAGCAAGGCACCGATAGGAGCCAGTGACTTAAATTGGCCTCGGCCTCTTGGCCTGTAAAATGGGAGTGATCATGGTAGCTAGCTCCGAGGTTTGTCTGAGAAGGAAAGGGGATTTTAGTTTGTAAGCTGCGTTCTGAGGCTAGAACGTGCTGGGTCGGTGTTCTCACCTCCCTGCACGTCTCCCTGCCTCTCTGGGAGCCCTTGCACGTCTCCAGTCTATTTTTTTTAAAGGTCTTATTTATTTATCCATGAAAGCCACAGAGAGAGAGACAGAGACAGAGACATAGGCAGAGAGAGAAGCAGGCTTCCTGCAGGGAGCCCAATGTGGGACTCATCACAACCTGAGCCAAAAACAGACACTCAACCACTGAGCCACCCAAGGTCCAGTCTGACCTGCACTCACCCACTTGTGTTTTTGTTCAGGTGGATTAAAGCAGTTCTCCTGAAGCAGAAGCCCAACCTCCCAATAAGCTGCGAACCCTGAGTGGGGCGCTAGCTCCTTCTGTAGGAAGCAAAATGTCTTTGTTCATAACTGAGTCCTGGCTTTGGTGTCTGCAGTTGGTGTGGCTACTGCTATGTGCTCAGATCTTGTAAATTATGGCTCAGGGGCCGCTCCCCTAGCTGGGGGCTGGGTTTCTCTTCTGGGGTCTGTCTTCCCCACAAAATACCAGCGTATGGAAACAAGATCCCTAAGCCTTAAACACAGCTGTTCTGGGGGAGAAACCGCAGTTGGCTGGTGCTAGCCTTGTGGTTGAAAGCCCCCATGACCACCGAGGCCGCTCCTGGCATGCTGCAGAGTCATGACCGTGGCCTTGTGTCCTGATGCTCCAGGTTCTGTTCCGGGCCAAAGATCTGGACCCCGAGCCCCGCAGTCATGTTGTGCGAGGGAACCACTCACAGTCGGCACTGCTGGCAGGTCTTCGGAAGTTTGTGCTGTATGAGCTCCAGGTACTGGCATTCACCCGCATCGGGAACGGAGTCCCCAGCTCTCCCCTCATCCTGGAGCGGACCAAGGATGACGGTACGGTGACGGTGTACTTGGATAACCCAAAAAATCTGGATGGTTGGCATTTTTAATTTAATTTACAAACCACTCCCCCACTTTATTTCAGTGGAGGAAAACAAAACAGAATTGTTTTTCAGCCACTGAGTGTTTATATGGCCAATTTCAGCCTGGAGTGAATTTTTACAGCCTAATTATGAACCTATGAGATTTTCAGCCATAACTCTGCAAGAGGCAGTGCTATAAAGGCCCGGTTGGCTGGGGCCATAAAACCTACGGCCGCTCCTGTTGGTGGTGTCTGCACAAATCTGGCTAAGAACCCCCCTCCCCGCCTGGGTGCCTCGATTCTCATTGTGCCACCCGGTCCCATCGTTTGCAGGCCAAAAGGTCCATAGGAGTTCCCGCATGGAGTACAGTGTGTTCCATGGGCCCCCGGAGTGCCCCGCACCCCTGTTTCCAGGCCAGAATAACAAGTACATCTTGATGGCTCTGTTTTTATGGAAGTCTAAATCATCCGCAAATATGTTTTTCCACTTTGCAGATGTCAAACACTTAAAGGTTATCTCTTTTACATTTTTATTGTTACACTGACTGTAGCAAATATCTTGGAAGGGAGGTGTATTCTGGGGGAAATAACTGCTCTCCCTGCCCCCCCCCCAAACCCACCTTAGGGATCAGAAGCTTCTCGCAGAAGTGGAAAAACTATCGATTTCCTTACACGTGTCCAGTGAAGTCATTAAATCAGCCTCCACGGGGCTCTGGCTGCTGAGCGGGAACTGTTCTCCAGGGAACGTTCTCCAGGAACCGTTCTCCGTGTTCTACTGGGAGACGACCCTAGTGCCGGGCTTCATTCGAGGAGAGGAAAGAGCTCTGCACACTTCCTGTTAGTCCTTTCCTGGATGCAGGGCCTCGGAGTGGGGGTGGGGGGCTGAGGTCTGAAGGGGCAGTGACCTCAAGGTTGTTTGCAAAACTATGCAAAGCCATGGCAGCCCAGGTTACACAAACTGAAAGTATAAGGGGCCTTAAACCTTGGTCATTCACAAGTGTTTCGTCCTAAAGTAGAGGCTGGAAGTCACAGATTTTCCTTCTTCTCCCATGGTGCAATTATAGGCATCTTTTCTTAGGGTAATGCAGATGATCAGCCTCGGGACAGCACAGGGAAAGGATGCCACTTGAGGCTGATGTCAACATTCACATATTTGTGCAAATCTGTCCTGGCATGCAAGCCTCTTACCAAATGCAAGGGTCACAGATTTATTTAAACACAAGGCTTAAATTTTGAAATACTGTTCTCAACTTAATAGCCAGAGGCAGAATTCAACAGCCTCTACATGACTGTGACACACATCATTTCATCTCTGTATTCCATGTTCCCTACTCATTGCCTCTTATCTGGGAACCAGTCAGTTAAGTTCCAACAAGAAGCTCTGATTTATCTAACACCTGTTAGCAGGTGTCAAGCCCCAAAAAGAATTCAGCCCAGATTGGCAAGATCTTGGCCTTGGGCTTCACACACCTTGTACTCACAGGATTCCCAGCAGTTTGTGAGCACTCCTTCTGGAACTTGGACAGCAGATGAGATGGATTCAAAATGAGGTATTTTCTCAAAATCACTAAGGGGGCCACACAGCCAGCTAGATTCCAGAAGTCATTTGCAGCCTTGGAGTACCTCATCCGCGAACAGAGCCACCCATAGTAGTGAATGCTGGGCCAGCCCACAGAGTCCTATGTAACCTTGTCGTGTCCCCAAGTGATACAGTGGTGGCACCTGGATCACGGGTTTGCTCTACTTTCTCTAGCCCCAGGCCCACCAGTGAGGCTTGTGTTCCCAGAAGTGAGACTCACGTCCGTGCGGATCGTGTGGCAGCCGCCGGAGGAGCCCAATGGCATCATTCTGGGTAAGGAAGCGGTCGTGATTAAAGAGATCATAGCTCATAGGGAAATAGCAATTAGATTGATTTCATCTGTTTTTATGACATGTCAAAGAGGTTGGGAAAAAAAAAAAAACCTGCCTGCCACAGCCCAGCATTTTCTATGCTAAGAAGTGAGGACCCTCTACTATTTTGTGAGCTTTGTGCTGAAGTTTCTTTGCAGACTGAAATTGACATTTCGTTACCTCAGAATTTCTTCCATTTGTTCATGGTTCACAACAAAACCATCTGTAATTGGTCCTTCCTTCAGCTCCGAAATAACCAGGCTGTTTCTATGTGTATCCAGGAAACAGCAGGCTCATTTTTCACGGGAGCCAGAGACCTGGACTTAGCTCCCCAGAACCAGGAAGCATCCTCTGCTGCAGAGCCTTCACCTAATCTTTTTAAGAAGTTTCCAGAGTGCATTGTGTGCCCTGGGTCCCCGGGAAATTGTTTACTTTTAACATTTCACTTGGGGGGCCCCTCTGATAGCACTGATGAAAAGCCTTCATGTTTCATAGTTCCCCAAAGGTAGCAAGTTTTATTTTAAAAAACATCATCAGTTCCCTTTTATATTTAGCCTTTCACCATGACAAATTCAGGGCCACCTCACACCGTGTACATGGCGGGCAGTAAGGAGTGAATAAGATGGGCCTGTCCTCAGGATGCAAGTCACTCAGGTGCCATCCGGGAAAGGCACAGGTGCAACATGATAGGTGACATGATGGAGGCTTGTGAGATGCCCCACAAGCAGGTCCCCAGTTTGGACCAAAGGCAGGAGCTGGATTTTGCAGGGAGGTAGCCTCCCAAGTCCTGGAGGAAGGAAAGGGAAGAGGGACATCCACTCAGCCAGATGGAATGCCTTGTGCCTGTCTGAGTATAGGCAGATCCAAGCCTGGAGATGTGGGCCTGGCCAGGCTGGGGACTACTGGGGATGGCCAGCTACACCACACAGGCAGTGCCCAGAGGCCCAGATGTGTGAATCAGGCATCAAAAGGCCAGGGCACCAGGCACGGTATACTCTCCAGACCCAGGCCAGCCCTCCCATAGGATATTTCCCTAATCCAAACCTGCAGCAGACCCCCAAATGTGTTAGCTTGTGTGCTGGGTGGTTTACAGTAAGGTTATAAACCTGAGCTTATAGGTAGGCAGTAAAATTCACCACTTACACCTGTGCTTCTGACGTTAGGCTCCTAAGATTCGGTTTGAAAAAGGGTTTCATTTCATTAAAATATATATATAAAATATATTTTTTTCTTTATTTATTCATGAGAGACACATACACACACACACACACACAGAGAGAGAGAGAGAGAGAGAGAGAGAGAGGCAGAGAACACAGGCAGAGGGAGAAGCGGGCTCCATGCAGGAAGCCCGACATGGGACTCGATCCCAGGACTCCAGGATCCTGCCCTGGGCCGAAGGTGGTCTAAACTGCTAAGCCACCCGGGCTGCCCCCAAAATATATTTTTTTAAAAAGATCTGTCCTGAGGCCAGTAGGGAGTCACCCAAGGACTTTGAGCAGCACTGTGACATACTCAGGTTTGCTTTTTAGATAATAACTAAATAGGCAAACATTTTTTGAGTTCTTGTTTCATGAAGATGGGAAGACAGGGCCAGCGGTGTCCCTAAGTTGTCTACTCGCAAAGACTGTGGCCCTTCTTCATCTGACTTTTCCTGTGTGATTTCTGGGGTTGCTAGGTGGGGTATTTTGCATGAGTATGGTATTTCTGAATTGGGTGAGCTTCAGAACTGCAGGTTCTTGCTACTTTAAAATCACAATGAGCCACCGAAAGAAGCCGCTGCGGAAGTGTGATCCTGTCTGGTTGAGACGGGATCACAGACACCTGTTGGGCCCTGCACCTTGTGCTCCAGGCCTGGGGTGGGAGATGGTCTGCGTAGCACGTGGCTAGGCCAGAGGTTTCCTGGGGTCCCTCAGCACCATACTCCAGCTGCTGCCTCTTCTGGACAGAGCAGGGCTAAATATCTGATGATCCAGGAAGCATCACCAGCTTGCTGTGACACAGGAAACATTTCTGGAGCACAAAATGTGAATTCCAACCTGTCCCAGTACCTGGAGTCTCCAAGAAGTAAGGTCTCCCTGGCCTGCTGAGAAGGGAGCGCCCATCCCCACCCCAGGCCTGGTAGCTCCTGCTCCCACTGCTCCCTTCTCAGCCTCTGTCCTCTGCCTTCTGCCCCAGTACTGTGGCTGGTGCTCATTCTGTGCCCACCTCTGTGCTCACTGTAGCCATCTTGGGCTGATAGGAATCATTCTGACAGGAGGTCCCCACAGGAGATGGATGGGAGGCAAGTGAGCATTTCACATGTGTTTCTCTCTTACCATAGACAGATATGTGCTGATTTTGTAGCCATGGCTTTGAACTACTCATCCCGGGTCCTCCTTGCAAACATGGGGAGGTTCTGGCCTCAGCCAGTGCCAGCCCACTGTGCTTGCCTAGTCCTTTGTCCCTTCTGTGCCTTTAAAGTCACATTCAGTGGCATCTCTACCCACAAGCTCCCTCCACACCCATCCCTGCCTGGTGGTGCCAGCATCATCCCATGGGTCTCACTGTCCAAAGGTAAAATCTCATCACTTACTTTTAAGGGCATCTCTAATGTTTGTGCCTCTAATTGCAAAAAGCACCACAAACAGAGAATTCAGACCACAGTGGAATAGAATTTTGCATCATTTACACCTACAGCCATAGAAAGTCTGGTAATACCCAGGAGAGATGGGCTAGTGGGCAAACACACACACTCATATGCTCCCATTAGGAGTTTGAACCAGCACAACCATCCCGCAGAAGGATCTGGTGATGGCTGGGCGAGGTGAGCAGGCCTGCACTCTGCATGCCAGAGGCCCTTCCCGTCAGGTCTCAAACCTGGAGTTCTCTCACCTGTACCCAAGGAGAAGCGCACCAGGATGGTCCTGGCAGCATCACTTTGGATAACAGGGCAAACAAGGAGCTGGATATCTGCATGTCCAATCAGGCTACAAAAAGGTGTATCGTGGGCTCTTCACACAGCAGAAAACATAATAGCGGATAAAGTCAGGAACAAGATCTACATACATCAACATGAGTAAGCTTCACAAACATCCAATTGGGGGGAAAACAAGTTCCAGAGGAATATACACAGTGTGAGACTGCTCCTGTACACTTAACAACTCTATAAGCATTATTATCTGTCACTTCTGGGTCCGCGCATATAGTGAAAGTGTGAACTTGTGGACAGGAACTCAACCCGAATTGAGAAGGGAGGTTACCTCTGAGGAAGAGGATCCAGTGGGGCCACAGGACGGCTTCAACTTTGTCTCATCTTCTCTCTTATATGAAAAAAAAATCCAAAATCTCAAGATTTCTTCACTTGGTGCAATGAATATTTGGTATTTGATCTATATTATTCCTAGTATTTTCTGTATGTTTGAAAGATTTGTGATAAAAAAGGACTATCATAAAATAAAAATAACACATTCACTGTAAACTTCTAAAAAATAGAAAATTCAAACAAGTAACAGGATGACCCACAATTCCATCACCCCAAAATAACATTAATATGTTTTTTCTTCTAATCATTTTCCTAACGTTTTAATTATAAAATATATCCTACTGGGGATCCCTGGGTGGCGCAGCGGTTTGGCACCTGCCTTTGGCCCAGGGCGCGATCCTGGAGACCCAGGATCGAATCCCACGTTGGGCTCCCGGTGCATGGAGCCTGCTTCTCCCTCTGCCTGTGTCTCTGCCTCTCTCTCTCTCTCTCTCTGTCTCTCTCTCTCTCTGTCTCTCTCTCTCTCTCTGTGACTATCATAAATAAATAAAAATTAAAAAAATAAAATAAAATATATCCTACTTACAAAGGACTCTCTTCATTCTAGCACATGTATGATGTAGAGGCAGTGAACAGCCCTTGTCCCTGCTCCCCAATCTATGACAGAGAGCCCGCCAGTCCCCCGAGAGGGTTTGGATTTATCTCTCCTTTAGTTTTCTGTATGATTTTCCTAGAGTTAAATTTAACCCTTAAAAAATCTAGTATTAGTGCTGCACGTTTTTAGATTTCATATAAACTCCTTTCATGTGTTTTTCTGTGACTTTGCTCTTCTCTTCCCACATCATGAATCTTTCCTAAATAGACACCCTGGCTGTCCGTGTCCGCACACACCCGACCAGGATGTGTGCGGCACCTCTGGCATATCTGCAGCACACGTGTCCTGGTGCTTGCCTCGTGGAGCACATGTGGAAGGGTTCCCTGGGCCACACCCGTGAAGGGCCTCATTGGGCCATAGAGTTGGCATGCTTTCAACTTTGCACAATGACACCAGACCATTTTCCTGAGCAGTGATACCAATTTGTACTCCCACCAGCATGTGTGAGGATCCCCATGGCTCTGCACAGCTTTGCCAACACTCCATAGGCTCAGAATCTAAACTTCTTTGCCATTCTGGTGTCTTGTTGTGGTTTTATGTTGGATTTCCCCAGCGGCTTCCCCAGCCAGTCTGTCAGCTGCTCCCATCCCTGGGCTGCCCTGGGCTTCATCTCAACCTCTCTGTATTGTTATTCCTGTTTCCTTGTCAATCTCTACAATTTCTCTGCCTCACTTCCCAGTTCAATTGTGCATTTAGGTTTTCTTTTCTTGATACTTCTTAGTTTTGAATGACTTAATAGAAAGATGTTTTGGGACATCTGATTTACTGCATTGCCAAAAGCAGACACTCTCTGTGTACTTCAGTTACTATTTGGACTTGCACAGTACAGACACATTCATCCTGATAACATAGCATTTAAATGCAAATACATTAAAATTGAAATTAAAAAAATACAGATCATCTCCCAAATTGTGCAATCAGAAATAATGATGTGACTGATGTGCTTAGAGGTGAATCTTCACAGCATTTCTCATGATCTCCTTAGGATGCAGGCCTAGAAGCAGAATAACTGGGAGAAGGTGCTAGAACATTTCCAAGGTTCTTCATCTACATTTCACACTCTCCCTCCAGATACGCTGTATCAGTCAGCACTCCTGATGGGGGTGTCCACATGGCTTCACCTTCACCAATGTCGACATTAATGCTTTGTTTTCTTTATCTTGGCCAGTTTGAGATTAAAAGCAGAATATTTGGGGGGGACATTTTAAAGTTTACTAACCATAAGGGGCTTTTTTTGTTTTTTACTTTTGGGAATTTCCAGTTGATGTTCTGTACTCACTTGCTGGGCTGACATAGAGAACCACAGAGCATGAGGCTTAAACAACAAGAATCTATTTCTGTCAACCCTGGAGGCTGGAAGTGCAAGATCCAGATGTGGGCAGAGCCGGTGTCTCCTTGTCCTCCCTGTAGCCTCCCTCATGTAGCTGCCCCTCTATGCGTGTCTGTTTCCTGACTTCTTTTACAAGGGCACCAGTCCCACTGGACCAGGACCCTAGTGACCTCATCTCACCTCAATACTCCCTGTAAATCCAGTCACACCCAGAGATGCTCAGAGCTAGAACTGTAACATGGGAACTTGGGGGGATACAGTTTAGCCCGTAACACATCCTTTGGCCATGTTTCTCTCAGAGACTTACCCCTTCCTTCCTGGCTCTCAGATCCATTGTACATTGGTGCCATCCAAGTACCAAGGGGCTAAGAGACCTGACCCCAAAGTCCAAGTCTGAGTTGGAGGTCTGGCTCCACTGTTTTAGTGCCATGACATGGAGTCGGGACAACTTAGCCCAGTAAACACCAACTAACAAGATCATAAACAACATTCACAGTCACAGGTGTTGCAGAAGTTCCCTCTGTTCATTTTGGCCACAGAAACTTTCATGTAGACTGCAAACATGTGTCTTCTGGTC